>NC_089222.1:72528218-73808268 GCF_963924675.1 Phocoena phocoena | reverse complement strand
CATGTGCCACAACTACTGAGCCTGTGTGCTGCAACTACTGAAACCTGCGTGCCTAGAGCCCATGCTCCATGACAAGAGAAGCCACTGCAATGAGAAGCCCGCACACTGCAACGAAGAGTAGCCTCCACAGCTCACCGCAACTAGAGAAAGCCCGCGTGCAGCAACGAAGACCCAAAACAGCCAAAAAATAATTAATTAATTAAAACAAAAAAAAAGACTGAAATCATGAACCTGCCCCTGACATCATAACTGGACTATCATCAGTCTTCTCTCTTATTCTTTCCTTTCCTTTATTTTTTTATAAAATTTTATTGGGTTATAGTTGATTTACAGTTATGTGTTAGTTTCAGGTGTATAGCAAAGTGAATCAGTTATACATATACATATATCCACTGTTTTTTAGATTCTTGTCCCATATAGGTCATTACAGAGTACTGAGTAGAGTTCCCTGTGCTTTACAGTAGGTCCTTATTAGTTATCTATTTTATATATAGTAGTGTGTATATGTCAATCCCAACCTCACAATTTATCCCTCCCCAGCCACCCTGCTTTCCCCCCGGTAACCATAAGCTTGTTTTCTACATCTGTGACTCTATTTCTGTTTTGTAGATAAGTTCATTTGTACCGTTTTTTAGGATTCCACATATAAGTGGTATCATACGATGTTTGTCTTTCTCTGTCTGACTTACTTCACTCAGTATGACAACCTCTAGGTCCATCCATGTTGCTGCAAATGGCAATATTTCGTTCTTTTTTATGGCTAATACTCCATGGTATATATGTACCACATCTTCTTTATCCATTCCTCTGTGATCGACATTTAGGTTGCTTCCATGTCCTGGCTATTGTAAATAGTGCTGCAATGAACATTGGGGTGCATGTGTCTTTTTGAATTATGGTTTTCTCTGGGTATATGCCCAGTAGTGGGATTGCTGGGTCATATGGTAATTCTATTTTCAGTTTTTTAAGGAATCGCCATACTGTTCTCCATAGTGGCTGCACCAATTTATATTCCCACCAGCAGTGTAGGAGGGTTCCCTTTGCTCCACACCCTCTCCAGCCTATAGTATTTGTAGACTTTTTTAAAAAATTAATTAATTAATTTATTTTTGGCTGTGTTGGATCTCCATTGCTGCGCGCAGGCTTTCTCTAGTTGTGGCGAGTGGGGCTACTCTTCATTGCGGTGCGGGGGCTTCTCGTTGCAGTGGTTTCTCTTGTTGGGGAGCACGGGCTCTAGGCGCATGGGCTTCAGTAGTTGTGGCGCATGGGCTCAGTAGTTGTGGCTTGCGGGCTCTAGAGCACAGGCTCAGTAGTTGTGGCGCACAGGCTTAGTTGCTCTGTGGTATGTGGGATCTTCCGGACCAGGGCTCGAACCCATATCCCCTGCTTGGCAGGCGGATTCCTAACCACTGTACCACTAGGGAAGTCCCTATTTGTAGACTTTTTGATGACGGCCATTCTGACTGGTGTGAGGTGATACCTCATTGCAGTTTTTTTTGTTTTTTTTGCGGTACGCGGGCCTCTCACTGCTGTGGCCTCTCCCATTGCGGAGCACAGGCTCCGGACGCACAGGCTCACCGGCCATGACTCATGGGCCCAGCCACTCCGCGGCATGTGGGATCTTCCCAGACCGGGGCACGAACCCGTGTCCCCTGCATCGGCAGGCGGACTCTCAACCACTGCGCCACCAGCGAAGCCCAAGAATGGCCTCTTTAATGAGGCTTTTAATGGTAAGGAGAGTAGGGATGGACAGGTGGAAAGAATGAGTCACTTTTATAGCTTTATTTAATGGGTATTAATTTCCTTGCAGAAAACAGGATTTCTACCAATTAAATGATATTCTAATATGAAGAAAGATATATCTGTACATATATAACCTTGTTCAACAAAGATCTTCTCTTTGGAGATAAAAACTCATTAATAGGCCTAAACTGGCTGTACATATGTTCATTTATTATGAGTAGATTTCCCATTTTACAAACAAACCTCTTTTTTATGGGAAGAGGTTCAGGGTTTCAGAATGTCTTTAGTACATATTTCCTGATACTGGGGCAGGGGGATGGGGCAGAATTCCCCTGCTATCCATCAGATTACATCCCCTTGAAGCTGCAGGGCATTCTGCAGGGGTACTCTTCTACTCCAGAGTTAAATAGATATAAAAACAATGCATAAAGAATAATCCCCTGGGGTTTCCCTGGTGGCGCAGTGGTTGAGAATCTGCCTGCTAATTCAGGGGACACGGGTTCAAGCCCTGGTCTGGGAAGATCCCACATGCTGCGAAGCAACTAGGTCCATGAGCTACAACTACTGAGCCTGCGCGTCTGGAGCCTGTGCTCGGCAACAAGAGAGGCCGCGACAGTAAGAGGCCTGCGCACCGCGATGAAGAGTGGCCCCCGCTTGCCACAAGCAGAGAAAGCCCTCGCACAGAAACGAAGACCCAATACAGCCAAAAATAAATAAATAAATAAAATTAAAAAAAAAAAAATCCCCTGGCAACCATATATGCCCTCTGATCTTATCAAACTATAATTTGCTTACTGTTCCTCAAATAAAACGCTCTAATTCCTATCTCTTTACCAATCCCCTTGCAACATCCCCCCTTTTTTCCCTCCCAGTATAATCTGGAATCCTATATAAGCTTCTATCCAAATACTACCATTTCAAGGGCCAGGCAAAGTACCATCTTGCCACTGATGGACAAAGTCCTCCCTGACTACTATACCCTACCGTAATCTAGGTTCTGATCCTCTCTAGCCTTTATCAAGCATTTGGATCTAATGTTTCCTAACACCATTAAACTAGTTTTTCATAAGCTTTTGACTTATCTTCCAATTAGACTGTAAGCTCCTTAAAGGCAGATTCCTATATTCTGTTTTCCCTATATTCCATATGCACCTACATAGTAGATGCTCTACATATCTTGGTTTTGAAAAGTAACATGGTCAATCCAAACGTGACCCAATATGCATAGTGTTCTTTACAGATTTTTCTACACCCAATCTATGGTCTTGTGTAAACATGGATTTTCTGCTACCCAATAATTTTTTTTTAGTTTTTGGTTATCAGGACTCGTCAGCTGACTCTGTGTCCCAGCCACAGGACTGTAGTTTTTCATCCTGTGGGAACTCCACTTCAATGTCATAAACAAAATTTGGATCATCCTTCTTCTTCTGATTTTTCTCAAAAAGTTCATCCATGATGCTCTTCCTTTTGGCAAGTTCCTTGTCATCTAGTTTGTTCAGGTCTTCCTCAGGATCAATGGTTGTTTCCCGCTGAACTTGTTCCATTGTTTCTGCCAAACTCTGCCCCCACAAGTAACCTCGTAAAAAACTGAATAACTTCTCCAGTTGCTTCAGGGATACTTGTTCCAGGTAACCCTTGTGTCGTGGATTATTCTTTAATTGTTCAGCAGCTCTGCTGCAATCTAGGAGGGAGAAACAAAACTATTATACCACAAGCAACACCACAGACTATTCAGGTACCCCAAGTTACTGAAACAATTACCTGTCATTATAGTCAAGTAGCTAACTGGCTTTTGGGAATGAACTATTTTACAGAACTATTTCTTTATATACAGCTTTGAGTGTGATGGGGGAAGGAGGGATATATTTTTTATTTCTGTAACTTAAAATCACTTTGAGGAGATGTTAAATACTTTCAACTGGAGAAAACACCTGAGAAGAAAAAGTAGTATTACAGCTTTAGATATTAGTACTGGTACCAAGAAAATATCAAGATTACAAATAAAAAACACATTTGGAGGGAGAGAAGGGAATTAATATTACTGAATAATGCTATCTCATTTAACCCACACTGCAGATCTCAAAGGGTGGGATTATCAATTTCCTTTTACAGATTAGGAAACTGATGCTCACCAAGATTAAGTAATTTAGCCAAGATTTCATACCTACCCTGACAGTCACGACTTGAACCTTGGTCGGTCTAACTCTGAAGGCCATGTCATTCCATTACATGAGACTCAAATCATTCTTATAAACTGACTCAGCGAATATTTAAGATAGGAGGCAAGATAAAACATAAGATACCTGAATACTTTGAAAAGTTTCGGACAGGCATGATGCGCTGGCGACTTTTCCCCTTCATTTCATTCTCATAGATTAAGATAACAGCCGGAGGCTGGAACCTAATTCCACATTTCTTGGCAGTGCACATCATTCTCACATACACGTCACGGTAAATCAGAGGAAATCTCATGAAAATGTGTTAGTCGCATAATGACTTCCTGCTAAAGGGGAAAAAAATTAAGTGTTGGATAAATCACATTCTCCTCTACTTTTCCTCCCCAGCAGATCTGAATCTACTCCAGTTCTGGAGATGCATAGTCAGCTCAAGCTCAGTATTTCAAGACCTACCTGGAAAGTTCAGTTTGGCCCCAGGTTATCTTTAGTCTTTAGAATCCCTGGTTCATTGAGGGGTGTAGATTTGTTCACATATGAACCTAGAAATGCAGTTCAGTTTGGATCTCTTCGTGTACTGTACTCTTAACCAAAGACTGTATATGAACCTCTGAGTCAGCCCAAGAATCAACTTACAGGATCTTTTTTGTTTACCAATTAAACAAGTATGTACAAGCACCCTCTATGTCAAGGTACTAAGAGTTTTTTAATCTTACACATTATGTCCTGAGGGATTCACTAGACCAGACCTCTCTCCTTTGTACTTCCCCAATCATTCTACTCATTGAGTTTTTTGTAACTACTTACTTTATCACTTTTCTTTTCCTTCTATTCTATATGCTCCATGAGGGCAGGGAACATATCCACTGTTCACCACAACATCCCCAGCACAATACCTGGACTGTAGTAGGTATTCCATTGTTTAATTCAATATGTTAATAGAAGACACAGCCCCTGTACATCCTTGAAGTGTTCACAGTTTAGAAGTCTGATCAAAAAAGGCAATAATCAGCCTCCACATATTTGAGGCAATAAAGCTTACATGGCTTTTATTTCAACTTATTTGTCTCACTACATGACTTTTTTTCAGTTACAAGAAACATTTTATTTATTTATTTATTATTTTTTAATCTTTATTGGAGTATAATTGTTTTACAATGTATTAGTTTCTGCTGTACCACAAAGTGAATCAGCTATATGTATACATATATCCCCATATCCCCTCCCTCTTGCGTCTCTCTCCCACCCTCCCTATCCCACCCCTCTAGGTCATCAGTGTCGAGCTGATCTCCCTGTGCTATGCAGCAGCTTCCCACTAGCCATGCATTTTACATTTGGTAGTGTACATAGGTCAGTGCTACTCTCTCACTTCATCCCAGCTTCCCCTTCCCCCGCTGTGCCCTCAAGTCTGTTCTCTACGTCTGCGTCTTTATTCCTGCCCTGCCACTAGGTTCATCAGTACCGTTTTTTAAGATTCCATATATGTGTGTTAGCATACAGTATTTGAAACAACCATTTTTTTTTTTTTGGTGAAACAACCATTTTAAAGGTTAATACTTTCCATTCCCTCTTCCCTTCCCTGCTCTCAATGCCAAAATATACTTAATTATAGGGACTGCTTTAGATGTGACTATGATATTCTCAGAAAGATTTGCAAATGTCAAAGAACCTGGAGGTAAAGCAGCATAGGGATGATATCTTCATAAATTCAGTTCTGTTAGAGAATTACTAGGAACATGGTTACTTAATACATGTTCATTGTAGAAAACTGGGATGGGAGTGGGGAAGGGGGAGGAAGAGACATACAAAATAATCATCCCTGATTCCTTCCAGTCTTTCTAGGCATAGTTTTTTGTTTGTGTTTGGTTTTTTTTTTTTAGCTATAGTATGTTTTTATATCATACATACTGTTTCCTACCTTTTAAATTTTTACAAAATTTTATTTTATGGAAGTATAGTTGACTTACAATGTTGTGTTAATTTCTGCTACACAGCAAAGTGATTCAGTAATAAATATAAATACATATATTCTTTTTCATATGCTTTTCCATTTGGTTTATCACAGGATACTGAATATAGTTCCCTGTGCCATACAGTAGGACCTTGTTTATCCATTCTATATATGATAGTTTACATCTGCTGATCCCAAACTCCCAATCCATCCCTCTCCTATGCCCCCTCCCCCGTGGCAACCACAAGTCCATTCTCTATGTCTGTGAGCCTGTTTCTGTTTTGTAGATAAGTTCATTTGCGTCATATTTTAGATTCCACATATAAGTGATATCATATGGTATTTGTCTTTCTCTTTCTGACTTACTTCATGTAGTATGATACTCTCTAGGTTCATCATGTAGCTGCAAATGGTATTATTTCATTCTTTTTTAAGTCCTGCCTTTTAAATTTAACAACCTATGTAATTTTGCCATTAAATGTCTTTCTAAAATGCAAATTTTTATGACTGCAAATGTTTTGTCCTATGCATATACCATAATCTATATTATTCACCCCTTCCTATTGGATGTGAGAATTTTTACTCTTAGGAAATGGATCATACTGTGTTGGCTAAAAAGTTTGTTCGTTCCATAAGCTGGCTCTAGTAGCGCTTAGTTGTCTTTAACTTCATTTGAAACAGTTTTGTTAGACTGTATTGTGACAGCTGTCATATCAGTGTACATTAAAATTGGTGAATTTTTGTGTAGCCGTTTTAATATAGAAAATAGGGGGAAAAACATTTTTGGCATATTACGCTTTATTATTTCAAGAAAGGTAAAAACACAACTGAAACGCAAAAAAAGATTTGTGTGTTGTATGGAGAAGGTGCTATGACTGATCGAACGTGTCAAAACTGGTTTGCCAAGTTTCGTGCTGGAGATTCCTCGCTGGATGATGCTCCACGGTCGGGTACACAAGTTGAAGTTGATAGCCATCAAATCGAGACATTAATTGAGAACAATCAACATTATACCATGTGGGAGATAGCCGACATACTCAAAATATCCAAATCAAGCATTGAAAATCATTTGCACCAGCTTGGTTATGTTCATCGCTTTGATGTTTGGGTTCCATGTAAGTTAAGAGAAAAAAACCTTCTTGACCGTATTTCCGAATGCGATTCTCTACTTAAACGTAATGAAAACATTCCGTTTTTAAAACAAATTGTGACAGGCGATGAAAAGTGGATACTGTACAATAACGTGGAACAGAAGAGATGGTGGGGCAAGCGAAATGAACCACCACCAACCACACCAAAGGCTGATCTTCATCCAAAGAAGGTGATGTTGTGTATATGGTGGGATTGGAAGGGAATCCTCTATTACGAGCTCCTTCTGCAAAACCAAACGATTAATTCCAACAAGTACTGCTCCCAATTAGACCAACTCAAAGCAGCACTCGACAAAAAGCATCCCGAATTAGTCAACAGAAAACGCATAATCTTCCATCAGGATAATGTAAGACCGCATGTTTCTTTGATGACCAGGCAAAAACTGTTACACCTTGGCTGGGAAGTTCTGATTCATCCAATACATTCACTAGACATTGCACCTTCGGATTTCCATTTATTTCGGTCTTTACAAAATTCTCTTAATGGAAAAAATTTCAATTCTCTGGACGACTGTAAAAGGCACCTAGAACAGTTCTTTGCTCAAAAGGATAAAAAGTTTTGGGAAGATGGAATTATTGAGTTGCCTGAAAAATGGCAGAAAGTAGTGGAACAAAATGGTGAATACGTTGTTCAATAAAGTTCTTGGTAGAAATGAAAAATGAAAAATGTGGGATTTCCCCTGTGGTCCAGTGGGTAAGACTGCGCTCCTGATGCAGGAGACCTGGGTTTGTTCCCCGGTTGGGGAACTAGATCCTGCATTCATGACGTAACTAGGAGTCCGCATGCAGCAACTAAGAGCGCCTACGTGCCTCAATGAGGACCTGGTGCAGCCGAAATAAATAAATATGTTTTTGAAAAGTGTGTCTTTTATTTTTACTTAAAAACCAAGGGAACTTTTTGGCCAACCCAATATATAAAAAACTGTGTTATCAAATTACTGTGCTCTGCCTCTGATCTGATGCCATGATCCCACTCCACCTCTTCTTTTTTTTTTTTTTTAAAACAAATACTACTCCCAGTTCACCTCACTAAAATTTGTTGTTAGTAAACTTTCTAGAAGATCCTACTGAGCACAATACAAATTCCATACACTCAAGCAAATGGCTGTATTAATAAATGATATATGCAAGTGATGCTCAATAATGTAGTTTTATGACTACACTCTTCTTTTTAAAACTAAACTTTTATTTTTATTAAAGTAATGTTTGTATGCTGTTTAAAATGTAACATACTTCTATGAGGTTTATAACAAAAAACTGTTGTCCTCTCCCCTTCCCCTCTCCATAGGTAACAAGTTTCTTTTAAATGTTTCTTCCAAAATTTATCTTCATATTTCTTAACAGTATGCTTATACTGCTATCTTCAGTTTTAGGGTAGTATCTTCTGACATCTTTCCTCTTTAAGACATCCATCCTAGAGCCCTCCGCTCTGTTCCAATCTGCATTGGATACTCTCCAGCTCTGCTTTCATATTCAGTTCATGAAAACAGACGACACATTTACCCAGCACTTCTTCCTAGACATTAATACTTTTCTCCTCAAGGATCAGTGACCTGCATAATCTTGCCAAGCATCCCCACAGCACCTAAAGTGTACGGATTTTGCCATCAGGTAGACGATCCTCTCCCTATCCACGCCCCCACTAGTGCAAGACTGACTTTCTTACCCATAGAGAAGTACATAAAATGCATCTTCTGCAGGTCAACGTCTAAAATCTCCGTGAGGGGGTGTTTCCACTAACCGTAGGGCACCTAGGAGCACTCGACTTTGAGGCCAGGCGCAGCCTGGCGCTGCAGAAAGAGGCGACAGCCAGAGCTCCGCACCGTGGGGTGAATACCCCGGCAGGAGGCCCACATCGGCAAATACCTGGAAGTGGAGGTGGACGCCGGGAGCTGGGCTAGGCTGTCCCCAGGACACCGCGCGGGGCTCAGAGTCAGGCTGGGGTCCCGCGGAGCATTCCCTAGAGCAACTGCCCTGGCACACGTCACAGCGCTTCCGCCGCTCCTCGCTCCGCCCCCGACCGGGAGTGCGAGGGGCGGGGCGACGAGGGGGCGGGCCGCGGCCTCCTTGATGCCGGAACTTTCGGGGGCCGGGGATGCGGGGAGTAGGGTAAAGGCTGGACCGCTGGCGTGCGCGCGTTGAGTCTTCCGTCCCGGTCTCTAACTCCGTGACAGCGCGCTCTAGGAGCGGTGTGAGGCGTGTGCAGGTTCCTCCGACCGCAGTTTGTCCCCGCGCGCTCTTTTGGGGCGTGCGTTCTCCGGCGTCCTGGCTACCCCGGCCGTGGCCGTCCGGGCGGTGGCCTGGCTACTCCTCTGGGAGGTGGCTGAACTCATCTGCTCGCCAGCCATAGCCTTCAACACCACCCCCACCGACGCTGGTAAGGGGAAGGGCGGGGCTTCAGGGGTGAGGGCGGGGTTTAGGGCCGAGAGGGTGGGGAGCCCTCCAGGCTCCCCAGTACTCTCCCTTCCGCGCTTAACAAAGGTACTTCTCGCGACCCTAGAGCTGTAGGGTGAGCTGCAGGAGGTTAAAAACAAAGGCCGCAAGCTTCCTGCTACTCCCCCCGCCCCGCCCCCCGTCTTCATTGCTTTGTGGCTGCTCCTGGTTCTCTGGAGAGTCGGGCTTTGTTCGTGCCCCGGTCTGGGAGGATCCCACATGCCGCGGAGCGGCTGGGCCCGTGAGCCATGGCCGCTGGGCTTGCGCGTCTGGAGCCTGTGTTCCCCAACGGGAGAAGCCACAACAGTGAGAGGCCCGCAAACCGCAAAAAAAAAAGAAAAAATTTTGTAAAGTACAGACGTGAAGCGTCTTGGGATGCTCTTGGAATGCGTGAAGCTTCTGACCACTACGGGGCCAGGAAAGTCTAAGTGCCCTATGAGGTGTGAGAACCCCAATCTAGAAATACATAGTGTGTGTTGTCCTCGGGGGACGTGGAAAGGGGAGGAAGACTAGTTTCGTTTTACAAACATTTTTGATAATGGACTAGATTGCGCTAGGGTTTCTTTATGACTCAGGGCTGGGCAAGCGAGTTGATTCACTTCTTTGGGCCCGAGTCCGTGGGCAGAAGTGCTGTGCTAGGCGCTGTGGATCCAGCCCTCGTGGAGCTTGCATTGCAGTAGCGGGAGATGTATACAGTGCAGTAGTAATTACAATAAAGTGACAACGTTTGATAGGGAAAGGAAAGTCAGTACAAATCAGGTGAGTTTCTCTGTCTTTAAAACGAGGATATTAGACTAGTATCTGTCAGTCAGTGCAGTTCTGCTTTTGTGTTTACATATTAAGTTCCCAAATTTATTTGAAGAAAGGATTACTAGGCCAAAAAGAATTTTTAAACAACTGGACTTGTATCTGAAGACTTCCAGCACTGGCATTTTGTGATTAAAAAGGGGTCAGTTTCCAGAGCCAGTTCAGGCCGTGATAACCAAGTAAGGTAATATTTAAGAGGAAAAATCTTGAAGGTGCATTCAGATGCAACAAATTCACTTTGAAAATGGTACCTTTGAGGACTTCCCTGGTGGTCTGGTGGTTAAGAATCCACCTTCCAATGCAGGGGACTTGGGTTGGATCCCTGGTTAGGGAACTAAGATCCCACATGCCCCGGGGCAACTAATCCCCCATGCTGCAACTACTGAGCCCGCGCACCACAACTAGAGAGAAGCTCACGCGACGCAAGGCGAGTTCCTGCATGCCGCAACGAGGATCCCGTGTGCCATAACTAAGACCCGACACAGCTAAATAAATGAATAACTATTACAAAAAAAAGAAAGAAAATGGTACCTTTGCCTTAAAAATCATAAATAATCTAGTATTTGCAATACTGTTTGTAAATTAGCTTTTCTACTGTCCCAAGATGAATGATATTTACTATTATCTAGTGTATATCCTGATAGACTTTAAGCCTATTAATCTGACCTTTTTTCTAATTAATTTATAGGCAGATATAAACCCTTACCCCCACCTCTATTAAAGTTAAACATTGAAGAAATATCTTGATTTATGCAAGAGATATTCTGTAAGTTGCTTGGGAAAAGATGATATGTGCTTCTCCAAAGCAATTAAGGATTTCTTTAAATAGCTAGGAGAGTGGAAATGCCTTAGGCTTTAAAAGTTGGGCGGTTCTTGCTTCTAATCAGTTACTTACCTAGTTGTGTGGCCTAAACAGTAACTGTTTATAAGTCAGAGTTTCCTCCTGTGTACAAAAGGCAATAATTTTGCCTGCCTGTTTAGCTAGACTGTGAAAGTTAAAATACATGTGAAAGCCCCAAGTAGAGAATCTGCCATATAGGTATTATTTAATAAATGTTGTCTTTCATACTTTTTTCCTTCCTTCCCTAGTATATTCCAAATGTTTCCATCTCCCTGTCATGTTTTTTTTTTTTTTTTGGATCTTCTCAGGAATATATCTAATGGACTTAGCAACATACAGTAGTGTATGGTTTTTCTGTATGTTTGTTTTAATATTCTTCCCACACACTTCCAGCTTTTGAAAATGGAGTAAAATTCCATAGCAAAGTGCCTGGGCAGAGTTGGTGGTCATTAGTATCTGAATTTTTAACTTTATGAGACTGACACTGAGTAACAGTTTTAATGTCTGAATTCTGCATGGAGTCAGTATAGTGAGATTTCTGGTTATTCTAAGTTTATAAAGGAGCCCTTTGAACCTTTCAAAAGCCTCCAGTTTTTGTTGTTTCTTTAAACTCTTTCAACATCTGCACAAGGCATAGTGTACCATCCTCTCAGTTTTTTCTATGTGTGGATGGTAGAATATAGAAGTTGCCAGTTTGTATCTGATACTCAGTTTCAGTGAGCTAGGATTAAAATAGAGGTTTCCTGGCTCTTTGCCATTCTGTTGTTTTTGGTGTCCTGGGATCACCTGAATAAAGTAATATAAATAGCAAACAGTTATATAGAGTGCTTGCTATATGGTTGACCCTGTTCTAAGTGCTTCTACATATATTAAATTCTCATGACAACTAGTAGAGAGAGAAGCTATCTTGCCCAATGTCACACAGCTGTTAATAGACAGACTGGGGTTTGAAACTAGCCAATCTAACTCCAAAGTCAAGACTTAACCCCTATGCTATACTAGAAATAGATTCATGTGTAGCTCAAATTGCTTAAGTTTTAAAAGTTTTTGTTTTGTTTTTAGGTTGGTTAGATTTTCCAGGTAATTAAAGCCTATTCAAACTATTATTTTCTGATTATTTAAATATTCTTTCATTGAGTGCTTATTTTGTTTAAAAAAAATCTTTTCATGCTTATAGGCATAAGGGCCACTTGTTCTGAAATTATTTTGAGGCAAGAAGTTTTGAAAGATGGTTTCCACAGGTAAGTTGCCCATTGACATATACTTACATCAAAATACTATTTCAATGTAATTTAAAGCAAAAAATCAATAGTTGAAAAATGGATAAACTGAAAAAAAATTACTTGCCTTCTTAAAGTTATAAGTGACAGATACGTGATTCATAGTTTGAAATAATGATTAAAATAACTGTGGAGAAGAGAAGGAGGAAACAAACATTTATTATTTACTACACATATCTATTATATATTTATATAGCCAGAAGCTGTATATACAGTATTCCGTTTAATCTTCACAATGGTTGTAAGATAGATGATACCTTTCTTGTATTTCAGATGAGGGACTAGGGCTCAGGGAATTTAAATAATTGTGTAGATGTTAGGGTGGTAGAGCTCTGATTCAAATTTATGGCTATGATACTCCAAAGCCACACTCTCAAGTACTAAGATATTATACCACCCTAAATCACTATTTCTAATTTACAAGACTTGGTTCCAAAGACCAAACTATTTCCAAAAAAGAAACTATCCTCAAAAATGAATATTTGCCAGTATTAAAGATATTTTAAAAACTGGTAAAATGTTGTGGAAACTGTTCCATAAGAAATTCCCAAACTTTAAAGCTTCTCAAGGTGGTCACTTTGAAATTATTATCAGATATTTGACTTATAAATTGATACATATATTTTTTAAATCCTTTCATTTTATAAGTCACCTTAAACTAAAACAACTCACTCTCGTCACTCTTAATGTTAGCCTACAAGTGAATGGCTAGGAGGTGTAGTAGAAAAACTTGTTTTTTCTGTTTGTTTGTTTTTAATTCAGATAAATTTGGGCTCAAAATGTAGCTCTATTATTTAGTATCTGTGTGGCCTTAGTCAAGTTAAGTCATTGCTACCTTACTGATAAAGGTGGATAATGATAGTATTTCCTTATTAGGGTTGTGATGATTAGATCGGAGAATATATGGAAAGCTCCTTAATGTAGTGCTTGTCATATAGCACATACCCAGGAAATGTTAGCTATCATTATTATTATTTGTTTGTTTTTTTTTTGCGGTACGTGGGCCTCTCCCTGTTGTGGCCTCTCCCGTTGTGGAGCACAGGCTCCGGACGCGCAGGCTCAGCGGCCATGGCTCATGGGCCCAGCCGCTCTGCGGCATGTGGGATCTTCCCGGACCGGGAAGGCGGACTCTCAACCACTGCGCCACCAGGAAGGCCCAGCTATTATTATTAATAATGAGATTGGTGATCAATCTGGGCAGTACAGTTTCAAAGAGGAGGTGTGACTATAAAGTATAAAACTGATTTTGGGAGGGAATTCACTTCTGAAAGGAGTTTTTGACAGAGTTCCAGACACATTTTAAGCAATAACAGGGTAATTATGCCAATTATATAGCTTCTCTCTTTAACATAATTGGAACGTATTTTCAAGAGGAATGGGAAATAACTGATTCCAATAAGGAAGAAAGAAGTAACTGAAGAGACTATAGTGACAACAAAAGTAGCTGTCCAACTCTAAGTACTGAGGATAAAAAGCAGGATATAAAACCAACAGTGAAGAGTGACAGAACCCATAAGAATAGCTTCAGAAACTAGAAATCTCAGAGTTATTTGAGACCTTCAGAAAATGCCAACAATCATTTTTTTAAAAAGGGTTTTTTAGTTATGTTTAGAGCAGGTATAGTCTTGAGAGAGTAGATGAAGAAATATTAACATATCATAGAAAGTAGAATTTGTTAGCCCCTCTTATTTCTGTCTTCTTGGTCAAGAAGAATTAATCCCACTCTGGAAAGGGCCAAGTGGTTATTGGTAGTAGGAAACTGAAGTGCAGAAAATGTAAGGGAATTAATTACACAAAAGGGCCTTAATGAATATAAATGAGTTTAGAGTCTCCCCTCTCTGATGAATTATATCTCATTGCAGTAGGAGAACTTGCTTAAACCATTGCTGAACTTCTGTTTGTAATCTTTGGATGATCTGGAAGTTAGTTATTGTAGATTCTGGGCAAAATTCTAGGCCAGATTACTAAAATGATGGTTTGTGAACACAGAATAGAAACTGTTGGTTTCTGGGGACTTGCATGAATAAGCTTTATTACAAGCTTATTTCTTTTATAGAGTTACTGGACAGGTGGATCAGAGGAATGCTATAGCTATAGTATATCTGATTTTCTGTAAGTCTTTTGATGAAATTTACGTGTTATATTTGAGAACAAGATGAAGAATGTGAACTGAAAGGTAACACAGGTGAATAACTTCAGAAAGATTAACAAATACATCTGACATGTTTTGGTTAATTGGTTGAATTCATCTTGGAGGGAGGTCCTGAAGAGTCTCTGTCTTTTTAAATATATGTGTTTTTTCTGATGATAAGATGTTACATGTTCACAAATATATATATAGTATCCAGAAGAAAAGAGATAATAGATATAGTCTACTTTAGAATATATTTAGAAGAATTAAAGCAATATATATATAGATAGATAGATAGCTGCTCTTGATATTTTATAGAGGCAGAATGAAATAGTGGCTAACAATTTGGGCTCTAGAGTATAACTATTGGAGTTTGAATCTTAGCTCTTGGCTGAGTTACTTAGTCTCTGTGCTTTGCTTTCCTTTCCCTCTTTCTTTTCTTGAAAGAGGTAAAATATTTTTGTTTACTCACATGTATATATACAACTTTTGGATTTAATTGATTTTTATATTCTGTGATTAGCTTTTGCATCACTAGAAATGCTATTTTGGGGCAAAAATAGAATATAACAATGCCATAGAAACTATTCAGAATTCTTTCAGTGAATGCAAATTATTAGGAAAATAAACTGCTATATGTAAAATTACCTCAGACTACTTTAAAGAATAAAAGCAAAAAATATCTATAGAGATAGCTGCTCTTGATATTTAATTCTTGGAATTTCTGCTGTGTTCCTAGAGCAATGAGTTCATATAAATTTATTGATTATCTGAGAACCAGAAACGAATATCTTATATAAAGCCTGAAAACGTTTCCCCATACTTTTTAAGTTGGAGATGATAATTTTTCTATGAAGAGAGTAACATGGGTATTTCATCCTAGTGCTTTGTTTTCTTACAGGTAAAATAGGAATTATAATAGTACTATTTCATAGTGTTTTTTTTTAAAATTAATTTATTTTTGACTGCATTGGGTCTTCGTTGCTGCACGCGGATTAATTTCTTTAGTTGTGGCGAGCAGGGGCTACTCTTCGTTGCGGTGTGCCGGCTTCTCATTGCAGTGGCTTCTCTTGTCGCGAAGCACAGGCCCTAGGTGCGTGGGCTTCAGTAGTTGTGGCACACGTGCTCAGTAGTTGTGGCTCGCGGGCTGTAGAGTGCAGGCTTGGTGTGGCACACGGGCTTAGTTGCTCCGCGGCATGTGGGATCTTCCCCCACCAGGGATTGAACCCGTGTCCTCTGCATTGGCAGGTGGATTCTTAACCACTGCATCACCCGGAAAGCCCTCATAGTGGTTTTTTTAAATAAACTTCATTGAGTATGACAACTATATACACCCATGTAACCATGTAACCAGTCAAAATATAGAACATTTTCATCATCTCCAAAAATACTCATGTGCTACTTGCAGTTATTCTCCCTCACCCATACCCACACTCAGACAATCACTGATCTACTTCTGTTACTAGATAGATTTTCTGGAATTTTATATAAATGAAATCATACAGTATGTACTTTTTGATATCTGGCTTCTTTCACTCAGCATTATGTCAATGAGATTTAATGATGTTCTGTATGGTAGTAATTTGTTCTTTTTGTTGCAGCGTACTGAAATTTGTTTATTCATTCACATATCTATGGCATCAGAGTTGTTCCTAGTTTGGGGCTATGGTAAATAAAGCTATAATGAGTAGTTGTGTACAAGTCTTGGCGTGGACATGTTTTCATTAATTTTGGGTAAATATCAATAAACAGAATTGCTGGATATATGATAGATAAATGTTGAACTTTTTAAGAAACTGCCCAACTGTTTTCCAAAGTGGTTATGCTGTTTTACATTCTCATCAGTAATGTATGAGAGTTCTGTTTCATACATTGTGAAACAGAACTTGCCAGCCATGTCCTTGCCAGCACTTGATATGGTCAGTCTTTTTAATTTTAGACTTTCTGGTGCATGTGTAGTGGTATCTCGTTGTAATTTTAATTTGTATTTCCCTGATGAGTGATGATATTGAGCATCTTTTTGTGTGCTTATTGTCCACTAGTATATCTTCCTTTGTGAAGTGTTTTAGTCTTTTTTTTTAAATTGAAGTATAGCTGATTTGCAGTGTTGTGTTAATTTCTGCTGTACAGGAAAGTGATTCAGTTATACATACGTATACATTCTTTTTTATGTTCTTTTCCATTATGTTTATCTGAGGATATTGAATATAGTTCCCTGTGCTATACAGTAGGACCTTGTTCATCTATTCTATATGTAATAGTTTGCATCTGGTTACTCCAAACTCCCAGTCCGTCCCTTCCCCTTGGCAACTACAAATCTGTTCTCTATGTCTGTGAGTCTGTTTCTGTTTTGTAGGTAGGTTCATTTATGTCATATTTTAGATTCCACATATAAGTGATACCATATTGTATTTCTCTTTCTCTTTCTGACTTGTGAAGTGTCTTAGTCTTTTGTCCATTTTTAAACTGGGTTGTTTGTTATTTTATTATCAAGTTTTAAGAATTCTAATTTTTTTTTTTTTTTTGCGATACACGGGCCTCTCACTGTTGAGGCCTTTCCCGTTGTGGAGCACAGCCTCCGGACGCGCAGGCTCAGCGGCCATGGCTCATGGGGCCATGGCTCACGGGCCCAGCCGCTCCGCAGCATGTGGGATCTTCCCGGACCAGGGCATGAACCCGTGTCCCCTGCATCGGCAGGTGGACTCTCAACCACTGCGCCACCAGGGAAGCCCCAAGAATTCTAATTTTGGTGGAGTATAGTTTATCAAACTTTTTCTTTTGTGGTTCATGGTTTTTGTGTCCTGTGTAAGAAATCCTTGTCTATTCCAGGATCATGGAAATTTTCTTTTAGAAGTGTTATATGGAGTATGATCCAATTTGAATTAATTTTTTTATATACTGTTAGGTAGGGGTTGAGGTTAATTTTCCATATGGATATCCAGTTGATCCAGCATCATTTGGTGAAAGGACTATTCTTTCCTCATCAAATTACCTTGACACATTTGTTGAAAATTAATTACCTTATATGTGAGGATCTATTTGTGTACTGTATTCAAACTATGGCCCATAGGCCAAATCCTGCTCATTTTGTACACCCATGAGCTAAAAATGAGCCTGTGCTCCACAACAGGAGAGGCCACAACAGTGAGAGGCCCGCGTACCGCAAAAAAAAAAAAAAAAAAGATAAACTGATAAAAGCTAAATAAATGGAAATACTATATTCATGCATTGGAACATTCATTAATATCAACATATCAGTTCTGTACAAATTGATCTAGAGTTTCAACAGAATCCCAACCAAAATTTTATGAAGCTTTTTTGAAGAAATCTACAAGTTGATTTCAAAAGTTATATGAAAATGCAAAGGGTCTAGAATAACCTAAACAACTTTCAAAAAAAAAGGTGAAGGACTCAGATTTCCTGACTTGAAGATGTAGCATCAAGCTACAACTATTATCAAAATAGTACATTACGGAACATACAGATCAGGGGTTGGCAAACATTTTTTGTAAAGGTCCTAACAGTAAAATTATTTAGGCTTTGTGAGTCATATAAGGCTTCTGTTGAATATTTTTCTTTGCCTTTTTTAAAAACAACCTTTAAAAGTGTAAAAATCATTTTTAGCTCAAGGATGGTAAACAAAACAACAAAACAAAACAAAAAACAGCCCAGGTGGTACTCTCTTGAAATTCATGAAAGTGGTCCTTCACAATACGAAGCACCAGGTTTGACGGGCCAACAGCAGGCTCTCCCAGAAGTACTAGTTTGTACCAGCATACTGTATTTTATTTCCAGTGTTTGGCCCGGTGGGTCTTGTTGCTCCTTGATTAGCCATGTTTAAATTTGAAAGAAGTCCCTAATTTCAGTCTCTTAGATCAGTTTCCAGGATGCAAAGTGTCAATTTTTCTCTTTCTGGAACTAAAGGAACCTGAGACCACACATGCAGGGCTGTGGGGCTGAAGCTACCTGGCAGCAGATCCCAGGCATAGCCCGAAGGACAAGAGAGAAGCTGAAGCTGTGGCTTTGGTGGAGGCGGTGTCTCCTCCTCCTATTGATTTCCAATTTAATTCCATGTGGTTAGAGACCATATTCTGCATGATTTCAGTTCTTTTAAACTTCTAGACTTATTGCCCAGCGTATAGTTTTTCTTATGCACTGAGTGTGATCTGTAAATGTTAATTAGATCAACTAAATTGAAGGTTGTCCATGCCTTCTGTATCCTTACTGATTTTCTCTCTACTTGTTCTATCCATTACGGAGAGAAGGGCGTCAAAATCTTTTTCTCTAATTGTGGATTTGTCTGTTTATCCTTGTAGTTCAACCAGTTTTTGCTAAGAAGTAAAATACATGAATACTTTGAAGCTCTGTTTTTAGGTGCATAAAGTACATTTAGGATTGTCATATTTTCTTGATGATTGACCCTTTTATTTTTGTGTAATGTCCTTCTTTATCCCTGACAATATTCCTTGTCCTTAAGTCCACTTTTTTTGTGTGTGTGGGTGGTACGTGGGCCTCTCACTGCCGCGGCCTCTCCTGCCGAGGAGCACAGGCTCCGGATGCGCAGGCTCAGCGGCGACGGTTCACGGGCCCAGCCGCTCCGCGGCACTCAGGATCCTCCCAGACCAGGGCACGAACCTGCGCCCCCTGCATCGGCAGGCGGACTCTCAATCACTGTGCCACCAGGGAAGCCTCTGAAGTCCACTTTTTAAGTATTAATATAGCCACTCCATATTTATTGTTATTAACATTTGCATACATTTTCCCATCCTTCTACTTTTATCTGTGTTTATATTTAACGTTTCTTGTAGACAGCATATAGTTAAGTGTTGATATTTTATCCAGTCTGTCAATCTCTACATTCTAATTGGAGTGATTAGACTATTTACTTTTAATGTAAATATAGATTTGGTTGGTTTGGTTTAAATCTATCCATCTTGCTACTTTTTTTCTGTGTTTTTTTCTATTTGTCCCATCTAATCTTTTTTATTTCTTCTGCCTTATTTTGAATAAATGGAATATTTTTTAATCATTCCATTTTATCTCCATTTTTGGCTTATTAACTATACCTCTCTCTTTTTAAAAAATTGTTTGCTTTAGGGCTTACAATTTTAACTTATCATAGTCTACCTTCAAATAATATTATTGTATACCATGAATAATGTATGAATCTTATATCAGAATAGTTCACTTCTTTCTCCTCCCCTTTATGGTATTCTTGCTATACATTTATTAACTTTACATGTTTTGCTTATGTTATAAACACTACCATATATTATTGTTACTTTTGCTCTGAACAGCCAGTCACATATTTTTTACATTATTATTTATTTTAATTGTGGTAAAATGTCCGTAACATAAAATTTGCCATCTTAACTGTTTTTAATTGTACACTTCAGTGACATTAAGGACATTCACATTGTTGTGTTACCATCACTACTATTCATCCATAAATCTCTTCATGTTGCAAAACTGAAACTCTGTGCCTCTTAACAATAACTCTCTATTCTTCCCTTCCCCCTGCCCCAGGCAACCACCATTCTATTTCTATCTCTGTGGGAATCTCTGCTGAGCCCTTTGGTCTCTACGCTTTGGTTGGCAGTGTCTCCCCACCCTCTGCGAAATTTCAGAATTTCTCATCTTTCACTTCCCTTGTAATTCTTTGTCTAGTCTTGTGGAGTTACATCTTACTCACGCTTATTTTAGTATTCAACAAAAACTCAAGGGGACTCCATTTCAGACTTCTAGAACTCTTTCTACGAAGTTCCTTCCTTTCTGGAACATAGCACTGTGACTTCTAGCTATTTAAGCCTCCCTTATCTTCTGTCTCTGTTTTCTCACTTAAGCAAAACCACTGTGCTTTGGATCTTCTTCCCTGCACTTGGTCCAGAATGGGCCTCCAGACAGAATGCCAGGACAATTATCCATTTAGGTTTATAATCTATTTCAAATTAATATTTGTAGGATGGTATAAGGTAGAGGTCAAGATTCAGTTTTTTCTATATAGATACACAGTTGTTTCAGTACTATTTGCTGAAAAGACAATCTTATCCCCATCAAATTATATTGGCACCTTTATTTTAAAAAGTGTGTGTCTGTTTCTGGACTCCATCCCTTTCCATTGATCTTTGTCTGTTTTCACACTAATACTATATTATGGCTTATGACATGAATTTATGAAAGATCTAATGAGTGGTTCTGATGTGATATAAATATTTCATTTGACTTGATATAATCTTGTTTTGAAAACCTAATTTGAAATATAGTATTTCTACTAACTTGAATATAACGTTATACTAGCTCATTTAAAAAATGAATGAAGATATTTACTTTAAACATACTTGTCTTACAGAGACCTGTTAATAAAAGTGAAATTTGGAGAGAGCATTGAGGACTTACAGACCTGCCGACTCTTAATTAAACAGTACATCCCGACAGGACTTTTTGTGGATCCGTATGAGTTGGCTTCATTACGAGAGAGAAACATAACAGAGGTACAAGGGTTAGAGGGATTTTTTTTGAGAGAGAAATTATTGTAGGGATGCTATAATTTGGATTAAGACAAAATAGGTAAGACAACATTGTAGTACTTTTGTATTGATTTTTTTAAAGTGTATAAAGTAACCTTTCAAAGATAGGACGGGAGTATTCTTTATAAAGTGAGTGATACCTGTCGTACTTGTCAGTAATAAGCCAACTAAACTGATGTTGTTAAAGCTTCTGTTTGAGAAGATTAATAGTTAATAAATACTGCTTCAACAGCAACTTTGTTAAATTGACATATACCCCAACACCTGTATAATTTGGGTATGGGAGGACACAAAACAAATATTTATTGGATATCTGTATGACAAATATCTTCTTTTTTTTTTTAAAGGAAGCAAGGTAAAATTAAGCATTATAAGAAAGACTATGTCCCACACCCTTTACATAGATTAATCTTATAACAACCTTGGAAAGATTGCATTCTATAGTTAAGGAAACAGGCACAGAGAGGCCAAATAACTTATCCAGGATCACATAGGCAAATGGAAAAGCCAAGAAAATGAATCCAGGATTGTCTGATTGCAAAGTTGTCGTTCTTTTGGGAAATAACTCTTACTCCTTAGTTAAGGGTTTCGCTAACTTTGATAAGAATCACCTGTGCAGGTTATTGTCTGCCTGGGAACGTTTAATTCAGCAGTTCATATTGGACCCCAAAATCTGTCAATGGCTCAAGTGATTCCTATTAAGAATTTTTGGGGAACACTGTCTTAATTCATAGGATTATAATCTATATATGAATTTCTAAAAGACGAAATGGATACGCTTAGAGTCATTAATGATGGCGGTTTATTTCTAACTGTGGTTTAGGCCAATTTCTTCACCTGTTTTATTTACTTAAGTTTGTTTTTGAGTAGGTAATTACATTCTCATGATTCAAAATTCAGGGGGTGTAAAAATGTATACATGATAAGCTTCCACCTATTTTTTAACCCCCAGTCACCATTTCTTCCTGTGTTCTGGAAATACAGTGTTTTTGGAATCATAAGTTTCACTCAATCAAAATGTGTTAGGGCTTCTGCCTTGGCCAAGTTGGAGAACAGGGACCAGATTTACCTTCCCACTTGAAACAACCAAGAAATAGACAAAATATATGAAATAATGGAAAAAATAATTGAATATCAGGCAGTGAAGGCAGTGATATCTTAGAGATGGGAAATAAATAAGGTTAGCCCTTCAGTTGTCCTAGCTTTTTGCATGAGAATTTTCAGGCTGTAGTACAGGGAGGGTAAACCCAAGCAGAGCCTGGTGGACTTCTTGAGTTGAGGAGATAAAGGTAAGATTTGGGAAAGACCAAAGTCACTAGAATTCACTAGACAGTGTACCAGAGAGGAGAGAACTGCAAAGAGACAAACTGCAGAGATCCGTAGAGGTTCCCCTCAAGTATGTAGTTGAGTATTAATTAATGCATGCATGTGAGGAAACTGCTTGATGCTGGGAAAAGAACCATATGAAAAAATTAGAGGTAACAGTGTCGCACACTGGCTCAGTTGTAGTGCCTGTTCCCACCAACCAGACTAGGAAAATCCTCGTAATTCACTGGGCATTGGATAGATTAAACGGAAGAACTTTTTCTCAGTAGTGGGGAATACTAAGCCCTAGACTGCACATTGCTTCAGTCCTGCTTAACAAATTTCAAAACCAAGACCTTCCAAAAATCAAACTGTTGCAAGTAAATTTACTGCATTCGAAACAAAGCTCAAGAATATTTATAGGAATGCAGGAATATCTAGCACCCAAAAAGATCAAAATGTCTTGACTCTGATAAAAAGTTTGCAAGGATGCAAGGATGCGGGAAAATATGACCTGTAATGAGGAGATCAATGAATCAGTCAAAACTGATGCAGAACTGACCCAGATATTAGAATTAACAGACAGGCCAAGAAAATAGTTATTATAACTGCGTTCCATATGTTCAAAAAGGTAAGTAGAGAAATGGAAGATATATGAAAGGACAGTTGACCTTTTAAAGATTAAGACTACAAAGTGTGAGATGGAAAATATTCTGGATGAAATTAATGGCAGATCAATGCAGAAGAAAAGATTAATGAACTTGAAATCATAGCAATAGAAACTACCAAAAATATAAAAGAGATAAAAAAAGAAATGTAAAAAGCGAGTAGAGCATTAGTGAGTTGTGAGACAACTTCAAGTGGCCCCCACAGTAAGTGTAACTGGGCTGCTTCCAAGAGATGTCTGCACCCCTGCATTCATTGCAGCACTGTTTACAATAGCCAGGGTATGGAAACAACCTAGGCATCCATCAATGGATAAACAGACAAAGAAGTGTGAGAGAGAGATATAGATATGAAAACGAGAGCTATATATAAATGTGTATATACATGTGTGTGTATGTGTGTATATATATGTATATACACACATAAATATGTATACACACACAGACACACAGTGGAATGTTATTCAGCCATAAAAAAGAAAATCCTGCCATTTGCAACAGAACACATGAACTGTGAGGGCATTATGCTAGGTAAAATAAGTCAGAGAAAGACAAATATTGTATGATCTCACTTATATGTGGAATCTAAGAAAAACTGAACTCAGAAACAGAGAGCAGGTTGTTGGTTACCAGGGGTGAGAGTGTGGGGAAAATGGGTGAATGTAGTCAAAGAGTACAAACTTCCAGTTACAAGATGAGTAAGTTCTGAAAATCTAATGTACAGCATGGTAACTATAGTTAACGATATTGTATTGTATACTTGAAACTTGCTAAGAGGGTATACTTTAAAAGTACTCACCTCACACACACACACACACACACACACACACACACACACATAAAGGTAATTATGTGAGGTGATGGATGTGTTAACTAATCTTATTATGGTAATCATTTTGTAATATATACATATATTAGATCTTCATGTTGTACACCTTAAACCTACACAATGTTGTATGTCAATTATATCTCAGTAAAGCTGGGGGGGAGGTGTAATGGGAGTCCACAAGGAGAGAGGAAAGAGATGGAGATGGAAAAAATATTTGGAGAAATAATGGCTGAGGGACTTCCCTGGTGGCCCAGTGGTTAAGAATCCTCCTTCCAATGCAGAGGATGTGGGTTCAATCCCTGATTCGGGAACTAAGATCCCACATGCCACAGGACAACTAAGCCTGTGCACCATAACTGGTGAGCCCGCATGCCTCAACTAGAGAGCCCATGTGCCACAAACTGTAGAGCCCACGTTCTCTAGAGCCTGCGTGCCACAACTAAAGAGCCCATGCACTCTGGAACCCATGTACCGCAACTAGAGAGAAGCCTGCGCGCTGCAATGAAGAGCCTGCGTGCCATAACGAAAGATCCTACATGCCACAGTGAAGATCTGGTGTGTCGCAAGTAAGACCCAACGCAGCCAGAAAGAAAGAAATAATAGCTGAGAAATTTTCAAATTTGATGAAAACTATAAACCCACATATCTATGATGCTCAAGTACAAGAAATATGAAGGAAACTACACCAAGGTACATGATAATCAAATTGTTTAAAACAATGAGAAAATCTTAAAAGCATCAAGATGAAAAAACCACATGTAAAATACAGAGTACCCAAGATAAGAATAACAGCAGATTTCTTGTCAAAAATAATGCAAGCAAGAAAATGGAGTATCATCATCTTTAAAGTATTGAAGAAACCCTGTGAATTTAGAATTCTGTAGCCAGTGAAAATACCTTTCAAGGTGAAGGTGAAATAAAGACTTTTTCAGACGTACAGGCTGAAAGAATTCATTACCATCAGACCTCCAATACAAGAAATGTTAGAAGAGGTCCTTCAGGCAGAAGGAAAATGATACCAAATGAAATCTGTATGTACACCAAGGAAAGACTAGCACTTGAAATATAACTACTGGGTAAATATGACTTTTTTCTCTTATTATTTAAATGTTTCCAAGATAATTGACAAAAAATAATAACAATGTAGTGTAGCCATTCTTAACCATGTCTAAGAATAAAATGTATGATAGCACTATCACAAAAGCTGGGAAGTGAGAAATGAAATACACTTTTGTAAGGTTGTTATACTAAATGTAAGGCAGTTTAATGTCACTTGAAGGTAGACTTCTGCTACATTAAAGATGTTTACTGTAAACCCTAAAGTAACCACAAAAATGACAAAATAGAGTTGTAGTTAATATGCCAGCAAAGCAGATTAAATGGAACTATAAAAAACATTCAGTTACCCGGAAAGAAGGCAGAGTAAGAAGATAAAGGGAACAAAAAATAGACGTAAGATATAGAGAACAAGATGAATTAAACTTAACCATATCAATAAGCATATTAAGTGTAAATGTCTAAATATCTCCATTGAAAGTCAGAGATTTTCAGATTGGATAAGAAAGCAAGACCCAACTGTATGTTGCCTACAAGAAATGAACTTTAAATTTTAAAACAAAAGATAGAACATGCTCACACTGATCAAAAGAAAGCTGAAGTGGCTATATTAGTATTAGGCAAAGGGATTTCAGAGCCAAGACTATCACCAGTGCTAAGGAGGGTCATTTTGATAAAGGGATCGACTAATCAGAAGGAAATAATAATCCTAAACATTTATGCCACTAATAACAGAGATTCAAAATGCACAAAGAAAAACTGGTAGAACTGTAAGGTGGAATAGATGAATCCACAGTTATAGTTGGAGATTTCGGTACCCTTCTCTCAATAATTGACATAATAAGTAGACAGAAAATTGATAAGGATATGGAAGATTTGAATAAAACTATCAACCAACTTGACCTAATTAGCATTCATGGAATACTCCACCTGACAACAATAGAATACACGTTCTTTTTTTAGGTGTACATGGAATATTTACCAAGATAGATCACTCTAGGCCATAAAACAAGCCTCAATAAATTTAGAAGAATTCAATATGTGCCAAGAATATTCTCTGACTACAAAGGAATTCAATTATAAATAAAGAAGAGAAAGATCTCTAGAAAACCCTCAAACATTTGGGAACTAATTAGCATACTTCTAAGAAATCCATGGTCAAACGAGAAATCAAAAGGGAAATAAAGAATTTTGAGCTGAATGGAAATGAAAATACAAAATATCAGAACTAGTGGGGTACTGCTAAAGCTGTGTTTAGAGGGAAATTTGTAGCACTAAAATGCCTATTTTAGAAAGAAGAGAGGTCTCAGTCAGTGTTTTCAGCTAAGCCTCCTTAATCTATGAAAAGAAGAGCACATGAAACCAAAGTAGAAGAATATAGATAGTGAAGATCATAGCAGAAATTAATGTACTAGAAAACAGAAACACAATAGGGAAAGCCAGTGAAACCAAAAACTTGTTCTTTAAGAGGGATAAAATTGATAGACCCTTAGCCAGACTGATTATAAAAAAAATAAGTACTGTTAGAATTAACATCCCTGTGTCAGAAAAGTATTGTACATTTCATTTTTTATAAAGTTTTACATTTTTAGATTGTACAAGTTATTCAGAGATACCAATTACTGTGTCTTAATTGGGGAATGTTTTGGGTTGTTTTGAAAGCTCTAGCCTATGAGAGAAAGATCTGTTGAATGTTACAGATGTGGTACAAAAGTTTTATAGCTTAATTCATTTAACTTTGCTCTGGTGGTTTATGACACATGTAGTTGAGTGTTGTCATGAAAAAGTATAGGTCCATGTCTGTTAACCAGTGCATGTTGCTCTAGGATTAATTTTTGATACATAATTTTAATTTCTTGATAACATTCTATTGCTATTGTTTTATCATGGTGAAAGTGGAACAATGAATTCTGACTTTTGTGGATCAGCGTAGAGTCACTGGACTTTTTGGGGTTGCACTGATGGTTTGGCACGTGTTTGGGAGATTTACCAGCATCTAGCTATTGTCTAGATCGCTTTTGATTGTCAGGTTATGATTTTCAAAAATATTTCTCTATTATTTTGAATCTAAAGTGATACATATACCTGTAACTCTCTTGAGATTTTGATCACCTCTCAATTGGTATACCTATTTGTACATTTCCCCTTCTTCCCTATTGTAGCTAGGTGTCAAGAAATTCATAGCCTAAACTCCTGAGTCGGCTCCAGGACCTCAGACTGTTGTTTGTGGACTAGCTTCTGCTGGTTCTTAGTTGATTAATGCTGGTTGACAGATTGGGATTTCAATTAAATCTCAATAGCCTAGAAAAAATGGACTGTAGCCAGAAAGATAAATTTAATAGAGAGAGATATAAAGCCCTGCATTTAATTAGTAAAACATCAATTACTCGATAAAATAGGATGGGAGTTATTTAAAGTTTTGTGCAAAAAGTTCAAATGAAAAATATAGGGATGAATAGGCAGAGCACAGGGTCTGTGAAACTATTCTGTATGATACTGTAATGATGAATACGTGTCACTTTACATTTGTGAAAAATCCATAGAGTATACAATGTAAAGAGTGAACCCTAACTTAAACTATGGACTTTAGTTAATAATAATGTTCATCAGTTGTAACAAATGTACCAAACTGTTGTTAATAATAGAAAAAACTCTGAGTGTGTGTGGGAGCTGTGGGGAGTATGTGGGAATGCTGTTATTTTCTGCTCAGTTTTTCTGTAAACCTAAAACTGCTCTAAAAAATGAAATCTATTAATTAAAAAAATAGAGAGAGATAGTATATAGATATGTGTCACACTGAAATGAGGCTGCTAAAAAGCTAATGCAATTTTTACACCTAGAAACTGGAAAAAAAAAAAAAGCTAATGCAATTTTTGCTAAAGAAGGTAGTGTTGCTACTATTTCCTCTGAGTATTTTGAAAGGCAGCTGATATGATGCATGGTTTAGACACCATGTCATGAGAAACCAAGAAAACTGCATATTTCTTTGGGGAGGAGAAAACTTAGTGGGGGCAGTGTGGTTGCCTTCTGATGCATAAGGGACCCTTAGTAAAACAGAGGACATATTTATTGCAGATATTGTAAGCATCGACAATTGGTGAATTATTATGGGTCAGAGCATCAAGTTTCTACTAATAAAAAAGGAATAATTTTAACAGTACATAAAGTGAGATGGCTCAAAGTAATGAACTCCCTTCCAGTCATTGAAAGCATTAAAATAGTGGCTGGATACTTGATAAATACTCTCATTGGAACAGTGGTTTAACTTGATTACCTCTAGGTTCCTTATGGCTCAAGATTATATAATTCCTTGACCTTTACCAATAAGTTCTGTTACTCCTGTGATGAACAGAGAAGAAACAACATGTGAAAATATAGCACTTGGTATCACTGTCAAATAGAAGAATTAGAATGCTCGCTGTGGTGGGTAGAAGTTAACGCTATTTTTTTCTCTTTCCATAAAGAATCTAGAGAAAACTTGCGGGTGTGTATGCATACACACACACACGAACACAGATTATGTATATAATGTTGATATACATGTGTATGTGTGTGCATATGTATATATGTGTGGTTTCATACATAAATATGTATGTATGTGTATATGGATACGTTTGTAAGTTAGGGCTAATTTCTGCCACATGTGCAGTTTTACTTTTGGTGTAGAATACTTATTTTAAAATGTTTTTTACCATATTATTTTTTAAAAGAATCATTTACCATTTTTTCCATTAACTTTTTATGCCCAGTATGGAAAGAGTGCTGACCTTTGCTTAGACTTCCTGACCACAGTGCTCTATCTTACTATCATCTTACTTCTGTGAAGAACAGGAAATTAGCAGAATGACACCAGTCATTTTAACCCAATACTGGGTTAACTGTTTTTGTTATAGTTTTCATACTTTTTGAATAATGCTATATTTATTCATGAAATTTCTTTTCTTGGTACCTGTGTAGTTACCTAAACAAAGGTTGATAAGGAAATTACATAGAAATTTTTATTATGGGGAAATTTCACACCGCAGAGTATAATTTCCTCAGTTTACTTTTAGTAAATGTTATTAAACACACATCATATCTTGTGTTTTCTACTTAAAATTGAGGATGGAAGGGGAATGGAAATTGTTTATAAGGGGGGTGTTTTGACATTTTTGCTCATCTATATAACAATCTTCTGGTTTTATTTATTTTTTAATCTTCCTCATTCATTTCTTCTGGACTAATATTTGTTTTCTTTTTGACAGGTAGTGATGGTTTCAGAAAATTTTAATATAGAGGCTCCCAACTATTTGTCCAAGGAGTCTGAAGTTCTCATTTATGCCAGACAGGATTCACAGTGCATTGATTGTTTCCAAGCTTTTTTGCCTGTGCATTATCGCTATCATCGGCCACATAGTAAAGATGGAGAAACCTTTATTGTGCTCAATAACCCAGATTTATTGATGTATTGTGACCAAGGTAAGGATTGCAAGTCTTTTTGGAGAGTTGAAAATAAAATTAAAGGTATAATGGTAAGTCTGAAGTCAAGGACGGTGATAACAAAATCATGTTTCTTTTTTCTTTCTTTTAAACTTTTTGATTGTAAAATAAAGCACAGATATAGAAAAACTTCACAAATATATAGTTTAGTGACTTATTAGAAGGCAGATACCCAGGTAACTACCACCCAGGTCAAGAAACAGAACTTTGCCAGCTGCCCGAGCAGCAGCCCCGGATGTTCTGTCCCAATCTCCTTTCCTGTAAGAGTAACACACTCTCCTGACTTTTAATCACTTCCTTATGTTTTTTTATACTTTTATCACTCAAGTGGGCGTTCTTAGACACTGTAGCTTAGTCTTGCCATTTTAAAAAAATGTTATTTCCATTAAGTCTCTTAATTTACAGATTTCTCCTCTATCCCCTTTAAAAAAAACTTATCTGTTGAAGAACCGGGGTCATTTGAGACCCTATCACTGTTGGGGTTTGGGTGATTATACTCATTAGTTCATCTGACTTCTTTATTACTTGGAAATTGGCAGCTGGCTCGAGAGGTGTGATCAGATTCAGGTTTGATTCTTTTGGCCAGACTATAAGTGGTGATATGATCTTTTATGAGAGGGCATATAATGTCTGGTTGCTTCTTTATTCAGCCATTGATCCTTATTACTCCTTTGCTGCTTTCTGTTTCTTCATACTGATATTGCAGGATTTGTAGCTGTTAGTGCTTTGTGTCCACGCACATGTATTTTGGTGTTTAAGGGGGATACTTTATCACCTAGTTTTGTTGTAAAAGTTGTCTATGAGTTATTGGTTTTGTGTGTGATTGTTCTTTCTGTTTTTATGTGTGGATTTTTTTTTTTTTGGCTGTGTTGGGTCTTTGTTGCTGCATGCGGGCTTTCTCTAGTTGTGGCGAGCAAGGGCTACTCTTCATTGCAGTGCGTGAGCTTCTCATTGCGGTGGCTTCTCTTTGTTGCAGAGCACGGGCTCTAGGCACGAGGGCTTCAGTAGTTGTGGCTCACGGGCTCTAGAGCTCAGGCTCAGTAGTTGTGGTGTGTGGGCTTAGTTGCTCCGCGGCATGTGGGATCTTCCTGGGCCAGGGCTCGAACCTGTGTCCCCTGCTTTGGCAGGTGGATTCTTTTTTTTTTTTTTTTTTTTTTTTTTTTTTTTTTTTTTTTGCGGTACGCGGGCCTCTCACCGTTGTGGCCTCTCCCGCTGCGGAGCACAGGCTCCGGACGCGCAGGCCCAGCGGCCACGGCTCACGGGCCCAGCCGCTCCGCGGCATGTGGGATCCTCCCGGACCGGGGCACGAACCCGTGTCCCCCGCATCGGCAGGCGGACTCTCAACCACTGCGCCACCAGGGAAGCCCTGGCAGGTGGATTCTTAACCACTGCACCACCAGGGAAGTCCCTATGTGTGGATTTTAGTAAATTAAACAACTATGCTCTCATCATTTTCAGTCTTCCTACAATCAAGACTTTAAGAAGCCCCTTTCAGATTTTGGTTCTTTGTGTCTTCAAACAGAAGTCAGTAGCACTGTTACTAAAGATTGGCAGATAGAAAGTTTTTAATTATACATTTGCTGTCATCATATATTTCATGATGAGAAAACTTAAAAAGTATTCAACTGTGTTAGCTTTGTTTATCCAACCTAGTTTTCTGTTTCTTCTCATGGTACATTTTACCTACCCTAAATAAACTTTGGAAAAGTGCTCCCTCCCAAGAGAGCACCTGGGGTTCTGGAATTGTTCATTTTTTTGGTCTGAGAGTTCTTTACATGAGTGTGTTTTCTCTATGGAAATTTATCAAATTGTAGGTTTAGGATCTGTTCATTCTTCTGAGATATGTTATACTTCAAAAAAAGTTTAAAAAAAAATGGCCCCTGGTGTAGTGGGATTTGTTAAGAAGTCATGCTCAACTTCTATGCAGTCTTTGTAATTTTATAATTTCCTAGCCATCCACTTAGAACAGGCTATTAAAATAGAACAGCACATGATAGTTGGGTCCAAATCATGTACATTGTGTATTAAAATATTTGAATACTCATATCCCAACATGAAAGACTGGCCTAGCCTCTAGTCCAGATCAGTTTTCTGATATGGTGTTCTACCACTTTTTCTCAGAGTTTCCAATTTTGAAATGCTGGGCTCAGTCAGAAGTGACAGCTCCTTGTGCTTTGAACAGTAAGGATAACTGCCAATGGAACAATATGAAATATAAATCAGTAAGTTAATATTTTATGTTGTTTTAGGTCATGCGGCCTCATATAAAACTCTTTCTATAATGTTTCTGCCACGTTTAAGAGATTAGCATTTTATATTCTATCATAGAAAGCTGTTTTTTGTTTGTTTTTAATGTTGTTTCTATGTTACTAATAGCAACAGTCATAGAATCATTTAATTTGGGGGTGGGGATTTAGAGTTAGTCCCAATGCCTCATTGATCCAGAGCTTAAGTATAGCTGATGGGCTTTTTAAAAGTGTGGAATGGTAAAGAAAAACAGTGGTGTGTCCATCTGATTTTAATCAATAAAACTTCACTTTATTTAGAACTTTTTATTAATTTTTGAGCAACAAAATGAATTAGTTGACTTTATTATATTACACAGAACAAATGAAAAAAGGAAAGTAAAACTCTAAAGTTGTATCATTTCAACTGTGGTTAAGTAGTTCTAGACAGTTATATTGTTATTATAAATCTAAATCTAGGCTGTTTCAGGCCATTTTTAGTGTTTTAGCCTCCCAACTTGTTTTCAGTTATTAAATTAGGTAAGTATTAGTACTTCATTAACACTGGCTTTGTCTAAGGAGTCTGTAGTTTTCTACTTACCCGCTTGAGCTAACATAGTCTACTTTCCTCTCTTCAGAGTGGTAAGTCTTTGTACAACATATCTCTTTTCTTTCCCTCTTTTTTTCTGTTCTTTTGTTACTCTTTTAAGAGCTGCCTTTTAACTGATGCTTGTAGTATCTGAATTTCTCTTTGTTCCTAATTCTCTTTAAGGCCTGTTTTCTTTGGTTGAATGCCACAATCTGTGTCATTATTTTTACAATTTATTTTTACAAGGAGTCAAATGAGTTTGCAACAAAAATAAAAAAAATTAAAAAATTTAAACTAGCAGACAACATAACTGTCAATCAGATAAACATAAAGCAGATTTGTTCATATGTGTGGGTATTTGGATTTGAAGTGTTTTCCTTGTAGTTGCTTAGAAGTATGTTTACCAGCTAACTCAGAAAACCACTACTGACAGTGAAGCCCTACTGCAAAGCCTGTTATTTTGTATTGGAGAACCTTCTTTGAACAGACAGTTGGAAAGATGTATGATTGTGCTAATATGTTATGCAACATAAATTTGCTTTTGAGATTTCTATTGCCATAGAGTACCTGGATTTTTTTCAAACTCTAAAATACATCTGGAGAATTACATTTGATTTTCTTATGTGAATGAAGAGTATGATTAGTATTTATACTATTTATGATGTATTGGTTTAAAAAATTGGTGGTGTGCATTGCTACACAATAAAAAATCACTCTATTAAAACATTTTGAATTCAGTTCTCTTTAAGACCATGTAACTTGAAATAGGAGGTCATAATTAAGTACTTTGATTTTTTTCTTTGTTACATTTCTTGTTTATATATACCAGAAAAATAGGTGACCATTACTAACATGGTGATCTGTACTAAGGCTTGTTTTAAAATGCCATTATTTGAAAGATACTTTTAGATGGCACTTTGCTACAGACTGTGTTGGTAACTTTTTTTTTGCATGTGAAAGTGTAATCCATGCATTTATAAAAAGAAACCAAAAATAAAAGAATTCCCAAGTTACCTAAATTTTAATGTTTTTAAAAACCTTTTTTTTTTTTTTTTGCGGTACGCGGGCCTCTCACTGTTGTGGCCTCTCCCATTGCGGAGCACAGGCTCCGGACGCGCAGGCTCAGCGGCCACGGCTCACAGACCCAGCCACTTCGCAGCATGTGGGATCTTCCCGGACCGGGGCACGAACCCACGTCCCCTGCATCGGCAGGCGGACTCCCAACCACTGCGCCAGCAGGGAAGCCCCAAACCTATTTTTAAACCATAAAACTTACCAGAGTTTCTAATTGAACCCTTTATCTTCAAAACCAAATAGAAAATAGAAACCAAGTTGAACATAGGAGAATTTTTGTATTGCTAGTCAGTATTGCAACTACTTGGATGTTTTAAATACAGTAAAGGACACATTCAATTGTGTAATTTGTGAATAACAAACTTAAAAAAATTTTTTTTGGCTGCATTGGGTCTTCGTTGCTGCACGTGGGCTTTCTCTAGTTGCGGCGAGCAGGGACTACTCTTCTTCGTTGCGGTGCACAGGCTTCTCATTGCCGTGTCTTCTTTTGTTGCGGAGCAAGGCTGTAGATGTGTGGGCTTCGGTAGTTGCAGCACATGGGCCCTAGAGCACGTGGACTTCAGTAGTTGCAGTGCTTGGCTTCAGTAGTCGTGGTGTGTGGGCTCTAGAGTGCAGGCTCTGTAGTTGTGGCACACGGGCTTAGTTGCTCTGCAACACGTGGGATCTTCTCGCACCAGGGATAGAACCTGTGTCCGCTGCATTGGCAGGTGGATTCTTAATCACTGAGCCACCAGGGAAGTCCTAACAAACTTTTAAAAGCTGTTTGAGGAGAGAAACAGCAAAACAGGAAAGAATGGATCCTTTAGTTTTATTGTTGTTTTAATGTTTTTCCTTTAGGGCTTTAACTTCTAGATTATTCTGTTTTCTAATATGAAACATAGTAAGAGGAAGTAAATGTTTATATTGATTACAGAGGTGACATTAGGATATAGCTAGTATTTTTTAACAATATACTCAACTCTATGTAAAAAGCAGAAAAAGTCAAAGCTAATGAGAATTTAAGAATTATTATGGGAATTGAGTCTGATTCTGTTAAATTAACTGAAATGTTGAATTTAAAAGAATCATTCAAATAATAATGTTATATGTAGTATAGCAATGGCTGAAAGATATTTAAAAGAAAAAAGAAAAAGTTAAAATTAAAAATCAAAGAAGCAGTGGTTTCACCTTAGGACATTGATCTTAAATGTCTTTAACTTCTCTATCCATCTCTCTCCCTAGGTATATAAGAATGCGAATCTACAGGTTCCAGTGGGACTGACCATACATACCTCTTTAGTATGTTCTGTGACTCTGTTTATTACCATCTTGTGTTCTACTTTAATCCTTGTGGCTGTTTTCAAATATGGCCATTTTTCCCTATGAGTTTTATGTAGTTAAACGCTTTCCATAAACCTAAATAAGACCTATTCATTTGTGACTAGAAGCGTTCTAGAATTATGTCATTACTTTTTTCTTTCATCTTCATTTATGGCTAATATTATGTTTACTAGAGGAAATTCTGGATGATTCTCAGCTAATTTCAAAATTCAGTGCTCTGTTGTGTCGACCTCTCATAATCCTCAAGCATCAAGTGCCAATAGAGGAAACTTAATTCTGTTAAATTAATATTTATCTTGTGAGAAGTGACTTTATCTTCATTTGTGTTATAAATGAGTACTTTATGTATTAGAGACAAATTATCGCTAAAAATTGAGAAAATTGTTATGAATAAGATTAATTTGGATGATCAGAGTTTATTTGAATATTAATTTTATGAGAATATTAATTTATCTAGTGTTTCAAAGAAAATCATTAAACTAGGACAGCTAAGAAATTATTAATATCAAAATTGATTTTTCCTTAAAGCATTTCCATTCTCCTTTTGTATTTTATAATACTGCTTTTGAATATATGAATTGGCAAAGGGCTTGATGAAATTAAGATTAAAGTATATTTTATTAAGTTGTACAGTTATAAAACTTTTTTGAATCTTTGGGTGATTTTTTAAAAAACAAAAGGTCTTGATTTACTGTTTTTCTTTGTATAAATTAGAAAATAAAGTAAGTGCCATAAGCTAATTAAAAAATAGAAGGGCAAGCATGTTCCAAAACAGAAGCCGAAAAACTGGGGTATGTTGGCATTGTTTGTTTTCTGTGGCATAATGGGATATGATGTACTTCATATATGCTATCACTGGTTAATTTCCTAAAACATTCTGGTGTTTTTCTGAAATAAATCTTTTATAATTTGCCACGTATAGCTTGACCTACTAATAACAGTTCTTTTTTAAGATGTGTTTGAGAACTTATGTATTGAGAAAGGCCACCCAATGCCATAAAGCAGAAATATTAGAGATCTTTAAAACGGTGAAAATTTCAACCCAGTCTTGCTTCATAGCTGTTTAGTATTTTCTTATAAGACAGAATTCCATGTTTTCCAGGCATTTTTTTTCACAGTGGGATTAATATAGTGGCTTGAAATAGAATTATATGTCAGTAAAAATTCAGTAACATCAACAACATTTTGGAATATGGTTAGTCAGGTGGGGGAACACGGTACTATATTTAACCTCTTAAGTGTGTGTGTGTGTGTATTTTCTTTTGCACATCGAAGCCAAGTTCCTCAGTATTTAAATGTTTTCAAGTTAATATTTGAGATTTGTGGCTTGTAACATGATTCAGCCATTTTTCTCATTTATACAGGTATTCAGAAATGTAATAAAAATGTGAATGTGAGTGAAGATACTTTGATATGACTTTTCTTGCTTGATAAATGCTTGCAGATGACATCACTTTTAACATAACAGCATTTCTGGTTTTGAACTCTTTGTATTATCTTCTTTGGATACTTAAGAAATGAATAAGCACTTTATTTTTTAAATCAGTTTTGTAATTCTGTATATGGTCTTTTTTGTTTATAGCCAAGAAAATGGGTATTGTTCTCCTGGTCATTGTATTCCAGTATTTGTTCCACTTCTATGGTTTATTTTTCTTAAAGTATCAGGTAATGTTCTTTGGATGAAAATAATAGAGACTCAACTAAGGTTGGTGGTGGGGTACAGATTGTTTTGTGTGTGTGTGTGTGTGTGTGTGTGTGTGTGTGTGTGTATCTCAGCCACTCTGCTAGGAACTTAAGATTATTTAGCTAGATCTCATGGAGATCTAGGTAGTTGAATATAGGGTTTGGTAGGCTGTGAGAGAATGAAATAATATAGAGAATTGTCCTAGTCGGTGATAGGATGGTAGGTTTAACTGCCTATCTGATTTCTTGCACCTCAGACCTTACTTCCGGGATTACCTTCCTCCTGAAGTATATCTTTTTAAGATGTTCCTTTAGTAGGTCTCTGTGGTTGGTAACATCTCTGTTTTTTGCCTGATGATATCTTTATTTCACCCTCACTCTTTTTACTGATAATTTAGCAAGATATATACTTCTAAGTTTAGTTTTTTCTCTTGGTAGTTTGAAAATATTTTTCCATTGTCAGATGGCACACATTGTTGCAGTTGAGAAATCTATACTGAATTTAATAGTTGTTTCTTTGTAGGGGGTGTCTTTTTTTTCTGGTTTCTTTATCTTTGGTATTCTGCAGTTTCACTTTGATGTGTTTGAGAAGATTTCCTTTACTTATCCTGTTTGGGATTCACTTGCTTCTTGAATCTGAAGGTTGTCTTTAATCAATTCTGGAAAATTCTTAGCCATTATCTCATCATATACTGCCTCTTTTGTTTTCTCTTTTTACTCTCCTGAACTTCTCATTAGGCAAATGGTATACCTTCATAATCTATCCCCATGTCTCTCAGTCTTTCTTTCATATTTCCTCTGTCTTTGGGCTGCTGTCAGTAATTTCTTTAGATCTGTCTTCCAGTTTATTAATTTTCTCCTCAACTGTGTGTAATCTATTTAACCCAAACATTGGCTTTGGTTTCAATTATTATATTCTTTACTTCTAGAAGTTCTACTTGGCTCCTTCTCAAAGCTGCTTGGTCATTTTTTAAAAATAGTATCTTGTTTCTTGTTTAAAAATAGTATCCTGTCTTACTCTGCTTAATCATTATAATAAACTTATTTTATATTCTGTAATCAATAATTCCAGTATCTAAAGTTCATGGGCTTCTTTATTCTGTTTATGGTTTCTGTTGATTCACTCCTGGCTTATTTTCTCAGATGTATTATATTTTGGGTGTTTATGTTTAACTTTTGATAGCCTATTTGTGGAAATTCTTTCAGTCCTGTGTTGAGAGTGAACCTGTGCAGTGAAGATTTGTGTTTGTTTCTTCCAGGCCTCCAAGCATTACCAGCCTGGGACATTTTCTTGACTTCAAGTTTCCTGGGCAGTGTAGGTACTATAAATTTGAACTTTCAAACCCATGTGAGGGAAAGTTTGTGGTTACGAATTCTAAAGGGAAAGTTTTTTTCCCCTCGATGCCAAAGTCCAGGCTAAAACTTACAAGTATCTGCATATCACCCTGAGTTGGTCCAGGGGATTTTTTTTTCCCAGTCTATTCTTAGAGGGTATAGCCCTTTGAGTTTTCCAGCCTTGTGCAGGATTATAATCCCAACACCTCTACAGGCCCAAGGCCTTGTCTTTGGTCTCTTGTCTCCTGTGCAGCCAGTAAAACCATAGATTTTTCTGAGATAAGTAGGTTCTTTCAACATAACACAATAGGCTTCACTGACCTGGTTACTACTCTGGTTTCTTGCTCCCCCCTTTGGGTTGAATGTGGAGTTTGGAAGACTATCAGATGTATTCCTCTTTCTTCCTTGAAAGCTTAGTTATGCCTTTGAAAGGATGTTCTATTTTATCCAGCATTTTGTGTGTTTAATAGTGGGACTGTTTTTCAAGTTATCTAATAGTGTGCCATATTGCTCCTTGAATCCCTTCTCTCGTACTCTCCATATCAATTGAGTTTTTCGCTCTACATCTATCAGTAAGAACAATCTGCCTACTACCTATCTCCACTTCCACAGCTATTGCTCTAGCATCAGTCATGATTAATGCCTCCCTAGTTCATTCCCTTCTATTCTTGCATCTCAGTACTCTATTCTCCATGTAGCAATCTAGAGATCTTTTTTATTTTTTTAATATATTTATTTATTTATTTATTTTTGCCTGTGTTGAGTCTTTGTTGCTGTGCGTGGGCTTTCTCTAGTTGCGGTGAGTGGGGGCTACTCTTCGTTGCAGTGCGCGGGCTTCTCATTGTCGTGGCTTCTCTTGTTGCAGAGCACAGGCTCTAGGCTTGCAGGCTTCAGTAGCTGTGGCATGTGGGCTCAGTAGTTGTGGCTTGTGGGCTGTAGACCACAGGCTCAGTAGTTGTGGAGCACGAGCTTAGTTGCTCCACGGCATGTGGGATATTCCCCGGCCAGGGCTCAAACCTGTGTCCCTTGCATTGGCAGGCAGATTCTTAACCGCTGTGCCACCAGGGAAGCCCTCTAGTGATCTTAAAGTGTAAACCAGGTAACATCACTTCCTTACTTACAACTCTTTAATAACTTCTTGGAATAAAGTCCAACATCCTTACCTGTCATTTAAGATCCTTCCTGACCTGAATCTTGTTTTCTCCCACTATGCTACTCTTCTTGCACTAAACTGCAGTTACACGGGCCTTCTTAACTGACCTTAGCAAGTTCTTTTCTTCCTCCTTCTGTCTGGGAGCTTCTCATGGCTCTCTCTTTCTGTTCTCAGCTTAAATGTCACCTCATTAAAGATGCCTTCCCTGGCCACCTTATCCAAAGTAATCATCCTAGTTTTTCCCTCATACCAGATATCACTATTTTAATTATTGTGTTTTCATATTTGTAAGTTCCACAAAGACAAAGTGACTTGTATTCACCCTTGTATCCCTGATACCCAGCAGTGTCTGGTACATGTTAGACACTGAAATACTTGTAGAATTAGTGAATACATTAATGAACTCCTCCATGGATAAAACATAGAGGCCTTAATTTGCAAGGAGGTGGGGCTTAATTTAGCACCAAAGTATATTAAGAGCTGTAGGTAAAAAGCAAAATGGATAGTGGATGAATTCCCAGGAACACGTATCCTAGAGCAGGTTCATATAACAGGAATCGTCTTTCAGCATCTTTGGTTGGCCACAGACCTGACTGGAGGCAATGCTGAATTACATGAGGAAGTGGCGGTGTCTCTCAATATAAAGAATACCCAAAAAAGGCGGGGCGGGGGGTGGGGGGTGGCGGAGATAAGTGGCACACATCTCCAAACTACAACGCCCAGCAGGCCCCGCGTGAACCCGCCCACTGGGAGGCGGTGCCCGTCTCCGCCCCGTGGAACTCCTGGCTTCGGCCCCACCCCTCCCCGCTCCGCGCCGTAGCCCTCCCCCAGGGCTGTGGCCACGCGCAGCGGCGGCGGTTGTTCCGCTTCCCCTCTGGCCTGGGCCGTCGCCATTGCCGAAGGCTCCCTGCACTCCCTTCCCGGCGCCCGCGGGGCTCGGCTGCCGCCCGGCCTAGCAATAACAGCAGCTGCGCTCCAGCGCGGTTCCTCTTCCCGCCCCGCTTCCCTTTCCCTCCCCTCCCCGCCCCGTGTCGCGCGCTTGCTCGGGGCGGCTCCTGAGCCCGCCGGGAGCTCGGCCGGAGGCTCCTCGCCGGGGCGGGGATCTTTCCTCGCTTGGGGTAAGTGTGCAGACAGGCCGGGACGCGGGCCGTCGCTCTCCTTCCTTCTTTCTCCGCGGCCTGGCCGGCGCGAGCGGCCCGGGGCAGATAACCTGCCCCGCGCGGGGCTGGGAAGCCGCCACCTGCGTGCCTGGAGCCGCAACTCTTGGGGCGGTGGCTCATTGTCTGCGCCCTCCGGCTGTTTTCTTCCCCGACTGTAGTCTGAAATGGGAAGCTTGCTGGGCTGGTGAGGTCTAACTCTTCCTGGACCCGGCCCTGCCCTGAACCCTGTCGCGCCACAGTCTGCCCTCTGTTGATCTCCCTTCCATCGCGTTTCCACCCTCCTTTTCTCCATTTACTTTTGTGTTGTACAAAACGTTGCGGGTTTTATTCCTCGATTTTTTCGTCTCTCACAGAATCCTAGCCCCTCCTTGCTGTCTCTCTGGTCATCCCAGTTTCTTTGCTTAGGCATATTGTCTAGGGTCCCTTTACTGTTTTCTAAACTGCAATCTGTGATCTTTCCATATTCCGCGTTAGTAGAAACGAATAGTTTTCCGAGGGTTTGAGGGCCTCCGCTTAAGAACAGAACTTTCGGATCTTCTTGTGATTCCTGTTTGATCTTCAGCCAGGAGGTGGATATTTGCTTCTTTAGGTAACTTAGGTGAAGGTTGGCTTTCACCATGTTTGGCTTTCTTTCAAACAACGTACACAATATGTTGCCGAATATTCCTCAGTGGACTCAACCTTTTGACTAATTCTTTAAAGATAGAGTCATCCAAGAACTGAAGAGTAGAAAGTAATTGCCATTGTCGTCAGACGTTGTGGAGTTGTACTGCCAGTCCTTGTATCTTATCTTTAATGGGAATTCTCTGGGCAGTGCGAGCGTGATTTCTTTCTCCTTGATAAATAATGCTAACTCCCATTGGTATAATTATCTCAGTTTTATTTTACAAGTGATCTATAGTTCTTTGTTTTCTTTTTAAACCTCTGTAAAAAGACAATCAAAATGGTTAGGCCTAAAATTAGACTACGACGAGCAGTGTTTTGGATCAAGGTTGTGCACGTCACGTTTTTTCCCCTGCTCTGTTTGACTCTTCCGCTCTTGTAAGTAGGCAGGATATTGAAATGTAGAAGAATTTGCTCTGGGGGTTTTGTTTTTGTAGGTTTATTCAAAACAGTAACATTAAATAAAGTTAGATTGGGATGAAGGCAGTGAACAGTAATTTTTAAAGCAGGTTAGAACTTGTCAACTTTGCCAGGAGCTCTGTGGCATTTGTAAAACACACTCATAATCACTTATATATATTTTGTATATATGTATGAAAAAATATATATATATAAATGAAAAGCTTTGTTCATGTTCTCCTATTAAGGGTGTTGATTTAAGTTAACTGTTTCATCCTTAGCTTTTAAATCTTTCTAGTAATTAATTAACTAGAAACACTGATTTACATTATGAAAAATGAACCTTAAAATGTTTCTGACCTGTAATGTATGTAGGTCTTAAACCCACTTTCATGTTTTGGTGAAAGAGGTTGACCTAAATTCAGTGAATTCTGTGTTTTCACTTCAATACTGTCATTTTGGTAGTGTCAGTTGTCCTTAATTCAATGAGAGGTCTTCTTGGCCTAAGGGGTTAAGGTCTAGAAATGTTGGAGTGTGAAACTAGGTCTGTTGATGTCAGCTTCTCTGCCAGTTCTTTCTACAAACAGACAGTTTTACTGAGGAAGAGTTCGGGGTATTCTGCTTCTCTTAGGACCTCGATTCTGGTTTACAGTTATTCAAAGAGAGTTATTCTTCTGGACTTTGTGACATTAAATACTAGCCTTGAAAACCCAAATTCATAAAGTAAGTTTGTGGTTGGAGTCTATCTACTAAACAAATGAATAGGGGTTCCTATGATTCTCTGATCTTTATGAAAGGGCGATTTCCAAGTAGACATGGTTAACAGTGGTTGGTGTACCTTTTCAATTGTACTTTTTTAAAGAAAAAACTTAGAACTTGTTCAGGTAGCTAAAGATAAACTTTTAGTTTTTCTTTTTAGAAGAGAGAGAGACCTTGTTCAAATAGCTAAGGATGAAATAAATAGGTAGGTATTGTTAAATTCTTCCTATGTTTAATCCGTCAATATTGATTATTCTAATATTTGAGTATAACATTTCTTTTGGCTTTCTGAATTTTCTACTTATGATTAAAGTGTGAAACTGCACCTTTTTCAAGTCTTTAAGGCTTTGGGGTTCTGATCAATTTGTTTTCAAAAGCCCTTCCAGTTAGTTAGAGGGGTAATTCCAGACTAATCAGAGAGGGTGTTAAGTTACTTGCGAATCTGAGTTGTCCCTGGTATCCTTTTTGTACCTTGGTAGAAGCAGAAAGAGATGGAAAAAAATAGCCCCTGTTACCTTGAAGAAATACTGATTATTTTCTTCTGTGACCAGAATTGAGTTTCACTACTTCTTCATTTTAGGATCACTAACCTGAATAAGAGTAGTCAGTCTGAACATTCATGCTGGATTTCAGAGGACTAGCCTCTTATCTTTGAGGTACAGTAGTACTTGTCATTCCATGTATCACAAGTGGTGAGGAGCTGGAGACCTGGGTTTGAATGCTGGCTCTTCCACTTCACCCTGGGCAAGATATACATTCTTTTCAGGCTTGTTTTTTTCATCTGTAAAATGAGGAATAATAATATAATACACATTTCATAGGGCTATTTAGAGCAGATGAGATAATGCAGGGAAAAGTACTTAGCAAATGAAGTGTTTAAGTGATTAATAAATGTTATTAATATTAATGCTAATAATATTAATAGTTAATATTCCATTCTGAAATAGGTTTTATATGTAATTGCTTCTACAGCAAATATTATACTTCCAAACGTAGATTTAAGACTGCTTTCTGAAAGTGGTTGGAATCTCAGGGCCAAGTTTCTGAGACCATAACTGTTAAAAATTACTTTTCAGGAAAAAAAATAGTTTCATCACTGAAATAAAATACAGGTTTTTTGAATACATGTTTCTCAGATTTTAAAATAGGCATACTTCTCGTAGAAAATTTAGAAAGTGGTGAAAACTATTAAGAAATGGGACAAAAATTACTATACAAAAATCACTTAGCCCCCAGAGATAACCATCATAACAGATGAGAATAGTGCCTGTTTTCCTTATTTTTAAATTAAATTCCAAAGGTAGTCAGTACATGCTTATTACAGAAGGTTCAAGCAAGTCAATTATGTAGAGTAGAAAGTGAAAATTACTTTCCTTACTTTTTAGTCCCATTCCTTACAGGTACCCACTGTAAACAATTTTGTTTTCTTTATGCAATTAGAAATAAGCACAGTGTGTATGTAGTTTTACCTTGATTTTCTTTTTTAATTAAAAAATCTAATCATTATGAATTCGTTTCCATCTTAGTACTTGTAGTTAAACCTCATGTTTTTTTGTTTTTTGTTTTTTTTTTTTGCGGTACACGGGCCTCTCTCACTGTTGTGGCCTCTCCCATTGCGGAGCACAGGCTCCGGACGCGCAAACTCAGCGGCTATGGCTCACGGGCCCAGCCGCTCCGCGGCATGTGGGATCTTCCCGGACCGGGGCACGAACCCGTGTTCCCTGCATCGGCAGGCGGACCCTCAACCACTGCGCCACCAGGGAAGCCCCTGGAGTAAAACTTTTAAACACAATTTCAGGTGCTCTAAAGAACAAATTATTAAAGAATAAAAAGTTACATTGGCAGATACAATGGTAAAAATATAACCAGATGTTTGATAAAGAATAAAGTTTAAAAAAAACCCTTAATTCATTACCTGTGGATAACTGCTGTTAATATTTTGATGTTTCTTTATATTTGTGTGTGTACATAGTTTACTCTTCTAAAATTGGAATCATATTCTATATAATTTGCTATCTTGCTTTTTTTAACTTACCCTCAAATCTTGCAAGTTTCCCTCTTTCTCCTTAAAAATTCTATTTAAAAATGATTTTTTAATGTTTGTCTAACATTCCATTGCACACCTATGCCTTAGTTTCATTATTCTCCTATTGGTGAATGTATAACTTATTTCTAATATTTTATATAAATAATGCTATGATGAATATCTTTTTATTCATCCCTGAGTATTACTTTAGAATATTTTCTTATAAGTGGAATTACTGAATGAAAGGGTATAAGCATTTACAAGTGTTAAATTACCCTTCAGAAAGGTTTGGTGTATACCATCACTAGCATTGTGAATCTCATTTTGTTGCTATCCTCATTGAAACAGCCATCATTCTTAATGAAATTGTTAAATTTGCTTATTGCTAGGCAAATAAAAAATACAGTTTAATTTGCATTTCCTGTTTAAATTTCCTGTTTAAATTATAATTTTGTTTTTGTGAATTTGATTTAGTTTCGTTATTTCTGATAAGTATACAGAAGTATCTAGGTTTTTTTTTAGTAGTAAGTTCACTTTTTCCTTAAAAATTTTTTTTTGTACAGTTTTTAAAGTTACTTTCCATTTACAGTTATAAAGCATTGGCTGTATTTTTCGTGTTGTATAATACATCCTCGAGCCTATCTTACACCCAATAGTTTGTACCTCTAGAAGTAACTAGATTTTTGTGGTCACGATTATTTTTATTATCTTGCTGGACTTCAGTAAAATTTTATTTACTTTTGTTTTTCAGGTTCATTGTCTTACCTGAAAATAATAGTAACCTTTGCTTCCTTTCCAATAGTTATAAAATTTATTAGTATTTTAGCTCTTTATTACGTTGATCAGAATCTCCAAGACACAGTTATATAAGAGAGGTGATAATTGTCTTGGAATGTCTCTGGTATTTTAACGATTTAAGGATGAATGCAGCTGTTGGTTTTAGAGAGAAATTTTTTATTATTTATTCTGTTCTTGTAAAAAAGAGGAGTGTCTTCCGAATTTTATCAAATGTTTTTGTAACTTATTTAGGTGATGATAAGATTTTTCTTTTAACTACTGATAAAAGTATATAAATAAATTTGCTAGTAACATTCCCAAAGGTTATATATCCTAAGGCATATATCATGAGGAATCAAAACCCCCACTCTTGTTAGTCAAGTGTACAGAATTTATTGAAAGAATAGAAGAGAGTCTCATAGAACTTTAGTTTAATAAAAATACACAGTCCATATGGTAACTTCTGTAGTTCCTTCTGTAGTCTGGAGAAATCCTTACTTACTCATGAGTCAGTTTTGAGAAATTTGTATTTCCCCAGATTATATTTTTTAAGATTTTCAAATTTATTATTACATTGGTGTATGTAATATTTTTTATAATTAAAATCTGTGGTGTTCATCTCCACCTTTTATTAGTGATTTCATTATTTTTCTTAATTTGATTTGCCAAATGTTTACTTAGTGGTTTTTAATAAGAAACTTTGAGATTTATTCTGTTCTCTGATTTTCTAATTTCTACTTTTTATTTTGCTCTGGTTTTTCTGGTTTTTTTTGGTCATACAGTAAGTCCCCTACGTACGAATGCATTCCATTCCGAGAGCACATTCGTAAATCCAGTTTGTTCCTTAGTCCAACAAAGTTAGCCTAGGTACGCAATTAACACAATCGGCTATATGGTACTGTACTGTAATAGGTTTATAATACTTTTCACACAAATAATACATAAAAAAGAAATGCAAAAAATAAAATATTTTTAATCTTACAGTACAGTACCTTGAAAAGTATGGTAGTACAGTGCAACGGCTGGCATACATACGAGCATTGAGTGAACAGGCAAGAAGAGTTACTGACTGAAGGAAGGAGAGGAGGTGGGAGATGGTAGAGCTGAAGGATCGTCAGCAATAGGAGATGGAGGGCAAGCTGCAGTTTCACTCACACCTGACGTTCACTACCAGCTACATCAATGCTGCTTTTACGCTTGCTTCTACACTTGCTTCTGGACATCCTGGGCTTGAAATAAAGATACTGTGCTACTGTACTCTACAGTACTGTACAGTAAAGTACACAAAAGCACAACCACTTGCAGAGGATGCCCGCATGTGACAATGTATGCCAGACATGTGAATTAACTTACGTGGTTGGACCTGTGAACACATGTTCGCATCTTTGAAAGTTCACAACTTGGAGGTTCATGTGTAGGGGACTTACTGTACTTTTTCTAACTTAGTAAATTCTTAGTTCTCTCTTCTTTTTCTTAAATGAAAACATTTTTAATGCTCTTAATTTGCCTCTGAGTACAGCTTTGGCTGCACTCTAAAATGTCTGTGAATGATATTCTTACATTCATTGCTTTCCAAATAGTTGCTAGTTCTAGTTTGATTACCTCTTTGACTCAGGAACTGTTTGGTATAGTTTTATTCACTGTATTTTCTTTCATTGTCAGTGACTATGTTCTTTTAAAATACCTTTTAAGTTTATTCAGGGTTTTTTTGTGACTTAAAGCATAATCCAATTTGCTAAATGTTCTTTGAAAACTTAGGAACATTTTCTGTTTGCACATACAGTTTTATATACGCACATATATCTGTCAGTTAAACTTTATTCAAATTATCTTATTATTCCTTAATAGTTTTTATTAATTATAAGACATCCTTTATTAAGTTTTTAATCTTAATCTGTCAAAGACTAAGAGTTAGCATTGTTTCTGAAAAGCTTGTGCTTACATTGGGGCCTTTACATTTTTGTTCCTTCCCCCTGAATACTGTGTTCCTTTCATATGTCACTGTTTTAAAGAGGCCTTACTTGATCAGCTGTCTAAAATAGCCTCCATCTGCTCCTGCTCAGTATCTAACTTCTTTCCCCTCTGTGTTTTTCTTTATAGCACTTCCACCTGAAATTATTATTATTTTATTTATTTATTTTTTTGCGGTACGCGGGCCTCTCACTGTTGTGGCCTCTCCCGTTGCGGAGCACAGGCTCTTTACGCGCAGGCTCAGTGACCATGGCTCACGGACCTAGCCACTCCGCGGCATGTGGAATCTTCCCGGACCGGGGCATGAACCTGTGTCCCCTGCATTGGCAGGCAGATTCTCAACCACTGCGCCACCAGGGAAGCCCTGAAATTATTTTTTCATTCACTTATCTCTTTGCTATTATTCTGTTCAGAACTTAGAACAAGTATGTATGCAGTATGTGTTTGTTAAGTAAAGAGTGTCCTTTTTTATTTCTAATGACTTTTTTTTTTAAATTAATAGACTTTATACAATTTTAGGTTCACAGAAAAGTTGAGCCAAAAGTACAGAGAGTTCCCATATACCTTGATCTCCCTCCTTCCTCAGCTTCCCCCATCATCAACATTCTGCAATATTTGGTATGTTTGTTATGATTGATGAACCAACGTTGACACATCATTACCCATCAAAGTTCATAGTTTACATTAGGGTTCACTCTTGATGTTACACATTGTATGGGTATGGACGAATGGTGGATAATGACATGTATTCACCATTACAGTATCATACAGAATAGTTTCTTCACTCCCAAAATTCTCTGTGCTCCACTTATTTACCCCTCCCTTCTTGCTAATTCCTGATAACCACTGAAGCTTTAACTGTCTCCATAGTCTCGCCTTCTCCAGAATGTCATATAGTTGGAATTATACAATATGTAACCTTTTCAGCTTCTTTCACTTAGCAGTGTGCATTTGAGTTTCCTTCATATCTTTTCATGGCTTAATAGCTCATTGCTTTTTTATGCTGAATAATACTCCATTGTTGGGATATACCATAGTTTGTTTACCCATTTACCCACTAAAGGACTTCTTGGTTGCTTCCACATTTGGCAGTTATGAATAAAGCTGCTATAAACATCCAAATTTGGGTTTTTCGTGGACATAAGTTTTCAGCTGATATGAGTAAATAGCATGGAATATGATTGCTGGATTGTATGGTAAGAATATATTTGGTTTTGTAAAGAATCTGCTAAAACTGTCTTTCAAAGTGGCTGAACCATTTTGCTTTCCTACCAACAGTGAATGAGAATTCCTGTTGCTCAAATCCTCACGAGCATTTGATGTTAGTGCTTTGGATTTTAGCCATTATAATAGGTGTGTAGTGCTATCTCACTGTTTTAATTTGCAATTCCCTAATGAAGTATGAGACTGAGCATCTTTATATCAGATACTTCTTTTGCAAATATTTCCTTCCACTCTGTGGCTTGTCTTCATGTTCTCTCTATCCTAATGATTTTTATCATGTTTTTGGTGTAATATTATTGATGCACGTTTAAGTTCTATACTGCTAAAGATCTGTATTACACCTAATCAATAAAAATAATTGTCATATTTAATCTTTCTAAGTCTCGTATTTTACTTATCTTAAATTTCCATCTGTCCTGTTATTCTTTTATTTATTTATTTATTTATTTATTTAATTTTTGGCTGCATTGGGTCTTCGTTGCTGCACGCAGGCTTTCTCTAGTTGTGGCGAGCAGGGGCTGCTCTTCGTCGCGGTGCGTGGGCTTCTCATTGCAGTGGCTTATCTTGTTGCGGAGCTTAGGCTCTAGGCACGTGGGCTTCAGTAGTTGTGCCATGTGGGCTCAGTAGTTGTGGCTCAGGGCTCTAGAGTGCAGGCTCAGTAGTTGTGGCACACGGGCTTAGTTGCTCTGCGGCATGTGGGATCTTCCCAGACCAGGGCTCGAACCCGTGTCGCCTGCATTGGCAGGTGGATTCTTAACCACTGCGCCACCAGGGAAGTCCTGTCCTGTTATTCTTTGTTCAATAAATTATTATCCAACCTTGTCTTTCCATGCCATTTTTAGTTGTATCTCTTTTAAATTACATATAGTTTATTTTTGTTTTAATCCAAAGTGAATACTTAAAACATTTATCTGTATTGTGATAGTTAATTCTGTTGGGTGTGTTTCTGTTATTTAATGCTTTCTGTTTTTTAATGATTCATTGCTACTGCTTCTACATTTTTGTAAAATATACATAATGTAAAGTTATCATCTTAACCATTTTAAAGTAAAGTTAACCCTTGAACAACACGAGTTTGAACTGTGCAGGTCCACTTATACGTGGATTTTTTTCAGTAGTAAGTACTATAGTACTGCACTATCCAAGGATGGTTGAATCCTAGGATGCAGAACTGCAGATACAGAGGAACTTTGGATTTGGAGGAACCATGTATATGGAGAGCCAGACTATAAGTTATACTCAGATATTTGACTGTGTGGAGGGTCACGCCCCAACCCCCAAGTTGTTCAGGGTCAACTGTATACAGTTCTTTGGCATTAAGTACACTTACATTGTTGTGCAACCATCATCACCATCCATCTCCAGAATTTTTCATCTTCCCTAACAGAATCTACACTCATTAAACACTGACTCCCTGTTCCTCCCTACCCACAACCCCTGGTGACTGTCTCTAATCTACTTTCTCTTATGATTTTGCTGTTTCTAGATGATTCATATAAGTGGAATCATACAATGTTTGTCCTTTTGTGTCTGGCTTATTTCACGTAGCATGTTTTCAAGGTTCATCCATGTTATAGCATTTATGAGTACTTAATTCCTTTTTGAGGCTGAATAATATTCCATAGTGTGTGTGTTTATCCTGTTATCTGTCAGTGTCTTAAAGCCAACTAATTTATACTTGAAGTTAATTCAACTGTAAATCTAAAATTTAAAAAAATAACGATTTCTGATTTGTCAGTCTGAAAAAGAAAATTATACTTTGACTCCCCATAACTGAAGACTGGCTTATTCTCTTAACCAGCCCTCACTTTAATGTTCATTGTCAGTTTCTCAATCTTGCATTTAAATTGAGTCATCATGTATGTCAGCTAACATAAATTTTCATTTAATATAGGAGTAACTGGAAGGCACATTTAATAATTATTAGGTCACTAATGTCCACAGAAACTTTCATGCCATGTGGTCTCACATTAATTTTGTTTCAGAGCTTCCTATATCTGGTGGTGCTAGGAATCTTCCTTTTTCTTTTTATCGAGATATTTTGACTGATTGTGTCTTGTACGTGTTTATTAATGTTGCCTGATACATTAACTCCTTACGATCTTCATACTTTTTTTTCATTTCCAGAAATATTTTTGGTTATTTTTAGTTCTTTTTTCTTCCTTGAAAACACTTACAGTAATTAGGTTGGCTTATCATTTCTGTCTTTTGTGTGAGCTTCTCGAATGTTTGTCTTTAGCACTCATTTGACTTTCCTTTATTACCTCCAATGTGGGGTTTATTTCTGCTATGGAAATTTTAGTTTCTTTACATCCTTTAAAAATTTACTCCACTCCCTTTTCTTCGTAAATTACTCTCATTTCATCTTGGTCTTTTCTCTTCATATATGCCTGTTTCATGGATTTTACCAAACAGTGTTTGGAACTTAATTCTGTGTCTTGAAGTAATTTTTTTAAAAATTTATTTATTATTTATTTTTGGCTGTGTTGGGTCTTCCTTGCTACGTGCAGGCTTTCTCTAGTTGCAGTGAGTGGGGTTACTCTTTGTTGCAGTGTGCGGGCTTCTCATTGCGGTGCTTTCCCTTGTTGTGGAGCAGGTGGGTTTCAGTAGTTGTGGCACATGGACTCAGTAGTTGTGGCTCGTGGGCTCTAGAGCGCATGCTTAGTGGTTGTGGTGCACGGGCTTAGTTGCTCCACGGCATGTGGGATCTTCCCCGACCAGGGCTCGAACCCGTGTCTCCTGCATTGGCAGGTGGATTCTTAACCACTGAGCCACCAGGGAAGTCCTTGTCCTGAAGTAATTTTAATTCACCTTCTAAGTTAGATTCTGCTTCTGTGAAAGGTAATTTTGTCTCTTTCTTGTGCTGCATTATTTTTTGTTGGCGTCAATGTTGGATTTTTTCCTGCTTATTCATCCTTGAATGGTAACAGTTATCTGTTACCTGGTATGCATTTGTCAGAAACATTTGTGGGATTGATTGTCCTTGCCTCTACAGTTGACTGGGATTCTGGTTGAAACCTCTTCTTAGGTGTATTGCTAAAGGATAAACACACACAGCACCTAGCGTGAGTTCCAGTGATAAATTGGCATTCATCTTATAGGGTAGTTCTGGGCTAGGATGGTGGGATCTTATGGTACTGTGGTTTCTAGCATGTGCTACTATTAGGGCTCTTCCTGATTCTAACCAAGTACCCACAACACAGCACTTTGCTTGTGTGACCACACCTCCCAGGAAGCCATGTACCAATCCAGGTTTTTCTGCCCATTTACAGCTCCACTTGAACCTTACATACACACAGGCATATAGAAAGATACTTGTTTTCTGGAACTTGCATGGCAGCCTCCTAAATGTATGTAGAAAGATCAGAAGAGATGATAAGGAGCTCCAGCTATCACAGAACCCACTTCTATATAGCAGGAAATGGCTTAGCAAGGATGACTGACTAGCTTGTTTCTTTGAGGCAGACTTCGGGTCTCCAAATAGAAGTATTGCCTTCTTCTAGGCAAATGGTCAAACTTTCTTTTATGAAACAGAGCATAGATGGGTCATGAATCTTTTCTTAGTTGAGATTGTGTGACCTTATAGCTAATGAAAAGCCTTCAAAGATTTTATATAAATTGTCTTCCTGGAAGTGTGGGATAGACTCCATGGTGACTTCTGATATGATACTATTTTTTGCTACAATAAACTGGTTTCAGTTTTTGTTTAACTTAGATAACCACCTAAGTAATCAAATAATCAGTCTGCAGTTGACCTTCATTTTTCAGTATAAGGTCTTAGATTGATAAGTTTTCACTTTGATTGTAGAAAAATGGCATCTTGTTACAATTTGCATCTTTTTGATGTCTAGTTGAACACTTTTTATATACATACAGTCCCCCTACTTACTATTTTTTGACTTTACTATGGTGCAGAAGTGGTATGCATTCAGTAGAAACCATACTTTGAATTTTGATCTTTTTCTAGGCCAGCTATACAAGGTTCAGTACTCTGGTGGTGCTGGGCAGAGGCAGCGAGCTGTAGCTCCCAGTCAGCCATGCAATCACAAGGGCATACACTTGTGATACACTTAACAACCGTTCTATACCCATACTACCATTCTCTCGTTCACTTTAAGTACAGCATTCAATAAACTACAAGAGATATTCAACTCTTTGTTATAAAATAGGCCTTGTGTTAGATGATTTTGCTCAACTGTCAGCTAATGTGTTTTGAGCATGTTTAAGGTAGGCTGGGCTATGATGTTCCTTGATAGGTTTAGGTGTATTAAATGCATTTTCGACTTAACGGTATTTTCAACATACATATCGTTATGTAGCCCCATCTTAAGGAAGATCTGTGTTTGTTGCCCCTCTCCTCTTTTTTCATTTTGAATCGCCATTTGGGTTTTGCGACCAAACTTGAGGAAAGCTAGACTGCACTGTTGAACACATTTCTTCTTACTTCTTTTTTTAACTTTTTAATTTGTTGTTCCTTGCTTCACCATTCACTACCTTGTAGGCACTTTTGAAGCATTTTCTGAGTCTCACCCCTTTACTTCTTTCATGGTTAGTCATAGTTTCACTTTTTTAGTGTAGTGATTGGGTGAAGGCCAAGGGGAAGAAGAAAAAAAGGAGGATCACATTTCGATTACAAAGTTTCTATAACACACTGCTTCCTCTGTTTACCGAGACCTTCCTCTCTTTTTGCTTGGCAAGTTTTTTCTCATCCTTCAAAGGCCGGTTCTGATTTCTTTGCCTAATTACTTTCATCTGCATAGGAGCTCTGGGTCCTCTTTTCCACTGCATTCCACTCATCCCTGTCAGCTCTTATCTCATTTCGGAGTAGTCATTTGTTACTCTTTTCCCACTGATGGTGAGCTCAAAACTGAGACTACATCTCAGTTATCTTTGATCTCTAACATCTGACACATTGTATTCACAAAATAAATATTTCAGTGACTTAGGAAGGACATACTAAAAATATTTTCATTCTTCAACCATGTTGTTTTCCTGCTTCTAGTGTGAAATGTAAAAACCAGTTCTTTCTGGGAAGTGTAATTATGGATATTCTGTTTTTCTTTAAATTTTATTCTGGTTTGGGTTTCTTTGTAATGACCTTGTACTACTTTTATTATGAGAATAAAAGACACTTAAAACCAAACCTCCCGAACTTCCAGGTGTTCCCCATTGCCCAGCACCTGCAACTTTCTGGTCCCACTTCACAGTCTTACTTCCCCCTACTTGCTCCTATGTGCCCTTTTGTCTTATGAACTAGATCATTCTTATCGTTCCTGTTGCCTAGAATCCCATCTCCTGGGTCGGAGTATGATCTGTTGTAAATGGAGAAATGCTTGTAATAGGGATTGAGTAGTGAGAATTTAGACTAATGTCCTGCTGGTCTTATTTTGAATATACAGTAGTTAAGGTGAGGTGCTTGGATGAGTTTTATCAGTTGTGAGGATCGAGATAAATGGAGCATTTAATTATCTTAGCTTTCTAGAATAGTGATCTTAAAGAAGATAGAATAGTGAAAATATCTTCAAAATTTCCTGGGTCTACCCTAGCCTAAAAAAGGAAACAGGGCTTCCCTGGTGGCGCAGTGGTTGAGAATCTGCCTGCTAATGCAGGGGACACGGGTTCGAGCCCTAGTGTGGGAGGATCCCACATGCCGTGGAGCAACTAGGCCCGTGAGCCATAACTACTGAGTCTGCGCGTCTGGAGCCTGTGCTCCGCAGCAAGAGAGGCCACGATAGCGAGAGGCCCGCCCACAGCGATGAAGAGTGGCCCCCGCTTAACAACTAGAGAAAGCCCTCGCACAGAAACGAAGACCCAACACAGCAAAAATTAATTAATTAATTAATAAACTCCTACCCCCAACATCTAAAAAAAAAGGAAACAAACTACTTGGCTCCGATGCCATCACAGATACACCTTTCATTGATTGATTTATTCATTCAACAATATTCATCTCTGAGACACATGAACTAGACACGGTGTTAGGTATTAATGATGTAATGGTCAACAGAATACTCACTGGATCCATGCTTGTGGAGTTTATAACGTAGTTAGGGTAGACAGACTTTTAAAAGCAAATCCAGTGTGATGAATGTTAAGACAGAATAAAAATAATGTGCCTGGGATGGGAGTGAGGAGGTATTAGAGAAGGTTTCCTGAGAAAGTGACCTTTAGGCCAATAATACTTGAAGTAGGTGTTTGACAGGTAGGGGTGGTGAACAGAAAGTAGGGCGACCCGTTCAATCCCAGTTTGTCCTGGGCTTTCCTGGGTTTAGCACTGAAAATCTTGTGTCCCAGTATAACTCCCCCAGTTCCAGGGAAACTGGATGATTGGTCACTGAACAGAAAGTTTTCCGGAAAGGTCGTGTGTGAAGGCCTGAGATGGCTATTAGAGAAACTGAATAGAGAAAACTTAAAGCCTGTTGAGGGAAGGTCTACAGAGAGATGAGTCTGGGAAATGAGGGGCCTGATCATGCATGCACTACTGGGCTTCATCTTAAGTATCCTACTTAAAGGCTTTAAGAAGGGGACTGAAGTGATAAAGTTTTATGTATTTTAAAGTGGCTCCCTGTGCTGTAAAGAATAGACTGGGAGAGACCGAGAGTGGATTTGGGGACAGTTAATAACAATTATTAGGCTACAGCAACTTAGAAGTTGAGGAAGCTGTCTTGGGAAGAAGCATAGATAGTTTTGAGAATTAGGTTATTTTGATAGTATTATGAAATCCTGAAGCAAATGATTTTCAAAAATTGTTTTCCTCCAAGAATGCTAATTTCTTAAAAATGGGAAAACAAACCTTTTTACTTCCACATTTTTCCTGTCTTCCTCAACAGAGGCAGACCTTCCGTCTTTGCCTTTGCCTGTTTCCATGAGTCCCCGTTGCTTTCTCCACTACATCTGCCCCACCGTGGTTTCTTTCTTTTCCCTTAAATTTAAAAACATGAGATATAATTTGTATATGATAAAATCTACCCTCCCAAAGATGTACAATTAAGTGGGTTTTTGTTGTTGTTTCTCTATTCCCAAGGTTGTACAACCATCACCACTAATACCAGAATATTTACATTACTGCAAGGGGAAATCTTACACCCAATAACAGTCACTTATTTTACCCCGAATTGCACCCCCTTGCCCCAGGCAAGATCTATTTTCACAGATCTGTTTTCTGTCTATAAGTTTGTCTATTCTGGACATATAAGCAGATTCATACAATATGTAGTCTTTTATGATTGGTTTCATTTAGCACAAGGTTTTCAAGGTTCATCCATATTGTAGCATGTATGAGTACTTCATTCCTTTATATGGCTGAATAATATTCCATTTCATTTATATACATAGGAGTGGAATTGCTGAGTCATATAGTAACTCCATGTTTAATCTTTTGAGAAGCTGCCAGACTGTTTTACAGAGCAACTGCATCGTTTTGCAATCCTGCCAGCAGTATATGAGGATTCCAGTTTCTCTACATCCTCACTAATACTTGCTATTTTCTGTCTTTTGATTATAGCCATCCTAATGGGTGTGAGATGGTATCTCATTGTGGTTTTGATTTGCATTTCTCTGATCACTGATGAAGTTGAGTATCTTTTCACGTGGTTATTTGCCATTTGTTTAACTTCATCTCCTTTGGGAAAGCATTTTATGTTCAGAATTGAGTATTTTAGATGAATGCTTCTTAGAAATTTTCTGTAATGGGCTAATAACTTTAGTACAATACCATAAAATGGAAATGAAAGAAAAATCAGGCAAAAATACAAGCCCCAATTGTTGTCAGAGTCAATGGCAAATCACTCTGTCAAATTGCTCTGAAAGTTTCTAAACACTTATTCTCAATTTTTGTATTTCATTCAGTACGGGTAATAGATAGCCAGTCCACATAACTCTCTTCCAGAGGTACTGCTTTAAATTACTAAAAGGCATTTGAAAAGTAGTTACCTTTTTCCATGTTTGAACTCAAGGCAGTTGCTTGATTCTTGAATTTTCTCACTTCCGGATATGGCTACCAATTCTAATTTGCTATTGAATTAATCCCACAGAGGGCTGGTTTTGAGGCTTGATGAAAATAAGCACTGCATACAGATTTCATATAAGCTGGTTATATTTTATTGGGACAAGCTAGAGGGTACATTTTTAGCAAAAGATAACAAGGCAAATTGGATTTGGGGCCAGTGAGGGTAGCCTCCCTCTGTCCTCCCAGTTTTTCTCGTAGGACCCTCAGTGTTGATGATACTGTTCTTGTTGAAGGGGTTTCTGCTAGGTGTTCAGAAGCACAGAGTAGAAGCTTACCATAAAGCCTCTTATACTTCCAACCATGTCACCCTGAAATCCCAATATACTTATTTGTTTGTAAAGAAATAGTCACTTGGCTGTTATATCCTTATTCTGAACATAATTTTTTACCTCATTGTTCACATTTATACAAAAATAAGCATTAGTCATGCTCAGCCCCTTTTTGACCCTGCAGCCATGAACAGTCTGTGAGCATGAGCGTTCATTATCTCTTATCTTACAAGGTCTAGAAGGTCGAAGTCCACAGGCTGTTCTGACTTTGAAACCTTATAGTCTAGGAATACTGAGGAATACATTCTTATAGTATTCAAATTACTTATGCTTTTGGTGGTGAACATTCTGGAAAAAAAAAGTGGGTTATTAGAACATGTTTCTAGTGGCCTTAAACTAATGAAGGTGTAATAGAGTATTTATGAATCATTTGAAGTGTGATTTTAAACATTTGTTTGTGCTTCTGTGTTAAAGAGCATATGTTACACAGTGTCAGATTGATACAGAGAAGTATGAAAAGTGTTCCTTGGCAGCCAGGAGTTTATAATCTTGTAGAAAGAAGAAAAGTTAGAAGTTGGTTGACTGAAGTTCAAGGAAGTGTGTAAGTGTCAAATTAATAGATAGGACTGTATCACTCTGGGTCCAATCACGAGAGAGACCACACAATAATTTGAACATGGAAAGAATTATTGACTATAGCAGGAGAATGGAATAGTGAAGGATTAGCTAGTAGTAAAAAGTATATAGAACTCCAAAGACCATAGGAATAACAGAAATAAGGAGCAACTACTACCCCTAGGGCTCATATCTCAGCACCTAGGGAAGAGTCCTCCTTCCCTGAGAAGGGGAAGGTCCAGACCTTGTTGGACAGAGCATGGCTGTGGGTGACAGAGAAGTTGATGTGGTGCTGTATTGGTAGTATGTGCTGGACATCTGCTCCCTAGGGTGCTCGTAAAGTTGTTCACGGGGAGGTGTTAACTCCACTGCGAAACCTCCCAAGAAGAAAGTGTGAGGAAGCTGCTGGCTGCTGGGTATGCTGCTGGCCACCTTGCCCTATAGAAGCCTGGTGCTAGAGGAGCCTGTGAGCAAGGGCCCCAGAACCAGGAAGCAAAACAAAACTTTTCTACTACAATGTCTCTCCTGTGCCCTCTACTGATTAAGTTTAGCATCATGCCAACTGGCCAAAGAAAAATACTTGAAGATCCCAGATCTGTTTTCACAGTAGACAAAAAGGATGAATTTGGAATTGAAAGACACTAAATCAGAAATCAGCACGGTAATGGTAATAGTGCTGCAGGAGCTCAGAGATCCTATCAGGTTATGACAGTTAAGGAAGAAGTACTATTTGAAAGAGCCCTTGTAACATGAGTAGGGTTTTTTTTTTTTTTAATTGAAAATGACTTAGGGCTTCCCTGGTGGCACAGTGGTTAAGAACCCACCTGCCAATGCAGGGGACAGGGGTTTGAGCCCTGGTCCAGGAAGATCCCATATGCCACGGAGCAACAAGGCCCGAGCGCCACAACCATTGAAGCCCCCGCGCTTAGAGCCTGTGCTCCGCAACAAGAGAAGCCACCGCAATGAGAAGTCTGCGCAGTGCAACGAAGAGTAAGTAGTCCCCGCTCGCTGCAACTAGAGAAAGCCCACACACAGCAACAAAGACCCAATGCAACCAAAAATAAATAAATTTTAAAAAAAGAAAATGACTTACTGTTTTTCCTCATTAGAAAAATAGTACGTGTTCATTTTATAAAAATTAGACAAGCATTTTTGTCTATAGTCTCTAGATAAAGAAGGGAAAAGCAGTCAGTTCTATTACCCATGAAGAGAACCATTGTTAATTGTTTGACAAAATATGGCTAGATAGTGGATATAGTAGGGAGGAAAAGCTTTTTATGATGGTGCTTGCTGCTGCTTTTGTATCTTCGTTCACAGGAAGAAAAGTTGGCTTTGAAATATAATAATGCTAAATTATATAAACTAGCATTTTGAGGAACTTTCTATCTTTGGCGTTAATGAGATTTATTTATGTAACTTCACATTTGTGAAAGAGACAAGTTTGTCAAATAGATAATTACTAGACATCACTTTTGTGCTCTTTAAGTGACCATTAGGAAGGTATTTTCTGTTGTAATCACACTGATGGAATGTTGTATCGTAGAAGTCCATTGTGCTTGTCTCCTCTTTGCTCAAAGATTTCCATATGAATCCTCCTCTTAGGAATAGGGTTCTAGCAGACTTAATCTGAGAAAACAAATTGAAAACTGAATCTTGCCCTTTTTGAGATACGGGGATTAATTCCCCCAGATAGCAAAGGCTGCAGGATTCTCATGAAAGAGGAAGACTTTATTTTTTTTTAATTTAATTTCTATTCTGTATTGGAGTATAGTTGATTCATAATGTTGTGTTAGTTTTGGGTGTACAGCAAAGTGATTCAGTTATACATAGTATATCCATTCTGAAAGAGAAAGACTTTATAATACCATATCAGTGTTTATTGGCATTTATTTTTTAAAAGTTAGACAATAATTGTAGAGAATGAAACAAAGTTCTTGTGTATTAACCAATAACTGGCTCATGAATGATTAGGACATATAATGTTAGGCCTGTTTTCAGAGAAATATCCTATACTGCTAAATTCAGACTAGTTCCTGTTGACTTGTTGCCTTTTAACCAAGTTGGTACAAAGGTGAATTGTTTGCATTCCTGTTTTTGATAAAATTAGGAAAACATTAAAACTTTAGTGTAAGTTTAGTTTTCATGCCTTTTAGATACAGTAAGCACTCATCCTCTGACCATATATGAACAGTTTAGAACTGTCCAATTTGAACTTGTTGCAGTGATGGAAATGTTCTATATCTGTGCTATCCAGTATGGCTAGTGTGACGAAGAAACTTTTATTTAAATTCACTTATATTTAAATAGCCATATGTGGCTTAGTATGGCCTACCCATGTTGGATAGCACAGCTTACAGAATGGTGTGTTCATAAGGAAAAAAGTTTTAAAGATAAATAATTTGAAGATGACTTTAAGAGCAAATTCCCATTCAGGTGAAAGCAAGAAGCAGCAGAACTTAGCAGAGCCTAGCAAGGCATAATTCTAGACAGGATGCTGACCTCAGTCTGAGGATTATCCTTTAATTTGTAGACCAAAGTGTGCAACTTAAAAAAATCCCATAGGAGCCGAGAGGGTAAAATAAATGAACTCTTTTTTCTCTACCTGGCAAATACTTGTTCATCTTTCAAGGAGCTCTCTGAAAAATCTGTTCTCACTTCTGGACCACCCAAGCTACTGCTCCCTGGTTCCCTAGGAAATGGTAACAAAGCTTCCCCGTAATCCCGGGTTCCATTTTGTTTCTCCACAAAACTTCTCGTACAGCTAGATTAATGAACTAGAACAAGGCCAAGTGTATTAAAGAGTATATTGATGCGAAGAAACAAACATGAGCTCCTAGGTAACCATCTATAAGAGCCTTAAAATAAGAAAAATGGGTTAATAGAGATGATTTATTTTAAAATAAAATATATAAATTTCATTGAAAAAAATTTCCATTCAGGGTTGGTCTGTCTACATTCTAGCACTTCATTTTCTCAAACTATCTTAACTTGATACTTTTTGAAGAATTTTTTACATCACTGAATTTTTTATAATCACTGATGTGATTACTAAAATTGGGTCAAGATCCATTTCTTCTTTTAAGGCATTTTTAAAAATGCATATCCCTTGGCGACATCTGTTTCTATAACTTATTCAACTACTCTCAGCTCGTTATAGTAAGCATTTGTTGAGCACATACAATGTGCCAAGCTCTGTACTATGTGCTGGGAGTACAAAAGCTAATAAGGCATAATTGCTGTCATTAGCAGTTTAGTCAAGTTGGGATTAAGGGAGAGGGAGGTAGGGGTAAAGGGAAACTTTTAAGTGTTCCCTTTTTTAAAAAAAACCTCTGTATGCAGTTTTTGGTTTTGTTTTTGTTTTTGTTTTTTTTTTGCGGTACGTGGGCCTCTCATTGTTGTGGCCTCTTCCGTTGCGGAGCACAGGCTCCGGACGCGCAGGCTCAGCAGCCGTGGCTCACGGGCCCAGCTGCTCCGCTGCATGTGGGATCTTCCCGGACCGGGGTACGAGCCCATGTCCCCTGCATCGGCAGGCGGACTCTCAACCATTGCGCCACCAGGGAAGCCCTGTATGCAGTTTGATACTGCTTAAGAATATTCTTTCTTTAAAAACTTGCCTCTCCTTTTAAAAACCATTTTTTTTTTAAAATCAAAGAGAGAGGTTTTTGTCTCCCTGTCTTCACCGGATTATTTTATTTCACATCCTCCCATAAGTGGAATGCAGCCTCAGAATTCTTCCTGTCACAGCATACGGATGACATGACAGCCAGCCACTCTGGGTCATTCAGAGTAGCTCTGTGAGGTAAAGCCTGCTTGCCATTTGTGACCTATAGATAGTACCTGGAGTATCATTCCCCCACTTTTTATGTATGGAAACTATCTGTCCTATGTCATTTATCAAGTCACAGTCACGCTGTTTCACAGATCATTTTGAAATGATAGAAATAATTTCTTACCCCTCTGTACTCATGCATTTGTTCAACAGGTATTTATCGATTGCATTGCATTGCATGTGCTGGGTTCTGTTGAACCATGAGTGGGGAAGTGAGGCATGTCACTCGTGGACTGAGACGGGTATGAGCCCATATGCACCCTCAGTCTCTCATTTTGGTGTGGTGGCTTGCTGAGGGAGTGGAACTTTAAGATGGCAGCAGCCTAGATCCGTAAATCACCTTAAGAAGAAGAACAAACTTCCTCAGGCTTAGTGTTCATTAGAAATTTTTGTTGTGTTAAACAATTGAGATTTTGGGATATGTTTGTTACCAGTGCATAGCCTAGCCCAGGCTAATTACAGGGTTGTTTTTAGTCTTTTGCTGTTATGACAGTGCTATTATGAATATTCTTATAATTTGTACATGTGCAAGAGTTTCTTGGATTTATATCCAGGAGTAAAATTGCTGAGTTGCACAATGTACAGTCAGTCAACTGTATAAGCTAATACCAAGTTGTTTTCTGAAGTAGTTTTACTGGTTTATACTCCTGCTAGCAGTGAATGAGAATTATCTTTGCTCTGCATCCTTGTTTTCAGTCAAGTGTCTTAATTTTTGCCAATCTAGGTGTTAGATGGTATCTACAAATGGCCTTAATTTACATTTCCATATGAGACTGGGCTTGTTCTCATGTGTTTATTCACTGTTTGTTGTCTTCTATGAAATGCCTGTTCTTGTCATTTGCTCATTTTTTTACTGGATTGTTTGCCTTTTGCATATTTCTTTGTAGGAATTCTTTATTTATTGTTGATGCAGTTTTTGTCAGTTACTTTTGTTGCAGTTATACCCTGGTTTGTGGCTTGTCTTTTTATTCTATGGTGTACAATGTAGTCATATTTATCAATCTTTTCCTTTAGAGTCGTGTGTTGTATAAAGATATTCTTCTGTATACAGATATTCTCACATATAATCTTCTAAAAGTTAGAATTTTGCCTTTCACATTAAATCTTTAATTCATCTAAAATTTTTTTGGTATAATGCAAGGTAGGAATCTTTCTTCACCTGGATTCCCCAGAAAACAGAGCTTGAGGCTGAAGGCTTACATATCTTTACATTATTAGAAAGTATTTCCCCAGTGTAGGAAAAGGGGAGTGAAGTGGTAGCCAGAATTGCAGTGCAACTGATTGCTCAATCCCAGTGTATTGTCCCCCAGGAAGTTACACTATAAAGTCATTCACAGGATCATCCGACAGGATGAGAAAAATGATCTAAGGAGATGGAATCTATCTGTTTCATCACCATTCGTCATAGGTTCACTCCACAATTAACTCCCCTGCCCTACCAGGTTGCATGTGTGTGGGTGCCACACTATCCCATGGCATTGTGTAGCTCAGAATGAAGAGGGGTGTTGTCATGTTGTGCCTGAATGAAAAAGTTGGCCACACCCAGTATAGAGCTGGTTGTTGGGATAGTAGCTTGAAAAGACAGGTAAAGCGAAATAAAAAGATTGGAAAAGTTGCATAAGTGGCATGGTATAGGATCCATTTTTTTTTAATAAAGACTTCATTTCACAGTGAGTGTTTCTACATTATTCTTCAGGAATATCTTTGCTATGCTCTTGCTCTTCCGTATAGATTTTAGAATTAACTGTCCAGTTTTTCACAAAACTCCCTTGGATCTTTGATTAGGATTGCTTTGAATCTATAGATTAGTTTGAGGAAATGTGGCATTTGTACATTATTGAGTTTTTAAATTAGTGACCATCAGTATCTCACCGTTTATTTAGGTCTTAATGTCTTCCAGTACATTTTTCCTCTCTATACAGATTCTAGGTCCACAGTTCCCAAACTGTGCCATGGTGTCCTGGAGTACCCCACTGAGCTTAAAGGCACCATGGGATGTTTATTTATTTATTTATTTTTGAACTTTATTTGGCTGTGTTGGGTCTTCTTGCCATGGGCTTTCTCTAGTTGGCAGCGAGTGGGGGCCACTGTTCTTTGCGATGCGCAGTCTTCTCATGGCGGTGGCTTCTCTTGTGGTGCACGGACTCTAGGCATGCAGGCTTCACTAGTTGTGGCATGCGGACTCAATAGTTGTGGCTCATGGGCTCTAGAGTGCAGGCTCAGTAGTTGTGGCTCACGGGCTTAGTTGCTCCGTGGCAAGTGGGATCTTCCTGGACCAGGGATCGAACCCGTGTCCCCTGCACTGGCAGGTGGATTCTTAACCACTGTGCCACCAGGGAATGGATGGATGTCCATTGGACACAATGTGAACTTCTAGCTCTAGGAAGTTCCACGTTTCAACATTAGATTGTGATACATTTGATTAAGTCTATCTTTGTGAAATGGTTGCTGAGATTAGAAGTATGAAAATCAATATGGAACAGGAAATGAGGGTGTGTGGGGTCCGAGGTTTCAGAGGTTGTGCATGCTTACCTAATGTACCTGAAAGAGAAAGAAAGAAAAGTTTTTTGTTTAATTCAATTGCTTTTTCCAGTAGTTACTAAGTTTTTAGGATGAGTGAATGATAAATACTAATGAAGTTGTTTGGACCTAACTACTAAACACTAAATGAAACTGTTAGGAATGTCTTTTGGCTTAGAGGTGCTATGAAATGATTACTGAGAATAGTATGGGCACCATGAACTAAGCAGGTTTGGAAATTTCTGTCCTAGGAACTTCAGACTTTTTAATGGTATTATAAATGGTATCTTCCCCCTCCCCCCATTTCATTTTCTGTTTAGTGTGCACAAATGCAGTTGAATTTTGTGTATTCCTCTTTATCCTGCAACTTTGCTAAATTTGTGTTTATCCTAATAATTCATCATAGTTTTGTTTGCATTTTGTAGACAGTCTTATTATTTGCAATTAATGACACTTGTTTAGCAAAATGCTGCAGGAAAAGGAATAAAGGGTAATAAAAAATTGTTAATTTACAAATGTACAAAACAAGATATGTTCAGAGAAGTCTAACTTTTAACTCAGTCCCTTCCATTTTATTCTTCCCCTCCCAAAGCAACCATAAAAAAAATTATGGTTTATCCTTCCATTAAAAAAAGTAATAATAACCGCATGTGTGTGTGTGTGTGTGTGTTTTTGTGTTGATACACCTTTTTTTCTCCCCTTAGGTAAATGGTAGCATACCAGACATACATTTTTCCCTCATCTTACATTTTCATCAGTAGTATATCCTGAGATTACTCCATGGCAATGTATACAGTGGTTTCCTCCTTCATTTTTACAGCTTCATAATACTTTAGTGTGTGATATACCATAGTTAATTCAAGCAGTCCCCTATTTTTGGCCATTTGAGATGCTTCCTGTCTTTTGCTGTTATAGATAATACAACAATAACAGTCTAGTGTATATGTTTATTTGTATTGTATTTTTGTTGGTGTGTCTTTGGGATAGGTTGCTAGCAATGGGGTGTCTGGGTCTGTACTTTTTTTTTTTTTTTCCCGCTACACAGCTTGCAGGATCTTAGTTCCCCAACCAGGGGGTGAACCCAGGCCACGACAGTGAAGCGCAGAATTCTAACCACTGGGCCACCAGGGAAACACCCGCCGCCTGCCATGGGTCTGTTCTTTTTAGACACTATGTTTTATTGCTCTCCTATGAAATTAAAAGTCACAGATTATTTACTTTATCCTCTTTTCAGGGAAAAATCAATATAATGCCTTACTCTACTTCCCTAAATCAATTTTGGGAGGAAAATTAATATATAATGGAAAAAATAGAACTAACAGGAAAACTTTAATAAAATAATATTTCCATTTGTAAATACTTGATCACAGCAACTTTAAAAGTATGAAGTGATCATAGGCCTGTATCTAATACTCATAGGTTCAGTCACAGTGCAATCTCATGCAGGTGTGCTGCTTTGATGATTCAACAAGCATGAGTGCATTGCTTTCAGTGACATGATATTCCAAATGATGAATAAACTTCTTGGTAAAACTGAGCAAAACAAAGTGTAAGCTCTTCTTGATTTCATAGTGGTTACATACCTGGAGAATTCAGTGTGTGTTAAAACTGTGTAAAAAGTATCTTTTATGTATAAAATAGAACTGTGCTCTAGGTTCGGGTAATTTTATATATATGTCTTTTTAGTTATAAATCAGAGCATGGTGGAACGTTCAAGAGTTGTGAAGACTTGTTGGCACATTGCAGAATATTGGTATTAGTGACCTCTGCTCACTACTGATAGAACCCCTTTTCATTCCTGTTAGTGTTTATTTGTGATTTCTTTGTTCCTTGGTTAATTTTGCCAGAGGTATCATTAGTTTTGTCTAAGACTCAACTTTTTAGCTTTATTGATCTTCTCTATTGTATGATAGCCTTACATTCAGCAGTTTCTGCTTTTATCTTAAATTATTATTTTTCTTCCTACTTTCTTTGGGTTTATTTTGCTATTTTTTTTTTTTTTTTGTTGTTGTTTTGCTTCTTAGGTTGGATGCTTAAGTCATTAATTTTTGGTTCTTTTTTAAAGTAAAAATTCAGAACTGTAGGTGTCATTAAGTGCTTTAATCACATCTTGCGAGGCTGTTCTGTGTGTGCAGTAAAATATACATAACATAAAATTTACCATTCTTTTAGGTGTGTAGTTCATTGGCATTAAGTACACTCACAGTGTTGAGCAACTCCTACCATTATCCATTTCCAACACTTTTTCATCATCCCAAATACAAACTCTACCAATTAAACAATAACTCCCTATTTCACAAACCCCCCACCCCAGGCCCTGGTGACCTCTATTCTACTTTATGTCTCTATTGAATTTGACCACTCTGGATACTTCATATACGTGGAATTATACAGTATTTGTCCTTTTGTCTGGCTTATTTTACTTAATGTTTTCATAGTTCATCCTTGTTAGAGCATGTATCAAATTTCATCTCTTTTTAAAGGGAAATAATACTCTACAGTATATATACACCACATTTTGTTTATCCTAATCCTGCAAATTTTGATATAGTTTTTCATTCTCATTCAATTCTAAGTATTTTCTCATTTCCATTATGATATCTTTTTTTTTAACCATAAGTTTTTAAGAGGTGTTTTATATTTACAAACTCATGGAGTTTTTTCCTAGTTACCTTTTTGTTATTGATTTCCAACTTAATTGATTTTGGTTAAAAGTATATAGTGATTCCAATCTTCTGGAAATTTTCTTTCTCTCAAAATGTATTTATTTTAACCATATTCTTGAAAGATAGTTTTGTTAAATCTGCAATTTGTGTTGGCCGCTTTTTCTCTCAATACATGAGGATATTCCAGTGTCTTGTTGCTTTCATTGCTATTATCAAAAAGTAAGCTGACAGTCCAACTGCCACTTCTGTGAGGTTTATCCTTTTTTCTCCTTTGATATTAAGAACTTTATCTTAATTTCACTATGTTTTGTCTTCACTTTGATGTGCATAGATTACATTTTATCCTGCTTTTGATTCATTAGGTTTCTTCAACTTACAGATTTGTGTCCTTCATCGGCCTTAGAAATTTCTCACCCCCAATTTATCTGGTGAGTGAGTCCCTCATTCATTCTGTCATCTCCTTAGACCATCTAGCCTACTCATTTTACTTTTCTTTTATATTTTCTATCTCTTTGTCTTTTGTGCTGCATTCTAGGTACTTTCTTCGTATATATCTTCCTGTTCATTAACTCTCTCTTTTACTGAGTCCATGCTGCTCTTTACTTCAAATGTCAATTTTTAATTTTCAGGTATTATGTTTTTTCTTACTGAAAGTTCTGTATGGTTGTTTTTCACATTTGCTTTTTTCTGCTTTCATATTTGAGCTTCTGGTACATGTTCTGTGTCAGATTATTTCACATCTGTTTCACCAGTCTGTTTTGGTTAGTTCTCAGTCACAGTGTGTTGGTTTTTTTTCCCTATGAGCTGCTCCTTTTCATTAGAATTTGATCTTTGGGTATATTTTGAGACCTGTGTTGAAGTGGTTTTCTCCCAAGGAGGCTTTATATTTGATTCTGTCATTCACTAGGGAGTGCTAGCAACACGGCCACATTCAATTAAACCTGTTTGGGATGTGGGGGGACCTCATGGGTGAAATGAATTCAGACCACAAGCGTGCATTTTGTTGTTAGGATTTCTCAGGGATTCCCCATTGCCTGCACTTCTGTTGTTATTACTGGGCTCAAAATGCTTAAGGTTTTCTCATTCCCTTCTGTGCAAAGGGATTTATTCCTGATTTACTCTTATATAGATTATAGCTAGCCTTCTGTGGGAGGGACTCCAATTTTGGCAGACTCTGGGTTTTATCACCTGTCCCCTGTGGCAGCCATCATAGTAGAACTTTAGTCAGAAGTCCCTTGAGAATACCTGGATTAGTAAATTGCTTACTCTCTTGTTCCTGATTTCACTTTGCTTTGCACCATATGGAAACATCCCTTTCCTCTTAACTAGCTTATCCATGCATATTTAAGGATTTGTTGCATTATCCAATCCTTTATTTATTTGAGTTTGAAGCAAAGTTTCTTTTTATTTTCCTTTATTCTTTACTAGTGCCCCAGTTGTTTTCTACTTTGCTATTGATAGACTTTGCTACGGATAGGCTTTGCTACTGATAGACCTGATGTTACGGCCATTGCCACCAAATGAAAACACTCCTTTCTTACTGATTTGTGAACTTCCCTTTCATAGTGTGTGTTATCCATCCACTTAAGGTGATTTGGGATATTTTCATTAATGCTTTTGCTCTCAAAGGCATTTGAGGCTTTTTTGGAGAGACTCAGGGTCAGTGATGTTGGGACTCTTAGAGCTGATTGAGAGATTGTTTGATGTCTTATAGTGTTGTATTACTATATTCATAAGGTACTAAAAAATTAAGGTTTGTTTGGTATTTATATAAAATGTAAGTAAAAAATATAAAGCAAAATTGTGCTTTTAAAATCATGTTTTTCAGTAGTATGTGGTTTGTACTTGGAGTACCATAGATGATCTGAGTGAATTATAATAAATTTAGTAATTTCTCCTAGTTGGACTGACTGGTTCCAGACACCACTCCTTTTTTCATTTCTGTTGTGTATTTAGCTTCCCCTCATCTTCTTCAGTAGACAATTGAGGAATTGTTTGTCTTTGAGTTGTGTCACAATTAAACAATGGTCTTGTTAGAAGAGTACAGTGTGTTTTGGGCATGCTTTTTGTTTCGCCTACTTGTTTTTCACTGAAAAGTAGCAAAAAGTGAAAGGTTTTGGAGAGAGGCATTCCTTATCATTTTGCCCTTTTTTATAAAACATTTTTGTGTAATGGTGGAGCAAAACATTGGTAAATCAGTATTTTATAATGAATTGTTTTTATATTCTTTGTTGTTTCTGCTAAAATATAAGATGTAAAGAACCTTATCACATCTTCACTTGGTGCTTCTTAGCCATTTGACACTGTCAGTAGAAGCAATAAAGAAAAAAATACACTGCCTTATGGAAAAGTTGAAGACTAAGGCTATGAATTGGCTATTAGGGGAAAAGTATAAATCTTTCCAAAGATATTTTTGTTAATATAGGGTAGTTTATATGTTGTCTAGTGAAATGCTGTTTGATACAAGAAAGTTGAGGAAAAACAATATTTCATCTGGGTACAGAGTGTACTACTGTAAGTCAGTACACATTATTGTCTGATACATGGAAGGATTTGTGTTAAAGGAAATAGTAATATGGTATAATAGTAGTAGTAGTATAATCCCTGCTTTTTAAAAAATTTTTTATTTTATATTGGAGTATAGTTGATTTACAGTGTTGTGTTAATTTCAGGTATATAGCAAAGTGATACAGTTATATGTATACATATATCCATTCTTTTTCAGATTCTTTAACCATATGAGTTATTACAGACTATTGAGTAAAGTTCCCTGTGCTATACATTAGATCTTTGTTCATTATCTATTTTTATATAGTAGTGTGTATATGTTAATCCTAAACTCTTAATTTATCCCTCTTCCTCACCTTTCCCCATTGGTAACCATAAGTTTGTTTTCTGTTTCTGTGAGTCTGTTTCTGTTTTGTAAAAAAGTTCATTTGTATTATTTTTTAGATTCAAATATAAGTGATACCATATGATATTTGTCTTTCTCTGTCTGACTTACTTCACTTAGTAATGATAATCTCCAGGTCCACCCATGTTGCTGCAAATGGCATTATTTCATTCCTTTCAATGGCTGAGTAATATTCCATTGTATACATGTACCACATTTTCTTTATTCATCCGTTGATGGACATTTAGGTTGCTTCCCTTTCTTGGCTACAGTAAACAGTGCTGCAGTGAACATTGGGGTATATGTATCCTTTTGAACCATGGTTTTCTCCAGATATATGCCCAGGAGTGGGATTCCTGGATCATATGGTAGTTCTATTTTTAGTTGTTTAAGGGACCTCCATACTGTTCTCCATACTGGCTGTACCATTTACATTCCCACTAACAGTGTATGAGGGTTCCCTTTTCTCCACACCGTCTCCAGCACTTATTGCTTGCAGGCCTTTTGATCATGGCCATTCTGACTGGTGTGAGGTGATACTTCATTGTAATTTTGATTTGCATTTTTCTAATAATTAGCCATGTTGAGCATCTTTTTTTCTTTTTTAATATTTATTTATTTATTTGACTGCATTGGGTCTTATTTGAGGCACATGGGATCTTCGTTGCCACTTGCGGGATCTTTAGTTGAGGCATGTGGGATCTAGTTCCCCAAACTGGGTTAGAACCTGGGCCCCCTGCATTGGGAGCTTGGAGTCTTAGCCACTGGACCACCAGGGAAGTCCCTTGAGCATCTTTTCATGTGCCTCTTGATCATCTGTACATCTTCTTTGGAGAACTGTCTATTTAGATCTGCCTTTTTTTTCTTTTTCTTTTGGCAGTGCCATGCGGCTTGCAGGATCTTAGTTCCCCAACCAGGGATCAAACCTGTGCCCCCTGCAATGGAAGTGCAGAGTCCTAACCACAGGACTGCCAGGGAATTCCTCTGCCCATTTTTTGATTGGGTTGTTTGTTTTTTTAGATATTGAGCTGCATGGGCTGTTTATACATTTAGGAGATGAAACCCTTGTCAGTTGCGTCATTTGCAAATATTTTCTCCCATCTGTAGGTTGTCTTTGTGTTTTGTTTATGGTTTCCTTTGCTGTGCAAAAGCTTTTAAATTTAATTAGGTCCCATTTGTTTATTTTTGCTTTTATTTCCATTACTCTAGGAGGTGGATCCGAAAGATACTACTGCAATTTATGTGGAAGAGTGTTCTGCCTATGTTTTCCTCTAAGAGTTCTGTAGTACCTGGTCTTACATTTAGGTCTTAATCCATTTTGAGTGTATTTTTGTGTATTGTGTTTGAGAATGTTCTAATTTCATTCTTTTACATGTAGCTGTCCGGTTTTCCCAGCACCACTTATTGAAGAGACTGTATAATCCCTGCTTTTGAATTGCTTGAAGTCTTGGGCAGGAACACTTAAAATAATAATTAATGATGCACAGTTGTAATTCATTGCCAAAGAATGGTCTGATATGTTAATATAATTAGAAAAATATGAGATGAAGCGTTGTTAGTAAACTTGGATTCTGGTTTAGTTCTGTTAATAATTAGATTTGTGTGACTTCAGGCAAACTGCTTACATTTTGGTGAGTCAGATTCTTCACAAATAAAATAAGGAAGATGGACCAAATGAATTCCATTCCAACTTCAATACTCTCTGGATTTATATTCTTGTGTAACTTGCATTCAGAGGATGTGAGGGGTCTTTTTGAACAGGGACAGACAGGCATGACCTTACATAGGAAATAATTTTTACTGAGCATTTGGTTGGGTAGAGAAAAGGATAAAGAAAATTTAAGAATGGAGAAATGTATACCCAAAGATGATTTAGGCCAGGAGAGTCTTTGGTATATTGGGGAACATGAAGTATAGTATTTATGTGCACTCATGTGAGATCAGATTGATTTGGTAGTAAATGGCCCTAAATGGCAGTACCTGCTGAGGAATGTATAGCCAGGGAGAGTGTTATCATGTGTTATTTTTAGTCAACCAATTTTAACTTCTTTCTCTAAACAAAAGCTGAATGTATAGAGACTCTTTGGGAAGCTAGTTAGGGCTTCTTCTAACCTCTTCCTCTGAATAGCAGCTGAAGACAGATTCATTAGAGAAATCGTGAGATGAAGGGATCAAGTCCTCAGCTTAGCTAGTGGCAGAGTCATCAGTGTTTTATCAAGGGTCATGCTTTTATTTACTACCATCTAATCACTTATGAGGCATATTACTTAGAATTATTGCCGTAATATTTGTCATTTTGAGTAATCTCATTAGGGACATCTGTGACCTATAAAATTTAGATTTTGTTTAGACATGTGTTGCCTAATAGGGTACGTCGTGTTAATTGGGATTTCCTTGAGACATAGCTGGTTTAACTTTATAATGTAGATAAAGAAGAAAGTTCTGAAACAAATAACGTATTAGTTCCTCTTTAGTTTTATTGGACTGAATTTGTGCAGAAAACTTTAAAAATTACTGCACAGTATATTAAAATAAAGCAGTAAAGAAAATTTTTTGAATAACCAGAGTATAAGGAAAGGCTGTGTTCTGAAAGTTGCCTTGTTAGTGTTGTTTGCTTTAGAATTTGGTGGTGGTATTTTTCATATAAATGACAGTCTCTTTGGCTGACATCTTTCTGGGTTTTGTTACAAAAAACACTGTAGTAATTATTATGACATATGTATAGATTTTGAACCATTTTCAAGATTTGATTAGGTTTTTGTGCCCCAGCTTGGAAATCTAGCCATTGATTACCTTTTACCTTTTCCTATGTCAAAAATGTGTTCTGTAGCGTATAGGAGGAAATAAATAATGGGTCTTCTGCTGCCTAGTAGCACATCAGAAAGAATTGGGACTATGAGGGTGAAGTATGGAGCTGGGGTAAACTCTAAAGCAGCAGTTCTCAAAGAGTGGTCTGTGGTACCCTTGGGGTCTGTGAGTCAAAACCTATTTTTCATAATAATACTAAGGTGTTCTTTGCCTTTTTACACTGTGTTGACATTTGCATTGATGATGCAAAAGCAGTGGTGGGTAAAACTGACTGTACTTTAATACAACTCATTCAAGGCAATAGCTATGTGCTTGTAGTTTTTTTTTAAAAGCTAGTTTCACTTAAGAATGTACTTGAAACAATAAAATTACTAATCTTATTATATCTCTACTTTTGAGTTTACTTTTAAAGTATTTTGTATAGCAAAATGGGAAGTACTCATAAGGTACTTATGAAGTATGAAATGGTTGTCTTACAGAAAACCACTTATATGATTGAGCTTAAAAAGGCCCCATTTCCTGGAACACCATTTTTATTTGAAAGAACGACTGGCCCACTGAACAACTCTGGTTGTTCAGACTTAGGTATTTGGCAGACATTTTCTCGAAAATGAATGAAGTGACAGAATTTGTTGTTAATTGATAAAATTTAAAATTTCAAATGAAAATTAGAGTTTTAGAAAACTTGTATTCACTTTCTTGAATTTGACAGGTTCCCAATACCTAGACTTTTCTGATGATATCAGTGGTGATATTAATGAACGTGATTTTATTTTTATTGTATAATGAAGTGTCAACATTGGAATATCTTAATAATTGAGTGAGCCAATACTTTCCAGATAATCAATTCATGACATTACAAAATTCATTCATGGGTAAAAGATCCATTCAAAGTGCAAGAGAATTCAATGGCTTTAATGTAACAGAGTACAAAAAATTTATTGCTGTGGTTTCAGAGTCCATAGCTAACCGTATGAAGGTTGAGTTTGGTGTAGTATCAAAGAAGAATATCCACAATTATCTGAAAGCTATTAAGATACTCCCTTTTCCAGCTACATATCTGTGTAAGACCAGATTTTCTTCATATACTTCAACCAAAACATAACACAGTAAATTGAATACAGAAGCAGATATGAGAATCCAACTGTCTTCTACTAAGCCAGACATTTAAAAGATTTGCAGAAAAGTAAACTAATGCCACTCTTGTCACTATATTCTGTTTTGGAAAATTTTTTTTTCATAAAAATGTTATTTATGAATAACATTGTAATGTAAGGGGTTTAATGAAGTAAATACTTTAAGTAGCTCATTTTAATTTCTTATAGTGAATATAGATAGAATGCACATAAACAAAAATTGAGATGCTCAGTAATCTTTAAGAGTGTGAAGTGGTCTTGAGGCCAAAATGTTTTGAGAACTGCTGCTTTGAAGAAACAAAGTGGCTTTTAATATGCATGTGTTGAGAACAAATGTTGATAAAGGGCATAACCTAACTTAAATATGTATGTGCTGGTCTTTCCCAGTAGATTATGAACTCTTGGAAAAGAATTAAGTCCTCTTTTCTTTCTCCAACTTCTAGCATAGAATCTTGTAAATAATAATATCATGATAGTAATAGTAGCAGCCTTCAGTTATTAACTCATTTAATCTTTATGAGGTAAATATTATTAATTCCTATTTTAAATTGAGATGTAATTCACATAGCTGAAATTTACCATTTTAAAGTGTACAGTTCAGTGGTTTTAATATATTCACAAGGTTGTGCAACTGTTACCAATGTCTAATTCCAGAATATTTTCATTCCCCCAAAGTCACGTCCCATTCCCCTCACTGTCTAGCAACCACTGATCTACTCTCTGTCTCTGTGGATTTGACTGTTCTAGACATTTCATGTAAGTGGAATCTTATAATTTGTGGTCTTTTTGTGTCAGACTTTTTTCACTTATGTTTTCAAGGTTTATTTCATGTTGTAGCATGTATCAGTACTTGACTCCTTTTTGTGGCCAAACAGTGTTCCATTGTATAGATATGACATATTTTGTCCATCCGTTGATATTTTGGTTGTTTTCCTCTTTGGGCTATCACGAATGATGCTGCTGTGAACATTCATATGCAAGTTTTTGTACGGACATGTGTTTTCAACTCTCTTAGGCATATACTGGAAGTGAAGTCGCTAGGTCGTATGGTAGGTTACTCTATATTTAACTTTTTGAGGAATTTATTCCTTTTTTAATAGAGTTTTTTTTTTTTTTTTTTTTTTTTTTTTGCGGTACGCGGGCTTCTCACTGTTGTGGCCTCTCCCGTTGCGGAGCACAGGCTCTGGACTCACAGGCTCAGCGGCTATGGCTCACGGGCCCAGCCGCTCCACGACATGTGGGATCTTTCTGGACTGGGGCACGAACCCGTGTCCCCTGCAGTGGCAGGCGGACTCTCTACCACTGCGCCACCAGGGAAGCCCCTAGAGTTCTTATTTTTGAATAATTTTAGACTTACAGAGAAGTTACAAAGATAGTAGATTTCCTGTATAACTATCACCCATCTTCCCCTAATATTAACATTACATAAACCATAAAATGTATCTCAAAGCAAAGACGCCAACACTAGTACATTATTATTAACTAAATTCTAGATTTTTATTTGGATTTCACCTATTTTTCCACCAATGTCTTCTTTTCAATTCCAGGATACCACATTGTCATGTCTCCTTAGCCTCTTCTGTTCTATAATAATTTCTCAATCCGTCTTTGTTTTTCATGTCCTTAACGGTTTTGAGAAGTGTTGGTCAGGAATTTTGTAGGATGTCGCTCAGTTTGGGTTTATCTGATTTTTCCCCCCATGACTAGATATGGGTTTGGGGAAGAATGCCACAGAGGTAGATTGTGCTCCTCAACACATTACGTCAGGAGATTAATGATGTCACTGTGACTTATCACTAGTGATGTTAACCTTGATCACTTGGTTAATGCCAGATTTTTCCATTGCGGTGTTATTTTCCCCTTTCCATATTCTTTTCTTTGGAAATGAGTCACGAAGTCTAGCCTACAATCAAATGGGGAGAGAAGTTAAGTTCCAACTCCTAGAAGGGAATGTATCTACATATATATTATTTGGAATTCTTTTGTAAGGAAGATTTGTCCCCCCACCCCATTTTATTTATTCAGTTTTTTTGTATCGATATGAATTATGTATATTTATTTTTATACTTTGGATTATATACTACTTTATTAATTTTATTGCTCAAATCATTCCAGTATTGGCTTTTGGGAACTCTTTCCTGTGTCCTTTTGACATGCTCTCATCCTTTATAAGTACTTCCTTATCTTCTGACACTATAAGACACTATAGACTCATCTTGTATTTTCCCTGTCCAGGCCTAGAACCAGCCATTTCTCTAAGAAACTCTGAGGCACAGTTTAGTCCTGAGGTCACACACTTAAGTAAATGATGGAACTAGGATTCCAACCAAAGCAATCTGATTCCACAACCCAGTACTGGACAACATGCAGCTGAAGGTGCATTGCCAATTTCCAGTTATGTTCCATTTATGAGCCAGCCTTAAGGATAGAATTTGTAGTCAGTTTACATTAAATAATTATTGTGCCCTGTTTTATATTGATCTTTTTTTAACCACAGCTATGCTGATTATAATCAAGTTTAAGAATTACTTATTAAAAAAAATAACTTATTAATCACAGATAACCACTGTTAATGTTTTGGTGCATTTCCTTCTGTAAATGCATGCAAATGTATTTTGGAATTTTGTTACCCTGATTTTTAAATAGGAGCAATTCACAGTGTAATCAAAATCTAAACGTGTAGTTTCTATATTGTAACTGGTGATTAAGATAAAAGTGAGCTACTCTAGGGTTCATCTGTTTTGCCTTAATGTTTGGTCACATAAAAGCTAAATATCTGTCTTGATTTTATCAATTCATCAAGTAATCCACATGATGTGACCAGCTGGTTTGGAAGAATCATCTGACTGTATGTTGTTCACACCACCTTCTTAGATCCCACCCCCATTTCTTCCTTTGAGCACCAGTAGTTTAATTTCACTTCAGGCAGTCTTTCTCATACACAGTTATAGATCTTTTCTTTCTCTCTTCTCCAGCTCGTTACCTCCAGAAATGTTTATTTTTCCCTTTACCTTCTTTCATTCTTCCTCTTGTAGGCTGAAAAGTAACTGTCATATGACATATAAATTATACAGTAGTGCTTTGACATACCTCTATCAAGGGAAACAAAAGCTGTAAGATTTGGCGTGGAATTAGGTATTCTTCATCCCTCAGTTTTTTTCAAATTATACCTACTATTCTTCAGGTACTAGCATTCAGGCTAAATAAAAATCTTTTAAATTATTATTAATTTTATCTAAAAACAGTTGCATTCTTTTCATTGTACATATACAAAATTTTGTTCGCTTACATGTATTAAATAATGTTACAATCAAATCAGGATCTAATTATCAATCAAAATCTTGTTTAGTGAGGTATTATTTCCTAACATATATACTTTTGTATCAGAGCTCATCTATAAGTTAGACATCCCTTCTCCTTCACTGCTGATTTTAAATGTGTGTAATCTACTTTGTTTTAAAGACATAAAATAGATGTGTATACATATATGTAAACAAGGTTGACATTTCTGCTGAATTAGCCATGTGGATAAGGAGGGTAACTTGACAGCCTGGACAGGGCATCACGGGATGACAGAACCTTGGGATTTGGCCAAACTCTGGATTTACTTTTGTCAGTGTTCCCAGACTTGAAGGGACTAACATATGTAGTTAGATGGTCAGATTTTTAGAGAAACCAAATATTGTATCAGTGGCACGTTCCTATCCTTTACGAAAGTTTATATTGAGGTTAAGTTGTAATGACAAAGCTAGCAAGCCTGGAATCAGTTTGGAGGCTATTGGTTGATATTTTTAGTAGCAAGCATCCTATCTCTGCTCTAGAAGTAGACCTATCAGAGACATATATCCTATTATTGGCTGGTCAGGACATAGTCTTCCTCTTCAAATTATTATTTTTTTAAGACTCTATGTTGTCTGTTCATTGGAACATTTACTCTTAGAACCGGTTGAACAGGTGATATACTCTGATATGTTAGTGTCATCTTGCTTCCCCCAAATTATCATAGTCCTCTTAATGGGATATGACTTTTCAAAGGTTCCCTCAGCTAGCCATTTACCAACTTTGTTAGGGGAGATTGCCTATATTGCAACTAATTTCATCTCTTAAGTTTTACAGCTTTAAATGGGTAACATTTTCTAATTTGAAGTTGGGGAGGTAATTAATACTGTTTTGTGCCTGTACATACTATTTTTTACCTTGTTGTTAACTGTATGTTTTTGCCTTTCTGTTTCAGGCCATATCATAATTCTGAATCATGTCTGATAACGGAGAACTGGAAGACAAGCCTCCAGCACCCCCTGTGCGAATGAGCAGTACCATTTTTAGCACTGGAGGCAAAGACCCTTTGTCAGCCAATCACAGTTTAAAACCTTTGCCCTCTGTTCCAGAGGAAAAGAAGCCCAGGAATAAAATCATCTCTATATTCTCAAGCACAGAGAAAGGTAAATAGCTACTGTGATTTCAAGAGTCACAGCTATTATTTTATGTTATTGGTTTTGATATCTTTTTAATTAAAGTATAATAAGCTGATATCCTTTATGGTGAGAACAGTAAACATACAATTGATGGTGGTATATAGGCACTATTAGAAAGGCTAGTTTGGAAATTCCCTGGTGGTCCAGTGGTTAGGACTCTGTGCTTTCACTGCTGAGGGTGCGGATTCAATCCCTGGCGGGAACTAAGATCCCACAAGCCACGCGGTGCAGCCAAAAAAAGAAAAAAATAGGAAGGCTAGTTTATTTTAAACTGTAATGGAAAAGAATAAAACGAAGGTTGTTGCTCATTCTATTTGTTTCGTCCAGTGAATTTCTGTACTCCCCTCCTTCATTTTCTAAGGCTTGGGCCACAGTTCATGGCTTCCTAACATTAATGAGATTCGTGATATTTGAGAAAGACTTGCCATTAGAAGAATGGAAATATAAAGTCTACAGTCTCCTGTCTGAAATCTCAGGAGCCAACTGTGGCTTGGAATTAAGAGTTTTTCTGACTTTCGAGTAGTAGTAATGCTCTCTTTTTATCATGTATTCTGTAATACCCTCAGATTCATCTGAGGCAACACTCAGTACTCAACACATAAATGGATCTTCCATAAACAAGAGTCTAGTCCAGTGTTACTCATCCTCAGTAAGATAGACATTTGGGGGCCAAATAATGCCTTGTTGCAGGGATCTGTCTTGTGCACTGTAGGATGTTAAGCACCATTTCTAGCTTTTACCTGCTAGATGTTAGTAAGTAGCACCTCGTACCCAGTTGTGACAACTGAGCACCTCGTACCCAGTTGTGACAACTGAAAATGTCTCCAGACATTGCCAGATTCGCCTGTGGGGCAAAATTGCCTCCAGTTAAGAACCACTGGTCTAGTCACACAAAGTAGAATAAAAACTATGAATAGTCTCACGTAAGTTGAATTCACCAAATTTGTTTTGGTGCCAAACCTAAAGAAAGAACTTTTGGTTTTCAGAGCTTTATGGATTTTAGAATTGAATAAGGGATTATGGACTGTAATGGATTTTAGAATAAAAGTTAGGGATTAGTTTGTTTTATTATATTAAGCATGACAGTATGGCTCTGTAATAGATATAAGTAGAGGTAAAGATATTTTTCCGCTTATATATGTCTAAGTTTACATGGAGAGGTAAACCCTAGTGGAAGAAAACAGTGCTTTGTATATAATAATAAATACACATTTAATTTGAGAGTTGAAAATACATAATCAATGAAAATTTGAATGAGGTAATATAGTTAATATTAATAGAGAATCAAGTCTTAGAGAATTTAGATATGCCAGCAGGATATTGAGCAGTTGAAAAACTGTTCATTTTAGTGTATATCTCTTATTTCTAATTTTCCTCTTATTTTTAAGATTTCATATGAGGTTGTAACTGAAAAGCCTCATGAAAATATGTTTTTTAAGTTTATTTAACAGAAGTTGTAGCATGTGTATTTGACATATTTGAGAATGAAAAGTGTATCTACTTGGACTGGATTAAATAAAAGATAAAGGGGGAAATCAGGAAATGAACCAAAAAATACGCGTGGGAAGAAGGCAGAAAAAGTGGATGTGTTGGAGAGCACTAAATTGTAACCTTCCGTAGTTGTAAATCAGTGTATTTAAAGTAAGAAAACCTAAAAATGGCAGTGTAAACACAGTATTTATACTTGCGGAGGTTAGAAAAAAATTTATGGTGGTTAGTACCAGAAGAAATTGATCAAAGGGTTGATATTACTTGCCTATGGAGAGTAGAATGCAAAACTGGGGTAGGAGAATGCTCAAGATAGGATAACAGCATGTACTTGGGGACAGCCTTGGAAAGGGGAAGAGAAGAGCACTAACTGAAGGAGAAAGTGTGGATAGTCCCGCACTTTGGGTAAATGGTAGGGTGGTGGGGTTTGTGAGCAAATTGAACACGCATTTACATATATGTAGCAGAGCATGCCTATCTCTCTGATCATACTGAGAATCTTCCAGTTTTACCCTCCTTCATTAACTCCCCTTTCTTTTCTTTTCTCCTAGAAATATTAATACTTACCAGTGGTAACTAATTCAAGGTCCCCCGCTAACAAAGGGAGGGTGAGGGTACCTGGGGGTCCTAGGGAAGGCTCTGATTGCCTTCAGGTTTATCAGCTTTTGAGGTCTGTAATTAACATCCATTAAATTTTTTTTGGTGATTTCTGAAGTCTTTTGTTTTCTTGTGCTTATTATATTCAAGATTTAATAACTCTTTAGTGCTAATCTTAAAACTTTACAAGCTCTTTAAAAAAAACTTTGCATTTCTTATCCAATTCCTTTTTTTCTTTCTCTAAAAAATAGAAAATATCAAACTATACAAAGTGTAACAGTCTAATGAACCTTGTAACCCAGCTTCAACAATTATCATTCTTTCTCCACTTACTTTTTTGGTTAAAATTACATATATTGAAATGCATGAAAATTAAGTACGGTTTTGACAAATGGACAGACCTGTGTAAACCATAATCATTATCCCCCTATATCATATTATGCACCACTTCCATCTCCCTGGAAGACTCTTTCACATTGTGTCCCAAACAGTCTACTCCTCCCCGACCTTTGGGAAACTTCTGTCTGATTTTTCACCTTTGATCGGTTCAGCCTGTTTTAGAACTTTACATAAATAGAATTTTGCTTTAAGTTTTGTGGTGACATCATCCACAAAAGAGTATAATATACATAATGTATATATTTTAATCAACACCCTTGTACCCACCACCCAACATAGAATTTTACCAGTATGCCCTGAAGTCCCCATTGGCCACACCCCATCCTACCCCTCCTCTTCCTCCTTCTCCTCCCCCGACAATATCTACCATCCTGAATTTTGCATTTTTTATTTCTTGCTTTTTATTATAATCTTATGACATAATATCCCCAAATAATATATGGTTTGGGTTTGCCTATTTGGGAACATTTTATAAATGGAATCATACTACAGTATATGCATACTTTCAGGATGTATATTTTCACTCAACCTCATGTTTTTGAGATTTATGTTGATATATATAGCTGTAGTTCTTTTTTACCGCTAATGTTGATATATGTAGCTGTAGTACATTTTCATTGCTGTATACTAGTACACTGTATAAATAGATGGCAGTTTATTTACCTGGTCTCCTATCTATAGACCTTTGGATTATTTTCATGAACAGCGCTGCTATGGGTAATTTTGAACATATCTCTCGGTGGACATGTGGAAATATTTTTCTAGGGCAGTGCTTTTCAGACATGAGGTCGTTTTGATTCTAATTGCTTATTAGAATCTCTTGGGAAGCTTAATTAAATAAATCTGTGTCCAAGCTCCATTGCAGGCCAATTGAATCAGTCTTCAGGAGCTTACCTGGGCATCAGTTTTGGTTTTGCTTTTAATTTTTTTAATACCTCAGGGGATTCTAATGTGCATCTAATATTAAGAACCACTGCAATAGTGAGTTATGAAATCTGTATAGTGGGTGACACTAAATGAAATGGAGTATAGAGTTATTGCACACAGTATAAATAGAGTTATTGCAAAAGTTTCATGAAACTTTTGTTTCAGTTGTGTGTGTGTCAGGATGTAAAATGTATTGATGTGGGTCCTGGCCAAAGATTAAAAGGTTGCTCTCAGCTGTATACATAGTAGTAAAATTGCTGGGCTTACAGGGTATTCCCATGTTTGACTTGACTAGGTTTATCAAATTACTTTCTAAAGTTTTTTTTTTTAATGTTCATTCTGACCCACAGAACACAAATGTTCTATTGCTGAACATCCTTGCCAATTCTTGTATTATGGGATTTTAATTTTTGCCAATTTGGGAGGTGTGAAATGGTATCTCATTGTGGTTTTAATTTGGATTTCCCTGATGACTTGGGAAATTGTCTTTCCATATATTAATTTATTCATTTGTGTTTTCTGTGACATACCTGTTTTTTAGTCCAGTTTTCTGTTGAGTTCTTTTTCCTTAAACATTCCTTATAGTCTATATACTAATCCTTTGTCAGCTGTGTGTTATTAAATATAGATTTCCAGGTTGCAGTATGCCTTTTCACCCTTTCAGTGGTATCTTTTGATGAATAGAAGTTATTAATTTTGGTGTAGTTGAATTGATCTGTTCCTTTCCTTTATGTAAAGTTTGAGCTTTTTGTGTTTTAAGAAATTTTTGCCAAACTAGAGGTGATATTTTCTTAGGTTTTTCTAAATGTTTTATAATTTGGCTTTTACAATTTAAACCTTTGAACTATCTGGATTTGGTTTTTGTGTACTTGTAAAGAGAGATTCATTTTCACTTTTTTTTTTTAAGCCAGTGTCCCAGACCATTTATTGAAACTTTTATCATTTCTCCACTAACCTACAGTATTAGCCATTATCCGTCAGGTTTCCATGTATGCCAGGATCTGTTTCTGTGTTTTCTATTTTATTGCATTGGCTCATTTCTCTGTACCTACACTAATACCAGACTGCCTTAATTGTTATAGCTTATAATTCTTAATACTGATAGAGCAAATCTGGTACCATGTGGTTCTTCAGGATCTTTTGACCCTTTGCTCTTCTGTATAAATTTTGGACTTCGCTTATCATGTACTTTTTAAAAAAACCTGTTGATGCTTTGATTAGAATTGCCTTGAATTTGTAGGGCAAGTTGGGGAGAATTGCATTCAGCTTTGTAGTTGAGAGTAGAACATCTGCAGAGTCTCTGTGTCGTCTACTTGGAGGGAGATATTTAGGAGTGCATAATTTTCCCTTAGACTGAGAGAGAAAAAGATGTTTGGAGGGTGGGGTGCTCTTTGATTCCTCCTATTCCTGGGGCTCTACTCCCTTTCCAACCCAACCTCCCACACTTACAGTTCCTTTCTGGGAGCTAACCAGGCCTGAACCTTGAGGGTTAGGAATCAGGGTTAGGAATGTGAATGTGTATGCACGTTCATGCTTGTATGAATACAGAAATCCATCTGCAATTTCATTCTCCTTTCTACATCCTGAGCTGCTGTTTCTCTCTCTAGTTTTATCCTAATTGCTTTTCATCTTTGGGCATTCCTCACAGATTTTGTTCCACGGTGAATAAAGAGGTTTGGTGTAGAAGGGGAGAGCCACAATATGTGCTTGGTCTATCCACTTTAAACAGAAGGATAAAAGGGGAAAAATTGTATTTTTATTTTAAAAAATTACAGTGACCCTAAGATCTTTGCCAACTCTAATGTAAAGCCTCATCTAGAGATATTAATTTTGTTCTCAAATTTACATCCCTTATTGCTGTCCTTATTACTAAACAGACAGCTAATATTTTCATTTAAAAAAAAGACTCTAGAGTATCTTCAGTTATTCATTATTGGTTTTCATGTCACTGCAAAAATTAAGAAAATTAGAAATTGTACCTTTTATAACAACTTGCCTGAATAAATCTTTTTAATATCCCTGCTAATTATGTATCTTTTGCACTCTGTGAGTCATCAGAGATTTCATGATCAGCAAGGCAGATGATATCCCTGCCCTCATGCACTAATAAAAGACTGCAACATATCATTACAAACTGTGAAAAGTGATAATAGGGATAGAGTAAGATGTCTGTAATATCTGGGAAGGCTTCCTAAAGAAGAGATATTAGAGCTGAAGACTGAAGGATGAGTAAGTGAAAATAGGAGGATTTTGACAGTTAAAAAGTATGTTCTGTGCCTAGAAAAGAGTTTCAGTGGCCCAGGTACAAGGGGGGGATCATAACACATTCGTGGAGCTGAGTATGGTCAAGTGTGGTGTGAAAGCAGAGAAGAAGAGAGAATAATAGCATGATGTATGTAGGAAACTACAGGTAGCAGAAGAGGCTAAAGAGGTAGGCAGGGAGTAGTTCATAAAGGGCCCTTGTATTCCATGCTACAGAGCTCAGATTTTATCTTGTTTCCTGGGGAACCATTACAGGATTTTAAACAGTGGGAAGACCTGGTCACATTTCTATCTTAAAGAGGCGAGACTAGTAGCTGTCTAGAAAATAGGTTTTGTTGGAGGTCTAAGACTGAAGTCGGAAACTAGTTAGGAGGATTTTGCAGTAGTCCAGGTGAGAAATGGGCTTAACAAGTATAGTAGTTTTGATAACGAAAAACGAAAATGTCAGTGAGCCATTGTCTTGGCTTAGTTTTAAAAGCTCTCTTCAGTTAGCTAGTGTTGAATGGTGTGTATTTATAAACTAAAGCAATTTTTGTATCTAATTATTCAACCTATATGCACCTTCACCTCTAGTTGGTTATGAAGATGACTTAGAACTGTAAACATTCTTTCTGGTCTCAAAATCTAGTTCTAAGATTAATAATAGTAGTCCATACTCCACTATTTCCTAGAGAATACCCTTCTGTGTGATGGAACAAGTTTAGGTCACCAGTTGGAAGCTGTTTTGGGTCAAAAGAACAAAGTAATCAGTAATCACTGATTCTGTTAAACAGAAAAGTCTTAAAGAAATGGGGGCTTTTTTAGCCTTAGACTCTAGCTCAAATGTAGCCTAAGTAGTGGTGGCTTTTAAGGATATGGTAGTGGCATATTTAGGATTCTTTCAAGTACCTTTTGTGCAGCACATCACTCAGGGTACCCACCTCTTAGCTGAAGGTTGCTGCCTGACTGCTTGTTTTGTTGTCTCATGAAGTTGAAAAATGATGCTAAGAATCCTTTTTTCCCCCAGTCCACTAAAAAGTTGTGCATTTTTATTAAAAGAAGTTTCTTTCCCTGTTCCATTACTTCCCATCAAGTGATCCAGTTGCTGGGTGGACATCCTGTAGGTAGATGATTGTGGGGGTTTTTTTGTTGTTGTTTGTCCATATAGCTCTTGGATTCCAGAGTTACAAAGCAGTGATTCTGTTTACATAGCAATATCCTTCCAGCACATTGTTTGATTTGAGACATGCCTCAGTATCTTTTTGTTTTAGATACTGTTTTTAATATCCCTTTCCCCTCCTACTAGGACTACTAAAATTCAAGGAGTATTTGTGTGTATGTGTGTTATATAAAAAGAAGTGAAATTAAACAGATTTTTAGGGTATTGTGCTTCAAGTTTTGCTTAATCATCTTCACTTCTTTCCTTTAACTCTTTATTCTATACTCCTAACATATATGAAACTTTCTATTAAATATCTGTAAAGTTTTCAAAATTCCCAAGTTGAAAAATATGGCTAGGCCTTAGATACAACAGGAACCGGGAATTCTCCTGCTATATGTCTAGTTTTTCTGCTTTCTGTGTATCTGGTCATATTTCTTTCCTATATCAGACTGATTTTTTTTCTTTGTGTGTTGGGAAATACAGCCCTCAACAGTTCCTGGGCTTTATTTCGTACATTCACTGGTGAGAGACTGATTCTAAGGGTCCTAAGTCTGGCTTAGTTTATGTATTCACCCCTGAACCAATCAAACTGTCTGGGAGTGTGTGGGCAACTGTGCCTGACATGGCTTAAATTAGATGCCTACCTTGGACCAGTAATCTGTAATCAGGGTCATATAAGAAAATGGTGGGCTTCCCTGGTGGTGCAGTGGTTGAGAGTCCACCTGCCGATGCAGGGGACACGGGTTCGTGCCCCGGTCTGGGAAGATCCCACATGCCGCGGAGCGGCTGGGCCCGTGAGCCATGGCCGGTGAGCCTGCGCGTCCGGAGCCTGTGCTCCGCAACGGGAGAGGCCACAACAGTGAGAGGCCTGCGTACCGCAAAAAAAAAAAAAAGAAAGAAAGAAAATGGCATCTTTCCCAACTATGTACATATCAGAAGTGGATACTGAGCAGATTTTATAAAAAGAAGAAACAAATACTTTTATATAGTGCATGAAATTGTATGTTTTTCTGTCAGCAGTTCAGAGCCGTATAAAGAGTCGTCAACTATTAGTTTATAGTTGGTTAATAAATATTTCCTCCTATATGCAGGATACCAAGTTAGAAGTCAAGGGACATAATAGAGAAAGTAGAGGGCATGACTTCAGTTTATTCACGGTCTAATGGAATATGAAAGATTGTTTATGAGAGATGTAAATGTGCATTTCAGTAAAGGTAGCAAAGTTTATATTAGGCTTAACAGTTGCATTTCCCTCTGCTCCTTTCCATGACCAATGCGTGCTGCCCTCCTACCATAGCCTATTAGGAGAATCTAATGGTTAAACATGCCTCTATTTACTCTCCCTCCCCAGACACAACTAAAATAACAGTAAAAAAAGAATTATTTTTTCTATCACAAGGACAAAGAGAACGGGAGAGGAGACAATAGTATACAAGAGATTTCAATACATATTTGGAAGAGTGAAGTGGTGGAGAATGTTAACTGACTAAGCAGAACAGAGGAAGACATATCCTAAGTGTTTGCAGAGGGGAATGTTTATGAGAAGTGACCAATTTCCCTTGTAAAAACCTCAGAGGCTCAGGATTTAGAGGTACACAATTGTGTGTGTGTGTGTGTGGTTGTGTGTAATACATAGGCTGAAAAGGGGGAATTAGTTGAATATCTATATAGGATGTGTTGAAGGCCCTCGGGGCCCCTCCTTTATCCCATAGGCATGCAAATATAACTCCATCCTCTGGGAGAATAAAAGAACAGAAAGATATTTATATTTATTTGAGGAGAATTAAGTCTGAGAGTCTCCTTATTCTTGTAGAGGAGTCAGAAAAAGGTATAGAACCGAAGTGAAAAAGGCAGATTCAGGAAAGTTAACATACTGAACTTCTTTCTTCTGTCCTGCTTTTAGAGTACTTGTACCTTGAGTCAAAGCCCTCAGACAAGAGAATGAACGATTTTTTTCTGGATAAACAGAATGTCCTGGGGAGAAATATTTCAGATACTCCATACCCATCCTTACCTTTAATGAAAAGCCTGACTTATCTCCCAGTTAACTTTTTAATACTTTTCTGTACGAGCAGACAGCAAAGCATCACCAGACATTTGAGAAAAACCCTTAACATAAGAGAGTCCAAAACAACATGGGGCAAAATGTGAATGTAGAAGAAACAGGGAGGGAAAAAAACCCAGCATATACACACACATAAACTATATAATCTTCAAAGAGAGAAGATAAAGTGCATCCATGAAACAGGAAAAGTATTCTCAGAGAAAAAATGATCAGAGAACAATGAGAAATAATTATTGGAATATCAACAGTTAAGATTATCAACACAAACAAAAGATATCAATAGGCAAAGCATTGGAAGATAGTCAAGAAAATTTTCCCAGGTTGTTGAAAGTACAAAGATGGAAAATATGAGAGAAAAGGTAACAGTTATAAGATCAGACTAGGATGGACTTATCTAACTAATAATGACAAAGAAAATAGAAGAAAATAATTAAATAATAGAAAAAAATTTCCAGATCTGAAGAATATGATTTTTAGGTGGAGGCAGCTCACTGAGTGCTCAGCACAGTGAAAGAATGAAGACCATATCAAATCACATCATCCTGAAGTTTCATTATACCACAGATAAGACGGCAAAACCTCTTATACTTCCACTCAAGATGGAGTAACAAGGACCAGATTTATCTCCCCATCTAAAAAAACTAAAACACTGGGGAAAAATGTACGAAACAACAGTTTTCAAGACATTGGACATCAAATAGTAAAGGAAAGTGATCCCAAAGAGATGGGAAACAAACGAGTTGAGTCCTATAATTGATGCAGCTTATTGCCTGAAGAAGCAATAGGGAGGGACAATTAAGTGGTCTCGTAAAGTTGAAAAACAGAACTGGGAATTTGGGGGTGCCAAGGCTCCTAGTTTGTAGTCAGAGTATCAGAGAGTAAACAGCTGAACAGAGAGAGAGAAAAAGAGATCTGCAGAGGGTTCCCTTTGAGTCTTCAGTAGCACATGCATGTGAGGAAACTACCCAAAACTGGAGGGAAAAAACCACTGGAAATTATAAAAGGGAACAGCCTTTAAAGCTCACACAGGGCCCAGAATATTTCCTGTTCCCACTGTTCAGAGTACAAAATATTGGATAGAGGTCTTGCCTCAGTAGCAGGACAGAATTAGCCCTAGATTAAATGCTGCTCTAGCCCTGCCTAACAAAACTTTAAAAATAATACCTAAAAGGATCAACTGTTTCTAAATTTATTTCTCTCCTATATGAGTAGACAGCTAAGAATCACCTATCTGTGTCCCAGAACAAAGTTCACAAATGTTTATAGGAATGCAAAAATATCTGCACCTAACAAGGAAAAAATGTCAGCCTGGTATCCAATCAATATTTGTAAATAAATATGAGCAAATGAGTAAAATCCATCAATTGGAATCAATACCAGAATAACACAGGTGATAGAATTAGTAGGCATGTACATTAAAATATTTAAATAACTGTATCCTATATGTTGAAGAACCCAAAGGAAGGATTCAGCATATTAAGGAAAAGCAAAGGAAGAGAGAAAAAAGAGCAAATCAAAATTCTAGAGTTGGAAAATACACTGGACAAAACTAACAGTAGACTAGACATTGCAGAGTAAAAGATTAGTGAATTTGAAGACGATGGCAATAGAAAGCATCAAAATAAAACTTGGAGAAAAAAGACTGAAAAAGTGAACAACCATGGGACAACTTCACACAGACTAAGTATAACTGAATTCTCTAAAGGAGGGGAAGGAGAGACATTTAGAAAACAATACTTACAGTAAGGGCCTACTGTATAGCACAGGGAACTCTACTCAGTACTCTGTAATGACCTATATGGGAAAAGAATTTAAAAAAGAGTGGATACAGGTATATGTATAACTGATTCACTTTGCTGTACACCTGAAACTAACATAACATTGTAAATCAGCTATACTCCAATAAAAATTATTAAAAAAAAAAAACTTAAAAAGAAAACTTTAAACAGTGGCTGATTTCTTCCCCCAGAATTTAATGGACACTATAAACCCACAGCTTCAAGAAGTTCAGTAGATTCTGAGCACAGGAAACATGATGAAAACTGCACAAAAGCACATAATCATTGTTTAAAACCAGTGATAGAAAAATCTTAAAAACATCCAGACCTTAGGCTCAATTTTCTTTTTTTTAAAATAATTTTATTTTTATTTTATTTTATTTATTTATTTTTGTCTATGTTGGGTCTTTGCTGCTGTGCACGGGCTTTCTCTAGTTGTGACGAGCAAGGGCTACTTGTGGTGTGCGGGCTTCTCATTGCGGTGGCTTCTCTTGTGGAGCATGGGCTCTAGGCCCACGAGCTTCAGTATTCAGTGGTTGCAGCATACAGGCTCAGTAGTTGTGGCTTGTGGGCTCTAGAGCCCAGGGTCAGTAGTTGTGGCGCACAGGCTTAGTTGCTCTGCAGCATGTGGGATCTTCCCATACCAGGGATCGAACCCATGTACCCTACATTGGCAGTTGGATTCTTAATCACTGTGCCATCAGGGAAGTCCATAGGCTCAATTTTCTGTGAACCTAAAACTGCTCTAAAAAAGTCTGTTTTAAAAAAAAACGCTGTCAGAAAGAAAAGACAAATATAGAAGGGGGAAAAAAGGTAATTATAAAAAAAATACGTAGTTAATCCAAAAGAAGAAAAAAAGGAAGTGGGAACAAAGAATAGATAGAGATGATTATAAAACAAATGAAAGAATGGTGGGTTTAAACCTAACTATAGCAATCACATTAAATGTTACTGATCTAGACACCCTGTTTAAAAGACAGAGATTAACAGATTGCTAAAGCAGACCTAAATTTATATGCAACCTATAAGAAACCCACTTTAAAAATATAAAACCACAAAATAGGTTAAAATAAAATAATTTTTTTAGGACTTCCCTGGTGGCACAGTGGTTGAGAGTCTGCCTGCCGATGCAGGGGACGTGGGTTCGTGGCCCCATCTGGGAGGATCCCACATGCCGTGGAGCGGCTGGGCCCGTGAGCCATGGCCGCTGGGCCTGCACGTCCAGAGCCTGTGCCCCACAACAGGAGAGGCCACAGCAGTGAGAGGCCCATGTACCGCAAAAAAAAAAAAAAAATTTTTTTTAAAGTATGCTAACAATGGGACTTCCCTGGTGGCGCAGTGGATAAGACTCCACACTCCCAATGCAGGGGGCTAGGGTTTGATTCCTGGTCAGGGAACTAGATCCCACATGCATGCCACAACTAAGAGTTCACATGCCACAACTAAGGAGGCCACATGCTGCATCTAAGGAGCCAGCAAGATGCAAGACCCGGTGCAACCAAATAAATAAATAATTTTTTTAAAGACTGTGAACAGCTTCAAAAAAAAAAAGAGAGCACTGGTGCTTTAAAAAAAAAATAAAGTATGCTAACAATGAAAAAAAGCTGGATGGGCTTTGTTAATATCAGACAAAGTAGATTTTAGAGCAAGAAATAGTCCTCTAGTTAAGGGATAAGGAATAATTCATTTTATAATGATAATAGGGTCTATTCATCAATATGGTGTAATAGAGCTAAACATTTATGCACTTAATAGCAGAGCTTCAAAATACATGAAACAAAAAACAGATTTCAAGAAGAAATAGACAAGTTGGAAATTCCAGTACACTTTCACAATAATTGGTAGAACAAGTAGACAGAAAATTGCTAAAACTATCAGCCAACTTGACCAATTGACCTTTATAGAATATTCCATTCTTTTTAAGTGAACGTGGAACATTTACAAAGATGTATTCTGTGGCCATTTTTTAAAGTCTCTATAAATTTAGGAAGATTCAAATCACAAAGTATATTCTGTGACCACAGTGTAATTAAGTTAGAAATCAGTAGCAGAAAGATCCCTGGAAATACTTGGAAAGTAAATAAAAGCACTTCCAAATAAATGAAGAAATTAAAAGAATATTTAGGAAATACATAAAACTGAATAAAAATGAAAATTCAAGACAGCTATATCTGCATGATGCTGCTAAAGCAGTACTTAGAGGAAATTTATAGTATTTAAAACATCCATATTAGAAAAGAAAAGAAAGATTTCAAATCAGTGATTTCAGCTAAGCCATTTTAATAAACTAGAAGGAAAGAACAGGTGAGATCCAGAGTAAGTAGATGAAAAGAAATAATAAAAGTCAAAGCAGAAATCAGTGAAATAAAAAAAAAATACAGGAAAATCAATGAAATAAGTTAATTCGTTGAGAATACCAATAAAATAGGTGAACCTTTAGCAAGACTGACAGGGTAGTCAGGAGGCAGAAAAGACACAAATTATCAATATTGAGAATGACAGAGATGGTATCTCTATACATTTTACAGATATTAAAAAGAAGGTAGTATTATGAACAAATATATCCAGATAAATTCAACACATTAAAGTGAAAAGATTTCTTGAAAGACACAAGTTTTCAAAGCTCACTCAAAAAAGAAATACGTAACCTGAAAACCCTATATTTCTTAGGAAAATTTAGTTTATAGTTACTAGCCTTCCCACAAAGACTCAGATGGCTCCATTGGTGAATTTTACCAAGCATGTGAGGTAGAAACATGACCAATTCTACACAGACTTCTAGAAAATTGAATAGGAAGGAATACTTCCCAAATCATTTTATGAGACCAGCATTACTCATACCCCAACCAAAGACATTACAAGAAAAGAAAGCTACACACCAATATCCTTCATTAACATAGATGCAAAATCTTAGCAAGATTTTAGTAATTACAACCCAACAGTATACATAAAGAGTAATACATCATGACCAAGTGGATTTCATTTCAGTAATGCAGGGTTGGTGTAACATTTGGAAATCAATCAGTGTAATTTACTATATTAACAAAATTTAAAAGGTGAACCACACGTTCATCTCAATAGATGTAGAAAAAGCATTTGACGAAATCCAATATTCATTTCTGATCAAAGCATTCAGCAAATTTGAAATAGAAGTAAATACCTTTAACGTCTTTGAAAAACTTACCTCTGGTATCAAACTTGGTGGAGAAAAAATGGCTTTTGCTACTTAGATTAGGAAAAATACAAAGATTTCCCTTTCACCACTTTTATTCAACAGTGTGCTAGAGGTTCTAGCCAGTGCAACAAGGCAAGAAAAATAAATGAAAGGAATCCAGAGCGGGAAGGAAGAAGTAAAGCTGTCTTTATTCACCAGCAACATAATTGAAATTTTTTTTTTTTTTTTTTTTTTGCGGTACGCGGGCATCTCACTGTTGTGGCCTCTCCCGTTGCGGAGCACAGGCTCCGGACGCGCAGGCTCACCGGCCATGGCTCACGGGCCCAGCCGCTCCACGGCATGTGGAATCTTCCTGGACCAGGGCACGAACCATGTCCCCTGCATCGGCAGGCGGACTCTCAACCACTGTGCCACCAGGGAAGCCCGAAACTTTATAGGAAATTCTGTGATAGCTACAAAGTGCTACTGGAAGAAAAAGTAAGGCTTAATATTAATAGTAAGGTTTCAGGATATAAGATCAGTATTTAAGAATCAATTGTGTTTCTCTGTGCCATCAATGAACAATTGAAATTTTAAAAGCTGTATGTACCATTTGCAGTAGCATCAGACCTTCTGAAATACTGTGGCAGAAATCAGACAAAAGCAGTAACAGATCTGTACAACGATAACTATAAAACATTGCTGAGAGAAATGAAAGAAGACCTAAGTAAGTGGAGAGAGTCACTATTTTCATGGATTAGAAGACACAATATTGTTAATAAATCGGTTCTCCCTAAAATGATCTATCGATTCAATGCAGTCTAAATCAAAATCCCAGCAGGCTTTTTTTTGGAAATTATCAAGATTATTCTAAAATTCACATGGAAATGCAAAAGACCTAGAATACAGCCAAACAATTCTTTAAAAAAGAAAAGGTTGGGGACTTCCCTGGTGGTCCAGTGGTAAAGAATCTGCCTTCCAGTGCAGGGACGTGGGTTTGATGCCTGGTTGGGGAACTAAGATCCCACATGCCACAGGGCAACTAAACCTGTGCACCACAACTACTGAGCTCGTGCACCTCAACCAGAGAGCCCACGTGCTGCAAACTACAGAGCCCATGCACTCTGGAGCCCGCATGCCCTGGAGCCTGCACGCCACAACTAGAGAGAAAAAACCCGCACGCCACAACTAGAGAGAAAAAACCCGCACACCACAACTAGAGAGAAGCCCGAGTGCCACAACTGGGGAGAAGCCCGCACACCGCATCGAAAGATCCTGCATGCTGCAACTAAGACCCGATGCAGCTGAAAAAAATAAAATAAATTATAAAAAATAAATAAAAATATATGTATAAAACAAGAAAAACTTGTGAATTCTTTTTAAAAAAGAAAGAAAAAAAAGAAAGAAAAGGTCACAAGGCTTATACTGTGTAGTTTCAATGCTTATTATAAAACTACAGTAATCCAGGCAGTCTTATACTATTGGCATAAGATAAAGAGATTATTGCAAGAGAGTTGAACATCCAGAAATAGACCTGGGCATATATATATGGTCAACTGATTTTCAACAGTGGTTCAGAATGAGAAAGTGGCTTTGGCCTTCTAAATAGCAACACTGGAAATTAGAAGAAATTCAAAGGGGGATGGTATTTTCAACCTAAATACATATATAGTTAGTCAAGAACTATCATATATAGTTAGTCAAGAACTATAAATTAAAACAAAGGTGTATACCAGAAGAGGAGAACACAGGATACAGAAAATAGATTCTAGCACAGCATAAAAGTGAAGGAATGACCTAGGACCAATAGCTGTGCCAGAAGCCTCCGCATGATGAACTACTGCAGATTAGAGCAAGAGGATCTGAGAGCAAGGTGTCTAGGTGGGGAAAAAAAGGAACTGATGTGTTTGAATTTACAGAGAATATTATTGATAGGTGTGTGGCAGAAATGTTGTAAAAATAATTGGCAGAACCACAGAAGAACTGGGAAATCTTAAAATGTAAGTTATTAATGTCAATAAAAAGGAAGAGTTAGAGTTGCTGCACAAGAAAGGTGATGTGGTCCTTGTAAACTACCTGTTTATATGGTGTATATTATCCATAGTCATAGTAATGTAAATTGTTCTTTCTAGATGAGTATAGCTCACTGGAAATAGGACTTGATAGACTTTGTTTTCCAGATTGTTCAGCATCTGAGGTGTAGTTCTTTATTTATGAGAGAACCGATAATCTAAGGGGCTCTCTCTTCTGCCCTGAGGGCTTTTATTCAGGCCTGGTGCTGGGTCAGTCTGTGTGCCTCTTTAATCAGAACACAGGTTGACACCCTCCCCCTCCTCGCCCCTCCCCCAACCCTGGCCCTTGATGACAGAATAGGTTTCTGTACTTGATTTATCAGTTTCCTATCAGCTGGTGTTTTTAGGGAAAATTTCTTTTTTAGAATAATTTTGTTCCTAGTCTGTTTTGGGAAAACTATAAACATGATTATAAGTACCTTTATTAATCTTGTTTAAAGAGGCTCTTTTTTTAATGCCCTCTAGGAAGTAAGAAGAAAGAGAAGGAAAGGCCAGAAATTTCTCCTCCATCTGATTTTGAGCACACCATCCATGTTGGCTTTGATGCTGTTACTGGAGAATTCACTGTAAGTTTACCAAGTTGAGACTCATTTAGAAAGCAGTACTCAAACCTTTCCTTTCAGTATTAAATTTGAAGTTAACTTTTCCATCCACATGTTAACTGTGAATTCTTAGTGCTTTTCTCTTCTTACCAAAGTGTTTGTGTTTAGATGTGTTCTTTTCCTAGGGAGCTGAGCCTATTGATTATAATTTGCAAAATAGATTTAGAAAACCAGACATTTTTTAGAATTTAGTCATACCTGCAATTATGTAGATTGATTTGTTTTATATATTTTCTAACTTTCCTCTGGAAATTGATCTAATTAGAGCAATTCAAAACAACTAACTTCTGAATATCTTTTTGTTAGGGCATGCCAGAACAGTGGGCTCGATTATTACAGACCTCCAATATCACCAAACTAGAGCAAAAGAAGAATCCTCAGGCTGTGCTGGATGTCTTAAAGTTCTATGACTCCAACACAGTGAAGCAGAAATATCTGAGCTTTACCCCTCCTGGTAAGACATCAGACCATGGTAAAAGGCTGACTTAAATGGGATTGTAGAGTTGTGGAGCACTTCTGGATAAAAAGATTGCTTCTGGAAAAATTAAAAAGCTAAGCTACTTTTTTCCCTGCATACATCCTGCCTTTTGTAAACTCATTGTGGCAGTTCTTATGTATAATTTGGAGTCTGGGGATTATATTAATCTCTTAGTTTTGCCAAAAGTGGGTGTTTGGGCCTTTTGTTTGTTTTTTTCTCTTTACTGTTTTTGAATGAGTTCAGCAATAGAAGGGAAAGAGGCTGATTTATAGGCATGTTTGTACTAGAAATATATTTATTGTCAGTGGGACAGGTTGTTTTACTATATATAAACGCACAGACTTTGAAGTAAAAAATGTTTGCTCAAAAATTGAAACTCATCACATATATAAACATAAAATGAGCGTTAGAACTAAAAGTATTTTTTCCTCAGAATTGGAATATCGTCAGGTAAGAATTGGAGAATAGTGGGCTTTATTTAAGTTTATTTGTTCAAATAAGGATTATAATAAAACCCATACATTACAGTTGATTGTGGTGTCTCTTGCATCTCTTATTATTTAGGCTTCCCCTCCCTCACGTTGGTTGCTCTCATGCTCTCCTTTTCTTGCAGTTTATTTGTTAAAGAAACAGAATCATTTGTCCTGTTTACCTCAGTGTAGATTTTGCTAATTACATCACAGGTTATTATTTAATATGTTTCTCTGTCCTCTCAAGTCATACATGTAGTTTTAAAAAACAATATGATTGAGCTAAAAATCATACATTTAGTTTTAATTAATTGTACTTATTTGATTGCATTCTCGTAGAAATAAGGGCTGTGTTGAGGGAAGAAATAGAGCCCACTTGGTAAATCTCGACCTTTTTTACATAGTCTAGTACAACGTTAGCAAAAGGTCAGATTTGTCCCCAACTTTCTTGTAAACTTCTAAGTCTGTGTAGATGAATAATCTTTTTTTTAATCAGTGTTTGAACAGAGAATGGTATATTCATGTGTGTGTGTGTCTGGTCATTTTAAAAGGTAAAACAAAACTAGCTCTTCTAAACTCCAGAATGAATATTGTGATATTTAGTCTTCATGAACTGTGTTTTGTCTTCAGGGATTTGCTTTCATACTGATCAAAATTTATGTCAGTAATTTTCCTTTGCAGAGTTACTGTTGGTTTCTTTAAGTTCCTTGATAGGCAGTTTGCTGGAGAAAAATATCATTATGAATAGACTTCTGTCTTATTTTAAGAAATACAGGTATAGTTTCAAATAAAATTTTTTTATTAAGGTATAATTTCACGCTGCAAAAATCACCCACTTGAAGTATACAATTCAATGATTTTTAGCAAATTTACAGAGTTCCATTAAATTTGAGGTTTATAATGTGTAAATTCTTGTTTGAATACTGATATTGTTTTTCTCAAGACTTAATTCAACTTAAAGTGAAATCAGTCTAAGAACTTTTTACTTGCTCTGCTTTATCTTTTTTTCCTTTTATTGTATAAAATTGTTTTGTGTTTTGAATTGTTAACTTAGCATTATTTTCTGTTTTGTATTCAGAGAAAGATGGCTTCCCGTCTGGAACACCAGCAGTAAGTTAATATGTTATTTCTTATAGCTCTTGTTCTAATTTAAGTTACCCCAAACAAGTCTCAGTTTTTATATTACTTTCTGAAATAAATTACAGCCTCCAGAAATAGCTACTTAATATTGATATATGTTTTTAGCTAGCCACTTGATTATTGGAGGAAGCCATATTAAGCAAATAGAATTTCCTCAGGTGATGCTTAAAGTAACTAAAGCTTATGATCTTTAGAGCAGTTTAGCTACTTTTGATAATGTTTCCATATATAAACATGAACACAAAGAACTTGCCAGCATTTTCCTCTGGCATCATCCTACTGAATATAGACTATGGAAATATACTGAACAATGGAAGCCTGTCAGAATCTTCAGAGTTGTCTGAAACTTTATCTAAGTTATCATGTAAGCACAAATACCTCTTGAAAACAGCAGCTATTTTATTTTCAATTTCTCAATTAGGAGGACACAGTCTCCTGGAGTTTTTTGAAGACTATATGTAATAACATGTAAAGTACCTACTTAGCATACACCTGGCATATAATAAGCTCTGTATAAAGGATAATGCCTTCCTCTTTTGCCACAACTTCTGATGATTCTAGCTGTTTTAAATAGCCAGAACTCTCTGACTTATACAAAGTCCAGAGGATTTTTGTTTTTGGTCTTAACAAATGAAATGATTGTTTACTTTTTGGGCTTGTTAAAACGGTATAAAATTCTCTATAAAAGGTATGAATTCCCTCTTAAGAATACTTGGTATATACTGTATACATTTGTTTCATAAACTTTTCTGTAACGTATAGAATTACCTTTACTTTTTTTTTGTGTGTGTGTGTGTGTGTGTGTGTGTGTGTGTGTGTGTGGTATGCGGGCCTCTCACTGTTGTGGCCTCTCCCATTGCGGAGCACAGGCTCCAGATGTACAGGCTCAGCGGCCACGCCTCACGGGCCTAGCCGCTCTGCAGCATGTGGGATCTTCCCGGACCGGGGCACGATCCTGTGTCCCCTGCATGGGCAGGTGGACTCTAAACCACTGCGCCACCAGGGAAGCCCCTACCTTTACTTTTTAAATGATTTTGATTAGAACCAGTGAGGTTTTATTGCTTTGAAATGAGCTATTATTTTTTCAAGTATGGTGAAAAAGAGAGAGAGTCATATTTGACTTATCTTCCTCACTTTGCTCCTGTGATAAATGCAGCTGAATACCAAGGGTTCGGAAACAGCAGTAGTAACAGAAGAAGACGATGATGATGAAGAGACTCCTCCTCCTGTTATTGCCCCACGACCAGATCATACAAAATCAGTGAGTTTCTGATTAGTGAATTGGGTTGTGTGTGTCTGTGCATGTGTGTTTTAAAAAGCAGTCTGTATTTGACTTCCAGTGATTAATTTTTTAAAAGTCCTCAGGCTTAAAATGTTTTAATATGGGATATTTGACTAGGAGATCTTTACCTAAACGCCACTCATCAAAAAACTAGTTTTTTGAAAATTAAAACCGAATGGATTCTTTAAAAGTTAAAATACTTTTCTCATTTTGTTTTCTTTCTGTATTACACCATCTGTTCCCGAGAACTCATCTGTTTCTCTGCCTCTTTCTGTTTATCTCAGTGCAGAAAAGTACTGTATCTAAAACTTGGATCTTACCTTTTATCCAAAGTACGTATTTAACTCCCATTTAACATTTGTCTTAAAAACTTGGTATCATTCAAGAGGCTGCCGAGAGTGAAGTTTCTAACAGATATGGGAGAATTTTAATAATAAAAACCTTAGATAGAGACAGAAAGAGTCTTGTCCCTCTCCCTGTACTAATACAAATACAGTCCGGGGAGCATGATGAAGTGTTGGCACAATAGGCAGGTAAGGCTCCAAGGACTGCCATTGGGTCCTCATCTAATGATAGAGAGCTCTATTTTCTTTACCACTTAGAACTGGCTGTTTGAAATGAAATGGTAGATATTTGTATAAAAAAATTTTGTGGAAATTAATAGTTATTTCAACATCAGGGTTTCTTTGCTCCTTATTTCTCTCTTGTAGAAAAAATATGACTTCTAACTTGTACTTCTTTTTGCTTCATTTCTTGCATATTATTTTCAGTCTGGTTACACTTAAATTTCATTCACAGATCTGCTGTTTTGCTAGACAGACTTTTAAAATATATACATGATGTGCCAAAGAAAAATGTTTCACACTGCATCTTAGTTACCAGTCTTTTATAAGACAAGTCTGAAAATACTATTCTCATTCTTTAGAACACTGAGGACAACTTAGTTTTTGTCAAAAATCAAAGAACTGAACAGTGTGCCAGTAAGAATACCTAAAAATATTTTTCCTCAAGTCTCGGTAATTAACTGTTTCTCTGCAGATTTATACACGGTCTGTAATTGATCCTATTCCTGCACCAGTTGGTGATTCTAATGTTGATAGTGGTGCCAAGACTTCAGACAAACAGAAAAAGAAGGCCAAAATGACAGATGAAGAGATTATGGAGAAATTAAGTATGTTAACTACATTTTACATTATTCTTAAATTGTTAACAGCCCCTGAAACATTTGGCCCAGATGGATCTTGATTTATGTCTTATATGTTGGCTTAAGACATAAAAAATAAATTGTTTTCTTCTAGGAACAACAGCTTCAATTAATGTAGTAAAGCCAAAATAATACTGTTCTTTGCTTTCTTATTATTATGTGCTGGCTAGTGAGCAGCATCTTTGCAAAATAGTCAGTACCTTGGGGAGCAATACTTCTTCTCAAAGGGCCAAATCTATGGGTCCTAGTTGGAAACTTTATCAAAGGAAGTTTGTATATATTTATGCACACCTGTAGAATAAAATATGTCCCTAAATAACTAAACAAAATGGCCTATATAGATCATATGTGTAAGCATAAAATATATTTTTTTCTCTTCTCCTTTTTCATTCATCAGCTATCATTGGCCTGGATCAAGCACTGGAAATAATACACACAGTGCCAGAGAGGGTAGCAATAACATCTCACTACAAGTCTGTAGCAACTTTAGTTATAAAGGATACTGACCTAGAGGGATCAAGGAAAAATATTATATATTGGCAGTAGGCTTGAGATTGGGTACCTATGTAAAACTGGATTATTTCTGTGAATTTCTTTGATATGCCCCTCTCTCTTTTTACCTAGTGAAAGTTTAAGTGAAAATTTCGTGTGGTTTTCTCGTGTTTTGACTTACTGTTAATACGAATATAAGTTAGAGTTTTATGTACGATATCCTAATTTTAAAATCTGCTTCTCAAGAAAAATCTCAAATAAACAACCTAACCTTATACCTAAAGCAACTAGAGAAAGAAGAACAAACAAAACCTAAAGTTAGTAGAAGGAAAGAAATCATAAAGATCAGAGCAGAAATAAATGAAATAGAGACAAAGAAGACAGTAGCAAAGATCAATGAAACTAAAACTGGTTCTTTGAAGAGATAAACAAAATTGATAAACTTTAGCCAGACTCATCAAGAAAAAAAGGGACTGGGCTCAAATCAATAAAATTAGAAAAGAAAAAGGGGAAGTTACAACGGACACCACAGAAATACAAAGGATCATAAGAGACTACTACAAGCAGCTGTATGCCAATAAAATGGACAACCTGGAAGAAATGGACAAATTCTTAGAAAAATACAACCTTCCAAGACTAAGCCAGGAAGAAATAGAAAATATGAACAGACCAATCACAAGCACTGAAATTGAAACTGTGATTTAAAAACTCCGAACAAACAAAAGTCCAAGACCTGATGGCTTCACAGGCGAATTCCATCAGACATTTACAGAAGAGCTAACTCCTGTCCTTCTGAAACTGTTCCAAAAAATTGCAGAGGAAGGAAAACTCCTAAACTCATTCTATGAGGCCACCATCACCCTGATACCAAAACCAGAGAAAGATGCCACAAAAGAAGAAAATTACAGCCAGTATCACTGATGAACATATCACTGATTCAAAAATAATCAACAAAATACTAGCAGTCCAGATCCAATAATACTGTAAAAGTATCATACACCATGATCAATTGGTATTTATCCCAGGGATGCAAGGATTTTCAGTATCCACAAATCAAGCAGTGTGATACACCACACCAACAAATTGAAGAATAAAAACCATATGATCATCTCAACAGATGCAGAAAAAGCTTTTGACAAAATTCGGCACACATATATGATAAAAACTCTCCAGAAAGTGGGCATAGAGGGAACATAGCTCAACATAATAAAGGGCATATACTACAAACCTACAGCTAATATCATACTCAATGGTGAAAAGCTGAAAGCATTTCCTCTAAGATCAGGAACAAGACAAGGATGTCCACTCTCACCACTATTATTCAGCATAGTTTTGGAAGTCCTAGCTACAGCAATCAGAGAAGAAAAAGAAATGAAAGGTATCCAGACTGGAAAAGAAGTTAAACTGTCACTGTTTGCAGATGACATGATAGTATGCATAGTAGATCCTAAAGATGCTACCAGAAAACTACTAGAGCTAATCAATGAATTTGGTAAAGTTGCAGGTTACAAAATTAATACACAGAAATCTGTTGCATTTCTATACACTGACAACGAAAGATCAGAAAGAGAAGTTCAAGAAACAATCCCATTTACCATTGCATCAAAAGAATAAAATACTTAGGAGTAAACCTGCCTAAGGAGACAAATGACCTGTACTCCGAAAACTATATGACGCTGATAAAAGAAATCAAAGAAGACAAACAGATGGAAAGATACACCATGTTCATGGATTGGAAGAATCAATATTGTCAAAATGACTATACTACCCAAGGCAATCTACAGATTCAGTGCAATCCCTATCAAATTACCAATGGCATTTTTCACAGAACTAGAACAAGAAAATCATAAAATTTATATGGAGACACAAAAGACCCCAAATAGCCAAGGCAATCTGGAGAAGGGAAAACGGAACTGGAGGAATCAGGCTCCCTGACTTCAGACTGTACTACAAAGCTACAGTCATCAAAACAGTATGGTACTGGCACACAAATAGAAATATAGATCAGTGGAACAGGATAGAAAGCCCAGAAATAAACCCATGCACCTGTGATCAATTAATCTACAACAAAGGAGGCAAGACTACACAATGGTGGAAAGACAGTCTCTTAAACAAATGGTTGCAGGAAAACTGGACAGCTACATGTAAAAAAATGAAATTAGATCATTCTTTAGCACCATATACAAAAATAAGCTCAAAAATGGATTAAAGAGCTAAATGTGAGACTGGACACTCTAAAATTCCTAGAGGAAAACATAAACAGAGCACTCTCTTGACATAAATCGCAACAATATCTTTTTTGATCTGTCTCCCAGAATAATGGAAATAAAAACAAAAATAAACAAACGGGACCTAATTAAACTCAAAAGCTTTTGCCCAGCAAAGGAAACCATAAACAAAATGAAAAGACAACCCACAGATTGGGAGAAAATATTTGCAAATGATGTGACTGACAAGGGATTAGTCTCCAAAATTTACAAACAGTTCGTGAGGCTTAATATCAAAACAAACAACCCAATCAAAAAATGGGCAGAGGACCTAAATAGATATTTCTCCAAGAAGACACAGGTGGCCGAGAGGCACATGAAAAGATGTTCAACATCGCTAATTATTAGAGAAATGCAAGTCAAAACTACAATGAGATATCACACCAGTCAAAAATGGCTTTCATCAAAAAATCCACATACAATAAATGCTGGAGAGGGTGTGGAGAGATGGGAACCCTCCTACACTGTTGGTGGGAATGTGAATTGGTACAACCACTATGGAGAACAGTATAGAGGTTCCTTAAAAACCTAGAAGCAGAGCTGCCACATGACACTACAGTCCCACTCCTGGGCATATACCTGGAGAAAAACATGGTCCGAAAGGGTGCATTCACCCCAGTGTTCATTGGAACACTGTTTACGATAGCCAAGACATGGAAGCAACCTAAATGTCCATCGACAGAGGAATGGATAAAGAAGATGTGGTACATACATACAATGGAATATCACCCAGCCATTAAAAAGAATGAAATAATGCCATTTGCAGCACTACAGATGGACCTAGAGATTGTTAAATTGAGTGAAGTAAGTCAGAGAAAGAGAAATATCGTATGATATCCCTTATATGGGCAATCTAAAAAGAAATGATACAAATGAACTTATTTACAAAACAGAAACAGACTCACAGACTTAGAGAATGAACTTACGGTTACCAGGGGGGAAGAATGGGGGAAGGGATAGTTAGGGAGTTTGGAATTGTCATGTAGACACTGCTATATTTAAAATGGATAACCAGGGACTTCCCTGGTAGCACAGTGGTTTAGAATCCGCCTGCCAATTCAGGGGACATGGATTCGATCACTTGTCCGGGAAGATCCCACATGCCATGGAGCAACTAAGCCCATGTGCTACAACTACTGAGCCTGCGTGCCACAACTACTGAAGCCTGCACTCCTAGAGCCCGTGCTCCACAACAAGAGAAGCCACAGCAATGAGAAGTCTGTGCACCGCAACAAAGAGTAGCCCCTGCTCACCGCAACTAGAGAAAGCCCTTGCGTAGCAATGAAGACCCAACACAACCAAAAATTTAAAAAGAATTTTTTAATTAAAAAAAAAAAGTATAACCAACAAAGACCTACTGTATAGCACAGGGAACTCTGCCCAATGTTACATGGCAGCCTGGATGGGAGGGGAGTTTGGGGGAGAGTGGATACATGTATATGTATGGCTGAGTCCCTTTGCTGTGCACCTGAAACTATCACAACATTGTTAATCAGCTATACTCCAATATAAAATTAAAAGTTAAATAAAGTAAAGTAAAACCTGTTTCTTAGTTGTGACATAGTGAACTTTCCTAAAACAGATGTATGATTAGTTCACATTAGAGTAATGTTTATAGCAATAAGTGATTTCCTAAATATATTGAAAGATATACGAGAAGAGTCAGAAAAGCCATTTAGGGTTTTTCATTTGGATATTTTATATATATATAAATATTTATATTTTTTCTCATAGTAAGTAGTTTTATAACTTATCATTAGTTTAGTACATTTCAGTGGAGTATGCTAAGTAGGATGACCAACTTTTCCTTTCCCCAGGAATTTACCAGTTTTAAGACTGAACATGCCACATCCTAAAACTCCCTTAGTCTCAAGAAAACTAGTACTGTTGGTCATTCTAAAACGTGGTCATTTTTGAGAAGGTGGGATAATCAAGACATTAGTTAGGAGGTCTAACCTAGTGGAAATAATGTGTCTTCTTCCTTCTGACACTTTTTTATTTTTGTTAATTGTTTCTTTAGTGTTTGAAACATACATTATTTTTGAAACTTAGTGTTATGTTTGAAAACTTCTAAAATCAGTGGAGGTTATTAAAAGAAATAATGTTATCAGAATTAGTTTACAATTTTTAAATGCTTAACTGAGTTTCCAACTTTTTGTTGTTTTTGTTTAAAATAGGAACTATTGTAAGCATAGGTGACCCTAAGAAAAAATACACAAGATATGAAAAAATTGGGCAAGGGTAAGTATTTGTGACTGTATTACCAGAATATTCATTATTTCCTGGGTACCCAGCATGATACCTCTTTTGCCTGCTGACATTGAGCACTTCTGGTATTCTATGAGTAGTATCCTTGGATTTGTGTAAATAAGTAATGCGTTTATTTCTAGATGCTATTAAAATACTGTACTACTTAGCAGTGATTGTGCATTGTTTCTTCTTAAGTGTTATTTTGCGTTGGTGATAAGAAATTAGATGGGTGGGAAAATTGCCTGGCAAATATTTAAAAGACAGTAAGAAAATTTACTACAGGATTATAGTTTTAAAAACCTGCATTTTAATCACATCATTAAGTATGGATATTTAATTCTACTGATCTTCTGATTTTGTTCAATCATTTGTATTTTTAAAAAAATTATTATTTTTTTTTTTTGGCTGTGCCACATGGCTCATGGGATCTTAGTTCCCCGAGCAGAGACTGAACCCAGGCCTCCTGCAGTGGAAACGCGGAGTCCTAACCACTGCACCTCCAGGGAATTCCCAATAATTTGTATTTTTAAACTATGCTAACTGAAATCTTTTTTTCTGTTGCTTGGGAGCAAATGAACATCTTGAATTTTTAATGTTATTAATCTCTGGAAAGTGTTCTGTCAGTTTAGAAAGTGAGCTTGAGTCTTTTTGAAAACTTCCTTATGAATTTCTTTTTAAAAACCAAATTCACTTGTGGCACTGGTTTTAATAACAAGAAATTGAAAATCATGTTAATATTCTTCTGCCTGAGAATGGATAAACTGTAAATAGTATACTGGATAATATATGTAATAATTACAAGTGAACAAGGATAACACCTATCCATATGGATGACCATCCCCAATCCAATGTTGAATTAAAAAAGCAAATTATAGGAAAATACATAAAATGAAATCATTTATATGAAGTTAGAAAATTGGGGCTTCCCTGGTGGCGCAGTGGTTGAGAGTCCGCTTGCCGATGCAGGGAACACGGGTTCGTGCCCTGGTCTGGGAACATCCCACATGCTGCGGAGTGGCTGAACCTGCGTGTCCAGAACCTATGCTCCGCAACGGGAGAGGCCACAACAGTGAGAGGCCCGCGTACCACACACACACACAAAAAAATTATGTGAAGCATTTTCTATAGCGGTACACACCTATGGGTCTAATAAAGTATAGAGAAATACATGTAAATGATGCACATCAAATATAGAATAAATACGCAATATAGATTACTTTAGGGAGGAGGTATGATGCCTTTGGAAAGGGCACATAAGAACCTTCAAATTTATTTGTAGTTCTTTGTTTGTTAAACAGGGCAGTGGATCCATGAGTATATGTGACTTTTTTCTTTCTTTTCTTTATCTTTTTTCTGTATTTTTGTAGGTCTGAAATTTATGACAAATTTCTAACATAAGTTTTGGCCACAAGAATTGCCTCTTTTTCTTATTTTTTCCCCCTTTGTTTTTGCTTTTACTTCTTTTGAAGAGGTTCAGTCTTAAACGTTCTTTAACCTCTTTTTAGTTCTGAGTATAAAGTCTGGATGTTATAAATGAGAATGATTTTGAAACCTTAAATCTGGTTATGTCTTTTTTTCCCTAGGGCTTCTGGCACAGTTTTCACTGCTACTGATGTGGCATTGGGACAAGAGGTAGCTACTTTTTCATACTTCTGGGTGTTACCATTAGCTTTTAATATGGGAAGAAACTAGATCTGCCTGTGAATAATCAGTAAGGAATCTCTTGCAGTTGAATATGTTGAAAGAATTACTCTAGGTAATTTTATAGCACTTTCCTTATTGAGGGGAAAAAAGAAGTAATTATGTGTTTGGTTTCATAAATAAATATTTTAAAAATTATTTTCCCAGCTTGGGATGAAAAGAGGATTAATTCCTGGCACTGGGCTGACCTTGCATTTAGATTTCAAGAGAAATCTAAAAATATTTAAGCTCTGTGTATTACAAAGAATTGTGCATAGGCAGTGTGGAAGTTAAAGTACTGCCTATGAGTAAATTATAATCTCATCGTATAGTATGTATGTAATAAATTAGATTATTAACTGATCTGTGTTTGTAATTTTCTAAGAGTATTAGGAAACTTGTTCTGACTTTTTTTTTCCTGTTTCCGTCATAGGTTGCTATTAAGCAGATTAATTTACAGAAACAGCCAAAGAAGGAATTGATCATTAATGAGATTCTGGTGATGAAAGAATTAAAGAATCCCAACATAGTTAACTTCTTAGACAGGTAAATATAAATATTTCTTAAACATTGGGAGAAAAATGTTGAAATTTTAAGTCTCATGGTTTTGGGGGCTAGCCAGTTTAGTTAGACTAAGGTTGAGTGTCAACACTGAAAAATAAACTTGAAGGAGGAGGAAAGGTTAAAAATAGCATATTGCAGTTCAGAAGGTCCTTTTGCTACATAGCTATCACTTGGCAAGTGAGAGAAGGCAGTTAAATGAAGGACATTGCTGCTGGTGCTCATATGAATTACAAATGATCAGAAGCAGAAACATTAAGGAAACGTTGGCTATGATTCATGTCTTGACTGACAGAGATGACCGGCCACACAGTTTTTAAACATTCAAGTCAATTTTGATTTCAAATTTTGTCTTTCATGGGCAAATAGCATGTTTATCAAAACCTGACTTAATTTAGGAATTGATGTTAAATAGCAGAACAACAAGTAGGAGAGAAAATTACGTATCTTACATTTTTTATTTTTTAAATTTTTAATTTTTAAAAATTTTTGGCCGCACCATGTGGCATATGGGATTTTAGTTCCCCAACCAGGGCTTGAACCCGAGCCCTCGGCAGTGAGAGCTCAGAGTCCTAACCAGTGGACCGCCGGGGAATTACCTTACATCTGCTTATTTTTAAAGCAGTTACATATATGTGAATGAAAGAAGAATTGTAGAAAAATAAATGAAAATTATAGTAGTGATTGTATTGGAGATAGGGAATCGTAGTTGATCTTTTTTTAATTTCCATATTTAAATTTTTTTGAATGGGTTAAAAGAAAACACAGTTTTAGACTTTAGGGCTAGCTCTGGGCACCATGTTCATAGAAAGAAACTTGCCAGGTACATTTCTCTGCTTTTTAAAATAGTATTTCAAGTCAGTAAAGCATGGTGGTTAAAATAAGTCATAAGCTTTGGAATCAGTTGTGCTTGGCTTCAGGTTCTTGTTCTGGCACTTACTGGCTGTGTGACCTTGGATGAGTTACTTAGCCTTTCCAAGCCTCCATCTCTTCATCTGTAAAAAAGGACAAATCATTCCTGCCATACAAGGTTATTTGAATTGGAATAATCTACGTACACACTCAAGTTAGAATTGCGGGCAAAATTTTAGTGATTTGGGAAAAATCATAATGACCCTCAGGTATTTTTTTTTTTTGTGCTGTTCCATAGCAACTTTTCAGTTTTCTTCCCAGCTATCAAAGCTACCAGCTTTCTAGTTTTTTTAATTAGGATCCCTAACATTTGAATTCTTCAATATAGAGTGCCACGTGTTTAGAAAAAGTGAAAGTGTGAATGTATTTTGTATGTTCTTTTTTTTAGTTACTTGGTGGGAGACGAATTGTTTGTGGTAATGGAGTACCTCGCTGGGGGATCACTTACTGATGTTGTAACAGAGACCTGCATGGACGAAGCACAGATTGCTGCTGTATGCAGAGAGGTGAGTTTGCTCCCTTTTTGAAAAGTTACAGTAACAATGTGGTTAACAGGATGTGAAAAGAAGCAAATTTTTAGTTATTATCCAAGCAGGATACTTTTAAGGGTGAGAGGGAGTGCCATTAAAAATAACACCGCTCAACAGTGGAAACAAGGACAAAGTGGTACACATCTTCACCCTAAGTATTAATTAATAAGTTTACTTGTGGCCTTATCGATCTCTTTAAAGGTGACCAATGAGATGATATTCATTAATGAATTTGAGACATACTGTTTGCTTAGGCTAGTAGAATTCTGCCACATTGCCTACATATAAGCCAAAAATGAACCTTTCTTTCTTCCATGTAATCTTTTCCTACAGATGAGACTTAGGTTAATGATTTGCTTATTGTCATTAAAACTGCAACAGTACTTTCTTCGAGTACCCTAGGAATCATTGTCACAAAGGACAAAATTGTAAAAGTTCTTACGACTATTATGTTTCCTGTGATTTGGCTTTCAGCATTTTTACAGTTAATTATAAGTAAATTATAAACTTTGTTCATGTAAGAACAGTATATGTGATGTTTTTCCTTTTTCAGCTTTTATTAGGTGTTTTTAGAAACTATTCTTTGAAACTTTTAATTCTAATGTAATTATGCTTCACCTAAGGGGAGCCCTCTTGACTCTTTCAGGAGGGAAACAATAATATATCCCTTAACAAAGAATGTTTGATCACTTAAAAGCTGATAAAAACTTAAGGATTTATCTATTTATACTTAATTTGTTTTTCTAATAATTTTTTTCATAATCAATATAAAATTATTTTAGTAGTTCCTCTAATTGTGATAACATTTGTTTCTATTTGTTAACACAAGAATTTTTCTGGGGATTTGTTCTTTTCAGGAATATGCTTAAATACTTGGTAAATGTATTGCAGTAATACACAGTTAATCTGGTTTTTTTCTTTGAATAAGAGATTATTTTGAGTGAGATTTTTGTTATTAATGATGTACAGACTTTATTTGTTGTTCTACTTTAGTGGGGGTAAGAAATAAAAACAGCTTTTTCCAAGTTACAATTTATACTCAGTTTACATTAAAAAAAACATAGCAAGTAGATTTTTAAAATTGAATTTAATTCTTGTTTTTAAGGAAGTAAGAGTAGTTCTTCTGCTCTTTTGACTCAGTGCTTTCTGAAATATGGCATAAGATGGAAGTGGTGTCCAGGATCATCATTGGTGTCTAGGGTGTGGGTATAGCTTTATGTAAAACCTACCATAGAAGAAATGAAGAAAACATTTTACATAGCATTGAACAGCTGGAGAGAACCAGACCCGCAGTGGCTTACATTGATTAGACTTTGGCATATTTCAGATTCAAATGGAAATGATAGCAAGTTTATCCTTTACTGTTGAAATGATTTCTAAAAAGCCTTGTGCATATTTACCAAGTGCTGCATACCTTTCGGCATTTAAACCTGAGCAGGCCTAGAAATCATGTAGACCCACCCACCATTTCATAAATGAGAACATTGAAGACTAAGTGATATTCTATGGTATTAAATAATCTGTGGCAGAAATAAGCCTAGATAAGACATTATATAATAATAGTCTCTGGATAAGAGCAGAGAGTGGGAAGAGGGGGATCTAATTATTTAAGGTGTCTTATTTTCACAACTGCATGTGACAGGATTTTTTTCTTCACAAATGTATTATTAGAGTGTCTTCTGCTGGTTACTAGAGGTGGTGCTCAGGTCATAAATAGTGTATGTGAACTTCCCTTAGACTTTTCAGGGACTGTTTCATTGATAGGTGTTTTTCTCCTGTTCAGTGTTTACAGGCATTGGAGTTTTTACATGCTAATCAAGTGATCCACAGAGACATCAAAAGTGACAATGTGCTTTTGGGCATGGAAGGATCTGTTAAACTTAGTGAGTAACAAGTGAATAAATAACATTTATATGTTACTTATAATTTTCTGCCTTTTGTTTAAGTAAAAACCCTCTTCTGCTATTAACATTTTTATGACAATACATGCAGTGGGGGAGAATAGTAGTAAAAAGATATGGACTGTCAGCTGGACAGCTTGAGTTTAAATAGCGGATCTGCTACTACTTGCTGAATAATTTTGGGTGAGTTACGTAATCTCTTTTTGTGTCCATTTTCTCATTTGTATGATAAGGAAAATAACAGTACCTATCTCAGAGAATTCTTCTGAGTAGTAAAAATGTAAAGCATTGAGGAACAGTGTCTGAGACTATTATAATGTTGGTGCTGTCTTCCAAACATAAAGTTGGATTTATCTCTGCTACCTGTTGGGGTAGGTTTTTGTCATTATGCTGTTCATCTTTCTCTGGATTTGGTAGGTGGTGGCCTAATTGGGGGAGGGCTGTATGACTGTTATGTCAGAGATGACAAGGTCTGAAAAAAACCATGTGTAAACCTCTTTCCCTAATTAACTTCTGTATCAGACATGGTAGAGTCATGGGAAAAAAAAAAACAAAAACTCCCTTCCTCTGCTGGCTATAATCTCAGTTCCAACCATGTCCTCTGGAGGATTCAAGAAGACCTTCTACTGAGGTTTCTCCAACTATGCAAAATTCAAGGCATTTCTTAGATCAAGAGACCAAAAACTTTTTCTTATGTTTGCCTAAAGAGTTTGGCTCCTTTTTTAACGTCTCTTTTTTTAAGATAGATACTCCAAAGGTTATTCAACCACAAGAAAAGGGGACCCAGGTTCTGTCAGATAGTGAGAATATATAGTTAATAATTGTAATTTTAGTGGGAAAACTAGAAATTGACACTCTCATACATTTTTGGTGGATACACAGGTAACTAAATTTGACTTTTTTAGTTAATATGTTACCATGGCTCTACCACTTACTAGATGAATGATCTTGGATAAGTTATCTAAAAATATGTATGCCTCAGTTTCCCCATTTGTAAAATGGAAATCATAACAGTAGTAAATATGCCTGTCTCATAAAGTTATCATGAGGTATGTTAATTCTTATGAGTTATTATACTTGGAACAGTTATAAGCACTCATTTTAGCTGTAAATGTTATGATTTGACCTAACAATTGCTCTTTTAGGATTCTCTCCTATAGAATTACTGAACATATGCACAGCAATAAGTACAAAAATGTTCTCTGCAACCTTGTAAAAAAGTCCAACAGTATCTTAAATGTCTAGTAGTACAGAAGTGATTACATTATGGTATTTTTATGTTCCGTGAAGTTGTGTAGTTACAATAGTGAGGTGGGTTAATGTACTAATATGGAAAGATATCTAAAAAATTAGGTTTTAAAAAGCAGTTTACAAAATATCCTAACTAGGTAAAATAAATCAGTCAGTTCACGGGTATTATTTGTACATTTGGAAATGCATAACGAAGAGTCTAAAGCTTACAAACCTAAATGTTAACAGTGTTTACATATGGAGTAGAATGGGTTTAACAGTAGAAGGAAGGAAAAAATTCTGGATTCTCATCTTGACTTTTCTACTAAATTAATACTGGGTACTAAATTAGGCATTCTGTTCTTCAGTTATAAAATGAGGTGGTTAGAATAGAGTAATGCTGGTGAAGACCTTGTAGGTACAGTTGCAGTTAAACATGCTCTTTTCCTAGGCTCTCTGCTGAGTCAGATGCTTATTATTATTAATTCTAGCTTCTGTTTATTTTCTTCAAAAGTAATTTCCACCTCCTGACCTTTGCCTGAGTCACAGTGGACATAGTTTTGGTGTCCGGCTTTGGTGACTTTTTCTTTTAGACCTTTTTCAACTTTATTAAAATTTTTAGGATAGAATTATTTAGAATAAAAGGCTTCCTGATAGAGCTTCCCTGGTGGCGCAGTGGTTGAGAGTCCGCCTGCTGATGCAGGGGCCACGGCTTTGTGCCCCGGTCCAGGAAGATCCCACATGCCGCGGAGTGGCTAGGCCCGTGAGCCATGGCCGCTGAGCCTGCACGTCCGGAGCATGTGCTCCACAACGGGAGAGACCACAACAGTGAGAGGCCCACGTACCGCCCCCCCAAAAAAAAAAAGGCTTCCTGATAATTTACCCTCTACTTGTGGGAAGTGAAAGTTAAAAAGTGAGAGTATATAACATCATCAAAATATTTGTAAGCCCATTCTGGTTTTCTTTATTAATACATTCTTAAAAATTAAGAGGCTGAATACTCAAATGTAATTAGTTAAATCATATTAAGTAAACTCTTAAACAACCCATGGACACCATTAACTCAAGATGTTTTATTTTGTTTTATAGCTGACTTTGGTTTCTGTGCCCAAATCACCCCTGAGCAGAGCAAGCGAAGTACTATGGTTGGAACGCCATACTGGATGGCACCAGAGGTGGTTACACGGAAAGCTTATGGTCCTAAGGTTGACATCTGGTCTCTGGGTATTATGGCTATTGAGATGGTAGAAGGAGAGCCTCCATATCTCAATGAAAATCCTTTGAGGGTAAGACCAATTAAGCACCAGCCTTATTTTAAGAAAAATAATTTTCTTTAAATCATTTATTTAGACCTTGCTTTTACAGGCACTGGCCAAGAATTTAGGATACGAAGTTGATAAAACCTAGTCTCTGCCCTCACTCTACGTCTAAAAATGATTTGCTTCTGGCTTATTGAGTTGAATGTGTTAGGTAAAGAGTTTGTAAATTTTTGGTAAGCTCTGTGGTTTCTAAATTTGCACATAAGTAAGAATTTGGTCACTTTTCTGCAGAATTAAGGGGCTCTAGATATATCCTTCAGGTTGTTGACTTTGAACCTTGGCCTCTGTACCCCCAGGTACAAAGAGGAAAGCAGGGTCACATCTATGAGAAACCTGTGTAGATGGCAATGTTAAAGCCCATATTCAAACAAAAGAGTGAGGGTTCTGAGAAACAGATGAAGTCAGTAGATTTTAAACAGTTATGTACGTATTCCAGCAGCTGAGGTGGAGAGTTCCATCTTTCTTTCTTTCTCTTTTACCTTTTACTTCTTTTAAATTATCATATATGACTCAATATCAGTAGTTAATAAGGAAATGCAAATCAAAGCCTCAACAAGATCACTTCACCCTTACTAGAATGACTGTAATCAAAAAGGCAGACAATGATAAGTGTTGGTGAGAATGTGAAGAAATTGGAACCCTCATACACTGCTAGTGGAAATGTAAAATGGTACAGCACTTTGGAAAACAGTTTGACAGTTCCTGTAAAAATTAACTTTGAGTTACCATGTGACTTGGCAGTTCCACTGCTAGATAAATAACAAAGGGAATTAAAAGCATTCATCCACCCAAGAACTTGTACACAAATGTTCATGGCAGCATTATTCATAATAACCAATAGGTGGAACACAGGGAATTTTTAGGGCAGTGAAAGTATTCTGTGTGATACTATAATGGTAGTTGCATGACAGTGTACGTTTGTCAAAACCCATAGAACTATGCAATACAAAGAGTGAACCCCAGTGTAAACTACAGACTTCTGTTTAATGAAAGTGTGTCAGTATCGGTTCATCACTTGTAACAAAGTGTACCGTACTAATGTACGATTTTAATAATGGGGGAATTCTGTGTGTGTGTGTGTGTGTGTATGTGTGTAGGGGTGGTATATGGGAGCTGTGTGCTATCTGCTCAATTTTCTGTGCATCTAAAACTTCTTTTAAAAAGTCTATTGAGGATTTTGGTTTTTTTTTTAATTCCATTTCTAGGAATTCAAAGAAAATAGAGAATTACATAAAGAATACAAGGATTTTCCAAAGGGGATTGACTAAATTATGAAGCACCCATATAATAAGACACTATTCAATTCAGCCATTAAAATAATTTTATAGATCTAATCTGTTATTATTGATAGTAATGATGAGGGTGGGATACAGCTAGTTTTGTTTCGTTTTTTTTTTTTAAGACTTTGTTTTTTTAGAGCAGTTTCATGTTCACAGCAATATTGAGAGAAAAGTACAGAGATTTCCCATATGCCCTCTCCCCCTACCCATGCATAACCTCCCCCATTATCACCATCCCTCACAGAGGGTACATTTCTTACCATCATTGAACCTACACTGACACATCATTATCATCCAGAGTCTATAGTTTACATTAGGGTTCACTCTTGATGTCATATGTCGTGGGTTTGGACAAATGTATACTGAATAACGTGTCCATTATAAAAGTATCTTAAAGAGTATCTTCATTGCCTTAAAAATCCTATGTGTTCCACCTGTCCATCTATAGCTATATAGATATAGCTAATTTAAAATTTCTTAAAGCAGTTTCAACAAATCCCATTGTTTTGAAATGTGGTATGACTTGGAAAAAAAATCTTAAGAAAGATAAATGGGATACTATATGTGGATGGTGGGATTGTGGTCAGTTTTCTTTATACCATTTTATTATAGTGGTAGTTTTATTTATCATTATGTATTTATAATCCAAAAAAAGAAAAAGGTGAAGATAATTTTGAAAAAGAAGTCAGGGAAATGTAACATCTAAAAATAAAGTGAAAAATATCTAATCGAAATGGGTAGAAATAATAACCACACTTTAGTGTGTATGACAATTGTCTTTAAATACATAAAAGATCCATAAAGTTTAAAGTACTCTCTAACTTTGCTGAGCTATCTTAAGTATGTCAGAGTTGTTCTTCTATTCTTAGGCCTTGTACCTGATAGCAACTAATGGAACTCCAGAACTTCAAAACCCAGAGAAACTTTCCCCCATATTTCGGGATTTCTTAAATCGATGTTTGGAGATGGATGTGGAGAAAAGGGGTTCAGCCAGAGAATTGTTACAGGTGAATTTGGAAATAATACTATTTTGGGAAAAAGTTGACTTTTTTGAGTAATGGGCAGAAAGTTTACATAGAGTTCATAATTACATTTCACTATCCATTCATTACCAGCAGCATGGCAGCTGCTGCAGTTCAGGATTTTATCTGCTGGGAATAAAGTACCCATAGTACTGGGATAAATGTATAAGTTTTTCATATTACCAGGTCTCACACCAGTTCATTGCAGGCATGGGTATCTGGGTCATTTAACTGAGATTTTATAATATGAGAAAAACTAAAAAGACTACACTTTCAACCATAAAAGTGATGTAGTGATTATGTTGATTTTATATAAGTACTGAAATATGTGTTTGTTAAATAAATTATGATCCATAAAATAGTCTTAGGGGCTTAATTGAAATATTTGGCTTCTAAACTGGTGACGTTTACATTTATTTTCCCCCACTCTTTCTGACAGCATCCCTTCCTGAAACTGGCCAAACCATTATCCAGCTTGACACCACTGATCATGGCAGCTAAAGAAGCAATGAAGAGTAACCGTTAACATCATTGCCGTGGCCTCATATTCTTTTCTCCATTTTCTAAAAGAAGTCTTTTAATATATGAAAATTATTATTCTTTTGGGGTTTAAAGAAATGGTCTACATAACAAGGAGGAAAAAAACAAGCTACTATTTCCTGAAGACAACCAAGAAAAAATTGCAGAACTGAATGACAACTTTCTATTGAATCCCTTCTTTAGGGTCCAAAAGGAATTGTGGACTGAATCACTAGCCTTACATCTTTCAGCAGAAAGCCCATCAGGGCCATTTATCATGCTTGAGATTTGCATTTTATTTTGCTGACTTCATTATAATAGATCCCATTCATTGTCCCTTTTGAGGTATTTTCAGTACTTGAATGGCAGATTTGAGTTTTTCAGAGTATGTGTTTTTATCTGCTAGTCTTCTTTTCTCTCCATAACTTTCTTTTCCTTGACTTGCTCCTTTTGAGTTGCTTTGAGAAATGTTTCTTATGCCTAAATTGGAGGAAAGTGTGATAGAAAATATGTAGCTCCTTATATTGGCAAAGGAGTTCAATATCGTTTAACTTTGTATAGAAGTTAGAACCAGCTATTGTTACATGTAATATTTCAGTTCAGAGTTTGAACTGAAGGAAGGGAAGAAAAGAATGTGATTTTTACCTTTTTTAACAAATGTGAAAGAATCAGTTTTAAAAGTTTCATAATAGTGAGTTGTTTGGCATTTGTTACATGTATAGAGAGAAGACTAATAATCTATATTTATAACTAAATCATTGAAACAGAAAAAGAATCCCATTGACTCTACTTTCTTGCACTGTGTTTTTCTTTCTATGTCCTCTTCAGATTTGGCTTCAGGACTTTGGTTTGTGCCGCTAGTTTCCCCTTCCCTCTTTTTTCCCCTTCATTTTGGAAATAAGTTTCTGTATATGTTGTAATTTTAGCTAGTTTGTTTTTTAATTAACCCTTTCTCACCCTACTCCTCCTCCCCTTCCCATGGTAAATAATATAATAACCATTGAATTTTCAGAATTTAAAAGTTAACCTTTTTTTTTCCATTTAAAGGTAAAAAATACTTGGAGCTAGCAGAGACAAAGTGAGAGGCTTGAACCTTGGTGAGCTCTAAAATAGATAAGATTATATTCATGAAAGAGAAATGTCAGTTACTTAGAGATGCAGCTTCTGACCAGTAAACTGTAGAGATTTGTTATAAACATTGTTTCCAGCCCATTACCAACATTTTTACTGTCTGTGAGAACTTAAGTGACAGAGTACTTCTTGGTAAATTCATGGGTCATTTGAGATGTTGAGTTACTTTAGATTTTTTTCAAATAAGTAAATAATATTCATGTAAAAAACTGGAGAAAGAAAGAATAATGAAATGTGCTTGTTGATAGCAATACATTTTTTATTTTAAAGATTTAAAAAAGGTCTGTGACCTGTAACATTAATTATTAGAGTGCCCTCTCTTCTCCCTTCCCCTCCTCCCTTCTTCTTCTCTCATCATTTTAATTGTTTGGCTTTTGGAGGCAGTATTGTCCCTTCTGACATGCCAAGAGCCACATGAAAGAGAAAAATACGTGCTTTGGTTCTGGCTTTTTGTTCCCACCATTCGCTCCTAATTGACTTCACACCTACTTGCCATCCTGCAATAGTACAAATCATGAATAAAAATAATTTTGATGTTTTGGAGTACATTAGGAGAACTTAAATATGAGTTTTATTTCCTATCATTCCCGTCATATCTCTGTTAAGATACAGGTATAAGGATAGAAATGGCTGGTGGGGTTTTTTTTTTTTTAAATTGGTAATACAGGAAGGTTTTCACAAAAATAAGTAAGATAATTAGTGAAACTTGTATCTAGAGCACTTAATAGTCTCTGTTTTCAATTTGATTCTTGATTTCATTTTTCTCTGGATTATATTGGCCTTCTACAGCTATTACTAAATTACTTTACAGAAATAAGCTGGTTTATTTCTGGTGGAAGCTACAGCGTCTGTTGAGTTCCAGATTTGAACATTCTTTGTAAATAGTTCTCTGGATGGATTATGATAAAGAAGATGCTACCAATGAAATAGAAAACCAACTAGATGGTATAAGACTGTGATCCTCATGACCACTCTAGAAGGCACTTCCATGCGTAAGTCATAAAGGCCATATTCACTGAATGCAGTGCCAATGCCCCATTTTTATGCCTGTGACTCAACAAAGGTCTTTTCGGTTTATAGAAGCAGTTTGGGGTTTGTATTTACAACTTCCTTGATGGTTACCTGCATGTCCATTGCTGGCAACGGACTTTGTCATTAAAACCTGACTCCTAGGTTAAGGGAGCTACGCTGTGGTTTATTCTTTACTTACTTGGATAAACTAACTTGTAATAGAAATGTACTTTGGTTAATTTGAAATGTGTCAATTTTTGAATAATCTTAATCTTAAAAGCAATACAGAATTGTGATTTATTAATTTTAAATTAAAATGTTCACATGTTGTTGCAAGAAAAATTATATCTGAATCAAGATTCATGGTTTTTTTTTTTAATAACTGCCTTTTGTATTTACCTTTTTGTCATTACTTTAGAATGAAAATTCCCATTTAAATCTAAAAATTAGCTTAGTAGTCCTCTTTTGTTATTAAGACAATATTACTGTAGTATTTATTATATTTCAGACTCTCTGGCAGTCTAAAAGTTTCCTTCTCCTCTTGTTCCTTTTGCTGCTTTAAAAGGGACAGTTAAAACTGAGAAACCATGAAAATATTGAATATTTCATCCTACATAGAATAGTAAACAAGTAGAGTGATTGTGCTAGCATAAGAAACTAAGGCTAACACAACTCTGTTTTCATGTGTTGAGTGCCTGGCACACAGTACAAATTCTCTTCTCCTCAACATATAAATATTAAGCTGCTTAAAATGTATCTAGTTACCACCAGTCCTAAATGACCTGTGCCTTTAATAAGCAATTTAAAACTACCTATGAGGATTTCTTTGTAGGGCTCACATAAATACATGTTTGTTTATATATACTGTATTCTAGCCAGAATAATTTTAGATCTGATCAGGCAGTAGCTATAGTTAGGAAAAAAAAATGGGTGCTTAAATTTGCATCAGTTTTTTAATCTAAAAGTTTTAAAATATACTGAGATCCATATCCAGTGAAATGTCAAAAAATCATTATGCAATATAGCTAAAATCCAGATTAAGATTCTTTTGGGGTTTTTTTTAGTGAAATTATAGTAGTATAAAAAGCAGACTGTCTTCCTTGTCTCAACTGCTCCCACAATAAACAACTAAAATCAGTTTTTCCACAGTGTGTGTATATGAGTATGTGTAAGAAGGGGGAAAAATACACACACACACACAGATTTTATTTCTCACTAACACATTTATTGACCACTTTGACAAAGACACTGTGGTAGATATTGTGGGAATTACAAAGGAGAACCAAGCACTGGCCTGGCCTTGAGAGAACTGAAGTCTTTCTCATTCACCATTCTAGAATGTTGCCAAATGAGAGAGAAAGAAATGTATGATAATTCTGTCAAACATCTTTGGTAGGAATGTCTTGTGTGTTTTTTGTTTGTTTTGGGTTTTTTTGTTTTTGTTAGATAGAAATGGAACTAAGTGAAAGTAACTTGTCTTTTCTGTTTTGTCTTCAAATTTTATATTGACTTTTATTTTTAATTTAATCCCATTCAATTATTTAATTGTTACATTGACATTAACTGCTGTATTTGATGACCTTGTTCAATAATTTTGTTCTTTCAGGGCTAGAAATAAACTTTTTTAAATGTTCATTTTCCCTTTTCCTAAACTTTAATTCTTTCTTTAGATCAGAATAGCTTAAAAGAATAAATGTAATAGGTTTTCAAAGAATGTTCTAGTATTTTTAAGGATGAATATTTTTTAAACATGTCATGGCACCATGAATGTATTACAGAGCTCCAAATTAGAAAGGTTTTCAAAAATTAATGAGTAATAAGCATGAGCCTTCGCTCTTCTAAATCAGTTTCAGAATAAATTTGTTCAAAATGTTCTGGCTATCAGACCCAGGGAAGCACTTCTGATCTGTTGAAATACCTTCAATAATTTGGCCTGAAATTCTAATGCTTACCTAGGTGAAGTAATAAGAATCTTACTAGAATTTTTGTGTTAAATGCACCAAGAAATCTTTAAAAGTGCCATACATTAAGGCATCACTTCATTATACGCATTTAATTTGAATGTTGGATATGCTGACATGGAGAACGGGTGCATTATAGAGAGTTCACTATGAAAAAACAAAATTATACATTTTTTAGCCTGGAGTGGGGAGTGTAGGCAATGACTGCATAAAATATATTTGTTACACTATAAAACTGCTTTTTGCTATTCTGACATTTGTATTTCTTAAACTATAGCAAATGCCCAAAACATTTGCCTAAGAAAAGTTCAAAAATGCCTAGATGATTGATTTTATTGAAAAGCAGTATTTGTAGGAGCTTAACACATGCTTTACTACTACTTTGACATTTGTGACTTTTTTTAAATTAGGGAATTATTTTTTATTCAAATCATTTAACAAGTTTTTATCTTTGGAAGAGGAGGAAGAGTAGAACAATGAAAGGAAAGGTCTTGTTTGACCTTTATTTTAGGTTTTTAATAAAATAATATGCACAGATTAAAAAGTCAGGTAATCTTAAAGGAGTCATAAATAGTGCCAGTCCCCAGCTGCAGACTTTCTCACTGCAGAGTCCTGCTCCACAGAGGCATCTGCTTTTAACTTTGAGCTGGTTTTAGCATGCATTAATTTTCAGATTTCTATATTATATACTTATACAGGTATTTCTTTTTTTTTTTTTTACTTTTTTATTAATTTTATTTATTTTGGCTGTGTTTGGTCTTAGTTGTTGCAACACGGGCTTTCTCTAGTTGCGGCGAGTGGGGGCTACTCTTTGTTGCAGTGCGTGGGCTTCTCATTGCAGTGGCTTCTCTTGTTGCGGAGCACGGGCTCTAGGCATGCAGGCTTCAGTAGTTGCAGCACACAGGCTCAGTAGTTGTGGCACACACAGCATGTGGGATCTTCCCGGACCGGGGCTCAAACCTGTGTCCCCTGCATTGGCAGGTGGATTCTTAACCACTGCACCACCAGCGAAGTCCTACGGGTATTTCTTGACATTTCTGTATTTTTCTTTTTCTGGAAACTTCCTGTTATGACAGTTGAGAATTTAGTTACTATTATACCATCCCATTTTCCCATTTCTACTCCCTCTAGTCTCCCAATTAAGAAAGGTGGCAAAGTTTTATTTGATTAGCAGTCAGTTTTTACCTTATGACTATGTAGGACTGTTGTTCACTTGAGTTGAGTAATTTATTATCACATGTCATTTCTTGTGCAACTCTTTGCTTTTCTTATTGTTAATTTTGTCTTTTTGTTTCCTTTGAAAGTTTCTATGTTCCTATCGCTAAGTTTTTCCAAACTCACCACAAAAGCCCTCTGAAGACAATTTTCTGTAGAATTAAATGTCTTGGATAAGGACAGTTCCTTTTTCTTTCCGGGAACTTGATTAGGGCTCCAGTTTGGGCTCTTTCTCTACAGGCCTTCTGCCCTCGGGCATCTGAAACTCAGTTTCACTTTTCTCCTGACTTTAGATCCTTTGTTTCCTTTTGCTTGGTTTATTCCTCATTTTGGAGAAGTACATCTTTCATTAGTGTCCTGGAGAAGTACATCTTTCATTAGTGTCCTGAGGAAGGGTGCATATAGGTTAAGATTTTTAAGAGCTTGCATGTCTGAAAATGTCTCACATTTAATTGATAGTACAGGATTTTAGACTGGAAATAATCTTCCTTGAGAATTTTGAAGTCCCTGCTTCATTATCTTAAAAACCTGCCATTTCTGATAACATCTTTATATGTAACCCATTTTCCTGCCTCTCTGGAGCTTTTGTTCTGAAAATTTACCATGAAATGCCTTGGAGAGGGTCTATATGTTTAGGTTTCGGCAGGCCTTCATGATAACAGACTAATTTCCTTCAGATCTGGTAAATTCTTGTATTATTTCTTTAATAATTGCCACTTTCTGCCCCTGTTATTTCTTTCTGGAATTCCAGCATTAATCTCCTGTTTTTCTTATCTTCCCTGCTTTCCATCTCTTTGCCTTTTGTTTTTAACTTTCTGGGAGAATTTCCTTGATTTTATCTCTGACCCGTTTTTGAACATATATCAACTATCTCATTTTTTGTTGTTTTACTTATTTTTTATTATTATTATTATTTTTTTTTTTTTTTTGGCCTCGCCGTGCAGCCTGTGGGATCTTAGTTACCCAACCAGGGATTGAACCCGGAGCCACGGCAGTGAAAGTGCCAGGTCCTAACCACTGGACCACCAGGGAACTCCCTCACGTTTTTAAGATCATTCTCGTTTTCTGATCTTTTTACAGCCTTCTGTTCTTATTTCATAAATTCAATATCTTCCCTGGTGTATTAAAAGAGTTTTTCCTTAGCTCAAGTTGCCATAACAAAATACCATACACTGAGTGGTTTCAACAACAGAAATTTATTTCTCACAGCTGCAGAGTCTTAAAAGTCCAAGATCAAGATGCCGGCAAAGTAGGTTTCATTCTGAGGCCTTTCGGCTTGTGGGTGGTCACCATCTAGCTGTGTGCTCACTGGACCCTCTTCTGTATATGTACACTTGGAAAGAGCAATCTCTGTGGAGTCTCTTCTTACAAGGACACTAGTCCCATCAAAAGATCCCACCCTCATGACCTCATCTAACTTTAGTTACCTCCCAAAGACCCCATCTCCAGATTCTATACAGTGAGGGGTAGGGCTTCGATATATGAATCGGGGGCAGACACAGACATTCAAGCCATAATAGGTCATTTTTTTAAAAGAGTTTTTTAGTTATCTCCAGGTTTGTTTATTTTTTCTGGGTTCTTTTTTTAAGTATAACACTGTCTGCAACTGCACTAAACGTTTCACATTGGGTTTTCTCAGTTCTCAGTGGGACCCACTGCTCATTCATTTCGCTCCTAGGTCTTTTTTTTCCTTTCTCATTTTTTCCAAACTATCTCATGACTTCCAACCCCTTTATCCCACCATCTCAACACTTTCTTCTCCCCTACTGCCACAATTCTCTGGGTTTTTGACTTTGCCTTCTTCCTTTTGGTCTCAGTGAAAGATGTTCTTCCTCTCAGTGGCCAGACTCAGCGGGGACCCGTTCGCAGTATTCCACCACCTCCCAGGTCTCCAGGCCACTTTGACTGATCCTAACTCTCCTATACCTTTTACCTATGCCTCTGTTCTTTCCAACCCTCAGCAAAACAAGCATGCTCACCTGTCTTCCTTTTAAAACAGTTTCCTTTGACTTTCCTCAGGTAAACTTGTGGAAAGAGGAGACCATACTTGCTGTTTTTCTCATTATCATATTGCATCTACTGTCAACATGTCTTTGAAACTATCTGTACAAACCTCTCCAAATCACTGAATTTCCAAGAGATTCTCAAAACATCAAAAAGAAGACTTCCCTAGGGACTTCCCTGGTTGTCCAGTGGTTAACACTGTGCTCCCAATGCAGGGGGCCTGGGTTCGATCCCTGCTCAGGAAACTAGATCCCACAAGCATGCTGCAACTAAGATTCCGCATGCCCGCAACTAAGACCCAGTGCAGCCAAATAAATAAAGCAAAAAAAAAAAAAACAACAAAAAAGTGACTTCCCTTGACTGTTAACTAGCGTGCTCACTGGTGTATTTGAGAATTTCTAAGATTCTACTCGTTATCAGTCTTCCTTTATGCAAAATAGAGGACTTTTATTCCTAGCTTTTTAAAAGTGCTGTGACCAGATATTTATTTTGGGCTAAGGTCCAGAATGTGATGCAGGTATGGATTTGGTAAGCTTTTAATCAGTAGGGTTCTGTTTTCACCACTGAATATAAAATATACAAGTAGCTCTTGGTAAACTTAGCAATCGGGAAGGAAGAGTGGTAAGGATAAAAAAAGAGCAAATTCTTAAAAATCTCTTCAGAACGTAATTTGTACTGTACATTATTTGAGTAGTCTTAAAACGTGTGTTCTTTTAGCATATTAATGTGGGCACCCAAAGGAGAAAGGCTTACCTAAGAATGTGCAGAGTGATGGAGGAAAGCCAGCCCAGCCTTAAAAACCAGTCATAGATTCTTGGTCAGAAATTAAGAGTTGATGAGTATAAAGAGATTTTTATAGCCTGTGTAGTCCTGATTATAACTTTTTAACCTAGGCATCTTAGTTTTTGTTTAGGGGAAAAGACTAAAAATATTGCCTTTCTAGAAAACAAAATATGTTCAGTATATAATGACAGCCTTTGTATAAATTTGTAACCCATAAGGTTGATTATTTTGAAATGAACAACACTCGTGGATATATAACTTCTGGTATACTCATTACTTTTTATCCACAGATCCCAGTTTATGTTCTGTAGCAGATGAAAACATTCATCCTAGTTGTGCTGCCCTTTTTCTTTTTAAGCAATCAAAATGGAATAACAGTGCCACATACATTCTTGTCTTTCATTTTTAGATCTGTAGGTATATACAGTATTGCCATGAATGCACTGCCAAAAAATGTTTTTCTCTATTTCTTAATGAATTACTTTACCTTGACTTCTCCTATATTTAAAAACAGAAATGCACCATTTTCAAAAACTATTTGATCTGGGCCATAAGATTAAGGAATGTCTAACAGTACAATCTGATTCTGATTACTTTAATATATTGTCTTTAAAATATTTAAAGAGTTTTGTGGTTGAAGCTAGGAGACCTCTTAATCACATTCAGTATTCCTTACACTTCAGGATACTATAAGTTTTGCTTCTAGTAACTTTGTTGAAGAGCTTCGTTTTTCAATAAACTAAAAAAAAAAAAAAAACTTTAACCATTTGACGTTTTACTACAGACATTGCCACTATTTTGATCACACTCTTCTTGGTGATACAAGAAGTATTTAAATGTTTTGCCTTTTCTTTTGTTCATCTGTAGATCTTCTGGAGTATGTTCTAAGACCAAGGATTCATTGAAAAATAAGTTTAGGCCATAGGCTGTTCAATACATGGATCAGCCACTTTCATATAACTTGCATTGTCAGCCAAGCAAATACTTTTCCACTTCCTTTCATCTATGCATGTTTTACTGCTGATACTCTCCACTGTGTGCCACTGTGTGTCCTGTTTCAGTATTTATTTTAATGACTATGCACAGGTGACCATGGTCTTGACACAAGAAGTCTAAGTACTTGAGTATTTCTTGCTGCACATTTCTTCATCACTAAGCATTGTAAAGCAGAGCTTTATTAAAGCTTTTTTTTTGTAACTTGGTTTCATCATATAGTTATTTGTGCTTAGGAGTTTCTTCTAAATAGAAATAAAATTGGAGTGTATAATTTAAAATTTTGCTGCCAATGGGAGAACCAGTTATGCTTTTAGTTAGTAACAGTATTACTCTAGTACACTGTGCACTGAAAATTGTTGCTGTGAATTGGTTGTTTTCTGTTTGTTTTGGGTGATAATAAAAGTGCCTACATTATAGGGATTTTTTTTTAGGGTCAGATGACCCTAAAATGACACATAAAATGCTTGGAATGTGCCTAACACATACTTAGCACTCGATAAGTGTGATCTATCACTTTTTTTTTTTTTTTTTTTTTTTTGGCCACACTGTGTGGCATGCAGAATCTTAGTTCCCTGACCAGGGATTGAACCTGAGCCCCCCTGCATTGGAAGTGCGGAGCCTTAACCACTGAACTGACAGGAAAGTCCCCACCTATCACTTTTTTAAACCATATTCATTGGACAGCCTTTTATGACAATGCAGTAGCAGATAGTGGGGCTAATGAACTGAGAATGCTGCACAGAGCTATTTGCCCTTTCCCCCACCTCATCTTTTAAAAAATGTATGCATAATATATCTTAAGGAAATTATATTGCAAATATATGAAGACAGCCCCAATACATCATTGTTTAGTAACATACTATGAAATTACGTATTTCATTTTACAGTATTGCATAACTTGCAATATGAGACACTCTGTATTATATAGTTTGGATAATCATTTTCCTGAAAGAGATTAAAAAATAAAAAGAAAAATATACTTTGAAATTGGTTTATATATTATTAATAAGTTTGACTGTAAGTAACAGGTACCCAAGAGTGACTGAACAAGCAGGAATTTAAGTCACACCAAAAAAGTCCACTGGTAGTTTGGGTTGTCATAGAGTCCAGCGATGCCACCAAGAACTTGGGCTTTGTTCATATTTTCACTCCACCATTCTTCACACGTAGGCCTATATCCTTATGCCTGTTGCCACACAGATGCACAATGGCTGCTCCACCTCCAGTCTCACGTCAGGCAAGAAGAAGAAAGGTGGGCAAAAGACAACGAGGAAAGCAGGAAGGAGCAGTGCATGTATCCAGTAAAGAACATGTTCCCAGAAACCCTTATTTTCTGTCTCATTGACCATAACTCTCATTTGGCTTCTCCTAGCTGCAAGAGATCTGGGGAAGAGTGTTTTTAAAAGCTGAGCACCTTGCCTCCCCAGACAAAATCAGACTTGTTAGTAAAGAAGGGGGAATGGATGTGGTATACAGCAGTGGCCACCATAGCTTGCATGTGAAAACTGCACAGTTTCAATTTTTTATAGCTCTTCCCCTTAGTCTGTTCATGCTGCTGTAACAGAATATCATACACTGAGTGGCTTATAAACAACAGAAACATTTCTCACAGTTCTGGAAACATTTCTCAGTCTGAGATCAAGGTGCCAGCAGATCTGGTATCTGGTGAGGTCCCTCTTCCTAGTTCATAACTCTGCTTCTCACTATGTCCTTATATGGTGGAAGAGGCAAAGGAACTCCTTGGGGGTCTCTTATAAGGGCACCCTCATGACCTAATCATCTCCCAAAGGCCCCACCTCTTCATACCATCACATTGGGGGTTAAGTCTCAACCTATGAATTTTGGGGGAGACAAACATTCAGTCTCTGGCATCACCTTTCACATCTGTTGTCTCCTTTGATACTACATAGCTCATTTTTACATAGAAGAAAAAGGGTCAGAGAGGCTGAATAATTTACTCAGTAATGACCCAGCTAGAATTTCAGCCTTTCCATTACCCATCAACTCCTCGAGAGTTAACTGGAAACAACTCAGCTCCATAGGCCTCACCTCAGCTGTATAGATAGCTGATTTTGAAGGAATGTAATTGTTTACATAGCTTATGAAAACATAAATGCAATTTCAATATTGTTGCAGTGTTACACATTTAGTAATCCATCAGTGGGAAGAGACTACAAGTAGCTGCTATGAATTCTTGATACCCAGAGCAGGAGCAGAGATGACCCACTTGCCCAGTGCAAATGGTCTTTCATGGCTTTGCCTTGCCTTTGAGTTCCCTCTAGAGGGCGTTGCTGCCACTGACAATCTGAAAGATCGATCCTGCGGAACACGAAGAAAACATGATTCTTGCCACTGCGGTGTGATACTCAGGTTTACAACACTACTCTGGAAGAATTTAGATGTAACAATCTGTTTAGAAGCACAGACTCTCTTGGTTCTTTAGTCAAACTCAGTATCAGCAAAGCCACGTTCTTGTGGGGAGAAAACTAGGCGAGGCATCTCCCCCAACTTTCCGGTGCTCCAGAAAGCCCAACTCCTGTAATCATTTTTATTCTTTAAAAAATGTTTAACTACATAAGTAAAAGAGGAATACATTCTCATTTCATAACTAACAGCAATTCAGGTTTACTCAACTCCACTCCAAGTCCCTTTCCTGAAGGAAATCTTACCCATTTCTGTCTTTTCAGACTTTTCTCTATGTATTACATCTAGACAGTGACAGTAATGTAGACCAGGCAGTTCCTGAAGTGTGCAAAGAACATTTATTTTTGTTTCCCTCTCTTCTAATCCATTTTATGAGGCTAGTTATTACCTGTTCCCTGGATGAAATTTAGAGCGAAGACTCAGGCAGTTTTACCAGCAAGTTCTATAAATATTCAAGGAAAAATAATTCCAATCCTGCACAATCTATTCCAGTATGTAGAAAACACTCCCCAAATCCTGTTATGAGGATAGCATAAAGTGTGATACCAAAACAACATGTGAAAGGGAAAATTACAGGGCAGGCTTATTAATGAAAAACCAAATATGGCAATGTATAAAAAAGGTAGTACATCCCAATCAAGTAGAGTTATGCACAGTTAGTAAAATTTTACATCAATTTAATTTACCGTATTAGTATATTAAATGAGCATCTCAAAAGGTGAAAAAGAATTTAGTAAAATTCAATATCAACTCAATTTTTAAAACATATTTTAGCAAAGTAGGACTGTACTTCTTTAACCTGATGAAGTGTATGTACAAAAAACCTGCAGCAAGAAATCATAGGGACTTCTCTGGTGGTCCAGTGATAAAGACCCCACACTTCAACATTCACAGAAAGATACACAAGATGAAAAGGCAGAGGGCTATGAACCAGATGAAGGAACAAGATAAAATCCCAGAAAACAACTAAATGAAGTGGACATAGGCAACCTTCCAGAAAAAGAATTCAGAATAATGATAGTGAAGATGATCCAGGACCTCAGAAAAAGAATGGAGGCAAAGATCGAGAAGACGCAAGAAACGTTTAACAAAGATCTAGAAGAATTAAAGAACAAACAGAGATGGACAATACAATAAGTGAAATGAAAAATACACTAGAAGGAATCAATAGCAGAATAACTGAGGCAGAAGAACGGATAAGTGACTTGGAAGACAGAATGGTGGAATTCACTGAAGTGGAACAGAATAAAGAACAAAGAATGAAAAGAAATGAAGACAGCCTAAGAGACCTCTGGGACAACATTAAATGCAACAACATTCGCATTATATAGGGGTCCCAGAAGGAGAAGAGAGAGAGAAAGGATCAGAGAAAATATTTGAAGAGATTATCGTCGAAAACTTCCCTAACATGGGAAAAGAAATAGCCACCCAAGTCCAGGAGGCACAGAGAGTCCCATACAGGAGAAACCCAAGGAGAAACACGCCGAGACACATAGTAATCAAATTGGCAAAAATTACAGACAAAAATTATTGAAAGCAGCAAGGGAAAAACGACAAATAACATACAAGGGAACTCCCATAAGGTTAACAGCTGATTTCTCAGCAGAAACTCTACAAGCCAGAAGGGAGTGGCATGATAAAGTGATGAAAGGGAAGAACCTACAACCAAGATTACTCTACCTGGAAAGGATCTCATTCAGATTCGAAGAAGAAATCAAAAGCTCTACAGACAAGCAAAAGCTAAGAGAATTCAGCACCACCAAACCACCTCTACAACAAATGCTAAAGGAACTTCTCTAAGTAGGAAACACAAGAGAAGAAAAGAACCTACAAAAACAAACCCAAAACAATTAAGAAAATGGTCATAGGAACATACATATCGATAATTACCTTAAACGTGAATGGATTAAATGCTCCAACCAAAAGACACAGGCTTGCTGAATGGATACAAAAACAAGACCCATATATATGCTGTCTACAAGAGACCCACTTCAGACCTAGGAACATATACAGACTGAAAGTGAGGGCATGGAAAAAGATATTCCATGCAAATGGGAATCAAAAGAAAGCTGGAGTAGCAATACTCATATCAGATAAAATAGACTTTAAGATAAAGAATGTTACAAGAGACAAGGAAGGACACTACATAATGATCAAGGGATCAATCCAAGAAGAAGATATAACAATTATATATGCACCCAACATAGGAGCACCTCAATATATAAGGCAACTGCTAACAGCTATAAAAGAGGAGGAAATTGACAGTGACACAATCATAGTGGGAGACTTTTAACACCTCACACCAATGGACACATCATCCAGACAGAAAATTAATAAGGAAACACAAGCTTTAAATGATACAATAGACCAGGTAGATTTAATTGATATTTATAAGACATTCCAACCAAAACCAGCAGATTACACTTTCTTCTCAAGTGCACACGGAACATTCTCCAGGATAGATCACATCGTGGGTCACATATCAAGCTCAGTAAATTTAAGAAAATTGAAATCATATCAAGCATCTTTTCTGACCACAACGCTGTGAGATTAGAAATCAATTACAGGGAAAAAAACATGAAAAGACCAACACATGGAGGCTAAACAATACGTTACTAAATAACCAAGAGGTCACTGAAGAAATCAAAGACAAAATCAGAAAATACCTAGAGACAAATGACAACGAAAACACGATGATCCAAAACCTATGGGATGCAGCAAAAGCAGTTCTAAGAGGGAAGTTTATAGCAATACAGTCCTACTTTAGGAAACAACAAACATCCCAAATAAACAATCTAATCTAACTGTACACCTAAAGGAACTAGATAAAGAAGAACAAACAAAACCCAAAGTTAGCAGAAGGAAAGAAATCATAAAGACCAGAGCAGAAATAAATGAAATAGAAACAAAGAAAACAATAGCAAAGACCAATAAAACTAAAAGCTGGTTCTTTGAGAAGATAAACAAAATTAATAAGCCATTAGCCAGACTCATTAAGAAAAAGAGGGAGAGGACTCAATAAAATTAGAAATGAAAAAGGAGGACTTATAACAGACACTGCAGAAATACAAAGCATCCTAAGAGACTACTACAAGCAATCCTATGCCAGTAAAGTGGACAACCTGGAAGAAATGGACAAATTCTTAGAAAGGTGTAACCTTCCAAGACTCAACCAGGAAGAAATAGAAAATATGAACAGGCCAATCACAAGTAATGAAATTGAAACTGTGACTAAAAATCTTCCAACAAACAAAAGTCCAGGACCAGATGGCTTCCCAGGTGAATTCTGCCAAACATTTAGAGAAGAGGTAACACCCATCCTTCTCAAACTCTTCCAAAAAATTGCAGAGGAAGGGACACTCCCAAACTCATTCTATGAGGCCACCATCACCCTGATACCAAAACCAGACAAAGATACTACAAAAAAAGAAATTTACAGACCAATATCACTGATGAATATAGGTGCAAAAATTCTCAACAAAATACTAGCAAACAGAATCCAACAGCACATTAAAAGGATCACACACCATGACCAAGTGGGGTTTATCCCAGGGATGCAAGGATTCTTCAGTATATGCAAATCAATCCATGTGATACACCATATTAACAAATTGAAGAATAAAAATTATATGATATCGCAATAGATGCAGAAAAAGCTTTTCACAAAATTCAACACCCATTTATGATAAAACTCTCCAGAAAGTGGGCTTAGAGGGAACCTACTTCAACATAATAAAGGCCATATACGACAAACCCACAGCAAACATCATTCTCAGTGAAAAACTGAAAGCGTTTCCTCTAAGATCAGGAACATAACAAGGATGTCCACTCTCACCACTATTATTCAACATAGTTTTGGAAGTCCTAGCCATGACAAACAGAGAAAAAAAGAAAAGGAATACAAATTGGAAAAGAAGAAATAAAATTGTCACTGTTTGCAGATGACATGATAATGTACATAGAGAATCCTAAAGATGCCACCAGAAAACTACTAGAGCTAATCAATGAATGTGGTAAAGTTGCAGGATACAAAATTAATGCACAGAAATCTCTTGCATTCCTATACACTAATGATGAAAAATCTGAAAGGGAAATTAAGGAAACACTGCCATTTACCATTGCAACAAAAAGAATAAAATGCCTAGGAATAAACCTACCTAGGGAGACAAAAGATCTGTATGCAGAAAACTATAAGACACTGATGAAAGAAATTAAAGATGATAGCAACAGATGGAGAGATATACCATGTTCTTGGATTGGAAGAATCAATATTGTGAAAATAACTATACTACCCAAAGCAATCTACAGATTCAATGCAATCCCTATCAAATTACCAATGGCATTTTTTATGGAACTAGTACAAAAAATTTTTAAATTTGTATGGAGACACAAAAGACCCTGAATAGCCAAAGCAGTCTTGAGGGAAAAAAATGGAGCTGGAGGAATCAGACTCCCTGACTTCAGACTATACTACAAAGCTACAGTAATCAAGACAATATGGCACTGGCACAAAAACAGAAATATAGATCAATGGAACAAGATAGAAAGCCCAGAGGTAAACCCACGCACCTATAGTCAACTAATCTATGACAAAGGAGGCAAGGATATAAATGGAGAAAAGACAGTCTCTTCAATAAGTGGTGCTGGGAGAACTGGACAGCTACATGTAAAAGAATGAAATTAGAACACTCCCTAACACCATACACAAAAGTAAACTCAAAATGGATTAGAGGCCTAAATGTAAGAGCAGTCAATGTAAAACTCTGAGAGGAAAACATAGGAAGAACACTCTTTGACATAAATCACAGCAAGATCTTTTTTGATCCACCTCCTAGAGTAATGGAAATACAAATAAACAAATGAGACCTAATGAAACTTAAAATCTTTTGCACAGTAAAGGAAACCACAAACAAGATGAAAAGACAACCCTCAGAATGGGAGAAAATATTTGCAAACGAATCAACGGACAAAGGATAAATCTCCAAAATATATAAACAGCTCATGCATCTCAATATTAAAAAAACAAACAACTCAGTCCAAAAATGGGCAGAAGACCTAAATAGACATTTCTCCAAAGAAGACATACAGATGGCCAAGAAGCACATGAAAAGATGCTCAACATCACTAATTATTAGAGAAATGCAAATCAAAACTACAATGAGGTATCACCTCACACCAGTTAGAATGGGCATCATCAGAAAATCTACAGACAACAAATGCTGGAGAGGGTGTGGAGAAAAGGGAACCCTCTTGCACTGTTGGTGGGAATGTAAACTGATACAGCTACTATGGAGAACAGTATGGAGGTTCCTTAAAAAACTAAAAATAGAATTACCATATGACCCAGCAATCCCACTATTGGGCATATACCCAGAGAAAACCATAAGTCAAAAAGACACATGCACCCCAATGTTCATTGCAGCAGTATTCACAATAGCCAGGTCATGGAAGCAACCTAAATGCCCATTCACAGATGAATGGATAAAGAAGATGTGGTACATATATACAATGGGATGTTACTCAGCCATAAAAAGGAATGAAATTGGGTCATTTGTTGAGATGTGGATGGATCTAGAGACCGTCATACAGAGTGAAGTAAGTCAGAAAGAGAAAAACAAATATCATATATTAACGCATATATGTGGAAGCTAGAAAAATGGTACAGATGAACCGGTTTGCAGGGCAGAATTTGAGACACAGATGGAGAGAACAAACGTATGGACACCAAAGGGGGAAAGCCGCGGGGGGGTGGGGGTGGGGGTGTGAATTGGGAGATTGGGATTGACATGTATACACTGATGTGTATAAAATGGATGACTAATAAGAACCTGCTGTATAAAAAAAATTTTTTAATTAAATTAAAAAGAAAAAAATGACCCCACACTTCCACTGAAGGGGGCCCGGGTTCGATCCCTGGTCAGGGAATTAAGATCCCACATGCTGTGCGACATGGCCAAAAAAAAAAAAAAAAAAAAAATCAACTCAGTGGTGAAGCACTGAAAGCATTCTTTTGAGGATCAGAATAAGGGAAGGATACCCATATTCACCACTTTGATTTAAATTTGAAGTTGAAGACCCTAGTTAGTGTACTAAGATAAAGAAAAGATGTAAGAACTGGAAAGTAAGATTAAAAACAACCCTGTCATTGGCAGATAAGGTTGAGAATGCTGGAAACCCAAAAGAATACATGATGAATTATTAGAATTAATAAGAAATTTAGCAAGTTTGCTGGATACAAAACCAATGTGCAGAAGTCAATTCTATTACTAAACACTAGCAACAACTAGAAAATATAATCTTAAAAGTCTACCATTTATAAGAGATAAAAAATATAGAATACCTAGTACTAATACCAAAAAAGCATATGAAGTTTATAAAGAAAATGTGAAGATTTTTAAAAATTTTATTGAAGTAAAGTGGATTTACAATGTGTTAATTTCTGCTGTACAGCAAAGCGATTCAGTTATACATATATACTTTTTCATATTCTTTTCCGTTATGGTTTATCACAGGATATTGAATATAGTTCCCTGTTTTATACAATAGGACCTTGTTGTTTATCCATCCTATATATAATAGTTTGCATTTGCTAATACCAAGTTCCAAATCCTTTACTCCCCCACCCACCCCCTTGGCAACCATAAGTCTGTTCTCTGTGAGTCTGTTTCTGTTTTGTAGATATGTTCATTTCTATTTTAGATTCCACACATAAGTAATATCATATGATATTTGTCTTTCTCTTTCTGACTTACTTCACTTAGTATGATAATCTCTAGGTCCATCCATGTTGCTGCAAATGGCATTATTTCATTATTTATGGCTGAGTAGTGTTCCATTGTATATATATATCACATCTTCTTTATCCATTCATCTGTTGATGGGCATTTAGGTTGCTTCCATGTCTTGGCTATTGTAAATAGTGCTGCTATGACCATAGGGGTGCATGTATCTTTTCGAATTATAGTTTTGTCTGGATATATGCCCAGGAGTGGGATTGCTGGATCATATGGTAACTCTGTTTTTAGCTTTTTGAGGGACCTCCATACTGTTCTCCACAGTGGCTGCACCAACTTATATTTCCATCAACAGCATAGAAGGGTTCACTTTTCTCCACAGCTTCTCCAACATTTATTATTTGTAGACTTTTTAATGATGGCCATTCTGCCTGATGTGAGGTGATACCTCATTGTAGTTTTGATTTGCATTTCCCTAATAATTAGCGACGATGACCATCTTTTCATGTGCCTGTCGGCCATCTGTATGTCTTCTTTGGAGAAATGTCTAGAAAATGTAAAGATTTCATTGAAAGATTTAAATTTTTGGATTGGAAATTTCTTTATGGATAGTTTCAATTGTGCATGTTTAAATAAAATTAAAATTATGAAACAATTCCATTTAACCCAGAGAAACATTGGTTCAAAATCCGAAATATATAGTCCCCTGAATTTTGGTATAACGAGGCACTTCCTAGGAGCCATGAAGTGGCTTGTGTACTAATCTAGCACCTTTGGATAGTTTTTGTTTGTATGAGCCATGCGGCCAATACCCATCCATTTGCTATTCCCAGTTCTTTGGGGGAACTGGTCCCTAGAGAGCCACATCTCCTTATTGGCTGCTAACCATTCTGCCAGTCAAGAAACTTCATCAAATTCTAGAAGCCTCTTCTCACTTGGAGTTTTGTTGTGAAAGTTAAATTTTGTGATGCCCATAAAATGTTTAGTGCATGGTAAGAGCTCAATTAATAGCTATTTACGTTTTTAAAAATATTCTAGAGGAACTTCCCTGGTGGTCCAGTGGGTAAGACTCCATGCTCCCAATGCAGGGGGTCTGGGGTTGAATCCTGGTCAGGGAACTAGATCCCACATGCATGCCACAACTAAGAGTATGCATGTTGCAATGAAGATCCCACGTGCTGCAACGAAGATCCCACGTGCTGCAACGAATATCCCACGTGCTGCAACGAATATCCCACATGCTGCAACAAAGACCCGGTGCAGCCAAAATAAATAACTTTTAAAAAAATACCTTCTAGGGACTTCCCTGGTGGTCCGGTGGTAAAGAATCCGCCTTCCAATGCAGGGGACGCAGATTAAATCCCTGGTCAGGGAACTAAGATCCCACATGCCACGGTGCAACTAAGCCTGTGTGCCACAACTACTGAGCTCATGCGCCTCAACTAGAGCCCGCTTGCCACAAACTACATAGCCCATGCGCTCTGGAGCCTGTGCACCACAACTAGAGAAGAGAAAACCCACAGGCCACAACTAGAAAGAAGCCCATACACTACAACGGAGAGCCTGTGCGCTGCAACGAAAGATCCCACGTGCCTCAATGAAGATCCTGTGTGCCACAACGAAGACACAACACAGCCAAAAATAAATAATAAATAGATCTTAAAAAAAATCTTCTAGAGGACAAACTTAGGGCAACCAAATGGTAACCGAATAAAGTATGGAAAAAAAGGTTCTTCACTAAGCAATGGATCTATATAAATGTCTAAGTCTAAAGAAATGTCAGAATTATAGTTATGAACAGGAGGTATCATTTATACAGTTGGGCATTGTGGACATGATAGAACTGAGTTTTACACGTCACTTTTGCTTCCAAATAGGATGTAGTAGGTTGCAGCAGGACAATGTGCCTGCTACAACAACCTTAAAAAATGCAGAATAAGTTAAAAACATCATATTTTAAAATATATTAGAGGACTGTGAAATGACTAAGACTTTTTACCTTATTTTACGTAAACTAAAATTCCAGAGAGGGGAGGGCCCTTCTGAGGTGAATTGATAATCAGTGGCTGTTTTCTTTTGTGGAAACATTTGCTGGTTCTAGTTACAGGCTGAGGATCAGTCTTAACCTAGGCAGAGGTTGTCTACTGGGGCAGAGAAAACCCAGAGGAACTTTTGGTGGTCATGTGGGACTATTGGGGAAGTTTGAAAACCAGAAGAGCCTCAGTGCATGGCTGATTTTCTGCGTGGGGCATTTGCTGTGTTCGAGACCTCCTTGGGAGGCTGCGGACCTGGGCCAAAACTTTTTAAAAGTCATGGTGTTTAGGAAACCATGCCCCATTAGAGGGACATGGCCTCCTCAAACACATGGCTACTCTCTCCCTTGGAACATTTCTCATATTTTGAAGCTGAATAGCTGGAGGTGAAAAAGCTAAGCTCAATGTCTCTAAAGAACTGAACTGAATAGTACTGTAGTATTTCAGGTCTGAGGAGATATACCCCGGAGGAACATGGATGAACCAGAAGTGGAATGAGTCCAAGTAAGAAGGAAACCTTGCCAAGACCCAGCTCGATCCCTAATTAGATTGTGATTATCAGACCCTCACTCTATCAACCTAATGGAGGGAAGGGGGAACTCTCACTGGGAGATGATATCATGTGGTGGCTCACTCTACAGTTCTTTTATACACACTGTCTGGCACAGAAGAAAACATTACCAAGTCTGTGAAGAGGCAGGAAAACATAATAATCAAAAGAGAAAAATGAACCATTGAACTGGACCAACAGATGATTAAAATGTTGAAGTTAGCAGACAAAGAATGAAAAACATAAAACTGATGAAGAAGATAAGACAGAGGAAAAGATGAACAAAATGGATGAAAAGATGGAGACTTTCAATGGATAACGAATCTATTTTAAAAATTATAAAAACAAATCAAATTCTAAAATTGAAAATACAATATTAAAAATTAACACTGTGCACAGATTTGATAACAGACTGGAGATTATAGAAGAATTAGTAAACTCAAAAACAGGTCAATAGAAAACATTCAAACTGAAACGTCAAGAGACAAAAAAAAGATGATACAAAGTATAAAACATATGGTGAACAAGGTCAAATAATCTTACATATGTAATTGGACTCCCAGAGGAACAGAGATAAGAGAATGGAGCAAAAACAATAGTGGAAGAGACAATGGCTGAGAATTTCCCCAAACTGATGAAAGATGTCAACCCACAAATTAGAGAAGCTCAGGGAAACCCAGGCCAGATAAATAAAAGGAAAACCACAGTAGGGAACAAAATAGTCAAATGGCTGAAAATCAACAACAAAGAGAAAATAGTAAAAAGCAGCTAGAACTTTCTCTTTGTGCAGCTGTCTCTACACTGGGGACTCTTTCCTCTGAACTCTAGCTGCTTTGGTGTCTTCCCCTCAACACAAGGAGACCACCAGGCTCCTCTTGGTTTCCCCTACCTGTGACTGTCCTGGAGACTCTTGCCAGGCAGTAAACTGGTGCATTTGGGGGGGGCTCACCCCATTTATTGTCCATCTCTCAGGGATCACCATTCTTTTTTGCCTTATATCAAATGTTTTTTAAATGTTGTTTCAGGGACTTCCCTAGTGGTCCAGTGGCTAAGACTCCGTGCTCCCAATACAGGGGGCCCGGGTTCGATCTCTGGTCAGGGAACTAGATCCCACATGCCACAACTAAGAGTTCACATGCCGCAACTAAAGATCCCACATACTACAACTAAAAGATTCTGCATGCTCCAACTAAAAGATCCCATATGCCGCCAATGAAGATCTTGTGTGCCGCAACTAAGACCCAGTGCATCCAAATAAATAAATAAACAGCTATTAAAAAATAAATGTTTCATATTTCTTGTCTGGTTTTTTAGTTGTTACAGTTGGAAGGGTAAAATCTGATATCTTATTCCATCTTGGCTGGAAGTGGAAATCTCAAAAAGATTTACTTTTAAACTGAGGAAATGTGCCAAGCTGAGCTTACATATATACTATTAAAACTCAATAACTACAGAAATTGTTTATAAGGAAGACCAAGAAAAGCTTTTGTTTGTAAAGGACTACTTTATCACTGGCATTGGTTAGAATTTGCTGACACGTGTGATGATTAAAAGCAAACCACACTGTAGTCGGTTTTATTATTTTTTTAACCTTCTTTACAGTCAGTGCACACCCTTATTGCTTGTGCCTGGTGCACAAGGCTCCCAGCACCCCACCCTTGGTATTCCATAGTATACATCTCCACTCTATTCCAAAAATCGAATACGGCCAAAATTGAATTCATCTTCCACAATAAATCTGGTATTATTATATTTTCCACCTATCAGGATATCGTATTAAAATTATGTATGTCTCCCCACAATTAGACTGAGGGCTTGCAAGAGAAATATTACTTCATGTTTACATTAAAAAAAAATGCTTGTTGAAAGAATCGTGCTTTAATATATCAGACTGAAGTCACTTTCCTCTTTGTTCAGAAAGAGAATGATAGATTTATTGCACAGACTTACTAAGCTCTTGTAGGCCAGTTACTATTTGGTGCTGGCTGGGGCTACAATGGTGAATAAGACCAGGTTCTGCCCTCCTGGGGAAGTGTTCTCAGTTGAGGAGAGGCGGGTCAGAGATATAGAGGAGGCACATCGCAATGCCAAGGGGAAAGATCACCATCGAAAAACCAGAGAAGAAAAGCTTGGGCCAGGCCTCAAAGTGCAACCAGAGCAGGAATGTGGTCCTTCGCTTTTGACCAAAGGGAAAAAGGATTAGTGGAGGGAGACGCCGTATAGTAGCTGCGGTCCGCCTTAGCCCTATGGGGGTTAAAAACTTGAGAGCAGGCTGTAAAGAAGTCTCAAACCCGTTCTGCAATGTTCAGATCGCAGTTTCTACAATCCTCACGCGCCACGAGGAAAGAGCCGGGTCCGCGACCGAAAGCGCAGTCCTGACGCCGGGGGCGCGGACCGTCAGAAAGACGTCCCGGGCGGTCGGGGGAGCATGCGCCGCCGGAAGTGGAGGGAAGGCGGGGCCACGCCCCCAGCGCCGAGCCCTTGCTTCCCTCCCCCGCCCCCTGCACGCGGCGCGGGCGGGGCTGAGGCGGAAGGGCACCGAAGGAGGTGACGTTGTAAACGAGCGCCGGCTTCTCGGCAGTGGCTCTAGAGGAAGCTCGGCGGCTGTAGCCGCTGTAAGCAGGCCGGACGTCTGCTGGCTGACGGGCTTTCCCCTAAAGCTGGCGAAGGCGGGGCCGCAGTCCGAACTGCTGCAGTATCTGGACCCACGGCGGGGCAGGTGCCGGTAGCGAGGGATGTAGGTAAGCGAGAGCCCGGGTGTCAAATACGGCGAATGACTGACGGACCAGGCTGGCTGGCCATTCTCGCGCCAGTGCGCGCCAGCTCAGCACCCTGGCCTGGAGGCCTCGAGCGCTGCTCTTCCCCCACCGCCGAACCAGAGGCAGCGGATTTCTCCCCGGGCGCTGTTGTGCTTTTCTGGGGGCGGGGAAGGAGCTCGTCCCGAGGGACCAGTGTCCCCTTTTTCTCGCCAGTCCGAGCTGTACGACGCAGAAGCGGAGAGGGCTAGCGCCCCCGGCCGCTCTTCCTGAAGCCGGGGGAATCTTTGAGCGGAAGAGCTGCTGGTAGAGGTCCTCCAGCTCCTGCCGTCTTGGGTTTTATTTGTTCGGACAATTCTGCTTCCTTCCTGCCTTTGGTTCCATCCTCACACTCCTGGGACCCTGTTCTAGTGAACGGGTATGGCACAATTGAACATTTGGGCGGTGGGAAGCCTGTTTTTCCCTTCTGTTTATGCTAGGCAGTATCAACCCCCGTTTTACAGTGTATGACCACTCTTTTGGGGGAGGAGGGGTGCGGAGAGGATGTCGGAGATAAGGGTTTTGGACTTTTAGTTCGAAAAGCTGGAGTTCGAAAGGCAGAATTGAAATCCTGGCCTGCCACTTGGTGGTGGCTTTAATCTTGTGTAGACATTTTTAACCCATGTAAAGTGGAACTTTCTTATACCTATATAAATTAGTTGGGAGAATTAAATGAAATGAAGAAAGCAGAACGTTAATCATGAACTATTTTGGGAATCAGGTTAAAGTCGGTTTAAGAATACCCAGGACGCTTAATGGTAGGTTCTTAATTATGTCTTTTACCCAGAATAACTACGCTTGGTATGGAGAAGGGTGCCAGAAGAGATACTAGGATCTTGTGGTTAAAAGCTAACTGCAGTCTCTGCTTTGGGTCGGGCAGCATTAGAAAGAAATCAGTTCCTCCTAGTCACCCAGAGGTCTCATGCTTATTGATCACACATTATTGTTGTATGAGGGATGACCTAAATCAGTTTTGCTTCTTGCTCAGTATGTCTAGTGGGCCCTTTCTAGGAGAAAAGCTGGGAGGGGCTTCATTCACACCTTGGCCCTCTTTAGAAGGAATTCTTTGCACGTTTCTGAGGACTCCTCCCTCTGCTTCTAGAGCATTTCATGTTAATTGAAAATGTTCAGAGAATAAACATAAGGACTTGAATCCTTTGAGTGGCTGAACATTACAGTTCTAAGTTAATATGAGGAGATACCTTTCTCTATATTGGTGAGAGAAGACCATTCCCTGCTCTGAAGTTTAAGTAGACCCTAAGAGAAGTGTTTGGGGAGGGGAGAAGAGAGATGCAATCAGTGACTTGAGTGAGTAGCACCTGTTCTTACAGTTGCTTGGTCAGACAAATTAAGGATACTTGCCTTCCCTCATTGGAGTGTGATGATGCTCAGTGAAGCATGATGAAGTGCAATCTTCAGTTCCTTTGACACAGAATTGTCAATTTGGAATTTTACGTCATGGATACGGAAGGGACCTTGAGGGTCATTTAATCCAGTGGTTCCAAAACCTCCAGGGACATCAGAGTCAGTTGGGGAATTAAAACAAAACCCCAGATGCCCAGACACTACCTTAATAGATCTGAAATGGGACCCGGCTATTTGCGATTTTTAAAAAGCTTTTCAGGTGATATTCACCGTTTGAAACCGCAGATTTTAGTTTATAAACAGGCTCAGAGAGGTGAAGTGTCAATTAGTTTGTTGCCTATGCTTTTTAAATTTCTTTCTCTTTTTCTTCCTTTCCTTAACAAATAACCTTACTTGAATCAATAGTACTATTTCAGGTTTTGTATCTGAGAGCACAGAAGGGGAAAAAAGTCATTTGTCAGTAGCTCTATGTAATTCTGTTTTCATAGTTCCCTATGCAATTAGACTCCTTAATGCTCTTTAATGAAAGTATTAGATTTTACAGTAAAATTTTTTACTAAATGTTGCTTAGGTTTTTTTGTTGTTGGCAGAATTATATAAAGACCATATCATTTTATAAATCAGTTTCTTAGTAGACTTTTATGCCAAGCCTTCATAAACCATGGAAGAATTCCAGTTAAAGAATATTTTCACTTTTGTTCTGGCGTGTCATAAATTCACTGTACTGTCCACAGGTTTCTCTCCACCACCATCCCCCACAATGCTGGTATGCATGACCTCTTATTTTGTATCACTAGCCAGCTTCCTATGGAACTCAATTTGAGAACTGTTAGAGAAGCCCTATAACATCTCTAATTGCCTTATAAACACCTGATTTAACCAGAGGCTCTTGGTATTGCCTTAAGCTTGTCCTTGAATTTTTAGTCCCTTTTTCATTTTTGGTTAATTGTACCATGCCACTGATTTAAAGAATTTGATAGATATCTAGAAAGGATGAACTGATAAGGAAGTAACAGTGCCTCATATGTATTTTTCTTGCCCATTACAGTGAAAATGTCGTGATTTTTTTAGGGGGGTGGTTAATATTTTCAGCGTTCTTAAGGTAATAGATCAGGCAGAGTTGAACATTCTCTTTTGGGGAGATACATTCATTAGCAAATTATTCTTTGAATAAGAATCACTGAAACGATGAAAAGGCTGTGTTAGTAGAGCCAGAAATGGACCGTACATCACAAATCCTCTAAAGGAAGATGCTGAATTATTTTCTTTTTAAAAATGACCCTGTTTATAGCATGTTAACTTCCTACAACCAGATGACACAAGGGCATTCTGAATTCACTGATTAACAAAGCCATGTTAACAGAGAGGTAATCTATAAATTCAGAATCTAGAGAGACATATGGTATGTGTTTAAGATGAAAAACCAAGTCACTGAGTCTCTAATTTTTTTTTTTTTGGCCAAGCCGTGTGGCATGTGGGATCATAGTTCCCTGACCAGGGATTGAACCTGAGCCCCCTGCATTGGAAGCGTGGAGTCTTAACCACTGGACCACCAGAGAAGTCCCTCTAAATTTTTAAATTTTGTGTCTGAAATACCTTAATTCTGAAGCCTAAAAATTGGTGAATTTCAGATTCTGACAGAATACACTTTTCAAGTAGAGGTATTGAGAAAGGATAAATGGGAACCCAGGGTTCACAATTTTAATGTAAACTGATATTATGGATTTAACAGAAACAAAGGCGGGGTGGGGGGTAGTGACAACTTGAAGACCCAGTGAGAAGTGGAGTTTAGAAGTCACTTGCTGGTCCTTGAGGCAGTCTTCTCTGTCTGTAAGGACTTGAGACCAAAATTGGATATTTAACTTAATCTGCTTTATGTGTGGTAGCTGAATGTACCTATCACCAGTAGGTACCATAAATGTACAAGTCTCCAGTTCTCAATCTGGACCTTTTTATGGTTCATTCATGTCCTCTGATGCCAGTGGGCAATACGTTTTATTTTTGTTTTGTTTTGTTTTGCGGTACGCGGGCCTCTCACTGTTGTGGCCTCTCCCTTTGTGGAGCACAGGCACCGGACGCGCAGGCTCAGTGGCCACGGCTCACGGGCCCAGCCACTCCACGGCATGTGGGATCCTCCCGGACCAGGGCACGAACCCGTGTCCCCTGCCTCGCAGGCGGACTCTCAACCACTGCACCACCAGGGAAGCCCTTTGTTTTGTTTTTAATCTTGTTTCCTACTACAAGCCATTCATTCTGTCTCATTTTTTTTGGGGGGGCGGATAACCTCTCCCCTGTTTATTCACTACACAGCAGCTATTCTCATTACTGTCTTACTACCTACAGGAGAAAGAACTTTTTCATAGTGATGCTTGAGTTAATCTGTACAGTGGTTGCACTGCAAAATTTTACTCAAATAAATATTGAACCCCTCAAGGATTGTTCAGACTTCAGGCTGTCCTAGGGTCAGTGAGTATCTAATAAGAGTTGAAAGCTCACTTCTGTTTCCCTTGTTGTGTGTGTTTTATCTTTTTTCTTAAAAACCATATTTGCTTTGCTCTTTATTTTATTATTATTGTGACTTGACCACACCCCATGGCTTATGGGATCTTAATTCCCCGACCAGGGATTGAACCTTGGTCCTCAGCAGTGAAAGCGCGGAGTCCCAACCACTGGACCACCAAGGAATTCCCTATTTTATCTTTGGAGGAATGTTGGTATTTGGTGAACACATAACAGTATGGCCGAGAATACAGGGGCAGAAATGTTAAGGGACCCCATGTGGAGGTTGCTTTTAATTTTAATTACATGTACTCTGAGTTCATGCTTGGGATATGTTGATTTTAGGGTACTCTGGCTGGACTTTTATTGGAGAACCTTCAACAGTATTATCTTTGTCTTTTTTCTTTGGCTAGGTAGATTTCCCAAAGAAGAATCTTCAGATCTCCTGCTTGGAGCTTATAAGCTGGGTTGTCAACAGTCTTGTAGCTAAACTGGGGGAAATGGTAGAGGTCTTAGCATTCAGTATGTAAACACTCATGTTCATTTAACTCAACTATTTTCAGTATGATACCCTCATTCCCAACTGGACCAGATGTTTTCCAGTCCAGGAATCCTTTGTTTTTCCTTTAGAGCTGCGTTATCCAATGTGGTAGCCACTAGCCAAATGTAACAACTTAAATTTAAATGATTAAAATTAAATAAAATTAAATATTTCGTTCCTCGGTTGCACTACACACATTTCAAGTGGTCAGTAACCACGTTTCCATAGACTATCATATGGGGCAGGGCAGATACAGAATATTTCTATCATTGCAGAACTCCTGTTGGCCAGTGCTGTTTTAGTCTAGAAAGTAACACTCCAGGCTTCTGCAAGGATCAGGGAGGGGCAGTTGGCTGGTTTTTGTGGCGAGTAGAAGGGTATCTAAATGATTTGATTTATCCTCTTGTTTTTAGCACCGTGTTCACACCCCACTTACAGAACTTCCTGCTGCCAATTCCTGACCTGTTTTGAGGCACTGTTGTATAAATTGGATTGCTTTCCTTCTTGCAAGCTTGACATTTAACTTTCTTTTTTTTTTTAATTAATTAATTTATTTTTGGCTGCATTGGGTCTTTGTTGCTGCATGTGGGCTTTCTCTAGTTGCAGCGAGCAGGAGCTACTCTTTGTTGCGGTGCGCGGGCTTCTTATTGCAGTGGCTTCTCTTGTTGCAGAGCCCGGGCTCTAGGCGTGTGGGCTTCAGTAGTTGTGGCACACGGGCTCAGTAGTTGTGGCTCGCGGGCTTAGTTGCTCCGCGGCATGTGGGATCTTCCCAGACCAGGGCTTGAACCCGTGTCCCCTGCGTTGGCAGGCGCCACCAGGGAAGCCCTGATTTTTATATTATTAATTAATTTATTTGGGAGGCACAAAAGGGCAGATACATGTATATTTTCTTATTTTTTCTTTTATGAAAGGTGGCTATATATAATATAGTAAAGAATTAACCTTGCACAAAAAGAAAGCCTTTATCCTTGGCTTTAAGGAGGTAATCTCTAAACCCTTGGAATGTTATGTCTGATTGGAGTGTCTTTATTTGCCTGGGGGCTTGGGTCACTGATAATCTAACAGTATGATATAGGATGGGGATTGGCCACGCCAGAAAAACCAACAGTGTGATTTAGGGTAATGACTTTGGTATCAGTCGATCTCCAGAGGGGTTGAAGACTGAGCTCAGTCGTGTGGGCAATCAGTTATGCCTATGAACCCCCATAAAAACTCTGGACATCAAGGCTTAGGTGAGCTTCACTGGCTGGCAATTCTTGTCACACTTTGTCACACACTGGTGCTGGGAAAGTAATGCTGTCTCTACTCCATGGGGAGAGGACAACTGGAAGCGTCTCATTTGTTACTTCCCCTGGACTCTGCACTGTGTAGTTCTTCACTTGGATGATTTTAATCCACATTCTTCAGCTGTAATAAGCCATAACTATTAACAGTTTTTAGTGAGTTCTGTGAGTCATTCTGACAAAGTATCAGACCTGAGGGTGGTTTTGGAAACTCCCTGAACTTTCAGTTGTTGTCAGAAGTGAGGGTGATCTTGTGTGGACTGTTCTCCCTAACTGTACATTGGCTAAACTATTGCAGTGGTTTACCATTGATACTCATTTGAACTCTGCTTTTTTCATTTAAACCGGAAATTACTCCACGTTAGTTCATAGACCTTATCCTTATTCTGTTACAGCTTCATTCATTGTGCAGATGAACCATAGTTTATGCAACCACTGCCCTATGTATGGGCATTTAGGTTGTTTCCAGTATTTTGCAATTACAGACAGTGTTGCAGTGAATAACCATGTACTATGTATTTTCATTATTATTGGAGATGTATCTTCAGGGTAAATTCCTAAAAGTGGAGTTGTTGGATTAAAAGGTGAATACTTGTATGGTTTTGTTAGATATTACCAAATTCCCCTCCAAAATGATTTTATCAGTTTGTATTCCCAACCAGCAAAGTATGAAAGTCTTTTTTCTCCCACCAACAAAACATGTTGCTGTAACTTTTGCCAAATTTTTTTGAGGTATAATTGACATATATTAGTTTCAGGTGTACAACATAATGGTTTAACATTTGTATACATTGCAAAATAATTACAATAAGTCTAGTTAAATCCATCACCATACATAGCTCCCCACCCCCCAAATTTTTTTTCTTGCGATGAGGGCTTTACTTTTAGCAGCTTTCAAATATGCAATACAGTATTATTAACTGTAGTCACCATGCTGTACAGTACATCGTCATGAATGACTTGTTTATATGTTTATTTATGGAGGTTTGTACCTTTGACTCCTTTCACCCATTTTGCCTATCTCCCAAGCCCCCTTGACAATTTTTTAATGCATGAAGTTGAACATCTTTACTTATGTTTAAGGGCCATTTAAAAATATTTATTTGTGAATTGTTTCATTATGTCTTTTTCCCATTTTTCCATCAGCCTTTTCCTTTATCCCTCAATTTAAGATATTAAATATTAGTAATATTAGCCCTTTACTTTCTATTGAGTTTTTCATTTTTGCTATTTTAAGTGTCCTAAGCTCCTTTATTTTTTTAACTGTTCCTTTAAAATAAAAATCCCATTCTTTTTTTCCCCAGTGGATGTAATATTTTCTTCTTTGAGGATAGCGTTGGGGTTTTTTTTCTTTCTTTTTTTAAAAAAATTGTAAAATATACATAACATAAAATTTACCATTTAAATCATTTTTAGGTATACAGTTCAGTGGCATTGAATACATTCATATTGCTGTGCAACCATCACCACCATCCATCCTGAGACCCATTTTAATTTTCCTAAACTGAAGCTCTTCACATTAAACAATAACTTCCCTTCTCTCCCCTTCTTAGGTTTTTTAAGTTAACTTCTCTAAATATGCTTTTGCTTTTATCTGTTTGTTTTTGTCTACTTTTTATCCCTGGAAGTGTGGTGATTCTTAGTTATGCTGTCTTTTGACCACTAAGAAGTTGGTTGGATGTTCTGAGCTTGTGGTGGGACTTGTCACTTGTGGGGTGCACTGTGGGCCATGCTGGGCCATTCTGTGGGGGCATACCTGTACTTATATATTTTCTTGTGGAATAATCAGTTTCTCTGAAGAAGAATCTTCCAATCTCCTGCTTGGACGGGAAAGACAGACTGCTAGCGTTTTGGGAGTTGAGTGGGAAAGTGTTGTGGGGTCTTATATTCAATATATAATTCCATCTTCAAACTGTTCCTGGGATCCCCTTGTCTGCAGAACTTCCTTTCTGAAGGAGAAACTTCTAATCTTGGGTCGGGGAGGGACAGTTACCTGCTATGCGGAGTTGGGGAGGGATTTGGGGGTTTCATTGCTTCTTAAACTTTGGGGTAATTGTTTGGGCCTGTGTAGTTGTGGCATCCCCAAATATCAGTATCTGTTGGTCTTTTTGAATGATCTATCCCTACCCAACCCCCTGCCCACCCCCAGAACTGATCTCCTCCTTTGGGGTATAAACTTTTCTGGGAGCTGAGTGAGGAAAGAGGTTGGGGAGAAATTCCCTATGTAAACTGATTTATCCTCCTGTTTGTACCCCTGCCCTCAGTTGTACATGATGTGCCTGACTGTTCTAGTTCACTCCCTTGAGTAAGTGAAACTTTGATCATCTGCCATGGTAGGAGAAGGGATCTTAGAGTCTAATTGCTTCTTATTCAGACTTGCAACCAGTCCTTCCTTTTTCAGCTGTCTTCCATTCCCTGACCTTCATAGGTATTGTTGCTCTTGGTTCCTGAGCCTTTCTGAGGTCCTGTAACTTGCTGCTTGGCTTCCCCTACTGCTGGCTTAGATTTCAGCTCTTTTGGCTGGCTAAGTCTGTTATCACTCATTCATCTGCTTTCTTCTTTCAGCAGTTTTATTGCTCGTCTCCTTTTTTGTTGTCATTGTCCCTGAGAGGTTTTGCCTTTTTAAAAACTGCATTTCTGTCATCTTAATGGGATTTGGAAAGGAAGCAGAAGTAGACATGTGTTCAGTCCTCTTCTCCCCCCTGCCCCGCCCCCAGAGAAAACTGATGCACAGAAAGGTAATACAGCTTTTCCTAGTAAGTTATTAGTAGGCTGAAATTAGGGTATTGGTTTTTGATTCTTCTGTTCCACCTGCAGTGGCTGGTGCCTTTCTTTCTAGGCTAAAGAGCCTTCAGTAATGTTAGATCTTATTAAGTCTGAGGGGAAATTAAGTCTGAGGGAAACACACTTGTGTTGGTTCTTTTTTCTTATACTTACTTGAGAGCCAGAACCATAACTGGTTGAGAGCACCTGATAGAGTCCTGTCTCATAGTCACTCAGAAAGTCTTTGATGGACTGACAAAGAGGAGGCTGGTCGGTCTCCCTCTTGAGGTACTGATATTGCATGCATATATTGACTGTCCGCCTGTGGATGACTGTACAGAATAAAAGTCCCTGCCTTTCCTTTCTGAAATTTGTTGTATGGGACTTCCCTGGCAGTCCAGTGGTTAAGACTTCACCTTCCAATGCAGGGGGTGTGGGTTCTATCCCTGGTCAGGAAGCTGAGATCCCACATGCCTTGTGGCCAAAAAACCAAAACATGAAACAGAAGCAATATTGTAATAAATTCAATAAAGACTTTAAATATGGTCAAAAAAAATCTTTAAAAGAAAATTTGTTGTATGGAACAAATTGTTTTGATGTGAACTCAGTCTTAAATGGTGTCTGGTCCCGTCTCCCTTCTCTATCCTTCATTTTACAAATGAGAACACAGAATTTGGGTGACTTGCTTAAAGTCACTTAGCTAATGAGAAACAAGGTCAACATGTAGAAATTCTCTCCTGACTCCCTGCCCTTTCTGCTTCATCAGAAACTGGCTGCATATTGGGAAATGATTCTTGAAACTTGTTTCTATCAGAGGCAGGTACAGCAAAATGGGGTCATGTTGGAGCACTCATGTCTTCCCTTATCCCTCATTTTCATTGTGGGGAAAACCTTGATCAGGTAGGATTTCATTATGTCTGATAGTATAAGTTGAACTTCATATGCTTTTTTCAATTTTCTAATGTATATTGCTGTGAATATCTTTTTTTTTTTTGCAGTATGTGGGCCTCTCACTGTTGTGGCCTCTCCCGTTACGGAGCACAGGCTCCGGACGCGCAGGCTCAGCGGCCATGGCTCATGGGCCCAGCCGCTCCGTGGCATGTGGGATCCTCCCGGACTGGGGCACGAACCCGTGACCCCTGCATTGGCAGGTGGAGTCTCAACCACTGCGCCACCAGGGAAGCCAGTGAATGTATCTTTATGACCTTATTTTTAGGGTAGAAATGTAAATTTTCTTTCTCTTCTTTACAGCTGCATTCAGATCTCATTATGCATCAGAAAAATGAAAAAACAGAGGAAAATTCTATGGAGGAAAGGAATCCACTTAGCCTTTTCTGAGAAATGGAATACTGGGTTTGGAGGCTTTAAGAAGTTCTACTTTCACCAACAGTTGTGCATTCTGAAAGCCAAGTTGGGAAGGCCAGTTACTTGGAGCAGGCATTTAAGGCATTTCCAGTGCAGAAAGAAGGCCCTTCAATTCCAGAAAACGTGGATCCAGGATGAACCCCTTTTTGCTAAGGCAAAGTCCAATGTGGCTGTTCAGAATCTTAGTACTTTGTCCTCTAAAGTGAAAGGAAAGGACACTAAACACTTCATTTCCTCCTCAAGGACCTTCCTGAAACTCCAAGCAGAGAAGTTGCTGTCATCAGCAAAGAACTCTGATCATGAATACTCTGGAGAGAAAAGTCTCTTGAAGGCAGCCACTGACATACCAGCAAATAGTGTTTTAAGTCAGGCCAGTGGTCACAGACCTAGGACGGAGCCACAAGCTTCTGATCCTCCTATGAAGTTCAATGGGGAGAGCCAGAGTCCAGGTGAGAGTGGCACAATTGTGGTCACCTTGAGCAACCATAAGAGAAAGCGCTTTTGTTATGGCTGCTGCCGAGGGCTGGAGCACCACAGGAATGGGGGACCCCTGATTCCAAGAAAGTTCCAACTTAATCAACATAGAAGAATAAAAGTATCTCCTCATATGATGTATGAGAAATTATCCATGATTAGATTTCGGTACAGGATTCTCAGATCCCAGCACTTCAGAACAAAAAGCAAAGTTTGCAAGCTAAAAAAAGCCCAGCGAAGCTGGGTGCAGGTCACTGGGGACCATCAAGAGACCCTTAGGGAGAACAGTGAGGGTGGCAGTTGCAGCTTATTCTCTTCCCCAGAACCTAAAGACCCTTCTTGTCGGCATCAACCATACCTTCCAGATATGGACAGCAATGCTGTGGTGAAGGGAAAGAACTCTCATGTGCCTGATGGCCACACTAAAGGAAGCCCTCTCTTGGGCAAGGAGCTTAGTTTAGATGAAGCATTCCCTGACCAACAGAATGGCAGTGCCACATACATCTGGGACCAGTCACCCTGTTCCTCTCCTAAGTGGGAGTGTACAGAGCTGATTCATGACATCCCCTTACCAGAACATCATTCTAATAACATGTTTATCTCGGAAACCGAGGGAGAAGTTATGGCTCTGGGTCAGGAAAATCGGACAAGTACTGTCAATGATGACAGAGTAAAACTGTCAGTGTCTGGGGCAGATCAATCTGTGAGTAGTGTAGATGGGCCTGTGTCCGAAGAGACTGTTCAGAGTGAGAGTTCATGCCAGATGGATGAGGATGGATCTTTCAAGCAGAACATTCTTAGTTCTAAGTTGTTGGACCACCCTTACTGTAAAAGTCCACTGGAGGCTCCTCTGACGTGCAGTGGACTCAAACTAGAAAATCAAGTGGGAGGTGGGAAGAACAGTCAAAAAGCCTCTCCAGTGGATGATGAACAGCTGTCAATCTGCCTTTCTGGTATGCACTCTTCCTTTATTCTCCCTCAATCTCTGGCCCACACCTGCTGTCCATTATCCTTTCTAGGAGAGTCCTATTTGGTCCTTCCCCACATGGATTTCCCTTTAAGCAGTTAGACATTCTTTTATATTGCTGTATTATATAGATGTTCCATAGTTTAGTAAGTTTTTGATTGCTTTTAGTTGTTTCCCTCTATAAACAATGGTGCAGTGGAATTACTTCTTTATACTTCTATGGTTGTTTTTGTAAGTTAAATTCCTAGTAGTAGAAATGATGGTGGAAGGATAATCACACTTAAAATTTTAAGAGAATTGTTAAATTGCCCTCTAAAAAGTTGAACCCGTTTGCATTTGCTAAAGTTTGCTAGTCTCATAGATCACAGGAGAGTTCTTTGTTTTAATTTGCCTTTTTAAAGTTTGAACATCTTTTTCAGTCTTTGCCATTTTTTGTTTGTATATAATTTTACTTTGCCTTTTTCTCTATTGGATTGTTTATATTTTATTTAATATATGAGAAGCTCCTATGTACCATTGTTGGCTCTAAGAATGTGGCAACAAACAGGATACACTGATTCCTACCCTCAAGGTCCTTAGCATCATTATAGTTTTTTTTTTAATGAGAACCACTATAAAGTTATAATGTAAATACATTTTTTTAAATGTAAAAAGGCATAAAATTTCCTTTATAGACAACTTCTCATTTATATGCCATGTAATGTAAAATGTGCCTATAATAAAATAAGTATGATTCTTATGAGAGAATAGAGCGAGATCAAATGCACCATTAAGAAAAACATGCATACGAGACTATGAATTCTACTGAGGACAAAGGCCATTACTTTAAATACTTTTAAATTCCTGAGTTCCTGATAGAGTTCTCAGAACAGAGTTTCTTGGTTAATGAATAGCAAATTGATTTATTGGTTAAATTAGCAACTATGGAGCTTCCTGACAACAATATAAAATTAGTGGATAATTCACCAGAAACTGGCTTCTAGATTTTCATTTTAGTTACTACTTTGAAACAACATAATTTAGTACCAAAGGTTTAAACACCCAGTATAATTGCTAGACTGTGAAATCAGCATTATTTATATCTCATCAGCTATACAAAACTCATCATTTTTTTCTTTCGAAAAAAAAAAACGGTAGTAGAAATCCCAAAGAATAAGGGAGAAACTACTAGTTAAAGGTCATGTTTACTAATCTAGCACCGTAATTCCATTCTCAGGACCTCCCAAGTGGCTGGAAGGAGGAAGGGAAGAAGTGAGGATGTTGGAAAAGTAAGGGTTGTTCTTAACTTGTGGCCCCATTTGTGCTGTAAGGCAATGCAGGGTCTAGCAAAGAAGAAAATTGCTGAGGCTGGAGATGAAAACAAAAGCTTTTGGTTCAGATGGTAAAGGAGGCCCTCAAGAACAGTAGAATCAGTTTATCCAGGAGGCAGTGCTAGAGTCGGCCTCATGAACTAGGGGGTTTCTTCTTGACGTCCACGTCCTTTTTAATTTCTTCAAGTATGTCGTAGTTCTGAGCCAGATACATTCCCACCACATTGCGAAGAGTAAATCCAAGCAGGAACTGGAGCATAGTGTCGGCAAGGAGGGCTCGAAGGGCGGCTGCAGCTCCTTGGGCCGTCCGAGCCTGCCTCCCCTGGCCTAGTTTTAAAGATGTTAAATTAAATTTTGGTAAAAGCCCTCAGTACCCTGACTTTGTGTATGACATTTTTGCTTAACAGAAAATTTCAGTTCTTACATAGTAAAATTTATTTGTCTTTACTTTATGGCTTCAGGTTTTTACATAGTGCTTTAAAGTCTTCTTGTCAAAATCTACCCCATGAAGTCATTTGGTATAAACACTTCTGGAAGATAATATGGCAGTATCAGTCTTTGACCCATTCCCCTTCTTGCAATTTAGCCAAGATATAAAAGAGTACAAATATATTTGTACAGGGACATTACTTATAGTATTGTCTTGGTAGTAAAACACTGAGGACAGCCAAAGCAAGTGTTTTTATGGACCTATAAATTACAGCATATCCAGGCAGTATACTATGAAGCTATTAAAGAATAAATTCGAAAAGTGAAAAAAGCAAGTTGCAAAACAGAAGGAGGCTGTTTTGTTAAAAGATACATGTGCACATAATGAGTATTTGTGTGCACATGCATTTGTATAGGACATATCTGGACAGATATATCAAATTGTTATAAATGGCTTTTTCTGGGGAGTTAGGAGAGTTACTTCTTGGTGGTTTAAACAATTCTGAACACTTTGCTTTTTCAACCATTAAGTATGTGTAAAAAACTTTTCCCCACAAAATGACAAAGTACAGAGTCCTAGAAAATCTTTTAAAAAAAAATTCTGTTGTTTATGCTGTCCTAGAATGAAGACAAATTTCCCTACTATGAGGTTAGCAGAACCATGATTCATAAAATCTGAAAAAGTTAGCATTCACCCACAAATACCAATTAACTTACAAATATATATGTAGCACTTCCAAAAAAGTTGATAAATTGACTATGTCCTATAGTAAAACTGTAGCATAACATGAAGACAAGAATTTTTTACAGAATTCACATTTAGTGATCTGTAATGTAGTTATTTTAATAGGCTAAAAGAGAAAAATCATGGTATCTCAGCAAGTACTGAAAGCCTGATAATGAAGCTTAGCTTCCTTTGTGTTTAAATCTCTTTGAAAACTAGGAATAAAGAAAACTTCCTTCACTTAGTAAAGAATATCTGTCAGAAACCAATAGTAGATTTAAGAGGATGAAGTAAGCCCATGGAATCTCTTCTTCCTCCTACCAAACCCACAGAAATTATGAAAAATATATTTAAAACATATGTATCTCTGTACTCAAAAACAAAGAGAGTTTTGGTAGATCAAAAACTGAGAAACTAACAAGGCATAAAGTAGAGGGAAGATCCAGAGGGGAGCCCCAGTGACAGAAGGAAGATTAGTGCAGGAAAATGGTGCAACACTGAGGGTGTACCATTTCTGGAGATGGTGGAGGTGGAGAGGAAAGGGGAGACCCATGGTAAAAGACCGAGTAGTTGGAAAATCTCCACAAAAGCATCTCTCCCTGCCTGTGCCATATATCAGCAAGGAGGATATCTGCTATCAAGCTGAAATTTCTCCCCCCACCCCAATTTTATTGAGATATAATTGACATATAGCACTGAAATTCTAAGAATAGGAGATTGGTATGGAGAGTCAGGACATTCCCCTCTACTCCTGCCCCATTACTTATAATGCCTGGCAAGAATGAAGAACAGCCCTTTCCAGAAGAACTGTTTTGGGGGTTCTTAGCATCCGCACATTGAAAATAGTTCAAGGCAGAGCAAAAGCTACTGCCCATCACAGCCTTCCCTCCACCCGCAAGTTATTCAAGTAGAGATGAGCCTGTAATCTATCACCAAACATCTGGAGAAAGCCAACACAATGGAAGAGACAAATTGAACTAAACTCGAGTAATCAGGATTAATAGAGCAATCAGAATAGGAATCAGTATAGGACAATCAGCATGGTATATGCTCCCTTAATTGACTTTGTAGTGTTAGCCAATATTCTGTGGTGTCCTAAACGCTGGCTCTTCTCTAATATAACTGCACATTATGCTCATTTTGTATTTATATATTTATTAAGAGCCCGTTGTACTTATCAAAATTTACTTTTGTGTTTCATATTTTTATCAAATATTGCATAAACTGATGCAGTATTTGTTCAGAAAGTTACTCCCTTCAAAACCAAGTTGAATGCTTTGCAACAACAGTAGTGTTATGTTTGTACAAGACAACTTTAAAAAATTTCAGGGAGGGTAGGAAAGTCTAGGATTCTGTACTCAGATTAGCTGTTTTGGAAGGAAAAGAAATAGATTCCTGTATCACAATATGTTCCAGGTGGATTGAAAAGTTAACTAATTAGAAACAAATACAGATAAACAAAAACTTGTACACAAATATTCATAGCATCATTATTCATAGTAGCCAAAAAGTGGAAAAAACTTAAATATCCATCAACTGATGAATAGATGAATAAAATTTTGGTATATCTATACAATGGAATATTCTGCCATAAAAAGGAATAAAGTACTGATATATTTCAGTTTGGGTGAACCTTGAAAACATGCTAAGTGAAAGAAGTCAGACACAAAAGGCTACATACCATATGATTCTATCATTTTGAAATGTTCAGAGTAGGCAAATACATAGAGATAAAAAGTAGATTAATGGTTGCCAGGGGGTGGGGAGAGGGGGGAATAAGGAGTAATTGCTAATACATACAAAGTTTTTTTGTGGAGTGATGCACATGTTCTGGAATTACGTAATGGTAATGGTTGTACAACTCTAAATATATAAAAACCCAGTGAATTGTAGATTTTTAAGAGGATGAATTATGGTATGTGAATCATAGCTTAAGCTGTTAAAAAAAAACACAAGACCATTTTTATAATCTCATTGATAAGACATTTTAAAGCATGATAGGGAACTCAGAAGCAATAAAAATATACCAATTTGACTCCATAAGCATTAATATCTCATAAATATAGATAACCAAATTCATAAGTGAAAATCTGCAAGTTTTAATGTCCTTTGACCCAGAAATTTGAAAATGTTTTTGGTTTTTAAGGTTTGGCTTGCAGGATCATAGTTCCCTGACTAGGGATCAAACTCTTGCCCTTGGCAGTGAAAGCATGGAATCCTAACCACTGGACCGCCAGGGAGTTCCCTCAGAAATTTGAATTTTAGCAAGTGTGTTCTAAGGAAACACTAGAACAAGAATATATAGAGGGTTTTAATTGTAACATTATTTAGAGAGCTAAAAATTAACAAATGGCCATCAGCATGGAATTGGTTAAAATATGCCAGATCAATTTAATGGACCACTAGATTGTTTTGAATTGACTTAGGGAAAAAAAATCCATGTATTGAATATAAAAAAGCAGCTTCCAGAAGAGTGAGTATAGTTTGCTACTTACATGTTTAAGACATACATGTTCATTAGGGCATAAAAGTTCTAAAGGAATTATGGGGTGGCTGCCACTTTATTTTAAAATGTTTATGGTCATGTATTGATACTAGCATAAATACTTAAAGCTTGTTCCCATTTCAAGTTTATGAAAATATTCAACCCTATTTTCTAGACTATTAATGTGTTATTTTTACATGTGGGTGTTTGGAAAAAACTAAAGATGGATTCCTACATTTTTTTTTTTTTTTTTGCGGTACGCGGGCCTCTCACTGTTGTGGCCTCTCCTGTTGCGGAGCACAGGCTCCAGACGCGCAGGCTCAGTGGCCGTGGCTCACGGGCCCAGCCGCTCTGTGGCATGTGGGATCTTCCCGGACCAGGGCACGAGCCCATGTCCCCTGCATCGGCAGGCGGACTCTCAACCACTGCGCCACCAGGGAAGCCCGGATTCCTACATTCTTTACACCAAAATGAATTTCAACTGTGAACAAAAGATTTACTTGGTAGTTCTAATACTATTTATTGATTAATTCATCTTTTCTCCATGATTATGAGATGCTGCCTGCCATTCTGATTCCTATCTGGTTGGTTTCTCTGTTTCTGTGATAGCACTATTCTGCTTCAATCACTGTTATTTGGTTTTATAATTTGATGGGATTAGGCCCTCCTTCTCAACTCTTCTCTTTTGCCCCTATTCACCTCTCCTCCTTAATCTTTTTCAAAAATTTCTAAGAATTTCTCACATTTTTGTCCCAAGATGAATTTGGATTTGGTTTTTCATTTAAACCAATGAACAAACAGTGGCTTTTGATTGGTATTGCATTACATTAATAGACTAATTTAGGGAAAATTGCATTCATTTTAATATGGAGTTTTCCTTCTAAAAACCAAAGAATTACTCCATTTATTGATCTGTGTCCCTTACTAGAATTTGGTAGTGCTTTTCACTTGTTTAATAAGTTTAATAAACTTAAGCACATTCCTTAAGTTTATTCTTAGGTATTTTGTGCCTTTCTTATTTTTGATGGGACCTTTCTGACATGTGTATTGTATCTTGTTGGAGAACCAAGTGGTTGCATTTCATATGTGCACAACACAATGAACCCCTTCCACTTTCAGGGTGGGATGTGATCCATGTGACCCATATCAGTTGTTGCAAGAAAAAGCTGTCTAACACAGTTGGTTTAACATGATGAGTAATTTAACTTCTAAAAAACACCTCAGTTTTTGTTTTTCACATTATTACCTTTTGTACTTACAAGATGGAATATAATTTGAACTCCAATTTTTCATGGTTTTGTTTTTTCCTAATATTTTATCCTTTGCTTCTAGGTCATACTAAAATTTTAGTACTTCTGGAATAAAAGAAATTGTATATTCCAAATGCATTTTCCTTGTTGGTTCATTAGTTTGGTGAAAACAAGTGGATAAATAGTGAATTTAACTCTCATTTTATTTTAATTTTTTGGCTGAGCCCTGCAGCAAGTGGGATCTAGTTCCCCAACCAGGGATAGAACCACTGCCCCCTGCAGTGGAAGCGTGGAATCCTAACTATTGGACCTCCAGGGAATTCTGTAACTCTCATTTTAAGAAGTCTGTTTTTTGGGTTACTCTTGGCCCATGGGTATTAGAAGGGAAAGGTAAAATGAAGAACTAAGTTGTTTTGTAGAGAAGAGATAATAGATATTTCCTGCATTGGAGGTGGCACAGCATAGACGTTAACGGCTCAGTTTCTGTTGTCACATAACCTACAGTCAGAACCTGATTTCTGCCATATGCTAGTTAAGGGTCCTTGGGGAAGTTATTTAACCTCCTTAAGCCGCCTGTCTCCATTTTTAAAGTACGGATACTGTCTAACACATAAGATAGTTATAAGGATGAAACGAGGTATGCTGGTGCTTGGCTTATGAGTGCTTTTTTTTTTTAAATTATGTATTTATTTTTGGCTGCATTGGGTCTTTGTTGCTGTGCACGGGCTTTCTCTAGTTGAGGAGAGCAGGGGCTACTCTGTTGCAGTGCACAGTCTTCTCATTGCAGTGGCTTCTCTTGTTGTGGAACATGGGCTCTAGGCACGCCAGCTTCAGTATGAGCACGTTTTAACTGTTGTTTACTTCTGGTCCTAGTGAGATAATGGTGTGCATCAGTGAGACATTGTCATTAGGGTTGTCCTTGAAGATCCAGGTAGGGCTTTTCTACTGCATTACCAATCCATGTTTATCATCTGAAAGTGAAAACAAAAATACGGATAAGAGGAAAAAAACATAACAACTTAAACATAACAACTTAAAATCCCCCAAACACTGCCATTCAGAAATAACATTGTTAACATAACAAGGACACCTCTTGTTACAAGTTTGGAATTGGGTCCATATTCGATTGGTAGAAGAGATTGCTTTCGTATTTGAAGAGTCTCAATTAAGGTTGCTGGGCCTAAAGTTTAATTTTTTGTTATTAGGGGCAATATTTTTGTATAAAATTTGTTCCTTAAATTCAGTTTCTCAAATGTTGGGAATCCTTATCTTCTGTTTGGGTCCATTCTCCCATGTAGACACAAGACTATGCTTAGACAACTGTAAGATATGATATACTAAACACTATCGGCAAACATAGGCCAAATGGATTCCTAGTGTAGAAGCCCCAAGTCATCATCTCCTACTCTGACTAAACTGGAACATGAGACTCCCTTTGTCTTCTGTATGCCTAAAGCCTAGACCAGGAGCAGACATAAGCAAGCAACTCTTTCCTGCTTACTATACTCTTAAGCCTTTCAAGTTGGGAGCTACTCTGGTGGGATACTAACAGGAGGAAAGTAGGTTTTTCACACATTTGTCTGCTCCTCCCCCATACAAAACACTCCATTTCCAGGACAGTTACTGTGTTGTGATCATTTCTGTCCATTTTATATAGATACTTAGCAGAGGCCATTCTTGAAGTTAGAAAGGGGGCTGGGTAAAATAAGTGGCTAACAGTCCTCATTTTTTCCATCTTAACTCGGTGGACTTAACTGTCAGACCGATGGTTAGCCAGACTGTTGTTCTCCCCACTCCCCTCTCAGTGGATAGCCTAAGTCATATCTCCACTTTGTGAGCCTCTAAGCCTTCCCTCAGCTTCTTTGTAGTTACTTAGAAATAATGGCCTGTTTTTATTTCCTAGCGTATTTTTAGGTATATTTCTTCAGTGGATTCTCTTGGAAACCATTAAAATGCATATACCTATTACTTAAGTTGATGTAAAGACTAGCCTGTATCCTGGTCAAGAAGTCATTCTTTAATTCTGTTTCCTCTTTTAAAACATGCCTCACCAGCTGTTACCCAGTTAAGCTCACTCCATAGGGTTAAGCTCACTTCATAGGGTTTAGCTCACCTCATAGGGTTATGCAGTATCATGAGTATTAAAATAACTATCAAATTGTATATTTAAAATGCCTTAGTATATGTCCCTTGTTATGAGATGTGAAATTTCACACCTTTATCAAATAATAAATACAATGACAGTGATCTCAACAATTCTAATTGTGATTTTAAAAAAGATAATTTCTTCAGTTACTAAATGTGATAGACACATTTAACTAGGTGATCAAACCCTTTAGGTTTTACCTTTGGGAGATAGGATTCTTCTCCAAGGTTAAGATACTGAAAAATGTCAGTCTTTAGTTTCAGCTATCCATTTTCTAACAATGCATCAGTAGCTTAAAAATCCAATGTGAAATGATGCCTTAGAGCATTTCTCTCTAGATTGGAATGGTGAGGGCCTGATCCATTTAATTTTTTTTTTACAAAGTATAACTTTTAAAAGATTTCTTTTTATAATGCATTTAGTAATGTAGGTTAAATGTATGTTAAGTGTTGTGTATAAGTTAAGTAATGGGACGGTGACTTTGCTGAAAATGGCTTTTCCATCTTAAATTTTCTTTCTTCCTTTATTTAAGGATTCCTAGATGAGGTTATGAAGAAGTATGGCAGTTTGGTCCCACTCAGTGAAAAAGATGTCCTTGGAAGATTAAAAGATGTCTTTAATGAAGACTTTTCTAATAGGTTTGTCAATGATGCTTAAGTTAAGCCATTGAAAAGAAAATTATTGGCTTATATGACTTTTCTCTTGATTTAAAAAAAAGGATACTTAGCAGTAAACTGAGTTGAACTTTTGTTTCGTGTTGTTTTTTTTTACTTTTTCTTTCAAAATATTTCTGTTTCAGAAAACCTTTTATCAATAGGGAGATAACAAACTATCGGGCCAGACATCAAAAATGCAACTTCCGCATCTTCTACAATAAGCACATGCTGGATATGGATGATCTGGCAACCCTGGATGGTCAGAATTGGCTGAATGACCAGGTTAGTGTATTGTATATTCTCAGCATGGAAGTTGCAGAGGATGTTGGACAATAAAATGTAATTAATAACCTCTAGGTTGGCCTCACAATTATCTTTTGGAATCAAGGATTCTTTATTCCTTACTGAAGTGACTCATTCACTAACCCAGTACAGTATTGGAAAGGTTTGATTACTGTTAGCAGTAGCAATATGTTATTCATTCTGAGTGGATGTTCTGAATTGCATAGGGTTATTAGTAAGCTGGTTTTATGTTGACTTTTTATAGGTCATTAATATGTACGGTGAGCTGATAATGGATGCAGTCCCAGACAAAGTAAGTGAAAACTTTCTCTTTAGGAGAAAGAATCCTTGTGTATTAAAGGAAGAAGCTTTTTTTTTTAACTTTATGTAATTATTGGATATTTCTTAGATTTTTAAAAGGAGATTTTTGTCTTGATACGTGCTAGGATTGCGCATAAGGTCTATAAAATCATTTCAGCATAAGAAAGTCATGATGCCAGTATTTTCCTGCTTATTTATTTCAGAATGGGTGTGTTTTTTGATATCTTGAAGAGGCTTTTTATTTTCTTTAGTGGGTAGATGCACAAAAAGGACTATTTGCTTTGAATTTTTAAATTTAACTTTAAAAAACTTTAACTTAATGTATTACTCCCTTTACAAAAGTAGTAAAGTAGTATTCATCTTCACTTTTTCTTGGATTAATCTTTGATACTCAGTTTAAGTACAAACTAACCCCCCTTAAACTCTAAAATTCCCTCAAGAGCTTAGTTACTATTTTTTAAAATTTAATATATTAAATTTTCTTTCTGAGTACTCACATTGCCTGATGGGGAGGCTTTAATTTCAAGCAAAACCTTTCCAAGTACTTTATAAACTTTTATAAATCTAATAATTTAAACAGGTAAATATAATGAATCTCAGATTCCAACACTTTATTAATAAAGACAAAATGTCATAACTTTCCGCTTAAAATCAAAAATCTGTTATACATTTTAAATTGGTATCATGAAGCTAATCTGTCAGATTCTCTATTTTGTCAAATTCTCTTAATCATCAGAAATCTAAACATACACCTGTATGTTTAGATTTAAACACCAGATGATTTTTAACATAAAAGTATTAATTTCAAGAGTATAATTTCCCTTCATTACCACTACATTTAATTCTAAACCTTCATTGGATGAAAAGGACACTTAACCAAGGCTGTCGTTCTCAAAGTATAGTCCCCAAACCAGCAGCATCAGCATCACCTGGGAATTTACTAGGAATGCAGAGTTTTGGATCCAACCGACACCTACTAAAGCAGAAACTGGAGGTGGAGCTCAGCAGTCTGTGTTTTAACAAGCCCTGCAGATTCTGAAGGACTCAAAGTTTGAGGATTACTGTCTAGAGATAGCTACTACAAGCCTTTTTTATTAATATCTTAAACTGTGTGATTCTCAAAACCAATGTGCATCAGAATCCTCAGAAACCAGATTGCTGAGCCCTGCCCTCATAGTTTCTGTTTTAGTAGGACTGGAGTGGGGCCTGAGAATTTCCCTTTTAACAAGTTCCCAGGTGATGCTGATACTGCTGGTTTGATGACCACACCCTGAGAACCTCAGCACTAAGGGAACAGTTTTATCATCTCAAGTGAGTCAAAGTTAGAGTGAACACTTTAAGACCGTAGTATGTTTACCGTCTCAGGTGAGCTGATACTCGTTTATAAGCCAGAATTTTGAAAAAGGCAAGGATGCAGGACATGATGCTACATACGACTAGGGTAATTTTTTCAGTGCTAGAAATGATCATGCTAAAGCCTTTTTATAGTTGTTATGACTATAGGAGTCTCCAAGTCCACATCCTTCAGATAGTGTTAGTTTTGTACTCCACATCCCTTGAGTTCAAAGTAATTGTTACCTGATTCTTTCATAGCCTGTTTCAACTTTATCACCTGATTTGACGAGATTTATCAGGTTGCTTCTTTACTTGATTGGATTCAGGTAATTTATTTACTGCCCCATTCCAGTTCTGACTGTAGACCAACCACATCTGTGAGGTCATCCTAATGAAAATTTGAAACAGTCTTCTTTGAACTGGTTAATGTATGTTTTGGTCATTATTTTTAAGAAGAAACTTTTCCTCATTTTTTGGTCCATCTTACATTCAGGGATTTTAAAATTTCCATTTTCTTGTGAAGTTAAGTCTTGGCACAGCTTAATATAATCTGAGTGCTTGTATTTGATGTCTTTCTAGGTTCACTTCTTCAACAGCTTTTTTCATAGACAGCTGGTAACCAAAGGATATAATGGAGTAAAAAGATGGACTAAAAAGGTATTCTCTTTATTTCTTTTTTTTTAATTTCTTTTTTATTCTAAATTTGAAATGCAGATGATAAGCCACTTTGAGTGGAAGGATAACTTTATTGCCAATTATGATGTTAATTAGAAACAGGCTTTTTAATGTAAGTTTTTTATTGTTTCTTTTGAATCCTTTTTATTTTTTATCATCATTTGATTATGTTTAGTTTTTAATTTTATTTATTTTTATAGATCTTTATTGGAGTATAATTGCTTCACAATACTGTGTTAGTTTCTGTTGTACAACAAAGTGAATCAGCCATATGCATACATATATCCCCATATCCCCTCCCTCTTGAGCCTCCCTCCTGCCCTCCGTATCCCACCCCCTAGGTCATCGCAAAGGAATCTTTTTGCTTGAAAGACAAGACACTAGTAAAATTCTTGAGTCTGTCCAGTTCATTGGAATCTGCTATAACAGAAAGCACTGGATTGGAAGTTCATGGTTCTGACATTGCTATTAGCTTGCTGTACAACTTAGATAAGACACTTAATTTGGGCTTCAGATTGCTTATTTATAAAACAAAATGATAAATTAGAGCAATCCCTAAGGTAGTTTCCAACCTTAATTTCTCTCAGTATTGACTGTCAGAAACATTATTTTAAAAGCCTATTTATATACTATTTTTGATATTTTGAAATTACCAACAAGTTCAAAATTCACAGTCATAAGTCTAGAGATACTGTAACTTTTCACTTTTTATACTGGATGGGTTAGAGAAATTAGGAGTAAGTCTTGTCTTATGTAGTTGTGGGTGGAAATAATTTTTTGCAAAGTACAAACACCTGATTGAACATTGCTATATAGGTAATATGTTCAAGGCATCATCAGTAGTGGCAAGATAAACTATATGTGGTTGAAGAGTGCACATCTGGGGAAATAGATATAATGAACTCAGGATTCAGACCTGGGTTCAGATCCTTTTTTTTTTTTTTTTTTTTTTTTTACACACACACACACTGTATTTTATGTTTACAAGAGATAAATAGACTGACACCAAGCATTGTAAATGGATGACCACAACAAAAGCAACAATGATTGCAATTACCAAACACGAAACACACTCATACTATGTCATAATATTGACATTCAGTCCAGTAATCCTCCACTGTAACAGCTCCTTTACTTTGCAGTGAAAATTGATTTGTATATTTTTTGCCCCTGAGTCCTTTGGGACTTTTTTTTTAGTCAAACAAAGTCACAAAAATTATAATCATCCTCATCAGTTCACTCAGTCCCATGTAATTAATTTTTTTTATCTTGATCTTTTGTTAGCAGTTTTATGAGTTCATCAGTTTTCCATTAGAGTTCTGAAAATGCTTATTCATTCAGTTCAGCAGTATAGTCAGTGACCAGAAACCTGTACTTGTCAGAGTCTTTTCCATGAATTCCTTGAAGATGAAAGAAACCCTTTTATAGGAGCATATTTGCAAAAGCATCAGAGTACACCCAGAACTGTCTGTAAATGACAGAAGAGTTAAAAATGACCATGGTTAAAGATTTGATGAAAGTTCATAATCAATTGACAAGGAAATTTAGTTATTTCTGAGATATACATTTTAAAGTAATAACTAGAATTATGACTTACAACATTATACCGGAACATATAAGATTTTTGGGGTTCAGATCCTGGTTTAGCCACTTAACTGGTTGTAAGACCTTGGGTGAATTACTTAATTACTTTAATCTTTAGTTTCATCATCTATAAAATAGGAATACCGGTTTTATTTATCTTGTGAGGATTAAATGAGATAATGCATGTAAACCACTAAGCACATGATAAACACATTAAGTGGTCATCATTTTTATATTGTGATGGGAGAAGCATGGGAGAAGACTAGTGTAGCTGGAATGCAGAGCAAAGAAGAGAGTGACATAAAGTGGATCTGATCAGGGTCTTGAGGTCTGTGTTTTGAATTTTATCCTAAATGTGTAAGAATCTATTGAAGGGTTGTAGGTGACGACATCCAATTTGTAGTCTGCTCTAGTGGCACTGAAGAAGATGGACAAGTGTGGGAGCAAAGTTGATGTGGGTAGAACAGGAGGCCACTGCAGATTGATGATACTTTAAATTAGAATGGTAGAGATGGAAGATGTACACAAATTTGAGTGTGACCTAGGGAGTAAAATAACAGAACTTGGTGATGAGTAGGTTATGGGAATGAAGGAGAAGGAAGTGTGAAAGATGACTTCTGAGTATGTGGCTTGTGCCACTGGATGGGCTATGGTGGTGTTTATATTAGAAAAATTGAGGACAACTAATTAGTAGGGGATTGGTCAAATTAAAACTGTACATACATATAATAGGATGCCACTTAACCAGGAAAAGTTACATAGCTGAGGAAAGATGATCATATGTAGTATGGATTAGAGAAAGGTTAGACAGGTATACCTTGGAGATATTGTAGGTTTGGTTCCAGACCACCACAATAAAGTGAGTATTGCAATAAAGTGAGTCACTGGATTTTTTGGTTTCCCAGTGCGTATAAAAGTTATGTTTACACTATATTGTAGTCCCTTATGTTTGCAATAGCATTATGTCTAAAAAAATAATGTGCATACCTTAATTAAAAATACTTTTTTGCTAAAAAAATGCTAACCATCCCCTTAGCCTTCAGTGAGTTGTAGCAGTAATATCAAAGATCATTGATCACAGATAACCATAATAAATAAAATAATAAAAAAACAATTTGAAATATTGCAAGAATTACCAAAACGTGACACAGAGACATGATGTAAACAAATGTTGTTGGAAAAGTGGTGCCAATAGACTTATCTATGCAGGGTTGCCATAAACCTTCAATTTATAAAAAATGCAATATCTGCAAAGTACAGTAAAACAAGGTATGCCTTGTAAATAGCATGGAAAAATTATACTCATGGAAGAATTCCTGAATAATAAGCAACATGAGAATGAAGGAATAAAGTCAAGTATAAATATGTGAGTCATTTCATTAAATAGAATAAATTAAATTGTTCCATCCTCTGGAGCCTCTCAGATTGGGTTAAATCAGAAAATCCAGCTATGTGCTGTGTATAAGAAGTAAACATAAAATAATACGAAAAAGAAAGCTTGAAAGTAAAGTGACAGGTAAAGAGGTACTAGGCAAATGCAAACCAAAAGAAAGGAGTGGCAAGCAAAAAGGAGGAATAGCAGTATTAACAGCAGATGAGGTAGAATTTAAGGTGAAAAGTACACTGTATGATAAAACTTCAATACATAGGAGATATAACAATGATTACAAAAGCTAGGAGACCTTGGTAAATAGTGATAATGGGAGACCTCTTTCATAGTTGGACAAATCTAGTAGATAAAAAATAAGATCATAAATAAAAAATAATACAACCAGTGCTTTTGGTTTAATAGATATATACTAGATCTTTATACCCCTCAAAAAGAGAATATACATTTATTCCTATATCTAAGGAACACTTGTAAAAAATTGACCATGTACTTAGCCACAAAGAAAATTATTACACTATTCCTTAACCACAGTTCAGTTAAATTAAAAATAAATATTAAAAGATGACTAAAAAAACTTAATTAAAAAATTGCACTAGATATAAACCCTTGATATGACCCCTGGGTCTAAAAGAAAATAAAAAATGAAATTATATACAAACTGTCTAGAAAAGGATAGAAAGGGCAACACATCTTACCAACCACTATGGAACATAATGAAAGCTGTTTTGAGGAAAAAATAATGGCCATAAATGCATTATTATTAAAGAAAAAATGAAAGAAGAATTAAGTACTCACTAAATTAGACTACATTAATATAAATTACAGAACGACCAAGGATTTGAATGCAACAAGACAGTGAAACAGTGGAAGTACAAAGGAAATCCATAGCAGAACTTTAAAAAAATAATCTCAGAGTAGCAAAGTCCATTCTGTGTACAACTTAAAGCTCAGATGACATTAAAAAAAAAAAAAAAAAAAAAGAATTAATTACCTAAAAGGACAAACAGTAAACTGGGAAAAAATATTTGCAATTCAAATCACAGAACTAATTTTTTAAATATATAAAGTGTTTCTATACATCAATAAGAAAAAGACCTCACCAACTCAATAGAAAAATGGGTGAATGATAAGAATGAAAAGTTTTGGGACTTCCCTGGTGGCTCAGTGATTAAGAATCCACCTGCCAATGCAGGGGACACAGGTTCGATCCCTGGTCCAGGAAGATCCCACATGCTGCGGGGCAGCTATGCCCGTGTGCCACAACTACGGAGCTTGCGCTCTAGAGCCCGCAAGCCACAACTACTGAGCCCGCATGCTGCAGTTACTGAAGCCTGCGTGCCTAGAACCCGTGCTACTCAACAAGAGAAGCCACTGCAGTGAGAAGCCCGCACACTGCAATGAAGAGTAGCCCCTGCTCGCCGCAACTACAGAAAGCCCGTGTGCAGCAATGAAGACCCAACACAGCCAAAAATAGATAAATAAATTAATTTTTTAAAAAAATGAAAAGTTTTGTAGTAAAGAAGTGCTTATTATTGAGTTCTGGTTGTAAGTCCTTTGTCAGATCTATACTTTTTTACTGCTTTCTCTCAGTCTGTGGCTTTTATACTTATTTCTTAAACAAGTGTGGTTTTTTTTTTTTTTTTTTTTTTTGGCCACACCGTGAGGCATTTGGGATCTTAGTTCCCTGACCAGGGATTGAACCAGTGCCCCTTGCATTGGGAGTGTGGAGTCTTAACCACGGGACCGCCAGGGAAGTCCCTAAATATGTGTTTTGATGAATGGAGGTTTTTATTTTGATGCAATCTAATTTACCATACTTTTTTCTTTTATAGTTTTGCTTTCTGTATACCCAGTCTAAAAAATACTTGCCTCATATGTTTTCTTCTAACAGCTTTATAGTTTTAGGTTTTACATTTACATCTCTGGTACATCTCAGTTTTTGTGTAAGATACAAAGTAGGGATCAAGGTTCTTTTTTTTCCCCTTCATTGGCATTTCCTGAAAAGGCTTCTCTTTCCCACTTTAATTGCTTTGGCATCTTTGTAGAAAGTCAGTGGACAACATATGTATGGGTCTGTTTCTGGACTTTATGTTTTCTTGCATCAATCTCTTTGTTTTTATGCTAATACCACACTGTCTTGATCACTTTATCTTTACAGTTTGTCTTAAAATCAGTGTAAGTGTCCAGCTTTAGCCTTCTTTTTCCAGATTGCTTTGGCAATTCTAGGTCCTTTTGTATTTTCATATAAATTTTAGAATCATTTTGTCAATCTCTGCTTTTAAAAAACTTGCTGGATTATGATTGGGATTGTGTTTAATCTGTATGTTCATTTGGGTAGAATGGACATCTTAACGGTATTAAGTCTTCTAGCCCATGACATGGTATATTTTCCATTTATTTGGGTCTTTAATTTTTCTCAGCAATATTTTATAAATCTTAGTGTACAGGTCTTGCATGTATTTATTTATTTATTTACGTGGTTGCGCTGGGTCTTAGTTGCAGCAGGCGGGATCCTTAGTTGTGGCTCACCAGCTCCTTTAGTTGCAGCACATGTGCTCCTTAGTTGCAACTTGCAGGCTCCTTAGTTGCAGCCGCTGGGCTCCTTAATTGTGGCATGTGAGCTCTTATTTTTTTTAATGTATCCCTAAGTGTTTCATATTGATGAAACTGCTAAAAACAATTTTTAAAACGTTATCTTCCAGTTGTTTGCAGTTAGTGTATAGAAATACAATTGATTTCTATAAATTGACCTTGTATCCTGTGACTTGTCAGACTCACTGGTTTTAGGAGCTTTTTTGTAGATTCTGTGAGAATTTCATAGAAAGTCATGTCTGTAAGTAATGACTGTTTTATTTCTTCCTTTCCAAATCGTATGCCATCTTTTTCTTGCTTTATTGCACTGGCTAGGACTTCTAGTACGTTGTTGAATAAAAGTAATGAGAGAGGACACCTTTGCCTTGTTCCTAATCTTAGGAGGAAAGCATTCAGTTTTTCACTACTGTTTATGATGTCAGTTGTAGGTTTTTTGTAGACGCTCTTTACCAGGTTAAGGAAATTCCCTCCTATTCTTAGTTTGCTGAGAGCTTTTAATCATAGATGGATGTTGAGTTTTATCAGATGCTTTTCCCTATATCTAAGGAGATGATCCTGTCTTTTCTCATCTTTATTCCTTTAATGGGACCCAAACTGAAGGAGCAGCACCTAATCTTCAGACATGTCAGTCTCAGGGCCACATGATGGCTCTTGAAGTTTCAGCTTGGTCATGAGATAAATTCATTTCTCTTTACAGTGAATCATATGACTACATTTTTCCCCCTGGAAGGGGCAGTGAAGCCACATGGTAATAGGTAGTTCTGTATAATCCTCTTACAGGGAGGACACCAAGTAATTGAGATCAGTAATACAATTGACCACACACATCATTCTTTTTTTTTTTTTTTTTGGTCCCTCCTGCTGTAGCATATTCTTATTTTAGCATTTCTTATTTCATCATTTTGAACTATATTTTCTACAATTTTAAAGTACTTTATATATTTGAAGCTCTTTTCATCTCCAAGGCATTATATTTCATTTTTTCCTGTAGTTTTTGGCAATATACAACTTGTTACTGTTTCAGATATTTTTTTCTTAGAAATTTAAGGACTAACTTTGAATTAGATAAGTTCCCACTACTAGCTCTCCACTTTATTATGCAAATGAGAAACCAACTTTTTTAATACCTACAGAGAGGGCATAGTTCAGTGAGAAAGATTTTTGTAAACAATGCGTTTCGAAAGTTCATCTTCTAATTCTACCTTATTAGCATGCCAAGCCCATGAGCCTCTCCCAGCTCTTTGCCATCTAGAGTAGATAACCCCCCATTTCTCCTGAAGCTAAATCCTCTGATAACTAGAGGGCTTTGTGCCTACCTTCTTGTTCATACACAAGTCTCAATACATAGTCTCAATACACACTCCACCTGACAAGTGAAACCTTTAACCTACACATGTTGAAGAAATGTGCTCCAAACTCAGCCTTGTTTAGACATTATCTCTCAATCCAAGAAAGCCTGTTAACAACCAGACTCTTCATCATCACATCCTCTATTTTTCTATCTTAGTCACTCCACACACATCATTCTTAATTACATATATGTAATAAGGTTGTGTGTGTGCGTGTGAACATTAATATATTAAAAAGAAGAAAAAGATCTGGAAAGACAAACTGAAGTATATCTTTTATCTGTATTTTGCAATTTTTATTTTAAAATTGATTTATAATTAAGAAAAAGTTTCTTTTTGAGAAAAATGTAAATTTGGTCTCATTTAATGCTGTATTTTAAATATGATTTCTTGTTTTAGATACTCAGAATTTTTGAGCTGGAAAGGACCAATTGTATGTCCTATTTAGTATTTCCTGTCCACCTCACCTCTCAGGTTTATGGATACATAAACTGAAAAGCAGAAGTGGTTTGTTACGAGGTTATGTAGACTGGTAGAAGATTCTTCTAGAACAGGACATTATCTGAATATCAGAAAGCAAAGAACGCTTGAGAAATAGTTTCTAAGAATCTAGTTTAAAGTAGCCCTATAGGGACTTCCCTGGTGGCGCAGTGGTTGAGAACCCACCTGCCAGTGCAGGGGACACAGGTTCGATCCGTGATCCAGGAAGGTCCCACATGCCGCAGAGCAACTAAGCCCATGCGCCACAACTACTGAGCCTGTGCTCTAGAGCCTGTGAGCCACAACTACTGAGCCCTCATGCTACAACTACTGAAGCCCTTGTGCCTAGAGCCTGTGCTCCGCAACAAGAAAAGCCATGGCAATGAGAAGCATGTGCACCGCAACGAAGACCCAACACAGCCAAAAATAAAATAAGTAATTAAAGAAGAAAATAGCCCTGTAATCGTTTTAACCCAGGGAATCACTAAAATACAAAAAACGCCTGAGAAAAATCCATTCACTCTTTTACAGATGTTTATTGAGTACCTACTACTTTATCATCCAGTCCACAACTGGGATTTTGAGTGGTACAGTGAATGTTTCTAGATTTTTAAACGATATGTATTACGATATGAAGGGTGAGTGAGGATGTAAAGGACAGGAAGAATTATCAAGGCTCTTTTTCTCAATTTCGACATCTGAGAGATTTGAGGTAGTGATAATAACAGCTAAGATTTATTGGCTACATATAATTTGCTAAGCACACTTTTGTGCATTTTACATTTATTGTCACTCTCAACAACTTCATAAGGTGGGTACTATTGTTATCTGTATTTTATAATTGAGGAAATCAAGGCACAGAGAAGCTATGAAAATTGCCAAAGTCATCTGGCCAATAAGTGGCAGAGCTACAATTTGAACTTGACCAGACTTAACTTCAGAGCCTGTGACCATATTGCAAGGCTATGTTGTTTTCTAATACCACAATTCCTTCCTAAATAAGAATTGATTCTAGGTCAAATATGTATATAAGAAAATAAGTTAGGCTTAAAAATAAGGGGCTAAGTCATTTTAGGTAGTTAATAAACACAGGTTTAGCAGGTTAAATGGAAAACAGTGCTTTCTGTTATCTTCAGTTTTCTTGTGTGTTTTAGCTTACTAGTTACAAACATGGGCTTTAGACTAAGATCTGGGTTCAGATTCTGGCTTCACCACTTCCTAGTTTTATGACCTTGGACAGGTCAAAGGTCAGTAAAAGGAAGCTGCTGTTTGTTGTTGGTTTGGAAAGCCTGTGGTGATGGCTACATTTCTTTTTCTTTTCTTGATCAGGTGGATTTGTTTAAAAAGAGTCTTCTGTTGATTCCTATTCACCTGGAAGTCCACTGGTCTCTCATTACTGTGACACTCTCTAATCGAATTATTTCATTTTATGATTCCCAAGGCATTCATTTTAAGTTTTGTGTAGAGGTAAGTTAATATACTGCCCCCCCCCTTTTTTTCCCCATTTATTTTGTGATTGACCAGATGGTATCTCAGCTCTAGGATAGAACAACAGAAGTCAGTACCACAGATGATCATTTTCTGTCATGTCATGTCAAAAATGTTGGCAGAGAAAAGGACAAGAGGAATCTCCAGGTGGGAAGAGGTAGCTGTCCACGATCTGGATCCCTCTCTGAGATACATGCCCTGTTTTGGATTTCATCAGATTTTTTTCTGTCTTTCCCTTAAAACTACATTTTGAATGTGGATAGAAATCATTTTCCTTGGTTTCTCTTAGAGCTAAAATTGGCTTGTATCTTCAAAATAACTTCTGTAGAGTGTATTATAGCCAAGAGAACCAGCTGGCAAAATATTAGAGTTCAGTTAATAAGAGTTCAATAAGATGGTGGGATACAAAGCAAGAAAAATCAGTATGTTTCCTGATTCTCCGGCACAGTTAGAAAATGTAAATGAAAACAGAAAGATTCCATTTTCAAAAGTAGCAAAGACATGAATTACCCAGGAATATACCCTAACAAAAAATGGGGACATTCTTTGAGATGAAGACTCCAAAGTATTTAAAGGAAATCTGAATAGATGGGAAGACAGGCACACTCAGTATCGGAAGGAGATTAATTCTCCCTAAACTAATATAAACTAATTTCTGTCCTAATCAGTTTCCCAGGAGGATTTTGAATGAAACCTGATAAGCTCATCCTAGAATTCATATTGCAAAATTCATGTGCATGAACAGCTAAAATAGTTTTGAAGTAGATCAAAACTGAACAAAGGAATATTTGGTCTACTAGATGTCAAACCATATCACAAAGTTTTGAAAATTAAAGTTATTTTAATTATATTGGTTTAGGAATAGACAAGTGGATTGGTGGAACAGCATAGAGAATCTAGAAGTAGCTCATGTATATGTGGGAACTTAGTTATAATATAATAAAGTTGGGGACGGACAGGCTATTCGATATATGCCATTGGGAAAATTAGCTCTCTATTTGGAAAAGTAAAATACAGGTTCTGTTTCATACTATTTATAAGAACAAATTCCAGATGGAATAATGACCTAAATATAAAACACAAAGAGTGTGGAAGGTCTTATACAGAACCAAAAAAAGCAAAAGACATAAAGGAACAGATTGATAAATTTGACCATGTCATCATTTGAAACTTCTGTCTGTCATAAAGTTAAAAGGGATAGATTTGGAGAAAATGTTTGTGACATAGATAATAGTCACTATCCAGAATATAAAAAGAACTACAAATGAATAAGAAAAAGAAGGATCTAATAGAAAGGGACAAAGGATAAAATAAGTGATTTTTAGGAAAAATGAAAATAGCCATTAAACACATGGAGAGATGCTCAGCCTCACCAGAAATAGGGGAAATGCAAATTAAAACTACCTCAGGGTTCCATTTTTTTGCCTGTTATGTTAGGAAAAGTTCGATGTTACTAAAGTGGGTGTAAGAAACAGGCATTCTCAATTTCTGGTGGAGTGTATAAATTGATACAGCCCCTTGGGGAACAATTGCAATTCTAAGTGCCAAAAAGACACATATCCTATTACATACCAGTTCTGTTTCTTGGTATATACTACATAAAAATACTTGTATATGCACACAAGAATGGGGCATACACCAGGATGTTCATTGCAGCATTACTGATAATAGTGAAAAGTCAAAACAACCTAAATTTAGCTCTACTAACAGACTAGCTAAATACATACATACGCTGTAGTATATTCACAATATTAAACTGACCATAGCAGTTAAAAAGAATATAGTAGATCTTTGTGTCCTAACGTGGAAAGATCTCCAAGACATACTGAGTTTGGAAAAGCAAGTTGCAGAATGATACTATATATGGAAAGAAAATACGAATATGCAGATACGTGTATGTGTGTATGTATGTATGTATATACAGACACATACTTGTATCTCTACATGTACATACATACTTCTGCTCCACCTTCAGGGGGTTAATTCATGTAACCTCTGACTTCACCCTTAGAAAAGATAGGCAGAGAAAGATACACAAAGAGGTGGAGGGCATAAGGGAAAATTAGGAACTTCAGTAGGCTTCATCTTGGTAGAGATTTCAGCAGTGGACTTGACTGTATTTAGTATCCAGGATGGGTTTTAAGTATCACTTTCTAGAAGCTGAATGATACTTTTACCTGCAGCCCTCAAAAATATGGAGTATATCTAAGGCTAGAATGTTTAAATTTCATTTCAGTTATTAATGATTTCTGCCATGGGTTCCTTCCCTTTGTTGGGCATTGGCAGTAATTAAGGCTTTCTTTTTGTTTTGCCAGTATTTATTTAAGTTTCAAATTCAGCAAGTTGACTTACTCCTGGAAAAGGCTGACCATCTCATAAAAAGATCTAATTAAAGCATATACCAGTGTCCACAGTCTAAGTGCATACAATACAGAAGGTCTGAGTCCTTCACTCTATAAAAATTAAAAAAGGTCTGAAATCAAGTTCCAGCTTTAAACTCTTTAATGCATACTCTGCCCAGTGGTGGGGCCACAGCCTCCTCCTTTGCTTCTGTCTGCTGCGGGCAGGTTCCATTTTTCACCAACTGATGGAACACAGCATCTGTGTTGTGGTTTCTTTTTAACCAGAATATAAGAAAGTATTTGCTGACTGAAGCCAGAGAAAAAAATAGACCTGAATTTCTTCAGGGTTGGCAGACTGCTGTTACCAAGGTAAGTAAGTGATAAAAATGAAAACCCAGGCATGTCAAGGGGCTGGAATTGTCTAAGGGGTGGGTGTCTTTAAAAGCACATGAAGACTGATCATGAAGATACCAATAGAGAGCCTAGAGGCTGCAGGGAGGCAGCTCAGAGTAAACCTCAGTTCAGTATTCATCACCTGGCTGCCCAATTTCCCACTGCCTGCTGGGGCAAATAAATTCAGTCATTTCATCCTGGGGGCAGCTGCTGATGATATAGTTGCTCTGTTGAAAAAAAAGGAAAAAAAAATTTTTTTGGTGGCATCTGCCTCTTGCCTCATGGCTCTTATTTCCAGATGACTCATGTAGACCCAGAGAAATACTGACGTGACTATTTGGATTCACTAAGGGAGCAAGTGTACTGGGCTGCTTTCCAGGCATTTGGGGAAGACAAGTGGCCTGAGTGCTTCAGTCTGAACAGTCTAGAAGCAGCACTATGTTTGGCCATAGACATAAAAGCTGTATGCGGGGCAGAGTGAGCAGGCCTAGCCTCTTAACCCTGTCACAAATATCAGTGTCTTCCGTTTTATGGGCACTGCTTTGTTTTCATAGTGTTTTTCTATGTATGATCTCATTTGATCCTTACAATCTGTGAGGTAGGCAGGTCATTTAGGGATAAGAAGCTCTTTATTGTAGATGAGAAAGCTGAATCCTAGGTGTGAACTTCCCCAAAGGCCATCAAAACTATTGACAGAGTGAAGTCTTTGAACTCAGGTCTATCCAGATCAAAGACACTGCTAAAAAGGCAGGGTCTTGATATAAACCTTTAACCCAAACCCAAAGGGACAAGGCTTATTTGTTTATCCTTGAACTGTACTATATGCTAACTTCTAAACTTATGTTTTGTATTTTAAATAACCTAGTATATTAGTTCAAACCAGAACTGAACTTGTGAATATTCTGAATTTACCCAGTAGTATATCCAGGTATTCTAAATTTAATCAGGATCTTTCATATTCCAACACTTTAGGCAGACGACAGTAACCAGTTCTTTGGAAAACATACTGCTTACCTTTACCATGTCTTTAAAAGAATAGGACAGAGTTGTGAAATATGAGATGAAAAGGGAAGACTGCCAAGCAGCATTGTTACTACGTATTCAGAGTCCAGGCCATGCGCTGTGTTCTCTGATCCACAATTCCATTTTGATTCCATTGTCAGTGAATTGATAGCAAAACTAAATATCCAAATGGAAGTTTTAAAATAGGATTTTATTTGATTTCCCACTTCTCATATTTAGGCAAAATGTTCTAAGTTGTGGTTGATTGATAGCTCTTTTCATGGCCAGATGCCTCCATAAACTCAAACACTTTGAATACCAGAGGTACACACCAGCTGTCTTGGATACAGACAAGTTTCCTGTCTCGCTCATTTTTCCATAAAAACAGCTTTTCTTATCTGAAGAGGAATACTTGGTTTTATTTTAATGATCGTTTTGTTTTTCCCCGTAGTGTATTCCACAACAGAAAAATGACAGTGACTGTGGAGTATTTGTGCTCCAGGTAAAGAAATAGTTTTTTCAGTATTTACAATTTATAAATTAAATTTATTGGGTTTAGGGAGAAGTGGGATCCCTCTGATGTATACAGGTACTAGGTACAGATAACAGAACACTTTTCCTCCCAACCCTCCTTTGTTGTTGGGAAGCAGTAGTTGTGCATTTTCATATATTATCATTAGGAAGAATCACCTTCTAAGGCTGAAGATGAATAATTGGTATCATCCATGTCATATCAGAGGCTATTGGTAAGCCACATTGGAGACTGATGTGAATTTGTCTGTTTCATAGACCCTTGGCATTGGTAGTATTAACTATATTTTTCTAACCATTGGTAGGTAGTCTTTAACCACAGAGTAAAACCTAATTAGATTTTAAATAAGGGCCACATTTAAACACTGTGCTTTCTCATGCTGTAGATCTTAGGTCTCAAAGGGCTATTGAAAAAGTTGTTATACATTTATGAAGGAAATTATAGTACATAATCCATGAATTTAGAGATTTCCGAAGATCTTGGAAGATGGGCTCTCTCACATGACTCACGTTTGTAAACAAATTCAAGTTCTCACTTAAAGGCCATGTTAGGTCTGGCTGCATTCTCAGCAGATTTCACCTTTAGAAGAACTGGAAGCCCCTTCATCGGTTTTGCTTTTCACAGTATTGAGTGGGGAGAGAGGGAGAGTCCCAAGACATATACTTGCCTGGAAAATTGACTATAATTTGGAGGTAAATGTTTTAAAACAGTTTTACGAGTTTAAACAAACTTTTAACATTCGCCTTAGACCCTATTCTATTAGGTCTGCATCTAGTAAAATATATTAGGCTGGTACATAACTCCACGTGCCACTTAAGTGTTTCTGGGACCTTTGCAGTACTGCAAGTGCCTCGCCTTAGAGCAGCCTTTCCAGTTTTCCCAAGAAGACATGCCCCGAGTGCGGAAGAGGATTTACAAGGAGCTGTGTGAGTGCCGGCTCATGGACTGAAACTCAGCAGGGACTCTGGGAAGTCTGACCAAGTTGGAGCAGATGGTTTGTTACTTGAATCTCCAAACACTTATTTGAATTTTTACAGATATTTCAGATCAGTGGTGTTGGGCCGCTGTTGTTACCTCAAATTTATTTTCTGCCCTTACTCATTTCCCTAGTTACTATGTACTATTTTTTAATGTTCAGTTTGGTTTCATTTTTAATTTTATGGATTCTGTGTGTGTGTGTCCCCCCCATATTTAATATTTATTATCCAAACGCATGCATATAGACAGAGCATGCAGTGCAGAGTATTAAAAAAAACAAAAAAAAGCCTAGTAGATTTGGTGCAGCTTTTGAAACTTAGTTAGATGTGAACTGAATACAGGTTTAAATTTTAATTCCAGAACCTAAAAATGCAGGATGTTTTTGATACAACGTAACTCTGAGAATAGTAGATGTTCCCTGGGGCATAAAGGGTAGCTAGAAGGGGTTTCAGACAAAGCCAGTCCTGTTTTATTTTTACCAGCAGCACCTTTCACTGACTTCCCTCTCCAAGTGAGTCACATTCTTTTTGAAGGGTGAAAAGGAAGTGGCCATAAACTGACTGGTATGTTCTATTTACGGAGGCACACTTGTAAGCACAGTGCCTGCTTTGGGAAGAGTTGATTAAGGTATGAGAAAAAGACAGTGACCTTGAGGGTCCATTTATCTTCACACATGAGAGATTTCAATCTTGGTTTTAAGAAGCATTTATAATAAATGCTTTAATCTTACAAAGGCTTTTGCTGGAACACTGATTCCCTGGATTTTTCTGGTTTTGACCCATTAAAAAATTAGTATCTGTCAAAACTAGTGGTCAAACAAATGAGAATTCAGCCTTTCTAACAGCAATTGTTTCCCATATGGAAGAAATTCAGATTTGCCAAATACCTTTCTATTTCAAGGGTATTTAAAATATAAACACTCAAAACCGAAGACTGACTTCAGGTATTTTGCACGTGGGTGGAGAGGAGAGAACAGGAAAGGTATTAAGGGAGACATGAAACTGTGGGAGTACAGCAAATGTTATGAGTTTTTTCCCTCTTATTTCTCTAGTGATCTCAACAGCATGCAGGGCTCATCTGCCTCTGCTTGACCAACCCTGAGACTCTAGCACAGGAGTCCTTTTTTTTGCTTCCATGAACCTCATCTTCTGGGGGAAGGCAGAAGTGGCCCTGTCCTGATTTATTACCCTTGGCTGCATTAGGGTTAAAGTAATGGATCTTGCATCTTTAATCTAACAAAGTTTTGTGATATTGGAAACGAAAGGAAATAGGGAAAGATGCATGTTAAACTACATCTTTTCTGAACTGGGGGAGGAAAAACAACAAACGTGTATACAAGAAATTCAGAAGCTTGTACAGAAAAATACCAAGTAAATGGCAGAAGATGCTTTGGTTTATGCCTCGTTAGGTGTGAGGTGTTGAAAATAAAAAGCTAAAATGTGCAGTTTAACTTGGCCATACGGTAGGGCTGACTGCCAGCAGTTGAGGGTGGAGTCAGAACATGTTTACGTGCAGGGTTCCCATCCCGACATTCCAAGCACCAACACCAGTGTTTACATTGTAAACAGCCCCAGCACTTTCCTAGTCCCTCAGACTCAAACTCCTTAGTATAATATAAAACCAGGTCAGTATTTCTTATTGTGCTTCAAGTCATTAAAAAGACTGATATTAGAGGCACTTTGTGCTGCTACAGGTAGGGTTGTATCAGCATTAGGAAAGGTGACAAAATGGGTTGGGTGTCTTCTTGAGGTTTTCAAGTATAATTATACAAACGAGATTTTTCAAACCTGTATGTGAGACATTTGCCTTTTTTTTTTTTCCTTGTAATGGGTAACTAGACTATTGATTAAAAATGTCTTATACTTTAGAGCTCCGTATCTCGTATCTCACTCTCTGACAGAAGGAGGCATACAGAAGAGACAGAATTGTGTTCTGGCCAAAATCTTAATGCCCAAAGTTTCAGTTGCCATTTCCTCCACTCTGAGAAATGGTCATGCTCTTAACAGGGAGGCAGAGAGAACCTAAGGTGAGCTGTCCCAAGTCCAGGGTGCCTTTCATGTCCAGTTTAGTAGGGCACCTTGAGGTACATTGTCCAGCATGCTTTAGCTTAAATGTCAGATATTTTAAGTCTGGTTAAAATGTTTCTCTGTTGTTCACGAAACTTGCTTCAGCACACATAGTTGCTTCCCCCCATCTTGAGATTAGGTGCAAACCTCTATTTAGCCCAAGCCCTAAGTTTAGAATGGCCTTTATCCTGATGTTTGCAATAATGGCTTCCTTGCAACAGAAATTTTGGAAATACAGTCTGGGCTGTTGGTAGAAGAGACAGGCATTGTTTTACTCTCACTAGCTTGGCACTGAGTTGTTTGGGTGCCCTCAAGGTGGGCAGACCTTATGCTTTTGGGGTTGAGGGCAGGCCTTATCAAACTAAAAGCTGCTTATGATGTGCCTTCAACAAGCTGCTCAGTCCTCTCCATCAGCAAATTTACCAGTCTGTAGTTGCTTTTATCCTTTCGTTAAATCTATAGCAATGAATGTAGATTTAGTTCAACTTTTAGTTAAGTTCTACTCAAGAATCATAGAGAACCAACCTTCTCTTAAGGAAGGGATGCACTTAAGGAAGGGAGAAGCAGCAGTTGCTGCCAGTAATCCCCAAATCATTTGTTTTGGCTTTGCATTTTGTTTTCTACTTATCATTGAATATGATTAACATTGGTCACCTTGAATTCATAGTTGGAACAAAATAACAGACCTAACTGGGACACAGCCAGCACTAGCCTAAGTTGAGCTGCCCCTTTTCTTTGCAGTTGTGGTATACTACTTCCCTGGGTTAGAAGGAATAATTGGGAGCTCTGGGTGAATCAGACTCTTCAGGCGAGAACCAGTGTGTTAATAGTGTGAATTAGATATCCTGATTACCTGCTCTGCTTAATTGTTATGCAACTGAACTAATCAGCAGGTGTAAAGCACATACTTTGTTATGTGCTAGGCTCTGCCTCCTGGCCTGTAGATAATTAAGAAGACCTAGGGAATGCCATCAGAAGTGCTAATTGTATTTGGGTGTTAACAAAAGCAAATCTAGACAAGCTGTCCACTTAAATGGTACCTTTTGGTTAGAAAAAAGTTATTTAAAGATTGTGATCATGTAAAAATCACTCAAACCTTCTAGCAAAAATATTTTTTTGAAAAATAAACTAAATGCCTTTATAAATGTGTGTTCTCTTGTGTTGGATAAAATGTACTGTTTGGTAATTTTTCCCAGTGACATACCAGTCACGACAAGGCTCATCTATTAACAGTGACCAGTGTGGGCTCTAAGCAGCCCACACTGTCCATTTAGTAGCATTTTTTGCAATGATGGAAATGTTCTGTATTGGCATCCTACAAATTCCATTATCATCTGCAACAGCCATTAACCACGGGTAGCTATTGAGCATCTGAAATGTAGCTAATGTGACTTACTGAGGAACTGAGTGTTTTAATTTAGTTAATTAGCTACATGTGGCTAGTGGCTAGCAATATTAGTAACTGTCAAATTAAAATGGACATGCAGGGCTTCCCTGGTGGCGCAGTGGTTGGGAGTCCGCCTGCCGATGCAGGGGACGCGGGTTCGTGCCCCGGTCTGGGAAGATCCCACATGCCGCGGAGCGGCTGGGCCCGTGAGCCATGGCCGCTGAGCCTGCGCGTCCGGAGCCTGTCCTCCGCAACGGGAGAGGCCACAACAGTGAGAGGCCCGCGTAACGCATAAAAAAAAAAAAAAAAAAAAAAAAAAAATGGACATGCAAATTCTGCATACTATTCATAGATTTCCCCCCAAAAATGTATTCCAGAGTAAAGACCGCTTCAATGTCATTATCGATGAGGAAACACAGACAATAAGTTGGTCCAATTTTATTGCACTCTGTTACAGAAGACAATTCAAATAGGAACCACTGTGGTTTTAATGCCTATAGAAATCTGAGTTACGTTTTACTGCAAAATATAAAATACATTAATTCAAACTAGAGTGTAAAAAAGATTTTAATAATGAATTGTATGTCCTCATTAGATATTTGCAAATGTTTTCCTAAATACAACTAATTTAGAGATATCTTTCTTTTAAAGTTCAAATAGCCAGTTTAAATTTGAGAAAACATACACTTACTGTAACATGAAAGATGTTCAGTTGAGATACTTCAGCCCCAACTTCACAAACTATTGGAAATTAGGAGATACTTTGTTGCTAGATGAAAAAATATCACTTACATCAGGGAAAATTATACTAGACTACCAGTTTAAAATGAGCAATAGTTCACATAATATTAGAGAAATTCTCTCTTGCCTTACAAATGCAAAATAAATCCTCCAGACTCCCTTCTCTGTAGAGACCACCAGCTCTACCCAGGCTCTGAAACTCAGCACAGTTAGCTAGGAAAAAACAAGACAGACTTCAGTATGAGAATGAGCCAAAACATTTCCGAGGGAAGCAGTTCTGATTTTGTTAAGTATTCTCTTGATCTTTAAGCTCTTTTTTTTAAAAACAAACAACCCCACTCAATTCCCAAGATCAGTTTGAAAATGAAAAAAATAGATCTGCTGGCTCTCGCAACAACCTTCATCATGCCAAGGCACTGGTTTAACTCACATCTCCTGATATTTCCTCCCCATTTCCTACTGACAGTGTCCCCCGCTTGCCCTTAGAGTAGTTGAGGTTCCCTCTAATACAGACCCTTGGTTTTTTTTAGCGTTAGCGAAAACATATTTTGAAAAATGTGTTTAGTAAATACCCTTCAAGTCCTGACCTAATTTCCTGATATAAAAAGCACATAAGAAGTGGTGTCCCCTGCGACTGTCTAAGGCTTACCCAACTATTTAGGAAGTTCCCTTGACTCTTAAGTTTGCCTTTAGAGATTAAAATTCAACATAGAAAAAAATTCAGTTATCAAAATCTATTCCTAATTTAGAGTAAAGCTACATTACACTGCAGAACTCCACTTATTAAACTTTATCTCATGCAAACTTAAAATTTTAAAAATAGTAATTCCAGGCCCCACAGTAGACCATAAACCCACTTAGGTGCAAACATGGTAAACACTTAAAAATTTTTTTTCCATTCTTCCTAGAAGAAGTGTGTTTTGGCTGATAGAGCAACATAACACATGAAGTCTGTTGCTAAGGAACACAATTCTTGACCCGGTAACAGAAATCATTCTGGTAATCTGACACACAACCAAGATGTTAAGACTATAAAATTAAAGGCATTCTTTTGGATTCTGTCCTTTAATAATTTTTTAAGTGGAAAACCATGAAGAGCCTTCCAGCTCAGTAGAGACATATTAAATAAGGCTTGGTAAAAATAGGCAGGTTCGCAGACCTTGGGAATGCACATCAAATTCAACAGGCCAAAGGAGTGAGTTTTTCATGACGGGGCTCTCACCACTCACTGGTTTTGGGCCAGTTTTCCATAACCTCCTCTCCCAGCATCGTAGTCCTGACGATACTCATCTCGCACCTTAATTGAAAAGAACATGTTACAGTATAGAGAAGATGAGTGTAACAAACATGCTTCCTAAAATGTGTCAAATAACTATGCCTTTTCAGGTGTCATGATGTGAACATTTCAAGCAGAACAGAACATAATTAATTTTAAGCAACTGATAATATAGCTCAACTGCCCTGCAAAATTATTTAAGACTACCTAATGGTGTTTTACCAAACACCAGGTTCATACTCAGCATTCAAAGATAGCACGTTGCAAAGAATAAACTATTTTAAAATAAAAATGTAAAAGTCATTTTAGTGCATTTTGCTTTCGTTCAACACTCTTGGCAGGTGGAGAACATTTAGCCCCAGCAGAAGTCCAATAATGGTTGCTTGTGATGTAGATAATACACTACTTAATGGTTTTTAAAAATAATTTATCATCACTTCTCAGCCTTTTGGCTAAGATCAAGTGTAAAAATAATTTACCAACCCCAATGGGTGGTTTTCAGATTCACTTCAAGCCAAGGTTATAGGCACAAAGTTATTTTCAAAAGAGCAAATACAAATTGACAAAACACTTGTCATTTAGGATTGGAATCCCAGGCAAAGGCTGAACCCAGAGCACCTTTCTGCATACCTGGCCCCCAGAACGCCCACGGCCATACTGCCTGCCCTCCTTAAAGCCTGCGTCCCAGTCTGTGCGAATGATCCGGTCATCCAGACGAGTTCCATTTATGTACCGCATGGCATTTTCTGCATCTGCTCTTAAATAGTATCTTAATTATTATTAAGGAATTAGCATTTCTCCAGATATTTCTGTAAACAGAGGAAGCAACATCTAAATGAAGCTGAGTTAAGAAAATGTACAAAAACGAATCCAACCAGATGGAGTTCAAAGACAATAATTTGTCTTGCACAGGCCTGTTTGAGATTGGTCCAGAAGCGGTCAAAAATGACACTTATCCGTGGCTACACTGATGATTTTTTTGATAATCCTGTCAAGTGTCTGGTTCCACTGTCTCCATATTTTGGTTTGCAAAATATAAAATATGTTCAGTGCAGGTTTTAACCATGAACTGTTATCCAAGAAAACAGCATCTTTGGGTTCCCTGAATATGAAGCTGTATATATTCAAGAACCTTAAAAAGAGGTCACGGTACATATGAATTGCCATTGCATTTCATTAGAAGGAAACACTCAAAATATCACTCTCATTAGTAGTTCCAAATCAGATCTACTAAATCTGTCTTTGGGGTGCTATTAAAAAAAAAATCTCTGTAAGTAATACTTACGATCATTAGCTGGGTTTAGGAAATACTGATCTGGACTTTTTCCCGTTGTCTTTAATTACACAGGTAGGGAAACACTGAAATTCCAGTGTCAGCATCTACACAATGCCTAGCACACAGTGGGCATTCAATAATTTTTTGTTGAATGAAATGAATGCTAAAGGGCAAACTGAGGAAAAAAACACTAACAATGAACGGTAGCCTTTCTTTCAGGTATTTGCCATCATGATTGTTGATCTCTGACCTTCAAGGCAGATGCAAAAACACTCCAGTTCTTAGAGACTGGTTATTATCTAGTATTTTCTTTGCCTTTTCTGTCCCCCGTGAACTATTTTACAGTATTGCCACCAGAGGCAAAAGTAAAACCTAGGCACTCGTCCCTCGTATCTGAAGGAAGAGTGGGAGAAGCTTGCAGAATCCAGAAATCAGATACCGAAATCAAAAGTGGGGCTTCTGGGACTTCCCTGGTGGCGCAGTGGTTAAGAATCCGCCTGCCAATGCAGGGGACACGGGTTCAATCCCTGGTCCAAGAAGATCCCACATGCTGCAGAGTAACTAAGCCCATGCGCCACAACTACTGAGCCTGCACCCTAGAGACCACGAGCCACAACTACTGAATCCCATGCGCCAAGAGCCCGTGCTCCGCAACGGGAGAAGCCACCGCGATGAGAAGCCCGCGCACCGCAACGAAGAGTAGCCCCTGCGCTGCAACTAGAGAAAGCCCGGGCACAGCAATGAAGACCCAACGCAGCCAATAAATAAATAAATAAATAAATTTACATATGAAAAAAAAAGTGGGGCTTCTGGTTCAAGCTGATAGAGCACGTTTTCTCTTCTTTACTTCTCAAGGCCCCCATTAAAACAGAAAAGAAACACATATACAAAGAGGAGAAGAGACCATAAGCAGACTAGAGATTCAACAGAAGGTGAAGAGTACTAGTGGATGAAACAAAGTCACAGTGCGAAATACCCTTGAAAGGGCTTAAAGGAGACAGCAAGCCCAGGAGGCTCGCTTTTTTTTTTGGTACGCGGGCCTCTCACTGTTGTGGCCTCTCCCGTTGTGGAGCACAGGCTCCGGACACGCAGGCTCAGCGGCCATGGCTCACGGGCCTAGCCGCTCCGCGGCATGTGGCATCCTCCCGGACCAGGGCACGAACCCCTGCATCGGCAGGTGGACTCTCAACCACTGCACCACCAGGAAAGCCCCCAGGAGGCTCTTAATTCCAAGTTGAATAACAAGTGAGTCTGCATATAGGGTTTAATTAAAGGTGTCTATGTGGGGAAAAGACCTGTTAACAGAAAGGCATTTAATCCCAGGCAAATAAAAGTAAAATGATAGGGATCTGAACTGTCTGGAGGAACTAGGGCATTGTCTTTAACATTAGCAAGCCAAATAAAATCCCTTTTCATTCTAGCATTTGAGGAATCCACATGTCCCAAAGGCAAGGCAGCAACTTAAGTAGTTCTGCCTGGGGACTTCCCTAATGGTATAGTGGTTAAGACTCTGCGCTCCGAGCGCAGGGGGCCCGGGTTTGATCCCTGGTCAGGGAACTAGAGCAGCAACGAATCGTGTGCTGCAACTAAGACCCAGCGCAGCCAAATTAATTAATTAATTTTAAAAAAAAGTAGTTCTGCCTAGATCCACATAGTCAGTCTTTTTTCCCCTAATTATGATCAGAAATCCAGGGATCACCAGAAACTGAAGGAAATTTTACGGCATAAATACAACCAAAAGAAACAATTCAGGGCACAGAAAAGAAAATTCAAGACACGGTAGATCAGGTCTGGAAAGTTTCTCAAACAAAATGACCGAAAAATATTAGTTAAAAAACAAAACATCAAAGGATAAATCCAGAAGGTCCAATATTTGGAGTTTCCAGGGAGAGAATACATGGTCACAAGTAAATATAGCTTTGGTTTTGACCTATAAAATCAAGCTATATACATCTACATAATGAAATACTATATAGTTGTTTTAAAAAGAGGTAGATCTACATATGCTAACATGAAGCAATTTCTAAGATAGGTGAAAAAAAATGAGTGCATGCAGTATGCTACCACACATCCATAGGATTACTTCTGGAAAGACCCACGAGACTCGTAACTGATTGTCTCTGGACTTAGAATGGTATAGGGCTTTTATTTTCACTATGCTCTGGACATTTTGAAACACCATAAGCATACATTTTCAAAGATTATTTTTCTTAATCAACTATGAAAAAAATGGATTTCAGAAAGAATGTTAATAGCTTTCCCAGTGTAACAGTATAGGCACACTGGACAGAAGGAAGGAGAGGCAGAGATAAGTGTAGGGATGCTAATCAACGAATATCCTCACTCATCTTTAAAATAGGGTACCAGCCACTCTGGGCCCCACCTCTGGCCAACAGCTACATCAAACACACAGGAAGGATACTCCACAAAGCAGAACCCACATGCTGTTTTCTTCATTTTATCCAGGCCCATGATGATTTTCTTTATGTCACCACTTTTGCTGAAGAGTTCATAGATTTGTTCTTCAGTCGTATAAAAGGAAAGATTTCCAACATACAATGTACAGCTTTTCTTTAGTAATTTTTCCTGTTCTTCATTGTCACCCTAGAATTTCCAAGAGCAAAGTGAAAAAAGAAAGGCACAAAACAATGTGAAGCGTATGCTCTAAGTTATATTTTTTAAAAGCATGAATATACATGGATACCACACACAAGAAACAGGTAATATGTCTGCCTCTAGGGAGAATCAAGGGACTGCAAGTCAGATCTCCATGCATGGAAGTCTCATTTAATTCTCAGAGTTGAATGAAGTAGGTCCTAATTTATTATCCTCATTCTACCTGAGGGAAGACAGTTAAGTAGCTTGTCCAGGGTCACACATCTAATCAGTAGTTGTAGCTGGAATCCAAACCCAGTCTTATCCCCAATCCCATACTTCCTTAAAAGTTCACAGGACAAGAGTCATTTTAACGATACATTAAAAATAGGTTTTCCAGGAGTCTGGAATGAGACATTAAATAAAGTAGATTCACTTTATTACTGCTGTTACTGATTTGTTAAAATTATGGTCAAGAAGCATTTTCCTTTTTCCTTCTTTTCTCACACATACAAGTCATGTCCCACCAAACAGCCTACAGGTTAGGACAACTGGTATAAGTACTTATTTAAGGTAGGATAATAATGTGGATCCCATTCAGGAAACACTGTAGAAATTCTACAAGACAGTATCTTACTACTATCTAAATGAAGCTATAGGCTTTAGACTGCAGAGATAAACAACAGCAAAAGTTGAATCCTTTCACTGTTTTAATCTTGCAGGATGCTTGAAATTCAGGATGGTTATGATGTGGAACTTTCTAAAGTAATGAGACCTGTAAAAGTGATAGAATGAAAAATCATGCCTGGCATACAGTAAGCATTTAAAAACAGTTGACTGCGTGAAAATCTAAGATCCTTCTCAATTTGACCTCAAATTTCCATTTCCCTACCGTACTGATGCATTTTAAACATTCTCCACACCTACCTTCTTCTGTATGTGACCCCTCCTTTCCCCGTCACAGGGAATTTTCTGAATCCTCACAGCCCCTCCCTTTCCACTCATCATTTCTGCCTAGATTATGATCACTTACCTTCATTGTAAATCTGTACATTTACAGTCCTTCCATTTACAATCCCATAATCCCTAGAGGATTATGAAGTCTTAGGGTGTGGAAACTGTCTTCCCTCTCTAAGGTGTAGCAGAAGGCTTCAGCAACAGCACTCAATACAGATTTACTAAACAACCAACCACTAGTTAATGAGTGTCAGTCACCTCCACCCTATCCCCGCCTTTGCTGATACTGAAGAACCCACCTTTAATAGCTGTAGCCTCCCCCTTTTCCACAGAATCTGCTGTGACGCGGGCCAAACGAAAATTTCCCTCTTCTGAAACCCAGCAGTTCTCCGATCTTGACATCCAGACACTTAACATGCTGGTCCCCCCTCCACACTCCAAGGGCTCCCTAAAAGGGGAGGCAGGGCTCAACTGTGTCTGCCACTCACCACGTACAACTTGTGGAGGGCCGTTTAACTAGCCCAAGGAGAGGACGCGAAACGCCAAAGCGCAGTTTGGCTGATGTAACTGAAAATTTAAAAATAATTAAAATCCCCGGTATCTGGGTCAGGATGGCGCCTCCACATGCTCCACGTGTCAAAAAGACACCGCTTTCCCTCATCACAAAGTCACCTTCCCGCGGCACCGTTCGGGAAAACCTGAGACGCCACTACTACTGCCGCCCGTCTGCACTGCCCCGGGGATCAGGCAGCGGCTGCTAGGAAATGTGAGAGAGAGCCTCAAATTCCCTGCCTACGAGAGACGATTCAGTGATATCCAAACGCCCTTTCAGAATCCATTCCACAGCAAGCACCAAGGCTTCCCTTCGCGTTTCGGGATACCAGGGAATGGGAGACGACACAATGAGACAAGAGCAAACCAATTCTCAGCCTTCTGGCCCGGGGCCTCCCCTTCTCGCTGCCCCGCTTGCCTCACCCGGAAGTGCTGGTCCCGGTACTGGCTCAGCTCGACGTAGGAGTCGCTGCGCAGCGCCTTCAGGAGGCCACCCGACATAACGCACAGATTTCGGTCGAGGTCGCCGCCACTGCGAGAAAAACGAAGCCGCCCCGGCGGTAGCGGAACCGGAAACGCTCGGAGGCCGCTGTGAAAAGTCGAAATCCCGTGCTCCAATCCCAGCGCGGCAGTGTCGTCACCCGGCGGCGCCGGCGCAGACGTGGTCGGTAGTCAGGCGTCGCCGATCAGAAGTGAGAGCGGCGTGCTCTGGATTACAGGGCGCTCCGAGGATGATTCTACGGCGGCTGCTGGCCGCCCTGTTGCACAGCCCGCAGCTGGTGGAGCGTCTCGCTGAGTCGCGGCCCATCCGGCGTGCGGCGCAGCTCACCGCCTTCGTACTGCTGCAGGCCCAGCTACACGGGCAGGACGCGGCCAGGCGCCTGCGAGCCCTCGCGGCAGGGGCCGCGGGCTCCCTGGGCTGCCGCGCTGCCCGCTTCAGAGACACCTTCATTCAGGAGCTACGCCGCAGCCTCCGGGAACGCCCGCGGCCACCACCAGGTAGCCAGAAGGGCCCGGGAGCAAACCCCTAAACCCAGGCCGGGCCGAGTCGAGGTCGCCTGCTTTCCCTTCCGGGCTCGACACCGGCCTCGGCGCTATGAAGTCATCCCGGACACTACGCATGGCTTGGAATCCGGACTCAGATGGTCCGCCTACAGAGGTCCCGCTCATCAGAGAGCCCAGGCCATACCGACACCCCTGGTGAAGGGAGCCCTGTGATCGGTCGGGACACAGCGTATGAGAAAAGCCCCCGAAGCCTGACAGAAGTAAAGACTGGTACCTGATACAGCGCGCGGGCAGAGAGCCATGGACCAAAGTACAACCGGAAAGAGGGTCTGCCCTCTGAAATGGGACTAAAACCAGTGATGGATGCTGCTGCCTGTGCACTGATATAGCAGGGCACTACTTCCAGGGGAGATCCTGGATGAAAATACAATCCTGCAGTTGCCAAAATCCTCTGATTAAATGTGTGAGCTGAGTAATGGGTATTGTTACCGGACAAGGTTCTTTTGCCCCATGCGTAGAAAGCCAAACGCTGAGATGCAGAGGTTTGCAGCAAAGAGAAGGTTAACGCTCAAGGCTAGCGCTAAGGGAGGAGGAGAACTAGTCTCAGATCTGTCTTCCCCAAGGCAAGGGGCTTCGGGTATTTTGGGGATGAAGAATAGAAGCAGGGCGGCCTGAGACGTGGGGAGCGTGGGGAAAGGTGATTGGAGAAAGGTGTGATAATTGTAGTTCTGCACAGGTGTAACTAAGCCACATGCATCTGCAGCTTGAAAGATGGAGGCTTTAGCACCACCTGCCTCTGCCGGTGGCGTTTTCGGCCCTCTGATGTCAAAAGGTCAGGAGCATGCCCAGAGCTTGAACTAGACACAGCCAACTGCAAATTCCTGGAAAACAACTCCATCAAACATCTTATTGTTTAGGCTTTGTGCTGCTTGGAGGCCTTGTGAGTCTTAAAATGACCTTGATTAGTGAAGGCAGGTGAAATGGATTGACTCATTACCCATGGTTTCAGTGTGAGCTCCCTGCTTCTCTGGCAAGGTGGATTTAGGATTCCTGGGGACTTGTAGGCCTATGGTAATAGTAGTTAGCACATATTGAGTACTTACTCTGTACTGGGCACTTGCTAACTGCACTCTGTGTGGGTTATCTCACTCCTTAAGACAACTTTCATATGAGGAAGTATAAGACTACTTAAGTTGCCCACGGCCTTACAGAGTGGAATGTGAATACAGGTGTTTGACTCCAGGGCCCATGTCCCTAATCACATTTACCCTGCAGCATTTACCCTGACCTTCAATGCCTCCCTTCCCTGCCACCAACCACTATCATCACTGGGTGTTAGGACAACTGCCTACCATGGAACAAGCTACCTGGATTCCTTGTCCCTATTTTAGAGGGGCTAGGATGCACTCTAAAGACTATGCTCCAGCTAACAAACCCACGATGAGGAAATCCGTTGTATGCATTGATTGTCTCTAATCAGGCTACACAGTTCATCATGCAATCTAGAAAGCTCGAAGCCCAAGAAGCTTTTAGGCTGGTGACCAGTCTGTACTCTGGCATTCTGATAGTCGCTGGATAGGGTGGAGAAGCAAAAGCAGCCTGTCCTCCACTTTCCTAATGGTCAAAGTTCTGATTTGACATTCCATCCTCCAGTCTTCCCATCAGAGGGGCTTCTATTTAATCCTCTCTGAGGCCAGTGTCCCACTCTCCTAATGACAGAGTTCTAATTTGGCATCCTACCCTCCTGTACTCCCTCTCCCAGACCAGAGGCAACTCACTGGACTCTCCTTTGACCTTGGCAGTGAGGAGCCAGAGGAGCTTGTTCAATCTACTGCCTTGTTTGCCTCATTGGTTTCAATCCCACTCCTTGGTCTCTGGACCTGAATATCAGAGGAGCAGAATGTTAGCAGTCCCCAGCCCAATCCCCTACCCTCCACATAAACAAGCACACTCACAGTCGGGTCTTTTTCTAGACTAGCAGAGACAAAGAGGAAGTGCAGGAAGCAATGAAGCTTCTAGACAAGCTGGCCATTTGGTAAGAAAGGAAGGAAAGCAAGAAATGAAGGCAGTTTATTTTTTTGCGGGAAGAAGTGTGAAGGAACTAAGTTCCCTCCGTTTTTGTAAAAGGAGCCTGAGAGCAGAGAGAGAGAACTGGGTCCTTTCTGCTCCAGCTAGAGGAGATTTGGATGCCTCCCCGCTTTGTTGGAGAAGTCTCCAGTGTTCATAGTCAGTGGCTTGTCATCCCACCAGGTACCCTGTTACTAAAGAAGCAGACCAAATTCTTCCCACCATCCCCAGTGACAACAATCTCCCAACATACCTTTCAGGCTAGTCTGAGCTTTGTCAGAAAGTGAAGCAGGGAAGTAACTCACTCCACTATCCTGCAGGACAATTCCAAATCACCCCTTGGTGCCACACAAATCTAGATACCAACACTTTACAGACAAATTTGTTGCAGGTCAGATCACTACAGTCTACACAGACTGCTACACCAACAGCTCCTCCAGGGAATTCTGAGGTTGTGAACCCAACTGGGGAAGGGAAGAGAAGTCCCGAGAAGCCCAGAGGAATTTGGGACCTTTGAATCTGGGGTGTCTCAAGGTGGTATTTGGTTTTATCTGTTGGGCAGAAAAGCCATCTTTGGCTGCAAAGTAAATAAGCAATGTCGCGTGCCAGAGATGATGCCAAGCAGTACAGGTAGGAAGACCAATCTGAAGTTCGTAACAAACCAACCAAAACAACAATGAACTGTCATGAACAGGTACTATAGAGTCTTAAAGAGGGAAATGTCCGGGAGTGTGCTACAGCCAGCTCAGGAGAGAGATCCTTGGCATCTCCTCCCAAGTTGAGTAACATCATTTTAGTAGTTTGAAATCAGCCACGGTAAGAGTATTTACACCACACAAGTCAGAAAACACTACAAATGGGGGCTAGTTTGCCCTTAGAGAACGGGTTGCTAAACATTTACTAGCATGGCACTGACTCTCCTCTCCCTTGGGGTTGGAGTCCTGAGCAAAGTGTGGCACTAGGACCCAGCAGCAGCCACAGAGCAGCTTGCCTGCGGTGGGTGGAGCTTTAAGATGACCCGAGGCTTTAGCCAGCAGAAGGCGGGACTAGAAAAGCGCTCGGGTTTGGTCGGTTGTACAGGTTTGGCCGCCTGCTCTGTGCTCCTCCAGCATACTGCTCTCAGTGGCCTGGGTGCTTCTTGTTCTCACGAGATGGCAGGGAGAACGAGGACAAGCTTAGTGCCACAGCCCCTCATATTCCCAGCGGACCGGGCGGGGGTGCCCTGTGTTGTGAGGAGCAACACGCCCCGGTCTGATGGCTTCCACCAGGGCGGCAGGTGTGGGTTTGGCCCGGGGTCTGCTCTCCATCCTGTGAAGGGGCTCCAGACAGAAGCTTTGAGCTTGGAGAGTGACCAGACCACATTTAAGGTTTTGTGCTCAAGTGCCACCAGGTACTGACTGAGCCTTCTATCTCCATTCCCACTGGGGCCAACTGAGAAGGGAGAACATCTGGGCTTGATCCCTCAAGGGTGAGATGCAGAAACGTTCCATCACCTCTCTCAGGCACAGGAGTAAGAGAGTGGGTGGGCAGAAAAGTTCCAGAACTACTTTTTTTGGTAATAACCAAGCACTGAGACGGTAGGTAGGCCCTGAAGTGCCATTAAATATGCCACACCCACTTCTATGCTTACAGAGCTTTGGGAGAGACATGCCTGTCTGGCCAGGGAACGTGCTGCAGACCCAGGAATGACACAGTGTTAGCTGGCAGACACCTCAGAGACCTTCTGATCCATTGTACAGACTGGAAAACTGAGGCTGGGTGAGGGGAAGGGGCTCTCTTAAGATTACATAGCCAGTGTGTAGCAGACCAGGGACGAGAACTAACTCCTCTGAATATGAGCTACCTGCTCGTTCTACATCACTACACTGCCTCCTTCCAGGTATCTAGGAAGCCAAAGGGTTGTCATGACAGCAAGAGGTAAGGCATCCTGGAAGGTTTGGGGGGAGTCATTCAGGAAAGTCATTAGGAGATTGTTGTCTCCTTTCACAGTCAGGTGCTATTTATATGTTTAAAACATCACAGTGGCTGGAAGGAATAGGGCAGGAACAGGCATTTTGCGTCATTGATTTCACCAGGTTCTTTGGGGACCTTGGCATCAGGACTGCAACTGGTCAGATCTTTGGTTTTTGAGGGAAGATGGGTGTCAGTTTACCCAGAAGGTGGAGCAGTCAAAGGCTGTGCACAGGAGAGGTGGGGATTCTGGAAGGGAAAGGGAAGGAAGAGAGTCAGGGCTCTGTCCCAGCCCAGCTCTCTACCTAGAAGGTGGAGCAGCACCTTCACCTATGGCTGAGTCTTGGGCAGGGTCTTTTCTGTCATATTGTCAGGCTTCTCCCCCAGCTCCAGGATGTGAAGGCTGAGATGGTACCTCCAAGCCCCGCTCAGCAGGGAGGACAGGGCCGGTGGGTCCTCCAGAGTCAAGTGGGGAAAGATGAGTGTCTCACTCTTGAGGGGGAAGCTGCACTTCTTCATGGCAGACCTGGTGGTGCCAGGGGTCACCACAAAAAGGCGGCAGAGCCACGGCCCACCAGCCACGTGGCAGGCTGGTCGTCTGGTGAGGTTGCTGAGGGCTTGGCACAGGAGCTGGTCCTCAGCCCCGCCCATGTCCACCACCTCCACGGGCGAGCCGAGGCCCGGGAGGTGCAGGAGGTGCCGGGGGGGCATGTAGGTGTGGGTGAAGAGGAGTGTGTAGTGGGTGGGTACACGCGGGGGCGCAGGAGCGCGAACCACCTGCTCCAGGTGCCCCAGGCCAGGCACTAGGCCCCCCTGGTGCAGGCAGCCGAAGAAGAGGGCACCCAGGGCATTGAAGAGGACCAGGGTGCCCTTGCAGGGTGCCAGTTGGGTCTGTAGACTACAAAGCAGGACGAGGGGGACCAGGAGGGGGATCAGGAACCGAGCCTCCTGGTGGCTAAAGGCAGACAGCAGGGCCAGGGGCATGAAGTAGAGGAGCAGGAGGTGAGACCTGGGGCTGGACTGCAGGCTCCGGGCAGCCAGTGCCCTTGGGAGGCCCATCTGTGTGAAGGCCTGGAGGCAGGCTCGCAGCTGTTGCCACGCGGCCTGCAGGGCGTGGGCATGCAGCACCCCAAAGAGCAGGAAGCCATTGACTGCCAGGTGAGTGAGCCGCATGTGTGTGCCATGCCTCGCCAGGTTTACGGGATCCAGGTTGTAGTACAAGAAGTTGGCAGGTGTAAGGACAAGGGTACTGGGTCTAGATGGACTGGAGAAATAGCAGCTGTCCACAGCCACAAACCCCACTGCTGTGAGGGTCGCCCCTGGGAGCAGCACCAGGGCTTCCTTGGTCAGCGACTTGAAGCTGGGGTTTGTGGCTCCATAAGTACCCCAGAGGAAGAGGGGGACCAGAGCAAAGGCCAGAAAGGTGGGCCGGTTGAAGAAGCCAGCAGCCATGACACCCCCAAGAAGCCAACTGTGCCACGACGGGCCTGGAGAAGGCTTCTTGGGAGTGCAGCTCCCAGCTACACGGGGTGATACCAGTACCAGCAGCCACGCAAAGAGCAGCCCCTCAATGGCATTGGAGAAGGTCCTTGTGTAGAAGACCAAGGTGACGTAGGAACCAGACAGCAGGACCAGGGCGTTCCAGCGCTCCGCCCCCCAGCGTGGGGCTAGGTGGTACACGGCCAAGTCCAGGGCAAAGGAGAGGGAAGCGAGGAGGAGACGGGGCCCGACCAGCAGCGCATAGCCGCTCACCGGGCCAGGCCACGGCCCCCACTCTTCCCAGAGCCTGAGCAGCCAGAAGGCGGAGCCAGAGGTCAGCAGTGGGAAGACCACTGTACGGCAGGGGCTGCTGGGGTGAAACTCCCAGGGCCGCGCGGCCTTTATGCCCAGGACGTCCTCTGCAGAGAGAGAAGGAGAGGTGAGCCAGGTCCCAGCGCAGAGGACATTACGGACAAAATCCTAGGATGGCCCCCAAGATTTTCCAGCCCCCTGGTGTACATGCCGGACATAATCCCTGGGACTGGGAAGATGACAGTTCACTCCTGTGATTAGGTTACGTCACAGGGGTCAGCTGACCCTAAGATACAGAGATCACCCAGATGTGTGTGACAAAAATCACATGAGCCCTATAAATCAGAGACTTTTCTCCAGCTGGTGGCAGAAGAGGACATCAGAGGTGAGAAGGATTTGCTGGTTTAAAGGTGGAAGGGGCAGTTGGCAAGGAATGTGGGTGGCCTCTGGGAGCTGAGAGCAGCCCTTGGCTTACAGCAAGCAAGGAAATGGGGCTTTAGTTCCATAGCCTCAATGAACTAAATTTGTTCAACAGCAAGAATCGTCTTGGAAGCAGATTTTCTCCCAGAGCTTCCAGACAAGAACTCAGCCCAGCCCATACTATGATACCCTGACCAGAGAGCCCAGGCTGGACTTCTTCTGATTTACAGAACTGTGAGCTGCTGGTTTTAAGCTGCTAGGTCTGTGATGGTTTGTTACACAGCCCACACCTGGGAAGTGAGGTAACAGTGTGTCCTGGACAGGATGTATGAGAAGGAGCAGGGGGAGGCCCCATTCCTCTCCTTGAGTTCTAAAGTCTCCAAAGTCAGAGTCAAAAACGCATCTCTGTGATTATGACTGTTACCCAGGACAGCCAGTGTGAGAATGGGGGAAGGGAATAAACAACTGTGGTTATGGTCAAAAGCGACTGGTTTTGTCTATGATTCTTAATGTTTAAAATTAAGAATATACTCATGTAATTAAAATTACTTGCTGCCTGGGGCTAGTCTGTGACTCTGTGCCCCACTGTCCCAGAGCTCTAAGGGGTGGGGGTGAGGAAAATAAACTCTTAATTTCTGCATCTTAGCTCCAAGCTCTACATCATCTCACATTTGATAACACTGCTGGTTGTCTAAGGCTCTTTGCTTCTCCTTATTCTTCTGGCCTTTTGGCAGTTTTTTCCTCTCTGTCAGAAGGTGAAAGGGAAACAGAAAACCTCGGATCAGATCAATCTGGCTGCTTTTTACTGGCTCAGGTTATAAAAAAACGGGGGGCAGGGGTTGTGGAAAAATAAACTGGACCTTTCAACTTTAAAAACAAATCCACCTGTTGAGCCCTGTGGCAGAGATAGCTGATATCTCCCCAATCAATATCCATTCCTTCCTTCATCCTTAGTCTCTTTAGCTGGGCATTTGGTCAGATATAAACAGTATATTTTTTAGCTTCCGTTTGCAGGTACATGTGGTCACATGATACATTCTGACCAATGGGATGGAATGGGCAAAAAGAATGTGACTTTCAAAATATGCCCTTAAAGAAAGTAGGCATGCCTATCTCTTCTCTGGTGGCGGGAAAGACTTGGTGTCAGACCTGATGCCTGGAGCACAAGCAGCCATCTTGAACCATGAGGAGGAAGCCTTGTGACCACAGCATCTGAAAGGCCTCAAGGTTTCCAGCAACCATCTTCATGATGTGTCCTATACCGCCTAGAATTTAAGTTCTAAAAAGTGAGCATTCTAGGTCTGGGTTCCCTCAGCCATCACATGAACCTACAGAAGAAAAGTTTCATGATTATTTTATGTCACAGCCCTGTGTAAGTTTCCCCAATCACTGGGGAAGCCCAACTCTAAAATCCTTCCACTGAGAAGCCCAAAATAGCTTTTGTTCTGAATGACCTGTACTGTCGTTATAAGCAGGAAGATGTCAAAGAGGCTGGCATTTCATCGGTATCATTTAGAAGGTCAATGTCACCACTCAGGAAGGAGATGCGAAGTCCCCACTCCCAAATTATTATGCCAAAGAGGCTTGTGGATTCACTGCTCACCTGCACAGACATTTTTCTCCCTCCGCACTAAACAGCCAATCAGCTCCTTGACCAGACTTTGCCGCAGCCTACTGTAACCACACATGGGGAGCTTTACCTGCCATGACCTCAGGAGACTGGAAGAACTCATCTGGGTGCACGTAGCCTGTCTGCGGAAGGAGACACCACACCAGGCGGAGCAGGCTGAGGCTGCCCCACAGCACCCTGGCTACCATCTTCATATCAAATTGCTGCCAGGACACAGGGCCAAGAGCCTAGGATGACTTCAGCTGCTACAGATGCTATTCTGGTTCCACAGACCTGCATCTGAGGAGCATAACATTTGTTAGTTATTATAAATTATATGTTCAATTGTCTGAACAAACTCAATATGGGTCTACACACAATAAAAATGTTAGTAATAATAGCTGCTATTTACTAACTACCTGCTAAATGCCAGGAACTTTACATCCATATCTCAATTAATCCTTTCCACAGTCTGGGGCAGTGGGTCGTATTATCTCCATTTTACAGATGGGGAAACTGAGGCCTCTGTTGAGTAACCTGGTTACTTGCTAACCATGTTTGCTAAGTGTCTATATATGGCATTTGCTAAATATTTTTCCTAATACGACATTTTGCTGAGTGTCTAAGTATGACATTTGCAAGTAGGATTAGGGTACCTTCCAAATCTGGGTCTCACAGCCCCATCCTATTCACCAGCTCCTATTCACAAGCAAGCATGGCAGCCTGGCTCTTACACTTCTGAAAACTTAGGAACCTCAATGGATTCCATCCATTTCTTTGCAAAAACGAACTATATTCGACCCCATGGTCTTCAGTCACTCCCTCCAACTTTCACACATCCTGCATCCTACCTTTTGGAAGGTGATGGAAACACTGCTGTGGTTTGAATGTTTGTGCCCACCCCCTCCCCAGATTTGTATGTTGAAATGCTAATTCTGAAATTCTAATGGTATCAGGAGGTGGGGCCTTTGGGAGCTGCTTAGGTCATGAGGGTGGGGCCCTCGTGAATGGGATTAGTGTTCTTATAAAAGAGACACCACCCGTTTATAAAAGAGCTCCCTCACCTCTTCCACCATGTGAGGACACAGCGAGAAGTTGCTGGCTATGAACCAGGAAGAAGGCCTTCATTATGCTGGCACCCTGATCTCAGACTTCCGGCCTCCAGAACTGTGAGAAATAAAGTTATGTTGTTTAAAAGCCACCCAGTCTGTGGTATCTTGTTAAAGCAGCCCAAACAGACTCCTCTTGGTGGAGGTTCTCACTCCCTCTCACTCCCTTGACTCAAAGATCAGTGGGAATCTGAGTCCACGGCATGATGGGCCTTTTTATCAACACCAGTAAATTATCACGGGTGCATAGAAAAACAAGTCTGACAACGTGTTTGTTACTCCTCCAGAAATACATATGGTTCCCTGACTTCCTGACTTTGATATTTTAAAGCTTGACCATAAACAGCTATTGTTCTCAGATATGACATCAAGTCATAACAGAGGAGACAAGACAAAGTGAAGCAATAGAACAGGAATCTGGCAGATGTTGACAAGGAGCTTCCTGATACTAAAACCTCACAGAGCTTAAAAGATAAGTTTTGCAGCCTCTGCTCACACTTTGCAACTGAATTGTGCAGACTATTTTTCCAGAGCCAGTGAATATCCTGACTTTTAGAGTTTTCAGATAGAAGATGAGGCCAAACTTAGCACTGGGAAGCAAAGGTTGAATCTGAATTTTTTTCATTAATAGCCAATTTGATACTGCAGGACAGGGCATGGGTGTGGGGTGGAGACAGGGGTAGGGGCAAAGCACGATACCCATCATACAGGACAAACTTGGTGGTCCTGTAGGCCTGGTTCAGATTCCAACTCTGCCATTAGTAGCTGTGTTACCTTGGACAAGCTGCCTATATCCCTAAACCTCAGATTCCTTATCAGGGAAGTCAGATAATAATATCAAGCTCACAGGGTTGAGGGAGATTTAAGAGCTGATGCGTGGAGGGCACTTAGTATACAGAGTTTGCAATGTATAAGTGACCAAAGCTAAAAGCTATTACTACTTCTAGTTGAGGCACAAATAATAATCCATGCTGCTCCAGACACCTAGGTGTTAGTTTGCAACCTTCTTGGGAGCTTCTGAAACTGGCCCCATAGGTGAAGGGCAGGGAGAGACTGAAGAAAGAGGCAAACCACTGCAAATTGGTAGGTGGCAGGTTTAAGAAGCAAGAGAACCTACTTACCAAGCTTGTCTTGGATGGCTGCAAGATGAACAGATCTCCACACCCGCCTGCCAGAATCTTGAAGTTTACAAAGAGGACTGAACTGGGCTCCATCACGTACAACGTCCAGATGGTCTCAGCACCACATGACTATCTCAAAGCTGCGTCCTTGGGCAGCTTCTAGCGTGAGGAAGACAAGCAGAGCACACATTCCAAGGATGGGGAGGTGGTGAGGGGCCTCCAGTTGCCGGGGTCCAGCTCGTGGGTCACATGCTCTCTATGACCTCCTCCAACACTAGGAGATCCTCAAAACCAGCACTTCTACTGACTACGATAATAACCAGGATTTGGTATAGTCCAATTGTCAAGATACATTTATGCATGTGTTTGAAGCTTTTCTCAAGTATAGAACTTTTTTTTCAAGTATGGAACTTTTACTACATGATTAGATTAAAACACCAAATCCATTACACTGATAGGGAACCCAGAAACCCAGCCTGCCCTGCCCTGGTGTGAGTAGGTACATAGCAAGCCTGGGTCCTGAGTCTGTACTATTTTCCTTCTGCAGCAACAGAGGAAATTCATCCTGTTTAGTGCCCACCATCTATTCCCCCTTTCCAGTTAACAGTAGTCAGAATTCCCACTCAGAACCGTACTCTTCACCCCCATCACCTATTTTCAGCTATGTGGCTTGGGATTTGATCCCATCCCCAACCCAGTTATAGACCCTGAATTGTTTAAGCCAAATAACATTTCCCATCCCACTGGCCACACTAATTGGTTCAGGGTTGGGCGCATGACACGCTGGTCTGATCAGAGGAACTAAGAAAAGTACCGATAAAGGTGCGTCTTGGCCCTTCTCCTCTGCCAGGCTTGGTGGGATGAGGCTGCAGGGGTGAGAGGGACATCACTCCTTTGCTGGTATTAGTAGTCTCTCCCACCTTTGTAAGTATTCCTCTGTGTTGTGGTGAAAAATGTGTCCTCTGCACCTTCCTGGGGCTGACGAGCAGGTCTTACAGAAGTAGTCCACTCTAACATTCCAATCTCATATTCCCTGACTTTGTCTGTATAAATTGGGAAAATCATGCAGTGTTTTTGGTGAATAGCACACCTCTTCCTGCTTTACACTTCACCTTTAGGGACATGCTGGGACTTGAGTCTAATTGTAGGTCTAGAAGCAAAGGGAGGGGTGGGAGTGGGTCCTGAGGAGAAACAGCACCGTCTTGCAAAGCAGCTGCTTTGGGGAGGCCATTACAATTTCCAGTGCAGGGTTAATCCCCTCAGATGCCAGCGGAAAGTCTGCTTCTACTGCTCGAAAAGTCTCACCAGAATTGAGGGACTCAACGTCCCCATCCCTCTCAGGGTCTTCCCACTTGTCCTCATTCCAACTTTCAGTATCCCATCTTTTCGCAATCAGTGCCCTCACTTTAACAGTAGATACCATTGAGACTGGGAATTCAATTTGCATTATAATTCAGCCACTCACAGAGTGAGATATGGGGTTTGTTTTTCAGCCAGCTTTTGGGTCATTTTATGAGGATCTTGAGCTGGGAATTTAAAGCCTTGAGCTTATCCTTCTCTTTTCCCAATTTGTCCGGCACAGTTAGGAACCACCAGCCAATCTCATTATACTATTTAGTTTGACTAAAATGTTCGAAGGTCACCCAGGAAATTTCCCTGGTAGTCCAGTGGTTAGGACTCAGCGCATTCACTGCTGAGGGCCTAGGTTCAATCCCTAGTTGGGGAACTAAGATCCCACAAATCTCGTGGCATTGCCAAAAAAAAAAAAAATTTCAAAGGTCATCCAAACCCTTGCCTGGAGTATCCAATGGCAATATTTTTCATATCTCTAATATCATCACTCCATGGACTACCAGTACCCTCTTTACCACTTGAAATAGAGTCATTTGTGCCTTTAAATCTAATCAGACTACAGAAACAGTTCCAGCAAGTCCAGGACCTATTCAGGAAACTTATCCTTAAGATTCTCTTCCTCTAGAACCACCTCCAGGACCAAAATCTGTCAGTCAGAGAAAGAGGATCAGTAGGAGGCCTATATTAAGAAGATTTATTGCAAGGAATTGGCTTATGCATTCGTGGGGCTGGCTAGGTAAGTCTGAAATCTGCAGGGTAGGCCACTGGGAAGGGCAGGCTGCAACTTTTGGGCAGGAGCTGAAGCTGCAGTCCACAGTGGGAGTTTCTTCTTATTCAGGAAAGCCTTGGCTCTGCTCTGAAGGCCTTTCAACTGGTTACAACAGGTCCATACAGATTATTATTAGAATAATCCCCCTTACCTAAAATCAAGTGATTATGGACTTTCATGCATCTATAAAATACCTTCACAGCAACACTTAGTGTTTGACTGAATAACTGGGAACTCTAGCCTACACAAACTGACACAAAAAACTGACCATCACACCCTAAATAATTCAGTGTTTGTAACTGTTTGAATTTTAGATCAATGGGATAATTCTTTATGTAACTCACTGATGATTTGCTTTTTTCCCCCGATGTTCTGATAATGGTATTCACCATATTGTTCTCTGTAGCTGCAGTTCCTTTCATTGCTGTACGGTATTCCCTTGGGTGAATATACTGAAGCTTATTTACTTACCCTTCTACTGTTGTTTATCAGCTAGGTTACCTCCAGGGGGTTACAAGATTTTTCTTTTTTATTCATAACAAAGAAAAATAAACTGCTATAAACATTTGTATTCAAGAGTTCTCTGAAGTACATACCTAGAAATGGAATTCCTGAGTCATAGGGTATGCATAGTTTTTTATTTTATTTTTTTAAAAATTTCTCAGTTTTAATTTCTAATATGGTAAATAGCTACAGCTCCCATAAACAAAAGCTCTTTGGGGTCCTCAATAAATTTTTAACGGGATCTTGATACTAAAATGTTTAATATAAGCTGGGTGAGGGAATAAATGCCCATTCAAAAAGAGAAAGTCAAATCCCATTATCAAGAGAATAAGAAGGATGTATTTAAAATTAAAATGAAGAAATCAATGTTGTAGTTAAAGGAAGAAAGAATTCAGAAATAAACAAAGATATTTTCAGTAAGATTAAGAAAAAAGGTGTTTTAGGCAAAAGATCCATATGGGTATGCACACTTTTAACTTCAGATAAGGCCAACTGTTTTCCAAAGGTTGCTACCAGCTAGCAGATAGTGTAGTGCCCCCGTTTCATATGCTCACTTATACTTGGTATTGTCTGACGTTTTGATTTTGTGAATCTCATAGGTATTAACATGCATTTCCTTGATTACTAATATGGTTAAACACCTTTCCTTTTTCTTTTTTGGCTGCGTCTCGAGGCATGCGGGATCTTAGTTCCCTGACCAGGGATCGAACCTGTGCCCCCTGCAGTGGAAGCACAGAGTCCCAACCACTGGACTGCCTGGGAATTCCCGAACACCTTTTCAAAAATTTGTGAAATGTTTCTTCTGTGGAATTCCTTTTGAACCACTGGCTGTCTATCTTTTTCTTACTCCGTATAGGAATTCTTTATATAGTCTTTATTGCATGACAAATATCCTTTTCTAGTTTGTGACTTGTATTCTTAACTCATTTCTATTCCTAATATTGGTTACTTGTACCTTCTTTTTGTTTCTTGATCATTGTCACCAGAATTTTGTCAATTTTATGAATATTTTTAAAAAATCAACTTCTGGCTTTGTTCATCTTCTTTTAAAAATTTTTTCTTATCTATAGTTTTTTTTCTTCCTTTTACTTTTTGGGGTGTTATTTTGATTGGACACTTAGCTCATTAATTCTGAGACTTTAACTTTTGAGCTTATTAATTTTTGAGCTTTTCTATGAGAAATATTTAAGGTTATATATTTCTCTAAATACTATATTAACTGCATCCCACAGGTTTTGTTATGTAATATTTTCATCAGCTCTTGTTTCTAAATATTTTCTAATTCCATTGTAATTTCTTCCTTGACTAATGCTTTATGGCTGAAGCAGTTGATATTTTGATTAAGAGTTTATTTTTTGGACTTCCCTGGTGGTGCAGTGGTTAAGAATCCACCGGCCAATGCAGGGGATATGGGTTCGATCCCTGGTCCAGGAAGATCCCACATGCCACGGAGCAACTAAGTCTGTGTTCCACAACTACTGAGCCCACGTGCTGCAACTACCAGAGCCCGTGCTCCGCAACAAGAGAAGCCATTGCAATGAGAAGCCCGTGCACTGCGATGAAGAGTAGCCCCGGCTCAACTAGAGAAAGCCTGCACACAGCAACGAAGACTCTACACAGCCATAAATTAAAAAAAAAAAAAAAAAAAATTAAAAAAAAGACTTTATTTTTTTAATAGCAGTTTTAGGTTCACTGCAAAATTGAGAAGAAGGTATAGAAGTTTCCCACATACACTCAACCCCTACACATGCATAGCCTCTCCCATTATCAATATCCCCTGCCAGAGTGGTACAGTTGTTACAACTGATGAACCTACATCTACACATCATTGTCACCCAAAGTCTACCGTTTCCATTACTGTTTACTCTTGGTGTTGTACATTCTACGGGTTTGGACAAATGTTTAATGACATGTATCCACCATTATAGTATTATACAGAGTATTTTCACTGCCCTAAAAAACTTCTGTGCTCTGCCTATTCACGCCCTGACCCCCAGCATTTAATTTTTAATGGTCCAGTTTTGCAGATATTCCACGGATGCTTGAAAATACCATATATTGGATAGTTATTGGATATAGAGTTCTATATATGCTCATCAGATCATGCTTGTTAATTGTGTTCCTCAAATCTTTTATGTCCTTTATGATTATCTACTGCTTATTCACAGAAAATCACAGAAATGTGTGTTGAAATAGCTCATGAGATAGTGGCCTTGACTAATTTTCCATGTAATTTTGTCATTTCAGCTCATTTTTGAAACTATATCATTTTTTAAAATTGTTATACCGTATTAGAAAATTGAATAGTTTATCATTATACAGTTATCTTTTTATCTCTAATAAGTTTTTTCCCTTAAAATATTTTGTCTCCTATAGGTATATGACCTTTCTTTTATTTAGTATTTACCTAGTACATCATTTTCCACCCTTTTACTTTCAAACTTTCTGTACACTTATACTTTCATGTCTCTTGTAAAGAACAAATAGCTGGATTTTGTTTACCCAGTCTGACAATGTTTGTCTTTAAAATGCAGCTTTATTTCAAAATATTTAAATTTAGTGCAATTATTGATATATTTATTTCTTCCATCTTATACTGTGTTTTCTTTTTTCATGCCTTTCTATCTTTCGTTTCTCTCTCCTTTCTTGCCTTCTTTTGGATTGGTTTTTATTTTCTTCATTCCTTTTTCTCTAACACTTTGGAAGTTATCCTCGATTTCTATTATGTTATAAAATGCAGTACATTATTTAATGTTTTAATATTTAATATAGTATGTGCTATGGTTTTACTATGATGATTCTGAGTGTGCATTTTTCTTTAATCATAGTTGGAATTTCTTTGGCTCCTTGACTCTGTGGATTAGGGTCCTTTGTCATCTATAGAAAGCAATCCTCCATTATATTTTCAAATATTGCCTCTTCCCTCATCTTTACTCTCTCTCTAGAATTATGACTGAATGTATGATACATCTTCTTGGTCTATCTTCCATGTCTTTTAAACTTCTTTTATATTTTCCATCTCTCTGCCTCTCCTCTGTTCTATCTTCCATGTCCCTAATCATCCTTTCAGCTGTACCTAATCAGCTGTTAAACTTATCTATTGAATTTTAAATTTCGATTTTTCATTTCTAGGAGTTGTTTGATTTTTTTCTACATCTGCTTCCTCTTTTGTCATATTTTCAAGGCTCTCTCTCTCTTTTTTTTTTTTTTGTGCAGTACATGGGCCTCTCACTGTTGTGGCCTCTCCCGTTGCGGAGCACAGGCTCCGGACGCACAGGCTCAGCGGCCATGGCTCACGGGCTCAGCCGCTCCGCGGCATGTGGGATCTTCCCGGACCGGGGCACGAACCCATGTCCCCTGCATCGGCAGGCGGACTCTCAACCACTGCGCCACCAGGGAAGCCCGAGGCTCTCTTTTATTTACTATATTATATTAAGGGTACTTATTTGATAGGCTAGATCTGATAATTCCAACATCTAAAGTTTTTCTGGGGTCCAAATTCTCAGGGAAACTGCCTTTCTTGGATTCTGATGCTAATGAATTGGGGTAGGGCAATCTCCCCTGAGAGTCTGTATCCATGAGCCTACCCTCATATAGGTTTTCAGCATGAATTCACATTAGGCACTACCTCCCCCAAAAGAAAAAAATCCCTGGAGCCAATAATGGGATTAAAAATGATCCCACACCTAACAATGCACATACAATTATATATATATATTAGGTTGGCACAAGAAATAGCCATGTTCTATACTACCCAAAGCAATCCACAGATTTAATGTGATCCCTATCAAAATACCCATGACATTTTTCACAGAACCAGAACAAATAATCCTAAAATTTATATGGAAGCACAAAAGACCCAGAATTGCCACAGCAATCCTGAGGAGAAAGAACAAAACTGGAGGCATAACCCTCCAAGACTTCAGAGAATACTACAAAGCTGCAATAGTGAACACAGCATGGTATCGGCACAAAAACAGACATATAGATCAATGGAACAGAATAGAGCCCAGAAGTAAACCCAACACCTGTGGTTAATTAACCATCAAAAAAGGAGGCAAGAATGTACAATGGAGAAAAGACAGTCTCTTCAGCAAGTGGTGCTGGGAAAGTTGGGACAGCCTCATGTAAGTCAATGAAGTTAGAACAAACCCTCACACCATACACAAAAATAAACTCAAACTGGCTTAAAGACTTGGGACTACCCTGGTGGTCCAGTGGTAAAGAATCCACCTTCCAGTGCAGGGGAGCTGGGGCTGTGGGGCTGCCTCCTTTGAGGCACACAGACAGCCAGAGGAGAGGGCTTACCCTAAGAACATCAGGTTCTGTTAGCAAGGAGGAGGTGAGACAGAGGATCAGCTGTGTAGCTGCGTCATGTGTGTGGCTGCCATGATGCCAGGCTCTGATTGATGGCTTTCCTCCTTCTTCCCTGACCATTTCTTCTTAGGCGCCTCTCCCTCTGTCCACTCCTGAAATGTCAGTGCTCCCTTCTCATCAACCACACTCTTTGGGTCATCTTATTTATTCTCATGGTTTCAATTTCCTTTTGACGACATCATAAATTGTTTCTTTTCTGAGCTTCAGATTTACTGATAATAATAATGAATAGAAACAATAATAGAATTGCCATTTTTAGATACCTATTGCATCCCAGGCACAGTACATTATCCCATTTTACTCTCATCGCAACCCTGTAATTCTATTCTTATCCCTATCTTATAGATGAAAGAATAGGTTTAGAGAGATCAAGTTTTTTGCTCAGGGTAACTGAATGAGTAGGCTAATGAACGTAGGAGTTGGACCCCGTCTGTTTGACTCCAGAACCCTGATCTACTTCCTGTTGGGCTTCTGCACCTCCAACACGGGGCAGCCGTAAAGAACGCATCATTTCCCCATGACCCAGCCCTACCCCCATGTTCCCTGCAGCAGTGAGGGAACTAGTTTATCCAGTTATTCAGTCCAGAGACCCAGGGGTCATCTGCCATCTTCATGCCTTTTTAAAAATTTTTTTAATTTATTTAATTAATTAATTTTGCCTTCATTGGGTCTTCGTTGCTGCATGCGGGCTTTCTCTAGTTGCAGCGAGCGGGGGCTACTCTTCATTGCGGTGTGCAGGCTTCTCATTACAGTGGCTTCTCTTGTTGCGGAGCACGGGCTCTAGGCGTGCGGGCTTCAGTAGTTGTGGTGCACAGGCTTAGTTGCTCCGCAGCATGTGGGATCTTCCCAGACCAGGGCTCCAACCCGTGTCCCCTGTGTTGGCAGGTGGATTCTTAACCACTGCGCCACCAGGGAAGCCCCATCTTCACACCTTTTATGTGACACTAACTTTGCTTCCTAATCATCCTTTGAGTCCAGCACTTGCTCCTCATCCTTCACTGTCACTACCTAAGTCCAGGTCCACTGTGACCGGGATACATGTTGCCTGAGATTCCTCAGCCATAGGGGTGGCTGTGCAGGGATTTTAGATGGCTGGAGCCCCTGGGTTGGTTGCTTCTAGCTGCAAGCAGCCCTCTCCTTTATTACCCCAGTGTGTCATACAAAAGGAATCATTTTCTGTGTGTGCATAATGAGAAAAACATCCAGAAGCAAGATCTAGAGCTCATGGCAGTCACCTCTCTGCTTTCCCTCCCCCCGACCTGCACCCACCCTCTTAACCGCAGCCAGAGAGAGAGTGCATTTCTTTCCTGTATAAAACCTCGGGGTGGGGGGTCAGCCCCTCACCACCCTCAGGACCAAGTCCACATTCCTGACTGTGACTTCCATGGCTCTCTCCAAGGCCCCCAGCATCCTCTCCAGCCTCCACTCTCACCCCTTTGTGTACAGAGCTTGGTGCTCCAGGAACATTACGTTTTCCTGTAGCCTCCTCCTCTATTCTTTGCTCACATTGCTTCCTTGGTGGGATATGATTATAATATGGAGGTTAAGACAAGCTTTGGCATCCAGTAGACCCGGTTTCAAATCCTTGCTCTGTCATGGTGAAAGAGCACTTAATCTCTCGACTCCAATGTATAATTTATCTGTAAAATGAGTATAACCTACCTCAGGGCTGTTGTGAAGATGGATTAAACAAACTGCCTGGACCCCCAAGAAGCTCTCCCTGACCCCATTTTGCCAGCACCCTGTGCCAGGCCTTGCACTAGGCTGTGCACTGACCACGGGTACCGTCTGATTGCTTCTCTGTACTGTCTGAGGACCCCCAGTTCTGGGAGCCATTCGTATCCATCTCAGCGCTTTGAGCCCACCTGCATGGGACCACAGTGGGGCTAGGGTCAAGGATAGAGTCGGGGATCCCTGGAGGAGGTGGCAACGTAGCGGGGCATTGAGCTTAACAAGTGTGGGAGCTCTTCAGAAGAAGACCCCCGCTGCTCAACCAGCGTCTGGCTCCCCAGGCTGAGGCCACGCTGGAGGAGTGGTCCCGCTGGGTGTTCTAGGGGGGTGGAGCCAACAGCATGGGGCATGGCAACTACTCACCTAAACCCAATCAGTATGCAAGCCTGCTCATTTATGCCTATAAGCTCACTGAGATGCCCAGCGGGGATCCAAATCCTGCAAATCCCACATCCTCCGGTGTCTGCAAGGACGAGGGAACGAGAGGCTTTGGCATAAAGGGATAGCGCCCAGGGCTGTGGAGATTCGACTGTGGAGCAGGGGAGGGGTTGACGATAACCACAGACAGGGGCATCCAGCGCGCGCGCATATGCGGGGGATGTCAGAGCTCAGGCAGCAGGGAGAGACCATCTCAGTGGCAGGGGTAGAGAGAAGCAGAAACCACTACGCCGGGCGCGGGTTGGGGTGGGTGGGAAGGAAGGTGGGGAAGAGATCACTGTCAGTGGAGCGAGAGGACAGGAAGGTTGGGCAGAGACACTTGTCTTTCTCACTGAGTCAGAGGGCCAGGGCTGGCTCTTGGTGCCCACATTTCTCTGCCGCCCACTGTGTGCGTAGCATCGTGTCCTGGAGACACAACTGTGAATGAGCATGGTCCAAGGGACGTCTTTACCTTCAAACTTAAACTTCTTCCTGACAAAACTGCAGGGTCGTTGCTTTATGGGAAAGGGTGGCGGGCCCAAGGTTCAGTCCCTTTTCTGGATCCAGTCAGTATTTGGAGCAGGTTTTAAAGACTGCATGGGAGGAGTGCTGGAGAAGGGGGCCCCTGCGCAGCAGCCAAAGGCGTCTTCTCTGGCTCAAAACGCGCCAGGACCATGTCCCTCAAGGGCAAAGTCTTGTTCCAAACTCCGGGGTCCATCCCAGGGGCAGAGAGTGAGAGTGGCTTCCCTGAGTCCATTTTCCTGTTTGGTGTTGCATTTCATCCTCACCTCGACCCAGAGCGCTGCAGTAAACCCTGCAGGGCGCCCCATCGTGGAAGCATTGCAATGTGTGTCCCTGGTGCCTCCCTCTCTGGCTGCCCAAACGGACCCATGTTTATCCTTTGATTAACAGAGAATGCAACACACGGCATTAAACATACATAAGGGAGAGTGGAAGAGAGTAAGGTATCTCCATTAACTAGCATACATCATTTAACCATCTGTGACCTCGAGGTTCCCACCTGGAAAATGGGAACTCGGCTCTGTAGCAGGGAGTTTCCAGGTGTTAATGATTTCGACAGTGGTTCCCAGTTTCCCGAGGTGAAGGCGTCGGGGGAGAAGGTACGGTGGGGGGTGTCCTCCTTAAGGAAAAGTGTCCTTGTCATAACGTGCATCCCACGCAAAGGCTGGGACAGCCACCAACCAGAGCGCCACAGGGTCGCCTGGAGCGGCCTTGGTGACAGGGCTCTGGCTCTTGTCTGTGCCCCCATGTGACTCCTGGTCAGGGAGGCCATCCCCTCACCTTTCGAGAAGACAGGCCTGGCCCGAAGGGCACCCCATGAGACCGGAAGTGGCGATTCTTCTCCGGTACATGCGGACCTGTGCTCACAGGTTTCGGGCTCAGCACTTTGCAGCGTCTTTTGGCTTCATCTTCACAGGGACCCTGGGAGGTAGCATTATAGTCCCATTTTATAGACGGGGAAAGTGAGGCTCAGTAAAGTTACGGAACCACCCAACAACACGGTAGTAGGAGAGGATTCAAGTCTAGGTCTCTGTCTGGGTCCAAAGCTAGCGCTCGAAAGTGGAGGATACCCACAGCCTCCCTTCCCCTTCCCAAGAAAACTGCGAGCTTCCTGTCTCCCCTAGATTGGGGCCGGTCAGTGCTTAGAGCCGGCGGATCCCGGTTTGAGGAAAGTTGCCCCCGAAATGTGGAGGCCAAAGGTCCCTTGCTTGCCTCCTGAGTCTAGCTTCTGCTGGTCTCTGGGCAGCTAGCAAAGGTAAGAATGGAAACAATCGCCTTCCTCCCGGACCTTCCCTCCTTCCCCCTTGACCCCCATCAACTCTTCCCGAGCTGCTTGGGCGACTCACCGAGCGCTGCTCCGAGCTGCACCTGACCCGCTGGCGGCTTCCGGCCCCGCTAGAGCGCGCACAGGGGCTGGGTCCGGAGCCGCCCGACCAAAGGGCTGGAGCCGGGTGGCGTGTCCTCAGCGCGGCCGCCTCTGTCCGGTCCAGGGAATTAGGCAAGCCACGCAGTGCACCAGGCGGGGCGGGGGTGTGGAGGAGAGGGCTGGAGACCAGCGCACCGGCGGGCGGGGCCGCCCAAGGCGTCCCTCGCGGTTCCAGCGAGGTGGGGGGGGGGGGGGGGGACGATGGAGGGTCCCCGGTGGCCCTTGGGCCGTGGCACGCCGGGCAGCGGCTGGTCTCTCCCCTCCCCCCCTTCCAGCCCTTTCCCCTAGCAGCCCCCTCCTTGGCGAGCCACGCCTGGTGAGCCGCCTTTTTAGCACGCGGGGCAATTAAGCAGAACATTTCTAGGCCATACTTCTTTGTCATTCAAAAGGAAAATTTCTGAGTTCTCTGTGGGTGGGGCTTGCTCCGGATAAGATGACCTGCTCTGTTGGTGGAGCAGGTCAGGGAGGACAGGCTCTGCGGGCCTGGTTTGGGAAGCCGCGCCGAAGACACAGGGTCGGTTTCACCCGGACGCAGCTCCTTCTCTGCAGCCGCCGCCGCCGCCGCCGCCGCCGCAGCGCACTGCACCCTGGAAAGAGTGCAGCGGCGGGCGCCGCTTCCCCCCTCTGCATTCCACAAGTGGGGGACAGGTCACTAGCCCAGGGTTGCCCGATAGCCGGGACCGGAGGAGGTCACTGTGTGCCCGGGAGCCCAGGCTCCCTTCCCCGACGCGAGGCCCGCCGAGCCCGCCGCTCCTGGTCCCTCCGTGGGGTGACCGACCCCCCCACTCGCGGGCTCCATGACGGAGCTCGGTGCGCCACTGGGGGGCTCGTAGCCTCCCGGGTCTCTCTGGGGTCCCTCTGGCTCCCCGGGGCTGTGGACGGATTGTGGTGGCCGGCGACTACTGCCCCCTAGCGCGGGAGTGTTTCACTAAGCCTGCCGGGGGAGGCTGACTTGGCCTAGAGGAGAGACTCCTGCCCTCTGTGCCCAAAAGTTTTTTGGAAGGTCTTAAGCAGAGTCCCTTCACCTGTATTCCCTTTCATGCTGCACAGCAGCCCTCACATTAAAAAACAACAAAACAGCCCCTACCTACTTTACTATTATGTACATACAGTAAATACCAGATGTTTGAAGTACTGAATACAGTATAGACAAGGGCTCATTTCCCCCACTCTGGCCCAGCTGGAAGGTGCTGTCTGCCCCTCCCTTGGGTCCCCTGCCCCCTGGGGATCTTCATCTCTCTACTTGCCAGGGCAGGGCTTTGTCACCCTTCATTTTCCTTGGGTCTAATTGAAGTCTTTCCTGCTTGAGCCTACGTTTTTAATCAAAGTAATACATGGGCACAGCTAAAAGAGTTCAGACGGATATACAAAGCTTACATGAGAAGCAGCAGCCTGGTATGAGAGCCCTTACTAAGCCTGAAGGTGTAACCACGTAACCCCGAGGCCTTCTCTTCTCTGGTCAGGGTCCCCTTCTTCCAGTCCTCCAGTCCCCCCTGCTCTTCCTTTGTCCCCCCTCCTCGTTCATCTTCCTCCTCCTTGTCAACATCTGAAATCAGGACTAGACTCTAGGAAACTGAAAGACAGCTGCAGAGCCTGTGCTGGAACTGTCTTCAGTTCCTCCTCTCTCTGCCCTGGACCCACATGGAGCGGGACAAAATTCTCAGATGGTGCAGGCTCCAGAGCAGCTGAGGTCCTGGCTCAGGTCATCCTGTGGTTTTTCTAGCTCACAAGTCGTAGGTCAGTTGTAGCAACACTGTTTCCCGTCTCATCCGGGGTCTAGAAGGAGCTGGGATGGGGAGTCAGCACCTGGGTAATGACCTGGATCTGCCACCAACTAGACAGATGTGTGACCTTGGGCAGGCTGATTCCTTTGTCTGTGCTCCAGCTTCTCCATCTGTAAAATGACACTGTCGTCTCTAGAAAACCGCAAAGCTCTTGGAGGTAAGTCACTTGAAATAGTCCTGGCCCTCTCTGGCCAGGATGGCTCTGACCAGTATCCCATGGCTTGGCCATTGTGATGCCCTCCCAATTCGCTGTGCCCAACCAGCTCAGGAGCCTTGGTGGTGGTGGGCATCCTGCCCGCTTTACCATTTCCTCAGCCTGCCTAACAAAGCAGCTTCTTCTCTTGGCCCCTAGGCAAAGGATGGGAGGAAGCAGCCATGGCATCATGGGAGGGAGTATTTGGCCATTTGATTTGAAAGACACTTTTTCCCCAAAGGAAGATTTGAATTAAAACACTTAATCCAAGTTACACAAATCCTGATTAATTTTTGGACAGAATTTTCCAGAGTGAACTTCACTAAGCTGACAATTACTTCATCAATTTTTTTTTTTAGTGGTGATTTTTCTTTCTTTCTTTTAAATTAATTTTATTGATTTATTTATTATTTTTGGCTGCATTGGGTCTTCGTTGCTGTGCGCAGGCTTTCTCTAGTTGCGGTGAGTGGGGGCTACTCATCGTTGCGTGCACGGGCTTCTCACTGGGGTAGCTTCCCTTGTTGTGGAGCACAGGCTCTAGGTGCGTGGGCTTCAGTAGTTGTGGCATGCAGGCTCAGTAGTTGTGGCTCGCGGGCTTAGTAGTTGTGGCTCGCGGGTTCTAGAGCGCAGGCTCAGTAGTTGTGGCTTACGGGCTTAGTTGCTCCGTGGCATGTGGGATCTTCCCAGAGCAGGGCTCGAACCCATGTCCCCTGCATTGGCAGGTGGATTCTTAACCACTGCGCCACCAGGGAAGTCCCAAATTTTAAAAAAATATACAGTTTTTAAAATTTTAATAAACTTTTTAATATCATTTTTGAACTATTGATTTAATGGCCTACCTTAATGGTTCTACTAACATCTTCTGCTCCTGTATGACACGAAGTGCTCAGACATCAGGTGTGTGCACCGGGATCAGCTTGGCCTGGGACCTCTGCGAGTTTCAATTTCCAGTGTGGAAGCCTCATCTTCTCCCTAAAACGGGAAGGGAAACCACAGAATGTGAAGAGTGTGACCTAGGTCTGCCTCCCTCAGCTGTGTGATCCTGCATTACTTGCTTAAATCCCTTGAGCCTCCTTTTTCTCACCTATAAAACGGGGATAGTAATATCTACTGCCTACCTCAGAAGAGCTGTTTGTAGTATATAAAAATAAGTAATTATTACCCTAAACCACAATAGCATTAAATAATCACTTGTGTAAAGCTCTAACCCCCAGCACGTAGTGGGAACTCCCACCTGTTATTTCAGATAAAACAGAAATGTTATTCTGTTATCATCACCATCATGATTAATGAAACAAGCACCATTTGCTTGCTCTGACCACTGGGTGGCACCACAGATTTGGTTCTGTGACTATTTTGGTCTCAAAGGCAGCATTTGTGTTTGAACAATGTAACAGAGCTGTTTTTTGAAGGTCAAAACTAGCTGACTGTTGACAGTTTCATATGGTTCTGCCTAAGTTTTGTGGTGCTGCCTGACTTGGGCTGTTTCCTTTTGGCTCTGTCTCAGCAAAGCAGGAACTCACCAGTTGAAGCCTTTAAGGAAGCCTGGGCTGTATCTATGACGTGGACGGCCTAGGCTGCTTGACTTGCCGCCAGCAACTCAGGGACAAGGGCCCATCCAAGCTGGGAAGAGAGAGCTAGAAGGACAGCATCAGAGTTAAGGACAGGGCCAGAAACACAGAGAAGCAGTAGGCTGGTGATCACAGGGATTTGCTCTGTAGAAGTGAAGGTCTCCCATTTTCCATGAGTTCAAATTTCCTTGCTGAGCCCAGAAAGCCATTTCCCAAGAAACTCAAAGGACATACCATGCCCAGATGATGCTGACCTTTGTTCCTTGCTTCCTGTTCCCTCACTCCCTCATGAGGAGTGCTGGCCTTGGGCCCCCAGCATAGTGAAAGAAGTTGAGAAACAGATCTCAAATCATTAACAGAATTGACTGGTGACCCTAAGAGGTGGGAGTGACTCACCTGAAGGCTAGATGGGGCTCTGGGCCTCATAGCTCCCTGGGCCCAGGGAGGGTCCTCAGGCAAAGAGCCCCCCTTGTCTGACCTAAAGCTAAGCAAAGCTTCATATTTGTATTGGCGGGGAGGGTTTTCCTTTGGGCCATTTTCTGTGCCTCTGCAGCCATAGGGAATGGGTTTTTCATATATAAATCAACTTGGATCTCTTAAAGGAACAGGAGCACTTGATGAGTAGCTTCTTTGTATTTTGCACATTTGATTTTTTTTTTCAGAGACAAGGGTTCAAATAAGAAAGTTTCTTTGTGTGAAGAATTCAAGTAATTAAAAAAATAGCTATCTTCCAGAAATATGAGAATCATTTAATATTAGGAAATCCATCAATATAATTTACCACATTAATAGATCAAAGGAGAATCATATGATTACCTCTATAAAGGCGGAACAATTCAACAACTGAATCTTGGTAAACACTCTTAATAAAATAGGAGTAGGTGTATACTTCCTTAACATGATAAAATATATTTATCTCAATATTAAAGGCAGCATTGTGCTTAGTAGAGAGAAGCTCTCCCAACTCAAAGTCAGGAACAAGAGAGATTTGTCCACTTTTACAGCTGTCATTTTACAGCTACATCCATTGTTCTGTATGTAGTAGCCCATGTGATTTGACAAGAGTAGAACATAGAAGTATAGAACTCAGAAAGGAAGAGGAAAAATTACTATTTCCAGATAGCATAATTTTATACCTGGAAAACCCAAAGGATTTGACTCAAAATGTATTAAACACCAAATGCTGGTGAGGATGTGGCACAACAGGAACTCTCATTCGTTGCTCATGGGAATGCAAAAGGGTACAGCTACTCTGGAAGACAGTTTGGTGGTTCCTTACAAAACTAAACATATTATTATCATGCAATCCAGCATTGTGCTCCTTGGTATTTACATAAATGAGTTGAAAACCTATGTCCACGTGAAAAACTGCACACACGTTTATAGCAGCTTGATTCGTGATTGCCAAAACTCTGTAGCAACCAAGATGTCCTTCAGTAGGTGGATGGATAAATAAACTGTGGTAGAGGCAGGCAACGGAATATTATTCAGTGCTAAAAAGAAGTGAGCCATCAAACCATGAAAAGACATGGAGGAAGCTTAAGTGCAAATTGCTAAGTGAAAGAAGCCAATCTAAACAGGCTACATACTGTAGCCAACTGTATACTGATCTCAACTGTATAATATTCTGGAAAAGGCAAAACTATAGAAGTAGTATAAACATCAGTGGTTACCAGAGGTTCACGACAGGGGAAGAATGAATAGATGGAGTACAGAATTTTTAGGCCAGAGCAACTATTCTGTATGATACTATAATGATAGATACATGTCATTATGCACTTGTTAAAACCCAAAAAATGTGCAACACAGAGAGTGAACTCTAATGTAAACTATGGATTTTGGTTGGTAATATGTCAATGTTGGTTCATCATTTGTAATAAATGTACCACTCTGATGTAGGATATTGATGGTGAGGGAGCTTGTGTATGTGGCAGGGGAAGGGCAGGGGCAGGGGGTATACGGGGACTCCTTATATTTTCCATTCAATTTTGCTGTGAACCTAAAACTCTTTTTTTTTAAAAAAAACTTATTAAAAAGAAAATATTACAAATAGCAAAATAATGCAGTAGGACGTCTGGTTTAAAATTAATATTCAGAAACTATAGATTTCACATTTACAAACAACAGCTAGTTAGAAAAACTAATGGAAGAAAATAATCTATTTAAGAATCTGTAATAAAAAAAACTCCCTAAAAACAAAAGTCCAGGACCAGATGGCTTCACAGGCGAATTCTACCAAACATAAAAAGAAGAACTTAAACTGATCCTTCTCAAACTCTTCCAAAAGATTGAAGAGGAGGGAACACTCCCAAAGACATTCTATGAAGCCACCATCACCCTGATACCAAAACCAGACAAAGACACGGCAAAAAAGAAAATTACAAGTCACTATCTTTGATGAATATAAATGCAAAAATTCTCAACAAAACATTAGCAAACCATAAACCAACATTTAAAAAGATCATACACCACAACCAAGTTGGATCCAGCCCAGGGTTGCAAGGATGGTTCAACATACGCAAATCAATCAATGTGATACACCACATCAACAAAAGACAAGGCAAAAATCAAATGATCATCTCAATAGATGTAGAAAAAGCATCTGATAAAATTCAACATCCATTTATGATAAAAACTATTACCAAAGTGGGCATAGAAGAACCATATCTCAACATAATAAAAGCTATCTATGACAAACCCACAGCCAATATAATGCTCAATGGTGAAAAGTTGAAAGCCTTCCTACTAAAATCTGGAACAAGACAAGGATGACCATTCTCACCACTTCTATTCAACATAGTATTGGAAGTCCTAGCCACAGCAATTAGACATAAAAAAGAGATAAAATGTATCCATATTGGAAGGGAAGAGTTAAAATTGTCATTATATGCAGATGACATGATACTATATATAGAAAACCGTAAACACTCCACACAAAAACTACTAGAACTGATAAATTCAGCAAAGTAGCAGGATACAAGATTAACATACAGAAGTTGGTTGCATTTCTTTACACTAACAATGAAATATCAGAAAAGAACTGAAAACAAACAATCCCTTTTAAAATTGCAGCAAACAAATAAAATACTTAGGAATAACTCTCACCAAGGACGAGAAGACTTATATACTGAGAACTATAAAACATTAATAAAGGAAAGTGAAGGTGATTCAAAGAAATAGAAAGATAACCCATGCTCTTGGATTGGAGGAATCAATATTGTCAAAATGGCCATACTACACAAAGCAACCTACAGATCTAATGTGATCCCTATCAGATAACTCATGGCATTTTTCATAGAACTAAAACAAATACTCCTAAAATTTATATGGAACCAAAAAAGACCCAGAATTGCCAAACCAATCCTAAGAAAAAAGAACAAAGCAGGAGGCATAACCCTCCCAGACTTCAGACAATACTACAAACCTACAGTAATCAAAACAGCATGGTATTGGCACAAAACCAGAAATATGGATCAATGGAACAGGATACAGAGCCCAGAAACAAACCCACACACCTATGAATAATTACTCTTCAACAAAGGAGACAAGAACATACACTGGGGAAAAGACAGTCTCTTCAGTGAGCGGTGTTGGCAAAGTTGGACAGCCACATGTAAATCAATGAAGTTAGAACACCAGACACAAAAATAAACTCAAAATGGCTTAAAGACTTAAATATAAGACCTGACACCATAAAACTCCTAGAAGGGAATATAGGCGAAACATTCTCTGCATAAATCACACCAATGTTTTCTTAGGTCAGTCTCCCAAGGCAATAGAAATAAAACAAAGATAAAAAAATGGGACCTAATCAAATCTACAAGCTTCTGTACAGCAAAGGAAACCATAAACAAAATGAAAAGACAACCTATGGACTGGGAGAAAATATTTGCAAATGATGTGACTGACAAGGGCTTAATTTCCAAAATATACAAACAGCTCATACAACTCAACAACAGCAACAAAAAAACTCAGTCGAAAAATGGGCAGAAGACCTAAATAGACATTTCTCCAAAGAAGACATACGGATGGCCAACAGGTACGTGAAAAGATGTTCAACATTGCTAATTATTAGGGAAATGCGAATCAAAACTACAATGAGGTACCATCTCACACCGGTCAGAATGGCCATCATTAAAAGGTCTACAAATAATAAATGCTGGAGAGGTTGTGGAGAAAAGGGAACCCTCCTACACTGTTGGTGGGAATGTAAATTGATACAGCCACTATGGAGAACAGTAAGGAGGTTCCTCAAAAAACTAAAAATAGAGTTGCCATATGATCAAGCAATCCCACTCCTGGAAAAATATTTGAACAACTCTATAATTTGAAAAGACATATGCACCCCTGTGTTCACAGCAGCACTATTCACAATAGCCAGGACATGGAGGCAACCTGAATGTCCATCGACAGAAGAATGGATAAAGAAGATGTGGTACATATATACAATGGAATAATACTCAGCCATAAAAAGAATGAAGTAATGCCATTTGCAGCAACATGGATGAACCTAGAAATTATACTAAGTGAAGTAAGTCAGAAAGAGAAAAACAAATACAATGTGCTATTACTTACATGTGGAATCTAAAACATGACACAAATGAACATATCTAGACTTACAGACATAAAGAAGAGACTTGTGGGGCTTCCTCGTGGCACAGTGGTTAAGAATCTGCCTGCCAGTGCAGGGGACATGGGTTCGATCCCTGGTCCGGGAAGATCCCACATGCCACAGAGCAACTAAGCCCATGCACCACAGCTACTGAGCCTGTGCTCTAGAGCCCGTGAGCCACAACTACTAAAGCCTGCACACCTAGAACCCATGCTCTGCAACGAGAAGCCACTGCAATGAGAGGCCTGCACACCGCAACGAAGAGTAGCCCCGCTTGCTGCAATTAGAGAAAGCCTGTGTGCAGCAACGAAGACCCAGTGCAGCCAAAAATAAATAAAATGAATACATTTAAAAAAAAAAAAAGAGAGAGACTTGTGGTTGCCAAGGGTGAGGGGCTGCGGGGGGAATGGACTGGGAGTTTGGGGTTAGCAAATGCAAACTATTGTATATAGAATGGATAAACAGCAAGGTCCTACTGTATAGCACAGGGAACTATATTCAATATCCTGTGATAAACCATAATAGATAAGAATATAAAAAAGAATATATATATGTGTGTGTATGTATGTATAACTGAATCACTTTGCTGTACAGCAGAAATGAACACATTGTAAATCAACTATACTTCAATAAAAAAATTTAATAAAAGAAAATCTATTTACAATTATAAAACAACACAAAATGAAAATAAAAAAATTAGGAATAAACTTAATGAGATTTATGGAATATATTCATTAATAAAACTTTAAAATTCTACTAAGGGATACTAAAAATATTTGAACAAACAGAAAAAAATTCCACATTTTTAGAAAGTCCATTACTCTAGGTTGTATAAATTTAACAAGAGTCCAATAAAAATACCAACAGGTTAAATATTATAAATCAATGTTACCTCAATTAAAAAAAATACCAGCAGCATATATTTTTTTAATGAAACAAGTAGGAATATCCAGGACAAATGAGAGGGAACCAGACTTATCAGCAATTAAAATGTCTTATCTTATCATGCGTATTATAATTAAACTAGTGTAGTACAGGCACAGGGCGAGACAGATCAATGGAACAGAATAGAAAGTACAGGAAAAGATTGAAATACAAGGGAATTTAGGATATGATAAAGTCACAATTCCAAATCAGCAGAGGAAAACTATTCAATATAAAACTGCTAGGCAAACAGGGTAGTCATCTGAAAAAAAAATAAGTGTTTTATCAATACCATATACTTCACAGCAAGATAATTCTGAGACGGACCAAATATGTAAACATTAAAAAACTGAAACCACAAAATGAAGAAGCAATGGAAGAGTTAAAAAATAATTTTGCAGATGAGAAAGCACTTCGAAGTATGGCACAATACCCAGGAGACTTAAAAGAAAAGGAGAGGGCTCCCTTGGTGGTACAGTGGATAAGAATCTGCCTGCCAATGCAGGGGACACGGGTTTGAGCCCTGGTCCGGGAAGATCCCACATGCTGCGGAGCAACTAAGTCCGTGTGCCACAACTACTGAGATCACGTGCCAAACTACTGAAGCCCACACGCCTAGAGCCCGTGCTTCGCAACAAGAGAGGCCACCGCAATGAGAAGCCTGTGCACCGCGATGAACTGTAGCCCCCGCTCGCCCCAACTAGAGAAAGCCTGCACACAGTGACGAAGACCCAATGCAGCCAAAAAAACCCCCCAAAAAACAGTAATTCTTTTTAAAAAAAAGAGAAAATGGTACTACATAAATTAAACAAATTCTCTGTGGCAAAAGACACTATAATCACAGGCAAAGGCAAAAAATTAGGAAAGAATAACTATAACATGTCAACAGATTCATGGTAAAAGAAATGTAAATTAAAACTCACTGAGATAACATTTTTACCTATTTGTTTAGTAAAAATCATAAAGTCTGGTAATAGGTTATCAGAGAGTTGGAGAAATGTGTATTTTCTTATGTTGCTGGTGGCTATGTAAACTGGCATAACCTCTGAGGTTGATAAAATCTATAAAAATTACCATTATTATTTTTAAAGACAATGGTTGTTTGGTTTATATAATGTTATTTCCATTTACTTACTCAGCACACCCTCTTTCATCTTAAATCTTAGACTGCTCTTGTGAAGTCATTTTTTCCTCTATAGTGCAGGTTTCTTGATGGTAAACTCTCAATTTTTATCACCCTCAATCTTGGAAGATAGTTTTATGGGTTCATGACTCTAGGTTGATAGTTATTTTCTATCAACATTTGCAAGATTATATTCACTATCTTCTGACTTCTGTGTTGCTGCCGAGGAGTCCACTGTCTTTCTAATTGTGGATTCTTCGTGGGCCACCTCTCCTTTCTCTCTGGCTGTCTTTAAGATCTTACCTTTGTCTTTTGTGTCTTCAGTTTTACTGAGCTGTGTCTAGGTACGGATTTATTTTTATTTATCCTGCTATGTATGCATTTTTGTTCCTAAACCTCTAATATCATGTTTTTCACTAGTTCTAAAAATTTCACAGCCATTATCCCTTTAAATATTTTCTTTCCTTCATTCTCTCTATTCTCCATTTTTTGAGGATCTGATTATATACATTTGCTTATAATAGAGCTTTTTAGTCTAACCTTCCTATCTCTTAATTAGTGCTTCCTTTATGTTTTCTCTCTACTTATCTCTCAGTGTTGCACCTTTGGAGTTTATTAACTCCCACTTCTCTTTATCTGTGCCTAACTGATATTTTAAGAATTATACTTTTCATTTCAAAAAATATTAATCTGTCTGTTCATTCCTGGTATTCTCTTGTTGCTTTATTATTTCTCATCTCTGTGATTGCTTTATTATTTCTTTAAGCTTTTCATATATAGCTGTAGTTTTTAAACTTCTATTTAAGAATAATTTTAGATTGCAGAAGAATTGTAAAGACAGTTCATGTAGCATGGCTTCCCTTCATGTTAACATTTTATATAACCATGGCATATCACCAAAACTAAGAAATTAACATCCCACTAATGCCTTTTCTGTTCCAGGATCCCATTAGGATACTGTGATGCACTTCTGTCATCATTACTCCCTAGATAAGGGATAAGCTACAATTGTAGCTAGATAAGCTACAATTGTATCTGTCTTTCCTTGTTTTTCATGACCTTAACTTTTGAAGAATGCTGGTAATTTCATAGAATATCTCTCAGTTTGGGTTTGTCTGATATTGTCTCATGATTAGTCTGGGGTTATGGATCTTGGGGGGAGAATCCCAGAGAGATGAAGTGCTCTCCTCATCAAATCATACAGGATTGATAACAACGTGATTTATTACTGGTAACATTAGTCCTGTTCATGTGGTCAAGGTGGTGTCTGTCAGACTTCTCCACTGTAAAGTTACTATTTTTCCCTTTCCAGATTCTATTCATGAGAAGCCTGTCACTAAGTCCAGCCCATCTCAAGGGGAGAGGAGTTAAACTCCTTTTCCCTGAGGGAAGAGTATCAAAGAAAACTGTTAAAACTAGTGTAGCAATTAACAATATTTTGGAGGAAACACTTTGAGTCTATGCAAATATCCTGCTTCCTCTGAGGGTTTTGCTCCCTGATTTTTGCATTTACTTGCGGGTCTTACCTGCAGGAATCACTGTGCAGTATTCTAATGTTGATTTTCTATTTCACTCATTCCTTCTCCATTTATCATTTGAAATTCTTCTGTAAGGGAGATTTGTCCCTCTCCTCCAATTTATTTATTCGATCATTCACAGGTGTGTATTTTACATGGTTATTTAAAAAAAACTTTCAAACCAGAAGAAAACTGGACTATTTAATTGAAGGCAGGAAAGTAAAAAGCAACAATAAGATGTATAGTAAATAGAATATATAAAATAAGGTAGAAATAAGTCCTAATAGTATTAATAATAATTATAAATAAAGTGTCACTAATTATAATTATATAAAGGCTGTATATATCTAGACAGAAGCTCTTAGTGTTGATACCTTGACTGTAAGGAATACACTTAAAACAAAATGATAGAGAAAGATTGAAAAGAAACAGAGAAAAAGGTGTATCAGGTGAATATGAACCAAAGAACGCCAGAGGAGCAACATTAATAACTAACAAAATATAATTCAAGACTAAAAAGCATCATATTGTCAAAGAATGATATAACATATGGTAAAGTGGCCACAAACATGTGCATCAAACAATAGTCTTAAAATATATAAAGCAGCCACTGACGGAACTGCAGGAGAAAACAGCTCACCAATTGTGGTTGAAGATTTTAATGAAGACATTTCCTCAGGAAGAGATAGTTTAGGGAAAAAACAAAAACAAAAAAAAAACAAAAAAAGGAAAGATACAGATGATTTGTTTGACTCAGTTAAAAATCTTAAGAGTGAAGGTGTATCAGGAGATGGCGGCACCTGGTTGACCGTCTCCCAAAGGTGACAGCCAGGATGAAATCCTCTGTGAATTAGAAATACATCATGGGATCTGGACTGGTTTGTAAAACATCGCATTAAGTGAAAGATAAAGTGAGAAGGAGAATGAGATTTATTAGCACAGGACAACGTATATTAGTTCAAGACACATACCCATGAAAACACACATGCTTTACACAAATGCAAGGAAGCACATCAAACACAGTAGAATGGATGCCCCTGGCAGCGTCAAGGAGGAATGGGGGCAAGAACTGGGCCCAGGGATAAAGGGGGATAATAAATAAATAAAACAGGAGATGGGCCTTGTGGGTTGGTAATAATGATAAACTCTGAACTGAGGCAGATGATAAACTCACCACCTTCTGGATACAAACCTGATTGTAATCTTTCCTATCAGCAGAAAGGTCTCAGCATGTGCTAAGTGACCCTAGTGGTCATGGGGCCTGTGGATAGCAAATTCTCCCCAGAAAATCTCAAGTGACTGGGAGCCCAAAGGCAGCTTTGGAGGTGGGCACTGCCCATTCCCAGCACCAGGCACTGGGTCAGCTGCCCTCCCAGCCCAGGTAAAACCCCCTCAAAACTGGCATCTCTTGGGGGAGGCATGCATTCTGAGCTGAGCCATCCAGAAACTGGCTCCAGCTCAACTCAAGCTTCTGGATTTCTCAAGGTCTGAACTCCTGAGAGCAAAGTCCTCCAGGCCAGGTTTCAAGCTGGCCGAGACTTCTCTTCATGGCTCCCTCACCTCCTGTTCCCACAGGAATGTCTGGGTGGCAGCAGATCTAGCCCCAGGATGGGCTGCAAGAAATCTCAGAGAGAAATGGTCCCAATAACAACCTTCAGAGCATTAAGAATAGGAGTTTTAAAAAAATCTTACGTTGTCTAAGGACTTGAATAGACATTTCTCCAAAGAAGATATACTAATGGCCAATAAGCACAGAAAAGATGCTCGACATCACTAATCATTAGGGAAATGCAAACCAAAACCACAATGGGAAACCTCTGCACACCCAGTTAGGATGGATAGTACAAAAAAGAAAAATAAAATAACAAGTGCTGAAGAGGTATGGAGAAATTGGAACCTTTGTTCATTGTTGGTGGGAATGTAAAATGGTGCAGCCTCTGTGGAAAACAGCATGGCAGTTCCTTAAAAAACTAAAGACCAAGTTACCATATGATCTAGCAATTCCATTTCTGGGTATATACACAAAACAATCGAAAGCAGGAACTCGAAAAGTTACTTGTACACTCATGTACATAGCGGCATTAAAAAGGGGGAAGCAACGGTGTCCATCGACAGATGAATATATAAACAAAATGTGATAGAGACATACAATGGAATATTATTTAGCCTTAAGAAGGAATGAAATTCTGACACACATGACATGGATGAACCCTGAAGATATCATGCTATGGGAAATATGAAATAAGCCAGGCACAAAAGGATAAATGATTCCTCTTGTATGAGGTCCCTAGAGTAGTCAAATTCATAGGGACAGAAAGTAGGATGGCTGTTGCCAGGGGCTGGGGAGGAATGGGAGGTTAGCGTTTAATGTATACAGAGTTTTAGCTGGGGAAGAGGAAAACGTTCTGGAGATGCATGGTGGTGATGGTTACAGAGCAGTGTACATGTACTTATTGCCACAGAACTGTACACTTAAAAATTATTAAGGGGCTTCCCTGGTGGCGTAGTGGTTGAGAGTCCGCCTGCCGATGCAGGGGGCATGGGTTTGTGCCCGGGTCCGGGAAGATCGCACATGCCGTGGAGCGGCTGGGCCCGTGAGCCATGGCCGCTGAGCCTGCACGTCTGGAGCCTGTGCTCCGCAACGGGAGAGGCCACAACAGTGAGAGCCCTGCGTACCGCAAAAAAAAAAAAAAAAAAAAAAAAAAAAAAAAAAAATATATATATATATATATATATAAATATAAATGCTAAGTTTTTATGTCACGTATATTTTACCACAATAAAAAAAATATAAAGCTGCCTAAGACGAGATTCTGCAAAGCAGATGCATTTCTATTAAAGCAACCTCCACCTCACCACTTGTAGGTCTCAGAGGAAACCTAAGGTTGGGAGAGGAAGGAGGCCTGACTTTTAAAAAGTTCTTTAGCCTCTGATGGAAATGGAAATGGGAAGAAGAGTAAGGGCTTTAAAAGCTTGGAGTCCTAAGACACCTCTGGGGGAGGGCATTTCCTGTCATCCTCTCTTGAGCAGGAGCCAGCAACCCTGTCCTTTTGCAGGAGGAAAGGTCTAGAAATGGGTGTACATGCTTACGCGTGTGTACACACATCCATCATGTACATGTGGGTACATGCACATACACTGACGCAGGCTGGCGTCTCTTACTGAAAGAAATAAGTTAATCAAACCACCCTCGAGCTTAGTAGCTGGGGCAGGTGGCCCTTGTCAGCCTGCATGTCCCTCCCCGCTAGTCATACCCATTCTTTGCTGTAGGTCTCTGGTCCAGGAGGGCTGATGGCACAGACCTGCAGGCAGAAACTGCTCTCAGCTCTTGGCAGCCCCTCAAAAGGAGGGACTTTATGCCCTGACGCTCAGCTGAGCAGCCAACGGCTAACAAACTTTGATGCAAAATTCTGTCCTTTCAGAGATAAGCTCAGTCCCCAGCCCCTCTCTAACCTGGGCGGGGCCTGCACTTCTGTTATCAGTGAGGAGCCCACACTCCCACAAACGCTTACCCAGGCTTCCTGGCTTGGGTCAGGGGCACCCCTGACCAGGGCCCTGAGATGATCCGGTGGATCTGAGCACAGGAGATAAGGGCAATTGCACCTGGACTTTGGCTGGGGTGTCCTGGAGGCTGCAGGCAGGCAGTCCTGCCCTCGCTGTGGCAGGTGTGCCGACGCCGACTTGCCACCACTGTGCTCTGCTGGCTGTGCCTGGGTTCAAATCCCAGGAAGTCCAGTGATTCTCATAGCCTCACTTGCCTGTCCTGTAGAATGGCAGTGGCAGGAGGCAGAGATGAGGTAACGATGAACGTTGGTAATTGATGGTACAAAATGCAACATCCTTGGAAAATGCCACACTGCCCATTTGCTTCCTTTCCAGCCCACGATGGGTGAAGCCAGTTTTGATACCCTAGGGCAGCTGGAGCTGAGAGAGAAAAAAGAAAGTGGAGGAGAGAAAGGAAGGAGGGTGGGGGAACTGGGGCTGGGACATGAGCACACTCCAGAGTAACTGGCGCTGGGAGAGCCAGCTGCTTCTCTCTCCCAGATGTGTCAAAGCTGTGGAGAGAACTCTGAGCCAGGCTCTGTCTATCTGCAGGTCAAACCTGTCTGAACCTGCTCCTTTGCCTCTTTGCTGAGGGAAGGTAAGTGGAGGGTCAGAGCACATCTTGGGGCTGGGGGATCCCACCCAGACATCATTCATCTTGATAGCTCAGCATTGGTAAGGGTAGGACAGAGACACTGAGGCATTCTCTGCCCGACCCTGACCAACAGAATATGAGCAAACTGTCATGGGTTGAACGGTGTCCTCCCAAATTCCCATGTTGAAGTCCTAACCCCCAGTACCTCAGAATGTGACCTTATTTGAACATAGGGTTGCTGTAGATGGAATTAGTTAAGATGAGGTCATTAAGATGGGCCTGAATCCATTATGACTGATATCCTTATGAAAAGGGGAGATTTGGATATAGAGACACAGGCACACAGGGAGAATGGCATGTGAAGATACAGGCAGAGATTGGGGTGATCTACAAGCCAAGGAACCAACCTACTGACATCTTGATCTTGGACTTCTAGCCTCCAAAACTGAGACAATACATTTCTGTTGTTTAAGCCACCCAGCAAACTATATACACATCCTGGGAAAGGGGTCAGCCTCAGGACCAGGAAGAGACACTGGCCAGCCCTGATGTAAACAGTAACCCTTTCTTTAGCAGCTCCATAGTCCGGGAGTTGCCGGGGAGGACGAGGCCGCTCAGCACTCTGGGAACTCCCACTGGAGCAGTCCACTTCCAGAATGCGAAACTACCATCTTCTCTCTCTCTCCCATTCTTTCTTTCTCTCTCCCATTCTCTCTCTTCCTTCCTTTCTTTCTCTCTCTCTCCCTTTCTTTCTCCCTTTCTCTCTCTCTCTCCCTTTCTTTCCTTCCCCTCTTCCTTCTTTCCTTCCTTCCTCTTCCTTTCTTTCTTTCCTTCCCTCTTTCTCTCTCTTTCTCTCTTCCTTTTTCTGTCTCTCTTTCTCTCTCTCCCTTTCTCTTCCTTCCTCCCTCCTTTCTTTCTCTCTTTCTTTCTTTCCTCCCTTCCTTCCTTCCTTTCCTTCCTTCCTTCTTTCCTTTAATCTCTCTCTCTCTCTCTCTTTCAGCAAACACCTTATTAGGTCCTAGCTATGTTCCATATGGAGCTTGGCCCTGGGAATGCAGTGGACAGAGGGCGGGCTCAGTCTCTGCCCTTGATGAACTGGGGCGGGGGGAGGAGGACCTTTCCCAAACACAAATTTTTAATTGAGGAGGGGAGAGAAGAGCCTGGGGAGAGCATGGCAAGAGGACCTCTGGTCTGTTCCTCCCTGTCAGCCTTCCCTGTATAGCTGCCAGGCTTCGGGGCACACGGATCTGGGTTCCCAGGAGAGCCTGTCATGGGTAGAGAGGGCTCCACCCCACCCCCAAGGAGGAAACACACTATTTCCAAGGAATGTGGGGTTGCTGGCTGTCAAAGATCAACTTCTATTGGGGCTGATGATGCTGCAGAACACAACTAGCACTCGTGGTTTGCAACGTGGTTTGTATTATAATTGTTTCTCGCCAGCAGCCCTCTCAAAGGGACCTCTGGAGCAAGGCAAGGATGATAATGGGGATGACCCCCATTTACAGCTCTGTAAATTGAGCTTCCTGGAGTCCGAGGACCAGGGCTCTGCAGCAATTGTGGGGCCAAACCTTGCGTCACCTGGTTGGCACCGGTACCAGCGGCCCTGAGCAGACTTGAGCTGTGAGCAGGAGGGAGGTGTGGACTCCTCCGGCCAGACTTAGAGCAGGGAGCCTGCAGGTCAGCACAGACCCTGGGTGGGCTCAGCCTCCTCAGCCAGCTGTCAGTCTGCAGACCAGTGGGCAACTCACAGAGGTCAAGTTCACCATGCTCTCCTCTTACTCCAAAAAACATTCAAAAAATGCACGTAATCCACAAGCTACTGAACAAGGGTCCAATTTGTCAGTAAAGTATGGCCTTATTATGGCTCTGGGCTCAAATCCTAGCTAATAATTGAGTGACCTTGGGGAAGTTACTTATTATCACGAAGCCTCAGGCTCTTCAACTGTAAAATGTGGCTGTAATACTATATACCTGCTTTTGAGGGTTGCTTTGAGAGGTAAGTCATATAATTTACAGACAGTGTCTGGTACAATGCCAAGCACACCGTTTAAGAATTAGACATTCATGTGAGTATTGAGATTAAGATGTGGGCTTTGCGTGCTCTTGGGTTGGAAGAATTAATATTGTAAAAATGGCCATACTACCCAAAGCAATCTACAGATTTAATGTGATCCCTATCAAATTACACATGACAATTTTCACAGAACTAGAACAAATAATCCTAAAATTTATAAGGAATCATAAAAGACCCAGAACTGCCAAAGCAACCCTGAGGAAAAAGAACAAAGCGGGAGGCACAACCCTCCCAGACTTCAGATTATACTAAAAAGCTACACTAATCAAAACAGCTTGGTACTGGCACAAAAGCAGACATATGGATCAATGGAACACACTAGAGAGCCCAGAAATAAACCCACACACCTATGGATAATTACTCTTCAACAAAGGAGGCAAGAATATATACAATGGGGAAAAGACAGTCTCTTCAGCAAGTAGTGTTGGGAAAGTTGGACAGCCACATGTAAATCAGTGAAGTTAGAACACACCCTCATGTCAGACACAAAAATAAGCTCAAAATGGTTTAAAGACTTAAATATAAGACACGACACCATAAAACTTTTAGAAGAGAACATAGGCAAAACATTCTCTGACATAAGTCATACCAATGTTTTCTTAGGTCAGTCTTCCAAGGCAATAGAAATAAAAGCAAAAATAAACAAATGGGACCTAATCAAACTTATAAGCTTCTGTACAGCAAAGGAAACAATAAACTAAATGAAAAGAGAACCTATGGACTGGGAGAAAATATTTGCAAATGATGCAGCCAACAAGGGATTAATCTCCAAAATATACAAACAGCTCATACAACTCAGCAAGAAAAAAATAAACAACCCAATAGAAAAATGGGCAGACATTTCTCCAAAGACGACATACAGATGGTCAATAGGCACATGAAAAGATGCTCATAATCACTGATTATCAGAGAAATGCAAATCAAGACTACAGTGTGGTACCACCTCACACCAATCAGAATGGCCATCATTAAAAAGTCTACAAACAATAAATGCTGGAGAGAATGTAGAGAAAAGGGAACACTCCTACACTGTTGGTGGGAATGTAAATTGGTGCAGCCATTATGGAGAACAGTATGGAGGATATTTAAAAAACTAAAAGTAGAGTTTCCATATGATCCAGCAATCCTACTCCTGGGCATATACCCAGACAAAACTATAATTTGAAAAGATACATGCACCCCTATGTTCATAGCAGCACTGTTCACAATAGCCAAGACATGGAAACAACCTAAATATCCACCAACAGATGAATGGATAAAGAAGATGTGGTACATATATACAATGGAATATTACTCAGCCATCAAAAAGACTGAAATAATGCCATTTGCAGCAACATGGTTGGACCTAGAGATTATCATACTAAGTGAAGTCAGAAAGAGAAAGACAAATACCATATGCTATCACTTATATGTGGAATCTAAAATACAACACAAATCAGCATATCTACAAAACAGAAACAGACTCACAGACATAGAGAACAGACTTGTGGTTGCCAAGGGGGAGAGGAGGATTGGGAGCTTCGGATTAGCAGATACAAACTAGTATGTATAGGATGGATAAACAACAAGATCCTACTGTATAGCACAGGGAACTATATCCAATATCCTGTGATAAACCATAATGGAAAAGAATATGAATATATATATATATTTAAAAAACTGAGTCACTTTGCTGTACAGCAGAAGTTAATGTAACATTGTAAATCAACTACACTTCAATAAAATTAAAAAAAAAAAAGATGTGGCTTTCGCCATCTGGATTTGAATTCAACTGCATCATTTACTGGCTGTGTGATCTCAGGCAAGTTTCTTCCCACCCCCCCGCTGTAATGGAGGCTGTAGTCTGCTGCCCAGAGCCCCTTCAGGACTGAGGCTCTCATTCCCCTGCTGCTGGGTTTCCCTCTGGGACTTGCCCTCAGCTGAAGAGAGCCACTCTGCTTAAGGTCATGTGCACCCTCCCCCTCAAACCTGCATCGCTGGAGGGTTGAGTTAGGAGTATGAAGGCCAGACCCTCCTGCTGTAAGGCAGGATAACCTGAAGGACATCAGAGCTCCTTGTAGGATCAACCAGGTTCTGCCTTACTACAGCATTGCATTTCAACTCCTCTCTGCCCATTCCATGAATCCTTACTCCCTCGTAGGAATTGTTCCTGAATGCTCTCCTCAGTAAACCTGCACACATCTGTCTCAGAGCACATTTTCTGGGGAACCAACCTACGACAGTGAATAGTGGTGCCAGGAGCGCTGCTAGGAATAGACATCAAAATGGGATTTTGTTGCCGGATCACCTATGGTCCACTGGCCAATGAGGACCTCCGGAACATAGTTGTGGCGCGATTGTTAAAGCTTTCCCAGGTGGTGAACTGGGTTGGGGTACTGATGGAAGGGAATGCACGGGTGTGTGCTGGTCACTGTGCATTGTGTTCTGTTACCCCAGACCTGGGGACTAGACTCTTTGAGTTTCAACCTGGAGCTATGTTCCCATCAGTAGAAAGTCCTGCCCTTGTTTTCCTGAAAGATGAGGGCTTGGGTCGCACTGATTGGACAAGCTGATTTACTGAGGGCCCTTCCAGCTCTAGCATCCTCCACAAGCCGTGAACTAGTAAAGGAAGAGGGTGGGGGGTTGGGGGCTGGGATGAGAGTGCCCTGGAGCCAAGAGTGTGAATGAGTGAGGGGGTGGAGGGGCCTAGAGGCGATTTTCTGTCCCCACCCTGCCTGAAGCAGCCTATCTGATCCTGGGCTCAGGCCCCCAGACCTCCCTAAGGCTGGTGGGTTCTAATTCTGAGGCACTTGTAGCTGACCCCACTGAGCTTGGATTTTTGTCTGCTTCCCTCAGGATGATCTGGCAGGATGGTGTGGGCTCAAGATCACACAGTTGCAGAAGCGGGAGAGGTCAGACTTGCAGGCATGGGTGTCCGGTCCATGAGGCCTTGAGTTTGAGCTCCTGGACTGGCCTGGGCAGGCAGGACCTCACTCCATCCCCTCCAGAAGACCACATGGGCACTTGACCCACTCTTATCACCTCCCACCAGCCCATGAGGCAGACACTCAGGGAAGAAATGGAGGCTCTGAAGGGTTCACTGGCTTCTTGAAGGTCCCACAGCTCGTGGTAGAGCCACATCCACATCTAGCATGGAGTAGCTCCAAGCCTGGCCCTCCAGCAGCTCTGCTCCTCGTTGGGGCCGACTCAGAAGTGCTTGGCAAGAGATGAGAGGACGTGAGACATCAGGACTGTGATTGGGACAGCTGAAGGTTTTATTTTTTGTTTGCTTGTTTATTTATTCATTCCCAAGTGAAAATGATTAGTTATTTAGAATGCTTTAAAATTCAAAATCTAGAATTTAAAGAACAAAGTAAAAATTGCCCTTAAATTCCACCAACTGGAGATACTTACTGTTAACAGTTTGGTGAACAGATTTCCAGACAGCTCCGTGTGTGTGTGTGCGTGTGTGTGTGTGATACTTTATGATAATGGGATCATATACGGTTTCATAACCGACTCTTTTTACTCAACAATATGTCATGGAAATCTTTCCACACGGGTAAATATAGCTCTGTCCTTCATTTGTTGGCTGTAGACCATCCATTGTATTCCACTGCAAGTGAAAATATGCATCATTTCATTTATCCAACTTAAAATGCTGTGCATTTAGGTAGCTTCCAGGATTTTGCTGTCACAGACTCTTGGGTGAATGTTATCACACCTCTACCTTGGCCATTTGTCCACCTGCTGTGTTCAGGCACATTCTGACCTTAGAGAAAAATTCCCACAGCAACGGCGGTTACTCGGCTGCCTCATTCCAGTCACAGATTCTTGTTTTCCAGGGGCTCCTCCCTGAGGGGAGAGTGGCCTCCATTCCAGGTGCTCTCCCAGCAGCTCAGCAGAGGCACACTTGGGAATATAGCTTTTTCCTTGGGCGGCTGTGAGTGAAGGGCAGGGATGAGCCCTTGCCCCCGACCTGTGAAATTTCCAAGTCCAAATCCAAAGACACAACCAGTCCACATGAATCAGTCCTGTTGAGTTTGCTGGGGCTTGAGGGTGGCCTGCAACTCAGCAAGGTGCTTGGCTTTGCCCTCTAAGAGGCCAATGGGCCAGGTGGGACCTAAAGAAACTTGGGCCAAAGGCTGCCAGTGGGCCAAGATGGGAGCCTGGGCTTGGTGACCCACTGATTCATTTATCGATCTGTGCTTTTATCCAGCAAGGCAGGTTTGTGGTAGGGCTGGTTATGCAGAACTGAGGAAAGGAAGGCTCACAGTTGGTAGGGGAGAGCCCACAGACAGGTAGGGTGACTGACAGTCCTCATGCATTTGAGGGGAGAAAGGTGGGGGATTGGAGGGTTTTGGGGGTAGTCACTTCATTACCAGACTGTAGGCTATACCTCAGCCAGGAAAGGCCTATTTTAAAAAGAAACAAAGTGAGAGTAACTTTGATCATTATGATTTCACTCCCCCAACACTCACACATCCTTTTTGCCCAGGGGGTGAACCTCTTTTACCATTTTCAAAGGCAAGGTTTCCTCTGCAGCCCTGCAGTGTGTCCCAAAGTCACAGGTTGGTTTACTGGGGTACAATGATTCCATCAAGGGCTAGGCCTGGGGTCTGGAGGGGGCCTTCTAAAGGGGGTGAGAAGGGAGTGGGGGAGAGGACAGGAGAGTCCCAGAGTCTTGGCATTGGGATCCTATTTACAAGGCCCTCAGGTTGTTGCCATGGTGGTGAGCATACATGAGCTGACTCCCATAAGCCTGATCATGAACTTGGCTGTCATGGTTGTCAGTTAGTGCCTCCACCCAGGAGACGGCCTTTAAAAGTGCTTTTGGGAAAAATCCTACAACCAAGAATACTCTACCCAGCAAGGCTCTTGTTCAGATTCAATGGAGAAATCAGAAGCTTTACAGGCAAGCAAAAGCTAAGAGAATTCAGCACCACTAAACCAGCTTTACAACAAATGGTAAAGGAATTTCCCTAGATGGGAAAGCCCACAACTAGGAACAAGAAAATTACAAATGGGAAAGCTCACTGGCAAAGGCAAAATACAGGAAAGATAGGAAATCATCCACAGAAAATTATGACATCAAAACCAGCAATTGTGAGGAGAGTACAAATGCAGGATATTGGAAATGCATTTGAAATTAAGAGACCAGCAACTTAAAACAACCTTGTACATATATAGACTGCTATATCAAAACCTCATGGTAACCGCAAACCAAAAATCTACAATACACAGACAAAAGAGAAAAAGTAATCCAAACACAACACCAAAGACAGTCATCAAATTGGGACTTCCCTGGTGGTCCAGTGGCTAAGACTCCATGCTCCTAATGCAGGGGGGCCAGGTTTGATCCCTGATCAGGGAACTAGATCCCACATGCCTCAACTAAGAGTTTGCATGCCGCAACTAAAAGATCCCAAGTGGGGCAACTAAAGATCCTGTATGCCACAACGAAGATCCCGTGTGCTGCAACAAAGACTCGACGTGGCCAAATAAGTAAATAAATATTAAAAAAATGTTTAAAACGAAAGGATAATCATCAAATCACAAGAGAAGAGACCAAAAGAAGAAAGGAAGAAAAAAGACCTACAAAAACAAATACAAGACAATTAACAAAATGGCAATAAGAACATACATACGTATAATTACCTTAAATGTAAATGAATTAAATGCTCTAATATATACTAATAATTATCTTAAATGTAAATGAATTAAATGCTCTAACTGAAAGACATAGACTGGCTAAATGGATACAAAAACAAGACCCATAGATATGCTGACACACTTAAGATCTAGGGACACATACAGACTGAAAGTGAGGGGGCAGAAAAAGTTATTCCATGCAAATGGAAATCAAAAGAAAGCTGGAGTAGCAATACTCATATCAGACAAAATAGACTTTAAAATAAAGACTGTTACAAGAGACAAAGAAGGACATTACCTAACGATCAAGGGATTAATCCAAGAAGAAGATATAACAATTGTAAATATATATGCACCCAACATAGGAGCACCTCAGTATATAAGGCGAATAAGACTAACAGTCATAAAAGGAGAAATCGACAGTAACACAATAATACTGGGGGACTTTAACACCCCACTTACTTCAATGGACAGATTATCCAGACAGAAAATCAATAAGGAAATACAGGACTTAAATGACATCTTAGACATGATGGACTTAATTGATATTTATAGAACATTCCATCCAAAAGCAGCATAATACACATTCTTCTCAAGTGCACAAGGAACATTCTCCAGGATAGATCACATGCTGGGCCACAAAGCAAGCCTCAGTAAATTTAAGAAAACTGAAATCATATCAAGCATCTTCTCCTACCACTAACGTTATGAGATTAGAAATTAACTACAAGAAAACAACTGTCAAAAACACAAACACGTGGAGGCTAAACAACATGTTACTGGGACTTCCCTGGTGGTTCAGTGGTTAAGACTCCATACTTCCACTGCAGGGTGTACAGGTTCAATCCCTGGTTGGGGAATTAAGATCCCGCATGCCACGCACTGTGGCCAAAACAAAACAAAACTACCAATATGTTATTAAACAATCAATGGATCACTGAAGAAATCAAACAGGAAATAAAGAATACCTAGAGACAAATGAAAACAAAAACATGACCATCCAAAATCTATGGGATGTTGCAAAAGCAATTCTAAGAGGGAAGTCCACAGCAATACAATCTAACCTCAGGAAACAAGAAAAATCTCCAACAACTTAACCTTACACCTAAAGCAACTAGACAAAGAAGAACAAAGCCCAAATTTAGTAGAAGGAAAGAAATCATAAAGATCAGAGCAGAAATAAATGAAATAGAGATGAAGAAAACAATAGAAAAGATCAATAAAACTAAAATCTGGTTCTTTGAGAAGATAAACAAAATTGATAAACCTTTAGCCAGACTCATCAAGAAAAGGGAGAGGGCTCAAATCAATGAAATTAGAAATAAAAAGGAGAAGTCACAACACCACAGAAATATAAAGGATCATAAATGACTACTACAAGCAGCTATAAGCCAATAAAATGGACAACCTAGAAGAAAGGGACAAATTCTCAGAAAGGTACAATTTTCCAAGACTGAAACAGGAAGAAATAGAAAATATAAACAGACCAATCACAAGTACTGAAATTGAAACTGTGATTTAAAAACTTCCAACAAACAAAAGTCCAGGACCAGATGGCTTCACAGGTGAATTCTGTCAAACCTTAAGAGAAGAGCTAACACCCATCCTTCTCAAACTCTTCCAAAAACTGCAGAGGAAGGAACATCCCAAACTCATTGTATGAGGGCACCATCACCCTGATACCAAAACCAGACAAAGATACCACAAAAAAGAAAATTACAGGACAATATCACTGATAAACATAGACGCAAAAATCCTCAACAAAATACTAGCAAACCAAATCCAACAGCACATTAAAAGGATCATACACCATGATCAAGTGGGATTTATCCCAGGGATGCAAGGATTTTTCAATAACTGCAAATCAATCAGTGTGATACACATTAACAATTTGAAGAATATTAACAAACTGAAGAATAAAAAGAATAAAAAAATAAGAAAGAATAAAAGAAAGAATAAATAATAAAGAAAGAAAAAAAGAATAAATAAAAACCATATGATCATCTCAATAGATGCAGAAAAAGCTTTTGACAAAATTCAACACCAATTTATGATAAAAACTCCCCAGAAAGTAGGCCTAGGGGAACCTACCTCCACATAATAAAGGCCATATATGACAAACCCACAACTAACATCAAACTCAACAGTGAAAAGTTGAAACCATTTCCTCTAAGAGCAGGAACAAGACAAGGCTGTCTACTCTTGCCACTTTTTTTTTTTTTTTTTTTTGCGGTATGCGGGCCTCTCACTGTTGTGGCCTCTCCCGTTGTGGAGCACAGGCTCCAGACGTGCAGGCTCAGCGGCCATGGCTCACGGGCCCAGCTGCTCCGTGGCATGTGGGATCTTCCCGGACACGGGGCATGAACCCATGTCCCCTGCATCGGCAGGCAGACTCTCAACCACTGTGCCACCAGGGAAGCCCACTCTTGCCACTTTTATTCAACATAGTCTTGGAAGTCCTAGCTATGGCAATCAGAGAAGAAAAAGAAATAAAAGGAATCCAAATTGGAAAAGAAGAAGTAAAACGGTCACTCTTTGCAGATGACATGACACTATACATAGAAAATCCTAACGATGCTGCCAGAAAACTACTAGAGCTCATCAATGAATTCAGTAAAGTTGCAGGATACAAAATTAATACACAGAAATATGTTGCATTTCTATACACTAACAACAAAAGATCAGAAAGAGAAATTAAGGAAATAATCCCATTGCATCAAAAAGAATAAAACACCTAGGAATAAACCTACCTAAGGAGGCAAAAGACTTGTACTCTGCAAACTATAAAATGCTGATGAAAGAAACTGAAGATGACAGAAACAGATGGAAGATATACCATGTTCTTGGATTGGAAGAATCAATATTGTCAAAATGACTTGGACTAATGACCAAGGCAACCTACAGATTCAATGCAATCCCTATTAAATTACCAGTGGCAATTTCCACAGAACAAGAACAAAAAATGTTTAAATTTATATGGAAACACAAAAGACCATGAATAGTCTAAGTCATTATGAGAAAGAAAAATGGAGGTTGAGGAATCAGGCTCCCCAACTTCAAACTATACTACAAGGTACAGCAATCAAAAACAGTATGGTACTGGCACAAAAACAGAAATATAGATCAATAGAACAGGATAGAAAGTCCAGAAATAAACCCACACACCTGTGGTCAATTAATTTACGACAAAGGAGGCAAGAATATACAGTGGAGGAAAGACAGTCTCTTCAATAAGTGATGCTGGGAAAACTGAATAGCTACATGTAAAAGAATGAAACTAGAACATTCTCTAACACCATACACAAAAATAAACTCAAAATGGATTAAAGACCTAAATGTAAGACCGGATATGCTAAAACTCTTAGAGAAAAACACAGGCAGAACACTCTCTGACATAAATTGCAGCAATATCTTTTTGGAGCCACCTCCTAAAGTAACGAAAATAAAAACAAAAATAAACAAATGGTACCTAATTAAACTTAAAAGCTTTTGCACACCAAAGGAAACCATAAACAAAATTAAGACTACTCACAGCATGGGAGAAAATATTTGCAAATGATGCAACCAACAAGGGATTAATTTCCAAAAAAAAATACAAACAGTTCATGTAGCTCAATAGCAAAAAAAAAAAAAAAAAAAGAAGCACATGAAAAGATGCTCAACATAGCTAATTATTAGAGAATTGCAAATCAAAACTACAATGAGGTATCACACTGGTCAGATGGCCATCATTAAAAAGTCTACAAACAATAAATATTGGAGGGACTTCCATAGTGGCACAGTGGTTAAGACTCTGTGCTCCCAATGCAAGGGGTCTGGGTTCAATCCCTGGTCAGGGAACTAAATCCCACATGCATGCTGCAACTCAGAGTTCACATGCTTCAACGAAGATCCTGCAATCGGCAACGGAGGTCCCACATGCCGCAACCAAGACCGGGCACAGCCAAATAAATAAATTAATTAAAAAAACCAAAAACCAATAAATGCTGGAGAGGATGTGGAGAAAAGGGAATACTCCTATGCTGTGGTGGGAATGTAAATTGGTGCAGCTATTATTGAGAACGGTATAGGGGTTCCTTAAAAATCTAAAAATAGAACTACCATATGATCCAGCAATCCTACTACTGGGCATATATCTGGAGAAAACCATAATTTGAAAAGATACATGCACCCCAGTGTTCTTTGCAGCACTATTTACAGTAGCCAAGACATGGAAGCAACCTAAATGTCCATTGACAGATGAATGGATAAAGAAGATCTGGTGCATATATACAATGGAATTTTACTCAGCCATAGAAAAGAATGAAATAATGCCATTTGCAGCAACATGGATGGACCTAGAGATTATCATACTAAGTGAAGTAAGTCAAAGACAAACATCATATGATATTACTTATATGTGGAATCTAAAAAAATAATACATGTGAACTTATTTACAAAACAGAATCAGACTCAGACTTCAAAAACAAACTTATGGTTAAGAAGGGGAAACGTGGAGGGAGGGATAAATCAGGAGTTTGGGGTTAGACATACACATGACTATATATAAAATAATCAACAAGGACCTACTGTACAGCACAGGGAACACTACTCAGTAGTCTGTAATAACCTATGTGGGAAAAGCATCTGAAAGAGTGGACATATGTATATGCATATCTGAATCACTTTGCTGTACACCTAAAACTACCACCACATTGTAAATCAACTATAATAAAAATTAAATTAAAATTTTAAAAAAGTGCTTCTGATGTATTCTTGCTCTTGCTGAGACAGTAGGGCCCCACCCTCGCGTACTCAGGGAGCTCTCAGAATCGGCCGGTGCTGCTAGGAATCCATTTCAGGACAGGGCCATGGCTGAGCCAGGGTGGAAGATGACACAGCTCCTAGCAGCCTCTATCTGATTTCCTCCTTCCTTCCCCGATCTTAGGGCTTGGACTTCTAGGGAGATGGCTCTGCCCCCCTAGAACTGGGGCTCTAACATATGACGCAGGCCTAAGCCAATACATACATCACAGAGGACAACTCGTGACCTGGCTGACACCAATCAGAAGTGTCTCAGGCTTCTCTCCTGCCTTGGCACCAGGCTCTGTCCTTCCCAGGAGCAGCTAGAGCTCCAGCTGGCCATCCACCTGACTACACGGACTGTGGGGCAGGGCACAGGTCTGCACAGCTACCCCGGGGCTCGATTCAGGGACAAATGTGAACTACTCTGGGGACTCAGAGACTTACGACAACGGACACCTCTAATTCTGTACTTCAGCTGAGCACTGATGAGGAACAATCCTCACTGTGTCACCTATTCATAAGGTCACCTCCTGCCTGATCACTGAAATCCCCCCTTAAGCCCAGTCCTGGAACTCTCAGGTGGGACCAGCTCTGGTTCTTGATTTTGAGCCACGAAAGGGCACAGAGATACCCTGGAGACCAATTCATCCCTACAGATGAAGAAACAGGGGCCCAGAGAGGGGCCATGACTTTCCCCGAGACACACAGCCTTTTACAAAGCCAGGACAGGTCCCCAAAACCCATCTCATGCCCTTCCCACTGTTAGTGCTGTATCCCTTACCCATACATTCAGCTGAAACAACGGATTGGAAAATCAAATTAGAACAGTCCTGGCCTGGGTGCTGTTCCTCGCTCGACCCCAGCGTTTCCCTCTTTTTGCTTTGCTCTGCTCTGCTTGCCGTGTCCTCTTCCGAGTGCCTGTTGCCTCGCACAGCAAGACAGCTGCTCCATTTTCCAGCTCTCATGTCTGCTTTCTGGGTATGAGAAGAGAGAGTGCGCAGGGGCGCAGGGCTACGCTAGCCCAGGTGGTTCCTGTTAAACGCCTTCCTGAAATCCATACCCTGTAACTTCCACTTATCTCAGCAGCCAGGACTGGTTGCCCGGCCATCCAGAGTGAATATTTTTAGCTGAGCACGTTGCCATCTGAAGCAAATTGAGGTGTGCTAGGAAGGAAGAAGGGGAAGGGGATATTGGATGCCACAGGCTGAGTCCGCCGGGAATCTGCCCGGATGGGGATTTTGGCTAAGAATGCCCTGCCCAGCATGTCGCCAGGCCCTTCTCTTCATCCCCCAATGTCCCAAAGGCTGGCCACAGTAGAGAATATAACGTGGAGCTGGAGGTTTCTGGGGATGTCAGAAGCTAGGAAGGTGGAAGGGGGTTACTCTGACTACACGTCCTTCTCATGCTAGTCTTCGAGGGCTTTCCCCTTCCTGAAAACGGCACTCAGAAATGCGCGGTGGGGAGCACGGGGGCATAGGACCAGGGGAGCCGAGAGCCACGTGCTGGGCAGGAAACTGAAGTCAGGACGCTGCTCCCACCCTCCCTTGCCGGGACCCCTGGGCTCCCTGCTTCGGCATCATCCCGCACCTTCCACCCCTCCCCCATGGAGGGCACGGAGCGTGGTCACAGGCCCAGCCCTCCTTCCAGGCTGGGCCCAGCTCCAAAAGGGCCTCCTAACCACTTGCCCTTCCCACCGGGCCTCCCGCCCCGCCGGGGTAGCACCTGTCACCCTCTCGGGATGTGTGTGCTCACCTTCTTTAACAGTGAGACGGCCTGACGAGCAGCATCAGAAACGCAAATTCTTGGGCTCCACCGCGGCCCCGTGGAATCAGACTCTGGGGGTGGAGCCAGCACTCTGCTTTTACAAGCCCTCCAGGTGGTTCTGATGCACGGTCCAGTTTGAGAATCACTAACATGTAATTACTTGCAGGCTGTGAAACAGCTTCTGGGCTGTTAGTGCCGACCCAAAGGCAGCTGGGAAAGGCAAAAATAAATAGAGCTCACCTGGCCCCTCTGCACCTCAGCACCCACCAAGGCAAGAATCCTGGGAAGACTGAGATTTTTGAGTCTAAGAATAATTGTTAGAGCTAGGAACTACAGAGGCACCATCCAAATCTCCATTTTATAGACTTGGGAACTGAGATTGGGACGGGAGAAAGCATTTGTCTGAGGTGAACACCAAAAGTGGAACTAGAATTCAAATTTCTTGAATCCTACGTTGTTTTCCCCAAATTGAAATATCTTTTGAAAAACTGTAACACGTATACCTATTGTGTGAATCTTTTACAGGTACGTGGTCCTAAGGAATCCATCCTCAATGCAAACCTGTAAAGAAAAACCTGGGGAGGAGTCTGAAGGTGGGGTGATGCCTCATCCTCAATGTGCTGTGGAGCCAGGAGTCCCTGCCCCTCTTGTTGGGGGTCACGCACCTTCTCACTGTCCCTTCTTCCAAATACTAGCCCAGTGGCCTCACCAAATGAGCCCAAGGGCAGGGCCAGGAGGCTTTAACCGAACGTGTGTCTTCCAGAGCCCTGACAAGAGGGTTGTCAGAGCTGGACAGCTGTGCACACAGCAGGCTGGCACAACGCTACCATCTGCGGGGCCCATGACAAGGGTACCAGTGGAGGCCCATCTACCACGTGGCTACAAATTTAAAACTTACAGATCAAGCTAACAAACTTAAATGTGTCCCGTCCTCCTACTTTGACAAATAAACCTTTATATAGACTCAGTCGAATGGAATATAAGGTTCAGAGGGAACAGGCTCCATCCCATAGCTCTTCTTACCCAGGCTCCATCCTGTACAAGAGGACACTGTGGCCTGTTCATCAAGCTCCAGCTACACCTCCCTGCAAAGGGCTACATTTTGACCACCCTTTGGAGGCAGGATCTGGAGAAGAGGCCTGTCCAGACCCTGGAAGCTGGCTCAGGACTGCTTGGGATAAGAATTCCAGGAGCATGGCTAAAAGATGAGGTCTGGGTTTTGGGTGAACACCTCCCATTTCCCCATGACTCCAGCTGTGGGGGAGGGATGTGGTCAGAGGAGGGCTCCAGGAGAGACCTCTGAGGGCTCGCCTCTCAAAATGTGGTCCCTGAACTGGCAGCATGGGCACCACCTGGGCGCTGGTTAGAGCTGCAGCCTCGCTCCAGACCTGCTGAATCAGAATTGGCATTCTAACAAGATCCCCAGGGCATTCATGTGCACAGTGAGGTTTGAAAAGCACCGTTCTAAACCACAAAACCCAGGCCCAGGGTCCCTCCTGTCCAGGTCTACGGGTACTAACAGTGGGTATTAATAAACACTTGCTCAGCGAATGCCAAACGTCCCCTAAAGCAGCTGGGGTGACTGGCTGCTGGCTCAGTGCTTTAATCTCCTCTTTCTCTAGGGCCTCAGGGGCCAAGTTTCAGCTCTAGGCCCTGCTGTCGGCCTGAGCTGATTGGTCCAGCAGGAGTCACCTGACCCACATTGGGTCCATTAGATGATCTGTCCCAGGAATCTGCAACTTGAGCCCCCAAATCAAGCTCCCAGAGCAGCAGCAATGGTAATAGCCGATGTCTTTCCTGCATCGGTGATGTGCCAATCACAGCACTGAGTGTTTTACATATCGTATAACTATCCCATCTTCACAACCACTTCACCAGGTAGGTGTTATTATTCTGCTGTTGTTTAGATGGGGAGCTGTGGCTCAGATGTTAAGTAACTCTCCCAAAGGTTTAAGGGGGCAGGGACAGCACCAGGAGAGCTGAGCGACTGGCCAAACCCAAGCCATGTGGTGCAAACGTCATCAACGTCATTCACATATTTTTTTTTAATGTGAATATGTTTTTAGTTTATTTAAATGGATTTATTTATTTTTGTATGTTAAGTATGATCTTATCTATAAAAAGAGTGTGTATACAAACATGTAAGTACAAATACGTAAAGTACTGGAAGGTTTTGGATCCAAGTGCCGGTTGCTGTTTCACGTGATTGGTGGAAATAGGGGCAGGACAGGAATAAAGACGCAGATGTAGAGAATGGACTTGAGGACACGGGGAGGGGGAAGGGGAAGCTGGGACGAAGTGAGAGAGTGGCATGGACATATATACACTCCCAAATGTAAAATAGCTAGTGGGAAGCAGCCGCATAGCACAGGGAGATCAGCTCGGTGCTTTGTGACCACCTAGAGGGGTGGGATAGGGAGGGTGGGAGGGAGGCTCAAGAGGGAGGGACATGAGGATATATATATATGCATATGCCTGATTCACTTTGTTATACAGCAGAAACTAACACACCACTGTAAAGCAATTACTCTCCAATAAAGATGTTAAAAACAAACTCGTCATCAACTTCTGCTGCCAGGGCCCGGCTTCCGGGCTCCACGGCGATCGGGCAAAGCAGGAGGCCCCGCTCTGTGAAGCGGCTGCAGGGAGGGAGGGAGGCCTTGGGGCAGAATGAAGGGCAGGAGCTGTGGGAGCCCAGAGAACCTCCACTCCCCAAGCGAGCACAGGGCACCGGCCAAGAGCAGCCCACTCACCACACTGCAGTACAGGCCAGAGAGCCCGCCGTGAGGACTGACCCCTCCTTTCCTCCAGTGAGCTAGCAGCCAGAGGAAAGGTGTGGGTGATTTATTTTGGAGACATAGGGCAGGGGCGGTGGAGAAGTCTGCATCCTGCTCTGTATGTGGTCCCCAGAGGAACGGACACCTAAGAGGCCGAGAGGGTGGAGGCAGCCGGGATGTGCTGGGACGACTAAGGCCAGAGAACCAGTCCGTACTGGAGAAGGGAGTTGGAGGCCTCCCTGGCTGGAGGCCCTGGCTGGTTCCTGACTCTGGCTCTGAGTGGAATCTGCCGTTCAGGGTGATGGGGGGATGGCCTGGGGCACGTAGGCCTCTGACCACCTAAGAGGAAAAAACTAATCGTGAGCAGCTGGTTTCTATCAGAATCCGAGTCTCCGCAGGTGCAGGGCTGTTTGGCTTTATTTAAAAAACAAACCAACAGCTTTCATTAGCATTAACCCAGCGGCGGCCCCCTGCTGTCACCTGAAAATCAGCCACCCACAGGTCACACCCTCGGCAGCCTCACAGTACAGGGTTACACCCTGGCACCACCCTGGCCCAGGGCGGCCACACAGAAATATACTTCTCACTGCACAGATCTCCCTTAAAAAAAAAAAAAAATCAAACAATCATCAGGTCAGAGAAGAATCACTTGCTCCTCCAGTGAAGAGGGTACACACTGGGTAGCCAAAGCCAGGTCCTCCTGGCTTCTCACAGTGGGGCGGGGGCCAGGACTCCTCAGGACCGTGTGACCACGGCCGGGACACTGCCGGCGGCCTCGCTCCCTGCTGAGGGCGGAAGGGATTCATCCCAGCGCCCACGGGTGGCGGCGAAGTGCTGGGAGCCCAACCTGTCATCAGCATCCCCAGAGCCCCCGCAGACTGAGATGCAAATAGCTCCAGGCCCACGCGGCTCCCCGTCTGCTGACGAGGGTGGCTCCCTCCTGTTTCTTCTCTTGCTTCTTACTTTTTTCAGGGAGCAGAGTTCAGAGTAAGAGCTGGCAGTTCTGGAAACTTTTCTTGCTCCTCAGACAACTGTGACGATCATGGAGACCCGCTCCAGACACTTTCCACTGACTCGAAGGGGATGGGAAGGAGGGACCCTTCCTTTGGAGTGAGTGGCCCTTGGGCCCAGTCAGTGCACGGCTGGACGAGGAGATCCTGGGCTCACAGCTGAGGAGCCGGAGCTCCTCTCAGCACCTCACCTGGCCTGTAGCTCCTCTGACAAAGAGAATGGCATCTTCCCCTTCCTGGCCCTTCAGAGGGCCTCCTGCTGCTCCAGGGCCTGGAGATTACTGGGCCACCCTAGAGGCTGAACCCTTCAGTCTGGAGGAAACTACCGCTGCTAGAGATACGGGAGTAGCTCCAGAGCAGTGGACATCACGCTGGGGTAGGAGGGGATAATCTGAGATGCCGCCTAAGGGGAGCAAACACAGGAGAGGGGATTCCTGCTGACTGGGCTTAGCCCCAGGACAGAGCCGGGTACAGCTGAGTCACCAAAGGACAGGGCACACAGAGCATGTCTGGTTCCGAGGCCTGCTGTCCTTACCACAGACAGGTATTTAGACCCCCAACCCTGCATCAAGCCCCCACCTAGTAAAAGTTCTGAGAAGCACTTCGTCCTAGGACGCCTTGAGGGTTTCACCCCTAGGGCCCAGCCCTGGCCTTCCTGCCCTCCCCAGCCCAGCACAGTCACGGGTCCGGTGGTCTGGGCCACGCCCCCGAGCCGCAGAAGACAAGGACAAAGGGCTGCCCGTGCCCAGCAGCTCCGACTCCTCGGGGGGTCTGGCTCCAGCCTCATCTGGTGATGCCTTGGTGAACAGACACAGCATCCTTGGGGGCGGGGTGGGGGGGAGGCTGGCATGGGGAGTCCAGAGGACAGACGGAGTGGGGGCTGACGGGAGGTGCTGGCTGTGGTGTCCCTTCTCCAGAGGGGGAGGTGGGAACTGTCAGGGAGGGGCCGGCAGGCCTGTCATCTCAGCAGGCCCCCTGGGCGGCTCAGCAGGGCAAGCTCCAGCAGAGAGGGCCGTGTGGGAAGCTCGGGTTCAGCCTGTTTCCCTGGCAACCGGTCTCTTCCAAAGCCAAGGCTGGCGAGGATCCGTGTGGTGGGAGCCTGCAGATCTGCAGGGCAGCGGCTGTACCAGCCTGTGGGTGGGACGTGACTGGGAGGTGGGCCAGCGCACCGCCTCAGGTAGCGGAGGGACAGGCGGCGCCGGGGAGGCAGCGGCTGGGTTCCAGCAGGAGGGGGAGACCTGCTCAGTCCAGCTGGGGGACTTTGCTGTAACGCCCTTCTTTATCCCGCTCTGGAGCGATCACAGAAGCTTCAGTGTTGGAATCGCAGCCCTGGGGAGCTCTGTGGTTTCTCACGCTTCCTCTCCCTGCACACGTTTCCCCCTGAGCTGTGTTAACTGGATTTACTGAGGAGAACAGCCTTACTTAGGGAGATTTCTGAATAGGCTTCCATTCCAAGGGAGGGCGAGGCTTGCCCAGAGCGGCTTCAGAGGCAGGGCTGGAGGAGGCTGGCCGTGAGGGCCGGCGGGAGCAGCAGCAGGAGTGGGGAGACCCTGGAGGCCACGAGCGCTGAGGGATTAAACACAGGCGGTTAAGGCCTCCGAGTGCCGAGAGCCCTGTTTGTGGCCCGCTGGCACTCATGTGCAGGACTAGATGCAGAATACTTTTCAGCACTAAACTCACCTCGGGCTCCCTCTGGCTACCCTATTACAATTTTTCTTTCCCCTGGTTTCTTTACATATTCATTTCTTTCACAATTATACTACATGTATATTTATGCAGTTGCCTGAATCCTCTCTGGGTGACTATTTTTAGCATTTATAATCATTATCCAGGTCTGTCTGGGTTCCACAGCCAGTGTTTCAGACCCTCCCAGGACACTTCACCTTGATCGTCTGCAAAGACCCAGAGGGCCCTTCAGTTCACTCAAGGTTTTGGGTGAAAGGCTTAGAAAGATGCCCGGGGAGTATGCCCACTCTTCCTCTGTGGGGCGTGAACCCGCCTGTCCCGCCCTACCTGTATCTGAGCACTGCTGAGACAGCATCCCTTCCAGAGCTGCCATGTAGTCGGGGCCTAGCCAGTCATGGTAAGTAGTTTTCTCTCCCACAGGTACTGCCCGGAGGGTGGCATCCTTGAAAAGCAGGTCTTGGCCATGATAGTTGGAGGAGTCGAACATTTTGAACCCATTCTTATTGTGGTCATCTCCAAACAGGTCCTGGAAGCACACAGCGGACCTGCTTTGCATCTGGGCTCACAAAGGGTCACCCGGGTATCACTTGCCACTAACCGCTTTATACACCAAGCAGCAAGAAAAGTCAGATGCCAAGACTCTGTTTTGAAATCATAAGCTTGCCAACTCATTGACCTCTGTTACCAAAGCAGATTTGGAGGAAGAGATGACCATAGCCACCACAGTAAGACAGCCATTCAGAAACATCACACCAAACCAGCTCTTGGATACAGAACTGAAGCCTGAGCCTTACAGGCAGAAGGACCCAGAAATGAGAGATGATGTAGTTGAGATTACCGAGGGGTTTGCTAAACCTGCTCCTCAACCTCTTCTACCAGGCTTCCTCACTCTATCTTATGGGTGTCCTTTTCCCCAAACCCAAATGATTTCATAAGAGAGCCTTTTGCTCTGTCACTAGCTCTAAGAAGGTACTAGGTGAGTTGAATATCCTTTACTAACCCACCCTCCTAGCACCCAAGAGATTCTTGCAGCAGCTGTTGTCTTCCCTTGCTGAGGGTCCTCGGGGTGAGGTGTGCTATGGCTCCCTCCCTGAGAGAGTCACTAAAGAGGCCAGAAGGGATGTGAGAAATTATGAATACATGCAGGACGTCAGGAGAACATGGACGAATGCTTATGTCAGCTTTTAAATACCAATCAAGGGGGAGAGAAAGAGTAAGGTGGTTATTGATCTTTCTGGGGGGACTCAAGGATCCTCGTGAGGATATGATGAAAGTTCCCGGCCTTCTCCCCAGAGAAGGGCACATCTACACAGGGCTCTTCCACATCACTTCAGAGGGTCTGGGGACCCGTGCGGAAGCCCAGGGACCCAGAGACAAGAACTGCTGGGACAGAGGGACTCTGTGGGGAAGATGAGAGCAAATATCATTTCAAAGGTTACGAACTGGCCTGGAGAGCCAGCGGGCTCTGCGAGTCTGTGGTGCTTATGGAGGAAGGGAAAGGAGGTCAGTTTCAGTCTATGTCAGGTCGGGGGTGAGTAGAGGGGGAGGTTGGGAACCAGGGGTGCTGCTGTCAGACAGCCTGGGTTCAAATTTTAGGTGTGTTTTAGGTATTTGTTTTTAGGCCAATAGGATTTGCTGATGCACTGGAAGTAGAGTGTGAGAGGAAGACAGGAGTCTGAGCTGACCCCTGAGGAAATGGAAAGGCTGAAACTGCTATTCACTGAAGTGGGGAAGATGGAGGGATAAAGGGGAGTCCAACTTTGATTTGTTCAGCTCAAGATGCCTGTTAGAAATTGAAATGTCAAGTGGGTAGTTGTTAAAGATGCAAGTTTGAGATTAAAGGGTGGGACTGAAGCAGGGCTGCGGATGTACACTTAGGAGTCATCAGTATACAGACTGTAGTTAACGACCTGTGGCTGGACGAGATCAATATGGGTGCAGGTGCCGACAGAGAAGAGGGCTTAGGATTGAACCCTGGGGCACTCCGGTGGTTACCAGCCAGGGAAATGAGGAAGAACCAGCAAAGGAGACGGGAAGGAGAGGCCAGAGGGGTAGGAGGAGAGCCAGGCAAGCGTGGGGCCCTGGGAACCAAGTGGGGGAACTGCGTCCAGGAAGGAGGTGAACTTCAGGAAGAGGGAGCTGCAGCCAATGCTGCTGAGAGGCCAGGGAGAGGTAGACTGAGAAACAGCCGCTCTATTCAGCAACATGGGTCACTGCGACCTTGACCAAGGCAGTTTCAGGGCCCTGGTGGGGCCTCTCCAGGGTAGTCTCCATCCTTAAGAGAGATCAGGAGAGGAGGAACTGATGACTCCAGAGTAGAGATGGCTCTTTGAAGGAGTTTTGCTGTAAAAGGGAGTGGGATTACGGCTACAAGGGGATGTGAGGCCAAAAGCGGGTTCATTTGTTTTTACGAGATGGTAGAAATAACAGCAGGTTTGTATGTTGGTGAAAGTGGTCCGGCGGAGAAGGGAAAATTAATGATGTAGGTGACAGAGGGCACGGTGGTTGGAGGGATGGCTTCGGCTAAGTGAAAATCACAGAATTCCCCTCAGGCTTCCTCAGTTTCTCCTGAAGTCTGCTCCAGGTAGACTGGGTGACCCAGGGGCTTGGCTCCCCTCTGTCACCCTCCTCCCAGTGAGGCAGCCCCTGCCCTGGCTCACCTGGGCCTTGTCCAGCAGTCCATACACAGTGAAGATGTTGGTGTCTGGCCGGACCATGACAGCATGGGACGGTATCTGTGCCAGGTTGCAGGCTGCGAACTGGGTCACCTCGGCCCGGGCGCCGTTGGGACACAGCAGCTCGTAGTCCTCCGACATGAGCTCAGCAGCCCAGGGCTCAGAACTGTGGCCTGAGGGGATGGAGCAGAGGCAGGGAGAGGAATAGAGAGGCTGCTCTCCTCAGGGATCCCCAAATCCTTGGCTGGGGAGGGGCGGTGATACCTGGCCAGCTCCCCAGCCCTCTCCATTCTTCAGTTGTTCTGCTCTATTACCAGGGTGAGAGAACCCAGCTGGGCTAATAAGGTTATTCATAGGGAATAGGAAGTATGCACTATGTAACTCTGCACTGTATGATCATACCCATTTTACAGGTGGAGAAACTGAGGCTCTTAATCACTCCCCGGCAAATAACTCCATCTGTGTGTTACAGGTCTCAGGGTGGGATGGGCTCCTCCCCTAAGAGCTGAAGTTCTCAAGCCAGAAGAGGTATAACATCAAGTATGGATCTGTAAGATGCAGTTTCAAAGGCCCCTCCTTTGCAAAGAATCTCATCAGGTAGGTCTACAATGGGTACCAGGAATCTGCATTTTAAACTAGCAACCCAGTAATTCTGATGCAGGTGGTTGGTCCGAAGGCTTCCTGACAAACACTACTCTTAGGAATCACATTATTTTTATGTCTTCCTGTATTTGCAGGAGGAACTCCAGGTGGGCTCACGAGCAGAGATAAAAGAATTTGAGTGGCCCTGGGAGGCGGTCGCCTCACTGCAGGTGAACCTTGCAAGGGCCCCGCCTCCTCCCCGGCCCTCAGCCCAGGACCACAGAGGGCACAGGCTGGGACCAGGCAGCGCTCACAGCTCCTGCAGGAGCACGCAGTTCCCTCCTTCTCGGGGATGATCCCCAGTGTTCTTGGTGGGAGGTTGGCAGGGGAGTGGGGGTATGGCAACAGGGCCTGAAACGCTTCCAGCTCTGTTGGGGCAACTGGTCTACAGTTTAGTGACTTTCATAGGCAGGGTGGGATCTGAGTTTTGAAATACTGTTTTTTCCCTGCGTGTCTTGCTTTCCCTTCGCCCGTGTCCTCCTCCCCTTCGGGCCTTCTGTCTTTCTGCCCTGAGTTCCTGGGAAGAGATGTGTTAGGACAGAGTGGAGAAGACTTAACCTCCAGTGTTTGGGGTTTCAAAGCCTGGGGTGTAGGCAGGGTATATAGAAAATGCAAACAATAAAGTGTTGAATGGAAACAGCTTTCAGTCTTCAAAATGGATAGATTCCCTGAGGAGGGAGAACAGGATGGGGCAGGGGAGTGATGCACGGTCAAGGGCCTGCACCCCGATAGGACCTCAGGTGGGGGCTTAGGGGTCCTGGAGGAGTTCCTGGGCTCTTCTTCCCAGGTGGAGCCCAGGAAGGTGACTCCAGAGAAAAAAACCACCTGTATGATGTGAATGGGGGGTGTGCCCTGCCTCACACGGCTTGGGGGCTGCAGAGGGATTTCCCTGCGTGTGGCATTGACCTGCTCAGGACCAAACACCAGATGCTGATGTGAACTGATAACCCTGGGGAGAGAGGCCCCTGCCACCTCTACCCACACACCTGGGTGCCACATAAACACCCCAGAAGGGGTTCTCTCCAAATTGATTGAGTTTCTACCATTTCAGTGGAATGGGGATTTAGCTTCCAGACAAATAAAGACTGTCACGTGATCTGTGCATTTGGATACGTGGTCTGAGGTCTGTTCTTACCACTCCTGGGATCCCCAAGGGGCAGAGCCTTCTAGACTCAGTCTTTCCTGGCTGCCACTTGGCCCACAGTCCCAGCACCATCTAGCGCCTGGATTCTGCTGGAGATGGGGAACAGCCCCGCCAGAATCTGGCCCTGCCATGTCCCAGCACCATCACATACCATTCGTGTTGTCGAAGACAGTCGTGTGCTTAACGAAGGCAACGTCCCCTGCATTCTCAACCAGGCATCTGCCATGCGAGAAGCCAAGACAGGTGTCGGCAGAAGGTCCCACCCCTGTGCCTGGCCCCAGGACCACCTCCCCACACCCCTCCCGGCCCGCCAGGTACCTGAAGGCGCCACTGTAGCCGTAGTACCTCTCCTGGCTGTTTCCCACACACTTGTTGTGGCCTTGCTCATCTCCCACGCAGAGTGCGCACAGCGAGGACGGGTAGTTCTTGGGGTTGTTCACGGGCACACAGCTGGCACTGAAGAACTCACTCACCGCTGGGGCAGAGGGGAAGGGCTGTGCTGAGGGGCCGGCAGCAGAAAGGGCGGCCAGTGGGGAGATGGGTGGGCTGCTCCCCGCACAGATCTGCCCACTGGCCCACCCTATGGCTCAAGGCCACCCGTCTGCTCCAGTGCCCACCCAGCTCAGAGTGGCGTGTCTCCTCCTGTGAGGATCACAGGGACGGGGGCATTGCCGACATCGTCTAGATACAGGAACCCCCAGTGACAACCCCTGGTAAGTGGCCGCCCAGCCTTCCCTTGAACTCCCTCAGGGACGGGGAACTCGCTACCTCATAAACTCTTCTGTTCCAGTCAGAGCAACCGCCCAGCTGTCTAGGAGTGGGAACAGCCAGTTCTAACACCTTACATGTGCTTGTGTGGGTGGTTAGAAAAAAAATGTGTTTTTTTCCCCCGAGGTGCCAGCCAGGACAGAGGTGTGTGCGCAGCCAGCTTCCTCCTGCCTTTCCCTCACCAGGAATGTGCATGATTTACCACCCAGGGAGGGCCCTGCGTATGGCATATGGTGGGTGCCTGGTGAACGTGTCTTCTTCAGCACTTATACAGATGGCTGGCCACTTTCCAACAAGGTCCCCCAGATGCCCAGGGGGACAGCCCATGACTGGACGGTGGTACAGCCAGGCCCAGGGCCAATGCACTCGCCCTGCTCCCCATGCCCATTGGAACTATTCCACTCTTGAGTGAGTAAGTGGGTAGGGGCACTGGCACCTTCAACAGAACCAGACACCACTGACTGTCTCAAGTGTAGCCAAGAATATTCCCCAACCTTCCCAAGAGCAAGGGGGCATGTCAAGGAGGAAGAGGACATCTCTCTGGGGCTGCCTTCTGTGGGGTCCTTCTGGGAGAGGACCCCAGCCCTCAGAGCTGGCCCTGACGCCAGCCAACCCCAGAGAAGAGCTTGCACACCTGTGTGCCTATAGAGGATGGTACCTGTGAGGATGTCGCAGTCCCTGGGCCGGATGAAGCCCTTCTGCACAAGGGCGCCCACGGGGATGTCCCAGCCTGCAGGGCTGCCGAAGCCTGGGTGGCAGGAGCGCTTGCCCCGCAGCTCGTCCAGGGTGAAGGCATAGGAGCTGTTCCGCTTCACCACGGCCACCACGAAGTACGAGTTGCTCCTGTCCTCCGCTGGGGGAGGGGACACCAGTGAGGCCCCTCACCTAATGCTTAGTGGCCTCAGCTGAGCAAGAGTCAGGGCTGGATCCTGACGGGGCGCTTCTTCCCTCAAACCCGTTCCCTCTTGCTGCTCCTGACCTCAGAGCAGTGGTCTTGGCCCCATACGCCTCTACCCGCTGGTATTAGGCCCTGGCTGCCTGGGCTCAGGAGTGCCCAGGCCAAGGGCCAGGTGGGTGTTCAGGGAGCACATCCAGCAGCGGGACCCCTGCGTGTCCCCTCAATGCTGAGAAGCAGCCTGTGGGGCTCCACTTTTCAGCATTCTGTGCACCCTCCAACAGTCCTCACCCAGAGGAATTTGTTTCTTTCCTTACACTCAGGTGGTATTTTCTCACCTCCTGGGAGAAAGGTGGGGGCATAGCTGAGGCTGCAGAAGCGCTTTCGCTAAGATGAGAGAGTTTTCATGTCCAAGTGGAGGACACCTGAGGTCACTAGACTTCAGCACAGAGCACCTGGGCCCTGTCCCAGGCCACTGAGAAGGTGTTCATGAGCCGACAGGAAGGAGGGTCCCAGGGCCACCTTCCGTGAGCCACGCCGTCTGGACGGAAGAGGCCAAGGAGGCTTTCTAGTTCAGGGCTTGGCAAATTACTCAGCCTGTTTTTGTATAGCCTGAGTTACAAGTTAAAATTTTTTTTATATTTTTAAAGGGTTGTTAAAAAGAAAAAAGAAGGAGAAGAGGAACAAGCAGCAGCAGACTGTGTGTGGCCTGCAGAGCCTGAAGTGTTTACTCTCTGACCCTTTACAGAAAGTTCTCCAAAGCCTGCCAGACTTCCAGTGCCCGGGGCCAGAGTGGCTTGCCTGTGATAGACAGCAGCTGGCCCGGGGAGAAAGGCTCTGATGAGTCGTTTTTATAAATATAAAAATATCAACCAGCTCCCAGCCGAGGCCAGGTGGCTGGCGCCGGCACTCACGGGCATAGTGCTCCCCAGCTGCTGGAACCAGGCCATATATCTTCCCTGCTGTGTAAATGTCCTGGCCCTTCAGGGTCACAGCGTCGATTTGCCCAGCCTGCAGGGGGACAGAAAGAGTGGCCAGGCTAGAGTGGGCCCCAGGACAGCTCTGGGTGTCGGGATCTGACAGAGGTGCCAAGGCTGGGTCTCTCGGGGACTTTGGCCTCAGGCTCTCTTCCCCTGGGAATCCCATCTTGCCCTATCTGCCCCTTCCTCTCCTTGTGAAGATGGGCAGGCAAGAGAGGTGCTTGGAGGACCAGAGGCCTGAAACAAACCACCACCAGCATTCCCAGTCATGGGTGTCTTTCAATCTTTCAGCAAGTGTTTTCTGAGGGTCTCCCATTGCCAGGCCCTGTTCTGAGCAGAACCTAGCACAATGGCTGCTCTCATGCTCAGTGCGGGTCTCCCCACGGCTTGCCAGCCTCAGACACCTGCAGTGCCGTACTGCACCCCCAGCACCTGGCCAAGGGCTGGCACACAGCACGAATACAATACATACATCTCAAATGTGTATGTGAATGGATGAATGAGCCAGGTCTGAAAAGACGGAGTCTCAGGGTCTGTGGGAGGAGGCTTCAGGGTTGAGGGATACAGCCCTGCCTCAGAAGCCAGCAGGAGGGGCCCAGGACCTTCCTCACTCGGAAACCTCTAGGGCCCTCCAGGTCATCTGCACCCCACCCCACCTGTCCATTCTGAAGTCTCCGGACAGGTGGCTCCTCAGACCCTGCCAAGAGGTTAACTGGTAATCAAGCCATACCCCAAGGGAAGAAGCTGGGGCCCGGGGACAGAGGGGGCACCTGTAGCCCGGGAAGGTGCCCGACGCTGTTCAGGGCTAGAGGCATGAGGTTATGACGATGGAATAACGGGCAGTGGCATTGACGTTTTGAGCCTGGAGGGTGCCTCTATGGGGAACCCCTTTTGCTCCCACCCAGACCTTCTCCACAGTGGTGTGGTGCCGGGGAGGAATCCAGACCTTAACCCACAGCCCAGGGGCTGGGCCAGCTGACCCTTCCTTGCCGGCATCACTGCAGTCAGGCAGGAAATGGGTGTTAGAGCTACACTGGACATCACCTCTGAGAACCTTAGAAGTTAGAACTGAGGATCTCTGAGCCTTTGGCTGGGGTTCTCAGGGACCCCCACCCAAATCTACTCCTCTCCCCACAGGCCCCTGTGCGGCCCCTTGGCCCTCTGTGAGCTCAGGTGGAGAGAAGGACTGTGCCTGGAGACAGCTGCATCTCCCTGCATCTCTCCCTGCTCTGGTGCCCCTGGAACAGCCGCTCCTCTACAGAACAGCCTGCCCGGGATTAGGAAAAGAGTCCCCACCGCTAAGTCCCCCTTCCTTGATTCCCGTTGGGCTCCCCTCCCTCGCCCGCATGAAGGCTTAGCACAGTGCGAGGTACATAGGAAGTGCGTGCTTATGAGACTGTTACTGTCACGATCCCGGGCTCCTGTCCTTCCTGCCCACTCGCCTCTTCTCAAGCCATGTGCTGCCTGGCTGGGGCAGGGTGGACGCACCTCTGAGGGGCTGTGACTTGGCCTGCACTCGGGGACCACCTTGAAAAGGGCTCCTCACCATCAGGCCCCACCTAGTAGCTCTTGAAAACAGGAGGAAGTGAGTCCAGGAACCCGGGGTGGAGGAGAGCCCTGTAGACTTCATCCCTGACTGCAGGGCCTTGGGTGCGTCTCCCACTCCTGGTCTCAGTCTCCAGTCAGAGAAGCGAAGCAGGACAGAGCTGAATGGGCTTTCAGAGACAGGCCTGTGCTTTTAACTACAGGCGGCAGGCATATTAACGAAGGCTTAGTCAATTTAATGGGGACTAGGATAGACTAGCCCAGAGACTATCAGTGCACATTGTATTTAGTAAAGGTAAGTACTGTTTGGCTTCATATCTCTCTATAGGGGATACATAGTTTTACATGTTTATATCTGAAAGAACAGTTTTTGTGTACTAGACTGTGATTGATGGAAAATGTATTTCTGGGTTGCAGTTTAATAAATGAAGAGCCAAGGCCACCCCGTATTGTGCACAGGGGGAAACTGAGACTCAGAAAGTGCAAGGGGCTTGCCCAAGGCCACAGGGTCGTGAGTGCCAAGCTGAGCCAGTCTCACGCCCCTTCTGCCCCTGCCCACTTGCTCACTGCGGGGGGAGCCCCCTCTGCCCCACCCCCAGGTGGGGTGGCTGTTTCCTGCGGCCCTTCTCTGTGGCGTTGTCACAGGAGACTTTCTTCTCCTCCCCAGGCTGCCCTGTGTCCTCCAGACCAGGTGGGACAGAGGGAGAGCCGGGAAGGACCGCCCATCCCACCCTCCCCGAGTGTTACAGCCCCCCCGGCAGCAGGGCTCGCCGAATCCCGGGGCTGAGGGAGCAAGACCCGTGGCCGGGCTCTCCCCACTCCCGGCGCCCACCCCCGCGGGGGGCTCTCCCGCGAAGGGGCGTTACCCGCGGGGGCGCGCTGGTGTCCGCCAGGGGGGCCGGCCCGCCCCTCCCACGGCGCGACCGCTCTCCACTGCCCACCCACCTGGCCCGCTCTGCCCCTCTCTACACGGCTCCCACCTGGATCCGTTCCATGCAGTGCTGGGAGGACTCGGCAGACACACACTGGATCTCCGGCTTGAGCCTCTGCCGGCTGAAGGCCACAGCCATGTCTCCACACTTCTGGATCTCGGGCGTGGACAGCACACACCAGCGCAGGTAGTGGGGCAGCCCTGTGTGAGTGTGGGCGTGTGGTCACGCTGGCCTGCCTCGGGGCTGGCCCCCAGCAGGAGGAGCCTGGAGTCAGACCCAAGGGAAATTCTGGCTCTTCCCCTGGTTAGCTACAAGGGGTAAGTTATTTCACCATCTAATCCTGTTTCCTTACCCAGAAAGGGGACCAGCGAACCTCTTTCAAGGGGCTGTGAGGATGCTTGAGGCAGATCATGGCTGTCGTGTATACAGCTCAGGCCTGGCATACCATCTCCCTGGCTGTAGGTGGTGGATACGCGGGGGCGGGGGATAGATGCAAAAGCCATTTGTAGACTACTTTAAGGGTCTAGGAGAGAGACAGTGCCAGAGCCAGGGCCGTGGCCACGTGGTGAGGGGGAGTGAGGCACAGTGGTGGGAGAATGACAGGACTTGACACATTCTGTATGGAGGGGCAAGGAGACCCTTTGGGTCTGGATCCCACCCCCTGGAGCAGGTGGGGTTTCCAGGGTACAGCAGGCCATGCGACTCCAGAGTCTTCTTCCCCTACCCCCAGAGGCAGGAAGGTGGAAGCCACAGGTTCCCATCGAGGCCAAGAGACACACACAACTTCTGGGGTGAGTGTCCTCCTTTGGCCACCTCTCCAGAAGGCCTGGCCACGCCTGCGGTCAGGCGAGGGCCGGCAGAAGAAGAGACAGCTGGACTTACGGTTGGGGTCACAGAGGAGACCCTTCATGGCATGTAGGTACTCGCGGCCCAGCCACGCCTCATAGGACTGCGTGGCGATGGGCACCAGCTCGGAGGTGGTGTCTTTGAACATCAGGTTCTTCTGGCCGTAGGCCTCAGAGCTGAACATCTGGAAGCTGCTGCCCTCATGGCTGAACAGGCGCTGTGTGTCAAGGGGTCGGGGTGTGCGCTGGTGAGCAGCTGCGGGGGCGAATCCTCTCCTCCCAGTTCAGCCACCACTTCCTTCTTCCTGGGCTCTCAGGCCAGGCGCCCACTCTGAGGACCAGGGGGGGCGCCACCTCCCTCCTTGCCCTGTGCTCCCCCGGTGCATTCTGCCTTCTCATACTCAGCCGGTTGAACACGTGGCGCGTGGCCCAGGTGTGCGATGATACTCAGCACAAGCAGTGGGGCTGAGCATCGGTGATATGGATGAACGAGACTAACTAAAGCTGGTGAGGCCCACGGGCGGAAGCTTGCTGCTCCTGTAAGCAGCGGTCTCAGCAAAACATTATTCACCACACTTAATTAATGGTATACTTTGACATTTATCGGTTTTGTCATTTTGTTTATTTGCTCATATGTTCTGATCTTGGTTTTAAGAGCCACAAATACCAGGAGCTTTCTCTGAGGGGTGCCTGATCCCCCTGGTCTCCCTACTCTGGCCAGCCCTCCTCGCTGCCAGCTGGCCCAGTTGGTCCCTTCTTCACTCTGAGTTGGCCTGAGGTTGAACGCCCCAGAGGTCTGGCTCCCCAGCTGGGGTCTGTCCCAGGGCAGGGCCTCGGGGTCCTGGCCCTCCGAGTCTGGCTGGCCCAGCCCCAGGATGGCTCTGAGCTCCAACCCCGGTGAGAGACGAGAAGGTCCAGCATCGCCCTAAGAAACTGTGTGGGGTGCCCTGAACTCACCTGGCCTTCGTTGAGCAGCCGGAAGATGAGACCCCCATCTGTGTCGGCCCGGACCACCACGGCATGCGCAGGCACCCGAGCCAGGTGGCATCGCCTCCATTCGGTGACATCAGCCCGGCTGCCATCCCGGCACAGCAGCTCGAAGTCCTGTGACAGCAGCGTCTGGCCCCAGGAGGGCAGAGTTTTCCCTGGGAAGATGGGAATTCTGTGGTGAGCCAACTCCTGTCCCGGGTGGGGCTTGGTGGGGACATCAGGGAGGACCCTTGAGAGGGAGCCTGGGGAGAGCTTAAGGGTTTCATGGCCACAGACCCACAGTGAAAAGAAACCCTTACGGGAGGTGAGAACCAGAACCACACCAAGAAGTGAGAACCCAGAACCACACCAGGAGGTGAGATCAGAACTCAGAATGAAGAGGAGCTTGGTGGCTGCACCACACAAAACCAGGTGTCTCTGTGGACTGTGTCTATTTACTTACATTTTTTATTTGTCACCAATTTCTAGTAATAAAATGGATTTGAGATCTCTGACAATAACACAATATATATAAACAGAACTGCTCATTAAAGGTAAAAAGAGTAAGAAAGTAAGAGAAGCTTAGGATGAGAGAGAGAAATGTGTCAGGAGTTCACCACTGCCGTCTGGCACTAAATTTAGCCCTGAGCAGAGGGCAGGGGATGGGGGTGGGGTGGGGCCTGGTGGAAACAAACCCCGACAGAATTCACCAGAACCGTGGCCCAGACAGAAGAGGGTAAATTCCCAAAGCTTCAGCCACAACTCCAGCTATTAATACTTTGGTATTTTTCCTCCATGTCCTTTTTTCTATTCTATTTTCTAACGATTTTAAATATGGTTAAGGACATACATGATAGGCAATTTTGCATCCGACTTATTTAAAAATATTTTTCCACATTACTGGAAGCTTTCCATAAAACTCATTTATAAGAGTGAATATCAACACCAAATAGGAATATTAAGAAGACGAATTTCAAGGATTGTAACTCATGCAATAAGACATACCACAGATGGCCCTACATAACAATATTTTAATGACTTTTAAATTTTAAAATGAGTAGGATAAACCTCTGCTAGAAAATAGGAGGGAAAAAGATAAATTTGTGGGGTCATGATCACTCTATTCACTATTTAAAAATAAACCAGAAAACCAAGAAAGTAATAGTTTGGAAAAGTCCATAAAGGTCATTTTTAATGACTGCATGGTAATTTATAGCACTCTCAACAATTACTCAGTGTCATTCTCTCCCCACTCCCCAACTTTCCTCTATTTATAAACTGCTGCAAAACCTTTGTAATAGAGCTCCAAGGGATCATTTGGCCTTCCCTCCAGACAAAGGCATCATTTAGGTATTTTGATCTGCCGCTCCTGTTTTTCTTCACTAGGGACAATTAAAACCATATTACTTCACTACTTTGAACATTTATGTCAATTCCAGTCTTTTCCTCTTACCAACTTTTTGCCTGAAGACAACTCTTTAGAAAATTACTTCCTTAGGTTTCCTTAGACTATCCTCAACATTTTAAAAGAGATGGGTTTAACCCAATACACCCCTAATTCTTTCTCCATCTTCCAAATTCTCGTTTGCTTGACTCATCATAGGATCGTCCTGCTCTGAAGACAATCCGGTCTCCTTTTTCAGATCAGTTTTTTCTCACATCTGGTTCATGTTGTTTGCCTTCATGAATGCCAGACTACATGATGGACCTTCTGATTTAAAAGGAAAGATTAACAAAAAGAAAAAAGAGATAATGATTCTTTAAAAAAGACAACGATCAGAGCTTCCCTGGTGGCGCAGTGGTTGAGAGTCCGCCTGCCGATGCAGGGGACGTGGGTTCGTGCGCCGGTCCGGGAAGATCCCACATGCTGCGGAGCGGCTGGGCCCGTGAGCCATGGCCGCTGGGCCTGCGCGTCCGGAGCCTGTGCTCCGCAACGGGAGAGGCCACAGCAGTGAGAGGCCCGCGTACCGCAAAAAGAAAAAAAGACAATGATCAGACATTATGGAACAGGCAAAACTGTAGAGACAAAAGTCTGACTGGTGGGCATCAGGGAGGAGGTTGGAAGGGATTGACAAGAAAGGGGTATGAAGGAACTTTTGGCGTGAAAGGTCTGCCACAGTCACTATCTTGATTGTGGTGGTGGTTGTACAACAGTATGTTTTTGGCAAAACTCATAGAACAGTACTTCAAAAAGGGTGCATTTTACTTATGTAAATTATACCTCAATTAAAAAAAAAAACTAGAAGATTCTTAGGCAAATCCAAATTAGGCTACATTCTATAAAATAACCGGCCTGACTCTTCAAAAATGTCAATGTCACTAAAAACAAAGATTGAGAAACTGTTCAAAGTTAAAGGAAACTAAAGCAACTTAAAAGCTAAATACCATGTGTGATCAAAGATCAGGCCCTGGCCTGAAAAAATTGCTACGAAGGACAGAAATGGGACAATTAGTGAATCTGGAACATGGACTGTAGCTTAAATATTGTGTCTATGTTACATTTGGTAACTGAATTTGGTAACTGCACTGTGGTGAGGTCCACATCACCTTGCTCTTAGGAGACATGTACTAAAGTATTAAAGGGTGTGATGTGGGCAAACATATTCTCAGGTGGTTCGGAAAGACACACACGTACAGAAAGGATGATCAGTTCCACGTGGCAAATGCTCAAAGCTGGAATCTGGATAAAGAATAAATACGGGTTCTTTGAATTATTCTTGCAACTTTTCTAAAGCTCAATTATTTCAAAATCTAAAAATTTTGAAATGACAATGGTATAATGGATCGACATCTAACACCAACCCATCTTTTAACAAGTCCTCGTCCAGGGATAAGGGATGGCTTCTTCAGGAAAAGGAACAAAGGCTGGAAGGGACAGTAGATGACAGCTAGTGCAGAGGTTTGCAAACTTTTTTTCTTCAAAAGCAGAATCTTCACACGGAAACGGAACCCAAGGCCAGAAACGTATCAGAGCGGGGCAGAGCAGCTCAGCCGGTTCCCTTGCCCGCAGAGCAGCTGAGCTCCATCGGTGAGCCCCACCTCTTTCTTTCTGTCAGGGAGGGTTATGGGCCCTGAGATCCGCGGCTGGGGGCAGCCTCTCCACTCACCGTCTGTGTTCTCCAGCACCGTGCTGTGCTTCACAAAGGCCACGTCCCCGGCCCCTTCTGCCAGGCACCTGCGCGGGTGGAACCAATGAGCTGCCATCCTCCACCTCGGGAGGCCTGGCCTGGGCGTGGGGTTGGGGTCATGGAGGGCATGGGTTTCACAGTCATGCTGTCCTGGGTTCCAGTTCCCCAGTTTGTTGGCTGTGTGGTTCTGGCAAGCTGTGGAGCCCTCCTAGCCTCTATCGCCTGTAAAGTGGGGATGAGAAAGTAGCTCCTGTGGGGAGAGACCCTTTATAACCCGTATAGATCCTGTACAGCTGAGCCTGGGGCCTGACAGGAGCAGGTGACCATAAGGCAGCTGCTTGGTCAGCAGCCTGAACACTCAGAATGTGTTGAAGATGACTCCCGAGGTCATACCAAAAACCCTGAGTGGAAGGGACAAGGATTTTGTGGATCCCCTATCTGTCACTGCCCAGTGACGGAGGCAGGTCAGGGCCTACTAGGCAAAGGGGCTGCCTGGGTCCCTACAGCCAGCCAACAAGCAGGGACTGGACTGGGGGGATGACACCAGGAGAGATGGGGTGGGTGAGAGTCTCTGGCTTGGAGGACCAAGAACTGTTTTTCTCTCTGTGCCCCAAACTGCATTTCCCTTATTACACCCTGGGGCAGCAGGCTCTCAGGTTCCAGGTGGAAACACTGTGGCCAGGGCCGTCAGAGGGACCTGGGAGACTCCCATGCCAGCCCCCATCGAGTGTTTCCTCCTTTGTGGACAGATGGAAGTGCACCACAAGCAGTTAGAGACTCTCTTGTCTCCATGGAGGGCTGCTCTAAAGTGCCAACCTGAACAGGGGCAGAGAGAGGCCAGCCCTGAGCATCAAGCCTTGGGGGTCCCCCCCCCATGCTCCCCCACTCCAGCATCCTCCCTCCAGGTCTCAGACACTAGAACGGGGACCTGGGAGCAGCCAAAGGCTGTTTGGGCCATTTTCTTCTCTCTGAGCCCTTACTTCTCTAAATATACCAAACATGTTGATTTTATGAGCAAATCCCGCCTGGCATATACCAGTTTGAGGTTTTTAAACTAACCAGGCACATGGACTATATAAAGGGTGCTTTGATGAGAGGCAGCTGACATCGCCACTCTCCCAGGGGCCCTCCCTGGGCCGAGGTGTTTTTCCCCTGCGCTTGTGGCCCCGTCCCAGCCCCTCTCACCGGAAGGCCCCGCTGTAGTCGTAGTATCTCTCCAGGGGGCTCTTGTCACACACCCCTTCCCCAGCGGTGTTGCCCCGGCAGAGTCGACAGAGGGACTCTGAGTAACTGGTCTCTCCTGCCCCGGGGACGCAGCTGCCCCCAAAGTAGTCGCTGACAGCTGTGGGAAAGAGACAGAAGGGGTCAGTCACACAGCATCAGACCCTGCCCCACCCTCCAGGGAGTGCTCAGGCCACTCGGGTTGGAGTCAGGAGGGCTGGGCTCCCCAACTCCCCAGGCTTCCGTCTGAGCAAAACCGCAGCGCTGGATCTGCTCAGTGGTTCCCAGACGGGGGCCACAAAAGTGTGGGTGTCGGAGAGTGACGGCTACTATTTAAAAATGGCTCAGGGGGGTCAAACGTTTACCCCCAGATGGCCACACAGGACAACTGTCAGCCAGTTAGTGTTCCCATTGAGGGTTCCATTTCAGAAGGAGTTATGTGTAGTCAGTGAAAGTAGGGAAATAAATGATTACTTAAAAGAGTATAATTAATTTTATAGACGACACTTCTCAAAACACGGGGAGGGGAGGGAAACAGCAGAGAAGGAGGCCTGGCTGGGGACAAATTCAGGATCTGCAGGATTCTGGGGCCCTTGCCAGCACCCAGGCCCCGAGTCCACCCTCCTGGCAAATATTTATCCTGTGCCCAAGGACCCCCTAGTGCCATGTAGGGTGAGCCAGTTGCATTGTGCTCGGCTAAACCAAGCTCTTCCAGGGCAGGTTCCTTTCTTGGTCTTTCTGCATCCTCGCAGGGGAGTGGACATTTAATAAATGTGCCAAATGACTGGTAAACCTCCCACAGCTGGGCGCCGTCTGAGAGGACATGGCTTCCAGGCCCTTGTGCACGGTGCTGTACGGGGGTAGAGCATCCACGTGTATGTGTGTGTGCAGGTGGGGGCAGCATGCGTGTGTGTAGTGTGTGGGTCTGTGCCTGCATGGATGGGTGTGCCCACGTACACGTGCACGTATGCACACGTGTATGTGCGTGTGTGGGTTTGTGCGTGTGTGTATGCATCACGTGTGTGTGCACCACAGTGACCGGGAGGGAGGGAAGCTGAGCTCATAATAACAGCAGGTCCCTGCAGTGAGCACAGCCCCTGTGCCGTGCATTCTGCAAAGATGTTGTGGAGATTACCCCAGTCCTCCCAACGCCACAGCAATGGAGTAAGTGTTAATTTCCCCATTTTACAGGTGAGGAAACTGAAGTTCAGTGTGTAGAGTAATCTTTCTGAGGGCAGGTCATGCTGAGCCAGGGTGTCAACTCACACGTACCCACAGCAAAGTCTGGGCTCTGAAAGACCAGGTGCTTGCCTATGTGCGGAGCAAACCAGGAAGCAGCACACTCAGGAACGAGGGGTTTGGGGACGCCTGAAACTCTCCTCAAGGGGTGGTGTGGTCCCAAGAGGGCAGTTTGAGAAGGTGGTCATGTGTCAGGGGCCACCTCAGACTGACACAGCTGGGTGGCCAGGGGGTGACCAGGAAAAGAGGCCCAAAGCATGGGCCTCTGTCCAGGTCACCAGAACCAGGGCTCTGGGCTCACAGCCAGGTCCCCTCAGCACCTCCTGCCCTCGCTCTACTTTCACGGGGCACGTGCTGTTTGCAGGACGGCCCTATTCTCACCACCTGCGAGTCAATGGTGGGTCTCTGATTAGCCACTGGTCAGCTTTGTGGGCGCAAGTCTGCAGCTTGCTTGGGTCCTGAAAAAATACGGCTTCTGACCCTGTAAAGCTAAGGACACATTTGTGGCCATGGCGACCATGTCTACACCAGGTGAGAGGTGCTCCTGGGCGATTTGCCGCCTCCCGTGGGGTGGGCCTGCAGGGCCTGTGCTTGGCTGTACCGGGGGCCCCGGGAGGAGTGAGCGAGCGTTGAGTGCCTGGAGGAGCCAGCCAGGCAGAAATCTAAGTGGGGGCAGCAGCAGGCCGGCCAGCGGACAGGAGGGAGTGATGCCGTTGACGAGGGGTCTGGGGAGGCCCAGGGGAGGCGGCTGTGCTGCCCCTTAAAGGAGGCGCAGTGAAGTTGAGCCTGGAGGGAGGCTGTCCCACGAGGGGAAATGCAGAGCCCCTGCGGGAGAAGCCACTGGCGGTCAAGCCCTCACCTTTGAGCACGTCGCAGCCCATCACCGAGAGGCGGCCACTCTCCACCAGGTAGCCCACGGGCACGTTCCAGCCCACCGTCCGGTTGATGCCCGTGTGGCAGGACGTCACGCCTTTCAGGGTGTTGATGGTCACGTGGGAGCCTCTCTTCACCACAGCCACGGCATAATAGGAGGTACCGACCTCTAGGAGGAGGGGAGAGGAGAGGAGTGAGGGTGGGAAAGAGGCTGGGACCCTGCCTGGGAAGGCTGTGGGAGAAGGGTGCGAGGGTGTGCACGGATGCATGTGTGCACGTGTGCACGTATGTGGATGTGCACGTGCATGCGTGCATGGCATTCCAGTACCAAGAGAGCAAGTGGGTGCAATCCACGTGTTGTATCACAAGACCCCGCCCCCTCCAGCCTCTGCGTTAGCTATTATCTTGAGATGTTAATTCATTCATTAATTTTCCCCTTGTCCTTCCCGAGCCAGCTGGCACTCATCTGGGTCTACGTTTGCACACATCAAGGGAGCTCTGTAGCCAGACCAAAAGCAGAAGTAGCCTGCAAGTCTTTCGTCTTCCAGAAGTCTAGCCCCTTAGGAGAACTTAGAGGATGTGAGGGGATGGTATCACATTATGGGAAGAAGAGTGGTTGGGAGCAGGGCAGGGACTTCCCTCAGATTAGAAAAAGTGATTTCTCAGCGCTGGGCCAGGGACGCAGGGGTAGAGATAGAGAGAGACAGACACACAGACACTCACACACACACAGAGAAGGAGAGAGACATGAACGATTTGGTCCCAAATGACTCAAGACCTGAATGGGGTGCATGTCGGTGGGCGAGGGTCTACAGCCTTGCAAAAGATTCCCCTGGGCCAGAGGTTGCCTGGAAGAGGCCATTCAGACAAGACAGGGATGACTCCTCTATGGGACTGATGACCAGAGGGCATCCATCACACACAGACATGTACACAACTGCCCGGGGGTGGTCCGATGCCCATGATCATAACGAAGCTGAGTTCTAGAAAACCAAGCCAGTGTTATTTCTTGCACCCCTAAGCCTGGCCCCTGTCAACCTAAGCAGCCTGTCTGGTCCCACCCTCTGACTCCCCACTCTCTTTCTAGTTTCTTGAACTCACCAAGCTCTTTTCTACTTGGGACACTTTTCAGAGTGCAACCTTTTTTTTTTTCTTTTTTTGCGGTACACGGGCCTCTCACTGTCATGGCCTCTCCCGTTGCGGAGCACAGGCTCCAGACACACAGACTCAGTGGCCATGGCTCACGGGCCCAGCCGCTCCGCGGCATGTGGGATCTTCCCTGACCGGGGCACGAACCCGTGTCCCCTGCATCGGCAGGCAGACTCTCAACCACTGCGCCACCAGGGAAGCCCCAGAGTGCAACTTTAATGTCACCTCTCCAGACAAGCCCTCCTCTCTGCTCTATTTTAGCCGGTCTTCCACGGCCCTTATCTTCTCCCTCATGGCCTTTCCTTCCTTCACAGCACCCAGCACATTTGTGACTGCAGTTTTTGGTGCTCATTTACTATGTGACTCTTGCTCTTGGAGGGCAGGAATTGGTTCTCTTGCTTACTGCTCTGTGCTCATGACTGGCATGTAGTAGCTGCTCAATGAATGTGCTGAATTAATTAAAAAGGAAGAGCTGTGTTTGGGGCCCACGAGGCAGGGCTGTTTCTGGTCATTGAGTGGAAAGCCTGGCTGGTTTGCAGGGTTGGACTGTGTCCTGTGTCATCTGACAGTCATCAGTTCAACAGGTGACCAAGCGAGGCCCTGTGCTGGGTACCAGGCACCAGGGGTATACAAGGATGAAGACCAGGCTTGCCTCAGGGGACTCGCTGTGGTGAGGACAAAAAAAACAGACAGAGGGGAAAGGACCTTGTGGAGTGAGTCAGTGCTCTGGAAAGCAGGAAAGAGAGGCCCTCTGCAGGGGTGGGAGGGCTCAGGGGAGCTCTTTGGAGGTGACAGCTGAGCTGGGCTGTGGCAGACGCTATGCACTGGACAGGTAGAGGCGAGGGGTGGGTCTCCAAAGGGCAGGCTGTGCCAGAGGCATGTCTGGTGTGAGTGCAGGGCTGGGGCAAAGAAATGCATATTTCTGAGCACACACCATGTGTCAGGTGCATACAGACTGGCTCATTTAATCCATGTGACAGAGCAGGGACCACTATCCTGGTTTTATGGTCAAGGAAGTGGAAGTTGTTCAAGGTCACACAAGATGACAGGAAGGGGCAGAACTGGGATTCCTTCTTGGTCTATGGGGCTCTGCAGCTCCTAGTCACCACTTCCTGTCTGGCCCCATCCCCACTCCACACTGCATCTGACAGAGGGTACTGGAGAGTGCGGGGAGCTGGGGATCACTGATGCCTCGTTCACCTGGCAATCATGCCCCGCACTACTCCAGGCATGGGGTAGCCCCTCAGTAAGAGCTTGTGGGTGACGGTTAGGGGGCTGCTGGGCTCCCCATGGGGAAGAACAAACTCAGGTCAACCCTTCGTGTCTCTGGCACCCCCGGCTCTGGGGACAGGACTACTGACCAGCTGGGGGCTGCAGGGTCGGGCCGGGCCCAGCAAGGACATACTGCTGAGTGAGCTCCTCTCTCCTTCCAGCCCCCTCCCACTTGGCCCTCTGACCTTGATCATACACCTCGCCCACCACGGGCTTCAGGCCGTGCTCCTTCCCCGCCTCGTAAATGGCTCCTCCATCCAGAGTGATGGCGTCAGCTTCCCCGGCCTGCTGGGAATAGGTGGGTCAGTGCAGCCTGGCCCCAGGGGCACTCAGCCAGGAGCTCAGGGACACCTGCTCAGGGCCCCTTGAAAAGCCCTGGAGGTCCACGTGGTCCTCATCATCTGGCCTGGGAGCACTGTCTCGACTCAGCCTCTCAGGCCCCTCCCTGCCAGGGCCTAGGTGTCTCCCCCGACCAGGACCAAGGGCTCACCTTGTTTTTATAATTATGTTATTTAAAAAATATTAATGCTATAGGACTACGCATAGTTAAAAATCAGATGGCACAAAATGAAAAGTAGTGAAAAGTGAGCCTCCCTCACTTTCTTGTTTCTCAACCCCCTGCCTCTGCTCCTCTCTAAGATGCAGATTGAATCCTACAAATATCCTCTTCAATTGTTTCCTTTTTGTTTTAAAACACAAACGGGGTCCACGGGTAAAATGATAACTTCAGCATAATTGGTTTCCACCCTCTCGGTGGAGCCTGGCCCAAGCCCTTGGCCACATGGATTGTGACCGGATTAGCTCTGGGGACGCACCAGGGGCTAAGCTGGAATGAAAACCCGGGTCCCCTTGTATTTGCCCCTGATGCTTCTCTCCACACCTTGTCCTGTACTGAAGTCCTGCCTCTTGAGTCCGTGCCAGTTGGCAGATCTCCTGCCCCTCAGAACAGCTCTCCCACCCACCATGCACCCACCCAGGACTGCTGGCCCTGTTCCTCCTGCCCCAGAAAACACACAAGCCCAGTTCTGGAAAACTCCAAGGAGGAGTGAGTAACTGCCATGGGCCATGGAGGGGTCTGCTGTCTGGGCTCCCCTGGGTGGGGCAGGTCATGTCCCCCATGTAGAGGGGCTCTGTGCAGGGAAACTCTGCCTCTCAGACACCTTTCCCCACCGGTGCCCTGAGCAGGGCCCTCCCTGGGCCTCCCAGCGCTTGGGCAGGAAACAAGCTGGCCCTTGTTGCGGGGGAAACTCAGGAGATCCTATCGACCGGGCCCTGGCGGTGGGGAGGACTCCGGAGCCTTTCCAGCTGAATGAGGCTATTGTGCGCTCCCTCCTGAGTCAGAGCCCTCTGTCTGTGCAGAGCGGAAGGGAGAGGACTCACTGTGATGAGCTGGAGGCAGTGGTCAGCCGAGGTGCCCTGGATGCACAGGAGGGAGGGCTGGATGCTGGCTTGCTGGAAGGCCTTGCTCATGTCACTGCACTTCTGCTGCTCCGGGTCTGAGATGGTGCACCATCGCACCTCCATCCCTCCGAGTGCTGGGGGGGGGGGGGGGGGGGTGCGGCAGGCAAGAACAGTGAGACCCGGCTCCTGCAGCCCCAGCCCTTGTGTCCCATCAGCACGTATAGCCAGTCCTGTGCATCAGCCCTGCCCTCTCACTGTGGGTTACTGGGGCACAAAGAGGGGGCCGGGCTCACTGGCAAAGCTGTGCATGGGCCATGCACTCCCTGCACTTGCCCAGCGCGGCTCAGAGCTGGGCCCTTTGCATAGGCCAGGGAGGGTTTCCCTAGGTAGCAGCTGGGCTTCCCCCGCCCGCCCCTCCCTGGCCTGGAGCACAGCCTGGTGGGTGGAAGGAGCACTGGCTGTTTCCTGCCCTCTTGGGTCTGTGTGTCTCCAGCAGGAGGGTGCTAGACTGGGTTTTCTCACTCACTGGTGTCCCTGGGCCCTCCTCATGAACTGGGACTTGAGACTGGGAAGTGGTTGTGGCTGCCCTTGAGGAGCCTTGCACCCTTTGGAGCATCTGTGATTATGCCCCCTGCAGACCTACCCTCTGTGGGCACAGTGCCAGGCCCCTGACAAGGGGAGGGTGAGGAGTCAGCAGGCTGGGTTCAAGTTTCTGCTCCTCCAGCTGGTGACTTCAGGTAACCTATTTGACCTCTCTGAGCCTGTTTTGTCATCTGGGAAAGCAGATGAGGAAACCACCTTCTGCGTTGTAAGTAAACCTCTGTAGAGCCAGGACACAAGGTCCTCAGTGGACTGCCTCTTAGGCCCCTCCTCCTGAGGATCTGGGGATCTGGGGATCTGGGGATCCTGGGGGCCCAGCAGACGTGGTGCCCAGCTCCCTGAGGTTGCTGCCTTTGCAGACCCGAGCTCCTCCACCACTCACCCTCCCAGCCAGCCCTGCCAGGGATGCCTGTGCTCCTGGGAAGCCTGAGGCTTTGGGTCCATTTCCACCCGCCAGGGACCCTCTCAAGGGAGCCTGTGCTTTCCATCCCCACCCCAAGTGTCAAGACTGCCGGTTCTTCCACAGCCTCCCCTTGGCCCCCTCCACCTCCCCTGGCTCCAGGTGGCCCCCTGGAATGTGGAGGTGCCCTCACCCTCTCCAGTGCTCCAAGGCTGCACCCTGGTAGGCCTAGCAACTGCCAGGCCCGGACCGGGGTGGCAGGTCCATTTTTTGTACTGGCGAGGTCAGAGCGCTGGCTTGAAGCCATCCTTTCAGCAGCCTCCTCCCGCGATCCCCGCGGGCCTCTCCCGGAGTTCCGGCCTCACGTCTCAGCGTCCGGGACCGTGACTGCCTTGGGAGCGGCCCGTGCTGACGCGAGGAGTCCCGGTCTGCGCCTCCCACCCCCCACCCATGCAGGGCGCCCTGGAGCCCTCTCCTGGCAGTATCTCTCTCCTCCTCCCCTCCGAATCTTCTCCCGCCTCCCTCCCCACGGGGCTCAGGAGAAGTAGAGACGTTCTGGCTCCCAAACCCTCCTTGGGCTTCCTCGCCCATCAAGAGCATTCACCCTCCGGACCTCCCCCCCACCCCGACACTCCAGGGCTCTCCCCTCCACGCCTCTGCCCGCGCCTCTCCTTCCTCCAAGAAGTCCTCCAGACATCCTGGTCTGCCCGGGTCAGTGCTCGTTCCCTCCCCCGTCCTTCTTCGCGCCTCGCGCCTTTCTAGCCTTCCGCCTTTCCTGGGAGACGAAGGTTCAGGACACTTTTTCCAGCCCGCGGGACCCTCCTGGGTGGGTGTATGTGTGTGTGTCTGGAGAACTCCAGGACCCCCGGCCCAGCTCCTACTCCCAGGGCCGGGCGGCGGGGTCTCACCAGTGCGCAGAGCCAGGATGAGCCACAGAGCCACGCTGGGGCCCCGCATGGCGCAGTCTAGAGCTAGCTGGGGCTGGGTTTGGCGCGGGTTTTGTCTAGGTGTGGGTCCAAGTGGGTCAACAGCAGCCAGAGCTTTCTTCCTCCGTCTTCCCTGGCACGGACCTTCAGCTCCTTAAGTGCGGCCGGGGTGTGCCTTGGCGGTGTCCACGCCCCTAACGTGCACCCGCCCACCCCCGACTGGACACACCTGGACGCTGACCGGACTGGCCTTACGCTTCTCTTTGGCGCCCCCTGCTGGAGTCTGTGCCGGTGCGGGGGCTGAGTCTAACCGCAGGCCTCTCTTGATCCCCATGCTCCTAGGCCTGGACACACACGCTCAGCTGTTTCTGAGAGTAAGGTATCTGCTGTCTGGGGCCTGATTCCCCCAGCTCACGGGTGTTCCAGGGCTCTCTCACCTCAACAATCTGCCCTGAATTCCAGAACATCCTCCCCTCCTCTTGTCCTAGAAAGATCCCAAATATCTGGTCCAACTGGAGAGGGAAAAGTTCAGATTTGGAAAGAAGAGGTCAGAATCTTAGGGCCTGAGCTGGAAGGAAGCTCGAAGGCAATCAAATTCATTCACCAGCATCTCTTCAAGCACAGATTGTACAAAGGATCTGGGGCTGCAGAGATGAACCCAGGTTGATGTGGTCCTGACTGGGGAGGAGCTGCTAGTGGGGGTATCTCACTGCCTCTCTTTGGGCTTAGAGACAGGAAGTGACTTGCCCTGGGTCACATATTTAGTCAGTGACAGTGCTGGAACTGGAACCCAGGTCTCCCGCAGAGCCTCGCTCATTCCATCATGCTTTGGAGGATGGGAAGAAGACCAAAGATGGACGAGGCTGGTGGTTCTCAAAGTGTGGTCCCCAAATCAGCAGCATCAGCATCATCTGGGAACTTGTTAGATGTGCAGATTCTGAGGCCACATGTGACCCACTGAATCAAAAACTTTAGGGGAAGACAATCAACAATCTATGTTTTTTTTTGTTTTTTTTTTTTTTTGCGATACACGGGCCTCTCACTGTTATGGCCTCTCCCGTTGCGGAGCACAGGCTCCGGACGCGCAGGCTCAGTGGCCATGGCTCACGGGCCCAGCCGCTCCGTGACATGTGGGATCTTCCCGCACCGGGGCACGAACCCGTGTCCCCTGCATCGGCAGGCCGACTCCCAACCACTGCGCCACCAGGGAAGCCCCAATCTATGTTTTTGATTCTGGTGCACAGCAGGGTTTAAGAAGCACTGTTTTTGTGGCCCAGAAGTGCAGTTCTGCATGTGTACTGGGGACGAGGGGACTGGACTGCAGAAACGGTTACTCAGTGATCCAGTTATGTCCTCATCTTTTGTCATCGCCACCACTCCCCCACCCCCATGAGGACCCAGGAATGAGCTCCTCCCTGTCTTGGGTAGAGGACATGTGTAAAAAGAACACTGAGTGAGAGAGAAGGGAACTTGGGTCTGGGATTGTCAGTCCTTGAGCCTGCTCTGCTCTCTGGGGAAGGGAGCCCTGGGTCCTCCGATTGGGCCATGAAACTGCTGCTTATCACACCCTGAGATGATCTGTGGACATTACATGGGCTGGACTTTAGGAGACCTGAGCTGTACTCTTGTTATTACTGACTCACTGTGTGACCTTGGGCAAGTTCGTTCTCCTCTCTGGGCTTGTTTCCCCTGTAAAAGGCAGGTCATGATGGCTCTGATGTGCCATTCTTCTTCCCCCAGTAGCTGTCTGCTCTGGAGAATCTGAGGGGGGCATGTTTGGTGGAAGCTGTTTTTTCATCCCCAGCTGGATCCATCCGAAGGAGGGGCACCTCTTTCTAATTTGCATGAATAGATAGTAGGTGGCCCTGGCAGAAGGGCTGTGGCTTGTCCTAAGGGGATGGAATAAATAGGTGTCCTTAGCAAGCCTCACCCCATGAGGATGAAGAGGCGCACTTTGTCACACTCAGGAACAACCAGAAGTTACTGGCAGGATTTGTGTTCATTAAGTCGTTCCTGTAGTAAAACTCCTGGTGACACCGATAAGGAGTCAAACAGCTACAAGCTAAGAGCTTGGGTGAGCTCTTTCACAATGGGTCCTTTCCCTATCTCTCAGGAGTCATTCCTCAACTGTGGCTCATCAGGGAACTAGCTGTTGCTGGGCTCCAGGGGCTTCTACATCAGGCCCATTTGCCTGGCCTTAGCATGGACATAGCTTTGTATTGATACCTGTGTGTAATGGGGAACTCTGCCTCAGCTGGAGCCTGGATCCTATTTCTGGGGTGCAGACATACCTGGGTGAATCAGAGGAGTGGGTGGGATGCAGTGAGAGTAGTTTAACCCAGGAATAGCCTTATAGAGGGCAGAAGCACTGAGGATAGTTTGGTCCCCATTCTGGACTCATACTGAGGTTAGAGGGAGAGTATAAAAAATATAAGAACTGGTTTCACTAACACTTCCGTAAGATGTTGGGGCCTAAGCAACAATGCTTTGGGACCTCCTGACCCTATTCCATAATACGAAATACAGAGAGCTCTTCTCTACCAAAGACACAGCTCTGGTTCTCCAAGGATTTGGGAGCTTGCTTGTCATGGAACTCAGGAACAGTAGCAGATGCTATTGGGTGGAACACACTAAAGATAGCCTCTGGGGACTCAGAAAGAAGAGGGGGCCTTTGACAGGGAGCAGAGAACCTGTATTGGCAGATATGGGGGCTAATGAGACAGCAAAATGCGAACAATTCTTTTACCCAGAATCTTAGGAAAATTCATATTTTTTCATTTCAACAAACCATAACTTGTATTTTTCTATTTCTATGGGTTTTCAGGCCTATGACTAAGAAAAAGTCCAGACAAATTTTATTCTGGGGGACACTTGGAAGGGCTGGTATGCACAGAGAAATCAGGAATGGTGAACATTTGCAGCAGTAAATGTGTTATAAAAGGATATTACTGATGTCACTCCCCAAGTATTTGCTGTTTAATACATCTGAATTTGTATATTGAGATCAATGGTAGGCATATTAAGCAAGTTTTGTGAATAAAAGCTTTTGCCTCTCTAAAAGTATTTTCCCTACGAAACGGGACTTAGGGGAAGCCCTGTGTATTTGGGCTACATGATATTCTATGTGTAAGCTTTTCAAAGGCAGATTCTCTGTACTCATCACAGGGCCTTGAACAGGGAGGATGATTTCTAAGTGTGAGCTATTAGGTTTGAGGACATTACTACTCATTGTTAAGGTGTCTCGTACTGCTGGAGGGGGATGCTGAGAAGAGCCACAGAATTTGGGGACTAGGTCCCCAGAAGCTTTGTCTGAGCTGTTTCAGTGGCATGGCAAGGGCTGAGCCTTGGACAGGAGGCTGAACTCCACAAGAGCCTGGGTGGTGTCTTGTCTGCCGTCATTCCCAATGTCTAGCATCATGTCTGGGATAAGTAGACACTCAATAAATATTATTTAAGTGAAAAGTGGACAGTGTGTCTCTTTCAAGATATTTGGCTAGGAAAGGAAGAGAAGAAAGGAAGAGGGGTTGTTTTCAGGAGATTTGGGGTCAAGGGAAAGTTTTTATAGTATAGGAGAAATTTGATCATATAGTCAGAGCACAAGTAGCCCATGGAGGAAGGAGAATAACAGTACAGGAAAAGAGGGTAACGGAAGAAGATATGAGGAATAAGACCAGGAGGACAAGCAGAGGGTGATCTTCAAAGGAAAAGAGAAAATGCTTCTTCCTCAGAGATGGGTAAAATGAAGGGTGGAAAAGGCTCCACCAGGTGTCAGACCTGCATTCAAGGGTAGGTCTCTCATCCTGGAGCTCAGTTTATTATTTTAATGATCAAACCACAGAAGTTTTTTTTCCCCCCTGAGAATTCTCCTTGCGGTCCAGACTTTAAAATTTAGAAGAAGATTAGAAGGCTCCAAGATTAACTCTGGAGATACAGATTTAAAGCCATTAAGAAATCTCCATCTATTAACTCAGATTAATATAAGATTTAATCTGAGTGGAAACCAGTATAAAGGGAGGCTAAAGAATAAAATCAAGAAGACTATATTTGGCTCTGTCAATAAGACTTTCAGAGAAATTATTCATACCCAGCTACTTCCGAGGAGGTTTCAGATGACTTATAATGAAAACATATGCACAAGAAAGATAAAATTTATACAAAAAATGTCACAAAGCATGTTCAGGGAGAGAGATTGTTATTCCAGGAACCAGAAAGGAAAGGACTATAATTAAACAAAAACTTTTAGCTAATTTAGAGATTTATAGTCAGACCTTTTTATCCATTCTCATCCCCTACTCCATGCCCCCAACTCTACCAATTTGCAAATGAAGTCATTGCCAACACTTATACAAGTCTGTTTTCAGCCCATTAAAAACCACAGCAGTGAAGATGACCATGCTGTACAGAGGCTGGCAGGCTCTGGACAAGTAGAGGAGCTGTGTGCCCTGATCACCTGCCCTGGGCACTTCACTGGGGCAGAGGAATACAAGGTGAAGGCCACCTAATCTGTAAAGGCAGCACAGAGAGTGCATGCTCAGTATTAAGTGGACACCCAATAAGTACTGCAGGAATTCAGGCATCAAGGGCTATAACTGGGAAGGCTTCTGTAGGAGGGATTTAGGGTGGGGACTTGGGTGGGGAGGACACAACAATCAGCACAGTAAGAATCTGCATGACCACCAGCCACAAGACAAGCACTGCAGGGGGCGTGTGAGGAAAGACGACTGGGGAGGTAGGTGATTTATTGACCACATATTATGTTCCAGGAACTATATATGCAGGTCAATTGATTCGTTTGGATTTAGTACCCATGAAGGTCATGCAGGAGAGGAGATGCGCAATGCAAGCTGCATCTTAGGAAAAGTCATCTGGTGGCTGACAGACTGGATTAGCCAGGAAGCAATTAGAGGTTGGGAGATGATTTAAGAGGCCACTGCAATAATTCAGGCCTGAGGGTGAGGGTGGGTTAAGGACCTGGATTATTACAGTGATGACGATGGAAATGACAGCAAGAAAAAATATGATGTTAAGGAAGAATCAATAGTATCTAGCGACTGGATATTTGAGGAAGAGAATGTCAGGCAGCACTGAAGTTAAAAACCTGGGTGATGGAAAGAATATTCTATTAAATACAACTATTATTAGCCACGGGGAGAAAAATAGTTAAAAGGTTAGTAAAGCTTTTTCCTAGTAAGGAAGTAGTGAGGAATGTCAGATAAACTAGATCTGAACCAAGTACTGAACTTTCAGAGAAAGAAATGGACCTATCATCAAGAGACATCCTTTCTAGTCTTAAATACCACTAGGGAAGTAGATATTTTTGTTCAAATGCCTCTCACAAGACTTAGAAAACCTTTCTGTAGAGATTTATAGTGTGGAACATATGGGACCTTTCTCTTGTTTTTAGCCCTCCCATCTGTGAGGTAAATGAACCTAATTTTATACATCCTAAAGAAAGATTACATCACTTGTTCTAATCTTTCCTTCCACCAGCAAATTCACTATATCTTGTTTCACATGCTAATTGCTTTGCACACTGACTTCTGTATAGTTTTAAAAAAAATCATTCTACTGTGGTTAAAAACTGTCCAAATGAAATTTGTCATTAACAGCTAAATAGCAGAAGTAGGGATGATTATATGCTCGAGTGCTTTATTCCTACTTTGGGTAAACACCAAGTAGTTCCTAAGGTTTAGTCTAGAACCAGTTTAAAGGCATGACCTAATTTTGTTTTGAAAACACACACATGAGAAATAAGTCATATTATGATAAGAATGGAAAAGACCAACAAGGCTGAGTGTGCCATCCGCATGTAAAAATGTTGAGGGTCAAACCAATCAATCGGGGCCCAGCTCTGGTTCAGATTCTTTGAGTACACTGCACTAGAATTACATTTCTGTTAATCACATATTAGTAATAATTAAGATGCAGAGAGAAACTCACAGCCAACATCATTCTCAATGGTGAAAAACTGAAAGCATTTCCTCTAAGATCAGGAACAAGACAAGGATGTCCACTCTCACCATTATTATTCAACATAGTTTTGGAAGTTTTAGCCATGGCAATCAGAGAAGGAAAAGAAATAAAAGGAATCCAAATTGGAAAAGAAATAGTAAAACGGTCACTGTTTGCGGATGACATGACACTATACATAGAGAATCCTAAAGATGCCACCAGAAAACTACTAGAGCTAATCAGTGAATTTGGTAAAGTAGCAGGATACAAAATTAATGCACAGAAATCTCTTGCATTCCTATACACTAACAACGAAAAATCAGAAAGGGAAATTGAGGAAACACTCTCATTTACCACTGCAACAGAAAGAATAAAATACCTAGGAATAAACCTACCTAAGAGGGCAAAAGACCCGTATGCAGAAAACTATAAGACACTGATGAAAGAAATCAAAGACAATACAAACAGATGGGGAGATATACCACGTTCTTGGATTGGAAGAATCAACATTGTGAAAATGACTATACTGCCCAAAGCAATCTACAAATTCAATGCAATCGCTATCAAATTACCAGTGGCATTTTTTCACAGAACCAGAACAAAAAATTTTACAATTTTGTATGGAAACACAAAAGACCCGGAACAGTGAAAGCAATCTTGAGAAAGAAAAATGGAGCTGGACGAATCAGGCTCCCTGACTCCAAACTATACTACAAATCTACAGTAATCAAGACAATGTGGTACTGGCACAAAAACAGGAACATAGGTCAATGCAACAGGATAGAAAGCCCAGAAATAAACCCACACACAAATGGTCACCTTATTTTTGACAAAGGAGGCAAGAATATACAATGGAGAAAAGACAGCCTCTTTCCCAGTGCTGGGAAAACTGGACAGCTACATGTAAAAGAATGAAATTAGAACACACCCTAACACCATACACAAAAATAAACTCAAAATGGATTAAAGACCTAAATCTAAGGTCAGACACTATCAAACTCTTAGAGGAAAATATAGGCAGAACACTCTATGACATAAATCACAGCAAGATCCTTTTTGACCCACCTCCTAGAGAAATGGAAATAAAAACAAAAATAAACAAATGGGACCTAATGAAACAAAAGCTTTTGCACAGCAAAGGAAACCATAAACAAGATGAAAAGACAACCCTCAGAATGGGAGAAAATATTTGCAAACAAAGCAACTGACAAAGGATTAATCTCCAAAATATACAAGCAGCTCATGCAGGTCAATATCGAAAAAACAAAGAACCCAATCCAAAAATGGGCAAAAGACCTAAACAGACAGTTCTCCAAAGTAGACATACAGATTGCCAATAAACACATGAAAAGACGCTCAACATCACTAATCATTAGAGAAATGCAAATCAAAACCACAATGAGGTATCACCTCACAGTGGTCAGAATGGCTATCAACAAAAAAACTAGAAACATAAATGCTGGAGAGGAAAAGGAACCCTCCTGCACTGTTGGTGGGAGTGTAAACTGATATAGCCACTATGGAGAACAGTATGGAGGGTCCTTAAAAAACTAAAAATAGAATCACCATATGACCCAGCAATCCCACTACTGGGCATATACCCTGAGAAAACCATAATTCAAAAAGAGACATATACCAGTGTTCATTGCAGCACTCTGTACAATAGCCAGGACATGGAAACAACCTAAATGTCCATAGACAGATGAATGGATAAAGATGTGGCACATATATACAATGGAATATTACTCAGCCATAAAAAGGAACGGAATTGAGTTATTTGTAATGAGGTGGTTGGACCTAGAGTCTGTCATACAGAGTGAAGTAAGTCAGACAGAGAAAAACAAATAGTGTATGCTAACACACATATATGGAATCTAAAAGAATGGTACTGATGAACCTAGTGGCAGGGCGGGAATAAAGACGCAGATGTAGAGAATGGACTTGAGGACACGGGGTGGGGGAGGGGAAGCTGGGAGGAAGTGAGAGAGTAGCATTGACATATATACACTACCAAATGTAAAATGGATGGCTAGTGGGAAGCTGCTTCGTAGCACATGGAGATCAGCTTCATGCTTTGTGACTACCTAGAGGGGTGGGATAGGGAGGGTGGGAAGGAGGCTCCAGAGGGAGGAGGTATGGGGATATATGTATACATATAGCTGATTCACTTTGTTGTACAGCAGAAACTAACACAACATTGTAAAGCAATTATACTCCAATAAAATTATTTAAAAAGAAAAGAGATGCAGAGAGGTTACCACCTAAAGAAAATTGGTATTTTATTTTATTTTATTTATTTGTTTTTTGCGGTACGCAGGCCTCTCACTGCTGTGGCGTCTTTCGTTGCGGAGCAACAGGCTCCGCACGCGCAGGCTCAGCGGCCATGGCTCACGGGCGCAGCCGCTCCGCGGCATGTGGGATCTTCCCGGACCGGGGCACGAACCCGTGTCCCCTGCATCGGCAGGCGGACTCTCAACCACTGCGCCACCAGGGAAGCCCGAAAATTGGTGGTTTAATAATTTAAAAAACTACAGTCCTTAGGGTGTTCAACAAACTAGATTTTCTTGAGATTAGGGCTGTCTCCACGGACTGTTTTCTGAATTGTAAGTCTATTAGACAATTTCATGTTTGACAGTTAGCTCTTTTCATTTGTTGCTCAGACTACCTTCTGCTCACTACCGTCCTAAACAAACTACATTTCCCTTAGGACACGGAGAATCTGGCACCAGTAGCTGGCACATCCAGCTGCTGAATCATCTGTTATTCCCGGGAATTTGAAATTCTACAAATCCTGAATCGCTTATTCTAGCAGTCTCCTACTTTAGGCACAAGTCTGTTCTGTAAACAGGCTCTCGGGATCTATTATTCTGCATTTAAAGTTTGTTTTAGGACGATAGGCTTCTGTGCAACTGCCAAAATGCATGGCTGCTCGCGGCAGACACAGGTGTGCGTGGGGAGGGCCTGCTGTGGCTGTCAGATTCAAGGCCCATTGCTGGCTTCGCTCCTTGCTCCTGCAGGCCTATGGTTGTAACGAAGTACAAAAGCAGAGTGGGAAAAACTGGAGACAATCCCAAAGTCCTTCAATCAGTGAATGGATAAATGAATTGCAGCACATTCACAAATGGACTACTACTCAGAAGGGAAAATTAACCAACTATTGCAGCAAAAGGGATGAATCTCGGATGCATTTTGCTTAAGGGAACGAAGTCACGCTCCAAATGCTACGTACGATACAATTCCATTTGTATGACATTCTGGGAAAGGCAAAACTTGTAGAGGCACTAAGGAAAGATCAGTGCTTGCCAGGAGCTGGGGTTTGGAGGGGGTATTGGCTACACAGAGGCAAGAATAAGAGAAATTTTGGGGATAATGGAACTCTTGTATTCTTGACTGTGGGGGTGGTTACAGAACTCCATGCATGTCTCAAAACCCATAGAATTGTACACCATTTTACTGTACATAACTAAGACGTATATACAGTAAGAAAATGAGGATAGTGGTTTCCCTTGCAGCAGGAAGTAGTGACTGGAAGTGAGCTGAGGGGTAGGGGTGCCTGCGGTGCTGGTCCCGTTCTGTTTTTTGAGCTTCACGCTGGTTATTACACACACAACACTGGTTTGTAAAAACTCACTGAGGTATATGTACACTTATAATAATGCATTTTATATATGTATGTTATACTTCAAGAAAAAGTAAACAAGAGAGAGGGTGAGAGAGAATTCCAGCCTTCACTGTCCTTCGGTCTCATCCCCCTAATTCTTCACATATCTGTTTACTACTACTATAGGTGACAGAAATGGCTAGAAAAATCCTAGTGTGAAACTCTCCCTGGTAAGGTTTCGTACCTGTTCCTAAATGTCTCAAACAATAATACCAGGTTACCTGACCACCAATTCTGTTCACAATGCTGTTTAGAGGACCAGGCTTTGTTTTGCCAGTTCTTAGGTAACCATATTTGGGGGTGGAATGGAGAAAGAGCTGGTAGTAGTAGGAAACGAATGAGAAACCAGTGAGTAAGTAGTGACTATTTTATTCTTAAATTGAAAGACAATGTATTTTATCTGGGCAATTTAAGTAATTTTTTCCAGACCTGTTTCTAGACTCTCAATAATTAATGTTCTGGAGAATCGCTAGGGACAGTAGGGTCTAACACTGTACAGAGATGTGAGAATGGCTTATGAAATCTTGATGTCTTCCAGTTCCATGTTTAAGGCTGAGTTACGGTAGGTCACAATCACAGCATCTTTGACAAAGAGTAGGAATCCTTAGAAGAAGAGATGAGTTAACAAGATTATAGAGACTGAAATGTAAATAATTTCTTAAAAGTCTGTCAAAATTTCTCTATAGGGATAAAGAATGGTGCACCATATTCTTCTTTCTCACTCTTCTGCAACCATAAACACACTCCAGAGCAAGAGGAAGAATAGATATTGAGAGTCAAGTATCAGATGCTGTGATTGGTGTTTTGTACACACTGTTCTATTTAATCCTTATTAATAGTCCTGCAAGATAGTCAATCAAATCTCATTTAAAATATGGCAAGGGACTTCCCTGGTGGTGCAGTGGTTAAAAATCCTCCTGCCAATGCAGGGGACACAGGTTCAAGCCCTGGTCCGGGAAGATCCCACATGCTGCGGAGCAACTAAGGCCGTGTGCCACAACTACTGAGCCTTCGCTCTAGAGCCCGCAAGCCACAACTTCTGAGCCTGCATGCCACAACTACTGAAGCCTGCGCACCACAACGAAGAGTAGCCCCCGCTTGCTGCAACTAGAGAAAGCCCACGCAGAGCAACGAAGACCCAATGCAGCCAAAAATAAATAAATAAATAATATAATAAAATACGGCAAAATGAAGTCTCAAGTTAATCTATACAAGGGGAGTTGGAACAATTCCAGGCTTCTGATTCCAAGGAAAAGGGAATTAACTTTTAGGGTGCCCCCTTTATTTGTAACCTTACTGATTCTCAAAATATCTCCGTTTTACAGAGAAACAGAAAAAGGGATGACATGACTTGTCCAACTAACGTTACATAACCAGTAAGTGGTAAAGCTGGCATTCAAATCAAGTCATTCCATATCCCACATTCTTCACATTATAGAACTCTGCTGCCAAAACCAATGAGAGCTATGTTGTGCAATTCTGGAGGGAGATCAATGGAATCTTCAACATCGGACTGAACCAGATAATCTAAATTTGGGTCAGAAAAGTGACATTTGTGTTTTTCCCTGATCTTTCAAATCCGACCACCTCAATAAAATCTCTTAATTTCACTAATATTTACTTTCTTTCAGTCAATAATTCACATCCCGAGGGACTGAAAAGCCCATTAAATTCAGCTCACAGCAAGGGAGGAAAAGTAACTGGAATGGTAGAAAAACTACTGTTCCAGGAGCCAGGAGTTAAAGGCTCTAATCCTGGCTCTGTTCCTGGTTGCAGTGCAACTTTGATTAGGACACAGGGATCTCTGGGCTTCTGTTTCACCACCTGTAAATTAAGAGTATTCAAGGCAGAATCTTAGAAGGTAGCTGTTTAGTACTTTAGAAAACAAATTTTCCTCATTAGTAAAGTCCCCAAATTGCCAAGTTTGGAGTTTAAATACTGTGTGGTGGTTCAGCAGGTATTTGCTGACCAGAGTGTATTCTGCTAGAATGAGCCCCCCTTCAAGCTCGCTCCTATCATTTTTTGAAGAGCCCTGAGCAGATATGGAATAGGAAAGCAACCAAAGACGTGTAGTCACATTTAAGAGGCATTTTTATTTTTGCCGAATTAAGGGTATTAAGAAGCATATTAAAAATATGGAATATTTCATAAAACATTCAAAATAGTATTATTCCCTGTGTATTAGAATAGTGGACTTTTCCCCCTAATGAATAGTGTTCCATTTTTGGTTCTAAAGAGTTTCTTGCCTTGTATGTCACTATGACAGGGCTGGGCTGACTTGTTTCCCAGAAACAGTCCTTCCAGCTGCGATGGGAATGACTTGTTCTGTGGGTCTGTCCTTACTTACTATGAGACTCTGGGTAAGAACCTTCATCTAAGTCTATTTTTTTTTTTTTTTCTAAGTCTATTTTTATCTGTAAAGGGGCAGTAACATAACATAATTTAAGTCATAGCGCCTTCCACAGTAGGGGCTGAAAAATGAGGCAGCATAATAGTATATTAGAAAGAACTTGGGACAGAGAAACTTCGATACCAATACCCAGCACTGTCATTTACTAGCTAAGTAATCTTGGCCAAGAGATTCTGCTTAAGCCTTATAGTGCGGCCAGTAATTCTTAACTTCTTTTGAAAAATTAAATGATACTAAAGTGTCTGTTGCATAGTAGTACTAAACAATTAGTACTTTTATTAATAATTCTATACAGTCTAGAAAGGTGCACAAAAGTATCTTCTTACAAAAAATCACTTAACAAGGACATTCAGAAAGCAATGTAATATACATTTTAACACATAAATGGTGTCATTTTTTAACCTCTTGATATTTTACAACATTCGACCAGTAAATACTTCAAAATGGTTTATGCTGGGGTCCTGCTATAAGGTGATTTCTGAGGCTCTTGAGATCATTTTACAATAGTTTTCTTCTAATCTATTTATGTTTGGAAACAACTTATTATATTAGCATGTAACAGCTGTGGTATATATTACAATGTGTTAACATATTCAATTCCAAAACCTACAGAAGAAATATGATTAGGTTGCCTAATGATTCTTGAATTCAGTTTACAAATCATGTGATGCCCCAAATTGTTCCAAGAAAATGCTAGCTTGTAAAATAATTTTTTCTTTCAGAATACAAGACACATTTAACATACAGATTTTACAATAAAGTTTATTAGCTGTTCTCCTCTTTCTCATAAATGGAATGGATAATGTTGATAATTCTTTACAAACCAGTACTCATTTGTTTAAGAAACTGTAATGAGGAGGTTGTCAAAAACACATATTTAATAAACTCCAAAAAAGCAATGGGAAGCCAAACAGTATTATTAATATAAAAGACCAGAGAAATTGATTTCTGAAATTGTTATCTACTTTTCACTAAAATTTCTTAATTGCTCACCATGAAGATCTGTGCAACTCTACTGCAGAGCAGCTACAAGAGATGAAAGGTGTACAGTCTGAGGGGAAAACACTCATACACATGAGGTTTTTGCCTGTTTGCCTGTTAATGAAAGGAGAACTGGAAAGAGGTGGAGACCAAATCCAAACCCAATGACAAGAACAATGGGAACAACACCCAACCCCCCCCGAAAAAAAAAAAAACCCACAAAAAACCAACCAGGAACCATTTGAAAACTTTTATAGAAAAGAGGAGAACATGCCCATGTTTTTATGTATAACCTAATTTCCCTAAGGGCTTCTTTCCACAACCACCATCCTCCTGTTTTCACTTCACACGATTAAGGAAGATAAAGTCCAATCAATTAATATTTAACTTAAAACCAAACCAAGAGAGTAGGTGGCAAAAGAAAAAAAATATATTTTAAATATACATATATATGTTTGTGTGTGTGCAACTATGTAAAGAAAATAATTCCCATAGTTACAGAGTTTAAAGAAAGTTATATATATATTTATATATATATATTTTATTATAACAAAATAGTCAGTTATTGTGGGTAAAATATTCATTAAAATCTGACCCCTAAGAATGCATTTAAAATTTTAGACTATGAATTGGACTCCTTTCCCACTGCCATAATGATTACATCATCACTGTAATGTCTGTTTTGTATTTATGTCTATGAAATTTTCTCAACCTTATGTGTAAAAGGTAAACTCCCCTAGCACCTAAACATGGCCTCAATTCAGAAAATGTGATGATCATTATGTATGAACTTTTGTAAGACACTATAAATAGTGTTGCACAAGTAGATTAAAAACATTTAGACATTGTTATTCCTAGCAAATCTACTGGGAGGAAAAAAAAAAACTTCAAACAATAAAAGACTTTAAGAAGATATGAATATCCCTTGTGAAATTATTAAAGTTAACTCAGATATTAATTTTGAAATTAAAAAACATATTTTCCTTATTTGTCTGTAATGAAATATTTGCTTTGATAACATAAGTCAATTGAGAAAAGGACTTGAGAGCTAATATGTTGGCCAAACCATGCTATTAAAGTTAAGCGTGCATTGTTGCTCAAAGTTTACTAAATCATTGATTAAAACCACTTTTCTTTCATTTATATTGAAATTTGGAAAGAATGTATATAAAGCTTCTCTGAAAATCTCTTCAAGTTACTTTCCCTTAAACATTAAGGAATATTACCACAATTTCCCCGTCTCCCCAAATCCTATTAATAGCTGGTCAGGCCATTCCATCTTCATTTGTGAAAAATGGCCACAAACCAATAGTGAGATAAAATAATACAGATGTTACAACTTGAAGGAGACACTAAGATGTCAAAAATAAGTGCAACTGCAGACCATGATGAGTGGGATATGATTCAACATGGAAGAAGTATTGAAGACAGACTCCAGAAGGAAAGGGCAAAGAAATGTCAGAGAAAATGAGACTATGGAAAAGAGAAACATCAGTCCTCATAACTTTTCTTTTGCTGGAACCCAGATGTAAGGACCAGACTGTTCTTCTATGATCTGCTTCACTTGGTTGTAAATGTCTTCCAGCGTATCTCCCTGTATAATAGCTGTAATGATAGAAACAAAATCAGAAACCTCCATTAAAATTGTCTATCTTCACCATTACAATTGTTGGTAAGACAGCAGAAGCTATATCTTAGAAATACTCATTCAGGAAGAGATACCATCTATGTATTGTTTGCTTAGAAAGGGCTCATTTCATGAATTTTCTTATTTTTAAAATAGAAAAAAATTTATTTTAAAAATTTATCAGAAAGCAAGATTTGGTGATTTTTTACTTTGTTTTGTGTATTTGGGAAATAGACACTGAAGTAATTAGAGGCAAAAGAGCATTTGTCTGCAACTTACTCTTAAATGTTTCAGCAAAATTATAAATGTGGTAAAATGTTAACATTTGTGGAATACAGGTATATGAGAATTGGTACTATTCTTGTGATTTTTCTGTAAGTCTGAAATTATTAAAAATCCTTAAAAAAAGACACACACACACACATGGGTTACAACACCATGACACTTAATGGTACTTAATATGAACAACAAATATAAGCTAATCATTATTTCAAACAAACAATAAACAACAACAAAAACCTATCCAAAGATACCTAAGGAATAATCTAAAGAATAAAATGAATTTGGGAATTGCTACCTATTCTTCTCTTTTTAAACAAATAACATCTTAAAATAGATCAAAGTTTATAAAGAATAAGAGAAAAGTCAGTTTCATTGAAGAAGTCAAGTCTGAATGTTTTCCTCTGTACACGCTATCCTCATCGACAACCTAAGAAACACTAAATTTCAAGATTCCTCATCACTGCAACCTAGATTAGATGAATTATTCTGGAACTTAGAGCACTTATTATTACTACTGGTAAATGTGGGCATAGTTCAAAATCCATTTCAATGGGTGAGTGCATATGGCTCCAAAGCAAAATTCTACCATAAAGGGCACTGCTACACATCATGCCAACCTGTGAAATGTTCAGTAAATTCTTGTTCCAGTTTCATGGCTCTCTCAAATGTCTTTCTGGCTTGTTCTTCCGTCAGACGCTTATTCATTTCCCTATACAAATACATTTAGAAATTAGTAATTACTACATTATAATACTTTTGAAAAAGGATGACAAAGGAGAGAAGACATATAAAATCATGAAAAGTTGAGCTCTGTTGAGAATCTTAACGTCATTAAAAACTACATCCAGTCACTGACTATGTAGCTTTTTACTTGGAATGACAGAAGGGTTTCAACACATTTTTGCATTAGTTCAAGACAGCCTAAAAAACTAAGCATTAATTTGACAGTTTTGACTTCGATGAAAATTTCATATTAAAATATGACTTACAGATCTACTTACCAATTTATAGATAGTAAAGGGGATACATGAACACATTAAATAATACCATGAGAAGGCAATCAGCAAAATATAGTCTGGGGAAAACTGCAGAATAAATGAGTTGGTTTCTTCAACAAATAAACAGAAAAAAGAGAAGATATGAAGGGAGAATCTGTAGATCAAAAGACTTAACAACCAACTGTCACAAACAGACCTTGTTTGGAACTTGATTCAAACAAATTGAAAACAATTAAAACTTATGAATCAAGAAAACATGAACTGATGATATCAAGGAATTACTGTTTTAGTGTGACATAGTGATTTTTTTTCTTCTTTATGCTTGTTCATATTGCTTGGACCTTCTACAATGTGTACGTATTTTTTTTATACAGCAGGTTCTTATTAGTTATCCATTTTATACATATCAATGTATATATGTTTTAGTGTGACATCACAGTGATGTTTTTTAATCAAGAATTTTATCTTTCAAATATATACAAAGATGTATGGATGAGATCATATAATGTCTGCGGTTTGTTTCAAAATAATCTGGAGTGGAGCGGTAAGGAGGTGGGGGGGATAGATGAAACGAGATTGGTCACAGTTGATAATTAATGTTACAGCTGGATGATGGATAAATGGAAGTTTGCTCCCAACTTAAGAGGGAAAGCTTTCAATGTTTCATCATCAAATATGATGTTTGCTTTGGTATTTTGTAGACGACCTTCATCAGATTAAGGAAATTCCCTTCTATTCATAGTTTACAAAATATTTTTGTCATGAATAGATGTTAATGTTATCAAATGCTTTTTCTGCATTTATTAAAATGATATTTTTTTTTTTTGCGGTACACGGGCCTCTCACTGTTGTGGACTCTCCCGTTGCAGAGCACAGGCTCCGGATGCGCAGGCTCAGCGGCCATGGCTCACGGGCCCAGCCGCTCCGCGGCACGTGGGATCCTCCCGGACCGGGGCACGAACCCGTGTACCCTGCATCGGCAGGCGGACTCCCAACCACTGCGCCACCAGGGAAGCCCTAAAATGATATTTTTTTATACTAAAAGCTGTTTTTTTTTTTTTGGCTGTGGCGTGTGGCTTGCGGAATCTTAGCTCCTCAACCAGGGACTGAACTTGGGCCATCACAGTGAAAGTCCCGAGTCCTAACCACTGGACTGCCAGGGAATTCCCCATAAAATCTGTTAATGCGGTACACTACACTGATTTTTAAAAAAATTGAAGTATAGTTGATTTACCATGTTGTTAGTTTCAGGTGTACAGCAAAATGTTTCTATTATATACGTATCTATTCTTTTCATATATATATATTCTTTTTCAGATTCTCTTCCATTATAAGTTATACAAGATACTGAATATAGTTCCCTGTGCTATATAGTAGGTCCTTGGTGTTTATCCATTTTATGTATAGTAGTGTATATCTGTTAATCCCAAACTCCTACTTCATCCCTCCCCGTCCCCTTTGGTAATCACGTTTGTTTTCTATGTCTGCGAGTCTTACACTACACTGATCTTTAAAAATTACTTTAAAAATTGTGGTAAAATATACACAGTATAAAAGTTACCATTTTAGCCATTTTAAAGTATACACTTCAGTGGCATTAGCACCTATGCAAGCATCACCACCATCCATCCCTATAATTCATTTCATCTGATAAAACCAAAACTCTATACCTATTAAAAATAACTGCACTCTTGCCTCCCCCTGGCCCCTGGCAACCATCATTCTTTCTGTCTCTATAATTCTGACTACTCTAGGTGCCTCATATAAGTGGAATCACACAGTATTTGTCTTTTTGTGACTGACTTACTTCACTTAGCATAATGTCTGCAAGGTTCATCCATGTTGTAACACATTGCAGAATTTCCTTCCTTTCTGTGCATATACTATATTTTGCTTAACCATTCATCTGTCGATGGACATTGAGTTTCTTCCATGTTTCAGCTATTGTGAATAATGATAACATGAACATGGGTGTACAAATATCTCTTTAAGACCTTGTTTTCAATACTTTTGGGTCCATACTCAGAGGTGGAATTGCAGGATCATATAGTAATTATGATTTTTAGTATTTTGAGGAAGTGCCATAACTATTTTCCACAGCAACTGTACCATTTTACATTCCCACCAACAGTACACAAGAATTCCAGTTTTTCCACATCCTTGGCAGCAATTATTTTCTGTTTTTTTGACAGTAGCCATCCTAATGGGTGAGAGGTGGTATGTCATTGTAGTTTTGATTTGCATTTCCCTAGTGATTAGTGATGATAGGTATCTATTCATGTGCTTATTGGCCATTTGTTTCTCTTCTTTGGAGAAATGTCTATTCAAGTCTTGTGTCCATTTTTGAATCAAGATTTTTGTTGTTGTTGAGTTTTAGTTTTCTATATATTCTGGATATTAATCTGTTATCAGACATATGACTTACAGATACTTTCTCCCATTCTGTGGGTTGCCTTTTTATTCTGTGGATAATGTCGTTTGATATAAAAAGTTTTAAAATATTCACAAAGTCTAACCTTCCTTTTTTTCTTTTGTTACCTGTGTCTTTGGTGCCATATCTAAGAAATCACTGCCAAATCCAGTGTTACGAAGCTTTTGTCCTATGTCTCCTTCTAAGAGTTTTATTGTCTTACATTTAGGTCCTTGATCCATTTTTAGTTGACTTTTGTATGTGGTGTTAGGTAAGGATCCAACTTCATTCTTCTGTATGTGGATATGCAGTTTTCCTAGCACCATTTGTTGAACAGACTGTCCTTTCCTCATTGAATGGTCTTGCATCCTTGTCAAAAATCAACTGACCATTTCTTCCCCCTGGTCTTTTATCTCTGTTGTTATGCCAGTACCACAGCATTTTGATTTCTGTAGTTTGCAATAAAATTTGAAATCAGGAAGTATGAGTCTTCCATTTTTTTTGTTCTTTTTAAAAGATTGTTTTCACTATTTGGGGGTTCCTTGAGATTCTATATGAATTTTAGTATGGATTTTTCTATTTTTGCAAAAATGTCATTGGGATTTTGATAGGCATTGCATTGAACGTGTAGGTCACTTTGGGTGGTACTGACATTTTAACAATATTAAGTGTTCCAATCCATGAACATGGAATGTGTTTCTACTTATTTATATCTTAATTTCTTTCAGCAATGTTCTATAGTTTTTTTTTTTTTTTTTGTGGTACGCGGGCCTCTGACTGTTGTGGCCTCTCCCGTTGCGGAGCATAGGCTCTGGACGCGCAGGCTCAGTGGCCATGGCTCACGGGCCCAGCTGCTCCGTGGCATGTGGGATACTCCCAGACCGGGGCACGAACCCGTGTCCCCTGCATCGGCAGGCGGACTCTCAACCACTGCGCCACCAGTGAAGCCCTATTCTACAGTTTTCATTGTACAAGTCTTTCACCTACTTGGTTAATTCCTAAGTATTTTATTCTTTTTGATGCTATTGTAAATAAAATTGTTTTTGTAACTTCCTTTTGAGACTGTTCATTGTTTATGTATGGAAATGTAACTGATTTTTGTATGTTGACTTTGCATACTTCTACTTTGCTGAATTTATTAGTTCTAATGGCTTTTGTGTGGAGCCTTTATGGTTTTCTACAGATGAGATCATATCATCTGCAAACAGAGATAATTTTGCTTCTTCCTTACCAATTTGGATGGCTTTTATTTTCTTGCTTAATTCCTCTGGATACAACTTCTAGTTCTACATTAAATAGAAGTGGTGAAAGCAGGCATCCTTGCCTTATTCCTGATCTTAGAAGAAAAGCCTTCAGTCTTTCACCATTGAGAATGATGTTTGCTGTCAGTTTTTCATAAATGGCTTTTATTATGTTGAGATAGTTTCCTTCTATTCTTATTTTGTTGAATGTTTTTATCATGAAAGGGTGCTGAATACTGTCAAATGCTTTTTCTACATCAGTTGATGATCATGTGATTTCCCCCTTCATTTTGTTGATGTGGTTTATTACAATGATCCATTTTCATATGTTGAAACATCCTTGCATTCCAGGAATAAATCCCACTTGCTCATGGTGTATAATCCTCTTAATATGTTGGTGAATTGTTTGCTAATATTTTGTTGAGGATTTTAACATCAATGTTAATAAGGGATATTGGTCTACAGTTTTCTTGTGTTTTTTTTTTTTTTTTTAAAGATGATGTTGGGGGTAGGAGTTTATTAATTAATTAATTTATTTTTGCCATGTTGGGTCTTTGTTTCTGTGCCAGGGCTTTCTCTAGTTGTGGCAAGCGGGGCCACTCTTCATCGCACTGCGTGGGCCTCTCACTATCGCGGCCTCTCTTGTTGCGGAGCACAGGCTCCAGACGTGCAGGCTCAGTAGTTGTGGCTCATGGGCCTAGTTGCTCCGTGGCATGTGGGATCCTCCCAGACCAGGGCTCAAACCCGTGTCCCCTGCATTAGCAGGCAGATCCTCAACCACTGCGCCACCAGGGAAGCCCTTCTTGTAGTTTCTTTGTATGGCTTTTGTATCAGGGTAATGCTGGTCACACAGAATGAGTTAGGAGGGATTGGCATTAGTTCTTCTTTTAAATGTTTGTTATAATTCACCAGGGAAGCCATCAGATCCAGAGCATTTCTTTGTTGGGAGTTTCTGATTACTGATTCAATTTTCTTAATATAGGGTGTAGAAGTTATATGTATACAAAACTTACTATAGTTACAGGTATATTCAGATTTTCTATTTCTTTGTGATTTCGTCTTGGTAAGGTTTTATGTTTCTAGCAATTTGTCCACCTAGGTTACCCATATTTTTGGTGCCCAATTGTTCATAATACTCTCAGAATCCTTTTTATTTCTGTATAATCAGTAGTAATGTCCCTACGTTCATCTCAGAGTTTAGTTTCAGTCTTATTTTGCCTTAGTCTGTCTGCCTAAAGGTTTGTCATTTTTCTTGATCTTTCTGAAGAATCAACTTTTGTGGCCTAACATATGGTCTACCCTGGCAAATGTCCCATGTGCACTTGAGAAGAACGTGTATTCTGTTATTACTGGCTAGAGTGTTCTGCATATGTCTGTTACGTCTATCTGGTTTATTGTGTTGTTTAAGCCCTCTCTTTCCTTATGTATCTTCTGTCTGGTTGTTCTACCCATTATTTTGAGTGGGTACTGAAGTCTCCAACTATTATTGTAGAGCTGTTTCTCCCTTCAACTGTGTCAGTTTTTCCTTCATATATTTTGATGATGTGTTATTAGGTACATAACTGTTTACGATTGTTATATCTTCTTGCCATATTGAAACTTTAATTAATATACAATGTCCTTCTTGTCATATATAACCTTTTTTGATTTAAAGTCTACTTTGTCTGATATTGGTATAGCTACTCCTGATCTCTTTTGGTTACTATTTGAATAGAATATCTCTTTTACTTTCTCAACTTGTTTGTGTCTTTGGATTGCATGTGTTTTTATCCAGTCTGCCCATCTTTGTCTTTTGATTGGAGAGTTTAGTCCACTTACATAAATTACTGGAAATAAGGACTTCCGTATGTGATAATTCACTTCTCTCTTGCTGCTTTCAAAATTCTGTCTCTGTCTCTTGATAGTTTGATTAAAACGTGTTTCAATGTGGGTCTCTTTGAGTTCATTTTATTTAAAGATTGTTGAGCTTTTTGGATGTTTATATTCATGTATCTCATCAAGTTTGGGAAGATTTCAGCCATTATTTTTTCAAATATTCTCTCTGCCTTTTCTCTCTTTCTTCTAATACTGGGACTCCCAGATGCATATGTTCTTCCGATTGATGGTATCCCACAGGTTCCTTAGGATCTGTTCACTTTTCTTCAGTCTTTTCTCTTTCTGTTCATAGCCTTGATAATTTCCATTCTTCAAGTTTGACGAATCTTTGTTCCTGCCTGCTCAAATCTGTGTTTGAATCCCTCTTTGAATGAAATTTTCATTCAAAAATTTGAATGAAATTTTTCATTTCAGTTTTTGTACTTTTCAGCTCCAGAATTTCCTTTTGGTTTCTTACCTCTTTATTGATGTTTCCATTTGGTTCACACATTGTTTCCTTGACTTTTTCCACATCTTCTTTGAGTTTGCTGAGAAACTTTAAGACAGCTGTCTTAAAGTCTTTGTCTAGTATATCTGCCATTAGGTCTTTTTCAGGGACAGTTTCTATTGATTTATTTTTTCCCTTTGAATAGGCCATACTTTCTTGTTTCTTTGTATGCCTTATAAATTTCTGTTGAATACTGGACATTGGAATCTTATAATGTGATAACGCTAGAGGTAAAATTCTCCTTCCTTTAGGGTTTTTTGTTTGTTTTAAATTGTTATAGGATGTCTCCATGCCAGGGATTAGCCTGAGGTATACACGTATGGTCTTCTCAGATATTTTCTGAGCCCGTACCTTTCCCTGGGCCTGTGTGTTGACTTTCTGAATACTCCTGTATATGTGAACGTCCTAGTCTGGCTCCCAAATGGGAAAAAGAAAACGTAAAAGAGGGGGAAAAAAGGCACCAGCCCATTAACTCTCTAGAAGTCACTTCAGCCTGAGAGGTGGGGCCCTGCAACAGTGGCAGTGGGGTTTGCAACAATGGCTTCCTGCTTCTGTGTCTGCACCTCCACAATTAGAAGCAGGAATCAGCTATCTGAGCACAGATTCCCCAGTGTTTGGAGGACAAGATCCTTATTCCCCACCTTGGCTCCACAAACTTTATGTAAGCTGCTCAAGGAATGAGTGCATGGCTACCTGCTAGGGGGCTGAAGGTGGGGAAATGGGTAGTTGCTACCATGGTAAGAGGTGAAATAAATCAAATTTGACAGTTCAAACCATCCCCTAGAAGCTGCAAGCCTTCAATGAATTCCTGAGTTCCAAAATACAGTTGACCCTTAAACAATGTCAGGGTTAGGGGTGCCAACCAACCCTCCATGCAGTTGAAAATCCATGTATAACTTAACAGTCGTCCCTCCATATGCTTGGTTCCTCTGTATCCATGGTTCCGCATCCACAATCAACTGCAGATTGAGTAGTACTGAAATATTTACTACTGAAAAAAATCCATGTTTAAATAGACCCATGCAGTTCAAACCTGCGATGTTCAAGGGTCAACATCAGACAGATTCTGCAAGTCCAACTGTTGTCTAGGTGGGGAGATAGATTCCTGGTGCTTCCTACTCCATCTTCTCTCTAGCTCTATCACTGATTAATCTTAAATGTTAACCTAGCCTTGCATTCCTTAAATAAACCCAACTTGGCTGTTGTATTTTATCTTATTAAAAAAATTGTTGGATTCAAATTGCTCATATTTGGTAAGGATTTCTGTATCTATATTCATGGTAAGACTGGTTTGTCACTTTCATTTCCTGTGAAATCTTTCACAGGTTTTGGTATTAAATTAACGCCCATAAAATTAGTTGAAGAATCTTTATAAGACTGGTAATACTTCTTAGCTTTTGATAGAATTCAGTAAGTCCTTTTGGCTCTTTTATTTGTGGGAAGGCTTTTCATAACAAAGTCAAGTTCTTTAGGAGTACAGGTCTAGATTTTCTATTTTTCCTTTTCTATTTCTTCAGATTTTTTTAAAGCATAACTTTCAAACATAGAAGAGAAATATCATAAATACATATCTTGATGAGTTTTCAGCAACTTACGCTTACCTGTATATCTGGTACCTAGACTGAGATAGAGAACATTACATCAGCACCTAAGAATCTGGGTGTCTTCACTCCAGTCACCAACCTACCCTCAAAGAGTAACCTCTATTTGATTTCTATAAGCAATGATTAAATTTGGGATCATGGAGTATATATACTTTTAGGTCTGAATTTTTTTTTACTCAAATTATGTTTGTGAGATTCTTCTATCTATACTTTTGTGTGTAGTTGGAGATTGCTCATTTTCATTACTGTAGAATATTTCATTTTGTGTGAATATGTCATATTTATGTAGGCTCTGATGGGTATTTGGATAGTTTCAAGTTCTTAGTTATTTAGTATAGTATTTCCAACTTATCTAGTACATTTCTTTGGTAAACATACGTAAAATTTCTGTTGAGTATATATCTAGGAATGAGACTTTTGGGTCCTAAGTTATGTGTATGTTCAGCTTCAGGAGATACTGTAAACAAGTTTACCAATGTGGATGTACCATTTGCACTCCTATCAGTGTTATGAGCTTCAGTTTTTCCACATCCTTGCCAACATTTGGTATTGTTTCATTTTAGCTATTTTAGTATAACATATGACCTTGTGGTTTTAACTTGCATTTCCATGATTAAGCATTATCTAAAATGTTTATTAACTATTTGGATCCTCTTGTGAAGTGTCTAAGTCCTTTGCTCATTTTTCTACTGGGTTGTCTGTGTTAACATTTTTAATGTCCACTGGATGTTTAGTGATATTCCCATTTTCATTCTTGATGTTATTTATGCCTTTAAAATTTTCTTTCCTTGATATTTCTTATTAAATTTTTTTCAAAGAAAACATTTTTGATTTGTTAATCCTCTCTACCATATGTTTGTTTTCTAGGCCACTACATCCTCCAAATTTATTTACTTGACAATTTTGTTACCATTGAGTTCAAAACATTTATTAACTTATGGAGTGACTTATTCTTTGATCCACAGAATTTCCAAATATTTGGGGATTTTCCAGTGATCTTTTAATTATTCATTTCTACTCTAATTTCATCATGCTCAGAGATATTTGTTTTTAATCATTTGAAATCTGTGGCTTAGCATATAATTAGTTTTGGTAATTATTTTAAGTGCACTTGAAATCAAGGTGTAACTTTTGCAGATGTTGAGTGCAGTGGTCTATGTATGTCAGTTAGGTAAAGTTTCTAAATTGTGTTGTTGTATATCCTTATTTATATTTTTATTTGTCTGTTTTCTTATTCTATTCCTCTGTGATTCTTTTGTTACGTTCGCCCACTATGACTGTGGAATTATTATTTTTCCTATACAGCTGTTAATTTGTGCTTTAGATATTTTGAGGCTGTGCTACTAAAAGTGCAAAACAAATGTATAAATATATCTTCGTAATGGAGTGAACCTTTAACTTCTATGAATGTTCCTCTTTATCTCTAGTAATACTTCTTACCTTAGAGTATACTTTGAAAGTAGTATAAACCAGCTGAATTTATTTAGTGTTTGTATGGTATATCCCTTTTTTCTATTCTCTTTTAGCCCTTCCATAGACTAATAATTAAGGTATGTCTTATAAAAGCAACATATAATTGATGGGTTTTATAGCACACTATCCCAAAATATGGTACCTTGGCTTGAAGGAATTTGAAAAATGACAGGTACAGGAAGGACTCTCTGACCTTCCCCTGAAGCAGGTCAATAAGATCCTCATGTGAGAGGTGACCTCCCTATACCTGAAGAAAAGGACTATCCTTATCTCTGATGATGGAGGGAAGCTGAGAAGAATTTGAATGAACAAGCCTTACTAAGTTTCCATTAGTTTACTACTTTTAAGTCATATTGTCTGGTCCTATCACATTTTCCCATCACTCTCCACTCATCTAACCTAGTATAAAAATGTTCAGGTTTAACTATTCCTTTGGGTTTTCATTTTCTTATGAAGGTCCTATGTCATGTAAAACTTAAATAAATTTGCATGCTTTTCTCTTGTTCATCTGTCTTTTGTTACAGAGGCCCAGCTGAGAACCTGGAGGAATAGAAGGTAAAGATTCTTTTCCTTTTCTACAAAAGCAACATATAGTTATTTCTCATTCCTCTATTCTGCCAAGTTTTGTATTTTAATTGGACCATTTAGTCTAGAATTTAATTAATGAAACATGTGGGTTAATTTATACTATCCTACTATCTGTATCCTTTTGCCCCACCTATACTATGTTTCTATTTGCTCATTCCTCTCTTCTTTTAATATTTATTTAAATTCTATTTTTTGTCCTCTATTAGGTAAATATTTATACATTATTTTATTCTCTTAATGGTTACCCAGAGCTGCACTGCCCAATTAAGTAGGTACTGGACACATGTGACTATTTAAACTTAAAAATTCTAACATATGTTACTTTATACTTTAGTATATTAACATTGACGATTATGATAGTTAATATCAAGAGTGCTTATTTAATCCTCACAACAACCCTCTGAGTGGATATACTATTATTACCTGCATTTTACAGATAAAGGAATTGAGATGCAAGAAGGGTAAGTAAATTACCCAATCTAATAAGTAACAGAGACTGGATTTGTACTTAGAGGCTGTGCCTTAGGCATTTACTTACATGATATTTTCCATGGATTTGGGTTTAATAAAAATGGAGATTGGGTAAAGTTGTGCAATCTGTAATCTCTTTATGGCATTTCCAGACACATCGAGGATACAGTGTTTGCCCTAAAACAGAGGGAATAGTGAAGAAAAACAAGTGAACCAAGTATTTTCAACTATATCAAAGGTACATTTCCTACAAGTACAAAATCTGAATTATGATGTTTGGATCCTGTTCACTTTAAGCAAACTTGTCATTTCTGTTACGAAGACAATGAATAATGACTATGGATAACTGGTTTTCCATTCTCAAATATTACATTTAAAAAGGAATGAAAATACAGTTCCCTTACCCCTAGCTTTCACAGATCAGTAATCTCTCAAAACGGCAACCAATATGGGGTTCCTATCTTTTACTTCGCTGAGAAAGGGCACTAAAAAATACCCTAAGCGACCATCTTACCACAACCATCATTTCATAAAAGAATATATGATCAGGGCTTCCCTGGTGGCGCAGTGGTTGAGAGTCCGCCTGCCAATGCAGGGGACAAGGGTTCATGCCCCGGTCCAGGAAGATCCCACATGCCGCGGAGTGGCTGGGCCTGTAAGCCATGGCCGCTGAGCCTGCGCGTCCGGAGCCTGTGCTCCGCAACGGGAGAGGCCACGACAGTGAGAGGCCCGTGTACCGCAAAAACACACACACACACAAAAAAACAAAAAAACAAATAAAAAAAGAATATATGATCAAACAAGAATGTAAAAGTGTAGGATAAAGGCGAATCTTTAAAACTGAATAAATTTAAATTTATAAAACCTCACTACCACTCTATTTTTCATCTTACTGGTGACCAGTAAAAACTTTATCACAAACTGAAGCATTTGGAAACCCCAATTCTGAATTTAAGACGCTTTCCTGACATGCTTAAATTCACTGCCAAAGGCCATTAAGATTTTTAGTAAAGATGAGCATTTCCATGTTAAATAGGGTAGTACTTCTAATTTATCAAACAGATTTTATTATAACATTTAAAGTCAGGTACTACCCCATAATGCGTCTTGTAATCTAAGGGCTTGAATCCACCCGAATGAATGATAATTTCAACTCAGTAGGACTATTTAAAATAAAAAAATTAATATTTTATGAATATTTCAAACATATAGAAGGTAAATAACATATATACCTGTACCCACCACCTCCTTTTATTAGATATTACTATTTTACCTCATTGCTTAATTTTAAAAAACTTTACATTGAAACATTAACATTCTATCTTGTTTGCTTTATTTTACCTCCCTGTATATATATGTACACAATAGTTTAACAGTAAATTGCAAACATAAACCTTCTTTACCCCTTATTTCCTAAACACAATGACATCTCTTAAATAACCACAGTATAATTTCAGTTGGTCATCTAGTATCCTTTACTGCAAAAGGAAAAAAAGTATTCTTGCTCTAGGGTTCAATCCAGGACCACACATTGCATTTAGTTGTATTGTCTCTTTAGCCTCTGTCAATCTGGCACAGTTCTTTAGTCTTTGTCTTTCATGATCTTGATATTTTTCAAGAGTACAGAACATTCTTTTTCATAGAATATGCCTCAACCTGGGTTTGCCTGAAGTTTCCCATCAGATGGCAGGATACACATTTTCGGTAGGAATACCACAGAAGTGATGTTGCATCCTTCTCAGTCCATCATATCAGGAAGCATAAGATGTCTACTAGTGATGTTAATTTTGATCACTTTTTAAAGGTTTTTGTCTGCCAGGTTTAGATTACTATTTTCCTTTTGTAGCTGATAAGTATTTGGGGCAAGGATATGTTGAAACTATGTAAATATCCTGTTTCTCATCAGGTATTGATTCACTCATTAATTTTAGCATACACTGATGATTCTTGCCTGAAACAATTATTATCATGGTGGTTGTCAAGAGAACTCTCCTAATTCCATCATTCCTTCTAACCTTATTAGCAGACATTCTAATAATGTAAGGTAAAGCTTTCCCTTCTATCTACTTATTTATTCATTCATATATTTATTTATACCATGTATTTATTTATACCATTATACCATTATGGACTCTTGGATTCTTGTTCTCTGTTATAATCAGTTATTATCATTTATTTTAATATTCCAATTATGCCAGACTTGGCCACTGTGGGGCCTTACAGGTTGGTTTCAGTGTCTTTTTGACATATTTGTATCATTCTTTAAGCACTTCCTTAGTTTTCTGACAGAGCAAAATGTTCTAGGCTCATCTTGTACTTTCCCAGTGGAATCAGCCATTATTCTAATGAGTTCTGGACCTTTTTAATGGAGGATAGTATTTAGAAGCCAAGATCTAGACACTAGATATTCTCATTGTTTATTGATGAGTCATCATTTTTAGGCCTCCTTTGTGGACAGAGCAAGAAAACATATATACACATTTATATTTCTATATCTGTATTAAGATGCATGGGTTTATATTCATATCTCTAATTCCAATCCAATTACCATAGAGCTTATTCTACCCTCTCCCCTTTCCATATTTCTAAAATCCCTTCTTTGACAGTGAGAAATCTAGCTCCCATCAATTGTCAATATATTAATTTATTTGCTCAACTCTAAAATATACCTTAAAGTAGTTTCAGACCTATTAACCCATACCACTCTAATTAGAGTTCAATATTTGTTCATAGGCTTTCTGTCTTTAGCCTGTCTTCAAGGATTATTGGGATTAAGACTTCTCCCCTCCCTTCCTCTCTTCAATGAAGTTATTTGAAAATTAATTTAAAAATAACTATTTGAAACAGACTAGGTTTAGTCTGCTCATATATCATTCTGCTTTCCCCTCATCTTCTCTTTTTGTTTTTTTAATATACAAAATGTTAACACAGTTCTAAAGTCAAAATTATACAAAAAGGTATACTTGGAGAAATGCTATACCTCCATCCCTTCTACCTCAATCCCAATCTCCCATCCTTTCCACTCCTCCCTCGTAGGTAACTGATCTCAGGTTTGATTTATCATTTTTATATCTTATTTTTGTGTGAATTGTGTATTTATATCTTTTGTCCATTTTCTAATAGATTCTGGTCTCTATTCGCTCAATTTTTAAGAGTTTTTAATATTCGGGAATATCAGCCCTTTTCTTGAAGATTTTTTGTCAGTTGTTTTTTGACATTGGTAATGGTGTTTTCTCTTAGTTTTAGGAAAAGTTTTTTGGTCAAGCAAAAGTCTTTTTGTTTTCATGTGTTCAGAAGTTATCAGTCTTTTACTGCATCTGAATTTTGATTCACGGTTAAAAAACCTTCCCTATGCCCAGGTTATATTTTCTTCTGTCAATTATATTAGAGCCAATTTTTGTGTATGGTGTGAAGTATGGTTCTTTTATTTATTTATTTGGTTGCACTGGGTCTTAGTTGCAGCACCTGGGCTCCTTAGTTGCGGCATGCAAACTCTTAGTTGCGGCATGCATGTGGGATCTAGTTCCCTGACCAGGGATTGAACCCAGACCCCCTGCATTGGGAGCATGGAGTCTTACCCACTGTGCCATCAGGGAAGTCCCCCAGAAGTATGGTTCTAATTTACCTTTTCTCCAGTTGTTCCAGCACTATTTACTTAAAAGCCCATTATTAAAAGCCCCAGTGATATGAGATTGCACCTTTGTCATATACTATATTTTCATATGAGTTTGGGTCTTCCTGGATTCTCTTTTCTATTCTACTCGTCTTTTTGTCCTATTCATGGGTCATTAACACACTGTTTTAATTAAGAAGTCTTAACAGTATTCTTTAATATCTGGTAGGGCTAGAATCTCTTGTAGCTTTTCTTTTTGTGTGGTCCTGGCTTCTCTTATGAACTTCAATTCAATTTGTCTAACCCCATAAAAAAGCTGGTAGTTATTTTTACCGGGATTGTGCTCATATATAAAATCAGCTTAGACAGAACTGGCAGCTTTACAATGTTGAATTGTCATAGCTAAGAACAAGGGATGTCTTTACATTTGATCAAGTCTAATATTCTGTCTTTCAGGAGTGTTTTACAGATTTCTTCATGTAAGTCTGCATATTTCTCATTAAGTCTACTAAGTATTTTACATGCTATTTCTTACATTATAAATGGGGTTTTCTCTATAATAATCTTCTGATTACTGTTCATGTAAAAGAAAGCTATTAATTTCTGCATATTAATTTTATATGCTACCTTACTCTAGCTTTTTATTTTGTCTTTGATTTTATAAGTCTTTAATTTTATAATAAATTTATATTTTACAAAATAAATTTTGTATGGTTTCTAGGTTACTATATTATCTGAAAACAGAGATAGTTTTATTTCTTTTCCAATTCTTATGCCTCTGATTGATATGTATTGTGTAATAGCATTGACTAGTACCTTGAGTAGTAGTAGAGATAACGGACATCCTTGCCTTGCTCCTATCATAATGGCACTGCCTCAATGTTTCTCCCATTAAGGATTTCGATCTGTCCCTCTCAATCTTTTTCTTTTTTCTCTTAAAAAAAATAACAACAATCTCTGTATTTCTGAGATTTCCCCCTCCCAGTAGAGGTACTGGATTTTACCAAATGCTTTTCAGGCATCTGTGAATATATGATTTTTCTCTTTAGATCTGTTAATGTGGTAGATTACATTAATGGATTTCCTAATATTGAGCTGACTTTAAATATCTTTAATCCCATTTGGTCATGGTATATTATTTTTGCAATATGGTACTGGATTCTGTTTATTAAAATATTTAACACTTTTGTATTAATATTTATCAGTGATACTGATCTATAATTTTCACTGTCTTCATCAGGTTTAGATATCAATATCAGACTTGCTTCATAAAAAGATGCTCTTGAACAGTACTTATGGAGCTTTAGGATGATCTAACTTTTCAAGATTTATTAGAATTCCCCCATGAAGTCATCTGGGCCTGATGCTTTTTGTGGCGTAGTTTCTTGATAACTTGCTCTATTTCTTCTAAAGATTTCTTCTTCTATAGAAATCCTTCCATCTCTAATAGGTCAATTTTGGTAAACTGTATTTTTCTAGGAAATTATCCATCTCAACCAAGTTTAAAATTTTATTTATATAAAGATATGCAATACAGTCTTTTATGATTTCATAATATTTCAATGGTTATGTCCCCTTGTCATTTCCTGTGTCTAGTGTGTGATTTTCCCCTTAAAAAAAAAATCAGGTTAGCTAGTAGTTTGTCTATTGTGTTATTTCTTTCTAGATCTTCTGCTTTTCTATTCTCCACCTTAATTTCTTACAAAAATCCATTTTATTAATTATTTTTATTATAAAGAATATGTATGCAAGTGACAAAAATCTTAAGTAGTTCAGAAAGCATATAATGTTAAAGATACAAGTTCTGTTTTCCCCCAAAGCACTAGGAGGAATGTCAGTTAAAAGAAAAAAAAGGCTTGGTTAAGGCATAACTGATATACAATAAACTGCAGATATTGAAAGTATACAATTTGGTAAGTTTTGACATGTGTATACACCTTGAAATCATCACCATAATCAAAATAATAAATATATCAGTCACTCCCCAGTTTCATGCCTCTTTGTAACCTCTCCTTCCTGTCCTTCTCCAAGCAACCACTAGTCTGCTTTTTGTTACTATAGATTTGTATGAAATTTCTAAAACTTTATATAAGTACAGTTATTCAGTATGTAGTTTACTGTCTGGCTCCTTTCACTTAGCATAACTACTTTGGGATTCATCCATGTTGTTGTGTAACATCAACAATTTATTACTTTTTATTGCTGAGTAGTAGTCCATTACATGAATATACCATACTTTGTTTATCCATTCACCAGATGAGGGACATCTGGGTTATTTCCAGTTTTTGCCCATTATAAATAAAGCTGTTACAAATATTCATGTTAAGTCTCTGCATGGACATATGATTTCTTTCCTCCTATCTCTGTCAAAACTTGGTAATGGTCAGTTTAAAAAAACTTAGCCATTCCAATGGGTATGTAGTGGCTCCTTATTAAGGTTTCAATCTGCATTTACCTAATGAATGACTGTGTTGAGTATCTTTTCACGTGTTTATTGGCCATTTTTATATCTTCCTTCGAGAAACGTCTTTTCAAATACTTTGTTCATTTAAAAATAGGGTTGTCTTTATTATTGTGAGGAAAGAGTTCTCTACATATTCTAGATACAAATCTTTTATGAAATATATGATGTGAAAATATTTTCTCCTAGTATATGGCTTGTCTTTTTATTCACCTAACAGTGCTTTTTTCTTTTTCCCCCAAGAGCAGAAGTTTTAATCTTGATGAAGTCCAATTTATCATTTTTTTTCTTTTATGGATCGTGCTTTTGGTATATTATCTTAGGAATCACTGCCAAACCCAAAGTCATGAAGATTTTTCCTATGTTTATAGTTCTAGGATTCAGATTTAGGATCTATTTTGAGTTAATTTCTGTGTATGGTATGAGGCGTGGCTAGTCAATTGTTCCATCACCATTTGTTGAAAGAATATCCCTTTCTCCACTGAATTGCCTTTGCACCTTTGACCACAGCTGTCCATATATATGTGGGTCCGTTTAAGGATTCTCTAGTATGTTACACTGATCTACCTTTTTTTTTTGCGGTACGTGGGCCTCTCACCGTTGTGGCCTCTCCCGCTGTGGAGCAGAGGCTCCGGACGCGCAGGCTCAGCAGCCATGGCTCATGAGCCCAGCCGCTCCGCGGCATGTGGGATCCTCCCAGACCAGGGCACGAACCCTGTGCACCGCAACGAAGTAGTAGTGTCCCCTGCATCGGCAGGCAGACTCAACCACTGTGCCACCAGGGAAGCCCTGATCTACCTATCTTCATGCCAATATCTTTATGCATACCATCTTGATTAACTGTATTTTTATAAATTTCAAAATGAAGTAGTGTGAGTCCTTCAGCTTCGTTCTTTTTCAAAGTTGTTTTGGCTATTTTAGATCTTTTGCATTTCCATATGAACTTTAGTAGTATTATCATGTCAATTTCTACAAAAAGAACTCCTGGGATTTTTGATTGGGGTTGTACTGAGCCTAAAGTGCAAGTGAACAAAACTGATATCTAAACAACACTGAGCCTTTCAATCCATGAGCATCGTGCATCTCTCCATTTATTTAGGTCTTTAATTCTCTCAGCAATGCTTTGTAGTTTTTAGTGTACTGACCTGCAAATATTTTTGGTCAGATTTATCTCTAAGTATTTAATATTTTTTTAATGCTACTACAAATAATGTTTTTTAAAATTTCGATTTGGTCTAGTATATAGAAATACAATTGATTTTTGTATATTGATCAACACTGTATCCTTTGATCTTGCTAAACTTATTTACTAGTTCTAGTAGCATTTTTTTTTCTTTTTGTAGATTCTATCAGATTTTTTACATAGACAATCATGTTGTCTGCAAATAAGGACAATTCTACTTCTTCCTTTCCAATCTGGATGACTTTGATTTCTCTCTCTTGTCTTACTGCACTGGCTAGGACCTCTAGTACAATGCTGAAAACAAGTGGTAAGAGTGGGTATCCTTGACATGTTTCTGATTTTAGGGGGAAAACACTGAGCTTCTTTTATCATTAAGTATGATGATAGGTGTAGGATTTTTAGAATATTATTTATCAGTTTGAGAAAGTTCTTTTCTATTCCCAGTTTGTGGAGAGTTTAATCAAGAATGGATGTTGGGGGACTTCTCTGGTGGTGCAGTGGTTAAGAATCTGCCTGCCAATGCAGGGGACACAGGTTTGATCCATGGTCCGGAAGATCCCATATGCTGTGAAGCAACTAAGCCTGTGCATCACAACTACTCAGCCTGTGCTCTAGAGCCCGTGAGCCACAACTACTGAAGCCCGTGTGCCACAACTACTGAAGCCTGCGTGCTCCAGGGCCCATGTGCTGCAACTACTGAGCCTGCGTGCTGAAACTACTGAAGCCTGCGCGCCTAGAGCCCGCTCTCCGCAACAAGAAAAGCCACCGCAGTGAGAAGCCTGTGCACCGCAACGAAGAGTAGCTCCCACTTGCCGCAATTAGAGAAAGCCCGCGCACAGCAACGAACACATAATGCGGCCAAAAAAAAAAAGGATGTTGGATTCTGTCAAAGCTTCTCCTAAACTATGGATATAATCATATGGTTTTCCTTTTTTAGTTTAATATGGTGAGGTAAACTGACTGCTTTCTCATGTTTAAATTTACCTGGAATTCACTGGATAAACCCTAACTTGGTAGTTATATTATCTCTTTTATATTGTTAGATCAAATTTGTAAAAATCTTGTTTAGAAATTCTGCATCTATGTTCACAGAAATTGGTCTGTAGTTTTTTTGGTAATGTGCAGTCAGGTTTTGAAATCTAGGTAATGCTGGACTCAGAATAAATTGGGAAGCACTCCCTCTTTTTAGATTTTATGGTAGAAAATGGGTATTATTTCTTCCTTAAGTGTTTGATAAAATTTATTAGTGAAGCCACCTGGGCCTGGAGTTTTCTTTGTGGAAAGGTTTTTAAATACAAATCAATTTCTTTAACAGATGTAGGGCTATTCAAATTATCTATTTCTTCTTGAGCTTAAGTAGTTTATTCCTTTCAAGGAATTTATCCTTTTCATCTAAATTGTTGAACTCAGTGGTATAAAGTTGTTACTAATTTCTGACTATTCTTTAAATATTTGTAGATTTTGTTATTTCTCTCATTCCTGATTTTGGTAATTTGTGTCTTCTCTCCTTTTTTCTGACCAGTCTGGTTAAAGGTTTATCAATAACTTTGATCTTCTCAAAGGACAAGTTTTGGTTTCATCGATTTTATCTACTGCTTTTGTTTTCTTATTAGTTTCCTCTCTGATCTTCATTTTCTTCCTTCTGCTTACCACATAATTTCTGCTTTTATTTATATCATGTTCTTCCTTTATCTTTTTCTAGTATTTTACACTAGGGATTTGGTTTATTTATTCTCATTCATAAAAAAAATTTATTTAATTTTATTTTTGGCTGCGTTGGGTCTTCGTTGTTGCATGCGGGCTTTCTCTAGTTGTGGTGAGTGGGGGCTACTCTTCGTTGCGGCACGCAGGCTTCTCATTGTGGTGGCTTCTCTTGTTGCAGAGCACGGGCTCTAGGCACGTGGGCTTCAGTGGTTGCAGTGCGCAGGCTCGGCAGTTGTGGTTCACGGGCTTAGTTGCTCTGCAGCATGTGGGATCTTCCCCAACCAGAGCTCAAACCTGTATCCTCTGCATTGGCAGGCAGATTCTTAACACTGTGCCACCAGGGAAATCCCTACTCGCATTCATTTTTCTTTGGAAAAGTTCTTAAGGCTATGAATTTTCCTTTGATCAGTGTTTTAAATGTATCCCATGGATTCTGGTATGTACTACTTTCATTTTTAAGAAATTCTGTAATTTCATTTTGTATTTTCTCCTTCACTTAAGAGTTAAGAGGTGGCTTTAAATTTTCTAACTGGGAGAGAGACTGGCCAAGATGGCAGAGTAGAAAGACCCTGAGCTCACCTCCTCTCATGAGCACACCAAAATCACAACTACCTGCAGAACGACCATGTATGAAAAAGATCAGAACTTACCAGAAAAGATCTACAACTAAACACATAGAGAAGGAATGACAACAAGACAGGTAGGAGGGGTGTACTTGTGATATAATCAAGTTGCATACCCCTGGATGGGTGACCCATTAACTGGAGAATAATTATATTACAGAGGTTCTTCCACAGGAATGAGAGTTCTGAGCCCCTGGGGACCCTGCACCAGGAAGACAAGTCTCCACAGCATTTGGTTCTGAAGGCCAGTGGAGATCAATTTTGTGAGTCCCAAAGGACTGGGGGAAATAGAGACTTCACTATTAAAGGGTGCACACAAAATCTCACATGCACTAGCACCCAGGGCAAAAGCAGTAATCTGATGGGAGCCTGGGCTGACCTACCTGCTGGTCTTGGAGAATCTCCTGGAGAGGTGGGGTGGCTGCCACTCACCCTGGGGACACAGACACTGGTGGCAGCCACACGTGGGAGTTTTCTACCACGTGGACACTGGTGTGGGTGGTCGTCATAGTGGGATCCTCCTTATGGCTCATTAGTGCCAAGAACTGGCCCCACCTAACAGCCTGTAGGTGCCAGTGCTGTGATGCCTCAGGCCAAACTAACTGGGTGGGAATACATCTCCACCTATCAGCAGACAGGTTGCCTAAAGACTTCCTGAACCCACAGTCACCTCTAGACATGCCCCTGCCCAAGAGAGGGCCATGACCCAGCTACATCTACCAGTGGACAGGCACCAGCTCTGCCTTCCAGGAAGCCTGAACTAGCCTCTAGACCAGCTTCACCCACCAGGGGGCAGACACCAGGTGCAAGAAAACCATAATCCTGCAGCCTGCGGACCCAGCCTGCCCACAGAAGGCCAACAGAAGCTTTGGGACTCCCCAGACACTGTGACCAACTGTATGAGGAACCGCTCTGCCACCAGTGATCTGACACCAGCTCTGGGATCCCATGGCCCTGCAGCCAGACTCCAGGACCTGGCTTTGCCTGCTAGTAGTCCGGCACTAACCCCAGGACCTGGCTTCACCCAACAGTGGGTGGACAACAACCCCCGAGTCTTTTGGGTCCTAACTCTGCCCATCAGTGAGCTCACATAAGCCCTGAGGCATCCTGGGGTTCTGCAGTCACCCACTGTGTGACCAGGCCACGCTAACCAACAGCCAGCAGTCAGCAGTACAAGGCAGGGCCTGGCAACTAACCGGGCTAGGGGCCAACCAAGCCTACCACACTGCCCACATAGTCAGCCTCTCACAACAGAATGACCCCCCTTCATAGGGGGATCATCTGAAGCATGTATCTTGGGTGACGAGATAGGAGTGTGCTGCTGGGACACATAGGGCATCTCTTACAGAAGGCCACTTGTCCAAGGCTGGGAAATGTAACCAACCTACCAGATACATAAAAATACAAATAGCAACTCAGATAAAATGAGGTGGCAGAGAAACATGTTCCAGACAAAGGAACAAGATAAAACCCCAGAAGAAGAACTAAGTGAAGTGGAGATAGGCAATCAACCCAAGAAAGAATTCAAGGTAATGATTGTAAAGATGATTACAGAACTTGGGAGAAGAATGGATGCACAGAGTGAGCAGGTAGAAGTGTTTTTTTTTTTTTTTTTGGGTGATTTGTGCAGCTTGTGGGATCTTAGTTCCCCAAGCAGAGACTGAACCTGTGCCCTCTGCAGTGGTGTGGAGTGCTAACTGCTGGACCATCTGGGAATTTCCAAATTAGAAGTTTTTAACAAAGAGAAAATATAAAGAACAACCAAACAGAGATGAAGAATACAATAACTAAAATGAAAAGTACACTAGAAGGAATCAATAGTAAACTAAGTGACACAGAAGAATGGATTAGTGAGCTGGAAGACAGAGTAGTGGAAATTATTGCCACTGAAAAGAAAAAAGAAAAAAAGAATGAAAACCAATGAGGACAGTTAAACAGACCTCTGGGACAACATCAAGCACATCAATATTTGCATTACATGGGTCCCCGAAGAAGAGAGAGAGAAAGGGGCTGAGAACATAAATGAAGACATAACAGCTGGAAACTTCCCTAACCTGGGAAAGGGAACAGTCACCCAAGTCCAGGTAGTGCAGAGTCCCAAACAGAATTAATCCAAAGAGGAACATATCAAGACACATTGTAATTAAAATGACAAAAAATAAAGATAAATAGAAAATGTTAAAAGCAGCAAGGGAAAAGCAACAAATAACATGCAAGGGAACACCCGTAAATTTTTGATTTTTCATCAGAAATTCTGCAGCCCAGAACGAAGTGGCATGATATATTTAAAGTGATGAAAGGGAAAAACCTACAACCAAGAATACTCTACCCAGTAAGGCTCTAATTTAGATTTGATTGAGATCAAAAGCTTTACAGACAAGCAAAAGCTAAGAGTTCAGCACCACCAAATCAGTTCTACAGCTAATGTTAAAGGAACTTCTCTAGGTGGAAAAGAAAAGGCCACAACAAGAAACAAGAACATTACAAAATGAAAATACTCAACGGTAAAGGCAAATATACAGTAAAGGCAGTAGGAAGGTTAAAAGAGAAAAGTAGTAAAATCATCTACATCCACAATAAGCAGTTAAGGATTATATAAAACAATCAGATAAACAGTAATCGTGAAGGGAAGAGAGTACAAATGCCGGGTCTTTAAAATGCATTTGAAATGAAGAGATAAGCAACTTAAAACAATCATGTATACATACAGACTGCTATATAAAAGCCTCATGGTAATCACAAACCAAAAATCTGTAATAGATATACACACAAAAAAGAAAAAAGAATCCAAACATAACACTAAAGGCAGTCATTAAATCACAAGAGAACAAAAGAAGGGAGAAAAAGACATGCAAAAACAACTGCAAAGCAATTAACAAAATGGCAGGAAGAACATACATACTGATAATTATCTTAAATGTAAATGGACTAAATGCTGGAATCAAGGATACAAAAATAAGACTGGTGTATATGCTGCTCACAAGAGACTCACTTCAGATCTAAAGACACACACAGACTGAAAGTGAGGGGATGGAAAAAGGTATTCCGTGCAAATGGAAATAAAAAAAAAGCCAGAGTAGCAATACTTATATCAGATAAAATAGACTTTAAAATAAAGACTGTGACAAGAGACAAAAAAGGACACTACATAATGATCAAGGGATAAATCCAAGAAGACGTAACAAATGTAAATATATATGCACCCAACATAGGAACACTTAAATATATAAGGCAAATTTTAAAAACATAAAAGGAGAAATTGACAGAACACAGTTGTAGTAGGGGAGTTTAACATCCCACTTACACCAATACGCAGATTGTCCAGATGGAAAATCAATAAGGAAATACTAGCCTTAAATGACACAACAGACCAGATGGACTTAATTGATAAAGAGCATTACATCTGAAAGCAGCAGAATACATATTCTTTTCAAGTGCACACGGAACATTCTCCAGGACAGATCACATGCTAGGCCACAAAACAAGCCTTGGTAAATTTATGAAAACTGAAATCATATTAAGCATCTTTTCTGACCACAATGCTGTGAGACTAGAAATCAACTACAGGAAAAAAAAACTGCAAAAAACACAAATATGTGAAGGCTAAATAATAAGCTACTAAACCACCAATGGATCACTGAAGCAATCAACAAGCAAATAAAAAATACCTAGAGACAAATGAAAACAAAAACATGATGATCTAATAACTGTGGAACACAGCAAAAAGCAGTTCTAAGAGGGAAGTTTATAGAGATACAAGCTTACCTCAGGAAAAAAGAAAAATCTCAAATAAACAAGCTAACCTTACATCTAAAAGAACTAGAGAAAGAAAAAACCCCTCCAAGTTAGTAGAAGGAAAGAAATCATAAAGATCAGAGCAGAAATAAATGAAATAGAGATGAAGAAAACAAGAGAAAAGATCAATGAAACTAAAAGCTGGTTCTTTGAAAAGATAAATAAAATTGATAAACCTATAGCCAGACTCATCAAAAAAAAAAGAGAGGGGGTCCAAATCAATAAAATCAGAAATGAAAAAGAAGTTACAACTGACACCACAGAAATACAAAGGATCATAAGAGACTACTAGAAACAACTATATGCCAATAAAATGGACAACCTAGAAGAAATAAACATTCTTAGAAAGGTACACTCTCCCAAGAGTGAAACAGCAAGAAATTGAAAATATGAGTAGACCCATTACCAGTAATGAAACTGTATCAGTAACTAAAAACCACCCAACAAACAAAAGCCCAGGACCACATGGTTTCACAGGTGAATTCTATCAAACATTTAGAGAAGAGTTAACACCTACCCTTCTCAAACTATTCCAAAAGACTGCAGAGGAAGGAATGCTTCTGAACTCATTCTATGAGGCTGGCATTACCCCGATACCAAAACCAGACAAAGATATCACAAGAAAAGAAAAAACTAGAGGTGAATTATCAATGATGAACATACATGCAAAAATCCTAAACAGAAATTTAGCAAACCATATCCAACAGTACATTAAAAGGATCATACACCACGATCAAGTGGGATTTATCCCAGATGCAAGGATTTTTCAGTATACACAAATCACTCAATATGATACACCACATTAACACAATGAAGAATAAAAACCATACTATCATCTCAATAGATGCAGAAACAGCTTTTGACAAAATTCAGCACCCATTATGATAAAGCTCTCCAGAAATTGGGCACAGAAGGAACATACCTCAAGATAATAAAGTCCATTTACAACAAACCCACAGCTAACATGATACTCAAAGGTGAAAAGCTGAAGCATTTCCTCTAAGGTCAGGAACAAGACAAGGATATCCACTCTTGCCACTTTTATTTAGTAGTAGAAGTCCTAGCTACAGCAACCAGACAAGAAAAAGAAATAAAATGAATCCAAATTGGAACTGAAGAAGTAAAACTGTCAGTGTCTGCAGATGACATGATACTGTATACACAGACTCCTAAACACATCACCAGAAAACTACTAGGGCTCATCAATAAATTTGGTATAAAGTTGCAGGATACAAAATTAACATACGGAAGTGTGTTGCATTTCTATACACTAACAACAAACTATCAGAAAGAGAAATTAATGAAACAATCCCATTTACCAGTGCATCAAAAAGAATAAAATATGTAGGAATAAACCTACCTGAGGAGGTAAAAGACCTGTACTCAGAAAACTATAAGACACTGATGAAAGAAATTGAAGATGACACAAATACATGGAAAGATATATCATGTTCTTGGATTGGAAGAATTCATATCGCTAAAATGAGCATACTATCCAAGGTAATCTACAGGTTCAATGCAATCCCTATCAAAATACCAATGGCATTTTTCACAGAACTAGAACAAATAAACTTAAAATTTTTATGGAAACACGAAAGACCCCAAATAGCCACAACAATCTTGAAAAAGAAGAATGTATGTGTAGGAATCATGCTCCCTGATTTCAGACTATACTACAAAGCTATAGTAATCAAAACAGTATGGTACTGGCACAAAAACTGACATCACTGGAACAGGATAGAAAGCCCAGAAATAAACCCATGCACTAATGGTCAATTAATCTATGACAAGGAGGCAAGAATAAACAATGGAGAAAAGACTTCACTCTTCAGTAAGTGCTGCTGGGAACACTGGACAGCTACATGTAAAACAATTAAATTAGAACATTCTCTAACACTATATACAAAAGTAAACTCAAAATGGATTAAAGACCCGAATGTAAGACCGGATAGTAAAAAACTCCTAGAGTAAAACATAGGCAGAACACTTTTTGAAATAAATCACGGCAATATTTTTTTGGCTCTGTCTCCTAACACAAATGAAATAAAAGCAAAAATAAACAAACAGGACCAATTAAACATAAAAGCTTTTGCACAGCAAAGGAAATCACTGACAAAATGAAAAGACAACCTACTGAATGAGAGCAGATATTTGCAAACAGTAGAACTGATAAGGGATTAATATACAACATATATACAGCTCATACAACTCAGCATCAAATAAACAAATAACCTGTTTAAAAAGTGGGCAGAATTGAATAGACATTTTTCCAAACAGGTGATGTAGATGGCCAGCAGGCACATGAAAAGGTGCTCAACATCATTAATCATCAGGGAAATGAAAATCAAACCACAGTGAGATACCACCTCACACCTGTCAGAATAGCTATCATCAAACAGAGCACAAATAACAAATGTTGGCAAGGATGTGGAGAAAAAGGAACCCTTGTACACTGCTGGTGGGAATGTATATTGGTGCAGTCACTGTGGAAAACAGTATGGCGGTTTCTTAAAAAACTAAAAATAGAACTACCATATGACCCAACAATTTCACTCCTGGGATATACCTGAAAAAACAAAAACACTAATTCAAAAAGATACACACACCCCAATGTTCACACCAGCATCATTTACAATTGCCAAGATATGGAAGCAACCTAAGTGTCCATCAACAGATGAATGGATAAAGAAGATGTGGTATATATACACAATGGAATACTACTCAGACATAAGAAGAATGAAATTTTGCCATATGCAGCAACATGGATGGATTTGGAGGGTATTATGCTAAGTGAAGTAAGTCAGACAGAGAAAGACAAATACTGTATGACATCACTTATATGTGGAATCTAAAAACACAACAAACTAATGAATATAAGAAAAAAGAAGCAGACTCACAAATACAGAGAACAAACTAGTGGTTACCAGTGGGGAGAGGAAAGGGGGAGTGGCAATATAGGGGTAGGGGACTTAGAGGTACAAACTATTATGTATAAAATAAGCTATAAGGATATTCTGTACAAAATGGGGAATATAGCCAACATTTTATAATAACTATAAATGGAGTACAACCTTTAAAAACTGTGAATCACTATATTGGACACCTCTAACATATATAATATTGTACATCAACTATACTTGAATATGAATAAATAATAAAAATTTTCCAGTTGGCCAGGCTTTCAGTTTTTGATTTTCTAATAATTTATAGCTTTACTGCATTGTGATCACAGTGTTATTTGTAATATTTCTACTTTGTGGGACCTCCTGATATTTTCTTCTCCACAAGGTTTGCAGAAGAAATAGTTTGCTATGATATGGTGTTACTTTTCTATTTATCAATAATCTGAAGTTTGGATATTATTTGGCAGGCTGAGGTGTGTTTTTTAAATTTTTAAAAAATTTAAAAGAAATACAATATTACAAGTAGAGCTAAAGCTACAGTTTCCTTCCTTTTCTCTCAAAGGAAAACCACTGAATAGCAGCTACATATACACCTGAAGTAGATGTGTATCATTCCCATGCATTTTTTTCCCCAGTAAATATTTTTTTTTAAATTGAGGTACAGTTGATGTACATACAATATTATATAAGTTTCTGGTATACAACATAGTGGTCACACTTTTTAAAGGTTATATTCTATTTATAATTATTCTCTGGGCTGTACTATATATTCTCATAGCTTATTTGATATCCATGCATGTTTTTATGTTTATGAAAACACAAAATATGTATTAATGAACTACCTTATGTTAATTAAAGTTTATATGAAGCGTCATCCTGTATATATCCTTTGCAACTTCATTCATTCACCATTATAATTTTGAGATTTATTAATGTGGATACACCTAATTAGTGGATATTTTAGTTTATTCACTCTAGCTTCTGTATCCTACTGCATGAATAAATAACAGTTAATTATCCATTCCCCTTTCCTGAGTCCAATTCTTCACTACTATAAAGTGCTACTATGCACATCATTATACATAATCCTTATGTGTGAATCTCTACTTAGATACCAAGAAATAGAATTTCTGAGTCACAGGTTATGTATATTTATTTGGTATTGCCAAATCGTTCTCAAATAAAGTGCTATTAATTTTACCCCCATTAACAATATCTAATAAGATTTTCTTTTTCCCAAATTCTTGCCATCACTGAACATGCCCATTTTTTCGATTTTTAAAACTAATCACAATTAACCAAACCTCTTATTAAAGAAAGGAGCACTTACAGATGGAAAACTGAGATGTTGAATTACTGCTTTATATTTTGTAGGTATTTCATGACTAAGTCTTAAACTACTATAGTTTTGAAAGTATAAAATAATTTGTTGATGTTTATTTTCTAGGCCCAAAGATTGATTTAAGTATAGCAGCACATCTGGAGTACACTGTTTTGGCTTTACCATAAAACTTCCTTAACCCAATGTCAATATATCATCAGACTGCTTTCAAAAAATCTGTTGCTGTTACAATGTTACTGAGTATTTTTCCACACTGTCTTTTATTAAACGACCATTCAGGAGAAATTTTTGCCTAGTCTCAGTACCAGGAGCCACTTACACTTATCTTGAACATCTGGTTCATTTTTATTGATGATCTTAGCTTCTTAATTATGCTACTTGTTGGAAAGCTAGGGCTAAACACAAGGTCTATCTCTAGCAAATGTACAGGACCCCAAAATAATAACCTCCCCTCCTGCAGAGATTCATGTTATCATTTCTATTCTTATTTTCTTTGTTGCTCTTCTTTTTTTTTTTTTTCAGTACACGGGCCTCTCACCGCCGCGGCCTCTCCCGTTGCGGAGCACAGGCTCCAGACGCGCAGGCTCAGCGGTCATGGCTCACGGGCCCAGCCGCTCCGCGGCATGTGGGATCCTCCCGGACCGGGGCACAAACCTGCGCCCCCTGCATCGGCAGGTGGACTCCCAACCACTGTGCTACCAGGGAAGCCCGTTGCTCTTCTTATTCTACTTTATCTTATATATATTTTTCTAAGTCACCTAAAAGTATATATTTAGTTGAATAAATTCATAACATTGCTTAGATTAATCAATGCTGCAACATGTATCTATATTTTTTAAAAAACATGAATTAAAAGTTTCTATCCATCATTCTTTCATACTGTCAAAGGCATATCTGAAAAAAAAAAAAGCATATCTGATTAGAAACTTTATTCTGGGATCACTCTGATGCTTACCTTTTCTGCTACTTCTCGCACAGACTGAACACTTGTTCCATACAGATGGTTGTTATACTGCCCAGCTTCAATGAATTTATGTTCCTGGATATCTTTTTCCATTTGCTCTCTTGAAGTCACAAAATGATAATCTCTTCCATCTACCTCATAATCTCGTTTTGGTCTAGTTGTATCTTTAATAGAAAAGAACTTGAGGAAGTGTTTAATATTAAAAGGCACAACAAAGCCATTTTCTACTTAAAGAATCGTTTTGTAAAGTTCACTACAACAGAGACTGATTTAAATTTGAAAAGTGACAATAATATGGAGGATGAATAACTGATAAAATAAGTATAAACCATTAAAAAATGGTACTGTTTACTTTGACCACACACAGTGACAAAATGTTAAGAACAATAATTAAGAATTTTTATGTGGGTTACTTACGAGGAACACATGATCCAAATTTGTCAGGAAATTCTGAGATCAAGTCATCATTTATCCTGTCTTTCATAGGTCCCAATATGATCACTGGTCGAGTATAATTAACTATAAAAATATACTGCATGTTAAAAGAAATAAACACTTAACAAACATCTGTGTATTCTACTTCACTAGATAACAAAAGTATCCTTAACTGTTATGAAGAATTTATTTTTTATTCTTTCTCCACCAATGATGCCTAACTTGATAGTTTACAAACCTTTATTAAAATCTTACACTTCAGTCAATCTCCTGTTGGAAGTCATACACTTAGATAATTCAACCAAGTTATATTCAGCATTTTAGCAGATAATGTTTCTATACATTGCTAATATCATCTCATTACAAATGAGAAAACACAGTACAGTGTTTTACTGATCCCTTTTCAAGTAGAAACTGTAGGGAAGCAGATCAAAGAAGGGCAAAAAAGAAACTGGGTATAATCATAGTAGTCATCGAGAAAGATGATCTAATATAAGTGTATACGCTGGACTGTAAGGGACCATGCTGGAAGCAGGGAGATTGGTAGTGAAAATGAGACTTAACATTGTGGTAGGCGGGATGAAAGGAGGTTATAAATAAGAAAGGTATGATAAGAATAAATAGGGCCTAGAAACTGACTAGACAAGGGAGATGAGGAATAGAAAGATCAAAGATGATTCCAAGATTTTGAACAAGGATAGTGATACTATTATGAACACTGGAAAGAAGTTGCTTAGGAAATAAAACACCAATATAAAATGATTAGATTTTAATAATCTATGGGCTAAACCATGTTTCATAAAATACATATAGTAAATTTATATATATATATATATATGTATAGTAACAAAAAAGGCTAAAATTCTAATGAAACTTTTTTTAAGGTATGAGATCTATTTTCCAAATTACGTTTTTCCATAAGATTGTAGAACATCAACAGGCTTCACAAACCTTCTTGTTGATTCACTGGCTCATAAGATAAGACATATTCTTCTTGACCACCTATTAGAAAGTTAAAATACAGATGAGAAAATCTATAAAGAAAGCGATACTAATTTAATTCTTTAATATAACATATAAATTACTAGAACTTTCCCAAGAAAAGTAGCAAAGATGTAAAAAAAAGGGTACTTTATAAATTAATTATGGCAAGATTTAGGAAAAAAAGTGATAAATTATCAAGTTTAGTATATGTAAAAACAAAATATAAATGTGCTAGTTAATAACTACCTTTCTGTTATTCCGGGTTTTACAGATTATCAATAGACCGAATTAAAATCTTCACTTGGGATGTCAAGTATAAGCTATTAATTTTTTATTTAGAATCTAAGAGCTATTAAACAGTTCTTTAAAAATTAATACTTTAATGAGCAGTTCTACATATATGCATATTAGGTAATTTTCTGTTATTAATATGCTGCTTTTTTTGGTCCTACCAGGTATAACATATAACATAGCACGAACATTTTTATAATTACAACTATTTTCTAACCAAAAGATTTTAATGCAAAGGTAAAACTAGTGTCACTATTTCATTGATGAAAAAAATTCATTATTATAATAATTGATTTATTCAATTTTCAAAAAATAACATTTTGAGTTAAAAAAAATTTTAGATAAAATTAAATCCTTCCCTTTCAACAAAATGAATCACATAGATAGTAAAGGAGAAAAAACATATTTTGCTTTGATCGTAAAAGCACTTCAGAAGTTAAATTCTCTAGGATTAAATTAAAAGATTAGAGCTTATGAATATCCTAAATAGAAAAGTCTACGAATTATATCTCGACTCAATGAAAATAACTAGAAGAGTTAAAAATTTCAGGAGTTCTTAGCACACACATACACACACACACACACGTGTAGAAAACAAACAAGGAAGAGCTGTTAAATTCAAGTGGTTCAATGAAATCAATATTGCAGAATGTATCTGAAGATTTTCTTCTTGATTATTATGATTCTATAACAATCTTTTCACTAAATTTGTCATTGGTTTATAGTACATGTATGCAGCTGTAAATCTTTTCAATTCATATACCGACATAAATATTCTTTCCAGGTTTAAAGTGTATTTTGTTGTTTTAAAATTTATAATACATAGAAAATATATATTTACAAGCTGCTTTTTTAAGTACTGTATGTAAAACATGTTATCAGAAACATGCAATTTGAATATTCCACACCTAATAATTCATGCAAATGGTGAGACAGACAGTATATACTTTCATTACCTCTTTTTAGTCTAGAAAGCTACTCAGCTACTCTCTGGTGAGTTCTGACTGTAAGTTAATAAAATGCTAAAATATGAGAAATCACATTCCCAAATCACATTCCCATTCCCATACCAAAAAAGAAAATCGTTAAATAACTATTATGCAGCAAAAATAACAACCAATCAAATGAAAGAGGGTTAAAAGTATATACTGTCAATATGAAAAATATTAGAGACTGATATTAACAGGATGGACCTTTTGAGCAGCCATACTCATCTGTAATCAAGATTACTTTCATATTAGACAGCAGTAAAAAAAAAAAAGTTAGAAAAGCAATTTTAATTTTTAAAGTGCTACAACTGATAATATTCATGTACTTTCCCCTCCTCCCATGCCCAAATATGTTAAAAAAGTTCACACGCTTATATAGGTCCCTTAATAATATAATACCAAGACAATACCATAAGAACCAAAAAAGAGATCAGTATTACTGTTTAAGCAACTGTTGAAAACTTTCCCTTCGCCATTTCTTATGTTCACCAAAAGCTGGCGATAAATAGTATCTTGACCCACACCAGTATTGGTGACACAGAATAAAAAAGGAAATAAAGCTAATTATAATTTAGCATTACTGAAAAATATTTTTATGATTAGTTAGAAACAGAATTACTAAATAAAATGGCAAAATACAAGTTTACTACTCATTTAACTAGGTATTTACTTCTTATAAAAGATACAAACACACATACACATACTGTGTACACGAATAGCACTTTTGTAAAATGAACTTTTGTATTTTATGAAAACCTTGGAAATTAACTTCTGTACATAGAGTGTGATTTTATTTATCAAGTAAAGAATTTTACTTGGCTCTACCTGACTTTAAAATATTAAGCACCTAACTTTTAGTTTTCAGAATACACCACTAAGGGAAAAAAACCCCAAAGGATATATTACTTGAGATAACAAAAGAACAAACAACTTAAAACACTTACGGTAACTACTTTCGCTATCACTGGCATTAGAAGTTACATGTTCTGAAATTGCAGGACAATGGAAAAAATAAAGAAAACACAGTGTCATGAGTTTAAAAAAAGCAAATCATCAAAATAAACACAAGGTGACTTAACAAAATGTCGAAATATAAACCACAGATACCCAAAGAGTTTTTAAAAACGTTTCTGATTTTCTTTGAAAAGTTTAATTATTTCAAATAAATGAATATGAATTAGCAAGGAAAAAAATCTGCAGTCAAGGAAAATGTCTCATTTTCTGTTCAACAGTTTATGAACAAAATCTTATTATGAATAGATTATAATAGAATATAACAAAGTGATCCTAAATCAGTCCAACTGTCATCATAAAAACCCCGAAGAGAAAATGTCATTGACACCATTTAATTTAGGTTATGATACAGTAATGACTAACAAAGGAAACAAGTTATATCTGAGCAAACAGATGCCCATTTCAATGAAGTGATATCTTAAAAAATAAATAATCTTGCTTTAGTCCAGCTTCTTTCTTGTTCCTGAAGAGAAATGAAAAGTCATGTCTGAGATCATACAGATAAAGCATTTTGGATATCACAGAGATTCAGATGCCTCAAAAAAAAGTCAAATGGAACGGAATTCTAGAAGGTGGGATTGTATTTTAAAGTAGACTAATATCTCTGAGAAACTCTGCTTTGATAAAACTGACAATGGCTACTTTGCAAAATAAAAAAGATAAAGTAAACACACTCATCTGCTGCCTGGCCCCTCCTTCAAAGTGACCCCCATTTCATAACTTGACTGTTCAGTAAACAACCAGCACTTTTCTCATGTAAATGTAATCTCTTGCACTCTCTCAATACGTGTCTCCTTTGAATTAAAGAAGGTAATTTTATCTATGAAAACTAAAAAACAAAATTTTCCATGGGAGAGAGGTAAAACTAAATTTCTTATGCCAGGCAAAGGAAAAAAAAAAATTAACGGATAAGGAAAAAGCTTGAGGATAGATATCTGCTGTACCGTATCACCCACAGTCTCCTAAAATCAAGTAGCACTACTGAAAAGTTTAGAGAATGGTAGACAGTTCTTGAAATGGTAGTACAGTTCTTGAAAAACTGTCATAGTGAAAAATAAGTCTGTTATTCTAACCTACAAAGACAAGATACAACTTTCTTAATCATTATTATGTATACAGGAGGAACATTAAAAATTACAAGACTGAATAATGTATGATAGCACATATAAAATGGTGGTTTTCTAAAGTTTATATTTAAAAATTTCTTCTCATGTTACCACACAGATGTCAAAACAATCATTTTAAATTGTGGTATAATATTCTATTGGACTGTTACATCATGATTTACCTTACTACTTATTTAGATATTTTAGTTTGCTTTAAATTATTTTCCACAAACATCAACAAATTATTAATGAACGTGTTCATTTACATGGCTTTCACCTTTTGTTCTATTTCCTTAAAATTCATTCCCAGAAGTAGGAATGCCACATAGAAAAAAAAAATTCTTAAATTTATACTAGGATTTGTATTACACTCTGCAATCTCTAATATACAAAAAAAAGAAATGTTAGTTATTGCACTCGAGTGAGTGGACGGGAAAGTGGGAGTATAGAAGAAACAAAATTAACCATGATTTGACAATTAGAGAAGTTGGATAAATGAATACTTGTGGGGTTTATTTTATTATTCCTCTACTATTGAATATGTCTGACATGTTATACATGTATAAAAAATTGAAGTTACTAAAATCTCTTTTCTGGGAATTTCCCCTACTCATCTTGAGTTCTCTAAGATTACCAAGAGCTACGAAGCAGTCAAATTCTTCAAGTTCTTTCAAGTATCCTTTAAGTAACTCCTCTACAATAAACTCTTGCTACTTAAAGTATTGTCCTTGGAATGGCATCATTATCATTGTTTGGGAGCTTGTTAGAAAGTTAAAATGCTTTTTTCCTGAAAACTAAAAATAATCTTTTTCAAGGCATGTCATCAAAGAAGATGTTCAAATATCCAACAAGTATAAAAAAGTGTTCAAGCTTATTATCGGGGAAACGCAAATTAAAACCACAACAGATATCTCTATCATCCACCAGAATGACCAAAATGAAAAAACAAAAACAAAACAGGTATGTCAAGCGAGGAGAAAGATATGTAGCAACTGGAACTCACATACTACTTGGGGGTGGGGGTGGGGTAAACTGGTATAACCACTTTGGAAAACTACTTGGCACTATCTACTAATACCTAACATATTATGTATCTGTGATCCAGCAATTCATTTCCTAGGTATTTTCCCAACATAAAAGGCATATATGCATACCAAAAGATATGTATAAAAATGTTCAAAGCAACACTATTCAAAAATAGCCCTAAATATATGTGTTTATTTACAAATCTGAGATATATGTACAGTTTCATAGTTTACTTTTTTCATTTATATTGTGAGCATTTTCCAGGCTATTATGTTTTAATATGATTTTCAATGGCTATAAAATATTATACTATATAGTAAGTCATACTTCATTAACCACTTCCCAACTGTAAGGCATTTTAGGATTATTTGAATTTTGGGGGTGCTCTACTTTCTAAATAATATTAAACAAAACATCCTGATGTATAAACCTTTGTTTCCACCTCTGATTACATCCTATGGATAAATTCCTTGAAAAAGAATTAGTAGATCAAAAGATATGCTTTTCCAAAAAGGCTGTACCAATTTACACTCCCAGTAGTAATACGTTAAAAGTAGTCATTCCAAAGAACCATCTCCATCACTGGATTCTCCTTTAAAAGCAAAGTCTGTTAAGGTGATGGGTAAAACATATCGTTTTGTTTATTGATTATTAGGGCTGTTAAACATTTCTTATATGCTTATTTCATTTGCTTATCTTTTGAGCATTCTTCTTATATCCTTTGTCCAGTTTTCTAATGGGGAGTGTTTGTTTCTTATTGGTCTGTTAGAAATTTATGTGCAAGAATATTATCCTTTTGACATAGATAGTATAATCAGATTCTTAAAATTTTAATTTTTGTTTATATGTTTGATGATCACAACCATTTCAATTCTCTCTGACCAAGTCTCACCTTTCTAGTCAAACATTTCTTCCTGAGACTATACCATGTGTTTTCTCTTTGCTCTCCCTAAATACGACATATCCTCAGTCTTAAACAATTTTTGGCATCTTAAGAGCTCTGTACCACTCTACTCAAGTAAGTCTTTAAAATAGAAAAAGAAGAGATGTAATAGGAAATCTATGTGCCTAACTGTAGAAGTTTCTGAGGTGTCTACAAAGTGGAAAGCTATAAAAATAAACTGCATACAAAAGACAGGTACAAACCTTGTCTGAAACTGTATAATTTCATTTCTGAGCACCTTATATAACTGCTCCTGAACTACACTTACTTTTAGTCTCTTTTAAAGGAATCTTACCCACTTTTTTCCTCTTGAATTTTTTCAAAATTGCCTTCTAAAAGCATAAAAGCTACACAGATTTCTGTTTCTAGCTTTTTACAAGTATGATAATTTAGTTGTATCCTCCCAGATTTCTACCATACTTTAATTAGTTCTGTTAGTCAAAATTAGTTTTGGAAAGGCAATTTCTATTATTGTTTCATCTACTGTCAACAGGATACATCAATAATTTATTTGATCCTCTTCTTTGTAGAATCATTGAATTCTTGTCTACGAAAAGTATTCTAGGGTACCACTTTTGTTTCCCTCTCTGCTCTTTAATTAAATACCCTACTTTTTCATAGCTTGTGTGAAATTACATGCAGGTATACATCTTTCTTGATATTCAGTGTTATTCCACATCTCTTCAACAGGTTTATCTGGAATAATTTGTCCTTCTGTTTTCAGTCCCTTCATGAGTCCTGTTCCAGCAAGGTTTAATGAATACCAATATGAGGTCACATTTATTTTCTTATATTAAGATCGCACAGGATTTTGCTTAGTTTTTTCCCTGTATCCTGAACTTTAGAATATAGATAACTGAGATCTTAAATAATGCCCTTAACCCACCCTTCTTCCCAGTACTTTCTACTGTATAATAACGAGCATCTTGTCAGCTGCTAGTAATGTTTTATGTGATAACCTCCATCATATCCAGTTTAGAATTTTACTGATATTTTTCTGTCTCTGTCAACCTTTTCTAAATAAAATCTTTTTGATCTGATCAAGTTACCACGTGAATAAATTCTTTCAGTTCTTGTGAGATGAAGCACAGAAACCTACCATTCAAGGGATCTTAAGTCACTGACCAGAAAATTAAATCAACGACATTGGTAATCAGTTATCATTTTTCATTTGTTTCTCTTCCCAAGTCTCAAACCTCAATTAAAATGAGAGATGAAAATACGATGTGGTCAAGGTGTAGTTATCTACTATAAAAATATCAACGTGGGAACCAAATTCTTCATTTAGTTCCTTTTTCCATGAGTTTTCCATAGCTCTCTGATGACTCAACAGGTAACAAAAATATGTGGGTTCATTTGATGATCCACACCACCTCATGATCATTCTCAAAATAAATTATATAGCATTAAGAATCTGTGGAAATATTTTCCAGTTTCTGAAGATTTCACTGATAATTTTTCCCAAAGGTAAGAGATTAAAAAAGGGTGCCACTAGTGATAGTAAATTTGTGGCTCTTGCCAGATCCTAAAATGGCAAATGCATAAATAATAAAGTGTGTGTAATAGAAATAATTACATATAAAGCATACTGCTTTCAATCTAATATAAACTTTTAATTGTTAAAGTTGAAATAAAAGTCAAGTACCTACAGTTAAGGTTAAAAGTCAAGTTAGCATTAATCAGGAAAAAAAATCTGTGAAATTTAATGTTTATTAAGGTAAACTTAGAAAGTTAAAAGATATTGGCTATATCCTTAATGATCAATGAATTATGAAGAAATAAGTTTTCAAGATGCTTAATAATGCAAACGGAAACTACTTAGAAAAAAACTTTAGCCTAAAAGATTACCTCTATGAGTCACCATCACCTAAAAGAACTTAGTAATATTTGGTAAAATTTCACATTTAATCAATCTGTAAACATTCACATTTAAAATTTTGTTTGCTAAAATGACTTCTTGTTTCATTCACTAATTCCAACATTTATTAAATGACTCCTACATTATCAGACTCTGTACCAAGCTTTATATGAAGATTAAGTACTAGCTAGAAAATTAAACAGGAACAACACACACAAAAGAACTCCCCCCAAACAGAGACAACACCTTGGTTAAAGAAAAAACAAAGGATAATATTTCTTATAATTCTTTTCATAACTTACAACTTCCTTAAAAAAAAATACAATTTACCTACTACATAGACTGCTACTTGAACTTGAGTTCTACAATTCTTCTTTAATATTTAAGACCTATTGTGTTTTATAGTTTCACATTATAGCAATGCTTTTCTAACACAGGCTCAAAGCAATTTTAACTTGTTTTAACAAAAAAAGGGGGGGGGACATAAAATTGTAAGGAAGATTATATTCTACCTTCTAATAATGAGGGCAGATAGCAGTATTTTAAAAAACATTAAAAGTCTTCCTTCATATTTAAAAAATTCCTAGAGAAAGTAATTGCCATAAAAATTACAAAAAGGAAAATATAATTATGAGCAGAGAAATTTTCAAATGACATGTGAAAAATGGAGAAAAATAAAAGGTGTGTATTACAGAAATAAAAATCCCAAGCATATTATTAACATGAAGAATCTAAAAGCAATCTAAATCATACACCTCCTCATGCCAGCAGGGCACTACCATGAATCTCAAAATGTATCTGAAAAAGGTAGGTCTGTAGATGGAGGTTAAAAAATAACTTGGGAGTATTTTAATCACTTACTCAGGCCTTTTGATCCCATGTCGTCAGGGATCTCCTGTAGAGAGTAGTTCCCAGAGAGCAAGCAATAAAAAGATAATCAAAGAAAATAGTTGTCAGTAATGCATAAAATTGGTGCTACAATAAGAGACAGTTCCAAGACCATTACAGGTGCACGTATCTTACAGAGCATTTTTGTATATTTCTGAAAGTTTAAAATAAGCTAGCAGCTAGATATAATCTAATAAAAGAATGGAAGTTTTCTATAAGAAGCTGATTAGGGTAGAGAAGCAAAATTTTTGACTATTTCTTGCTATTTTAAAAGTAAAATTCAGATTGTCTACATATAATGAAGAAATGGGATAAAACGGAATGATTTGAGATAATCCATTATCAAAGATTGGCAATGCTATACCTAGAAATCAATAAGTAGCTTCTCAGGTACCCAAGTTTGTCCTCTAAAATATTCTTCTGAGAGTGTAAGTGTTTCTTATAAGAACTTTTACATAAAAAAATTCTATTTTAAACATAGCTAAAAATACCATTTACTTTAAATTAAGAATTCATAAGGTGTTAGAAAAAGTTAAGACTGGTACGCAAATTAATTTATGCCTGTTAAATTGCCCCTAGTTAAGACAAGTAGTAACCTGTTGCAGCTCTTGAAACTGTCTCCATGGTAACAACCAACTGCAGGGCAGTAGGTCCCTCTACATTTATCTTCAGTTGACCACTGGATCCACATACTTACGGTCAGCATCACTTGTTTCCTGCTCACTCTGGTCCTTGTTCTTGTAGAAGGGGAATTTTCGGGAAAAGAGGTTCTTTTTACGCTTGTCATTGAATGACTGCTGAAGAAGAGAAGGAGGGGCAAAACAAAGGGATGTCTACTGTCTGTGTGTACAAAGGCCCAGCCTAGTAGCTCTGTGAAAGCTGACTCTTGTGACCACAGTGTGCAGTTTGTATATGAATTTTGCGTTAATCACATATACAGTGAATTTTTAATTTAGTATTAACTTCTCTAATTCTAACATTTTATAACTGAAAACAGAAAAATTTCAAGAGTGTAATTCAATGATACGTAAAAATAAGGAGGAAGTGCTATTTGATAAAAAAGGGAAGAGTAAATCAGATTAGCTACTACTATAGTCCAAATCAAGCTTGTATCTGTTCATACCCATCCATATTTTTCTAGATTTCTAAGTATTAGGTGCTCTACAGCAAAAGTTATTACTTTAGCTGTTCAAATATTTTAAATTTTCCTTTCCTTCATTTTCCTTTGGCTTTAGCACATTTTTTCCCTTTCTCTCTCTTTTTTTGTGGCTCCAACAAACTAACAAAAAGCCACTACTAAAAAAGAGAACCAAAACAACTGAGCAAGTTGCTAAATATTTAAAAACCATCTTTTTTTTTTTTAAAAGAAGAGAATTAGGGTAACTAAATGCTTATCAGAAAATGGGAAGAAAACTAAGACGTGTCCATCAAGCACAGAGTCCAGCAAAAGAATTATCAATGCTATCTAACCAAGGAAGAAGAGTCAACTCTCCTGGCCAATTTAAATGTCATCATAACTGATTTATTAGCCTTTAAGCTCTACCATATTATCTATTTTTAAAGTATATATAAATAAAATAGAACCAAATTCAATTCATTAGCACCATGTCCTGAATAGGGAATAAAATGTTTGGTGCGGGCTTCCCTGGTGGCGCAGTGGTTGAGAGTCCACCTGCTGATGCAGGGGACACGGGTTCGTGCCCAGATCCGGGAAGATCCCACATGCCGTGAAGCGGCTAGGCCTGTGAGCCATGGCTGCTGAGCCTGCGTGTCTGGAGCCTGTGCTCCGCAACGGGGAAGGCCACAACAGCGAGAGGCCCGCATACCGCAAAAAAAAAAAAAAAAAAAAAAGTTTGGTGCTCATAATGTCAAAGAGGCAATTAAAAATCTAGTAGTTTATACATAATTGCTATGACAGCTGATTTGACGTCCCTTGTTGCACAGATGTCTGAGACAAGTTTTTTCCCTTCCTGAATGTCCCATTTGTGCATTCACACTTTTAAAAGCAGGTAGCACACAGAAAGATGAGGCTAAAGAGGAGCAGCTTCTTCTGTAATTTGTCACAGGCACCCATGTCTTGAAGGAAATGGCCTTGCCTACCAGTGACAATAGGAATTATAATTTTTATCATTTTTTGAAGTGGGAACAATATAAAGGATAGAAATTCTGTTTTAATTTTTCTTGCGTTTATCCATGTCATAAGATGCTATCAATGTTGTGAAGTATATCAACACCAGGCAGTACTTTTTTCTGGCGTGCCGGTACTTTTAGTCATGTGATGCCAGGTGATTAAGGTGATGAAATGGATTAAAGTGACTTTTAGCTCAAATTCTATTACTTGAAAAGATTTATTTTGGTAAGAATCTTTACAAAAACTTTCATTTTTATCTTTTTCAGATCAATAATTCAAAATTAATAAGTTTATAGTCATTAGACAAGCAGACTGTCTTGATATCAATCTTAAAATCTGAAGGCTCAGATAACCCTAAGCAGAAGTTAAAAATTAAGTTGAGAAAAAAAATACTGTGGAGAAATCTAAGCTTATAATTGTTTTATAAACTGTCAAGTAGCATTACCTGAATAAAAGTCTTTGCTTGAATCCAAATTTTAGAAAAGAGAAAGAGAAGAAAAGTTTCAATAGAGAAAAATTTATGGTAATCTAATTTATGGAAGGACTAAGTCTTTTTGTTCATGACAATCACTGATTTTGAATTTAGTAATAATTTTTATGCTAACTGATAAAACTGATACATTTTTAATAAAAGGTTATTTACCTCTGCTACTGCATATATAGTGGTCAGAGTCAGTTTCACAGCAAACAACCAAAAGAAACATGAAGTTTAAAATGTTTTGATTTTTGATATCTTTTGCAGTTAGCCAAAATGAGATATCGTAAAGATATCATAATATAGGACAGAAAGAAATGCTTGTTAGTTAAGAAATGTATTAACTGTATTACATCTAACATCCTGCAGGTGAAGAATTTATTAAAAGTGAAAAATAGCACAAGCAAACAGGACAAAAATGTGTAGGGAAAACACAAAACTGAAGAAACATACTAACTCTAGTTTCTTTATATTTTCAATACAAAACAATCTGTTTAATTACTTATTGTTATTAATGCTATATTGCAAGAGAGTGTAATAAATATGAGGACTGATAAAATATTACAAATTCATGAAACATATCAAATATCTAATTTCCATATGTAGTATTTCAAAATAGCTAAATGAATGTTAAAAATGTTAATGAGAAACTGAAATGTTTTTAAGAAGTCTGTATTGGAAACAAAGTCCATAACCCACCATATAAGGAAAGGAAAAGAAGAGCTTAGAACGGGAAATGGTATTACAGAGAGAAATGCAGTTCTGTATCAATGGCAAGCGTATTTTTACCCCACTCAGTATCATGCATACTTTTGGTGCTGTGTTAGAACACAGTGACTGTGTATAAAGTTGGTTATAGTCAACAAACAAGACTAAGATTTAAAAATGTCGTTAATTCAGTTAACTTCTTACAGTTTGAAAGAAAAGTTACAACATGCAACCTCTTTTACAATACACTGACAGTGTATTTTACTAAAATACTTTAAAAGACATATATAAAACAAGCACAAAAACCATTGTATATATTTCAAATACTAAGCATTTACTTGGGATTTTTTCCTCCAAAGATTTTCTATTTTAAATATTGCTTCAGATTATACTATATAATTTTGTATTTTCTGAAAGGTACAAGTAAATTTTAAAAGAATTTATCATTTGTAAAATAACTGAATGCATTATATATAATTTCTCAGATTTAATTTCTTTGATCAAGGATCATATTCCTTTAACATTTTAAAGCTTTTAAGTCTGAGTGCTTAGTGATATCAGACATGTACAAAGAGTAGGGTTAATTTTTTTGCTGAGTTAACTTTCCATATTCATTTGAAATTTGATCAAAAGATGTTGCTTTAGATAAAAAATTTTTATCTATTTTTTAGATAAAAAATCCCCAAAACACAAAACATTGCTATAAATAGTATTTCAACACAACATGTGTTTCAGCATTTTCTTCAGGCCTATTGCTAGAATATTCCATTGCACTAATTACACACATACTATAGGGTGAAGCCTGTGATATCATCCATTGACATCCACTAGATTCAAGAAGGACAAAGTAAATGAAAACAAAAACACGTCTAAAATATATATAAAAGAATTTTGATATATTTCTTGCCCACCTACAAAGTCCTCCTCTTGACTGTCCCTTTATTCCCTTAAGATAAAAATTCATACTGATTTAAACATTTAAAAGATGGATTTTATTAATGAGTAATATTAGCAATAAACGGGGAAAAAATAAGAAAATTTCCATAAATTCACTTGCAAAAACCCATAAACTTACTTTATGAACTAATTAATAGTTTTGGGAAGGCCTATTTTCTCAGATGCATTATTTATTAGCTTCATGGCTAATACTGGTGACACAAGTTTATAGTTAATTGTTCATCTGAGTGAAGGCTGAAATCATTTCATTTATAAAAATAACGACCAAAAGTATGTTGTTAAGAATATATCAAACGACAGTTTTGATAATTTGGAAAAGTCTGTGAAATGGATGCTTTAATTTAATAAATTGTTTACTTTAGCATATCTACTATTGTAGGCCACCACAGCAAGAGCAGTTGATAGTTAATTCTTATGGCAAAATCCTTCTCATTTTAATCATGTGCCTCAAACAAGAATTATGAAAAGGCCTATTACCTTCAATTATTAATTTCTAGAAATAATAGATTTCACATACTCACCCCTTTATCTCCTCTTGCTTTAGAATTGAATTTCACTGTTTTTAATCTGGCTCGTTCTTTCTTCTCAACCCTGGCAAAGCACAGATTATTTTTTAATTATAATAAACGTATCTAAAGTTCTAACTAGGAATCATCAGAACTGAGACTTTAATATGGAGAATTTTTATATTCTAAAGCCTTCAGAAGTCATTTGAATCCCATAATTTATAAGAATTTCTGAGAAATGAAATACAGGGCTCATTTTATTATGAAACAAAACCACTTGTGAAATATCAAAATGCAGTACAAGTATGTGTACTTATATATGCACTCTATTCCATAATTACACTGAAATTATGAAGCATCACTTCTGAGTTTAGCAATTTTCCAGGTTTCCATTTGTTTTGTTGTTTAAATGTTATCTTAGCATGGAACATATATGCTAAAAACTCAGTGTTAGAGAGAAAGCAGATGGGGTAAAATATTAACTGATGAAAGTAGGTGAAGGATGATATGTGGGTGTTCTAAGTACTATTCTTGCATTTCTCTTATTTTTCTATAGCTCTGAAAATTTTGAAAATAAAAAGGAGGGAAATAAAAAAATTAAGCTTAATTCCAATGATATATTTGTGTAAATACATAAAGTAACCAATTATAGTGTACGAAATAGAGGGTTTTTTAAGAAAATATTTATTTGGCCGTGCTGGGTCTTAGTTGCGGCATGCGGGATCTTTGTTGCGGTATCTTTTAGTTGCAGCACGTGGGATCTTTAGTTGTGGCAAGCAGAATCTTTTAGTTGCGGAATGCAGAATCTTCAGTTGCAGCATGTGGGATCTTTAGTTGTAGCATGCAGGATCTTTAGTTGCAGCATGCAAACTCTTAGTTGAGGCATGTGGGATCTAGTTCCCTGACCAGGGATCGAACCCAGGCTCCCTATTTTGGGAGTGCGGAGTCTTAGCCACTGGACCACCAGGGAAGTCCCCAAAATAGAGTTTTAAAGTATCTTTGGGAGGATACAGAAGAACTGGTAACCTTAGTTATCCCTAAGAAGGTGAAATGGGTGCTTGGGGAACAGGGTTAAGAGACAGCCTGTATAGTTTTTAAATCTTTTGAATTTTAAACCTTGTTAAAGATGTTACCTTTGAAATAAGCAAGCAAACAAAACTACAACAAATGTACAATCGGCAATCGTGTAGATTGTTACAATATGAATCGTGCAAAATTTCATATAAATTAAGCTTTACAAATCCTTGATTTCAACATAGCAATTACATTAGTATATAGCAGAAAAATGTACCAAAACAGTCTATGAATAAATGCATATCTTCATTTTTTATTATCTAGCTATACAGTTTTACCATGGGTACAGAAGAACCCTAGCAGTCATGGATTTAAAACTTGCTTTTTCTATTCCAGAGCAATCCTGAGGGTCCATGATATGAATAATTAATTTATAATTCTGCCTAGGCACTTACTGAGGGCACTGAAAAACTAACATTTAGTGAGTAAACATTTACAACTCAAAATGGTTTTGTTTTCTAATCATTATCTTGCTCGCTAAATAGCTGAGTGACTTCAATTGTGTTTATTTGTCAACACTGTTCCCAAAAGAAAGCTAAGGATTGTAGGAACTACAATTCCTTGTGCTATTATTAGACATAAAGAGGTCTAAGAAAGATATCATTCTATTTAAGAAAATACAAGTTTAGAATACACTGAAGAATGAAATGGCATAATTAGTTGTGATTTCATACTGCATTTTATGGAAGGAAAATTATATTCTATAATATTAGTCATGAATTTGGGGATCTGTAGAGGTCTCAAGGTATATCTCATCTCTTTTATCACTTCTGGCTTCAAAATCCAACCTTACAGAATTTTTATACACAAAATGAAAAATATCTCTTTCTACCAAAGTCAGCTGTATTTCTCATTTGTTGCAAGCACATGTAAAACCTTTACAAGATATAAGACTCCAAGGGATAAAGACAATTTTTAGGAACTCTGACCTTGGTATTTAAGATGTGAGGTTTCTATTGACTCAACAAGGCACAGTGGAAGCATTTCTGGATTTAAAGTATACTACATTCTATTCCAGCAAAAAAGTTATGCAGCTGAGGGCTGCATTGCTAAAAGAGGAGTTGCCACCAAGTGTAAGATCCAGCCAAATAGTTGGATCTTGCTAAAAATATGGATCTAGCCAACAACAGTCATAAATTCCAAAACCACAATTACAAACCTTGGCAATATTTTAACATTTCTACTCTTCAATGTCCAAAAACAGGTGTACAAATATATATAAGGTAGAGAGGTTTATAAACAGGCATATGATTTGGCATAAGTATCGATTTTAGAGACTCTTAACAAAATAAGTCCAACTTATTAATATGAAAAGAACAAGTTTATTACGTCATAAGGTTGACTTGAAGTGAATTAACTGGCTATAATAAACATTAATGTTTCACTGACAATTTTTACTGGCTATCTTAAAACTTTTAAGTTTTAGGCAATGATTTGGATGAATCAGATCTCATAAATAAGCTCTTTTGAGGAAATTATGAACTGATGTTTTAATACCTTTCCCATAGAAGTAGACATTGAATAGCATTTCATTGACCTTAGAGGGGGTTCTAAGTTGGGATCACCCTTTTCAAAGACAATCTGCACTTAACCACTTTTGCCACTAGATGGTTAAGTATGTACCAGTGAGTAAATCACTACAATAAATAGTTAAAAGCAAAGAGGGAAGAGCAGTGAATGCATGGATACTTTTAAATTAAACAAGAAAACAAGAGATGTGAAACACATTCTTAGATATTTCTAAAAATTTTGCATTTACTTAAAATGCTTTCATTTTTTAAGTCTGGAGGAGGAGGCAATTCACACAATCAAAACTCCTGAAAATTTAGGTTTTAACACCATCTACATGGGAAAACTACAGAGGCTTTTAATTCTCTCTCCCTCCACTGGTATAGATATATGGCACAGTGACTTAAAATATACTCATTTTGTTTTTAGCAACTAGTAGGAGTTTTAGAGAAATTTCTATTTGGGGGCATCATATTCTCTTACTATGTCATTGGTTACAACATAAGGTGAATAAAATTAAATGGTTGTGAAACACAATATATAAAACTGAGCATAAAATCACCACTTCAGTAAAAGAAATTTAAAGAAACAGCAGTTATTTATGTTGTCCAATTTTCAAGTGGTAAAACTGTAACAGACTTATATTTACCTGCGTTTACTGGGAATCACCCCAACTTCATCACTTTCACCATCTGGTGTAACCTGCCTGGCCTGCCACCATTCGTCATCAGAAGCATTAATAACATGGAGGATATCTCCAAATTTGAAGTTCAATCCCTGACTAGGAAGGCCACTGTCTTTAGTCTTGTCATAATCAAAAAGGGCCCTAGATTAAGAAGAAAAAAGTCCATAATTATTTCTTATAATGATATTATGAATATTAAATAAACAGGATCCTAAAAATATATATATAATCTAGGTAGATAATTAAACAATGTACCATGGTAGGCAGAATAATGCCAAGCTCAATTTTGTGCTATATTATTGGGTTGACCAAAAAGTTTGCTTGGGCTTTTCCGTGAGATGTTACAGAAAAGCCCGAAAGAACTTTTCGGCCAATCCAATACAAGAAGACAACGAGACTAAAAAAGAAATAGCAAAATTAACTTGTTATGTTAATAGATAAAATACCTTATTTCTCTCAATACTGTATGAGAAATAAAAAAAATACTTTTAGTACAATCCAATGGCAACCTGTATTGAATTCTAAAATGAAGACAAATCTGGTCAGTTGTTCTAAATTAATAAAGTAAATATTAAAAGAGACTCTTCTCTTTGACTAGACACACTTGGGTAAACAAATTCCCTGACTGATCTGATTCATCATTTGTGGACTTTAATACTAGATCAACAGAGTGATTATTTTCCCAGTTAACTATTCCTTTCATTTGTTCATAAAACTATAATTAATGGGGTATTCAGAGTCAATAACAATGATGAAAACTAACTACAGATGACGATATGATGACTTTAACAGTTGCCAACCATTCTGGAAAAAATACTGTATTAATTTAATATAGTAATTGCAAAATGTTAGGAATATTTTAAAATTTGATAACAAGAAAATAGTGTCCTGATACTTAATTAGTGTACAATATTTAAACAAATTAAATTCTTTTCCTTTAACATCTTTATTGGAGTATAATTGCTTTAGAATGGTGACAAATTAAATTCTTATATTCAAAAAACCTCTAACAAGAGTACAGGAAGGATCCCAGGAATTACATTTATAATATAATTTATTCATTCTTTTGTTCTAATTTGGCAATGGGAAATTAGGATACAAATCATATTCCTTTTTATGCTACCCAACTCTTAAGACTATCTCTTGAAGTAAAACTGAAGAGGGGTGAAATTATTTGATGGCTAAATGAATGAACTAGTTAATGGTTTTCAAATGTGTTCTTTCAAGTCTTTTCAGTGGCTAACAGTGTGAAGGAAGTAGGTGAGAATCAAAAGTGGGAAGGTTTACTTAAACATATATTAAAACATATCCAATACATTGGATTTTATTTGAAGAAAGAATTCTACAACTGTAAGATAAAGATTATAAATGATATAAATGTGAAGTCATTACTTCAATAAATTCTGAATACTAACTAAGGAAACGTCTTTCTACTGGAAAAGTATAGTTAACTTCAAATAATACAAAGGTTTGATATAGTTAGTAATTTACTAAATATTTATTTAAAAAGGTAATTAAGTGGATATGACAAAGATTAAGATGACAAAGATGATGAAGATACAAATAAACAGAATATAAAATAGCAAATAAAGTACCTTAAGAGGTAGAACAAATGCCACAGGATATTCAGAAAAGGGAAAATACTACATCTCAACATTTTTATTATCATAAATTAATCTTTTGAATTACAAAATCAACACAACTATATTACCGATGAGCAACGAAGAAATCACTCACAATCTCTACTCCCTATGTTAGCATTTAAACTTTGTCTTTTAGTACTCGGATTAATAAAAAAAAGGAACTCATGGAATACTTACTTGAGCTATTAATCGTAAGAATATAATGAATACCTGTTAATCTACTCTCCAACCTAAGACTATACACAAAACTTTTATCAGTAATTTACATTCACCTATGTATTTTTCCCCTTGATCCTGTTTCCCTCAGATTAAGAGTTAAGCACTGTTAGAAGGTAACCACCATTCTGAATACAGTGTTTATTTCCTTGCTCCTTACCCTTTTTTGTTGGTTTGGTTTTATCACACACATATGGATGACTAAGTAATTATGTATGATTTTACCTATTTCAGAGCTTTATAAAAGAGGTATCATACTGTATGTAGTCTTTTGTAGCCTTAACTTTATTTTTACTTTTGAAATTAAAAATACATTTACTAAAAAGAACCATAAGACTTCTGGTTAACTATGGCAGATTGGCTACATGTATCTACAGGCATACTTCATTTTATTGTGCTTTACCTTATTGCACTTGCCAGATATTGTGTTTGTTTTTTTTTTACAAGTTGAAGGTTTTGTGGCAACCCTGTGTTGGGTTGGCATAACCCTGTGGTAATCCCAAGTCTATTGGTGTCATTTTTCCGACATTTGCTCTCTGCATGTCTCTATGTCACATTCTGGTAATTCTCCCAATATTTCAAACTTTTTCATTATTATTATATTTATTATGGTGATCTTTAATGTTACTATTGTAATCATTTTGGTGCATCACGAACCATGCTCTTATAAGATGGTAACTTAATTGATAAATGTGTGTGTTCTGACTGCTCTATCAACTGGCGCTTCCCCATCTCCCTCCCATCTCCTTGGGACTCCCTATTCCTTGAGACACAACAATATTGAAATTAGGCCAATTAATAGACCTACAATGGCCTCTAAATGTTCACATGAAAGGAAGAGTCACAGGTCTCTCACTTTAAATCAGGTAGAAATTGTTAAGCTTAGTGAGGAAGGCATGTTGAAAGCCAAGACAGGCCAAAAACTAGGCTTCTTGCCATCAAATGGTTAGCTAAGTAGAAAAAAAATGAAAGTGCTACTTGAGTAAACACAGGAGTAATAAAGTGAAACAGCCTTACTGCTGACACTAAGAAAGTTTTAGTGGTCTGGATAGAAGATCAAACCAGCCACAACATTCCTTTAAGCCAAAGTGTAATCCAGAGTAAGGCCCAAACTCTCTTCAATTCCATGAAGGCTGAGAGAGGTGAGGAAGCTGCAGAAAAGTTTGAAGCTAGCAGAGGTTGGTTCATAAGGTTTCAGGAAAGAAGCCATCTCTGTAACGTAGAAGTGCAAGGTAAAGCAGCAAGTGCTGATGTACAAGCTGCAACAAGTTATCCAGAAGATCTAAATAAGTAATGAAGGTGGTTACACTAAACAACAGATTTTTGATGTGGACAAAACAGCCTTATATTGGAAGGAGATGCCATCTAGAACTTTCATAGCTAGAGAGAAGTCAATGCCGGGCTTCCAAGCTTCAAAGGGCAGGCTGACTCTCTTGTTAAGGGCTAATGCAGCTGGTGAGTTTAAGTTAAGCCAATGCTCATTTACCATCCTGAAAATCCTATGGTTCTTAAGAATTATGCTAAATCTACTCTGCCTGTGCTATAGAAATGAAACAACAAAGCCTGGATGATAGCACATTTGTTTACAACATGGTTTACTGAATATTTTAAGCACACTGTTGACACCTACTGCTCAAAAAAATTTTTTTTTCTTTCAAAATATTACTGCTCATTGACAATGTACCTGGTCACCCCAGAGCTTTGATGGAAGTGTAAAATGAGATTAATGCTGTTTTCATGCCTGCTAAGACAACTTCCATTCTGTAGCCCATGGATCAAGGAGTAATTTTGACTTTCAAGACTTACTAGTTATGATAGTGATTCCTCTGATGGATCTGGACAAAGTAAACTGAAAACCTCCCATAAAGGATTCACCATTCTAGATGCCATTAAGAACATTGGTGATTCACGGAAGAGGTCAAAATATCAATATTAACAGGAGTTTGCAAGAAGTTGATTCCAATCCTCACTGATGACTTTGAGGGGTTTGAGACCTCAACGGAGGAAGTAACTACAGATGTGAACCCACTCTTGGTGAAGATGCTGTGAAGATTATTGAAATGACAACAAGGGATGGAAATATTACATCAACTTAGTTGATAAAGCAGCGGCAGGATTTGAGAGAGCTGAGTGCAATTTTGAAAGAAGTTGACTGTGGGTAAAATGCTGTCAAATAGCATTGCATGCTCCAGAGAAACTGTTCACGAACGGGAGAGTCAGTCAGTTTGCAAACTTCACTGGTGTCTTATTTTTAGGAAACTGCCACAGCCACCCCAACCTCCAGCAACACCACCTTGATCAGTGAGCAGTCATCAATATGGAGGCAGGACCATCCACCAGCAAAAAAAAACTATGACTTGTGTAAGGCTCATTGATGGTTAGCATTTTTAGCAATAAAATATTTTTAAATTGAGGTATGCATTGTTTTTAAAGACATAATTCTATTGCACATTTAACTGACTACAATATAGTGTAAACATAACTTTTATATACACTGGGAAACCAAAAAATTCGTGACTCGCTTTATTGTGATATTCACTGTATTGCAGTGGTCTGGAACTAAACCTGCAAAATCTCTGAGGTAATGCTTGTATTTCCTTTCCATCCTGAAACTCACTAAAATGACACCACCACCACCACCACCACCAAAAACAAACACAAAAGAGAGAGGACAACAAGGAGGAAAGAGAGTTTAACATGGTTTTGGATGATGGTAAATTTAGCAGAGTAGAGGAAGCTCTAAATAGGGTGCCTGAAGAGAAGGATACTGAAACAAGATTTACTCCACAAGACCCCAGAAATGCTCACAAATTAGAGGTGTACACTATCCAGGTAGGCAGAGATAAATTACTGCCATGAAAACAGAAGAACTGGTGGAACTTACTACAGAAATTAAATGTTACTCAAATGAAGAATATTTTATTATAAAAAGATACAGGTAAACAGAAGTGTTGGATGATATGACATATCAAGCTACACTAGTCACCCAGTAAAATATCAACTTAAAAAATTTTCTGGTTTGTATTTATTTTGTATTTCTTTATCATACTATTATTATTCAAGAGGTTATATAACTTTCATTAATAAAATTATAATAATACTCCAACTCCTGAAAGACACACTATCAAGAAATCAATCATAAAAAAACATTTCCTTGGTTTGCAATACACTTTTCTACAGTAAAACTAAGTCATGGTGAAAAACCTGAAAGAATCTGCATGCATGCATAAAGACTGCAATAATCAGAAATTTAAAAAATTTACCTGACATAGAGGGATCGCTTCTGGCTAGTTCGAAGAGAACCTGAACCTGAACTAATGCTACTATTCATCATCTGCTCCCGTAAGTCATGTATTTTGGCTTCAAAACGACTGTATTCTGATGGAAGAAAAAAGAGAAATAAATTCATATTTTATATTCTAAAGAAAAAGTTACTTGAAGATAAAGTATTAAATATGTAAGCTGTCTTATAATTGATTAAATGTGGTCAGAACCTTAAAAGAGTAATCTATACAAGATTTGGCCCAAGATGCAAATTTTAAAACTTAACAATCTCTAAGTGTACCAGGAATTAGAACTGGTTGAAAATAGTATTTTCAGTGTGCTATTTTAAAGTTCGTATCACATTTAATAAAGGACAATTTCCATGCATCAAATAGCAGTATCAATTTTACTGTCGAATTTAACTGTAAATTTTAAAAAGTAGGATTTATTCTAATTTTTATACTTAAAAAAAGCCTAAAATAATTTATACTAGATGCTTTGTTTACTGACTTTTTCTGTGAAGAAATCAGCTAATCCTATATTTTCAAATTATAGAACTTGTGCAGGGTCAATAATATGTAAAAAATATGCCTTAATAAGTTAATAAATGAAATTAAATTTACTTCAACTTATATAATTTATAAATTTTCAAAATGTTAAGATGCACAAAAGCAATCTGAAGGAATAACATTTTATTTAAGATACTTTTTATACAAAAACAAATATGATTTTGAAGACGGACTATTTTAAACTATATCATACATTAAAAGCTACCAAACCTATTAATAACAAAAAGTTTAAGCACTTTTTCAAAAATACTGCAATTACACGGTTATACACACATACCTTTTTCTCTACTTACAATAAACAACTAACAGACAAGTCAGATTCCATTAGTTTTTTTTATAAAACCAGTCTTATAGCAAGAGCAAGTAACTTGTCTGGAGCGTGTGTAGTTTTAAGGAGACAGAGTAAGAGTAAGCATGATTATTGCTGAGTTACTCTTCCTTTCACCACATCATCAAGCTTGTTTTCTGGATACCAAGATTAAGGAATTGAAGCAACAATTCATCAAAAAACTCAGAAATATTTAAATGCTCACAATAATATGTAATAAAATATTCTTTTATTGCCCTTTAAAAATATAATAGAAAATTTAAAGTATAAACATTAGTAGACTGATTAATAAAAATGAATCCCTGACAATTCAACAATTATCAACTCATGGCAAATCTTTAGTCTATGTAGACACAGCTAAGATACAGACAGATCGATGGATGAAGATAAAGATTAAAAATATGAAGTGAATCCTGAGTTTATACTGGTTCTTCTAATTAAAAATTAGGGCCATTAGGTTTTTACTTAATCTCTTCTTACTTTATATGCTTCCTTGTATATGAAGAATCCTGGTTCTCAAGACAATGCGGGTAACAGAATTAGAGGACCCATCACGACTTACTTGTTTTAACCCATATTATATTCCCAACAGTCTTAAAATAACACCAAAACTACAACCATGACATGATTACTAAAAACAGTTAATTACCTTTCCGAGTTCTTTTTATTTTTGGAGTATGGCTTATTAGGAATATACAGTTGAATACTGTTTTAAAGTCACTGGGAATAGTTCCTTCCTAGGTGTTAAGGCTGCCAGCTGGATATACATCCAGGTTCATTTGTTCATTTTAATTTTCAACTTCAATTTTTAGGGGTTGCTTTTGCATTTTTCATTGTCTTTATAGGTAGGTAAAACAGTTCCAAAGTCAAACCTATAAAACAAGGATATCAAACAAGAATATCCCTCTCTCCCTAACCTATTCTGTCCTGGTCATTATAAACATTTAAAGAAATGTTTATACTTCCACTTTTAATAATATAAGTAAACATATATGTAACATACAAATATGTTTATACTTATTCTATATTATTTTAATATATGTATATTTAAACTATACATATATTTTATAATTATATGTCTATGTACATACACATATATGTATTGTTCCTCCTTCTTTAATAAACAGTAACATACACATTTCTCCACATCGCTTAATTTTTAAAAAATTAATTAATTAATTTTTTTGGCTGTGTTGGGTCTTCGTTTCTGTGCGAGGGCTATCTCTAGTTGTGGCAAGCGGGGGCCACTCTTCATTGCGGTGCGCAGGCCTCTCACTACCGCGACCTCTCTTGTTGTGGAGCACAGGCTCCAGACGGGCCTAGCTGCTCCGCGGCATGTGGGATCCTCCCAGACCAGGGCTTGAACCCGTGTCCCCTGCATTAGCAGGCAGATTCTCAACCACTGCGCCACCAGGGAAGCCCTGCTTATTTTATTTAATAATAAATAGTCTTATTGCAGTAATAGTAAGAATGCTCCACAGCAGCATATACAGACGTCCCTCATTCTTTTTTAATAGCTATACGGTTCTTTTATTTCTAAACTCTAACACTTTGTTACAACAAGATACTATATAGGGTTAGAGTTTGCTTTACTAGCAAATCTGAAAATTGTTTTCTTGTAACAATTAAGCTGAATTAACTTTTGATATAATTGAAGTTGTGTGATCTCCAGTTCTATTCATTCTGTTTTATATTTTATGTTCATATGTTGAATATATATATATATACATGACTTTTATACACATAGCTTGTGGCAGATTATATATTCCAAAGATGCCTGGCATCCCACATGTTTTTGTACTATGTGACCTTGCCATTCCCTGAACAAGAGGTGGAGTCTAATCCCCTTCTTGAATTTGGGCTGGTCTTATGACTCAATTGTAAGCAAGTGAATGTGGTAGAAACGATCATATGTGACTTTCTAGGTTACAACAGAAGAGTCCATGGAACATTTGCCTGGTTCTTATGGGCTGCTTGATCTGGAGGAAGCCAGACACCATGTAAGAAGTCCAACTACTCTCAAAGCACCACTCTTCAGAGGTCATGTGATAGTTCTCTGAGCCCAAACTTCTAGCTGGTGCCAACAAAGTCCCAAGACAAGGGGAGTGAAGCCATTTTGGACCTTCCAAAGCAGCTCATCCATCAGCTGAATCCCATTAAGTGACCTCGGTCTATGCCACAAGAACCATACAAGCCAAAATTCTGGCGGAATTCCTAACATAGTGAATCCATAAAATGATTGTTGTTTTAATCCACTGAGCTTTAGGGGTGGTTATGAAGTAATAGCAACTGGAACACAGTTTCACTGTGCAGTCTATTTGTTCATCTATATATACACATATACACATACACACACACACAAGGACAAGCCTTCCTAAGTTTATTTATAAACATATATATATATATATATATATATATACACGCACATATGCACATGCACACTAGATTCCTAAACAAGGGATCATATTATATGAATATATAAAATATATATATAAAATTTATATTTTAATAAATGTTTATAAAACACTTATAAATATTTATATATACTTAATAAAATATATTTAAATAAAATTTAAATATTTATAAAAGTAAATATATAAATATAAAATTAGGAAGCTTTATTCTGTTGTTCTAATAACTCTTGGTTTGGTTTTTGGCCCCCTACTATGAGCAATCTCCCCAGATCTAATTTGAAATATTATCCTTTTATATTAATAACTTCAAAGCAATCAGAAAGTTTATTCTAATTTTTTTTATCCTGTTGCATTGGGTCTTTGTTGCTGCCTGCGGACTTTCTCTAGTTGCGGCGAGGGGGGGGCTACTCTTTGTTGCAGTGCGCGGGTTTCTCATTGCAGTGGCTTCTCTTGTTGCAGAGCATGGGCTCTAGGTGCACGGGCTTCAGTAGTTGCAGCACATGGGCTCAGCAGTTGCAGCATGCAGGCCCTAGAGCACACGGGCTCCAGCAGATGCGGAGCATGGGCTCAGTAGTTGTGGCCTGCAGGCTCTAGAGTGCAGGCTCAGTAGTTGTGGCACACGGGCTTAGTTGCTCTGTGGCATGTGGGATCCTCCCAGACCAGGGCTTGAACCCATGTCCCCTGCATTGGCAGCTGGATTCTTAACTACTGAACCACCAGGCAAGTCCTTCTATTTTCACATTATCTACAATTCTACCCCCATTTTCTGATAACTGCATTTTTTCCAAACTGTCATAGCATACAGTTTTTTCATATTATACATTCTTTTCCTTATAACTATTTTTTTTTTTTTTTCGGTACGCGGGCCTCTCACTGCTGTGGCCTCTCTCGTTGCGGAGCACAGGCTCCGGACTCACAGGCTCAGCGGCCATGGGTCACGGGCCCAGCCGCTCCGTGGCATGTGGGATCTTCCCGGACCGGGGCACGAACCCATGTCCCCTGCATCGGCAGGCGGACTCCCAACCACTGCGCCACCAGAGAAGCCCTCCTTATAACTATCTTAATTACTAACACCAGTCTTTATGTCAGCATCTCTTCCATTTTTGATGTCTGAAGTTTGTTCTTTCTCCTCAGGAAGGGTTTATGTGAACAATATCATCCTAATTCTCTGTTGATACATTTGATTGCAGTCTTTATATGTCAAGCCTGTTTGATTCACAGTTTCTTTCTTTGATTCTTAAATATGTTGACTCCATTGTCTCTTATAAATGATGGAGGATGAAGTTCTGATGACAACCTCATTTTCTTTTCTTTAAAAAACATTTTTTGGGGGCCTGGAATTTCACCAAATTTTTTCTCTTAATTCCAGTAATTTTATAAGAATGTTTCTCAGTGATGGTTATTACCTTAGGTACCTGGATTGTCCTTTCGATATGCAGCTTAAATTATTATTTTTAATTTCAGAAAAGTTTTCTTGTTTATATATTTTTATTATTTGTTTTGTTGTACTGTTTTGGTTTTTTCCTGAGACTGTTACATGCATGTTGAATATTCTCTGCCTACTTTCTACATCTGTCACTCTCAAACCCTTTCTTATTCTTTTTAAAAAATTAATATATTTTTAAAGATTGAAGCAATCACAAACTTTTTCCTGAACCATTTGAGAGTAACATGCTACTCTGATGTCACTCTTGAATTCTCAGTGTGTAATGCCTACAAATAAAGATACTTTCTTATACAATCACAAGACCATCAAAATCAAGAAAGCAATGTTAATACATTACTACATCTAATGCTCACATCCCACTGAAGTTTCCCCAATAATGTCCTTAATAGCAAAAGTATCCATTTTGAAATCATGAGTTATATCAGAGCATACAGGCATTAAAATTGTCATATTTTTAAAGTCTCTTCCAGTCAGAGCCGTTTCTCAGTCTCTCCTTGACTTTGTAATCTTGCTACCATTGAAAATTAGAGGACAATTATTTTGTAGAATGTCTCTTTAGATTTGTCTGATGTTCCCACATTTAGTCCTGCAACTTTGGCAGGAATGTCACAGAAGAGATGTATGTTCTTTTCAATGCACCCTACCAGGTGGTATACATTTCTGATTTGTCCCATTACTGATGCTATAAACTTTCAGCACTTGATGAAGGTTGTGCCTGCCAGGTTTCTCTACTGCAAAATTACTCTTTTTCCATTTGCAAATAGCAAGTTATTGAAACCATGTACACATCTCCATTCTCATCAAACTTTCAATTAATTCACTTATTTATATTAGTAAAGACCCATGATATCTTAGTTTATTCAGTGGATTACTATCAGGTATTATTATCATCTATCTGATGTTCAAATTGTTCCCAATTTGGCCAGTGGGAACCCTTTCAAATTGGATTATGTGCCCTTTGACATGCCTCCATCATTCCTTGAGCATTTCCTTGCTTTCTGGCCATTTATCCAAACAGCCTTGGTAATTTAGATGGGGAATAGTATTTAGAAGCTAAGATCTGAGGCTTAGGTGTGCTCATTGCTACTGGGGTGGCATTGAGCCCAGGCCTTCTCAGTGGATAGAGCCAGGGAATTCCATATATATATGTAAAATAGATACACATTTATAACTATATGTTTATATTATGTAAACTGAAAATATGTTCATAAAAATTTCTCCAATTCTAATCTAATAATATATGGTCTATATTTAGTTTTCTCCCTTTCAATATTTATAACTCTCTTCTCCAACACTGAAAATCACAGACAACATTACCCTTAAAATATATATTCCTTTGATCAATCTCTCTGTATGTAACTAGCCTTCTGCTTCTAGTACCATCTACTTTCCAGACTGGGCTCTGACCAGTCCCATGTGTAACCATCTCACTCTGCTCAGGCTCCAACTCCTCACACCAGGACAGCTGCTTGTGTGGAAGCCCTCATCATGGTTAAGTCCTAACGGTTTACCATAGATGTCCCCCACCTTCCCAGCCCTGCAATGCACATAATTACCTTGCTATGCTTCACCTAATGGCTTTAATACAAAGTTGATCAGGATGCGGAAGGGAAAGAACTCTTTATTTTTGATTTTTAAAAATTCCTCTTTTTTACCTACTTGCTTTAAATAACTATTGTGTGCTCCTTCTAGTTAAACTTAATTTTTAAAATAAAATTTTTATTTCTAATAATTTCCTGAGTTCTATTAACTCATTTATGTTGTTCTTCCATATATTCATTTTCCTTTAACTTGTTTTGCAATATTAGGTTATACTTTTCATTTGTTTTGTGGGCATGTCTTTCTGGCATACTTTCATTGTAGAGACATTATTCTGATTCTTATTTTCATTTTTCAAATAGGTTTCCATTGGATTCAATCTTGATCCTTTTCTGTTGTTCATTTTTATGAGAAATTAGTTTTCCTGAACTTTTTAAGGTAAGAGTATTGCATCAGGATGGCTTTTCTATCTCCACAGCTCTAAAACTCCTTTTTGCTGTTTCTGTCAAGTGTTCAAAGATATATCTCATATACTGTGAGATCTCCTGGGCTTTCTTTCCCCCCACTCATCTGGACCTTCTATATCCTTTGGCTCTATTATCCCTATCCTGCTCAATTTGGATTTTATTCCTAGTAATTGTTCCTTGGTGTGGGGCTTTGAACTAAAAGGGAGCTGTAGCTGGTTAATTGGGTCATGGGGCTCAGACTGCTCCAGCTTCTTCACACCTTACTGCAGATCCCTTGCACTCACATGTAAATTGTGCAAAAACCCTTATAGTTTCAGAGGCAGTTCTCAATAGATCCACCTCGTTTTTTAAATGAGTACAGATTGGCTTTTGGGCTTCTTCTACTGATTCTCTGGGTACAGATGCTGATATCATGGGGTCTTACAGCTGTTGACAGCTTGTTTATACCTGCTTTTATATTGAGGTTCACGGGGATACCTTTTCATCTGGTTTTGCTATCTTAATTTTTTTCTGGGGGTGGGGAGTGGGGAGTTCTGGGCAATTCAGTTTTTTTTTTTTTTTGCAATTCAGTTTTAAATTTAACTTATTTTTTTTTTAGATTTGAATTTTTATTTATTTTTAAAACACCTTTATTGGAGTATAATTGCTTTACAGTGGTGTGTTAGTTTCTGCTGTATAACAAACTGAATCAGCTATACATAGACATACGTCCCCATAACTCCTCCCTCTTGCGTCTCCCTCCCACCCTCCCTATCCCACCCATCTAGGTGGATACAAAGCACCAAGCTGATCTGCCCGTGCTATGCAGGCACTTCCCACTAGTGATCTATTTTACATTTGGTAGTGTATATATGTCCACACCACTCTTTCACTTCATCCCAGCTTACCCTTCCCTCTTCCCATGTCCTCAAATCCATTCTCTATGTCTGCGTCTTTATTCCTGTCCTGCCCCTAGGTTCTTTAGAACTTTTTTTTTTTTGATTCCATATATATGTGTTAGCATATGGCATTTTTCTCTTTCTGACCTACTTCACTCTGTATGACAGTCTCTAGGTCCATCCACCTCACTACAAATAATTCAATTTCGTTCCTTTTATGGCTGAGTAATATTCCATTGTATATATGTGCCACATCTTTTTTATCCATTCATCTGTCGATGGACACTAAGGTTGCTTCCATGTCCTGGCTATTGTAAATAGAGCTGCAACGAACATTGTGGTACATGACTCTTTTTGAATTATGGTTTTCTCAGGGTATATGCCCGGTAGTGGGATTGCTGGGTCATATGGTAGTTCTATTTTTAGATTTTAAGGAACCTGCATACTGTTCTCCATAGTGGCTGTATCAATTTACATTCCCACCAACAGTGCAAGAGGGTTCCATTTTCTCCACACCCTCTCCAGCATTTACTGTTTGTAGATTTTTGGATGATGGCCATTCTGACTGGTATGAGCTGATACCTCATTGTAGTTTTGATTTGTATTTCTCTAATGATTAGTGATGTTGAACGTCCTTTCATGTGTTTGTTGGCAATCTGTATGTCTTTTTTGGAGAAATGTTTGTTTAGGTATTCTGTCCATTTTTGGATTGAGTTGTTTGCTCTTCTGATATTGAGCTGCTTGTAAATTTTGGAGATTAATCCTCTGTCAGTTGCTTCATATGCAAATATTTTTTCCCATTCTGAGGGTTGTCTTTTCATCTCGTTTATGGTTTCCTTTGCTGTGCAAAAGCTTTTAAGTTTCATTAGGTTCCATTTATTTTTGCTTTTACTTCCATTTCTCTAGGAGGTGGGTCAAAAAGGATCTTGCTGTGATTTACATCATAGAGTGTTCTTCTGCCTATGTTTTCCTCTAAGAATTGTATAGTGTCTGGCTTTAGATTTAGGTCTTTAATCCATTTTGAGTTTATTTTTGTATATGGTGTTAGGGTGTGTTCTAATTTCATTCTTTTACATGTATCTGTCCAGTTTTTCCAGCACTGGGAAAGAGGCTGTCTTTTCTCTACTGTATATTTTTGCCTCCTATACCAAAGACAAGGTGACCATATATGTGTGGGTTTATCTCTGGGCTTTCTATCCTGCTCCATTGATCTATATTTCTGTTTTTGTGCCAGTACCATACTGTCTTGATTACTGTAGATTTTTAGTGTAGTCTGAAGTCAGGGAGCCTGATTCCTCCAACTCTGTTTTTCTTTCTCAAGATTGCTTTGGCTATTTGGGGTCTTTTGTGTTTCCATACAAATTGTGAAATTTTTTGTTCTAGTTCTGTGAAAAATGCCATTGGTAGTTTGATAGGGATTGCACTGAATCTGTAGATCATTTTGGGTAGTACAGCCATTTTCACAATGTTCATTCTTCCAATTCAAGAACATGGTATATCTCTCCATCTGTTTGTATCATCTTTAATTTCCTTCATCAGTGTCTTATAGTTTTCTGCATACAGGTCTTTTGTCTCCTTAGGTAGGTCTATTCCTAGGCATTTTATTCTTTTTGTTACAGTGGTAAATGGGAGTGTACCTTTAACTTCTCTTTCAGATTTTTCATTGTTAGTGTATAGGAATGCAAGAGATTTCTATGCATTAATTTTGTATCCTGCTACTTTACCAAATTCAATGATTAGCTCTAGTAGTTTTCTGGTGGTATCTTTAGGATTCTCTATGTATACTATCATGTCATCTGCATAGTGACAGTTTTACTTTTTCTTTTCCGATTTGGATTCCTTTTCTTTTTCTTCTGATTGCTGTGGCTAAAACTTCCAAAACTATGTTGAATAATAGTGGTGAAAGTGGGCAACCTTGTCTTGTTCCTGATCTTAGTGGAAATGCTTTCAGTTTTTCACCACTGAGAACAATGCTGGCTGTGGTTTTGTCATACATGGCCTTCATTATGTTGAGGTAAGTTCCTTCTATGCCTACTTTCTGGAGGGTTTTTATTATAAATGGGTGTTGAATATTGTTGAAAGCTTTTTCTGCATCTATTGACAGGATCATATGAGTTTTCTCCTTCAATTTGTTAATACGGTTTATCACATTGATTGATTTGCATATACTGAAGAATCCTTGCATTCCTGGGATAAACCCCACTTGATCATGGTGTATGATCCTTTTAATGTGCTGTTGGATTCTGCTTGCTAGTATTTTGTTGAGGATTTTTGCATCTGTGTTCATCAGTGATACTGGCCTGTAGTTTTCTTTCTTTGTGACATCTTTGTCTGGTTTTGGCATCAGGGTGATGGTGGCCTCGTAGAATGAGTTTGGGAGTGTTCCTCCCTCTGCCATATTTTGGAACAGTTTGAGAAGGATAGGTGTTAGCTCTTCTTTAAATGTTTGATAGAATTTGCCTGTGAAGCCATCTGGTCCTGGGCTTTTGTTTGTTGGAAGATTTGTAATCACAGTTTCAATTTCAGTGCTTGTGATTGGTCTGTTTATATTTTCTATTTCTTCCTCGTTCAGTCTTGGAAGGTTGTGCTTTTCTAAGAACTTGTCCATTTCTTCCAGGTTGGCCATTTTACTGGCATACAGTTGCTTGTAGTAATCTCTCATGATCCTTTGTATTTCTGCAGTGTCAGTAGTTACTTTTCCTTTTTCATTTCTAATTCTATTGATTTGAGTCTCCTCCCTTGTTTTCTTGATGAGTGTGGCTAATGGTTTATCAGTTTTGTTTATCTTCTCAAAGAACCAGCTTTTAGTTTTACTGATCTTTGCTATCGTTTCCTTCATTTCTTTTTCATTTATTTCTAATCTGATCTTTATTATTTCCTTCCTCCTGCTAACTTTGGGGTTATTTTGTTCTTCTTTCTCTAATTGCTTTAGGTGTAAGAGTAGGTTGTGTATTTGAGATGTTTTTTGTTTCTTGAGGTACGATTGTATTGCTATAAACTTCCCTCTTGGAAATGCTTTTGCTGCATCCAATAGGTTTTGGGTCGTCGTGTTTTCATTGTCATTTGTTTCTAGGTGTTTTTTTATTTCCTCTTTGATTTCTTCAGTGATCTCTTGCTTATTTAGTAGTGTATTGTTTAGCCTCCATATGTTTGTAATTTTTACAGATTTTTTCCTGTAATTGACATCTGGTCTCATAGTGTTGTGGTGGGAAAAGATACTTGATACGATTTCAATTTTCTTAAATTTACCAAGGCTTGATTTGTGACCCAAGATATTATCTATCCTGGAGAATGTTCCATGAGCACTTGAGAAGAAAGTGTAATCTGCTGTTTTTGGATGGAATGCCCTGTAAGTATCAATTAAGTCCATCTTGTTTAATGTATCATTTAAAGCCTCTGTTTCCTTATTTATTTTCATTTTGGATGATCTGTCCATTGGTGAAAGTGGGGTGTTAAAGTCCCCTACTATGATCATGTTACTGTCGATTTCCCCTTTTATGGGCGTTAGCATTTGCCTTACGTATTGAGGTGCTCCTATGCTGGGTGCATAAACATTTAGAATTGTCATATCTTTTTCTTGGATTGATCCCTTCATCATTATGTAGTGTCCTTCTTTGTCTCTTGTAATAGTCTTCATTTTAAAGTCTATTTTGCCTGATATGAGAATTGCTACTCCAGCTTTCTTTTGATTTCCGTTTGCATGGAATATCTTTTTCCATCCCCTCACTTTCAGTCTGAATGTGTCCCTAGGTCTGAAGTGGGTTTCTCGTAGACACCATATATAAGGGTCTTGTTTTTGTATCCATTCAGCCAGTCTATGTCTTTTGGTTGGAGCATTTAATCCATTTACGTTTAAGGTAGTTAGCAATATGTATGTTTTTAATTGCCATTTTCTTAATTGTTTTGGGTTTATTATTGTAGGTCTTTTCCTTCTCTTGTGTTTCCTGCCTAGAGAAGTTCCTTTAGCATTTGTTGTAAAGCTGGTTTGGTGGTGCTGAATTCTCTTAGCTTTTGCTTGTCTATAACGGTTTTAATTTCTCCATCAAATCTGAATGAGATCCTTGCTGGATACAGTAATCTTGGTTGTAGGTTTTTCCCTTTCATCACTTTAAATATGTCCTGCCACTCACTTCTGGCTTGAAGTTTCTGCTAAAAGATCAGCTATTAACCTTATGGGATTCCCTTGTATGTTATTTGTCACTTTTCCCTTGTTGCTTTTAATATTTTTTCGTTGTATTTAATTTTTGATAGTTTGATTAATATGTGTCTTGGATTTATCCTGTATGGGACTCTCTGCGCTTCCTGGCCTTGACTATTTCCTTTCCCATATTAGGGAAGTTTTCAACTATAATCTCTTCAAATATTTTCTCAGTCCCTTTCTCTTTCTCTTCTTTTTCTGGGACCCCTATAATTCGAATGTTGGTATGTTTAATGTTGTCCCAGAGGTTTCTGAGACTGTCCTCCATTCTTTTCATTCTTCTTTATTCTGCTCTGTGGTAGTTATTTCCACTATTTTATCTTCCAGGTCATCTATCCGTTCTTCTGCCTCTGTTATTCTGCTATTGATTCCTTCTGGAGAATTTTTAACTTCATTTACTGTGCTGTTCATCATTGTTTGTTTGCTCTTTAGTTCTTCTAGGTCCTTGTTAAATGTTTCTTGTATTTTCTCCATTCTATTTTCAAGATTTTGGATCATCTTTACTATCATTACTCTGAATTCTTTCTCAGGTAGACTGCCTATTTCCTCTTCATTTGTTTGGTCTGGTGGGTTTTTACCTTGCTCCTTCATCTGCTGTGTGCTTCTCTGTCTTCTCATTTTGCTTAACTTACTGTGTTTGGGGTCTCCTTTTCATAGGCTGCAGGTTTGTAGGTCCCGTTGTTTTTGGTGTCTGCCCCCAGTGGCTAAGGTTGGTTCAGTTGTGTAGGCCTTCTGGTGCAGGGGACTGGTGCCTGTCCTCTGGTGGATGAGGCTGGATCTTGTCTTTCTGGTGGGCAGGACCATGTCCGGTGGTGTGTTTTGGGGTGTCTGTGACCTTATTATGATTTTAGGCAGCCTCTCTGCTAATGGGTGGGGTTGTGTTCCTGTCTTGCTAGTTGTTTGGCATAGGTTGTCCTGCACTGTAGCTTGCTGGGTGTTGAATGGAGCTGGGTCTTGGCGTTGAGATGGAGATCTCTGGGAGAGCTTTCGCCATGTGATATTATGTGGAGCCGGGAGGTCTCTGGTCAGAGGCACAGGCCTGACACCCAGCCGGAGCACCAAGACCCTGTCAGCCACACGGCTGCTAGTGCTGGAGGGTCTCCTGCAGAGGCAGGGGTTGGCTGTGTTTCACCACGGGGACAAGAACACTGGCAGGAGTTCTGGGGAGTACTCCTTGGCAAGAGCCCTCCCAGAGTCCACCATTAGCCCTATCAAAGAGCCTGTCTAAGTTTATTTTTAATAATGACCATGTTGGGACTTCCCTGGTGGCGCAGTGGTTAACAATGCACCTGCCAATGCAGAGGACACAGGTTTGAGCCCTGGTCCAGGAAGATCCCACATGCCACGGAACAACTAAGCCAGTGCACCGCAACTACTGAACCTGTGCTCTAGAGCCCAAAAGCCACAACTACTGAGCCCGTGTGCCACAGCTACTGAAGCCCGCACCCTAGAGCCCATGCTCTGCAACAAGAAAAGCCAGGGCAGTGAGAAGCCCATGCACTGCAATAGTAGCCCCCACTTGCCACAACTAGAGGAAGCCTGTGCACAGCAACGAAGACCCAACACAGCCAAAAATAAATAAATAAATTTATATATAAAAAAATAATGACCATGTTTAACAGCTAGTTTGCAAAATTCCTGAAAGTTTAACTGACCCTTGTAAGACAGTACATCACTGCACTTATTCAAGTAACTTCTGTGATTCTTTAGTTCTCTGAGTTCCCAGTTTCCCTTCACTTTTTGTTTGATAATTCCTTACTGCCTTAGCAGCACTTTGATGCTTTTAATAAGATGTTCATTATATTTCACGTAGCATTATTAGTTGTTTTCAGCCATTTTGCCAACTGAATTAACCAAAGTCCTAGTGATTTAAAATATTCTACATTTTAGAAATTTAAAAGCTTTCTGTAAAAAGATCACATTATCTTATTTTATAGTGAGGCAAAAAATGTTCTTTCCTAAGAACTAAGTTACTACAAAGCACTTACAGTCTCAGTCAACATTTAAGATATTGGAGACCTAAACTCAATTCCTGATAATTTCTTAAATACGTGCCTTTCTTATTTTGTTCACTCTGTTCAGATTTTCATATTTACGGTCTTTACTTACTATTAATAATTCCTCATAACCATCTGTCCGTCTGTTCCAAAGATACTTCAATACTTTCCTCAAAGTTACTTTTCCTTTAAGCCTTCCATTTCATTCACCTAGCTAAGATTCCCATCTTTTCCTTTTGCTTCAATCAATTCATACTTTCAGCTCTAACAATTTCCACCTTACACCCATCCTGTGTACCCTTTCTTATATTTTATTTTGGAGGAAGTCTCATTTCTTTTTTCTGCTAAGTCATTTGCACCCCTCTTCTAGAAATTACACCACAACTCATTTCAGGAAAGCTACCATTGGAGAGAGCTAAAATGTTACCTAAGAGATAATCTCCACTAAGCATTTCAGAAATTCCTGAACCAAACTATATTTCCTGTCATGAAATATATTAGGGAGTCTCTGAACTACTGGCTGTAAGTTAAATAATATGTGTATGGTTATAAGAGGAGAGAAAATGTTTAATAGCAAACTTTCTGCATTTTATTCTGTTTTCAACTCCTCATCTTAGTTTGCACCTCCACACTTCAAGTGAAAAGATGGAGGAAAGCAGGGGGCAGAAGAGTGGGGAGAAATTTTACCTCCCCCAATTTCTTTGAAACTCGCAATCCCAACTATGAAGAATAAAACTCATTTATACTCTATAATGAAATATATTAATTAAATACACAGTTAACATCTGAGAGCAACAAGTATTACAGAATGGATATTATGACTGGTCTAGAAAAGAAAAATGGAAAGTTTCTGAGTAAGAAGTCAGGCTGGTTGTTTTAAGTAGTTAGGAAAGGGTAGAAAGGTATAGGAAGGAAAGTAAGATACTGAAAAAAATTAATTAGGAACCTGCTACAGAAAACCACTTTAAGAGATGTCATATGTTTGCAAAGAAATGCCACTAATCCAATACAACCTCTCCATTCAGTCTCCAGACTCTCTTTGGTTGTTACCAAAGGTAATTATGAAAATAAAATGAGAAGATGGGTTAAAACTCGATCTCTGCAACTCAGATTTAAATTAAACCTTTGAAACACAGAAAAGTGTCTCTGGCCAAACCTCTCAGCTTTTCTAGACTTCAGTCACTTTAAGATTAGGGACAGTAACACCAATCTCAAAGATTTTTTTTCTTCTTACAAAAACGAAATAAAAATACCTCATAAGTTTAAGACATGTCCAATGGGAAACAGAACATACATTTAATATAAGTTTAATTCTTTCCCTTTGCTCTTTTTCCTTTATAATATCAATATAATTAATATTTTCTGAACCAAAAAATAAGGTCTGGCAGTTGGTATAGTATACTTGAGGAACACTGAGATAAAACATTTTTGAGTTTAGGGTTTGTGAAGGGAGGTAGCTTTAATGTATAGTTGAGAGGTGTTCAAGGTGTGGGGACCACTTGGAACCCCAGAGTTGTCACAGAGATTATTTTACGCTGAAGACATCTGAGGTTCAACAAATGTAGAAAAAAGCCTTCTTAGAGCTTTTCTTATCTGACTAAAAGGAGCTACTTCTGGGAAATGAGGCTATTGTAAATCTCCTCTCTTGGGGAGCTTTATGGCCTTGAAGAAGATGGAAAGACCACTCATACTGTAGAGACAAACTATCACAAACTTTCTCCTAAAAATGTACTTTTCTTTCCTTAAGAAACCTATTTATTTTTCCCACAGAAGGCTTTTATCTCCACTTCCTTTTCCATACTATGTTAGGTAGATAAGCCTTTAACTTTAATCATTTAATGAGCCAACTCCTTCTTTTGTTGGCTCTGTGTATGCAGGCAAAATAAAATATTTTCTTCTGTTAATCTGTCTTCTGTCAGTTCAATTCATAGGGCCCAGCTACTGAAACTAAAAGGGAAGAGGAAAAGTTTTTTCTCCTCTACAAAGGGCTAGAATGAATCTTAATCACTTAACAGCTATGTAACTGGCAAGTTACTTAACCTTTTTGTGCCTTATTTTACTCAACTGTAATGTAAAATGATGGTAAAAGTGCCCACTTTATAGGGCTTTATGGGAATTAAAAGAGCTAATAAACATGGTTAGATGCCCGGCACACATTTTTTTCTATTATAGTCTATCACCCAGCCCACAGGAGAGTCTATAACTATAGACCAGGGACTATTTGTCCAAATTTTGTAACTTCTGGATATGGAGAAAAAACTAGAGTTATATTTTCAGTGCCCATGTTTGATTTCTGATTATAATTCCCCAGAATGCTTAGTAGTAAAGCTCTAAAAACAAACTGTTGCTTGTCTCTGGAGTTAGCAAAACTGGGGGAGCTAGGAGTTAAAGTCATTCTAAATGTATTGTGGAGATTATTTTTTCATACTTAGAGCCTATGTCATAAAAGTTCAAAGTATTCAGGCTGAAAAACTCATAACAGTATTTCATGGGAGACCAACAGGCAAGCTATAGATCCTAAAAGATAAAAACTTACTCTTACCAAAAAGTTTTCCTCTTCACTCTTAGTCTGTTTGTATGTATGTATATATGTCAGATTATCAATGAAGCCGAGAATCCCAATGGATTCGTCATTAATAAAGTGAAGATACTAACTGCAAGGAGATGACTGATTACCAGAGTATCAGGCCGACTCCTTTTGTACTTTGTAAAATAGCCCCCTCACTGAGAAAGAAAATCTGACTCTTATCTTCAATTTATATCCTTGGCCCTCACAGCAGCTACACACTGATGACACGGAATATGTTTTTTAGAAACAGTGCTGTACAACCAAAATACATTTGTTAAAACTACATAGTATTAAAACAGAACATAAAGCCATCAAGTCACTGCCTAATAAACAAACACTAGGTAAGTAGCAATACAGCAAGGAGGACAGGTAAGTTTTTAAAGTACCCAAAAGATGCTTTTAAATTTTAACTCTCTTATGTTTGGTCTTCTGTTATTCTTTATAGAATGTCATTTCTTCTCTCTGCCTATCTAAAGACTACCCATTTTTCAGGTTTCCAGTTAAGCCCCAATTGTACTCTATGGCATTTTTTCCTCATACCAGGCAATATGATTTACCTCCTTTTGAATTCCTAAGGCAGTGTTTGTTTTCTGTGCTCTATTGGTACTTACCTTGTGTTTATTAGGCAATGACACCATAGCTATGGTAAAAGAATATAGTATAAATCAATACTGCCAGACTAAACACTCATCAAAATATTCCCAGTGAAAAGTATCTAGATTTTGAAGGCAACAGACCTGGGACTGAAGCTTAGCTATTACTAGCTTTGTTATTTGACTCTATATCATCATCTGTATGTAGGGATATAGCTATGTGTTTCACAAGCCTCTAGAGCAAGGCTTAAATAAACAAAAAGCCAACAGGCACCTAAATAAACATACAATTATAAACTGTGTTGAGTTGTTTAAAGAAAAAAATGTCACAGTGCTATGACAAATGGAATTATGAGAAGGAGCCAATCATATAAAGAATAGGGGGAAAGAATATTCTAAGAACAAACAGAATGAACAGAGAATTAGGAAAATACTTGGTGTAATCAAGGGTCTGAAAGAAGAAGTCCTGTGTGGTTAGAGCTGAAGGAGCAAAGGAAGGAATAGAGGGCATGCAGTGAAGCCAAATGTACTGTGCTATGCTCAATCACACAGGGCCTTGCAGGCACTATTAAAGGCTTTGGATTTTATTCAGAGTATAATTGGAAGTGTTTTAAATAGAAAGTGATACAATCCAATCTTTGTATTTAAAAAGATCATTTTGGCTGATGAATGGATTGGAGAAAGTCAAGAAAGAAGTAAGAAGACTTGCTAGAGGCTATTAGAATAGGTAAGATATGATAGTGGGTTTGGTAAGGGTAGTGGCCGAGACATAGAGGTTGAGAAAAAGGGAGGGAAGTCAAGGATGACTCCTCGCCTTCTGGCTTAACCATCAATGGAAGTGCCATTTACTGAGGGAGTAAAAGAATTGTTTCAGTCATGCTCAGTTTTGAACATTAAAGAGATATACACCTGGGGAAATCAAACAGGACAAAAAGTCAGGTGTTGAGATGTTTGGAAAAAAAGATATATACACAAGACTAATTAATATAAGGGTCTAACCTTGAAACATAGAAGATGTCTGCTAAATAGCAGCTACTTGGATAATCAACATACAATGCAAATTCTCCTTGATACAAAAGTAGCTCCATCAAGATGAGAATAGTTTAAACTTTTGAACACAACTAAAGAAAAAGTATCAATCAGAAAGATTCATACAGAAAAAAAGTACAGAAATCACAAAAAAAGAGCAAAAGAAAAAAAATAGAGTACAAGCACAGAAAAAGATAATCTGAAAGAGATTCCTAGGTCCATGCAATAACTATCCTAGGAAAAGGGTAGCCCACCCTTGACAACCATCAGTGGCAAGTATACCTACTGCATACAGGGGTACATTAGGCTTAGTTAAGAGTCACTAAACATAAAAGTGGTTAAATTAACAATCCTTGTTCAGATCTATGCTCACCAAGCATTAGAGCAATTCTTCCTTTTATCAATCAATTTTTACCTCCTTATTAATAACTTAATATTTTTATTGGGTTCCAGAAGTTTTTTTTCTAATTTAACTATTTTATATTGGAATATAGACAATTAACAATGTTGTAATAGTTTCAGGTGCACAGCAAAGGGACTCAGACATACATATATATGTATCCATTCTCCCGCAAACTCCCCTCCCATCCAGGCTGCCACATAACATTGAGCAGAGTTCCCTGTGCTATACAGTAGGGTCCTTGTTGGTTGTCCATTTTAAATATAGCAGTGTGTACATGTTGATCCCAAACTCCCTAACTATCCCTTCCCCTACTTCTTTCCCCCAGGTAACCATAAGTTCATTCTCTAAGTCTGTGAAATCTGTTTCTGTTTTGTAAATAAGTTCATTTGTATAATTTCTTTCAGATTCCACATATAAGGGATATTATACGATATTTCTCTTTCTGACTTACTTCACTCAGTATGACAATCTCTAGGTCCATCCACGTTGCTCCAAATGGCATTATTTCTTTTTAATAACTGAGTAATATTCCATTGTATATATGTACCACATATATATGTACCACATATACATATGTATATGTACCACACCTTCTTTAGTCTCTGTTGATGGACATTTAGGTTGCTTCCATGTCTTAGCTACTGTAAACAGTGCTGCAGTGAACACTGGGGTGCATGTACCCTTTCGGACCATGTTTTTCTCTGGATATATGCCCAGGAGTGGGACTACAGGGTCATATGGTAGCTCTATTTTTACTTTTCTAAGGAACCTCTATATCGTTCTCCATATAGCTATACCAATTTACCTTCCCACCAACAGTGTAGGAGGGTTCCCAACTCTCCATACCCTCTCCAGCATTTACTGTTTGTGGATTTTTTGATGATAGCCATTTTGACTGCCATGAGGTGATATCTCATTGTAGTTTTGATTTGCATTTCCTCTAATAATTAGTGATGTTGAACATCTTTTCATGTGCTTCTTGGCCATTTGTATGTCTCTGGAGAAATGTCTATTTAGGTCTTCTGCCCATTTTTTTTATTGGGCTGTTTGTTTTGATGATATTAAGCCTCATGAGCTATTTGTAAATTTTGGAGACTAATCCCTTGTTGGTCACGTCATTTGCAAATATTTTCTCCAAATCTGTGGGTTGTCTTTCCATTTTGTTTATGGCTTCCTTAGCTGTGCAAAGAATTTTGAGTTTAATCAGGTCCCATTTGTTTATTTTTGTTTTTATTTCCATTATTCTGGGAGATGGCTCAAAAAAGATATTGCTGTGATTTATGTCAGAGCGTGTTCTGCCTATGATTTCCTCTGGAGTTTTATAGGGTCCAGTCTCACGTTTAGGTCTTTAATCCATTTTGAGCTTATTTTTGTGTATGGTGTTAAAGAATGACCTAATTTCATTTTTTTACACGTATCTGTTCAGTTTTCCCAGCACCATTTGTTGAAGAGACTGTCTTTCCACCATTGTGTAGTCTTGCCTCCTCTGTTGTAGGTTAATTAACCATAGATGCATGGGTTTATTTCTGGGCTTTCTATCCTATTCCACTGATCTATATTTCTATTTGTGTATCAGTAGCATACTGTTTTGATGACTGTATTTTTGTAGTATAGTCTGAAGTCAGGGAGTCTGATTCCTTCAGCTCCATTTTTCTTTCTCAAGATTGCTTTGGCTATTCAGGGTCTTTTGTGTCTCCATACAAATTTTAAGATGTTTTACTCTAGTTCTGTGAAAAATGCCATTGGTAATTTGATAGGGATTGTACTGAACATGTAGAATGCCTTGGGTAGTCATTTTGACAGTGTTGATTCTTCCAATTCATGCCATCTGAGTCTTCTTTTATTTCTTTCATCAGTGTCTTATAGTTTTCGGAGTACAGGTCTTTTGTCTCCTTAGGTAGGTTTATTCCTAGGTATTTTATTCTTTTTGACGTGATGGTAAATGGAATTGTTTCTTGAATTTCTTTTTCTGATCTTCCATTGTTAGTGTATAGAAATGCAACAGATTTCTGTATTAATTTTGTAACCTACAACTTCACCAAATTCATTGATGAGCTCTAGTAGTTTTCTGGTAGCATCTGTAGGATCTTCTACGTAAAGTATCATGTCATCTGCAAACAGTGACAGTTTTACTTCTTCTCCAATTTGGATTCTTTTTATTTCTTTTTCTTCTCTGATTGCCATAGCTAGGACTTCCAAGACTACATTGAATAAAAGTGGCAAGAGTGGACATCCTTGTCTTGTTCCTGATCTTAGAGGAAATGCTTTCAGCTTTTCACCATTGAGTATGATGTTAGCTGTAGGTTTGTTGTATATGGCTTTTATTATGTTGACATATGTTCACTCTATGCCCACTTTCTGGAGAGTTCTTTGTTTTTTTCTCATAAATGGGTGCTGAATTTTGTCAAAAGCTTTTTCTCCATCTATTGAGATGATCATATGGTTTTTATTCTTCAATTTGTTGATGTGGTATATCACAATGATTGATATGCGGATACTGAAAAATCCTTGCATCCCTGGGATAAATCCCACTTGATCATGGTGTATAATCCTTTTCATGTATTGTTGGATTCAGTTTGTTAATGTTTTGTTGAGGACTTCTGCATCTATGTTCATCAGCCTGTAATTTTCTTTTGTGGTATCTTTGTCTGGTTTTGGTATAAGGGTGATGGTGGCCTCATAGAATGAGTTTGGGAGTGTTCCTTCCTCTGCAATTTTGTGGAACAGTTTCAGAAGGATAGGTGTTAGCTTATCTAAGTGTTGATAGAATTTGCCTGTGAGGCCATCAGGTCCTGGACTTTTGTTTGTTGGGAGTTTTAAAATCACAGTTTCAATTTCAGTGCTTGTGATTGGTCTGTTCATATTTTCTGTTTCTTCCTGGTTCAGTCTTGGAAGACTGTACCTTTCTAGGAATTTGTCTATTTCTTCCAGGTTGTCCATTTATTGGCATATAGTTGCCTGCAGTAGTCTCTTATGATGCTTTGTATTCCTGTGGTGTCAGTTGTAACTTCTCCTTTTTCATTTATAATTTTATTGATTTGAGTCCTCTCCCTTTTTTTCTTGATGAGTCTGGCTAAAGATTTATCAATTTTGTTTATCTTTTCAAAGAACCAGCTTTTAGTTTCATTGATCATTGCTATTGTTTTGTCTCTATTTCATTTATTTCTGTTCTGATCTTTATGATTTCTTTCCTTCTACTAACTTTAGGTTTTGTTTGTTCTTCTTTCTCTAGTTCCTTCAGATGTAAGGTTAGGTTGTTTACTTGAGATTTTTCTTCTTTCCTGAGGTAAGATTGTATTGCTATAAACTTCCATCTTAGAACTGCTTTTGCTGCATCCCACAGGTTTTGTATCATTGTGCTTTCATTTTCATTTGTCTCTAGGTATTTATTTCTTTCTTGATTTCTTCAGCGATCCACTGGTGGTTTAGTAGCATATTGCTTAACCTCCACGTGTTTGTGTTTTTTATAGTTTTTTTTTGTAGTTTATTTCTAATCTCATAGCATTGTGATTGGAAAAGATGTCTGATAAGATTTCAATTTTCTTAAATTTACTGAGGCTCGCCTTGTGTCCTAGCATGTGGGCAATCCTGGAGAATGTTCTGTGTGCACTTAAGAGGAATGTGTATTCTGGTTCTTTCGTATGGAATGCTCTACAGATATCAATTAAGTCCATCTGGTCTCATGTGTCATTTAAGGCCTCTGTTTCCTTATTTATTTTCTGTCTGGATGACACGTCCACTGATGAAAGTGGGGTGTTAAAGTCCCCCACTATTATTGTGTTACTGTCAATTTTTCCCTTTATGGCTGTTAGTATTTGCCTTATATATTGAGGTGCTCCCATGTTGGGTGTATACATATTTACAATTGTTATATCTTCTTCTTGGATTGATGCCTTGATTGTTATGTAGTGTCCTTCTTTGTCTCTTAAAACAGTCTTTCAAGTCTATTATGTCTGACGTGAGTATTGCTACTCCAGCTTTCTTTTGATTTACAGTTGCATGGAGTACCTTCTTCCATCCCCTCACTTTCAGTCTGTATGTGTCCCTAGGTCTGAGGTGGGTCTCTCGTAGACTGTGTATATATGGGTCTTGTTTTTGTATCCACTCAGCCAGTCTATGTCTTTTGGTTGGCGCATTTAATACATTTACATTTAAGGTAATTATCGATATGTGTATTTCTGCCATTTTCTTAATTGTTTTGGGTTTGTTTTTGTAGGTCTTTTTTCTTCCCTTCCTCTTTTGTTTTCTTCTCTTGTGGTTTGGTGACCATCTTTAGTGCTGTGTTTGAGTTGCTTTTTCTTTTTTTGTGTGTGTATCTATTGTAGTTTTGGGGCTTGCTGTTCCCATGAGGTTTTGATATAACAGTCTATATGTACAAGGCTTTTTTTTTTTTTTAAAGTTGCTAGTCTCCTTCCTGCCTAGAGGAGTTCCTTTAGCATTTGTTGCAAAGTGGTCTGGTGGTGCTGAATTCTCTTAGCTTTGGCTTGTCTGTAAGGCTTTTGATTTCTCTGTCAAATATGAATGAGAACTGGGTACAGTATTCTTGGTTGTAGAGTATTCTTGGTTGTAGGTTGTAGGTTCTTCCCTTTCATCACTTTAAATATGTCATGCCACTCCCTTCTGGCTTTCGGAGTTTCTGCTGAGAAATCAGCTGATAACTTAATGGGAGTTCCCTTGTATGTTGTCATTTTTCCCCTACTGCTTTCAAATAATTTTTCTTTGTCTTTACTTTTTGTCAATTTGATTACTACATGTCTCGGTGTGTTTCTCCTTGGGTTTCTCCTGCCTAGGACTCTCTGTGCTTCCTAGACTTGGTTGACTGTTTCCTTTCCCATGTTAGGGAAGTTTTCAGCTATTATTTCTTCAAATATTTTCTCAGGCCCTTTCTCTGTCTTTTCTCTTTCTGGAACCCCTATAATGCGAATGTTGGTGTGTTCAATGTTGTCCTTAGGCTGTCTTTATTTCTTTTCATTCTTTTTTCCTTATTCTGTTCTGCAGCAGTGATTTCCACAATTCTGTCTTCCCAGTCACTTATCAGTTCTTCTGCCTCAGTTATTCTGCTATTGATTCCTTCTAGTGTATTTTTCATTTCAGTTATTGTATTGTTCATTTTTTTGTTTGTTCTTTAGTTCTTCTAGGTCTTTGTTAAACATTTCTTTCATCTTCTTAATCTTTGCCTCCATTCTGGATCATCTTCACTATCATTATTCTGAATTCTTTTTCTGGAAGGCTGCCTATCTCCACTTCATTTAGTTGTTTTTCTGGGATTTTATCTTGTTCCTTCACCTGCGACATAATCCTCTGCCTTTTCATTTTGTTTAACTTTCTAGGATTGTGGTTTTCATTCTGCAGGCTGCAGGATTATAGTTCTTCTTGCTTCTGCTGTCTGCCCTCTGGTGGATGAGGCTATCTAAGAGGCCTGTGCAAGCTTCCTGATGGGAGGGACTGGTGGTGGGTAGAAATGGGTCTTGCTCTGGTGGGCAAAGCCTTGCTCAGTAAAATTTTAATCCACTTGTCTGCTGACGGGTGGGACTGTATTCCCTCCCTGTTGGTTGTTTGGCCTGAGGCAACCCAGCACTGGAGCCTACAGGCTGTTTGGTGGGGCTAATGGTGGCCTGAGGGAGGGCTCACGTCAATGAGTACTTACCAGAACTACTGCTGCCAGTGCCCTTGTTCCCCTTGGTGAGCTACAGTCACCCCCTGCCCCTGCAGAAGACCCTCCAACACTAGCAGGTAGGTTTGGTTCAGTCTCCTATGGGGTCACTGCTCCTTTCCCTTGGGTCCTAGTGTGCACAAGACTTTGTGTGTGCTCCAAGAGTGGAGTCTCTGTTTTGCCCAGTCCCGTGGAAGTCCTGCACTCAAATCCTGCTGCCTGTCAAAGCCAGAATCCCTGGGGATTGCTAGTCCTGTTGCTGGACCCCCACGCTGGGATGCTGACGTGGGGCTCAGAACCTTCATTCCAGTGGGAGAACTTCTGTGGTTTAATTGTTCTCCAGTTTGTGGTTCGCCCACCTGGCAGGTATGAGATTTGATTTTATCATGATTGTGCTCCCCCTTCCCATCTCACTGAGGCTTCTCCTTTGTCTTTGGATGGGGGATATCTTTTTTGGTGGGTTCCAGTGTCTTCCTGTGAATGGTTGTTCAGCAGTTGTGATTTCAGTGCTCTTGTGAGAGGAGGTGAGCACACGTCCTTCTACTCCGCCATCCTGAACCAATACTCCAGAAGATTCTTTCTTGATAAAAATTAACTAGAATATGTCTGAATTTTGACCATTCTGAGTTAACTTTTTATCATGCTGTGTCTTTTCAATGTAAAGTTACTTCTTTTTAATCTAGTAAAGTTTTCCTGAATGAATTATAATTGCAAGCATTTATTCTTTTCTTTTAAAAAAATTTACTTTTTCCAGAAAGTCTAATTAAGTATATCCTGTGTGTGTGTGTATATATAAAAGTATATATATATATATAATTGCCTGTCTTTTCTAACCTTTAAAAATTCTCTTCGTTTCTATTTCATTTTGTTTACTTTTCCTATTGTATCCTTTATGTCTCCTATTGATTGTTCTGCAGTGTCTCTTTGACTTTGTGTTCCAATTTAAGAAATTGGTTTGCTTTCTTCTTTCCTGGGTTCTGCTAGCTCAAAATTAAACTCTGGTTGTTAAGCCATCTCTTCGACTACTTTGTGGTCTTCTTTCAAAGAAGTGAATGCATAAATTGTTTAAGAACATTAAAATCAAAGTTTCATCTGATACGTGCCAATTTTTTTTTTGTGTGTGTAAATGCATGTTTGTGACAACTTTTATCTCTTGCTAAGCTTTGCTATTTGTTTCCATGTCTCCTTATTAATATCTTTGTATGAATGCCAGGCTAATTCCTTTTAAATTGCTTATTACTGAATGAGTTGGCTGGACCAGAAAGTTTGGGGTGCAGGGTGGGGATGGAAGCACAGGTTATTTTTACAGCCTTTAAAACCAAAAGACTGCCTTGATAGCATCAGATAATCTGACAGACTGTTTTAACCAAATACTTCCTTTAAACAAAACCACATCAAGGATGGCTTCCGCTCTAGCTTGCTCACTCCAATTTTATGTGGCCTGCCATAAACAAGGGATAATGTTTTTATACTTCAAAAACAAGCCCCCCACCTTTAGGAAGTACAATTTTCTGTCATATTCTATGTTCTGCTACCACTGAGCATTCTCAACATTCCATGCTTTTACTCTTCCCTTCTTTACATGTAGCTTTTGCCAGATCTTAACCTGCTTAAGCAGCCTTTGCCTGTATTTTGTTGTCTAGGTATTATACCTGTCTTCTTAGTTTTGCTTAATGTGAAGTGAAGCTTTATGGGTAGAAATATGTGTTTATTTTCCTTGTTGCTTTTGTGTGTTTTCTGGGGAGGTCAAGGAGCAGATATTGACTTACCCTTAATCATACCTAAATAGTCTATATTTCTCATAAACATATAAATAAGAGGCTTTCTATAATAATAAGCAAGCACTGATTATAATTTGTTTCCGTATAATATGCCTATGGGGCAAGAATGTGTTGGCCAGAAGATAAAAGCATGTGTAGTCCCACTGGTAGTTTTGTTTCTCACAAAAATTAATGAATTAGCATTCTGACTTCATATATTAATCCCTATTTGCTTATTAATGTGATTTATTTGGAACTTACCCCTTACATAAATGAATTTATTCTTGTTCAGTTACTGAAACTAGAATGCTGAGGTTTATAAGAAATATTATGAAATAGCAAGCAATGCCCAACATACTATTTTGATCAGGTAAAACACATATTAGGTTTTGTTACAGAAATAAATTCCACTCCAAGAAAAGAATAATACATGTAACAGCTGCTAAATCATAGAATGATTCACCTGGCTCCTTTAGTCACATCATTCTTTCCTTCTTCACCTTGTTTGTGAACATTAACTAGTGTGTTATGTATTCTTTTGGGTGTTTAAGCTTTTTAAATTCCACTGAGGTTTTACTGAAGTGGTTATGTTGATGTAAACTAGAATCTTATGTATGTGTAATATGACCTCAAATTTTCCATTATCACCTTCTCCTAGTTGGAACTCGGTAAGGTCAAGTCCATGATACCTCACTATTTAGAAAAATATATCTCAAACTTACATTCTTTCTCTTTAAGTAACAATAAAGGCTATTAGAAACATATCTTAAACCCTGTTATTAATAAATATAACCTAATTCAAAGGTCAAAAAATACTGAAATAACCTAATTTTCTTTGGCAAAATTACTATCTTGCTTTTCAACCACTGAGTTAGTCAAAGGTATACTTAAAGGTATGTGTTTGGTGAGATGACACATTTAAAAAGATGAACTCCTGAAAATTAATCCAAATAATAAAGAAATATTCAAAGAGTTGGCAGATACAAGTTCCTACATTCTATTAAAAACTCTTTGATCTGGATAGTGAATTAAGTTCAAACTAAACAAATAACAGATTAATAAATCAGACAAAAATATAAAAAGAAAGTTAAGCTTGGGAAGTTAAACATTATTAAGAGGAAGACTTCAAAAACTGAAATAAAAAATAAATACAGACAACAAGAATTTATTACCTTCAGGTCGATATTGTGCAACAATTGTGACAGCTTGGCCAGCATTTTTTAAAGCAGCTGCTGCCTGCTCATGGCTGGCAGTTCTGAGGTCAACACTGTTTACCTGTAAATTAAACCACATATTAAATTCGAAAGAAAATCATCACACTGATTAGAAATCACAATAGCCTATTCTTTGAGCAGGCATAGATTAAAAAAAATTACTTGCAATTACTTTATCACTAAAATATTTTCTTGTTCTGATTTACTAAAAATATGTTATACAGTAGAACAAAAATATATTGTATAGTCAATCAAAACAATTTATTCACTTAAAATATTCATTTTTTCACTTTGTCAAGTGAACAAATCCAAAACATTTTCCCCTGAGTTTTCCAGAAGGTTGTCTATCAATCTCTTGAGAAATGTACCTTAATTTGACAACTTGAAAAATCAACAAGTGTCATCATTTTGTACATTTCATTTCACCAGTAACTCAGGCAATGAGAGGGAAATTCATTTTGTTTACAGCATCCTTTCAACTCCTGCCACATTTTCACTATTACTCATTTCAGTTTCAATGCTCTTCCTTCCTTTCCCAAACTAAAGCTTCCATTCTTTTGGAGTAACAGGAAAGCAATTACTTTAAGTATGAAAATAGCTCAGATTTCACGGACTGACATTTAAACACAGTAAATGTTATTAAATGAGCAAGAAGACTTTTTTTAAAAACAGGGACCTTCCTTGGGTAAAATAATTAATGAGGTGATCAATCCCACTCTAGAAGAATAGGCAACTTCATTCTTATTTCTGAAAGGCTGCCAGCACCTAGTACGCTGCAAGGTACACTATCTTTAGAGACTGAACCTTTTCCACTACAAGAAAAACTTAATAGAACATTAATGTGAGCATTAAACTTAAATGTAATTAACTTTAAATATTTAAGTTGGCTTTTTTCCCTAAGAACCATGAATGAATAAAATACAGCAATGGGGGCTTCCCTGGTAGCACAGTGGTTGAGAGTCCGCCTGCTGATGCAGGGGACACGGGTTTGTGCCCCGGTCCGGGAAGATCCCACATGCCATGGAGCGGCTGGGCCCGTGAGCCATGGCCCGCTGAGCCTGTGCTCCACAACGGGAGGGGCCACAGCAGTGAGAGGCCCGCATACCGCGCAAAAAAAAAAAAAAAAAAAAAAATACAGTAATGTTTGGGACCTTTACTGAATATTTTTGGAAAGAAGAACTGTCACACAATTTTAGTATGACAGCCTGCTTCATTGATGTCTAATCTAAGACCTGTTAAAAATTACATACCAATTTTGGAAAATTTGACTATAGCCCAGAAATTCCTGGGATCATAAAATTTACATAAAAGAACATTTTTAATGTTTAATGTAAAACATTTAAAGACCTGATGTTTTACATTATCTATAAAGGATATTACTGTGTAACTAAGTTAAAATGTACAGACACCTCTTGAATGAAAATCAAGATCCAAAAACCTTAATCTAAACAAGTGTAACATAATGTGGCTTTATTAGAGAATATCTCTAGCTTAATATCTTATTAGAGAATAACTGAACACAATGTATAAATAGTTCTATATTGAACATAAAGAAAATCCTCCTAATTTCTAGCAGAAAAAATTAGAGAATATAAAAGGTAGACAAACTTTCATAGATTATTTTAGAAAAGATCACAATTTTTAATGAATTATTCCTGAGCACTGGATCCCTTTGTTACAGAAAAGATCTGAAAACAACCTACATAGATTCAAAGGAGAATAATTTGTTAACAAGACTACAAATTAAATTGTTCCTAAATAATGCCAAACATTTTAATGGAATACATTATCAAGGATATTTTAGAAGAAATCCTGGTGCTGAGAAACATATCATGTAAACAGACTTAGGGTCACTTTTTTATGGAGATACAATTTATATAAAATCCAAACTTTTAAAGTGTACAATTTGTGTTTTTCAGTACATTCACAAGCATGTGCAACCATCACCATGCTTTAATTCCAAAACATTTTCATCAGCCCCCACCCCCAAAAAACCCACTACCCATTAACATTCATTCCTCCCTTCCCTCTCCCCTTAGACCCTGGCAACCACTATTCTACTTTCTAACTCTAAGGATTTGTCTGTTCTGTACATTTTATATAAAAGGAAGATTACAATATGTGGCCATTTGTGTTTGGCTTCTTCACTTAGCTTGTTTTCATGGTTCATCCTTGTTTTAGCCTGTTTTAGTACTTTGTTACTTATTATGGCTGAATCATATACCCCATTGTATGGATATTCCATATTTTGTTCATCCACTTTGTTAAATTTATTCTTTTTGATACTATAAATAAAATTATTTTCTTAATTTCACTTTCAGGTTGTTCAACTCTGGTATATTAGAAACACAACTGTTTCTTGTATAGTGATTCTCTGTCCTGCAAACTTGTTGAGCTTGGTTATTATCTCTAATAGTTTTTTTGCATTTCCTAAGATTTTCTATATATAAGATCATGGCATCTGCAAATAAGAGATAATTTTCCTTCTTCCTTTTTAATCTAGAAAGCTTTTATTTCTTTTTCTTGCCTAACTGCCCAATCTAGAAACTCCAGCACAATGTTGAATAAAAGTGGCATGAGTGGACACCTCTGTCTTGTTTCTGATCTCACAGGGAAAGCTTTCAGTGTTTCAGCATTTAGTGTGACATAAGTTATCAGTTTTTCATAGACATCTTTTATCAGGTTGAGGAAGTTCTCTACTATTCCTAATTTGTTTGGTGCTTTTAAGATGCAAGCTGTTGGTTTTTGACAGGAGCTTTTTCTGTTGAGATGGTCATGTGGCTTATATCCTTAACTCTATTAACATGGTGTTTTACTTTGGTTATCCCTGTGTTGAACCAACTATGCATTCCTTGGACAAATTCCACTTGGTTATGGGGTATAATCCTTTTTTAATGCTGGTGTACAATCCTTTTTCTATCTGCTGAATCCAGATGGCTATTTTGTTGAGGATTTTTACATATAAATTCATAAGGGATATTGTAGTTTTCTTTTCTTGTGATGTCTTTGTTTGGTTTGATGTAAGAATAATATTGGCCTTGTAGAATGAGTTGGGAAGTGTTCTTCACACCTATTCCCTTTTGGGGGAAGAGTTTGTGAATGGTGCTAATTCTTCTTTAAACGTTCTATAGATTGCACTAGTGAGGCCATCTGGTCCTGGGTTTTTTCCTTTGTGGGAAGTTTTGATTATCAATCTCCTTAATTGTTACAGGTCTACAGTTATAGTTTCCATTTCTTCTTGAGTCAGTTTCAAATGTTTATGTCTTTCTAGAAATTTATCAACAATTACACAATATGTATAACTATATATCACACATAATCTATATAACACATATATTATAAAATGTTCTTAGATTTTGAGAAATAATTTTTTTCCTAAAGTCTACTTTGTTTGATACTTGTATAGCCATTTTATGTGTTTCTTGGTTTCTGTTTGCATAGCATATCTTTTTCAACCTTTTACTTTCAACGAAGATTGAATCTAAAGTGTGTCTGTTGTAGAAAGTATATAATTTGATCTTTTTAAATCTACCCTGTCAATATCTGTCTTTTAGTTGGAGTATTTAACCCATTTACCTTCAATGTAATTTATCGAAAAAAAAGATTTATGCCATCCATTTTGCTATTTGTTTTCTTCACACCTTGTCTTTTTTGTTCCTCTATTCCTCCATTACTAACTTCTTTTGTAAAATAGGTATTTTCCACTGTACTATCTTAATACCCTTTAAAAAAATTATATATATTTTGAGTTATTTGCTTAGTGGTTTCTCTAGATCATAATTAACATTTTATAACCATTTACTCTGAATTAACACCAACTTAGTTTCAATAGCATATAAGAACTCTGCTCTTATAATTCTGTGCCCTCTATACCCCCTGTGATACTACTGTCATATAAACTACATCTTTATACAGTATGTGTGTGCCCATCAACACAGATTTAAAATTATTGCTTTATTTAGTTGTTTAAATTATAAAGGAGAAAAAAAAAGTTACAAACAAAAAATGCACTTATGCTGTTTTACATTTATCTATATAGTTACTTTTAACAGTGCTCTTTATTTCTTCATACGGATTTGTGCTACTCTCTAATGTCCTTTCTTTCTGGTCTGAGGGATTCTCTTTAGTACTCCTTGTAGGGCAGGTTTACTGTCTATAAGAGAAGTTAAGGAGATTAATAACTTCCTTAGCTTTTGTTTACCTGGGACTCAGATCTGTCCTTCATTTCTGAAGGATAGTTTGGGTATAGAAACCTTGGACAATGGCTTTTTTCTTTCAGAATTGCCTTCTGGCCTCCATGATTCTGACAAGAAATCAACTGTTAATCTTACTGAGGATTCCCTGTAATCAGTGATTTTTCTTTGCTTTCAGGATTCTCCCTTTGTCTTTTGATATTTGATTATGATTTATCTGTGGTGTGGATCACTTCAAGTTTATTCTACTTGTAGTTCACTGAGCTTCTCAGATGTGTACAACGTTTTTCATTAAATTTGGGAAGTTTTTTGCCATTATTTATTCAAATATTCTTTCTGCCTCTTTCTCTCTCTCTTGTCATTCTGACTTCATTATACATACATTGGTACACTTGACGGTATCCCCACAGGTATCTGAGCCTCTGACAATTTTTCTTAATTCTTTTTTCTTTCTGTTCTTCAGTCTGGGTAGTCTTAATGGACATATCTTCAAGTTGGCGGATTTTTTTCTTTTGCCAGGTCAAATCTGCTGTTGAACTTGTCTAGAGGATTTTTTTCCCCTTCATTTCAGTTATTGTACTCTTCAACACCAGAATTTGTTTCTTTCTTTTTCATAAAAGAAATCTCTTTATTGACATACTCTACTTGGTACGTTATTGTTCCTATACTTTCCTTACATTCTTTAGACATGGTTTCCTTTAGTTCTTAGAATATATTTAAAATATCTGATTTAAAATCTTTGTCTAGTAGTAGTGTTGGGCTTCCTTACAGTTTCTACTGATTGCTTTTCCCCCGGGTATATTTTCTTGTTTTGCTGCATGTCTCAATTTTTTGTTGAAAACCGGACATTTAAAATAATATAAAGTAGCAATTCTGGGTATAAGATCTGTCCTCCTACCCAGGGCTTGATATTACTGCTGTTTGTTATAGTAGTTGTTTGGTGACTTTTCTGAATTCTGTAAGGTTTGTATTCTTTGTTGTATGTGCCAGTGAAGTGTCTGCCTGATTAGCAGAGTGGTCAGTTAATGACTGGACAGAGACTTCATTAAATGTGCACATGTTGGGTAATGTCTTCAACAATCAGCTAGGCAACTGATGATTCTGCCTTAATCTTCACTTCCTTCTTGCACAGAGTCTCACGGTCAGCAAGAGGTGAGAGTTTAGGGCCTTTTCAGGTCTTTCCTGAGCAGGCACACAATCCAAGACCATGCATGTGTCCTCCTAGATTCCAAAGTATAAGAGCTTTTCAAAGGTCCTATGGAGAGTTCACTCCCTACCTTTTCCTTTTAAGTTTTTGATTAGTCTACTGTTTGCCCCAACTGTTACCAATGTCTCAGGCAGCCATAATATGCCTGTAATTGTTTTTGCAATTACCCCAAGGGAAAAGGCTTTTGCACTGGTGGAGCTTTGAATCAGGTCAAATACAGGGAACCTTTCAAAAAGGATGTTCCAAGAACCCACCAGACAGGTCAAATTATGACAGTTCTTTGGAAAAGAAGCTCTGAACATTCTACCACCATTTTGCTCTCTCTAGTGGCTGTTGGGCCACTGGTTCTCACTGAAAAGGTGGGCTATTTTTCAAGGCTAATGTGGTGATAGAGAGCCAGGGATGGGACTTAGGCAAATTAAAATTCTACAAAGCTCATTCTTACAGAGATTCAGCAATTTTTTTTTTTTTGAGTAAACACTTCCTGAATGGCTGTCAGTCTTTGGTTAATTTCCAGAGTTCTGAAAAAGTTTATTCTAAAAACAATTTTGGCCACTTTTCTCACTGTTTTTATGAAGGAGAGAATTTCTGTTGAACTCTCTTGGGTCATGTTCCATGTTTCTAAATTTTCAGGGAATATCAACTATATCCTGCCCTATGCTTGTCATCACTGGAAATAACAGTAATATTTCCATTTATACCATAGTGAAAAATGCACTGTCCAACATCTGTACAATAATAAATCTTAACTTAAAAAGCTTCTTTCTTCAACAAAATTAAATATATCAAAGGGAATATTTTATAAAAATTATTATTTCCCTGCCTTCCCAAATATTTATGCTTTTCTCAGTAATGTGGGTTATCATTAAGAACATCAATAACAGGGATGTCTTTAGAACAGTGGTTCACAAGGTTTGGTCCCAGGAGCAGCAACATCAGTATCTCACGGAAACTTGTAAGAAATATAAATTTTCAGATCCTATCCAAGTCATACTGAATCAGAAACTTTGGGGATGGAATCTAGGAATCTGTTTTTTAGTAACGCCTTGAGGTTATCCTGATACAAGCTGAAGACTGAAAATAGCTAAATTTTGTGTAAAGAGGTACTTAAATAAGTGTTTCTGGGTTTTATTTTAGTTTTGAATATCTTTTCTCATGTTTTTCTCTTGTTCCTAAGGTCTTTCCTATTGCTTCTCAGGTATTTCCCTAGAGCAGCTTAGTAACCATTAAAATATTTAAGATTATGGATGTATACTGACAAACAGAAGGCTGAATTTAACTTACAGTAACATTAGCGCAAGCAACTGGTTGGGAGGGTCTGGGTCTTTCAGTTTTAAAACTTAGCCTAAAGGGGTTTCCAGACATGGGGCTTTCAGTGCTAAAATTGGGAAAGTTCTGGGTGAACCACGTTGTGTTCATCAGAGTAACATATTCTAGCAGTGTGACAGTAACACACATAAAGAGGTCCCACATGGACAATTTAAAAAACATATATTTTTGTTTTGAGTTTTTCACACATACCTCTAAGCCAACTGAGAATTAATTTTGACACAAGGTGTGAAGTGAGGCTCTAAGCTAATTTTATTCCGCTAAGCAACTAGCTAATTTCTCCAACATTTATTTTTTAAAAATTCATTCCTTATCACTAATTTGCCCTTATACTGTAAATTATTTTTAAAACTTAAATTACAGTATAACTTACAAGCAATAAAATGTACAAATTTAAACAGTTCAGTTGGAAGGATTTTTGACAACTGTATATGCCCATGAAACTAAAACCCCAAACATACCTTTTCCATCAACCAACCCAGAAATCTCCATTATGCCTCTTTATAATAGGACAATTAGTGGCAACCACGTTCTGACTTATCGATACAAATTAGTGTTGCCTGCACATGATTATAATTAGAATCACACAGTATGTATTTTTGTGGTGTGTTCTGTTTTACTCAACATGATGTGTTTTAATGTCATCCATGCTGTTTGAGTTTTATTACGGATAGGCTATTATGAACATTCCTGTTATAGTGTAAACATAAGATTTCTTGGATAAAATCTGGGTGATAAGGTTAGGTGTATGTATAATTTCTTTAAAACTTCCCCAAAAGTTCTTGTAGTGGTTGTGTAGTTTTACATGCCCACCAGTAAAGAATAAGAGTTATAACTGTTCCACATCCTCTCTAATGTTTGTTGTCATCATTATTTTTTCTTTAGCCATTCAACTGGATAGGATATGGTATTTCACTACGGCTTTAAAAATGTTTTTAGGGGCTTCCCTAGTGGCGCAGTGGTTAAGAATCCGCCTGCCAATGCAGGGGACACGGGTTCAAGCCCTGGGCGGGGAAGATCCCACATGCCGCGGAGCAACTAGGCCCGTGAGCCACAACTACTGAGCTTGCGCGTCTGGAGCCTGTGCTCCGCAACAAGAGAGGCCGCAATAATGAGAGGCCCGCGCACCGCGATGAAGAGTGGCCCCCGCTCGCCGCAACTAGAGAAAGCCCTCGCACAGAAACAAAGACCCAGCACAGCCATAAATAAATAAATAAATAAATAAAAATAATCTATTAAAAAAAAAATGTTTTTACTTAGGCATAATTTACATTCAATAGAGTAATCGTTTTTAGTTTACAGGTAAGAGTGTTGACAACTGTGTATGTTGTATAGCCACCGCCACAATCAAGATGTAAAAAAGTGACATTGCTCCCACCAAAATTCCTCTAACCCTGTTTTGTTTATTCATTGTGTTTTTTGCATTGCCCTGATGCCTAACGTTAAGTAAATTTTCATGTGTTTATAAGCCACTGATACACCTTGTTTTGTGAAATATCTGTTTAAGTCTTTTGCTCATTTATTTATTAGTATTATTATTTTGGCTGCGTTGGGTTTTCATTGCTGCACGCAGGTTTTCTCTAGTTGCAGCGAGTAGGGGTTACTCTTTGTTGTGGTGCACGGTCTTCTTACTGCGATGGCTTCTCTGGTTGCAGAGCACAGGCTCCAGCTGCGTGGGCTTCAGCAGTTGCAGCATGTGGGCTCAGCAGTTGCGACACGCGGGCCCTAGAGGGTACGGGCTTCATAGTTGTGGTGTGTGGGCTCTAGGGCACGTGGGCTTCAGTAGTTGTGGCGCACAGGCTCAGTAGTCGTGGCTTGCAGGCTACACAGCACAGGATCAGTAGTTGTGGTGCGTGGGCTTAGTTGCTTTGCGGCGCGGCGTGTGGGATCTTCCCGGACCAGGGATTGAACCTGTGTCCCCTGCACTGGCAGGTGGATTCTTAACCACTGCGCCACAAGGGAATTCCCCTCATTTTTATAAATTTATTTGTTTATTTATGGCTGCATTGGGTCTTCATTGCTGCGCACAGGCTTTCTCTAGCTGCAGTGAGCAGGGGCTACTCTCTGTTGTGGTTCACAAGCTTCTCATTGTGGTGGCTTCTCTTGCTGTGGAGCATGGGCTCTTGGGTGCGGGCTTCAGTAGTTGTGGCACGCGGGCTCAGTAGTTGTGGCTTGTGGGCTCTAGAGCACAGGCTCAGTAGTTGTGGCACATGGGCTTAGTTGCTCCTCGGCACGTGGGATCTTCCCGGACCAGGGCTCGAACCCGTGTCCCCTGCATTGGCAGGCGGATTCTTAACCACTGCACCACCAGGGAAATCTCCCCTCATTTTTAAATTGAGTTACTCACCTTTCACTGCTGCTTTGTGGGAGATGTTTATATATTCTGGATATAAGTTTTTTGTGAGATACATGTACTGGGAATATTTTTTCCCATTGTATAGCTTGCCTATTTGGTTTCTTAATGGCACATTTTTTTATGGTTAGTGTTTAACATATCTTGTCCAAGAAACTGTCGTCTACCTCAGGGTTGCAAAGATATCCTTCTATGTTTTCTTCCAGGAGGATTATGGTTCTGGGCTTCACACTTAGATTTATAATCATCTAGAGTTAATTTTTATATCTGGAGTAAGACTGAGTTGAAATTTGTATTTTTCCATAAAGATATCCAGCTGTTTCAGCATCATTTATTAAAAAGACTTTCCTTTCACCACTGGACTGACTTGGTCCCTTGGTACCATTTAAGAAATCTTTGACTAATCCAAGTTCACTAAGATTTTCTTGTATGTTTTTTACTAGAAGTTTAGTTCTACAATCCATTTCAAGTTAATTTTTATAGATGATGAGTGGTAAGGCTAAAGCTATTTTCTTCTTTTCTCTACTTATTCTACCAGTTATAGAAGAGGGTGTTTAAATCCCCAACTCTGTAGATTTGTCCATTTCTCTCTTTAGTTCTGGGAATTTTTGTTTCATGTGCTTTGAAAGGATTACTAGGTACATGCACAATGAGGGCTGTTATGTCTTCTTGAAGAAATGATGCTTTCATTATTATAAAATCTCTCAGTAATAACACCATTTGCCTTGAAGTCTATTTTGTCTCATATGAATATAGTCACACCATCTTTCATATGTTGTTTATATAGCATAATTTCTTCTACTCTTTTACTTACAACATATGAATCTTTGTGAATTTCTGACAAAGGGTCTATATTTGGGTCTTGGTTTTTTTGAACCAAGCTGACAATTTCTGCATCTTAATTAAAGTGCTAACTATAATGTAGATATTAATATAGTTGCATTTTAACCTCACACCTTGGCACTGCTTTTTTCTACCTTGTCTTTTCTTCCTTTCCTACCTTTGTTTGGAGGAAGCATGTATTTTTTCATATTTCATTTTATTTCCTGTATTGACTTACATAAACTATACCCTTTTGGAGTATTTTTAGTGTTTCCTCTAGAGATTATAACATGCAAGTATAAATTATCACAGGCTACTTTCAATTAATTTTACACCACTTCTTAAACTGTATAAGAACCATCCTCCCCCTTTCTATTTGTGCTTTGGTGGCCTTATATCTTACTTCTACATATGCCATAGCTCACACAATACGATGCAGTTATTTTGTTTTAAAGAGCCAATCATCTTATAATGAAACGTAAAATTATTTTCTAAAAAATGTACCTTTTATACGTATCCAGGTATTTACCCCTTCTGTTATTCTTATTTCCTGTCTGCAGATTTAGGTTCCATCTGATATAATTTCTCTTTAACCAGAACAATTTCTTCTAGTATTTCTTGTAGGTCTGTCAAGAACAACTTCTCTAAGATATACTGTCTGTTTGAAAATGTCTTTCTTTCAACTTCATTTCTGATGACTAACTTCAGGAGATATAGGATTCTAGGTTGAAGGTTTTTTCTTTCACCACTTTAAAGATACTGTTCCATTCCTTTATGTCTTCTCGTATTTCCAGTGAGAATCCAGCTGTCATTTGTACTGTTCCTATATATGTAATGTGTTTCTATGTTTACTTTTAACATGTGCTCTTTAGCATAGCTTTCTAGCACTTTACAATGTATCTAGGTCTGGTTTCCTCTGCATGTATTCTGCCTTGGCTTTGCTGTGCTTCACAGATCTGTGGGTTGATATCTTTCATCAGTTTTTGAAAGTTCTTTGTCATTATGTCTTCAAAGATTCTGTCTCCTCTTTATTGTCTGACATCTCCTCTTTACTTCCATAGACCTTGGATGCTCTGGTCTACTTTTCTTCCCTGATTTTCCCTCCACCCCTCCTGATTTACGTTTCAGTTTGGAAATTTTCTTTGACCTATGTTCAAGTTCACTGATTCTTCCCTCTTCAGATTCCAGTGTGCTGTTATGCCTTTCAGACAAAATTTTCACTTGTGATAGTTAAAAAAAAATTTCTAGCAATTCCATGTGACTCATTTTTCATATGTTCTATATCTTTGCTGAAATTCTCCCATCTTATCATCCATATTGTCTACCTTTACTCCTATATCCTTTAGTACTTTTATCATCATTTTATCTTATTTTAAAATACCTGTTTGATAAATCTAACATCTGAGCTTTTTCTCAAGTTACTTATACTGACTGTTTTGTCTTGACAACCAGCTTTTCTTTCTTTTTTGCATGTTTTGTAATTTTTAATTATAAAGTAGACACTTTGGATAAAATAACAGTAGAGGTTGAAATAAAAAATAAATAATATTTAATTCCAGAATTGGGAATAACCCTTGTGCCAGGCCACTAGAGTGGGGCAGCTGTATCTATATGATCTATAGTTGAGCTGCTACTGGATTTTGTTGTAGCTTTAAGTTTAGTTTCAAATGTTTTGAGAGCAGAATTAAGACTTTTCTTTCTGAGGTGCTTAGGCTATGAGCACTGGTAAAATTCCCTTTACTGGTGTAAAGATCTCATCTCATTACACACACACACACACACACACACACACACACACACATACACCTTTATAACCCTGCTGCCAGCTTCTGAGGTTGCTGGTAAGTTTTCTTTGCTCTCTAGACCTGTCCCAGGCTTGCTATTTCTTGGAGGTATCTCTGTCCACACTGCCTCAGAGGGCTTTTTCTCAGCTTTCTTGCCCCACTCTCATCCCTGAGCAGCTCTAAGTATGGAGTTGCTGAGATTAGTTTTCACAGATCTTCTGCTCAAGGTCCCCTATTTACTGGCAGGTGCCTTGTATTTCGGGATGCTCTGTATGACTCAGTAATAACTTTTTCTTAATTCCCTGTTGTTTCACAACCTTTGGTTTACAAGCTCTGAGGTCTTAGTGAAAACTCATGGAAAAGAGTTGGCAGGTAGGTAAGGACTTGCTCTGCGCGTCCCAGAATTTTTTATCAGTTTCACCAGTCCACTGAGGCCATTACACGTTGGGGTAAAGTTTGGCTGGTTCCTCACTATCCCCGTCTAACCCTTCTCTTTCTCCCACCGGTCTTCCAAGGAGCAGCTGCCATGGGTGTCTTCTCTTCTATGTAGGGCTAGTTACTATCTGGAAGTTACTTTACTTAGGTCACCTTGAATCCTCAGTTCTCTGATGAGTTTAGTTTTTCTAAACTTATCCAGATGGTTTTGGTTGTTATGGTTAAGAGTGATGGTCTCTTAAGGCCCTCAACATTCTAACACTATAACTAAGGTGTATTTCTGCTTCACAAATCTGTTCCAATAATCACTATTTTGGGGTAATACTATGCTATTTTAGTTGCTGTAGCCTGAAGCATATGGGTACAATTTTCATTTACTTGCACTGCATATTAATAATTTCCTTTATTTTCTAAAATTGTAGTACTATAATCCTTAACAAAGTACCATAGCTTATTTGAAGACTCAAATTCCCAAGACTTTCATTCAAATATCAGTTAGTTATACCAATATCTCAGAACAGCTAAAACCAGAAAGAGCTCTACTTCTTTTGTAAATGATTAGCCACCTTCTTTCTGTCTTGGACTCAGTCTGTCTTAAATTATAAAGGATCCTCAAAAAGGTAGGCTGCAGGAATATGATGATATGTCTAAGTATGTGCAGGGAAGGATCAGGTGGCAAGAGGGACTGCAATCTGAAAACTGCAATAAAAGATCCAATTTTTGGAATGCTTTTCTTATCATGTTCCAGCCACATATATCTTCAGTTTGAAGAGTACTTTCTGATTTTCTTTACTTTATATTGAAAAAATGATTTAAAATAGTTATCAATACTGAATAGCATTGCTGACCCAGGATATAGGTTTTATCCCTATATCTCAGATCCCAAAATTTCAGAAAGCATTACTTAAATTTTTAATTAAAAACAAAACGACGTAGCATAATATAGTGGTTAAGGTAAATCCTGCCTATACCACTTATTAGGTTTTATTAGCTACTATGAGCAAATCACCCTTTAAACTTCAGTTTTCTCAATGGAAAAATGATGATAAGAATGATGCTCCCAAGTCTACCACAATCGACTTAAGATATTTTTCAAAGAATACCACTCCCCAATTCAGGCAGCACTGAATACCCACATGTGAAGTACATAAAGTACTACTGACATTAAGTTCACAATGAAAAATTTAGAACATAGGAAAACAATGTACTGTTAAGTCACCGTAAAGTAACATGTATTAGATGCCTACAAACTTCAGAAAACAGAACTATTATTTATAGAATACAAGCTAATCTCATTTTACTGTGCTTCACTTTATTGTACTTTGCATTTTTTACAAATTGAACGTTTGTGGCAACCCTGCTTTGAGCAAGTCTATTGGTGCCATGTTTCCAACAGCATTTGCTCACTTCGTGTCTCTGTCACATTTTAATAATTCTTGCAATATTTCAAACTCTCCACCAGCAAAAAGATTATGACTTTCTGTAGGCTCAGATGATGGTTAGCATTTTTTTTTTTTTTTTTTTTTTTTGCGGTACGCGGGCCTCTCACTGTTGTGGTCTCTCCCTTTGCGGAGCACAGGCTCCGGATGCACAGGCTCAGCGGCCATGGCCCACAGGCCCAGCCGCTCCGCGGCACGTGGGATCCTCCCGGACCGGGGCACGAACCCACGTCCCCTGCATCGGCAGGCGGACTCTCAACCACTGTGCCACCAGGGAAGCCCCGATGGTTAGCATTTTTTAGCAATAAAGTATTTTTTAAATTAAGGTATGGACATTGTTTTTTAAGATATAATGCTAATCTAATAAACTACAATATAGTATAATTATAAGTTTTACATGTCCTGGGAAACCAAAATATTTGTTTGACTTGCTTTATTGTAATATCTGCTTTTTGGTGGTGGTCTGGAACTGAACCTGCAATATCTTCAAGGTATGCCTGTATAGGATAAATAGGTTTAAAAGAAAGACCTAAAAGAACATAAGAAACTTTAATCAAGACTCCCGCAAAACCACCGAGGAAGATTTGAAAAGGAATTAGAAAGAACTTCTAGAAAGAAAATGGTACTTTGAAATGAAAAAGTTAGTTTTAGCCTAAAGAGCAGATTAGATACAGATGAAGAAAATTTATGAGCTAGAAAACAGATCTGACTGAAATTAAGTACAAGGAGATAAGAGTTGATAAATATGAAATTGGGATTAAAAGACATGGAGAACAGAATGGTAATGTCTTCTCATAGGAGTTCAAGAAGGACAGAATACACAAAATGTGGGAAAGGCAAAATTTAAAAAGATAATGGCTAAGATTCCAGAATTGATGAGACAGGACTCCTCTGATTCAGCAAGCATAATGAATTCCAGATAGAAGAAATAAAATGCTAGACACAGACACATTTGAGTAAAACTGCAGTGTACCAAAGACTAAGAGACTTAAAAGCAATCAGTAAAAAAAAAGAAATCACCTACAAACAACAAAGAGTGATCTTTTTTGTTAAACAACAACAAAAGAAGACAGATAGTATAAGACAGATAGTATAAGACAGACAGATAGTATATATGTTCATAGTATTGAGAGATAACACTTGTTAACATAGAGTTCTAGACTAAATTTATAAGTGAGGGCAAATTAAAAACAGTTCCAGGTAAATGCTAAGAGTAATTACTATCAAGAAATCACTGCTAAAAGAACAATCTAAGAGCTCCCACTAAGGTGCATTTGGATATTTGAGGGACATTTTTGCTTTATGAAATAACTAAGGAGTTCTATTAGCATGAGGATGGGAGCTAGAAAAGCTAAATTTTCTACAGTGATCAAGATAGTCCTATACTATGAATCCAGTCCCAATGCTATTAGTGACTTGCTGAGAAACACATAAGAAGTAAGATACAAGAAAGGATGATGAACAAAAAATTGTAGAACACTTGGATTAGCTGTTCAAAAACAAAAAGAAAAATGACTAAGTTTGAGGGATATAAAAATGAAACAGAAGTAAAATACTAGAAACAGCTCCATTATAATTAAGGTTTCCCCAAATCTGAGTCATTTGGGAGAACAGCTGAATTACTGATAAGGTTTTAGTCTAAAATTGTATGGGTAATAGCCACATAAGCACAGACACAAACTGAAAGTAAAAAATGGAGAAAAGATGAGGCAAATATCAAGCAAAAAAGTCAGCATAGCCACAGTAATATCAGGCATTATAGCTCCTAGGGTAAAAACCATTATTACAAGTAAAGAGGATCATTACCTAATGGTAAAAAATTTCAACTCACCAGGAAGGAATGCTGATTCTAAAATTAGATGCACATAGTAACATAGTTTCAAAGATATAAGGAAAATAATTGCTGCCAGGAAAAACTGTTAAACCCACCATTCAGATAAGCTTAAAAAGTCTCCTTTAATAACAGATAAGGTTGGGCTTCCCTGGTGGCGCAGTGGTTGAGAGTCCGCCTGCCGATGCAGGGGACACGGGTTCGTGCCCCGGTCCGGGAAGATCCCACATGCTGCGGAGCGGCTGGGCCCGTGAGCCATGGCTGCGGAGCCTGCGTGTCCGGAGCCTGTGCTCCGTGACAGGAGAGACCACAACAGTGAGAGGCCCGCGTACCGCAAAAAAAACAAAAAAAAACAAAAAAAAACAGATAAGGCGATAACAGATTGAAGTATAAAGAAGATATGAACTATGCAAGTAACAAGGATGAGTTAACAGACATACAGAAAACCTTGCAATCAACAAATAGAGAATACATACTTCCTTCAAGCACATTCATAAAGACTGATCTCTTATAAGCAGGTCAAATACCAAAAGAAAATCTATCATACAGAACATGTTCCCGGTCAACACTGTAATTCTACAATTAAGTTGTAAAATGTTAGAAGAAGATAGCCAAAATATCTCCCATAACTTTAGAATATAAAAAACAAAAGGTTTAATAATTAACAGATTATAGTTAAAATAATAAAAACATTATTTTGATTAACATATCCTACCGATATAATACGATCTCCTTTCCTGAGCTCTCCACTAAGATCAGCAGGTCCGCCAGCCAAAATAAAGGAAATAAATATTCCTTCTCCATCTTCACCTCCTACAATGTTGAAACCAAGGCCTGTTGAACCACGATGAAGAACAACTTTTCTAGGTTCCCTGAAAATTAAAAAAATATTGCATACCTTAAAACATATAGAGAACTTGACTTTCTATCAATGAGAATTCCCTACTGATAAATCATATTTCCATATTATAAAAAAAGTCAGATGAAATTTAAAGTTTTCTAAACTCTGGGGTAAAGAGATTCTTTCCAAGCCTAGAAATTAAAAGGAAAAAATCCTTATTTTATATAGAAGCTAAAAATCCTTGTTAACAAACATAAAACTAAAATAAAAAGGAGAAAATGTGGAAATTAAAAAATAATGATATAAAGAGCATACTCAAAAAATAATACTCATGAAAAGCTGATGTTGCACACACTTTACTGCCTAAGAAGCAGTCACTGTCTCTACTTCTTACATGTTGTAAAAGGCAGATATCCCTTTGTCTTAGAGAAGGTAGGAAGGCCCCCTTTCTACTCTCAAACGGATCAATCATGAATAACTTATGCCAGTCACTGCAATTTCACTCCCGTTTGCTAAGGTGAGGCTATGACCCTATTCTGGTCCCTAAGAAATAACAGGAAATTTTACTGTCACTTCCCAAAGAAAGACTCTAACAAGGACAAAGTATATTCTGTCCCCATACAAAGCGTATTTGTTCCCCTCTTTATTCCAAATCACTCCCACACAAAAGAATGAACTATAAAATCCTGTTCCTGATTTGGACATATCACAATCATGAAGATAATCAGCAGAATCCCAGAGATACCATGGACCTAGTTTTGCTACACAAATATTAGAAAAGCCCATCTCTAGACTTTCTATATAAAGTAATTAAATAGTTTTATTACTTAAGTCACATCCCTCCAATTCATCTACCTATCTCTGCTTTTCATCCATTCTAAGATGCATCTCTTTTGTTCCCTCCAACTCCCAATTTAAAATCTCTGAAATCAGAATACATCTTACCACTAATAACATTTCACATTTGCTGCCACTTATACATAATTGTGTGAAAACCATTTATATCTTCCAGTAAGACCATGAAAATTCCAAGAGCTGACTGTTTTAGATATGATGAATCACAGAATATCATTTGAGATTAGAATGTATCATATTTGGTAAATATTTTAAAAATTTAATCTGCTTTTTCTAAAACACTGCAGAAAGCTTTTGGTAACAAACGGTTTAACAGAAGTAAATATTTCTAAAAACTGTATTTTAGGGATCCTTCCATATAATGTGGAATTAATCTTCTTAAATATTTGTCTGCTCAAAACTTAAAGCTGTGTTTTCTAGTCATACATAGGTATTCATCATTCATCAGCTTTGTCAGTTCACTTACAGTATTAACAAAATTACACTGAGTATTTTCTTGTCAAAAATGGCAAAATTCAACAATATGTTGTTTAGGAAATATATACATAAACACCTGTATGAAAGAAAAAAGGGAATAGCAAATCCAAAATTCAGGAAAGGAGTTAACTTGGTAGGGCAATGTAGGAGAAGCAGGGTAGGATCAGGGGCACAAGACAGGTTTCACTATACTGGTCTTATTTCCTTGTTAGATTGTGGACTCATGGTTTAGGGTTCCTATAATACATTAAAACATATGTATGAATTATAATTTTGCATTAGCAAATAATAATGAAAAACTACCCTGCTGAAATCCAATAGTATTTCCAGAGGAAAATAAATTGATTTTTCAAATAACATAAGCACTTGAAGAGATGCTCAACATCATTAGGCACTAGGGAAATGCATCAACATCACAATGAAATACGTCTCACCTATAACAATGGCTATAAAACAAAACAAAAGAGAAAAAACAAATGTTGCTGAAGATGTGGAGAAACTGGAATCCTCATATATTGATGGTGGGAATGTAAAATGGGGTGGCTGCTACAGAAAACAGTTACGTGGTTCCTCATGAACCTAAACATAGTTACCATATGACCCAGTAATTCCACTTCTAGGTATGTATCTAAAGGAACTAAAAGCAGGTATGCAAGCAGATATGTGCATGCCAGTGTTTATCCCAGCATTATTCACAATACCCAAAAGGTGGAAACAACCCAAGTGTCCATCAACAGATGAATGGATAAACAAAATGTGGTACATACATATAATGAAATGTTATTCAGCCATAACCAGAAATGAAGTTCTGATACGTGCTACAACATGTATGAATCTTGAAAACATCGTTATGCTATGTGAAAGAAGCCAGATACAAAAGGTTAAGTATTATAAGATTCCACTACATGAACTATTTAGAATATGCAAATTCAGAGAGACAAAATGTAGATTAGAAGCTACCAGGAGCTGGGAGAACAGGGAAATGTGGAATTACTGCATAACCGTTATAGAGTTTGTCTGAGGTGATGAAAAGGGTTTGTTTCTTTTCTTTTGCTGCGCCATGCGGCATGTGGGATCTTAGTTCCCTGACCAGGGATCAAACCCATGCCCCCTGCATTGGAAGTGTGGAGTCTTTTTTTTTTTTTAAAAACATCTTTAATGGAGTATAACTGCTTTATAATGGTGTGTTAGTTTCTGCTTTATAACAAAGTGAATCAGATATACATATATTCCCATATCTCCTCCCTCCTGCGTCTCCCTCCCACCCTCCCAGGTGGTCACAAAGCACCGAGCTGATCTCCCTGTGCTATGCAGCTGGGAAGCGTGAAGTCTTAATCACTGGATCAGCAGAGAAGTCCTGAACAGGGTTTGGAAAAAGACAGTGGTGTTGGTCATAAACATCATAAATGCAATTAATGCCACTGAATCGCAATTTGAAAATGGTTACAATAGCAAATTTTATGTTATATATATTTTACCACAATTTTAAAAATTTATAATGTAATATACTAAAAATCACTGTGTTGTACATTTTAAATGGTAAACTGTATGGTTTGTAAATCATATCTCAATAAAGCTGTTAAAAAATGAACTTTAGAATTATTAACTGTTTGTATGTTGGGATTTCTTTTATTTTCTCTTTTTATTGGTAATGCGATATAATCTCTGAAAAGTTGTTTAGGGTTAAATTGTGGAGAACTTCTAATATGAAGTAAAGATATCTGTACTTCATTATCTGGGCAAAGGAGTATAATGATCAAAAGGGAGTGATAAAACACTCACCATTTAGGAAGACATATTCAATAATCAACTGCCTGATTTTTTACAGAAGAATACAGAAAACAGGTAGGCCTGTTGTGTAATACTACAGAGTCCAACAAATATTCCAGACAACAGATAAGTAGTGAAAAAAGATGGGGAACAGCAATCAAGATGCTAATATGACATATTTTTAATTTGAAAAATATGCTGATTAAAGACTAGATAAGCCGTTAACTATTTCCTCTTTACTTCTATAAATAAGCAGTATTAGAAAATAACAGCAACAATAAAACGACCATGATATGTCAGTATACTAGCATAGCCTAAAGATTAACAGCCTTGAGAATTCACACCACAAACATATAATCACAAACACTATTCTTTCCAGTAATTTTCATCCTAAAACAATTACTGAGCACCTATTAAATTAAGTTCTCAATATTGCTAACTCCTGAAGAAGAGGACAAAGACAAACACCCCTATCTGACATTTAAGAGATCACTGCTTAGAGTCAGGAGTCTAACAAATAAAGAATAATTATGATTATAAAGGTTCAAAAATAATAATGCTAACAGTAATACAATTAATAAAAACATAAAATGACATGAATTGTCATACATTTTAACATTAAATACTATAATATGAAGTACTACTACATAATTTACTTCTACAAAAGCTATAAAGCAAACTGTTCAAACATATTATCATATTACTATGTTGAATAATGTGAAAAAGATCTAAAATATTTTTTCACTTTTTTTCCCACTTAGATAAAAGAGTTTTTTGGGGAATAAAAAGACAGTTAGGGCTTCCCTGGTGGCACAGTGGTTGAGAGTCTGCCTGCCGGTGCAGGGGACACGGGTTCGTGCCCCAGTCCGGGAGGATCCCACATGTCACAGAGCGGCTGGGCCCGTGAGCCATGGCCGCTGAGCCTGTGCATCTGGAGCCTGTGCTCCACAATGGGATAGGCCACAACAGTGAGAGGCCCGAGTACCGCAAAAAAAAAAAAGACCGTTAATCTAAACTGTTAGTGAGTAATGTTAGTAATGTTAGATGGAAGTAAATTTTAGGTGTCAGAATAAGTAGCAACACTAAAAAAAAGCAGTGATTTATTTGTAATATATATATATATATTTTTTTGTGGTACGCGGGCCTCTCACTGTTGTGGCCTCTCCCGTTGCGGAGCACAGGCTCAGGACGCGCAGGCTCAGCAGCCATGGCTCACGGGCCCAGCTGCTCCGCGTCATGTGGGATCTTCCCAGACCAGGGCACGAACCCGTGTCCCCTGCATCAGCAGGCGGACTCTCAACCACTGCGCCACCAGGGAAGCCCTCTAATATATTTTTACACTTATGGCCCTTCAATGAACCCTCCAATAAAAAAAAATAAGGTTTAGGTTCATTACCTGCTAATAAAATTAGTCCTGAAAATTATGACTATCCTAGTTGGCTAATTATAACTCCATCTAATAGTTGGCTTTATGTAAGAAGGATGACTATTCAGCTCGTTACCTTGTAATTTCATCATCTCCAAGCACTGCTTTCGAAACAGGTGAATATCTGGCTGGTGATGCTGGTGTCTGGCCCAAGTAGGAAGATGTGCTAACATGGTTATCAACAGGCTGAGAAGAAGCTTCAAAATAAAGTAAGTAAAAAAACACTTGAAAAAGGAAACATACCATTTAGTACCACATTTGTGGATTATCAGTTTCAAAGTTAATTAATGTATAATTCACATTCGCTCATTTATATAATAGAATTTGGTAGAGAAAATTTATTTATTAGGTAAAAAAATTAGAGAAGCTCAAGTTTCCAGGTAAAAACTAGTTTAGAAATTCAGATCAGTAAAGCAAACTTATTCCATTTGGTTTCTCTGAGAAAACAGAACTAAAAAGGAGTTTAGTTTTACAGTAACTGGAGTTACAGTAACTGATCTGCACAATGAAATCCAGGAAAGATTAATCAAAAAACTGTCATAGGAAAGACTGAACCAAATCAGTCTTAAGTACAATAACCTTATTTTTCTAAGAAGTTATTTTGCAGACTAATGTTTTTAAAAAGTATATATGGCTGATCCCTGAACAACATGGGGGTTAGAAGCACCGACCCTCCAAAAAATTGAAAATGCACATATAACTTTATAGTTGGGCCTCCATATCCATGGTTCTGCATCCACAGATTCAGCTAACTGCAGATCCGTAGTACGTACTGAAAACATCCACGTATAAGTGGACCCACATAGTTCAAACCCATGTTGTTCAATGATCAACTGTATACTCAAAATCTGATTGTGAATAACGAAAACCAAAAGCTTTGCAAAAAGCTATGCCTGACAAAGTTTTAGAATAAATTGAGGGACTTCTGGTTTCCAGCTTGGCATATAAGAAGCTTTGAGTCATTACTCTGTCCTAACAACAACTAAAAAGGTGAACAAACTGAAAAATCAACAACCCTTTTTAGATGCTTAAGATAGAAGTCATAGGGCAAAACACTGTCCCCCAAATTAAGGACACTGAAAGGTGAATACAGAAAATCACAACTTACTAGAGCAGAAATCTCTGTGGTAACAAGTGCTGGGATAGAGTAACCTGAACTGTAATTAACAAATTGTTGGGGGCTCAGTGTGGACGACTTTGGGAGTCAAAAACTCCAGGGGGACCCCATCATCAGGGGCCCCACATTTTTGTGAGTTTTACCTCCTAGAACTCTACAGGTTCTCACAGTGAATACTGGAGAAAAATTCTGTCATGCTTCTGGCCGGAGGAGGGGAAAAGGAACCATTTTGAAATATATTACGAGCATTTTGTTCTTCTTAACAGTCTGTCCTCAGAAGAAACTATTTAACCAGAGCCTCACCTGCTGGGGTTTTGTCAGAGCCCAACAGAGCTGGGGGAAGGGAAATAACCAAATCTAGTCAATTCTAGCCATCCTGTCCTAAGGGAGCAGAAACGGGGAGAATACTGAGAAGCACTGTGAAGAGCACTGCAGAGGCACAAGGTCACTAAGGGACTGAGACTTAATCACAGGCCTATTCAACACTTTTCCACTCCAACACCTTATCACCATATTACTAAAGGCCTATTTACAGCAGTTCCTTTTATCCAGTACATCATGCCTGGCTATCAAGAAAAAATTACAAGACACACAAAAGGCAAAAACACAGTTTGAAGAGACAGAGCAAGCAAGCATAAGAGCCAGACTCATATATGTCAGTGATGTTGGAATTATCAGACCAGGAATTTGAAACAATAATGATTAATGTGCTAATGGCTCTAATGGATAAAGAACACGATGGGCAATACAAGTGGAGAGATGAAAACTCTAAGAAAGAAACAGAAAGAAATACTAGAGATCAAAAACTCTGTAACAGAAATGAAGAATGTCTTCGATGAGCTACTAGTAGTCTGGACATGGTTGAGGAAAGAATCTGAGCTTGAGGATCTCAATGGCAACCTCTAAAACTGAAAAGCAAAGAGAAAAAATGACTGGGGGTAAAAACCAGAACAGAATATCCAAGAACAGTGGTAGAACTACAAAAGGTGGAACATATATGTAATGGGAATACCAAAAGGAGAAAAAGGAGAGAAAGGAATAGAAGAAATCTTTGAAACAATAATGATGAGAATTTCCTCCAATTAATGTCAGACACCAAACCATAGATCTAGGAAGCTCAGAGAACACAGCAGGTTAAATGCAAAGAAAAGTTACACCTAGGCATATCCTTTTCAAACTACAGGATAAAAAAAAAGGGAAGAAAAGCCCTAAAAAAAGTCACGGGAAAAAACAGCACCTTACTGATAGAGGTGCAAGGTAAGAATTACATATGACTTCTCAGAAACCATTCAAGCAAGACAGTGGAGTGTTAAGAGAAAAAACCCACCTGTGAAATTATCCTTCAAAAGTGAAGAAGAAATAAAGACTTCCTTAAACAAACAAAAATTGAGGGAACATTTATTGCTAGTAGATCTGCCTTTTGAAATGTTAAAAGAAGTTCTTTAGAGAGAAGGGAAGTTAGTAGGTCAGAAACTCAGTTACACAGAAAGAAAGGAAAAGCACTGATGAAGGAATAAGCAAAAGTAAAATAAAACTCATTTTTCTTATTCCTGATTGATCTAACAAATAACACTTTGTTCAAAACAATAGCAATACTGTATTCGACTATGTCTGTATATATGTTTATGTATAAATGAAATGAATGTCAGCACTGATAACAAGGGATGGGAGGGAGGAATTAGGATTATTTTGTTATTATAAGGAACTCACACTACCGATAAAGCTGTAGTGTTACCTCAAAGTGGAATTAGATTACTATACATGTATATTGCAAACTCTAGGGCAACCACTAAAAAAAAGTAAAAGAATGTAACTAGTACACTAAGAAAGGAGAGAAAACAGAATCACGCAAGATGCTTAATTAAAGCCATAAAAGGCAGGAAAAAAATGGATGACAAATACAGGAGCAAAGAACAGGGTAACAAACAGAAAAGAGTAGCAAATATCATAGACATTAATCCAACTATATCAATAATCACTTAGAACATCAATGGCCTAAATGCACCAATTCCAAGACAGATACTGTCAGAGTGGGTCAAAAAACCAAGACCCAAGATATACTGTCTACAAGAAAGCCAATTTAAATATAAAGGCCTATATATTAAAAGTAAAAGGATGTAGAAAGATATACCATGCTAACACTAATCAAAAGAAAGCAGGAGTAGCTATATTAATTTCAGACAGAGAAGGCTTCAAAGTAAGGAAAATTATCTGGGTTAAAGAAAGGCATTTCTTAATGATAGAGTGGTCAATTCTCCAAGAAGACATGATAATCTTTAACACCTAACAACAAAGGGTCAAACTATGTGAGGCCAAAACAGATAGAACTGAAAAGAGAAATAGATTAATCCACACCTCTTTATCAGAAATGAACAAATATAGCAGGCAGAAAATCAGGAAGGACATAGCTGAACTCAGTAACATCACTAATCAACTGGATATGATGGACACCTATAGACTACTTCATCCAGCAACAGCAGAACACATATTTTTCTTAAGCTCCCACATAACGTTCACCAAGATAGATCATGTTCTGGGCTATGAGACATACCTTAACAAATTAAAAAAAAATAGAAATCATACAATGTCCGTTCTCAGATCACAGTAAAATTAAACTAGAAATCAATAAAAATATGATAGCTAAAAATCCCCCAATACATGGTGATTAAATAACACAAACACACTCTTAAATAACACTTGGGTCAAAGAAGAAATCTCCGGAGAAATTAAAAAAACGTTTTGAACTAAATGAAAATGAAAACACAACCTATCAAAATCTGTGGGATAGGGGCTTCCCTGGTGGCGCAGTGGTTGAGAGTCCACCTGCCGATGCAGGGGACACGGGTTTGTGCCCCGGTCCGGGAACATCTCACATGCCGTGGAGCGGCTGGGCCCATGAGCCATAGCTGCTGAGCCTGCATGTCCAGAGCCTGTGCTCCACAACGGGAGAGGCCACAACAGTGAGAGGCCCGCGTACTGCAAAAAAAAAAAAAAAAAAATCTGTGGGATACAGCAAAAGCAGTGCTTAGAGGGAAATTTATAGTGCTGAATGCATATATTAGAAAAAAAAGAAAGATCTAAAATGAATCATCTTAGCTTCCACCTGATAAAACTAGAAAAAGAAAAAAAAAAACTAGAAAAAGAGTAAATTAAATTCAAAGTAAGCAGAAGGAAAAAAAATAATAAAAAATTAGAGCAGAAATCAATGAAATTAAAAATAGGAAATCTGGGCTTCCCTAGTGGCGCAGTGGTTAAGAATCCATCTGCCAATGCAGGGGACATGGGTTTGAGCCCTGGACCAAGAAGATCCCACATGCCGTGGAGCAATGAAGCCCATGCACCACAACTACTGAGCCTGCGCTCTAGAGCCTGCGTGCCACAACTACTGAAGCCCACGTGCCTAGATCCTGAGCTCTGTGACAAGAGAAGCCACCTCAATGAGAAGCCCGCGCACTGCAATGAAGAGTAGCCCCTGCTCGCTCCAACTGGAGAAAGCCTGCGTGCAGCAAGGAAGACCCGACGCAGCCAAAAATAAATAAATTAAAAATAAATAAATAAAAACAGGAAATCAACAGATTAAAAAAATCAATAAAACCAAAAGTTGGTTCTTTGAAAAGATCAATAAAATCAATAAGCCTCCAGCCAGGCTAACTAAGAAAAAAAGAGAGAAGACAGAAATGAAAGAAGGCACATCACTACAGATTCCATGGAGATTAAAAGAATAGTAAGTGCTATGAAGAACTCTATGCCCACAGATTTGATAACCTAGATGAAATGGACCAATTCCTTTAAAGACACAATCTGCCAAAACTCACAGAAAAGAAACAGGCAATCTGAACAAGCCTATATCTATTAAAGAAACTGAATCAATAATGATAACCTTCAGTGGTGAGTTCTACCAAACTTTTAAGAAAGGAATTACACCAATTCTCTATAACCTCTTCCAGCAGACAGAAGCCAAGGGAATACTTCCTCATTCTATGGGGCCAGCATTATCCTAACAAAACCAGACAAAGAAATCATAAGAAAAAACCCTCTAGAACAACATCGCTCATGAACATAAATGGAAAAATCTTCAACAAGATGTTAGCAAATCAAATCCAACAATATATAAAAAGAATTATATACCACAAGCATCTGGGATTTATCCCAGGTATGCAAGGCTGGTTCAACATTCAAAAAACAATATGATCCATCACAACAACAGGCTAAAGAAAAGTCACATAATCATATCAAAAGATGAAGAAAAAGCATTTGATAAAATCCAAAATATCAATTTATACGAAAATCTCTCAGTTAACTAGGAATAGTGGGGAGTATTGTCAACCTGATCAAGAATACTCGGGCTTCCCTGGTGGCGCAGTGGTTGAGAGATGCAGGGGACACAGGTTCTTGCCCTGGTCAGGGAAGATCCCACACGCTGCGGAGCGCCTGGGCCCGTGAGCCATGACCGCTGAGCCTGCGCGTCCGGAGCCTGTGCTCCGCAATGGGAGAGGTCACAACAGTGAGAGGCCCACGTACCGCCAAAAAAAAAAAGAACACTCTACAAAAATCCTACAGCTAACATAATACTTAATGGTGAGGAGCTTGAAGCTTTACCACTAAAATTAGGAGCAAGTGAAGGATGTCTTAGTTAATGCATTAACATAGGAAAAGGAAACAAAAGATATGCAGATTGAGAAAGAAGCAATAAAACTGTCTTTGTAGATGTCATGATTGTCTATGTAGAAAATCTGAAAGAACTGACAAAAAAAACTCATGGAACTAGTAAGCAATTATAGCAAGGTTGAAATATATTATATATATTGTATATATGAACCTTTATACAAGGTTAATATATAAAGTTGACTGCTTTCCTGTATACCAGCAATGAACAAGTGAAATTTGAAATTAAAAACACACTACCATTTACATTAGCATCCCCTAAAATGATATACTTAGGTATAAATCTAATGATCTACGTGAGCAAAACTACAAAACTCTGATGAAAGATATCAAAGAAGAACTAAATAAATCGAGAGAGAGCCTATGTTCATGGATAGGAAGCCTCAATACTGTCAAGATGTTATTAGTTCTTCTCAACTTGATCTACAGATTCAATGCAACCCCAATCAAAATACCAGTAAGTTATTTTGTGGATATTGTCAAACTGATCGTAGAGTTTATATGGAGAGGCAAAACACCTAGAATAGACAACCCAATAATGAAACAGAAGAACAAAGTTGGAGGGCTGATACTACCTGAGTTCAAGACCTCCTAAAAAGCTACAGTAATCAAGACAGTGTGATATTGGCAAAAGAAAAGGAACATACTGGATCAATGGAATATAACAGAGAATCCAGAAATAGACTCATATATAGGCAACTGATCATTGATAAAGGAGAAAAGGCAAACACAATGGAGCAAAGGCAGTCTTTTCAACAGATGTTATTAGAACAACTGGACAACTACATGCAAAAAAAAAAAAAAAAAGAATCTAGATACAGACCATGTGAAAATTAACTCAAAATGGATCACAGACATAGTAAAACCCCAAACTATAAAAATCCTAGAAGATAACATAGGAGAACATCTTGATTATCTTGGGTTTGGCAATGGTTTTTTAGATACAACACCAAAGGCACGATCCATGAAAGAAAACTGACAAGGTAGACCTCACTAAAATTAAACATTTCTGCTCTGTGAAAGACACTGTCTAGTGAATGAAAAGACAAGCCACAGACTGGGAGAAAATATCTGCAAAAAATATATGTGATAATGAACTTTAGCCAAAACATGCAAAGAGCTCTCAAACTCAACAAGACAACAAACAATCCAATTTAAAAATGTGCCAAAGACTCTTAACAGACACCTCACCAAAAAAGATATACAGATGGCAAATAAGCATATGAACAGATACTCCTTATCATATGACATCAAGGAAATGCTTATTAAATCAATGTGATACTGCTGAATAACTATTAGAATAGCTAAAAACCACAGCACTGATAACACAAAATGCTTGTGAAGATGTGGAGTAACAGGAACTTTCATACGTTGCTGGTGGGAAAGCAAAATGGTACAGCCACTTTGGAAGACAATTTGGCTGTTTCTTATAAAACTAAACATATTCATACCATACGACCCAGCAATTGCACTCCTTGGTTATTTACCCAAAGGAGTTAAAAACTCATGCACATTACTACGTGAAAGAAGGTTTGTTTGTTTTTTTCAAACATCTAGGCCTTCTTTAATTCAAAAGTTTATGGAAAACTTTAGCCTGTGCTATATTTTAAAATATTTACTGAATTGTTATCTCAAATTTGACAAAATCAGCAGAGGGCTTAATTAATTACTTTAATTGTTTTTAAGGAGTTTGAGGCTTTTTGGTGTAATTTGGGAATTTCAATTGGACATATGTGATATATTCAATGCCATTTTGTGAGTTTCACGTAAATTGGAAATGTTAATCAAATTATCTAAAATGTATTTTATGAAAAGTAAAATATGACATATTTGTTTTTTGTTTTTAATTTTTATTGGAGTACAGTTGATTTACAATGTTGTGTTGTTTTAGGTGTAAAAAGTTAAGATTTTAAAAGGCTACATACTGTATGATTCCAACTACATGACAATCCGGAAAAGGCAAAACTATGGAGGCAGCAAAATGATCAGTGGATGCCAGAGGTTAGAGGGGAGGGAGGGATGAATAGGCAGTGCACAGGATTTTTAGGGCAATGAAGCTACTCTGTATGATACTGATAGTGGGTACATGTCATTATACATTTGTCCAAACCCACAGAACATACAACATCAAGAGTGAACCCTAATGTATACTATGGGCTTTGGGTAATGATATGGCAATGTAGGGTCATCAATTGTAACAAACGTACCACTCTGGTAGATGTTGGTAATAGGAGAGGCTATGCAGGTGAGACATTTCTGTACCATTGCTTAATATTTCTATGAACCTAAAATTGCTCTAAAATATAAAGCCTATTTAAAAAAAAAAGGACATGCCCTGACACCAGCTCAGAACGGCCAACCCAATTTATAATTATTCTTTTTAATGCACCGTAAAAGAATGGAAACCCGGTAAAAAACAGGAATTAAAAAATAAGCAAACATTGTTTATTGGTTCATTTCAATAATAAAAAACATCATTATAGGGCTTCCCTGGTGGCGCAGTGGTTGGGAGTCCGCCTGCCGATGCAGGGGACACGGGTTCGTGCCCCGGTGCGGAGCGGCTGCGCCCGTGAGCCATGGCTGCTGAGCCTGCGCGTCTGGAGCCTGTGCTCCACAACGGGAGAGGCCACAACAGTGAGAGGTTCGCGTAACGCAAAAAAAAAAACAAACAAAAAAACCAAAACATCATTATAGTTCATCGACTGTAATTCTAGTGAGAGCTAAGAACAGAAAATTATAAAGCTATTCCTGACCCAGGTAAGCAACACATTTCAGTTGTAACTTCCAAAAGCACAACACATCTGAATTATGTGCATTACTATCAGTAACACATAGAAACAATATTTAACTTTCTTGAGGTATTAACTATGATAAAGTTACTAGGCATTTCAAAATCTAGCTGTAATATTTATTATTTAACCATGAATCTCTTCTTTCACTACATTACCGAGTGCCTTCTATGCACAAAGCATTATAACACCCACTGGGAAAACAAAAGTGCAAGGATCATTACTTCAAATTACTACAGTGGCCAGATAGGTTACATATATGAGTGAAGTAACCTGAGTGAAAGACAGTAGGTAGTGACTGGAAGTACGGTGTACTGGAAACAATTATGTGCTATCAAAAGGACACAGCAAAAAAACAAACAAAAAAAAAAGGAGATAGCATCTATACATCTCTTTCTGTAATCATACAAAAAGGAAAAAGTCTATAATGTCTATTAATAGTATAGAGCTTAGAAGTCCAGAGCCATCTTTGATTTTATACATTTGCAGTCTCTGATAGCAATTTCTTCCCATCCAATTCATATATAAGATACTCTTCTGCATTTGAGCCAAAGGATTTTCTACCAATGGCTCTTCTGAAGTCCAAAGTCTTTCTTGGGTGATATGTAAGAATATCTGTGATTTTCAAGGGAACCGGCATGTTGCCCTAAAGCAACAGACATGCATGTGAACCATTATAATCACTGGCCATTTAAAGTCTAGAGTTTACTGATTTTTTACTCAAATTTCTTTGCTGCATTATCAAGTTTGGCTGAAACAAACAAACAAACAAAAAAACCCAACTGGGCAAGAAATTCAGTCAACTGCTCAAGCCAGAAAATGTACCTTTTCCCTACCATATCCAGACTGTGCCTTTATTCAATGGACCTTTTCTGAAGGAGTCATTCTCACATGTAAGGCATAGTATCTCATACGGCAGGAACTAAAAATTAATGCTCCTGTCAAAGAAATGACTGCCCAAAGAATGATTAGTTAAAACAGTGCTATTTCCTATACCCCAAATCCTAAGTGAAAAGATTCCTCAGAGAAGTACAAAACAAGGGAGGCTAAATTATTGTCCTTAGATATCAAGATTAATGACCCAAACCCTCCAAAGTTTAGGAAAGAAGCCAAGTGGAAGAGCTTAAAGTAAAAGCAGGAAGAGATCAGTGGCCAAATCAGAAGTTTAACAAGGCCTTCCACCTGAAGAAAATATAAAAGTGAAAAGATATATAAATGCAAAAGCATGAGAATTTTAATATCATCAAAGAAACTATGTTCTCTATCAGATCCGATGAACTTTTTTTTTTTTTTTTTTCAGTAACAAACCTCCTTCTATTCCTGGGTACCATATTTTGGCTATTATCCATATGTGGATTACAGCTATGAGTGTGACCCCATCTGAGATTTATGGTCATAACTTAAACTACAATTCTATGCTTTTCTCCAGGCATGTTCTGCTTTTTAGGGAGCAGGAATGGATGAAGACAGCAGGTTGAACCAGGGTTGGGATTCTGCCAGTGAAGATAGAGAGGGCAAGAAAGTAGAAGATATATGCAATGAAGTGAATATCACGACAAACCAAGGAGGCTAAGTTAAAAAAAAGTAGACAAGTAGAAACACAAGGGGACAACCAAGTAATGGTGTCAAATGATTGAAGGTCAAAATGAGAATGAATTGTTAGAACAGGAGTAAATAAACTGATGGATGTAGTCAGAGAATGGGATGATTTAAATCAAGATTTTGGAGGCGGTGAAGGTACTGACGATGATAAGACCTAAATTATTGTCTTGGAACCAAGTACCTGAGTTGGAGTGGAGGGCAGGAAAGCTAGAAAGAAAGAGATCAACAAAGAAGCCAGGTTGTTGAATGAATCAGTGTGCATTTTGCCTGGACATCACTAAGAATGACAATGTGAATGTGTATCAAAGGACAATGGACCTGACACTAAAATCTTTAGTGACTAAAGCCAGATTGATGAGGAGGAAACTACATGACTAACAACATAAGGGACAGGCAGGTAAGTTGAATAGTCTGATGGCAAGGGCTTCACAAGAGCTGACAGGTAAAAATCATTTATGTAAGAAGTTTTCAAATACAAATGCTTTTTAAAACACACATAATAAGTTACTTATGAATTGCGTCTATAGTATGAGCGTGGACTGTTAAGTGTACAACAAAATTCATAAGAAGAGAAACAGAACAGAAGTTGAACTAGCACGGTAAACTTCAACTTTTCCACAATATTCTATTAGTTCAATAACAGATGGATAAAAAGGGACGAAATATTCTACATATGCCTATAGGGAAAACAATCATTATTTACTACTCTTTAGGACTAGCTCTGCCATTTTTTAAATGTCATATTATTTTATATAAAAAGAGATAATTCAATAAAAAGTAACATTTTTTCCAGTTCAACATATTTTTAAGAAGCAGCCTGGCTATTTGTATATTTGGCTATAATCAGGATGCCAACTCTCAATCTGTGGAATAACTGGGACCTAGCTGTCTTGAACAGATAAAGCAGCATAATAAATAATATTTAAATTGGTGAATAAAAGAGCTCATCATTGAATTTGCATCTCCTAATAACAAATAAAATACTTTATACCTTATATAAAGCTTCTGTGAAAGACCAAATATATGGAAGAACTTTAAACAGGTAGTAAAGTTCTTTTCTGACACAATGATGTATAAGACATCATCTCTGTCCATTAAAAAGACTGAATACTATTAAGAGAATAATTCAGCTGTACTTAAGTAATTAATGAATCAAAGAGCAGATAATGAAGATGCATCACTAGAGGACAGTATATATACACTTTAAAATATAAGTTGTATTTAGCTTCTAATGATTAATGATCGTAGTGAACTTTTTGACATTTTAAAACTGGAAACATTGCCACTTACAAAATCACAAATATCTTTAAAATTCTACAATTTAAAAAAGGAAAACTTGGAAAAGCAGATTATAGAGTACATTTATGATCTTTATTACACATGGATGATTCTAGTATTGACTCAACATACCAAACAAATAAAACTTTCATTTTTCAAACAACATGAACACATTAAGAATATATTTAAATCTCATCTCAGCTTGTACATTAAAAAAGAAAATCAAATAGGAAACTTAAAATTATATAAGTACTTTCATTACAGTTCATTTCTAGGCAATACAATTGTACTGTGCACAGAGTTAGGTAATACACTAAGAGTTTGAAGTACAAAGATAATATCTGTGCTCACACAGTTGAGAGTATAGAAAAGTCCAAGTTTTACAAATATTTTAAGTTACTGTTTCTCAAAGTGCAGCCCATGAACCAGCAGCATCAGAAGCATCAGAACTGCCCTGCTTGTTAAAAGAATTGCTTGCTTGCTGAAGTATATTTCTGTGCTCCATCCAAAAATTATTAGAACAAAATAAGAAGCCACATTACTCGCAAATACCTTTGGTGACTGTTAGTTATATAAAAGTTTGAGAATCAATGCCTTAAATGTTAAAAGTAATTACTGCTATGAAATTACAGGTGAAAAGGTGAAAAAGCCATCTCCACTTATTATTATGAAGATTCTGACTTAAAATTGGTTTTTAAAATGATTAGGTTAAAATGATTTATAGTTCTTTTAAAAATGTTTGTATAATGTTTAAACTTTATATTGGGAATCTTCATTAAAATACATCACATCTAAGGAAACAAGATTTAAGCAAACAGACTTACAGTTGGTGATATCAGGTGGTGCATAGCCATCATTCATATACATACTTGTGGGTTTTGCCACTTTCAAAAAAACAAAATCAGATGTGTTCTTTAAGGCAGTTACTGCTTCTTCATGAGTAACTTCTTCTAAACACACGGTATTCACCTAAAAGAAAATCCCAAAAGTTTTACTTCTTCCTTCCCACTTGGAATGTCATTTTTTTCCCCCCTATTGCTCTGGGTATAATCTTCGGTACAATGTTGAATAGGAGTGGTAGTTTGTGTCTTTCTAGGACTTTACCCACTTCATCTAAGTTACCTAAATGCGTTGGTATAGAGTTATTCATAAATAAAAGTATTCCCTTATGTTCTCTCTTTCATTCCTACTTTTAGAAATTTGAGTCATATTTTTTTTCCTGGTCAGTCTAGCTAAAGGTTTGTCAATGTTTTTTTTTTTTTTGCTGTACACGGGCTTCTCACTGTTGTGGCCTCTCCCACTGCGGAGCACAGGCTCCGGACGCGCAGGATCAGTGGCCACGGCTCACGGGCCCAGCTGCTCCGCGGACCAGGGCACGAACCCGCGTCCCCTGCATCGGCAGGCGGACTCCCAACCACTGCACCACCAGGGAAGCCCAAGGTTTGTCAATTTTGTTGATCTTTTCTAAGATCCAAGTTTTGGTTTTGTTGATCTTCTCTACCAACATAGACAACATGGTTGTCCTATTTCCTATATTGTTAATTTCTGTTCTAATCCTTTCTCTTCTGCTAGCATTAGGTTTAGACTGCTCCTCTTTTTGGTAAACATTTTCTTTTAAAAAGAAATAAAACACTATAAATGTTTCTAGTGTTTTAAATTACAGTGCACTAAACAAATGTTCATTTTAGTATATTTTCCATTTCCCTAATACGTGACTTTATAATCGACTGCAGGAGACTTTTAAATGTTTTGACGAAAACTTCTAAAGGTCACAGAACAATCCTGACTTTCACCACTGATTACTAATAATGCTTCGCAGGATTTCAACTGCATGGTCATTTTTATGGTCCCACCCTACTGTGTACAGTGAGGACTTGCTGCATTTTGAAATACACAACTGTGGTATACTGTTCTTCTGATGGCCTGAAATGAGACATTAGTAACTGTGATGCAAAGAGAGGATTAATAAATGCCACACATTAGAGCTGTCTTCTTTGAAAAGTTAACTCTGGCATGTCCCTCTTGGAACCTGGCCACCACTTTGTGAGAAGCTCAAGTTAGCCATGTGGACAGCCCACTGGAGAACTGAATACCTGGCTAACAGCCCCAGTTGAGTTCCTAGATGACAGCCAAAACCAACCGGTCCACTATATGTGAGCCAACTTGGAGGTGGACCCCTGGCCCTAGTTGAGCCACCCCAGTAGACATTATATGGAATAAAGACAGGCTGCCCTGGCCAAACCTATCCAAATTGCAGAAGTGTAAGCAAATAAATAATTGTCATTTTAGCCACTAATTTTTGTTTTTTTCTTATGCAGCATTAGATAACTGATAAAAGAGCTGACAAGATTTGCTGAGGTGATTCAATGTGGAGTGGGAAAGAAAGAGAATGATCCTAAAGTTTTAGACTTGGGGAAATTAGAAGGATAAAGTTCCCGTTTAATGAGATGTGAAAATTATGCAAAGAGCAGAATTTTGGGGGGCAGGGTGGGGTGGGTTGCCGTGATTTGAAAGTTCATTTTTAGATACAGTTGTACTTCGGTATCTGTGGGGGAATGATTCTATAACCCCACTACCCCCATTACCCTCCTCGAGGATAAAAAAATTTGCAGATTCTCATGTTCCTTATGTAAAATGGCGTAGTATTTGCATATAAGCTATGCACACCCTCACCTTATACTTTAAACCATCTTTAGATCACTTATAATACCTAATATAATATAAATGCCATGTAAATTCAAGTTTTGCCGTTTGGGAACTTTCTGGAATTTTTTTCCACCAAATATTTTCGATCTTCAGTTGGTTGAATCCACAGATGTGGAACCCACGGATACAAAGAGCCAACTGTATATTATATTTGAGATGACTCTTGAGACATAGAGAAGGAGACTGAAGTTCAGAAAACAATACTTATTACTATCATGTACAACAAGACCCAGTAAGTTATTTGACCACCTATCAAAGAGAGAAGAGAATATGTTCAAGTATATGAGTCCTGGATCACTTCAATGTTTAGAAGTTAGGGAGAAGATGCACCGAAAAGGAGAATGAGAAGGAATGGCTGGTGAGCTAAGAGGAATAGCAAGATAGAGGGTGACTATCAGGCAAACTGGAAAGAGTGTTTTAAGAAGGAAGAAGGTATGTCAAATGCCTGATACATCAATTAAGGTGAGAATTAAGAATTGAATAATTTCAGTGGAATTATGGCAACAAAAGCCTCCCTAAACGGTAAATCAGCATGAATTTCTGGCTCCCTACCCCTAAAATTGATTTTGGAAGAAGGATAAAGAAGACACAGTATGTAAGAAATTAAAAATAAAAGTGAGAAACATAGTGGAGAACGAAGGTTGTTTGGAACTGGTGTGTGTTGGTGGGGGGGTGTATGCAATGATGAGGGAGTGTTGGTTGTAGCTTGAGGGAAAGAGTGGCAAGTCATAGCTGTGAGAGGATAAGTTAGAGAGAAGCAGTTGAAGGACAGTTCCTTCCTCCTCCCTATCATTAACTCAAAAATAATTAGTTGCTCTTCCTAGCATAACTATTAAAAAAGGGCAAATAAATAAATAGGAGATAGACCAAATCACCACTATACCAGACTTTGTTTGTATGCCTTTTCAGATTCACTTGAGCCTATGTGTCCACTAGGCTTTGGTTGCTTGGTTAGGGGAGAGTCCTAGCTACTGCTATTCTCATATTGTCCCCTACCATTATGAGCTCTTTCACTCAACCTTTTCTGGAGTAAAGGCTGGGCTTGGGTATGGCTGACGTGTTCCACATAGTGAGAGCTGTAACATATTAGAAGACCACATCTGACCTGTCTAGACCATGAGGCTCTAGCTCTTCTCACGACTTCTGGGTTCAGGGGAAGTGCTGTGCCAGAGTGTGGGAACTGGCTTTCTTAGCATTTGTCCAGGGGGGCTGGGTAACACAGTCGAGAAATCTAGGACAGTTAACCCCCGTGGGGTTACACTCTAACTAACAAGAGACAAGAGACTAAAAGGCGTCAGTAGATAAAATCCTTTCTTTTCCCTGGATGGCTGGATCTAAGGTTTAGCAGTTCCGCATTGCCTGCCTGGGAGACTGTCCTACATAACAAGCAATCAGCTACATTTTCTTATGATTTTATAGCCAGCTCAGAAACATAATACATTGTATTGGCTTTCCCTCATTCTCTGCCTCACTTTTCATTTTCACTCACTCTAGCTTCTCTGAAGTTATACCTCCCAATAATACCTTAGCAGAGTAGCTTTTCTTCAGGTTTTGTTTTTTGAGGGAACATGAACTAAGACAGTTATTGATGAAGATTGGATAAATAAATTGTGATACAGTCTACATTCCCAGAATAGAATATTATGAAGAGGGTAAATGAATAAATCTCAGCTCTAGGCAACAATATGGATAAGTCTCAGTAAAACAATATTGAGTGAGAAAAGTATTAAAAAAGACTATATACAGCACAATAGCCTTTAAAATTTTCAAAACACACACTACTAAACAAAACATTTAGGAATATGTATGTGATTAAGCAATCTTTAAAAAACAAAGGAATGAGGAACATAAGTTGTTGATATTCTAGTTCTTGGGTTGGGTAATGACTAGCAGTTTTTACTATACTATAAATAAAATAATTGATTAATTAATTAAAGTAAGAAAGGGGAAAAACAAGGTCACACATGAACAAAGGATGATGATGTTATGAACCTAAGGATTACAACTAAACAATTCTGTGCATCCAAGCCCCTAAACAGAATGAAAGAAAAAGAGAGGGGAGCTAGTAGAGGAAATGGTAGTGGCAAATAAAGAATCATTTTTCAGGTTTTGACTAAAGCAAGACTAGTATTCACTCATGGAAATATCATTTAAACATTTTTGGCACGTAGAAACTCAGTCTGTCAGAAAAAAAAAGACATCAAAGTGATTTTTAAAACAATGGATTTCTTATACTCACTGCTAAAAGTTTATCTCCAATCTGAAGTTTACCATCTTTATGTGCTGCACCTCCTTCAATTATTTTGGTTACATAGATGCTATTATCCCCAGGAATATGTTGATTTCCAACACCTCCTGCAATGCTGAACCCAAGACCTGTATGGAAAACACTAGTTTTAGAATTTCACCAATATATGTAAACTTAAGTCCAAATGACTGAAAACTAGGTGATAATTTCACCAAACTAATGTTTTTTAAAACAGAATATTATCTATTTACCTATTTTAAAAATCCTAAGTATTTTGTAATCAGGGGCAATTACAAATATAGGTGCTCCTATAGTTACAAATGAGAACCTTTTTACCCCCAGGTTACTTTAAAAAAAAAAAAAATTATTTATTTATTTAATTGGCTGTGCCAGGTCTTAGTTGTGGCACACAGGATCTTTGTTGTGCTGTGCGGGATCTTTTAGCTGCGGCATGCAGGCTCCTTTAGTTGTGGCATACGGGATCTAGTTCCCTGACCAGGGATCGAACCCGGCCCCCTGCATTGGGAGCGTGGAGTCTTTAGCCGCTGGACCACCAGGGAAACCCCACCCCCACCCCCACCCAGGTTACTTCTTAAAGTGTCTTTGTAAAATGCATTTGTTTATTAGTTCAAAGAGATGGTGTAAAATTGCTTCACTTTTGTTTCCATCATAATTGCACTTCTTACTAACACTCCCACAAGATTAAAACTGAGAAAAAAAAATTGGTGGTGGGCAGAACCAACAGCTTCAGAAATGCAGATGCTGCTTCTCTTTTCAATATTCTATGAATTAATTTTAAGTAAGGAGCTTCAATAATTCATAAATCCCATAGCTTTGACGCCAAACCTGTAGCTCTCTATGCATTTTTCCATGAAGCCACAAATTAGAATCAATATTTCCATTTATCCTCAATGCCATCCATGTTTTCAAAATTCAGATCACATCTTAACAGTCTTCACTGCAGATGTAACTACTGATGACATGTTCATAAATATTTTTTTCTCTTAGCCTGTGTATCTGCATTTTATGCACTTTGTAGATTAACGATTACAAGTTAATATCAACACTACACATGACTGCAAAATGTCTGCACAGTATGCTACTTAAGACAAAAATCAGTAGAAATAACACAGAAATTCTAAAAATTCACTAAGTTCTGTAGATTACCAGCATTGTTAATCTTAGAATGTATGTCATAAATAACTTCATAGTTACATTTCACTTAGAGATTTCTTAATAATTTGTCTTTGTTTGATTTATTTCATACCTTTAGGACCTTTAATGAGCTTTATTTCCATTATTTTTTCTGATACTGGTTTCCGTCTTTTTACGTACAAGCGTACAATAGATCCCGCTTCTTTCAATGCTTCAACTGCTTTGCTATGTGTCACATCACGAACGTCTACTTCATTTACTCGCAATATACAGTCATTGACCCTGAGGAAAAAAACATTAAAAATTAATATTAAAATTTTAATATCAATTTTTCTCTTTGCCAAGTTTCTTTTCTTGACAAGAGAATTATTTACTAGAATTATTTATAAGAAACTGCATGTTAAATTCCAATGTATCAAAAACTCATATAAATACAAACATTTCCCAAGGGCCAGCAAAGGAAACAGTGCAAATAATAGATTATACAAAAATATTAAATAATAATGACAGCTATAATTTTTTTTTTTTTTTGGCTGTGTCTGGGTCTTCATTGCTGCACGTGGGCTTTCTCTAGTTGCGGCGAATGGGGGCTACTCTTTGTTGCGGTGCATGGGCTGCTTATTGCGGTGGCGGTCTCTTGTTGGGGAGCACAGGTTCTAGGCACGCGGGCTTCAGCAGTTGCAGCACGTGGGCTCAGTAGTTGTGGAACACGGGCCTTAGAGGGCATAGGCTTTAGTAGTGGCCGTGCATGGGCTTAGCAGCTGTGGCTCGCGGGCTCTAGAGCACAGCCTCAGTAGTTGTGGCACATGGGCTTAGCTGCTCTGCAGCATGTGGGATCTTCCCAGACCAGGGAGCGAACCCGTGTCCCCTGCTTTGGCAGGCAGATTCCTAAACACTGTGCCACCAGGGAAGTCCCGACAGCTGTAATTTGTATGATTACGTATAGAAATTAAGATATTTTAGAAAAACAGCAAATATTTATTTAGCACTAACCACATGCTAGGAACTTCTTTTAGTGTTTTAACCCTTACAACAATCTGTAAGGTAGATACATATTTATATCCCCATTTTATAGACAGAAAAACTGAGGTACAAAGTTTAAATAACTTTCCCAAGGCCACCCTGACAATGACTAACAGAGCAGTGATTCAAACATAAAAAATCTGAGGCTCAGACTGAATAAGTAGCTTAAGGTCACAGCAGTAAAATTGAGATTAATTCATTGATTTACCAAAAAATAAACTAATCTCAGTTTCAACTGCACGGTATTCATGTAGAAAAAAAATAAGAAAACAAATTAAAAGATGGTCATCTCAAATTGGGCAGGGACGGGGAACAAAACAATTAAAACATTTAAAGTGATCATGATAAACTTCTATATCTAATTAACTTTTTTAGAGAAAAGAAATTCTATATCCAAAGACAGTGACACCTCAGAGTTAGTACTATAGGTATGTTCTCCCGTTAAACAAATGGAACATACTAATTTTCACACATGAAGCACAAATAAAAGGCCAATAACAGAATCAGGAAGTAAATATTTATATTTACATGAAAGTCAAATTATTGATTTCATATTTAATTTCATTAATATACCACTTATCATATCCAGTGAGAAGTTTAGAAACTGAAAAGCTGTATAAGGCATGAACAGCCTTAAAATAAGATACTGTTTTTAACAGACCATATATAATCCTTAGTCCTAAAACTTTAGAAAACCATCACCATGTATAAAAAGCAACAAATAAGGCAACAAGAAAAGTGCCACAATCTATGGTCTAAGGAAACAACAAAGTATGCTAAAGATATTTTCTGAAATGGAACATTACATTTAAACAAAAGACCAATATTACTTACATTTATTCAATTTAGAAAATAGATTAATTTATTTAAAGTTTGCATAATCTTTACTACTCTTTGTGGTCTGGGATACCAACTCAGATATATATGATTCCCTGTACCTTAAATAAGCGTATACACGTTTCCCACTCAGAAAATAACACATTTTGTGAATGTATTTGAACATACAATGGGAAATCTATGATTTCTATAATTTGCTCAGAAATATTTAAACAGTCAAATTTATTATTCAAAATGCTTAACTTCTAAGATAAAACTGAATTCCTAATTGAAAAGAGGGAAAATGCTTAAAGCACAATTATCTCATTCATTCATTTGACATCTGAGCATCTACCTTATGTTAGTTATTATGATAGTGTTCATTTGTATTTATTCATTGTACAGTTTGCCTCAAGAAAAAGATACAAAGAGGATTTGGTATCACAACATAAAGTGCAAAACATACCGCAATCTTCCATCTTGGGCAGCTGCTCCCCCTGCAATTATTTTGGTAATGAAAATACTTGAGTCATCTCCAATGTGTGGGTTGTCTGTACCTCCTGCAATGCTGAAACCAAGCCCTGAATTTCCCTGGGGATAGAGGGGAAAAAAATTGACACTGAATAATAATCTTTATTGACAGGTTCCCGTCATTATAAGACCTAGAAACTGTACTAACATAGGGAACACACACATAAAGGCATATGTATAGGAAATATGATGATTTTAAATTAAGAAATATAAGGAAAGCTCTTTTTTCTCTATGAATTCAGAGGTATTACTGCTGAATATGTGAGGCTGATGATGTACTGAGTACTTCTGGACTCTGGTCTACGATTCCTTCTTTAAAATTATGTGCAGTTTGTCCTTGGAGAGGTTTCACTATTAGGTCTCTTTCTTTTAGACTGCATCTTGCTCATGTTTGGCAAGGCAAATTGCTCCCAAGAGAAAAACAATGAAGTGATCCTTCTGCTGCTGTTATTTCCGAGTAGGTAATACCAATATATTATTTCATCCTAAATTTTTAAAAAAGGGGCACTGGGTGGTGCTTTTCTTCTGCTAACTTTGCCATCAGCTTATTTTAAAATGACCAAATTGTATGAACTAAGTAACACAGCCATCATCCTTGATGTGTTTAACCAAGACACCTGACCAGCAAAAGGCAGTTTTTAATACTGAAAGTCCAACTGGAGAACTTAACATTGGTGTACTTTCTTGACAGCAGTCAATTTTGCCAAAGTAGCATTACACTTCTTGCTTATTTTATTTACGTACTAGATTTTGGAATAATATTTTCTTTGAAGAAAGGGTTCTACTGCTACAAAAAGCAAAACTGATCTAAGCAAAGGTATTAAACGTTTATTTTTGCAAGAATGTTCTAACTTTGGTTTTCAGGCAGCTCAAATAAGTGGGTATATCTGGATCTATTACTAAACTGTTTGTATTAAATAGCTTAGAATTTCACTAGACTATGACATGTCCTAAAATTTTATTTTAATAAAAAAATTTTTTCAGTCTAAACTCTTCAAGAGTTACTAGAGTATCAATAATAGTATCAATAGGTTGTATGGGGCTACCAAGTTACTCAGGTATTCGAGTTCTCGTTTTTACTTGTTTTTTAAAAAATTGAGATATAATTACAAATAACTTTGTGTAAGTTTAAGGTATACAACATATTGATTTGATACATTTATATAGTACAATATGATTACCACCTTAGCTTTATTTAGCTAACACCTGTATGAGGTCACATAATTGCCATTTATTTTTTGTGGTGAGAACATTTAAGATCTAGTCTCTTAGCAATTCTGAAGATTATAATACAGTATTGTTGATTATATTCACCACCTGTGCATTAGATCTCTGGAACTTATTCATCTTCTAGTTGCAAGTTTTTATACTTTAACAACATCTCCCCAATTCCTGGTACATAAGCTCTTTAATCAATGAAAAATACAATGTACAGTTCTGACTAAATAGAGGAATTTAAAAGGTACTGGGAAAAAATGAAAAGATGAATAAGATAAAAAGTTAGGACTATATGTGAAGAAATCTCAATAAAGCTGGGAAAAAACCAACAAAATGCCACATTAAAATGTGTACAATACATTAATACTCTATTTACTTGTAAGACTCAGTCATCCATGCCACTTGAACAGGTGGGCCCAAATTCAGGTAAACAGGCAATAAAAATCTATTATCCCTCTGAAGTCTATTTTTATTCAGTTTATTCTGGCTTCAAACATAAACAAATCTAATTACCTAGGATTTTAAATATACAGACATTCAGTTACTTAGAAAATTCAGTTATGCAGAGCACTTCATTTCCCAAAAATGCTGGTCAGACAAGGTGGCTCTGCTAAAATACAGTATCAATTAAATGCAGATATTCTTAAGGGGAAAATACATCAAGAAAATTTACACATCTGAATTGTATCCTTAAATTATTTTCTGACTGGGGGAATGCATAAGAAGTTTTCAATAAGGTCTTTTCCATTAAATCTATGGTTTTTATCTTGCTGGGAAACAAAACTGATACAATGACCATATTACTAGGATATTAAATACTTATTTAAAATAAATATTTTACTATGTGAAAGATAAATAATAAAATTAAAAACTGAGAAAAATCTGAGAAACTGTCAGTCTAGAGGAGCACAAGGAGACATCATAACTAAATGTAATGTGGTATTCCAGATGCAATCCTGGAAGAGAAAAACATAAAAAGTAAGGAAATCCAAATAAAGTAGACTTTAGTTAATAATAATATATCACTATTGGTTCATTAGTTGAAAAAAATGTATTCTAGTAATGAAAAGATGTTAATAATAGGTGAAACTGAGTCCAGGGTAAATGGAAACTCTCTGTACTACTTTTCTGTAAATCTAAAACTATGTTAAATAAAAAGTTTATTTAAAAAATAAAGGTTATTAAAGAAAAGCAACATGTTCTGAAAATGCCACAGCTAATTTTATACGTGGACTCATTAAAGAAACTAATATTATATGGTTCTGAAGGGTGATCTTCCTTGGATCCTATATGAAAGAGCAGTATATTTAAAGAGTTATTTAAAGCAACAGGTTTATGCATAAAAACTTAAGATAATTAATAGTTTTTACCCTTTCAAGTGTGATTTCTTCATATTCATAATCTGCATCAGTGCCATTAACCTAATGGGGGAAAAAAAAGAAGTAACACAGAAATTTAGAGTGTGAAATTTAAAATAGCAAGACATAATTTTTGCATGATTTCTTAATAAAAACCTGTTAAATGTGATAATAATCAAATAATATAGCTTGATTTTAATAGTTTTAGGGAAGATTTTCAAGGAATGGAAGAATACAAATGTATTAATGAGTTGACACTCATGATATTGTGACTTTCACATACAGAAAGAGTACATTCAGCTTTTAATACTTACTGAACTCTTGACTCTCTTCTCTGCCTTGATCCACACATCTAATCAGCTGCCAATTCTTACTGACTTAAATATTTCATTTCTTCCTGAAAACCATCACCCCTTCATTTTCATTGCTATTACCTTGCTTCAAAAGCCTTTGTTAACTCATCTGGACTACTGCAAGTGTAATCTACCCAATCTCTTAGATTACTGTTCTCCATTGCTCAAATCATTCTAATGTGTTTTACATAGATGGATCTTTATGGAGCCCATGTATAACATACTTGCTCCAAAATTCTCAAAAACTCATCATTCAACTTCATTCTAACATGTTTCTCACCTCTTCATGAGCCTTATATACCATCACACTTGAATGACTTGCTCCTTCCTTTACGTATCCTGCAAGTTCCTCCCTCCACATCTGTTACTTTATTACTTCCTCTGTCAAATTTCAGTTAAATATTTCATGTCCAACTTTGATTCACTATTCACATTCTTGCTTACACCATACAGACCAAGCACTTTCTCTCATTCCTTCTAATTTATTCCATGTCTCCTCCTGGAAGAAGTAATTCCCATAGCAAACGCCACTGGTGAAGGCTGAATAGTGCTTGGAATCACATTAACTGGGATTCAAATCATTGCTTTAACATTTCTGGGCAAAATACCCAAACTAATAAGTCAAACAGGGATTGTGATAAACTTCATCTCTAGATGCATCCCATCCTTCCATCCCAAGTGCTCTTCTGCAATATGATTGAACCATCCTACCATCAAGAGATGTTATCTACTTCCCCTTCCCTCGGATCTAGGCAGGTTCTAGATGACCTCTGTTAAAAAGAATGTGGCACAAATGCTTTGTGGTTTTTGAATCTAGGTCATGTGATGCCTTGGAGTGTTTGCCTTTGTCTTAGAATGCACATTCTTAGGATCCAGAAGCTATAATGTGAGGAAGCTCAAAGATCCTATGAAGAGATTCAAATGAAGGAGCATCAAGACCCCGGGCCAAAAGCCCCAGCTGCACCTCTAACCGGCAACTAGCACTAACTGCCGGCCATGGTCAATGAGTCTATTTTGGATCTTCCAGTCTCTTCCAGTGCCCCAGCCAAGATCGTGTAAAACAGAACTATCCAGTTAACCCAGAAAATCATGAGAAGTAATGAATTATTTTTAAAGCCACGAAGTTTCAGGGTGGTTTGTTATACAGTAATAAAATAATGAAACAACAGAATAATGAAATCCATGTAAGGTAGTCTGTTTTCTTCACCATACTATAAGAAGCAACCCCTAATTCAGGTCCAAAGCAGGAGCTAGGGGTTTTTTTCCTGAGGATTTTTGAAACTCATCTCTACTACTTTTCTGGGCTCTTAATTCTTATGATTGTAATGGATACAAACCCAATTGCTACTTTGTTTCATCTTCTTTTTCAACTGAAGAGATTTTCTTGTTTTTGAAATTATGTTATACATATGTGTGTATACACACACATATACACATACATATATATACAAACATATATACATACACACAATATATCTGTGTATATATATATAAATCTATGATTTATATGCCTATAGAGTGCAGGAGGGTTATACATATGCATATCCTGCCAACTTGACTGGAAGTTCTTTTTTTTTTTTGCGGTACGTGGGCCTCTCACTGTTGTGGCCTCTCCCATTGCGGAGCACAGGCTCCGGACGCACAGGCCCAGTGGCCATGGCCCACGGGCCCAGCCGCTCCGCAGCATGTGGGATCCTCCTGGACCAGGGCACGAACCTGCGTCCCCTGCATCGGCAGGTGGACCCTCAACCACTGCACCACCAGGGAAGCCCTGGAAGTTCTTTTTTCTGAGTAAAAATAAAATCTGTATCTGCAGCTATACCACTCTTCTTATTCTAAAGGTTATTTGTATCATCTATATTTTTTCGTGCTCAGACTTGCTAAAAGTCTATCAGTCTTTATCAAAGAAGTACTTTTAACATCACTGATTTATTACATTCTATGCTATTACATTCTGCTTTTATTTTTTATCAATTCTTTACTCTTTCCTTAGGCCCTTTTTAAAGCTTCTTGAGTTGAATGCGTAATTCATTTGTGCTTATTACTTTTTCTATTTTTAGAAACACCCATTAAAGTTAATAAATTTTCTTTGGCATATGGCTTTTGCTAAATCCCCAAACTGCTACATTGGGCTCTATTTTTGTCCATTTGTTCATTTCTAAATAGCCTGAAATTTTATTCTGGAAAACATTTCCAGGTCAGTATACTTATACAGTCCTTTTGGTGTTAATATGTAATATAGTATAAATTTTTGTGTTGTGAGCTTATGGACTTCTGATTTAAGGTATTTGAGATTTTCACCATTAAGCCTTCTCAAAAGGTAGGTACTCCAAGCTCGACCCACCACCAGTCCCTCCCATCAGGAAACCTGCACAAGCCTCTCAGATAGCCTCATCCACCAGAGGACAGACAGCAGAAGCAAGAAGAACTAAGATCCTGCAGCCTGTGGAACAGAAATCATATTCACAGAAAGACAGACAACATGAAAAGGCAGAGGGCTATGTACCAGATGAAGGAACAAGACAAAACCCCAGAAAAACAACTAAATGAAGTAGAGATATGCAACCTTCCAGAAAAAGAATTCATAATAATGACAGTAAAGATGATCCAGGACCTCGGAAAAACAATGGAGGCAAAGATCGAGAAGATGCAAGAAATGTTTAACAAAGACCTAGAAGAATTAAAGAACAAACAGAGATGAACAATACAGTAACTGAAATGAAAACTACACAAGAAGGAATCAGTAGCAGAATAAGTGAGGCAGAAGAATGGATAAGTGAACTGGAAGACAGAATGGTGGAATTCACTGCTGCAGAACAAAGAAAAAAGGATAAAAAGAAATGAAGACAGCCTAAGAGACCTCTGGGACAACATTAAACACAACAACATTCGCATTATGGGGGTCCCAGAAGGAGAAGAGAGAGAGAAAGGAACCGAGAAAATATTTGAAGAGATTATAGTCGAAAACTTCCCTAACATGGGAAAGGAAATAGCCACCCAAGTCCAGGAAGTGCAGAGAATCCCATACAGGATAAACCCAAGGAGAAACACGCCGAGACACACAGTAATCAAACTGACAAAAATTAAAGACAAAGAAAAATTATTGAAAGCAGCAAGGGAAAAACAACAAATAACATACAAGGGAACTCCCATAAGGTTAACAGCTGATTTCTCAGCAGAAACTCTACAAGCCAGAAGCATGATATACTTAAAGTGATGAAAGGGAAGAACCTACAACCAAGATGACTCTACCCGGCAAGGATCTCATTCAGATTCAATGGAGAAATCAAAAGCTTAACACACAAGCAAAAGCTAAGAGAATTCATCACCACCAAACCAGCTCTACAACAAATGCTAAAGGAACTTCTCTAAGTGGGAAACACAAGAGAAGAAAAGGACCTACAAAAACAAATCCAAAACAATTAAGAAAATGGTCATAGGAACATGCATATTGATAATTACCTTAAACGTGAATGGATAAATTGCTCCAACCAAAAGACACAGGCTTGCTGAATGGATACAAAAACAAGACCCATATATATGCTGTGTACAAAAGACCCACTTCAGACCTAGGAACACATACAGACTGAAAGTGAGGGCATGGAAAAAGATATTCCATGCAAATGGAAATCAAAAGAAAGCTGGAGTAGCAATACTCAAATCAGATAAAATAGACTTTAAAATAAAGAGTGTTACAAGAGACAAGGAAGGACACTACATAATGATCAAGGGATCAATCCAAGAAGAAGATATAACAATTATAAATATATATGCACCCAACATAGGAGCACCTCAATACATAAGGCAACTGCTAACAGCTGTAAAAGAGGAAATCAACAGTAACACAATAATAGTGGGGGACTTTAACACCTCACTTACACCAATGGACAGATCATCCAAAATCAAAATAAATAAGGAAACAGAAGCTTTAAATGACACAATAAATCAGATAGATTTAATTGATATTTATAGGACACTGCACCCAAAAACAGCAGATTACACTTTCTTCTCAAGTGCGCACGGAACATTCTCCAGGATAGATCACCTCCGGGGTCACAAATCAAGCCTCGGTAAATTTAAGAAAATTGAAATCATATCAAGCATCTTTTATGATGACAACGCTATGAGATTAGAAATGAATTACAGGGGAAAAAATGTAAAAAAACAAAAACACACGGAGGCTAAAAACTACATTACTAAATAACCAAGAGATCACTGACGAAATCAAAGAGGAAATCAAAAAATACCTAGAGACAATGACAATGAAAACATGACGATCCAAAACCTATGGGATACAGCAAAAGCAGTTCTAAGAGGTAAGTTTATAGCTATACAAGCCTACCTCAAGGAACAAGAAAAATCTCAAATAAATAATCTAACCTTACAACTAAAGGAACTAGAGAAAGAAGAACAAACAAAACCCAAAGTTAGCAGAAGGAAAGAAATCATAAAGATCAGAGCAGAAGTAAATTAAATAGAAACAAAGAAGACAATAGCAAAGATCAATAAAACTAAAAGCTGGTTCTTTGAGAAGATAAACTAAATTGATAAACCATTAGCCAGACTCATCAAGAAAAAGAGGGAGAGGACTCATATCAATAAAATTAGAATTGAAAAAGGAGAAGTTACCACAGACACCACAGAAATACAAAGCATCCTAAGAGACTACTACAAGCAACTCTATGCCAACAAAATGGACAACCTGGAAGAAATGGACAAATTCTTAGAAAGGTATAACCTTCCAAGACTGAACCAGGAAGAAACAGAAAATATGAACAGACCAATCAAAAGTAATGAAATTGAAACTGTGATTAAAAATCTTCCAACAAACAAAAGTCCAGGACCAGATGGCTTCACAGGTGAATTCTATCAAACATTTAGAGAAGAGCTAACACCCATCCTTCTCAAACTCTTCCAAAAAACGGGAGGAAGGAACACTCCCAAACTCATTCTGTGAGGCCACCATCACCTTGATACCAAACCAGACAAAGCTACTACAAAAAAGGAAAATTACAGACCAATATCACTCATGAATATAGCTGCAAAAATCCTCAACAAAATACTAGCAAACAGAATCCAACGACACATTAATAGGATCATACATCATGATCAGGTGGGATTTATCCCAGGGATGCAAGGATTCTTCAGTATACATAAATCAATCGATCTGATACACCATATTAACAAATTGAAGAAGAAAAACCATATGATCATCTCAATAGATGCAGAGAAAGCTTTTGACAAAATTCAACACCCATTTATGATGAAAACTCTCCAGAAAGTGGGCATAGAGGGAACATACCTGAACATAATAAAGACCATGTATGACAAACCCACAGCAAACATCATCCTCAATGGTGAAAAACTGAAAGCATTTCCTCTAAGATCAGGAACAACACAAGGATGTCCACTCTCACCGCTATTATTCAACATAGTTTTGGAAGTCCTAGCCATGGCAATCAGAGAAGAAAAAGAAATAAAAGAAATACAAATTGGAAAAGAAGTAAAACTGCCACTGTTTGCAGATGACATGATACTATACATAGAGAATCCTAAAGATGCCACCAGAAAACTACTACAGCTCATCAATGACTTTGGTGAAGTTGCAGGATACAAAATTAATGCACAGAAATCTCTTGCATTCCTATACACTAATGATGAAATATCCAAAAGAGAAATTAAGGAAACACTCCCATTTACCACTGCAACAAAAAGAATAAAATACCTAGGAATAAACCTTCGTAGGGAGACAAAAGACCTGTATGCAGAAAACTATAAGACAGTGATGAAAGAAATTAAAGATGACACCAACAGATGGAGAGATATACCAGGTTCTTGGATTGGAAGAATCAATATTGTGAAAATGACTCTACTACCCAAAGCAATCTACAGATTCAATGCAATCCCTATCAAATTACCAATGGCATTTTTAATGGAACTAGAACAAAAAAATCTTAAAATTTGTATGGAGACACAAAAGACCCCGAATAGCCAAAGGAATCTTGAGGGAAAAAAACGTAGCTGCAGGAATCAGACTCCCTGACTTCAGACTATACTACAAAGCTACAGTAATCAAGACAATATGGTACTGGCACAAAAATAGAAACACAGATCAATGGAACATGATAGCAAGCCCAGAGGTAAACCCACGCACCTATGGTCAACTAATCTATGACAAAGGAGGCAAGGATATACAATGGAGAAAAGACAGTCTCTTCAATAAGTGGTGCTGGGAAAACTGGACAGCTACATGTAAAAGAATGAAATTAGAACACTCCCTAACACCATACACAAAAATAAACTCAAAATGGATAAGAGACCTAAAGATAAGACCAGACACTGTAAAAGTCTTAGAGGAAAACATAGGAAGAACACTCTCTGACATAAATCACAGCAAGAATTTTTTGATCCACCTCCTAGAGTAACAGAAATAAAAACAAAAATAAAGAAGTGGGACCTAATGAAACTTAAAAGTTTTGCACGGCAAAGGAAACCATAAACAAGATGAAAAGACAACCCTCAGAATGGGAAAAAATATTTGCAAATGAATCAATGGAGAAAGGATTAATCTCCAAAATATATAAACAGCTCATGCAGCTCGAAATTAAAAAACAAACAACCCAATCTAAAAATGGGCAGAAGACCTAAATAGACATTTCTCCAAAGAAGACATACAGATGGCCAAGAAGCACATGAAAAGCTGCTCAACATCACTAATTATTAGAGAAATGCTAATCAAAACTACAATGAGGTATCAGCTCACACCAGTTAGAGGGCTTCATTAGAAAATCTACAAGCAACAAATGCTGGAAAAGGTGTGGAGAAAAGGGAACCCTCTTGCACTGTTGGTGGGAATGTAAGCTGATACAGCCACTATGGAGAACAGTATGGAAGTTCCTTAAAAAACTAAAAATAGAATTATCATATGATCCAGCAATCCCACTACTGGGCATATACCCAGAGAAAACCACAATTTAAAAAGACACATGCAGCCCAATGTTCACTGCAGCACTCTTTACAACAGCCAGGTCATGGAAGCAACCTAAATGCCCATCAACAGACAAATGGATAAGGAGAATGTGGCACATATATACAATGGAATATTACTCAGCCATAAAAAGGAATGAAATTGGGTCATTTGTTGAGACGTGGATGGATCTAGAGACTGTCATATAGAGTGAAGTAAGTCAGAAAGAGAAAAACAAATATCGTATATTAACGCACATATGTGGAGCCTCGAAAAACGGTACAGATGAACCAGTTTTCAGGGCAGAAACTGAGACACAGATGTAGAGAACAAACGTGTGGACACCAATGGGGGAAAGCTGCGGGGGGGTGGGGGTGGTGTTGTGATGAATTAGGAGGTTGGAATTGACATGTATACACTGATGTGTATACAAACTGATGACTAATAAGAACCGCTGTATTAAAAAAGAAAAAAGAAAAGGTAGGTACTTAGTAAACATCCTTGACGCTTCACTTAATGCCAAGTCATGATGTATTGATATCTGGTGAGGATTCCCAGTAGCACAGAGTAATTTAACAAAGGTGAAAAGTAAGAAGGCCATATGAACCCCAGATGACTTTATTCCTATATGCTTAATAACCTGAACCTGTCTGATAATTTCATGTATAGAGACAATTCAATAACGTCATTAAACACGTTCAAACTGGGCTTCTAAATGCCAAGAATACATTATCAAAACCACAATTACTCTACAAGTATCACTTTATTAACAGTAAATGTACAAAAAAATAATGTTGGTGTAATATTTTCAAAAGCTATATAGTTTCCAGCAAAACGACAAAATGGTTGATTTGCTTAGTTTTCTTTTTATAATAGCTTTACAAAATGTGGCTTCCAACAGGAAAGAAATGCTTGGCTTATGGGTTTATCACTCTCAATTAACAGGATAATGTGAGAGGTAAGCTGTGTATAAAATGAGAGAAGAGAGGTCAATCTTTAGACAATGTAATATTTTACTGACAAAATATTTTTCCCCCTTAAAAATAGAAAAGAATAGATTTAGAATACTTCTTGAGAACTGTAATTTTAGTACTTCCCAGGTTTTGAATTTAGTCCTATTAACAAAATGGGATTGTGTATCGGGGTGGGGGGAAAGCTGGAGAAGAAACTAGAAGTGGATTGGAGCCTGATTGTGAAAGGTCTTGACTGCTTCCCTGATGAATGAGAATGAATGAGAATGATGCTCTTGAAAGTTTTGGAGCATCAAGTAGGTTTAATAGATTTTCCAGAAAAAGAATTGTGGCAGTATGTAACAGAAATGGAGAGAAATTGGAGAAAAGTAAATTGATAAAGAAGTTATGGCAATAATTTGGGTAAAAGGAAGAAATTCCAAAGACACTTAAGAACTGGTGGTAAATTTCTAAATATTAAAAAAAATCTTAATATTAATGGGGAAAAAGTCCCATAAAGTCATAACTAAGAACAGCTACTGTATAATAAACCTGACCAGGAAAAAAAATCAGATTATATAACATATAGCAAAGATGAGTTGTATTCCACTGATCTAATATAGTTTGGGACAAGAACTATGCTGCTTTAATTAGACAGTGCTTTGTTATCTGCAGGGAAATCCCCCCCAAATTACTTTTATTTAAAATTTTACTTGGTTATTTTGAGTTTTTAACTTTGCTACATCAACATTGTCCAAAAGAAGTTTCTGGGGCTTCCCTGGTGGCGCAGTGGTTGAGAGTCCGCCTGCTGATGCAGGGGACATGGGTTCATGCCCCGGTACGGGAAGATCCCACGTGCCGCGGAGTGGCTGGGCCCGTGAGCCATGGCCGCTGAGCCTGCGCGTCCGGAGCCTGTGCTCCGCAACGGGCGAAGCCACAGCGGTGAGAGGCCTGTGTACCGCAAAAAAAAAAAAAAAGGAGTTTCTGTGATGATGGAAGTGTAAAATAATCTGCCTTTTCCAATACAGGAGTTACTTACCCACACATGGTTACTGAGTGCCTGAAATGTGACTACTGAAACAGAGAAACTATATTTTAAATATTATTGAATTTTGATCAATATAAATTAAATACCAACACATGGCTAGTGGCTTACTATTATGGAAGATGCAGCTCTAGATGAATCATTAAGTCTAACTCCATCCCTCCAAAACACATGTACATATTCTCTTTTTTCTCTCCTCCTTTTAAGTATTAATATCAATTAATACTTAAAACTGAGTATAATATATCATACTTAATGGTAAAAGACTGAAAGCTTTCTCCCAAGGATCAGGAACAAAACAAGAATGTTTGCTCTGCAACTTCTATAAAACATTTTAAGGGAGGTTCTAGCCATGGCAATTAGGCAAGAAAAATAAATAAAAGGCATCTTCATTGGAAAGGAAGAAGTAAAACTATCTCTGTAGATGACATGATCTTATATAGAAAATCCAAAGGAATCTACATGAAAAAAACCATTAGAGTGAATAAATGAGTTCAGTAATATTGCAGGTAGAAGATCAATACCCCCAAATCCATTATATTCCCATGTTAGCAATGAAAAATCCATAAATGAAATTAAGAAAACAATTTCATTTATAATAGCATTAAAAGAATAAAAATACACAGGAATAAATTTAACAAAAGAAGTGTAAGACATGTATACTGCAAATTATAAAACATTGGTAACAAAATTAAAGATGTAAGTGAATGGAAAGACAGTCTGTGTTCATGGATTGAGAGACATAATGTTGGTAAAATGACAATAATCCCCACATACTTGTGTGCCAATGTTTACCACAGCATTATTCACAACAGGCAAAAGGTGGAAACAACCCAAGAGTCCATCAAGAGAAGGATGAATAAACAAAACATGGTGTGTGTGTATATATATATATATATAAAATGAAAAATAATTCAGCCATAAAATGGATTGACATTCTGACACATGCTACAACATAGATGAACCCTGAAAACATTATGCTAACTGAAAGCAGCCAGATACAAAAGGCCACATATTGTATGATTCTATTTATATGAACAGTCCAGAAAAGACAAAGCCATAGTGACAGAAAATAGATTAGTGGTTGCCAGGGGCTGAGGTAAGGGCAGAATGGGGAGTGACTGCTAACAGGTACAGGGTTTCCTTACAAGGTGATGAAAATGTTCTGGAATTTGAAAGTGGTGGTGACGGCACAACATTGTGAATAGACTAAAACCACTGAATCGTATACCTTAAAAAGGTAGATTATGTGTTACGTGTCTCAACGTAAAATTTTTTAAGGTGAAAAAGTTGAAAAAGGTGAGATATAACATAAATTCAAGTTGAAACAATGAGTTAATACATTTTAAACATTATGCTAACAAAAGATCAAAAAGTTTATTAACACACCATGCTAGTGACAGTATGGGGTAAAAACTAATAATTTTTGTTGAAGTATAAATGGATATAACTCTGTGAACTACAATTTGGCAATAATGATCAAATCTAAAAATTGACACACCCTTTGAGCAATCTATGTATCAATATATAAATATACTCTGATTATATAATTGCATATAAACACAAAAATATCTATACAAAAATTATCAGTGGGGCATTGATTTTTATATGGTAAGTTTGAAAACAACACATATATGCTTGTACATGCACAGAATGTTTACAGAAGGATATATATATATTATATATATATAAATTACTTAATTTTAGAAAGCATGGTGACAACAATCAGGAAAAAAGTGTTATAAAGCAATAGCTGCAAGTTTTCTTATTTTTATTCGTCAATACATAGCTGGTATTAAACGATCAGGACTTAACAAAGGAATAACAAATAAGTTTAAAAACCATTCTGGAATACATTTTAAATTTCAGGATTAAATTTAAAACCTGCAAAGAATAGTTATTAAACATTTTACACAGTGTTCTTCAAGTATGATGAAGTACCACACTCTGAAAAATCTTGCTTAAAGAACTGGAATTTATCTCATATCCTTATGTACAGAAAAGGTTTAATAAAGCAGGCCCAAGGGTGTTATCACTAGAAGGCTCTTAGCAGGCATTTGAGAAATTGATTTTGGGTGTGTTCCCACCATTCCCTAAATGAAAGGGTTGCTTACTGTGGCTAGACTTTGCAAAGACAATGCATTTTATGCTGAACACCTGTTTTCCTTCTGGGAGCTTGGAAATTTGGTATGCGCTGGACAAAGGGTGCCTATGTGATCATCACCAATAAATAACTTTGTGCTGTGTCCATAATGGGCTTCCCTGGGCAGAAATACTGCATACGTGTTGCTACATTTTCACTGCTAGGTGAAAAGAGTGCTCTGTGGACCCCTCTGGGGAGGAAGAAAGTAGAAGGAAATCTAAACATGGATTCTTCTAGGCATACAGCCTTATAATCTGACTGTAGATCCTGACTTATCACATAGCTGTAATAAATCTTAGCCGTAAGTACAACATGCTGAGTCTTGTGAATCCTAGCAAATTTCTCACTGTGGGTAGTGAATGGTTTTCAAGACTCCCAACATACCCTGCTTTAGCAGGAAAGGTATTTTTTGAATAATATGTCATACAAACTTAAAATTAATACAACTTTTACTCTAAGTTTGCTGCTTGTATGCTAATCCTGCTTTTAATTTGTTGACATTTCCCCTAAAATGCATGTGTATTTATTTTCTTTGTTGATATCATTTTCTCTGTTAGTTCTTACATATTAACCTTTCAGTTGAAAGGGTTTTAAAATAAAAATAATTAGTCACTGATTCTGTCCTTAAGCAAAACATAAGTCAACACAAAGAACAAGTGAGGGAGAAAGAAATGTGAAGAAAATATTGACAAAAGTACAAACAAAATTCTCCTTAAGTATTCTTTATCCATGTGAAAGGTGACATTGACTGAAAAGAGTATTTTTGGTTTGTATTAAGTATTATTATTTGAAGTTTTCAAAAATTCCCCCAAATCTGATATACCCATATAAATATAAACAGAAGATAAAGCCAAATATAATGTTTTAAAGTATAGACTGAAATCAACTATAGTTAAAAAATGAGAGAAAAAGATTTTTACAATCTATTAAATTATGCACCATTTGCTGTTTTTAAAATGTGCGAGCACAACTTCTACTTAAACATCTCTGAAGATATTTTAGTTGGGGTGAAAAATGTTAGATTCTGCTGTTCTGGCTATTTATCTTTAGGAGAAAGAAAGCTTTTTAACCAAAGAAGTTTATAGAGAAGCACTAATCAATTTAAAGTTATAAAGTTATAACTAATTATTTTAATATGTGAACACCTATAAACCTGGTCACTAAAAATCTAGTCACTCAATTAGACTTCAAAAATGACTCTTTGAATATATGGCATTGTGTAAATGACCACTGGTCAGATAGCGGAAGTTATTCATTTTAATTTAAAAATAAAATTTCTTATTTCAACATTTCTGCTTTGCAAGAGTATAGAAAAAGAACAACCAAAAAAGGATGGTACTGCTTCATTTACTTTAACAATTACAGCTTAGTAACAGAACACTGTAAGTACAATGTATTAGAGAAAATAATGCTGTGAGTTTTGTATCTATATCAAAATCTATAAAAGGGAAAACAGAATTATTTAAATATGGCAATGAATGGAACTTACATAAGTTGATGTTTCCAAGCTATCTGTGTTGACCAGTACTGGAGGAGGATTTGCCTTAGAGAAAGAATTGTAAATATATTAGGCTTAACAGGAAAACTGACACATTACATAATAATGTTCACAAATGTTAGAAGCATATAAAAGATTTGCTATTTCTTTAAGTATAATTTTATATGAACTTTTCATATGTTAAACTATGTATCCAGTTTCTAGCACCAATGGAAAGATTTAGGTATAGGCAGTTGTTATATTTGCTTTTGAGAAATAAGTTCTTATTTCTGCTAAAACAGACACAATTTTCTTAAGATTTGTAAAGAAGTTCACCAGCCTTCTCAAAAAATCCACAAATATTCTCTAGCGTAAAACAACTCTTCCCAAATTGGTTAGAAATCATTTGTTTTTCTAGTCTCAAGGATCCCATGAAGATTCCCATCATTTTATCACCTAGAAAAAAAATTCTGTCCCACACTGAACTGTGTTTAAATACTGGATTAAAATAAAAAGCCATACAAAGAAATCAATCGCAAACTTTTAGAATACTGGAAACGCACTCAACGTAAAAGCCCTCAATTGTTATCAACTGCAATTACTGCTTTCCATGTGTTATTCTAGACCACTCACAGAATAACTAGTGGTCAAAAAACCCACAAAAAAACAAAAACAAAAAAGCCAAGTAGAATAATAACATAGGTCTAATTAAGTTTGGAATGAAAAAAGCTTGGCTTTCTGCTTAAGTTGAGAAGTGTTTATTATGTAGGTGCAATAAAATTTAAAGAATAAAATGCAATTAGTACAAAATGAAAAACAGACCAGAATATACTAGAAAACTGATGTGATTCCTCTTAAAATTATCTTTCTTCTGCATATTTAAGAGTATAAAATTACCAAGTCAAATGACATCTTCAGAGAATCAAAAAGATGACTATCCTTTAAATAAATTTTAAGAGATGTGTTTAAATATTAACAGTTCTTCTACTCTAATTAAAGAATTACACAAAAAGGTTGTATGAAAGAAACATAATACACAAAATAACCGTTTTCTTCCAAGTGTATGGGCTTTTCTAAAAGGTGAATGAATATTCAGAGTTCAAATGTTTTACATTATTTTCAGCAAAGTACTAGATCTGGATGATCATACGATAAAATGCTTAAAGACAACACCACTGCATGCTTAAACAATTGTACAGTATGCGTCTCAGCTACATAAAGCAGCAAGTTAAAAATAAGTAGGGACAAGGATTTACTGTACAGCACAGGGAACTATATTCAATATCTTGTAATAACCTATAATGGAAAATAATCTGAAAAAATGTATATAACTGAATCACTTTGCTGTACACCTGAAACAATAAAAAGTACCCTGAAAAAAACAAACAAACAAAATGAGTAGGGAATACTTTATTAAATATAAACATGATACTAACTACTTTATGTGTAGTCCTACCTTTGACTATAATAGTCTGTTTTCGAATGATTCAGTGAAAAGCAAACCTAATAGGTAAAAATACTATTTGTGAGAATGATATTTAAGCAAAGCAAGTCAGTTAACAGACATTTGAGAATTTATGAACATTTGAAATTATTCATTTCCCAATGACTACTGAGACTTCTCAAATTGATATTTTAATTCATTAAAAAATTGATGGTACTTCACCTTTTTTTGCTGTTTAAAGTTATAAAAGAAGTTACATTCTTCAAAAATTATGGCAAGAAAACCATTTGGTTCTCTCTGCTCATTACCAAAAATATAGTTGAAAAAGTTGTTTATTACCAAAATCTAACTTATACAAAAATTATCACAACACTAGCTGTTCATGATCACCAACTCATCATCACTGTAGATAATTTATCTTTTGATTCTAGTCATATAAAAAGTCTAACTGATATTGAAATACATACAAACCAAACTATATAAAGGGTTAAATTTACTTCAAAATAAAATAATGACAATGAGAGATCAGGAGAAGGAGGGGCTATGGATCATATAAGAGTACACGAACTGAGGACTGTTGTAGTTGGGTGATGAGTATACATGGGAGTTCACTGTACTACTCCCTTTATGTCTGAGCATTTTTGAAGTTTTTCATAATATACAGCAAAACAATTATATTGAGTCAAGTACTCAGTTTGTAAGAGGTTAATAACTAATACAGTTGTGAAATATTATAGGTTAGAGTTGCTATTAAGATATTAGCATTCCCATCATAAAATTAATTTCAATTTTAAAGTTCAGTTCTGAATAAAGAATAATACAGACTAGTAAAAATAATTTGTAATTCTGACTTAATGAATATGATTAGATAATTAATATATGTATAATAAGTTTATTTGTAGATGTATCTTAGAATTAATATGAGTGAATGATCACACCTGAAGGGAAAGTGTGGGAATAAAGGACTTGAAACTGAACAAAAACTGGGAATGTTCACAATGAGGATTAAGCAAGAATTTCATTCAAAACTAATGTCAAGATAAGACAACCTAGCAATTTGAAAAAGACATACCACAAAATGTAGCCTAAAATAAGAGTCTACGTAAATGACGCTCAAGAGGCATGATTTGACGGCCTCAAGTTTTAGCCGCCTAAAATAATGATAAAAATATTTATGACTGTGTTAGCAGGTAAAGAATTAAAACATTACCTTAAAATTTACCCTTACTAACTTGAGATTTTCTAAATTCTTATATTACAGAATACAGAAATGGTATCTGACAAAGTAGTACTCCATTCCTCTCAAATCTGGAAGTGGTGGGAATGAGGTAGCACAATGGGCTTGGAGGGTATGATATACAACTCAGAAAGACATAATAACCTAGCTACAAAGCCAGAACAGGTACTTCTGAAGCAAGAGATAGAGAAAAATTTGGCCATGGAATTTGCTACTTTCAGATAGCTAAAGTAGAGAGCACTAAAATAAAAAACAGTAGCAAATCTGGATAGTTTAAGACCTCAGGATCTGTATCTAGGACAGGGGATAGCAGAATAGGTAACAGGGAATTATCAGCTTTGCTTAGGGAGGAAATCAAACAACAGCATAATCTATGTGAAAGTTATCGATTATTCAAATAATCTATGTGAAAGTTATTTCAAATGAAGAAAAAAAAACCCTTCCCTGCACCTCACCTTTAAGTGACACTTATCAAAAGATATGGTTCTAGATCTCTCTCTACCCTCACTCTACCATTCAATGACTTTGAATATACAGATAAATCACAAGTATTATTGAAACTTATTTTTTTACATCTGTAAAGAGATATATACCTTTACCCAAGAGGACTGTGTGAGGACCTAGTGAAGTAATATTAAAAAAAATGTGTTGTAAACCACAGAAACCTATTGCTAATCCATTATTATTTACTAGTAATATATACCATTGTGTATGTTTCAACTTAGACAATAATGAAGTCCTATAATTCACTTAGAAATGGGGGGTGATTAGTAAGGGGGCAGGGATATACCAGAAAGAGAAACTTAACAAACGCCTAAAGAATATGACCCATGAATTAATAACAAGACTTAAGAAACATAATTTTGCTCATCCAACTTTTACTATTTTATTTCATTAATAAAGGGCCTCATAGGGTCTACTGCTGTTAACACACTGCAGCATCCTTACACGATTTCAGAGCACAATATTAAATCTTAAAAATTTTGTGTTAAAATAATTCTAAGATCCAGTTATTTAAAAACAGGCCAAAATTACAAGTTTAGAAAATGCTTTTATGCTGTATACTATATTTCTCCTTCTTAGCATGTATCAAAGTTTCATTGTATTATTGGCTTAGTGTCTCTTTCTCCCCTACTAAATTATAAACAAATGTTTTTCAAACACAGAACTCCCAAACCCCAGAGAATACATCTTGGATTCTAATTTGAGACACACTGCATTAAAAGTTAAGTGCTGTCACTTCAGTGATCACTGTAAGTTAAAGTGATTGTAAAAACAAATAGGGTGAATTCTGGGAAGATGGCAACACAAGAAGTCCCACAATTTTGTCTCTCCACCTAGATAACAACTGCACTGGCAAAAACGCAACTGCCAGTGTGATGTAACTATTTTGGAATTCCAGTCTATTGAAGGCTTACAACTCCCAGGGGAAGTATTAGATGGCAAACTGTGGTTAATCCAGTAAATTTCAGTTCTTAGCACAGTAGCAGCTACCCAACTCCCACCCCTCTTAAGTGTTCCTAGAGCAGCTGGCACAAACCGGGGTGGAGTGGGGATGGGGGTGGGCAGCAGAAAACACCCTGTTCTCCAAATATAGGGAATCTGTGCTCTTACTGCTGCTTCTGATCATGACGGTGCAAAGAGGCAGTGGCCATTGTTGCTGAACCTCCTCCAATTGATATAAATCTCTCCCTCTCTGACTGAAGTGACTCCCAGGAGATTTAAAGGGCAAGTGTCTCCTCCCACAATTTCATTTTCCTCTTTTTCCCCTTTAGAAAAGGGGAAAAGCCAGACATTGAAGATTAGAATATTCAAAAGCAACCACATATATGAGGGAAACTAGAAAATCACTGCGTATGCCTGGGGAAGGTACAGGCATAGAAAAAATCTGCGAAGATCTTAAAGTTATACCATAGGCTGATTTTTAGCACAGAGATAGCCTACAGCAATCAAAAAAACAAAACACCCAGCAAACCCTAGGGAAGGGGAGAATCAGGTTTCCAGAGAAATCATAAGATTCAAACGTCCAATTTTCAACAACAAAAAAATCACAAGGCATGCAAAGAAACAGGAACATATGGTCCATTCAAAGGAGAGAGAGAGAAGAAAAAAGAAACTGTCTCTGAAAAAGAGCTGGCGGCATACCTATTAGACAAAGGATTTAAAAGAACCACCTTAAAGATATCCAAAGAACTAAAAGACAAGGTGGACAAAGTCAAGAAAATGATGTATGAACAAAGTGGAGATAAGAGATAGAAAACCTAAAGAGAAACCAAAAGGAAATTCTGAAGCTGAAAAGTACAATAACTGAAATGAAAAATTCACTAGAGCAGACTGGAACACGCAGAAGAATCAGAAAACTTGAAGATAGGACAACGTAAATTATTAAGTCTGAAAACAGAAAGACTGAAGAAAAGTGACCAGAGTCTAAGAGACTTGTGGGCCATCATTAAGTGGACCAACACACACATTGTGGGAGTCCAAGAAAAAGAAGAGAGAGATCAAGAGGCAGAGAAAATATCTGAAGAAATAATGGCTAAAATATTCCCAAATTTGATGAAAGACATGAATATAAACATCCAAGAAGCTCAACAAACTCAAGGTAGTAATCTTAACTCAAAGAGATTCACACTCAGACACATTATAATCAAACTCCTGAAAAGACAATGACAGGGAGAATTTTGAAAGCAGCATAAAAAAGTGACTCAATATACAAGGGATCCTCAATAATATTAATAGATTTTTCATCAGAATTCTGGAGGTCAGGAAGCAGTGGGTTGGTATATTCAAAGTGCTAACAGAAAAACACTGCCAACCAAGAACCTTGTATCTGGCAAAACTATCCTTCAAATATGAGGGAGAAATTAAGACATTCTCAGATAAACAAAAGCTGAAGGAGATCATTACCAATAGACTGGCCCTGAAAGAAATGCTAAAGGGAATCCTGCAGGTTGAAATGAAAGGACACAGGACAGCAACTTGAGGTGTTTGGAGAAATAAAGACCTTGGTAAGGATAAATACAAAAAAAAACTCTTATTATTTTAATAGCGGTTTGTAACATCACTTTTTGTTACCTACGTGATTTAAGAGACTAATATTTTTTAAATTATATTTAAAAAATTAGTCTAAAAGCTACTTATTAGTACAGAAGTGAAGTCAACATTAGTAAATAACTAAAATCAATTACTAGTCCAGAAGCTAGTATCATAGTAACTTTGCTTTGTAATTCCACATTTGTTTTCTACATAATTTAAAAGATGAATGCATTTAAAAATTGTTGTTTTTGTACAATGTATAACGTTGTAATTCTGTGATATCAACAACTGAAACAGGTGAGGATGGAACTGTTAAAAGGAGCAGCGTTTTTGTATATTATTGAAGTTAAGCTGGTTTAAATTCAAATTAGAGTGTTATAACTTTGGGATGTTAAATGTAATCCCCATGGTAACCACAAAGGAAATAGCTAAAGAATACACACAAAAGGAAATGGAAAAGGAATTTAAACATTTCACTACCAAAAAAATCAACCAAACAAAAAATAAGACACTAATGCAGGAAATAAGGTACAAAAAACCTATAATGAATACAGAAAACAAATAGCAAAATGACAGAAGTCTCTCCTTATCAGTAATTACTTTAAATGTAAATTGATTAAACTCTCCAATTAACAAAAAAAACCAAAAACAGCAGAATGGATAAAAACACATCACCCAACTCTATGTTGTCTACAAGAAACTCCATTGAGATCCAAAGACACAAACAGATTGATAGTGAAAAGGTGGAAAAAGATATTCCATGCAAATAGTAACCAAAAGATAGTAGGAGTGACTATACTAACATTAGACAAAATAGAATTTAAATTTTAAAAAGTTACAAGAGACAAAGGACATTATATATTAATAGAAGGTTCAAAACAGCAAGAAGATGTAACAATTACTAACATTTATGTACCTAATGACAGATCATCAGAATCTATGAAACAAAAAAATGACAGAATTAAAGAGAGTAGACAGTTCTACAATAATAGTTGGAGATTTCAATGCCCACTCAAAATTATGTGTAAAATAACCAGACAAAAGATAAGTATGGAAAAAGATGACTTAAACAACACAATAAAGCATCCTGACCTAACAGACATATTTAGAACATTCTGTCCAACAACAGGATACATTCTTCTCAAGTGCACTTGGGTCATTTTCCAGAATATACCATATATTAGGCCACAAATTAAGTCTCAGTAGATTTAGAAAGTCATCATACAAAGTATCTTTTATGGCCAAAATGGATGAAGATAGTAAGCAATAATAGAAGCAAACTAGAAGATCCACCAAGCTGTGGAAATTAAACAACATACTCTTAACCACTGAATCAAAGAAGTAGAAAAGGAAACTGGAAAACACTTAAAGAGATGAATGAAAATGCAAATACAACATACCAAAACACGTTTACCTTAAAAAACAAGAAAGACCTCAAGTCAACAAGCCGAACTTTACAAACCAAGGAACTAGAAAAAGAACAAACTAAACCCAAAGTTAGTACAAGGAAGGAAATAATAAAAATTAGAGCAGAGATAAGTAAAATAGAGAACAGAAAAATAATAGAGAAAGAAGACCAACAGTTGTTTTTTTGAAAAGATCAACAAACTGACAAACTTTTAGTTAGATGACTAAGGAAAAAAGAGAGAAGACTAAATTACTAAAATCAGAAATGAAAGTGGGAACATTATTACTAATTCTACAGAAATAAAAAGGACTATAAGAGTATTTTGAGCAAATGTAAGCCAACAAATTGGACAACCTACACAAAATGGACAAACTCCTACCAAGGCTGAATCATGAAGCGAAAATTTAAATAGACTTTATAATTAATAAGAAGATTGAATCAGTAATCAAAAATCTCCTGACAAATAAAAGCCCTTGAAATCTGATTGCTTTCCTGGTGAATTCTATCAAACATCTGAAGAACTAACATCAATTTTTCTCAAACTGTGCCCAAAAATTGAAGAGGAAGGTACATTCCCTAACTCATCCTATGAGCCAGCATTACCCTGATACTAAGGTCAAAGGCAAGGACACTATAAGAAAACTGCAGACAAATATCCCTTATGAATATTGATCCAAAATTCTCAACAAAAACTGAATTCAGCATCATATTAAGAAGATTATATATATACCATGACCAAGTGGGATTTATTCCTGGAATGCAAGGATGATTCAACATATGAAAACTGATCAATGTAATACACCACATCAACAGAATGAAGGAAAAAAACAACACGATCATCTCAATCAATGCAGGAAGTATCTGACAGTATTCAACATTCTTTCATGATAAAAACGTTTAACAAACTAAGAATATAAGGAAACCACCGCAGCATAATAAAGGTCGTATATGAAAAACCTACAGCAAACATCATACTTTCATGGTGAAAGACTGAAAGCTTTCCCTCTAAGATCAGGAACAAGTCAAACTGGCCCACTTTCACCACTTCTATCCAACACAGTATTAAAAATCAGTCAATTAGACAAATAAGAAAAATAAATGACATTCAAATGAGAAAGAAGGAAAATTATGTGTCTTCAGATAATATGATCATACATGTAGAAAACCCTAAAGAAACCACACAAAAACCTGTTCGAACTAATAAACTTAGCAAAGTAGCGGGATATGGTCTACACACAAAAATCAGTTGCATTCCTATACACAATCTGGAAAGAAAATTACAAAAACAATTCCATTTATAACAGCATCAAAAAGAATAAAATAATTTGGAATGAACTTAGCCAACGAGGTGAAAGATTTGTGCATTGAAAACTATAATGTTGCTGAAAGAAATTAAAGACAACAGAAATAAATGGAAACATATTCCCTGTTCATGACATCTTAATACTGTTAAGATGTCAATACTACCCAAAGCAATTTACAGATTTCATCCAATCCCAATCAAAATTCCAATGTTTTCTGCAGAAATAGAAAAATCCAACCTAAAATTCATATGGAATCTCAAGGGATCTGAATAGACAAAATAATTCTGAAAAGGACAAAGCTGGAGGACTCATACTTTCTCATTTCAAAACTTACTACAAAGCTACAGTACTCAAAAGTTTGGTACTGGCATAAAGACAGACATATACCGATGGAATTGAATAGACTGCAGAAATAAACCCTCACATATATAGTCAAATTGTTTTCATCAAGGGTGCTAAGACCATTCAATGGGAACAAGATAGTCTTTTTAACAAATGGTGCTGGGAAAACTGGATACCCAAATGCAAAAGACTGAATTTGGACCCTTACCTAACATCATATACAAAAATTAATTTAAAATGGACCCATGACCTAAATCAAAGACCTAAAAAACTATAAAACTATAAGAAGAAAACACAGGGTAAAAGCTTCAGGACACTGCATTTGGTAGTGATTCAATGGATATAACACCAAATGCACAGGCAACAGAAGAAAATGTAGACAATTTGGACTTTCTAAAAATTAAAAGTTCTGTGCATTAAATGACACCATCCACAAATTAAAAAGGAAATCCACAGAATGGGAGAAAATATTTGCAAATCATATATCTGATAAGGAACTAATATCCAGAATATATAAAGAACTCCTAAAACGCAATTAAGAAAACTGCAATGCAATTCAAAAACCTTATTGAAGTAAAGGACTTCAATAGACATTTCTCCATAGAAGATATGCAAATGGTCAATAAACACATGAAAAGATGTTCAACATCACTAATCATTTGGGAGCTGCAAATCAAAACTACAATGAGATACCACCTCATACCCATCAGGCTGGCTATCATGAAAAGAGAATATAAGGAGTGTTGGTGAGGATGTGGAGAAATTGGAACCATTGTGTTCCACTGGTGGGAATATACAATGATACAACACTGTGGAAAATAGTATGATGGTTCCCCTAAAAATTAAAAATTAAGTTACAAAGTGATCTAGTTATTCCACTTTCAGGTATACACTCAAAAGAATTGAAAGCAGGGTCTTGAAGAGAGGTGTCTGTACACCTATGTTCACAGCAGCATTATTCACAAGAGCTAAAATGTGGAAGCAACTCAAGTTGTTCATTGACAGATGAATGGATAAGCAAGGTCTCATATATACATAAAATGGGATATTATTTAGCTTTCAAAAGAAGGGAAATTCTGATGCTACATATGCAACACAGGTTAACCTTAAGGACATTATACTAAGTGAAATCAGCTAACCACAAAAAGACAAATACTGTTATGATTTCACTTCATGAGGTACTTGAGTCAAAACCACAGACACAGAAAGTAGAATGGTAGTTGCCAGGGCCTGGGGGGAGGGAGGAATGGGGAATTAAGTGTTTAATGGGTATAGTGTTTCAGTTTTACAAGATGAAACAAGTTCTGCAGATGGATGATGGTGATGTTTGCACAACAATATGAATGTACTTAATACCACTGAACTGTAAACTTAAAAAGTTAAGGTGGTAAATTTTACATTATGTGTATTTGATCACAATAAAAAAAATGGAAAACAAATATATGACCTCAATCTAATTATTAAAATGCATCAAACACGAATTGTGGGATATTCCACAAAACGACTAGACTGTTCCCTTGTAAAAGGTCACACACATGAAAGACAGATTGTGTAGCTACTTCAGATTAAAGGAGACTCATGAAAACTAACTGTGGTCTTGGATGGGCCAAAGTACCTTTTTGTTTTTCATATAAAAAACATTATTAGGGCAACTGGCAAAACAGAATTACAGTGGGTAGTATTATATTAATGTTAATTTTCTGGTTTAGCTCACTGCACTACGGTAATATTTTTGTTCTTTGGAAAAATATTTAGTATTGTAAAGTATTAATATTTAGCGGTAAGAGGGGCATGAATAAAACTTCCTTTTAACTGGTTTACAAAAAATAATATTATACTCAATTACAGAAGAACAGAAATGATAAAGCAGATGTGGCAGGTAAAAATATTAACAATTGGGAGATGTGAGTCAAAGTATATGGAATTTCTTTGCACAATTCTTGCAACTTTCTGTAAGTCTGAAATGATTTGAAAATAATATAAAAACAAACAAACCAACATAAAACCAACAAAAAACCCCAAAACACAAATAGAACAGTGGCACTGCAGTCAGATATTAGTGTGTGGCTTAAAAAGGCTCATCAAGGCAATCCAAGTATACTATTCTATTTAAGATTACTAGTAAAATGAAAATGTATCAAACCATGCTTTAGATTATACTAATGATCAAATCATTTAAGAGTCAACATTCAGATGTTCTGTGGAACCTGAATTACCCAGAAGCAACAGGATGTTCTATACTGGTTATACCTCTAACGTTAACTACTCTCATGTCATGTGGGAGTTATTTGTTAAGTTATGATTTGCATAAACAGAGAGTAGGCTCCTAGAGGACAAGAACAATGTTACATTCATCTTAGTATCTACATGATTGGAACAATAACAAATAATTGAACAAAAACCAATCCCTCCAAAGCACCTGTTTGCGTGTGAACAGAGACTTTCATACAAACACACAAAATTAGCTATAAAGCATTTTCAACAATACTTTAATTACACGATAGCTCCTCACAACTGGTAAGAAAGGAGGTCTAAAGAATCTGGTTTTAAAGCAGAGTATTTATTCTGGGTGTATATTTAATACGCCAGTATCATAGAGATTATATGATTTTATCTCCAGCAGGAAGAGCTAGCATCTATTATACATTATTCTATGTGGAGAAACTGAGGCTATGAGAAACTGAGTAATGTCCCCACCATCACACAACCAGGCAAGGGTGAGGCCAGGAAGTGGTAGGGTCAGGTGTCACCATAAAGTCCAGGTTCTCTCTGCAACTTCAAAAAGTCATTCAATGTATCCTTTTCTGTACCACTCTGAGTAATAAGCATGATAATTCCTACTGCAGAGGGTTTTCATAAAATTTAAATGACATGATCAATATAAAAGTACTGTGAAAGTTTAAAGTTCTACAAATAATCAAAGACATATTAAAAAAAATTATCATCTACCTAGCTATCTGTCCTCAAACTCATTTTGAAGTAGTCAGGGAGGCGTCAGCCACCCTTTTTAATAGATGATGGGAGTAGAAACTCAGAGAGGTTAAGTAACTTGTTTGAGTCACAAAGTAGGACTAGAATCTAAATCTTGTATCTTCTGTTTCTATTTCTATTACATCCTGATGCATCTAAAATATAAAGTAGATCTTTAGAAGAAAAATATCTATTTAAAATGTTAAAATCAGGTTATGTATTAGGTGTGGATTTCAAACTTCAATTGGGGACAAATATTTTAATCACTTTTATTAATTTTATAATGCACGTTATACTCAACTACTCAGGCACACACTTACTTATTCTGGAAAATGAGGCACACCCACAGCCTTCTCACATAAACAGCATCAATGGTTAAACTACTCTACTTTTGGACTTTTGTAAGTATATTTAAAACCTAAAATGAAGCTAGGTAGTATAAATAAGCCTCTTCTGTTCATTTGTTTTTTTAACTTGTTCCTTGGTTTACTGTCTCAAGGAAATATGAAACAACACTAATAACACAAATAGCCAAGATCATGTGCCAACTGCACACACACACTCTTATTCTTTCAATCACTGTAAAACATTTCAAGTAAGTACTATCATCTTCAGTGTTACAGATGAGTAAAGAGAAGATCAGTGTTAAGTAAACTGCTCAGTTACACAGCCAGTTAAGTGGTAGGACTGGAATTCTAAACCAGATCAATCTGACTCTAAGTCCTTTATTTATAACTACATGGCTATGCCATGTCTCAACAATTTCCAAGTGTAGTGTGATGCTAAGTTAGGGACACTGGAGTAAATAAGTCAAAGAACTCTGAACTGGAAGGACTGGTTCCCTATTGAATATAAGAACAGAAACTACTACAAAATTTCAAAGGATTCTAGAAAACTATTTTAACATCAAAAGACAAATTGAGGTGACAAAGAGTAAAATAAACTTTCAAATGTCCTACTTCAAAAAATATTGTACTACTAAATCCTAGTTACTTGGAAAGGTGTTACATTATTACAATAACGCTTTGGCTGCTTATGTAGAATTATATTTATAAATTCAATTTCTTCTCTGCAATACAGAGGAAATATCCATCTGGACTTATCCAATTCTTGGTAGTTTTACAATGATTTGACTTTTAATGATTTTCATAAAGGGTCAGAGATTATACAGAAGCAGTAACGTAATAACATGGACTGAAGTTTTAGTGTAATACCTATAATTTCCCCTAGAATCCTATTTTGTATAATGTTCTTACTGATTTTCATTTTTAGGAGAGGGGAAGGGCACTGAGATGTGAACAGTCACAGCTGATAACCCATTTTTTCCTACAATAGGACTTACTTTGACACTGTTTTCACAGCAAAAACACCATTTTTACTAGATTTTATGCTATAGATCAATAATAATAAAAATACCTAAAGATGCATTTATTTACACTTTAAATGAGGTTGAGATCTTTCACACCAAAGATCACTATTATTATACGTAATAATACTACCATTATTTTAACTTTGGATGACTCTGTTGGTTGGGTAGTTAATGTCTTAATAAACCATCCCTTGGAACTATTAAGTAAAGCTCTGAAAGCTAAAAACGTTCAGATTCTCTGACATTTGGCTATTGTTTCATTTTATTTTTTGACTGTTATACATTAACTTTTAAAAAAATGAACTTATGACTTTAGAATAGTTTTAGATTTACAGAAAAGTTACAAAGATACCACGAAGAGTTCCCCATATACTTTATATACATTAGCTATTGTTTTTAAATAATAAATGTGAAGTATGTTATCCTACCAAGTGACAGAAAGATGAGTATTTCCAAAGATAAATATATACTAGAAAACAAAATGCTATATATAAAATGACACATCCAGTACAAGATCAGGAGGACAATTATTTTTATTATCTTTAGAAAATAAACAAAATTTCCCAAAGCAAATAAATTAAAAAACTGTTTCGAACAGATTTACAAATATAAAAGGCATGATAACAAATCTAAGGCAGTTCAATATAATGAAATTTAGAATGTATCTTATTTCACAGATAACCTAATAAAATGGCAAATATTAACCCATTTTATATTAAATCCCAGATATTTAACTCCCTAAAAATACCGTTTGAAGCCCAACATGAATTACCAAATCTAACAAAGAAATAGATAAAATGATTTGAAAAGAACACAAATGAAACATTAAAAACAAACAAAATTTTTATAAAGAAAAAAGAAAACTAATAAAAACCTGTGGTATGGTGGGTAGGATGACAGTATTCTCAGCAGGGACTGGCAGGACAGGGATCACAGGGACAGTGGGAGAAGAGGGAGGTACAGCTTCTGTTGGCTAAAAATCATCAACGACAAAAAATCAGGAAAAATATCAAATAAAAAGGAAACATAATAGAAAGTTTTGTCATAAAGATAAATTATAGTTTTCAGAAATAACTGAAATAGGTAAAATAATATATTACTTCAACTTAAATGAAAAAACACTCAATTATACCACCAATAATAATTTTAATGACTGTAGTTAAAACGAGTGACTACTCTTTAGATGTTTAAATGAAAATAATAAAAGATAATGATTTAACAATACTCCTCCACTGGGAGGCAAGACACTCACTTTACAGACAGACTACAAAATATTTTTGTAGCATTCAGTATATATTTGACTACTTTCCTCCTTGCATTCAAAGAATCAAAAGTAATTTCATTAGCCCATGAGGTAGGCAATTGGGGCCTATAAATCCACAAACAAGATTCAAAGGACTTAAAAACTGAATTTATATCATTTTAAGGAATCTGTGCTGTTAACCTCTACTATCAAGAACTGTAATAACCTGTCTTAAACTTGCCTGTAAAGTCATTAAGTGGGAACTCTAGTGACATAATTTAAACTAAGAAGTTTTGATATTTATACTCAATCAGGCTTAATTACTATTTTAAAAAAAGGTGTAACTGGAACACAAAAAAGGTGTCTTGTAACAAGTCCCAATCTCTATAAACTGGATTAATTTATAAATATTTGCTATACCAATGACATATACTACATATATAAGAAAAACATTAAAATCAAATCTATAAGAAAACAATGTACATTAGAAGACACTTAAAACAGGAAGAACCAATTGCCAAACTTGAAACTATGCTTTTCCTCATTGATAAAGAAATACAAAATAAAATTATAATGTTGACCTTTTGTTGTCAATCAAATCAATCAAGATTTATCAAAAATGTATGGCATCTCTTCAATAATGGTGCTGGGACAACCAGATAGCAACATGCAAAAGAATAAAGTTAAACCACTACCTCACATCCTATATAAAAACTAACTGGAAATTAATCAATGACCTAAATATAAGCATTAAAACCATAAAACTTTTAGAAGAAAACATAGGGATAAATCTTCATGACCTTGGATTTGACAATGGATTCTTAAATATGATATCAAAAGCATAAGTAAAAAAAAAAAATCAACTAGACTTTATCAGAATTAAAACCTTTTGTGCACCAAATGGCATTATCAAGAAAGGGGAAAGATAACGCATGGAATGGGAGAAAATCTTGTAAATCATACACCTGATGATAGTTTAACATGAAGAATATATAAAGAACTCCTACAACTCACCACAGAAAGACAATTAAAAATTAGGCAAAGGACTTGAACAGACATTTCTCCAAAGAATATACACAAATGACCAATAAGCACATGAAAGTATACTCAGCATCATCATTCATTAGGGAAATGTAAATCAAAGTTACAACGATGCATCACTTCATACCTACTAGGATGCTGTAATAAAAAAGTGAAAACAAAAACAGAAAGTAACAAGTGTTGGCAAGGATGTGCAGAAACCTGAATCCTCAAAAACTGCTGGTGGGAATGCAAAATGGTGCAGTCACTGTGGAAAACAGTTTGGTTTGGCAGTTCTTCAAAAAACTAACCCTAGGATTACCATATGACCCAGCAATTCTACTCCTAGGTAAATACTCAAAAGAACTAAAAAGAGGGACTTGAATACTTTACCCCAGTGTTCAATGATGCATTATTCACAACAGCCAAAAGGTAAAAACAATCCAAGTGTCCATCAACAGATAAATAGCTACAAGATGTGGTATATTTATACAATGGATATTAATTCATGGATATGAATTCAATGGATATGATTTTATACAATGATTTATACAATGGATATTAATTCATGGATATGATTAATTCAATGGATATGAAATTCTGATACATGCTACACATGGATGAATCTTGAAAACATTATACTAAGTGAAATTAACCAGACACAAAAGGTCAATATTGTGTGATTCCACTTATATGAAATATTTAGAATAGGTAAATTCATAAAAATACACTAGAAGTTACCAGGAGCCAGGGAGAAAGGAGCATAAGGAGTTTACTGCTTAAGGGTTACAAAGTAAGTTTGAGATAATGAAAAGGTTTTGGAAATAGTAGATAGTGGTGATGGTTGGGCAACATTGGGAATGTAATTAATGCCACAGAATTGTGCAGTTAAAACTGGTTAAAATGGTGAATGTATTTTACCACCATTTAAAAAACTCAAAAAAATTTTAATGCATGGAAACAGGTCCTTTCACAGTGCTGCTGGATATATAACTTCATACAAACTTTACAAAAAGCAATCTAAGTAATTATCTGTAGCTTTAAAAATGTTCCAACTCTTTGACTTAGTAATTGTGGAAATCTATCCTAAGGGAATAATTCAAAAAGCAAATATCTTAACAGTCACTATATTCTTTGTTTTTTTCTTTCTTTTTTTTGCGGTATGTGGGCCTCTCACTGTTGTGGCCTCTCCCGTTGCGGAGCACAGGCTCCGGACGCGCAGGCTCAGTGGCCATGGCTCACAGGCCCAGCCGCTCTGCAGCATGTGGGATCCCCCCAGACCATGGCACGAACCTGTGCCCCCTGCATTGGCAGGTGGACTCTCAACCACTGCGCTACCAGGGAAGCCCCCTCACTATATTCTTTTGAGCATTGTTTATACTTGGGGAAATGTAGGATATCCTAAATATAAGGTGTTGGAAGGGCTGAGCAAATAATGATAATTTTATAAGATTAAACATTATGCATCGGTTAACAAGAATCTGTAAGAACAGCCTGTAAGTCATAAAGGATATTGCCTATGAAATGACATTAAGTAAAAAAGGGAAGATAAAGCTTTTATTTAAAAAATGGAAAGAAATGTTTGAAAAGTAAACCTCTGAGGGCAGAATTATGAATGGTTTTTCTCCCCTGCCTCTTTATTTCAAATTCTACTTTTCCAGTTGTCAACAATGAATACACAGTGATGCTATAATGCTGGGTGAGGGATAGAAGATCTATTCATATTAAGAGAAAAACAATTATTATGATCTTTTACCATCTCATTCTCTAGAAAATAAACTGAAAATGCGTTTCCCATTAATTGTTCTAAAAGATGTTAACAAATTTCAATGATTTTACAAGACTATTAGAATTGAAGAAGCTAGGGATCAAGTTTAACCCTTCATTTTACAACTGAGCTAGGCTCACAAAAGGTAACCTGTGAGGAATTAGGAAAAGATTTCCTAGACTATTGTTACCTGGATTTCTTATATCCTGTAGAAAGAGATTTTAAGCCATTAGATTTTGTTTCTTTTTTTCTTTCTTTTTAATGTTCCCAGTCTAAACCAGTTCCCTGTTTGGGATGATGGAAAAAATAATGGAGATGGACAACAGTGATGGCTGCACAACACTGTGAATGTATTTAATGACACTGAATTAATTGTACACTTAAGAAAGGTTAAAATGGTAAAATTTTATTATGTATATTTTACCACAATTTTTTAAAAAAAAGGACATTAGGAATAAAGCCTCTGTGGGTATTACTTGGGACTCCAGTCACCAATTATACATTGCTCCTACAGAAAAAAAAAAAATTCAAATTCCATAGTATGAGCTTAAAACAAATAATTTAAATGCTAACTAATTTTCAATGGAATACTTACAATTTTTTTAAAATGTTTGAAAAACGCAGAGATTCTAACTCCTAATTTATGACAAAGAGAAAAAGATAGTTTTAAAAGAATTTATGTTAAGTGAAATAATTCAGAGAAAGATAAATACCACATGATCTCACTACAAAACAAAACAAACAAAACAAAATGAAAAGAGACTCATAGATACAGAGAACAAATGTGTGGTTGCCAAAAGGGAAGGAAGCAGTGGGGGTAGAGCGGACGAAAGAGGTGAAGGGAATTAAGAGGTATAAACCTCTAGTTATATAAGTCACAGGGATGTAATATACAGCACAAGAAATAAGGTCAATAATATAATAACTTTGTATGGGGAGAGATGGTTAGTAGACTTACTGTGGTGATCATTTCACGATGTACATAAATATCAAATCATTTAGTACACCCAAAACTAACATAATACTGTACAACAACTATATTTCAATAATTTTAGAAAACTGCTGCTGAATCAACTGGATATACATATGGAAAATGAAATGAACCCTCTTTACTCCCTTACACCATACTTAAAATTAATTCCAGATGGCTTACTGACATAATTAAGAGATGTACAAAAATTAGGTTTCTAGAAGATAGTATTGATAGAATATCAGGATCTTGGTGTAGGCAAAGACTTCCTGAATAGGAAAGTACAGGTTGTTGAAGTCGAGCAGGGTGAGGAGAGCCTCTGCGCACAGGGAGTGGAAGGGTGGCAGCAGTCTGGAGCAGGGTGTTGCGGAGTCTGAGCAGGATGAGGAGGGTATCCCATGTGGGCAAGTAGTGGCAGCAGCCTGATGTGTTTTGCTGGATCCCAAATGTGATGGAGTATCTATGTGGCAGTAGTAGTAGTCTGGCAAGAAGTATAGGGACCCCAGTGGAACAAGGTGGGGATATCTCTTGGATCTTGAGCTGGGTGGGAAGGATGTCTACCTAGAGCATTGACAGTGACAGGAGATTGCTTACATACAGGGGATTTTTGATCCAAGGATAAAGGAAGCAAGGTTCCTCACGTCAGAGAGCGGAGTCACAAATATGGAAAGGGAGAAAATTAGCCTGAAATCTATGGTTTTAGACTAGATTTGGAGGCACCTGTATGACTGCATGGTTTTCAATATATATAAATACAGAAATAAATGCATGTGTTTATATGTACATATATACCCCAGCTCTGTCTACAGAGAAGACCTGGGAGCAGTAACACCTCAAGAGCATGAAAATACTTGGCATTCAGATCCTGGTTTATAAATACCCATTCTTTGATTAAAAAAAAAAACAACAACAAAAGAGGAATCTTTGGAGAAATGGCCGATTCCAGTGCTAGAGTCCAGCAAGTACAATATGAGCCTAGAATATTCTGCTGTTCCAGAAAATAAGGAGGTGCTCGAAGAATAACGAGGGCATGACAAAGGACACTGGCAGTCAGCTTGAAGGGCTCTTATCAGTCAGATTGGGAATAATTTGAGACTCAAATAACCATAATGATGGCATAAATCCCACTGAATTAAACAGGACTCCAAGAGTCTACACTGATATAATTACATAAAAATTAAATGAATAGAGAGAAGCGAGAGCATTTCCTTACAGCAGAATGCCAATTAAGAAATGTAGAAGGAATGATGGAGTTACAAAATCATCATTTGGCAACCACCATAGTAATAATTCATTCAAGAAACATCAACAAATGTTAAAACTTCCATTGTTACTGAATGAACCCTCCATTTCATTCTAGTGGAAGAAAGTTTGAATGTGAGACACACACACACATACACACACATATCACCCCTACAAAGATTTATTAATTACAGTGAAGAAATGTAGCAGACACTATCTTAAAGTTAACATCACTCACCAGGACAAATCAAAATCATATGCTACCTGATGGGATGTAATAAGAATACATCGCTTCTGTGACATTCTTATCAAAGATGCATAACTTGAACATTAAACATCAGACAAATCCAAATTGAGTGACAAACTACAAAATAACTGGCTGTAGTCATCCAAAGTATCAAAGACAAGAAAGTCTAAAGTTTATCATTTATTTATTTATTTATTTAAACAGCTTTGTTAAAGTATAACTGATATACAAAAACTGCACATATTTAATGTATACAGTTTGATGAGTTTGGACATATGCATACACCTGTGACACAATCACCACAGTCAAAGTAGGAGACGTATCTAACACCTATAAAAGTTTCTTTATGCCTCTTTAATAGGGTCAGCTATTAGCTAATTAATAATCCATTTTAACATAAAAATGACAAAGCTGTATGCTTATATCAAATTTCAAGGCCAAGCACAAAAACTTCTTCCATTAGGCAGTTGCTCTCCAAAACCCTTTATGATAAACTATAAATTCTTTAATATTACATTTAAACCTCACTGTAATACTGGCTCAGAGCCTATTCTAAATCTATTTCCTTTCGATACGATAATCTAGAGGATCTGAATACCATTTTTTAAAAATCCTAAAAAAATGTACACCATCCGAATCCACCCCACTCTCTACAGGGCACTGAGCAAGTACTTTGAAAAAGAACATATGCCCCTGCTTCTTCCTTAAGAAAGGCAAATACTGCTGAGAAAGTCTTCAAAACCAAATGGGTACCAACACACAGAATTTCCTAGCCACAGCCAATAAACAGTTCAGGTAACACAGAATTACAGAACAACAAGTCATTTAGTTCATATGAAACAAAAATACCATGCTAAACAAATAATATCTAATTCAATGAAGGCTGAGTGATGAGGAACAGCATAGATGTTAGATATGATAATACATATGAAGAGACAAGAGGCTATTTTCAGTGCAGGATTGAGAGCATGGTAAAATTCTGGGGAGTTGTATAACAAGATTCTAAATTGGAAAATGGCAAACTTAAGACTCTAAATAATGAGGCAGCAATATACAGTAACCATTATATGTGGGTTATTACAGAAAAGAAGGAATTCACCATAAGCATTTTAAACGTGAAAAATCTTACATACATATTTTATTAGACAATATGACTTTTATGCCATCATCCTTCTTCTGCTCCATTTGTATATATCACTCAATAAGATCAGCTCCAACGAGTTTTAGTTGTTTTTTTTTTTTTTAATCTTGACCATGTGACTAACAACGGTCTCAGTTGTTTCTATCCATAGCAACACCATGGAATCATTAGCCTCGGAGGCTGCCTTCAGAGACTTGTTTCCATGACAACAGAGGCTATAATATTAACACTGTCTCAAAGAACACTGCAGAAAATTGTAAATTCCAGGAAAGTAACTGGATTGTACATATTTTTAAAGTATTTTTTAATGCCAGTATCGAAATGACAGCTTTCTGAAAAATGTTTTAACTAATTTTTAGAGATTCTTGTTATTTATTCACAGCTTTACATTTTAAATTTCATTTAAGATCTTAAAATTATGAAAGCAGCTTTTAAAAAAATTTTGATACAAAGTGGTCTGAAACTTCATTAGGTATAGCCACATGCTTAATGTGTACTGCACATCTACATTTATGACTATGTACCTCCCTCTTTCACTTCCATTAATTCAACAATAAATGAAAAACAATATATAAATTGAGCGCCCTTACCTTTAATAAATCTCTATTTGCTTAAAATAGTTAAAGTGGTTTTTTTTGTATGTGCATATGACTCCTGACTGATACAGGAAGAGACAGAAGGAACAATCAGGATGCTGCTATAATAATCCAGCTGAGAGGTTATCAGTGGCTTTAACCAAATGATGGTGATGGTGAAAATGGACATGAGTAGTCAAAGATAGATTTTGAATGTAGAATTGGTATATCTAGCGACTGATGGGAAGTTGGGAGGAAGGACTATTAAGAATAACACCAACAATGTCCACTAAAAAGTATCTTTTACATCATAGTTAGACCCAACCACAATAGATTTACAAGGCTTTCTGAACATATTTTTAAACTCTTTCTCACTTATTTTCTTTTTAATTTTTGGCTGCACCCCATGGCATGTGGGACCTTAGTTTCCCGACCAGGGATCAACCCCGCACCCCCTACATTGGAAGGCGGAGCCTTAACCACTGGACCGCCGGAGAAGTCCCTCTCACTTATTTTCTTGCTTATTAAAATGGTCATCATAGCATAAGATCAAACTCTGAAGAAAGATAACTAATACCATACTACCAGGTAATTAATAATTGTTTACACCTTACATTAACATGTCACATGAATGGGGTAAACTGAGCTTAGAATACACACAAAGATTCATTAAGGTCAAAATAAATTTATACCACATTTATGGAAGATGAAATATATGAAATAGCAACTCTTTTGTTATCAATATCTTAGATAACAAGGAAAAAAATTACCCCTATGCCACTGTTGGTCAATAAGGATTTTATTTTGTTTTTGTATGGCACAGTTTAATATTCTTAATCCAAGTTCCTTTGCTTCAATATCTACTATGTGGTAATGAGACATGTTTCTCTGAATAAATGTCAAAGAAGCTATCTAAGAGGAAAAGAGAAACCAGGGGAAAAAACTTCAAGCCTTTTGTATGTTTATAGAAGGATAAAATACAGCACAGCAGATTTATCAAAACTGTTTGGGAATCACTGTACTTAACAGGGGTCCAGTATATTCAGAATAAAGGTGTTTTTCATTGCTTAGATCTGGTTCTTATTTGATTCAAATGCTCTTTTTGCCACAGTTACTCCAAATAAGTACCTTCAATATAAACTCCACGTTATTTGAACCAGCTGTATATGATACCTGTGTCATAAGTATCTCAGAAACAAATAGCAACAAAACCAGATACATTTTTAAACAAATACTAAGGGATTAAATATAAATTTTTGATTTTAAAATAACAAAGGGGGGTAGGGAAATAGACGTAGTGATTAACAATCCTAGTATAGAAGCATGGGTACAAATTTGTTAGTTCACACACACAGAACATCTAGTTTACGGATCTATTTCTGCTTGCAAGATTCATGATAGTTAAGGTATGTCATCCCTTCATTATAAAAAGATGGTGTTCTATCAGCATTCAGCTGATCACTTTGCATTGGTAGAAGGATGAGCCAACAATCACTAAAAATTTCAAGTAGACAGAGATCCAAAACTTGGATTCAAAGATGTGGTTACATAATTAACAAATAGGTATGAAACTACCAACTGCAATATGCTGCCTGCTCCCCACCCCCCAATTTTATCAGACTATGGCTACAGAAACATACGCAACCGTGGACTCCGTAATGACTAACCTAAAACGGGCCCTTAAATCTTCCTAGTAATCATATATTTACCCTAGTCTATTCATTCTTGTACAAGTCCCTAGTGATTCAGGCCACTGTTACCTTTCTGAAGTCGTCTTCTACTATTCTCCTCCCACTCAGCGTCTTGGCCATATAGACCTCTCTGTTCTCCAAACACTCTAAACATGCTCTGGCCTCAGAGTTTTTATTCACTCTTCCTCTGCATAGAATGCTCTTGCCCCAGATATCCATATGGCTCAACTCCATAACTTCTCTTATGCCATTGCTCAAATATCGCCCTCCAGCTGAAGACACTCTAATTCTACTAACCCCACCCCACCCCCACCACGCACGCACAAACATACACATTTCCTGTTGCCTTCTCTTTTTACCTTTCCTTCAGCATACTACGTATTTTAATTACATTTGCCATCTGTCTTCCCCCCTTTAATATAAGCTCTAGAAGAGTGTGGATTCTTGTTTTATTTACTCTTATATGCCCAGTGCCTAGAATAGTATCTAGCACACAGTAAGTATTTAATACATATTTGTTGGACGAATGAAACCATGTGATTGCCAAAAGAGATTGAGTTCATCAGCACTCTAAAGTGATAAAGTGACTCAGAATGGATTGTGTACATCCTCCCTCCCCATGCTATACACATAGCAGATATTGCTAAAAGATTCTGTGTGGTTGGGCAGTCACTACCAATCAGAAAGTGTTCAAGATGTTCTACCATTTGATAACCTTAGAAGTTTCAAAATACAAAAATGCCAAAAAATTGCCAGTTTCATGTTGTTCTCTATCTAGCAACAGCTAATTGCCTAATAATATCCCAAATGAAAATAAACATGTCTTGGTGAAGAACACTTGCCCCAAAGATTTTTACCTCTTTCCTTCTTAAGCTGTATTAGAAAGTAAATATCACTGACAGCTCATATTTAAAACCTGTGGTGCCCTTCCTCCAAACTTCTGGGTTCTACTAACCTTAACTTGGTCCCTAGGTCCCTCCTCAGAGGTTAGCTGCTTCTCTGTTTACCTTGGTGTTCCATGTTTCCTCTTCAGTTTCCTTTTTAACACTGACACGCCCCCCATATTACATTTTCCTTGTTAAAATAATTACTGTGGTTTCTCTTTTCCTGCCTGGACCCAGTCAAGGTTACCAATCCTCTTGTTAAAACATAATTCTTCATCATTCTGTAATGAGGTTGCTTCTCCGTATCTCCAGATTCCTCACTTAAAAGGCCAGAATATTCTGTGGGACCAATAATGATGGTGATCGTGAAAGTGGTGATAAAGATGATGATGATGATGATAGGTACTTTACTGATGTCAGATATTATAATAAGGGCTTCGCATGTTTGTCCCATTAATTTTCACTAGATCTTAATCCCTGTTTTCTGCAGGTGGGAGAAGGAGACTCAGAATTTAGGTTATTTGTCCAAGGTGCTACAGCTAATAAATACAATAGAAATTTAAACCCAGGCCATCATCCTCTAAAGACAGCATTCTCAACTACTATACAACACTGTCTCTTCAAAATAGTTCAAAAAAAGAAAAAAGTCTGATTAGGTCATGAAGAGAACAGAATATAACTTCGAGACATCTACATTAGTTTTTACTAACTATAGTTGGTTTAATTCTCTTGTAGTGCTTAACCTATGATAATAAAAACAAGCAACTCCTCCCCCAAAAAAGGGAATGAGAGAATTAAAAAAACAATAAACAGATATGAAAATTTCAAGTTTCATCTAGAGTTCTTTAAAATATTTTTACAAAAAAGGCCTATATAGTAAAGCTGTGTTCTTATAACTGAAAGAATTTAGGATCTATACTGTATGTAGCCTTTCAGTTTGGAAAAAATGATTAGAATGATACGATTTTTGCTCTATTTCCCCTCTCCAAAATCCTGCTACAGTATTTAGTATAGCTGAAACAATTAATTCCTAAGGTTGGTATTCATCTTTTTCTTTTTCTTAAAATTAATTAATTAATTAATTTCTGGCTGTATTGGGTCTTCATTGCTGCACACGGGCTTTCTCTGGTTGCGGCGAGTGGGAGCTACTCTTCATTGCAGTGCGTGGGCTTCTCATTTTAGTGGCTTCTCTTGTTGCGAAGCACGGGCTCTAGGCACATGGGCTTCAGTAGTGTGGCTCACGGGCTCTAGAGTGCAGGCTCAGTAGTTGTGGCACACGGGCTTAGTTGCTCTGCGGCATGTGGGATCTTCCCGGACCAGGGCTCGAACCCGTGTCCCCTGCACCGGCAGGCGGATTCTTAACCACTGCACCACCAGGGAAATCCCATTCTTTATCTTTCAAAATACTTACAAACTGATTATTTTTCAAATTTATAACGCTTTGATATATTAGATGGTTCTACCAAGATTAGTCAGAGTTAAATACAGAAAAATTACGCTGGGATATGTTTTGATTCAAATTGCAGATTATAATCTCCAGTTATTTTCCTCAGGACCAACAAAAATTCTGTAAGGCAATCAGCTGGTCCCATTTTGTCATAATAATAATTTCTTCACACTCCACAGCTGGCTGAGTCAATAGTCACAGTTCAGATTTCAAAAATACTGAAAATACTGTTCACAAACAGGACTAAATTGGGGTTTACTAATGGATAAAGAATGAATAGGCAGGGCTCCTGTTAAGAGGTGAGGGGGAAAACATCTTTTAAATAAATTTATCTAGGGGCAGAAGCTGTATTTAGGATTCTCCTAAAATTCCACTGCTTCCAGATGTGACACCAGTTGGTTTAAACTTGCACAAAATAGGTCCAGTCTTTGTTGATTGATTTGCATATGCTGTAAAATTGCCACATCAGTTAGTTTATTTAAAGTTTGTAAAATAAGGTGATAATTGTAGGCTAATGTTCTCCACATGGTCTGAACAACTATTTTTAGCTTTATCAAAATTCTAAATTTTGATATGAAAATGGAGGATTGAAAAAGTTATCTAAATAACAGTGCCAGTAAGTACAAAGAATAACGCAGTGAGAGCTCTTTAAAGAAAACGATACTAAGTCAAATTTTGACAATAAGAATTTAAGTTCTTCATATGTTAAGAAGATATATGCTTCAGTTTTTTCGGAGAGGGCTTTGAATTACTTTAGAAATATACATGATTTTATAAAATCCTGTAATGGAGACTTGCTAATTTTAAAGCCATAGTTCTATATAAAAATGGCTTGGGAAATTTACAGTGGCCAAACCATATTTAGAAGTTCCAAATTTCCCTGTAGCCATCATCAGATTAAATGAAAACAGACACATATATTAACATTTGTTTATTCATTCAACAAACAGTCAACACGTGCATTCACTATGCTAGGCTCTGGGAATATAAGAGAAGAAAACATACATCTGTACTACCAGCTCTTGTGAAGCTTATGGTTTAGCAGCTGATATTAAACAAATCATTACCCAACTGATTACTGAAATGCAGCTGTGATAAGAGGTATGGAGTACAATTCTCAGGAAAACAAACACTGCTTGAAATAAGCAAAGGGCAAAAATGTTGTGCAGGCTGAATATCCTATTCTGACCTCAAAGCATATGGGCCAGTCATCCTTCAACAATGTTAACACATTATTTTAAAAGTTAACTCTAAAACTATATATATATATATAAAATACATATATAATATACATACTAAAATACATAAATTGCAGCTTGTGAAATTTTTTACCTATTTGTCCTTGACAAAAGGACAATCTAACAATCATGACACTCTATAGAAACTACAAAGATGAATGCAACACACTTCCTAATTATAAAGAGCTTATATAACAAATTTCACTTACTTAGTTCTTCAAACTATAGCCAATCTAATCCACCTTAAGATACCAATGTTGCTCTTTTAACAGACTTTATTTTTTAGAGCAGAAAGTACAGAGTTCCCATATAACCTCTGCCCACACACATGCACTGCCTCCCACTATCAATACTCCCCACCTGAGCTGTACATTGTTCAGCTGATGAACCTACACTGACACACCATTATTATCCAAAGTTCATGGTTTACGCTAGGGTTCATTCTTGGTGTTGTACATTCTATGGGTTTGAACAAATTTATATATAATGTCATGTATCTACCATTATAGTACCCTACCTAATAGTTTCACTGGCCTAAAAATCCTCTGTGCTCTATCTATTCATCTCTCCCTCTTTCCTAACCCTTGGCAACCACTAATCTTTTTACTGTCTCCATAGTTTTGCCTTTTCCAGAATGTCATATAGTTGGAAGCATACAGTATGTAGCCTTTTCAGATTGGTGTCTTTCACTTAGAAATATGCATTTAAAGTTCCTCCACATCTTTCCATTTCTTTTTAATGATTAATAACATATCATTATCTGGCTGTACCACAGTTTATTTATCTATTTACCTACTGAAGGTCATCTTGGTTGCGTCCAAGTTTTGGCAATCATGAATAAAGCTGCTATAAACATCTGTGTGCAGGTTTTCATGTGGACATAAATGTTCAACTCATTTGGGTAAAAACTAAGGAATGCAACTGATGGATTGTATGGTCAATCTGTTTTTTTTTTTTAATTAATTAATTAATTATTTTTGGCCTGTGTTGGGTCTTTGTTTCTGTGCGAGGGCTTCCTCTAGTTGCAGCGAGCGGGGACCACTTTTCACCGCGGTGCGCCGGCCTTTTGCTGTCGCGGCCTCTCTTGTTGCAGAGCACAGGCTCCAGACGCGCAGGCTCAGTAGTTGTGGCTCATGGGCCCAAGTTGCTCCGTGGCATGTGGGATCTTCCCAGACCAGGGCTCGAACCCATATCCCCTGCATTGGCAAGCAGATGCTCAACCGTTGCGCCACCAGGGAAGCCCCAATCTGGTATTTTTTAAAAGCGAATATAACCATTGTAAACTTTTTGTTTAATTTTCATCTTTATGCTTTTCTAAAGTGTCCAACTATACAAATGACTGGGTCTCAAACACCATTTAAACATATTTTTGAGTAGATATTCTTTGGGTGAAAAGGGAAACAATTAATTTCCAAATCTGAGTAATGTTATTAATTTTACAAAATTACTGGCCTTTTGAGTAGGAAATTAAACTTTGCCAAGAGACAGCATCTCACAACCAATTATAACAGAATTTTTATCCTAACTTTGATTGCTTGGTTAATCAATACTCAAAGAGACTATTTCTACCCATTCTCCTGGAAACTATTCTACTATCAGACTTGGCATTTCCAAAGTCGTTTAAGAGGATTATCTACTTACTCTCTATATAGTCTAGTTTAATACAAAGGCATTATACTACTGAATATAAGCAATTTTATTCCTTAGAGATGAAGAAAAAAAATATATATATATATATTTGATCTATCACTTCAAAACACAACTATTATTAGGCATGAGGCCAAATGTTTGAAACATACATAGGTAAGAAAATTAGGCCAATCCGTGTTGGTCCAATGTGGAAATGTCTTGGTGTGAATATTTAGACCTGCTGCCTGGTAGGAACTGTCAGAAGATAAATGGTTATAGATGATGACACCACATGCCTCTGTTTGCCTGGGAAGTTCCCTCTTTCCATAAAAGTACTCCAAGTTTGGTCGATGAATTATATACTCATCCTAGTTATAAGGAAACCGAATGTTTTTTCTCCTCTTCTCTCCCTGTCTCACCTCCTCAAGGGTATTTCTTTCCATAAGGGTAAATAACAAGAGAATCATCAGCTAGAGGATCAGTATAACACTAAAGTGTGATATGTTTCACAGAAGGTCTAAGAGAGAATTCAGACAGATTAAAAATATATAATAATAAAGAATCAAGTAGTATTAAGTGCTATGAAGAAAAATATTTAAAAAGGTAAAAAGTCAGGGACATTTGGAGTGAAGAAGTGCCTGCTACCTTAGACAAGAATCGAGGAAGACCCTCTGAGAAGGTAACAGATGAGCAGAAATCTGAAGGAAGTGAGGAAATGAACTATGAGAATATCTGAGGAAAGAATGTTCCAGGCAGAGGAAACACCAAGATTAAGGTTCTGAGATGGCCACATGCTTGATATATTTGAGGAACAGGAACAAGGCCAATACAGCTGGAACAAAGTAATTGAGGGAGCAGTAGGAAATGGGATTAGAGATACTGCCAGGGGCTAGATAATAAAGGGCCTTTTGGACTATGGTAAAGAAGGATTTAGAATTTTATTATATATCGAATTGGAAGCCACGGGAGAGTAAAAACAAGGTACTGACAAGAATTGATATTCTGTAAGGATGACTGGGTGCTGGGTGAAGAACAGACTGGTGAGAGTAAAGGATGGAGCTAGGGAGACCAGACAGATATCTACTGCTATAGTTCGGCAACAAATTAATTTGAATTAGTAGTTGTAGAAGTGGTGAAAAGTGGTTAGATCATAATATATTCTAAACACAGAGCCCTCAGAATTTGCTATTAAGTTGCATGTGGAGCAAAGGGAAAAAGAACAGATTATTCCAAGGGTTTTCATATTCAACATCTCAGTGACTGGTACACTGAATGAAGATGGGGGAGAACAATAAAATTAGAAACTCTGTTTTTGACATGTTAACTTTCAGATACTTAATCCAAGTGGAGATACTGAGTAGGAAAGCCAGACACACAAGTCTAGTGTACGGGGAATAGCTCTGGACTGAAGATATGAGTACTGATGTATTTAAAGGCACCTGGATGAGATCATCTGAAATATGAGTATAAAAAGAGAGAAGTTCAAGGACTGATGCCCTGAGTTACTCTAACTATTAGTGGTAAGAAGAGGAGGAGGATACTGCAAAGGAAACTGAGGTAGGGAGAGAATCAGGAGAATGGTGTTCAAGAGTCAAAGGAGAATTTAAAGGAGAGAGCAGTTAGTTGTGTAAAAAGCTGTTGTGGGGTCGAGTAAAATAAAGACTGAGAACTGATCACTGGATCTGACAGTCTACTCCTAGAGGGTTTCTGGCTGGTTGTTTTAATGAAAGGTATTTTAGTGGGTATGTACGCTGATGGGAATAATCCAGTATGGAGGGAAAGACGGACAATGCAATGAAGAGAAGAGAGAATTTCACAAGTCCCTGAACAGTCAAAAATGAAGATCTAGTACGGAAGTGAAGGGTGAGATTTAAGAACACAAGTGGATCATTTATTTTAACAGGATGGAATACAGAATAAGACCATCAATTGAGAATGAGGGCCAGGAAACAGGTATTGGAAGTTTAATGGGCAGCTTTGGAGCTGACGTGGAGGAGGCAGAGTTGCAATTAACCAAGGTTAGATCTTACCAATGAAGTGAAAGAGGAGCAAGAGAGTTAAGATTATGAAAGGCAGTGTTTATAGTCATGGACCAAGGAATGTGAGCAAAGCAAGGAGGGAAGTGAGAGCATGAAAGAAATGATAGATAATAAAAAGTTGGGCTGGAAGTCTTTAAAGGGTAAAAAAAAAATTGTTGTAGGGGAGGTGAGCTGAAAAGTAAGGAAGTGCTAGTCAGTTTGAAATGCTTGCAGCTGAGATTTTGTAAGTGGTTCAGTCAATGGTAATGAGGTCTTGAATATAACCATTTCAGCAGGTCAGTCAAGTGAAAGAAAAAATAAAGACTCCTAGAGGCAAGGATATCAAAGAACTGAGAAGTCAAGATTTTGGAAGGATCATACCAGGATACTGAAAATCACTAAGAATGATTACATGAATAGTGGACAGAGAAAAGACAGTTCAAATCATCAATGAGTAGGAGTGATTGTGAAAGATGCAGATGACTAGACAAGGAGGGGAAGTAGAAAATACTGTCTGATGATATATACATTTTTAAAAGGGAGGAGGTACAATCATCCATAAATACCAATGATAAGCAAGGAAGACATCAACTCCACTTGTTGGTCCCAAGGTACATGGGACGTGACAGATAAAAATTCCACTTTTTGTGAGGGCTAAAGAAAAAAAAGTACTCTCGGGGGAACACCAGTTTTCTATGAGAGAAAAAAAGGTGAGATGAACCATCACAGAAGAGTTTGAGGAAAAAGAAAATTTTGCTGATCACGAACTGGGAGTTCCAAAGGGCAGAGTGAAAGAAATTGGGAGGTCACAGATAAATGGGAGTTTAAAACATATTGGAGATATACTAGAGTCAAACAGAGATAAGGAAATTAAGTGAAGGTGATCTGGAAGGCTTCAACTTTTTTTTTGCGGTACGCGGGCCTCTCACTGCTGTGGCCTCTCCTGTTGCGGAGCACAGGCTCCGGACGCGCAGGCTCAGCGGCCATGGCTCACGGGCCCAGCTGTTCCGCGGCATGTGGGATCTTCCCAGACTGGGGCACGAACCCGTGTCCCCTGCATCGGCAGGCGGACTCTCAACCACTGCGCCACCTGGGAAGCCCCAAGGCTTCAAATTTTTTTAGTGATTAAGATGTCCTGATGGTATGCTTGGTAAAAGGTGGATAATCAGTTAAATTTAGTTGTCTGCTTGTGACTGGTTTAGCATTTGCAGAAGGGAGTGTTGGGTGGGAAAGCAAGGTCAGGAAACTGGTGTCTCACCAAGAATTTGAAGTGCTCTTTGGGGTCCCTCCTTTATATCCTGCAACTGAAGGTGTTGAGATATGTCGTTCTTTAAAAACTGTACAGCCTGCACTCACAGGAACTTATTCAGTTAACACTATTTACTGAATGTCTGAATGAATTGCACCATCCTAGATACTGTAATTCCTAATTATCTAATTTGAATTTGTTGAAGACTATTAAAATTAAGCAATATAAAAATAACAACAATAATAATAGCTTCCAGGCACTGTTCTAAGTGTTACATGCATTTAATCATTTAATACAATTAACTCAATGAAGTTGATGCTATTATCTTCATTTGGGGACAATATAACCAATGCATAGCTCTAAAAATTAAATCCTTTCTACTCCAGAATGTACCTGTTTAGGACAAATCATATTCTTTTCATACAAATTAGCCTATTTATTTTTCTGGTATCTGAACAGTGGGGATCTATCTGAACAGCGTTTTCCTGTATTTTAATTTAGGACAGAGTTTCTTCCTCTAAAAAGCATATTATTCAACTCATGTGGCTAATATTCACTCTTGTTAAAATTTTATTGTTCTGCTTCAATTATAAGTCATTATGCCTGTTCCATTCACTCCTAGGAAGAGAATTTTGCTGTTTTCAGCTTAATTTGGCATGTCAATTATCTGGGGGAGGGTGGAAATTCTATTTGAATATTTATAATGACCCACAATAGGGATTTTGAAGTAATCCAAACTATGGGAACAATCGCCAAATATACATCCGAAGTGACCTACCACGTTACAGCTGTTCAAAGTTTATATGTGACTACTATTTTCGTTAATAAACACTGACATCACCAAGTAGATAAAAGCTTTTAGTTAGGAGATAATCAAGTAGCAAAGTCTAGAAGTATTGTGCTAGAGTTTTTTAAAGCCCTGTTGAATATAAAAATTGGTCTTGGATTTAACAGGGCTGCATCACTAAACAGGACAGGGCAGATTGGCATCAAAGGATCATAAATACAAGAACAGGAAGAAGGCTGAAGTGAGGAACTGAGGAGGGCTGGACAATGAATAGCCCACGTTTTCTATATTATAATGACTATTCAAAATTAAGAACATAAGTAGTATGAAGCTCAAAATAGAAAACCTTACACCAAAGTAAAATAATTCACAAGAAACTCATCTTAGTTTAACACTAAAAACAATAAAACCTCACATTGTAAACTTTTGGGATACAGCCAAATGACAAAAATTAGACATAGTCTTTAAGCTGTATGGTTATCATCATGGGTAAAGATTCAAAGGGGTGAGGAAATCAGGTACATGGGGGGTTTGTGCAGCTTGAAGAAAGTCTGAAGAATGGAGGGGAAGAAAAGGGGAGTGGAGGAAGAGATGGGCTACTGTGAAGAATCAAAGGCACATATGACAGCAATAGAGTGAATCCAATAAATATAGGTACCCAAGAGGTTTCAGGTTAGGTGCCATTATTTCGGAAGGCCATGAGCTAACAAGGTTTCAGGTGATTGAAATGGTAATTAATCAATCAATTCCATAAACATTTACTGAGCACCAACTACATGGCAAGTACCATCCTAGAAGCTGGGGTCCTGCAGAAATTTATAACCACTTGGCTTCCCTAACATTTAAAAATATTAATGACTTCCTACTAAGTTCCATACATTACAGTAGAATCTGACACAAAATCTTAGTTGTGAACACAAATATCTTAAACAGATGAGCAATTTAAGTGAATCTGTAAAGTACATTTTATTTTTTATTTATAGAGGCTATTTGGTGGGATATGAAATCAGAGTAATGACTTTCAAATTACTAAAACTGCATTTAATAACAACTCTCCAAACTGCTAAAAGTACCATGCATCATAGTTATAAGGAATTAGATTCAAAGTTAATCTTGCTATCCAATCTTAGAAAAGAATATTTCTGACAATAGTGAAACAGGAGACCTGGTAATCACTTTTGCTATTTATCATTGACAGAACAAAACACTATCATACATATATATTCATAGGTATATAGCATATGCTCAATAAACTAAAATTTCATTAATCTACTTTGTTTTTAACAATATAAAAATCCTCTTATGTTACAAAATAAAACTGCTAGCCATGAGTCAGTAAATGAAACAGAAAAATGTATCCTAGCATCAACTAAAATTTAAATACGCCTAACATTCTTTCTCAGTCCTATTATATTTTATCCTGTAAAATGAATTCCAGTGAGTTACAACAAAAGACTTGGATATATAAAATATCCAACTCATTAGTGAGAAAAATAACATAGAATGCAAAATGATGTTGGTTCTCCAGAGCTGGAGAAATATAAGCTAAAACTCTGACCTAAAGTCTACATTTATAGATATGAAATACAAAGATAATGAAAAAGACAAAATAAGTAACAGAAAGAGGGCTGAAAGAAAGAAAAATAGTAACTTTTCAGTATACACAAGTGATCTGAACCAAACGGGAGGAAGATAAAATTTTAAATGGCTTTGTAGGATCAATTGCAAATAGAGTTTTTATTAAAATTGTGGCTATTTTAGTGCAATACAATAGCAACTTTTCGGCCCAACTCCTAAGTAACTATAATGTAATTCCATGGTTTCAGTAGTTTTCTATGTAAACTATTTTGCTTGTCTTTCATTTGTATGCCTTTTACAAGATGAATTATATATCACTGGTTGTATGTGTGTATATACATATAGTGTGTATTTGAAGTTTTTAACAGATCTTTCTTATTGACAATGGAAAAATATCACTTAATACTAACAGAATGAATAACAATGCTAAGCTTTAGTCTCTGTGTCCCTTTTTGGTATATGTAATTGTAGTCAAAATCAAGTTAGTTAAATTCTTGGGGCAGTATTCAATCTAAGAGTTAAATCAATCGTTGCCTCTGAGTAAGTTTTGATTATAAGTAATCTCACTGCCTACATAAAAACTATTAATGACTCTCCCTAGCCCAGTAATTCCATTCCTCTCAAACATCTAAGAAAAAACAAGAATATTTTTACTTAAGAAATTTGACATTACTTAAAAATAAAAACTATTGAAAGAAAATTCTAGTAACCCGAAACAAGAAGAAGCTGTTGACAGTTACTTTATACTTACTGTGCTGCTTCTAATTACTAAAAAAAAAAAAAAAAGATGGTTTTAAAGGAATTTATTTTTAAAAGGCCCTAAGGTATGTGTATACATTTTAATTTAAATTTAAAGGACAAAAGCATTCTCACCTTGTTTTTTAAATTAGACTAATTCCTATGCTTTCATTTTTACTAAAGTTGAATATCTATTAAAAACATGTTTTAAAATAAAAATATTCCCCCAACTCTCCTTTAATACCAAATAATAGGTATTTCACTCAAATTATGATTAACTTTATATTTTCCTTATATTTTTAATACCCACTCCTCAAAAAGAAGTGGTTTTATGTGATTTTTTTTTTAATTTGAGGACTTTTAGTGTTTGCTCAGCTCTTTACACTGTCAATTGAATATTTGATAAAATATTCCTATAATCATGTAATTACACAAGTTTACTGCTTTCCAATTAACCCTAGATAATATATTTATAGAAATGGAAGGGGATTCATTAAATCCCTTGAATAAACCATAATGTAATAATTTTAAGATATTAGTATATACAATAGCCAACTGTATTCAGTTTAATCTATACTCAAAACACTAGAAAATAAAAATATTTCAAATTATCTTCTGTTTCTTTACTATAACAATCTCCTGAGGTTATCTAATGACATATAAAAGCTATACAAACAGGTATTTTCTTTGGTCAAACATCATACTTTATAGCGTTTAACACAATCTGAAAATAAGGAGACAAGCATTATTAATTTACATTTTAATTTATGTATGAATGGCTTTATATTTTTAGAGAAGTCATTCAACAGAATCTGAGACTGTTTTGTTTGGCATTACATAAGAGCAAAAGGGAAAATATTTTTGTTTCCCCTTTCACGCTAAAGACCTGCATAGATGGACTGAAAACATACATTTCTGCGTATCCAAGGTTTCAGGGCATAAGACTATGTTTTAATAATAAGAAATCTATACTAATACATTTTTGCAAAGCAACATGAACCGAAAATAATTTCAACAAGTGGTATGTTACCTGGGTGGAGCTGGTGGCTACCGAGATGCAGTCAATAAAGCTGTGTCTTCGAGTGAAAAATGCAACTATCTGCTGCCAGCGTGAAGGTTCTGGCTCAGCTTGCAGTTCATCTGATGAGCCCTTTTTCGCCCAGTGTTTCTGCTTTGGGCCTACTGAGCCATGGCTAGAGCTAGTATTGCCTCCTCGACTGGCGCGAGAGTACAGAAGTGTGTTGTTCCCGAAAATGTAATTCATCTCTGCAGCCCTGCAGGTGGTTGCCAAGCAGTCTTACTTCTCTACCAGCTGCTGAGTGGTGAATGATCGGTAAAAACTGCAGCTAGAATTACAGCAGCATCACTTGTAGATCAGGGAAAATAAAAACCTTGAGAAATGATGCTCATTTTCTCTGTAATTTCTTCCCATGAAAGAGCTTGTATCTTCCCTCTGTACCTGTTAGCTGTATGATGGCTGAGTTTATATTTCTAGACAAAAAAGACGACATAAGGTGGTTTTCTTTCTCATGATTATTTTTTCACCAGCGTCTGCAGGAAAAGCTGTTCTTTTGTTAGCTGATAACTAGACGGACTGAAATCCAGGAAGTGAGGTCGATTAGCAGGTAAAGAAGGATGTTATAAACACTGGACTACCAAGACCCTTTGGGGCTGCCTGATTTAATGCACTGGGTGGAGAAACCCTGGATTACCAAGTTTCAATCAGTCTGAAGTAAAATCCAATGGCATCTTCGCTGCTTAAATAAATTATAAATATGAACTGAATTTAAAAATACAAGAGGATTCGCTCTGCCAACAGTTCTGATTGTTTAAAACAATTTTACTAAAGAAATCTTTCTATTCACATATAAATTTCTACATCAGGAAGGCACTTACATTAAATAGCACTAAGGTTTTAAAAGGTACTATCTACATTAAACTCTGAGGATCTAATGACAGAGAAATCCATTTGGAATGTAACTTGATAATTTTATTTAACATATTGGTTTTAAATGCTTTGATTAACTGAGTCTGAAGACAGAAACAGAATAATTAGCTAAATAAGTATTTGGCTTCTGGGACTTTTGTGATAAAAAAGTGCTATTATCAGCACCATCTCTCTCATATGTTATAAACATTAAGATTACCAAGTTATGAATTTGTAAAAATGCAAAAGAATTAAACATAAATTTTTTGTTTTATAGCCAGTAAAACATATTTTATCCAACATGACATAAAATAATACTCTGGTTCAAAAAATAATACTGTTTGATTGCTAAATAGATACTTTCTAACATCTAATATCTAGGTCTGTGTTTCTCAACACAGTAGTCCACCTCAGAATCACCTCAGGTGCTGGTTAAAAAAAATACAGACTGATATCCCCTTCCCATTAGAATTTTTAGGGGTTAGGGAGATCTGGGAATTTTCATTTTTGAAAAGCCCCCCTAAGAGACTCTTAAGCACCCTCAAGTTTGAGAACCACAGATTCCTAAGTCTGTCCTCTTAATACTATGCTACATTAGTATATAAAACAACATATCACCATTAAAAACAATATATGAACAAAAATGCTACTTGGTAACTTACTAATAGTTGAGTAATTCAATTTTTAAGTTGATATTAAGTACATCATAATCCCCAACCTCAGCCATGAATGAGGACCAACAAAATCTTGCTTGCTTTTGCTTACCAGCACCAACTAAATGCAGTCTATTGGAAAGTAGCATTGGCAAACTACAACCTCTAGGACTACTGCAAATCCTGATTTGGCAAGAAAAGATGCGAACACTGTCTCTATGATTCTGTCTCTAAGATACAAACACATGCCCAAGAAGGCTTGAGAGTCATGTGGGACTTTTGGAAGTAAGATGTTTTGTGACAGGTTATAGCAAAGTTTGCTTCTTCCCAAGAACTGTACAGACAGTAGCTGGCAGCTTTATGGCCCTACACAGATTGATCTTATCTATTTGGGGGTAGGGGACTAGAGGAAAACACTAAGGGTAGACAGAGAACTAAGAATCCTCTCTAAAAGAAAAAAATAAAACCTCCTAAAAATAAATTTTACTATGGACCAGGTACTTAATAAAGAACTGATTAGTGTGGTTTATACAAATGCTCTAGTAATTGGTTTGGCCCCAAAATATGTGTCTTGATCTGTATATGATGGAAAGCCAGGGTGGGAGGGGGAACCTTAGAATTTATACAGATTCTGTTACTCTGGATTTGTAAGGATGAGGATATTTTAAAATTTTTGGCTGCACTGGGTCTTTGTTGCAGTGCGCAGGCTTCTCTCTAATTGCGGCATGCAGGCTCCAGTGCATGAGGGCTCCAGAGGGCGTGGGCTCAGTAGCTGTGGTGCACAGGCTTAGTCGCCCTGTGGCATGTGGGACCTTAGTTCCCCAATCAGGGATCAAACCCATGTCCCCTGCACTGGAAGGCAGATTCTTAACCACTGGACCACCAGGGAAGTCGTGGATAAGGATACTGAAAATGAATGTTGAATGCAAATATCCTACTCAAGTTGCAAACAGTACCAACACAGATGGAACAGTAAGGCATTCGTATACAATGATTTCTTATGCTAGAGAGCCAAAGAGCTTGGGAACAATCAAAAGTTGATGAACGCTCCATCCCATATATCCCGAGTACAGAGAAGAAATACTTCTCAATATATAAATTTCCTATTCACATCGACATCAAGAAAACAACTTTGAGTTTTGAGAAAGGCTTTTTTATGAAAATGTCCCATTACCTGAGCTACGGAAATCTAGGATCATCTCATCGATTGCGCAACAGTCAATACACACATACAAAACCATATATGTACCTAAATCACAATTGGTTTCATATGATTTGATTGGGAAGCAGAGGCAACCATCTCCTCACTGATCTCTGCTTTAGAATAACCATACCCATGTCACATAACGGAAATATAAGCTCTATTCCGTTAAACCAAAATTTAAATTCATTATAGAACCTGGAAAGTCTATTTAAAATAGTGAATTTTAAAAAATACTTCACAACGTTTAAATCATCAAAAAGAACACTATTAAGATTTTAATATGATATATAAAGAATGGACATTTTTTTTCTGCAGTCAAATACTCTACCACTGAGCAATACTCTGCACCTAACATTCTTTTTTCTGTACAGTTTTTCTTTTTCACAGAATGACAATAATATTATCTATAGCAGAACTCTAAACAGTAAGAGAAAGCATAAGTAAACTAAGTACACCCATTTAGTGATTACATACTTTAAATATGATTATGAAAAATTTATGACTGTTAGAAATGTTTATTTTATAACATTAAATGGAAGTAAAGACAGTTCAAAAATTTATATAGGATAGGCCCTCAATTATTTGTACCCTTTTCCAAACTTGCAAATAAACCCAGAAGTCTTCAGGTATAGTAACAAAGGCAATGATTAAGTAATTTTAGTGAAAATTTTTAAAAGGTTGAAGGATGAGAGGAAAAACAATATTGAAACTCTAAAATATTAGGAAAAAATTACTAAGTAACCACAAAGCCAATGTACTGTAAATGCAACAAGCATTTTCCTTACCTTTTTATCTTTATAATACGGCCTATTAAATTTCAAAACATGCAGCTGTACTAAGACAAGACTAAGAAGATTGATAACATAGATTTGTTATTTATCTAGAAAAAAGTGATCATATATATACAAATCGCTTCTGTATGAGCGCCATCTAGTGGTCAAATTGTATGCAAACTGTGTACTCAACTTAGTACTCCAGGGTCATCCAAAAAAGATAAAATTCAAAAGTATTTTAATATATTCCAGAGTTGTAAAAACAAAGTTGACTTCAACAAAGCATTCAGTATGCACTCAAAATAGGAAAGATTTTCTTCCTGTAGCATTTAGTTCAATAGGCATATGTTTGCTTATATCCATTCTTCTGCTACCTCCATTTCTCACAATATTTGAAAAACTACCAATTGCTGCTGGTGATTTCATTTGATAGTATTCTCAGTACTACTGGATGAAATGTGTCCAGGCTAGAAGATACACTTATTTATAATAATTATCTGTTCACATACCCTGTTCTGTCTTCAATTTCAAGCCCCTTGTAACTACATTTACTTTGCACATATTAAACATAATTTTCCGTCATTGAAGACAAAAGCAAAATATGAACTCTTTTATTCAATGACCATTGCAATATCCCACACTAAGCCATGTCACCCTTGTCATTTCATCTAGATTTAAATCTATTTTGAAAAACGCTGAGGTTTTGTTTGTTTACTTGTTCAATTTACTGTTCTGACCATTTTTCCTAATTCTTAGATCATTTTCAGTTTTAGGAATCTTGACACTGTTCTTATTAGTACCATACTACTATATTTAGAACTGTTTAAAATTGAAGCTTACTTTTAAAGATTTTCATATACCACAAGAATTTACCCACTGTGTCTGTCCTTTTCTTCCACATTACAGTTTTTCACCATTATATCACCAATTTCTTTCTTGAAACTGTCTAGCACTGGCAAGAAACTTTCCCTTTTAGAGTCTTAAATCATAATTACTTTTTTAAAAAACTATTTTTTTTGGCTGTGCCACGTGGCATACAGGATCTTAGATCCCTGACCAGGGATCAAACCCGTGCCCCCTGCAGTGGAAGCACGGAGTCTTAACCACTGGACGCCAGGGAAGTCCAAATCATAGTTACTTTTATGTTTTATGCTAAGGCCTGAATAAAGTAACTTTCAATCACTATCTTATTTCATTCATTACTTCAGTAATGAGAATCAGCACTAGCACTACAAGACCCTGACAGATTATTTCACAGCATGTTTCATGGTGGCAAACCCTTCATAAGCCCACTCATCAGCTCAGGATCAAGGTCCTTCACACCTTGTCCTCATTTCCTAACAACCATCCTAAACATCAACTACAATATAATGAACTTTTCTGCATTTTTACAGTCTCCTCAGACTATCACCCTCCTACTGTACTTATTTTCTCCAGTAACTGCCTTCTCCTCTGAATTAGCATATTGTATACATCCTTCAACACCTTGTCCAAATATCAACTTTGTTTTTTTACAATACTTCAAGAATTTAACTTCTCTTTATTTTTTCATGTTACATCATACCGTGTTTTAACTATCTCTCCATAAAAAATACCAGTCACTGAAGCCTAACAAACTTACTAACATAGATGTTTAATAAATGGTAAATGCATGTTATTTGATAAACAAAACTAATATTCTATTGATTTTTAAAGCAATCATCTATTAATCTTATTTTTCTATTAGCTTTTATAAGAACTGTGAAGAACAAAGCAGTGCCTAATTTACATTCTACTCAGCAAACTGCTACTATTCAAAGATAATTTTTCAAATTACAAAAATAATAATTCATATACTGAGTTCTATGTATAGTACAACAGTTACTTGCTTCATTCCAAACCACAATACTATAAAAGTGGAAAAGTTCCTTATATTAGCTTTTTTGTTTCTAAAAAAAGACTGCTAATCTTATTTATATTTTAAATAACATATATTCCATTGTTGAGCTTCCTAAAACATTTGCAGTTATTTGAAAAAATTTTAAAAACGTTAAAACTTGCCTTCTTATGTCAAAACAAAGTTATTTTTTAAAAATTTGGTTCTCTAACAGAAAGTTAAAGTAATCCTAACCATTTTGCTATTACACTACCCCAATCCTATGCTCACTCCTCAAATTTTAATCTATGCATGAGATAGGAGAAGCAGGAAGAAATACCCCAAATGGGGCAGCTTTAATAATGCTTAAATTACAATTGTATCAGAATATAGTTTGTCAAAAGTCCAGCCTATCAAGATTTCTGACCCAGTAATTTGACTTCTGGAAATCCATCCTAAGAAAACAACTAAACATACTTTTTATGCCCCAAGATGATTCACTGCAGCCTTCTTTACAAAACCTAGTAAAAATGGAAATAACAAATAGCGAAAACCAGAAGTGTTCAGCAAGTTAAGGTACCAATATACTGTGTAACGTTACGTATCAAATTTTTAAAAAATTTAACATGGGAAAATGTGTAAAACAAGTTTATAATAGGAAAAAACTCACATTTAAAAAAGTAAGATGTAAAGTATGATTTAAAAACAGATGAAGGAGTAAATAATTTCTTCTACTGGAAATGAAAATCCTAATCAGAGAGCCAGCAAGCCAAAGGGGGAATACGATGATGATACCCAACTGCTCCACCTATTTGCATCAGAAACTTATATTTATAACTGTTTCAGAGATTGATGCTGTTAATATCTAATAAAAGAAAACAAAATGAAAAGGAGCAAGAGAATGGCATGTAAGGATGGATAGATCCAGCTGCTTTTCACTGAGACCAGCTGAATTATTACCACAGTATACTAAGATGCTTTGAGGCTAGTACTTTCTTGATCTTAACCAAAATTTGTCAAAGATTTGCATACAAATACTCAAACTGCCACTGCACTAAGGCAATAGTATAACACCAGCAACTATAAGATGTATGTCAATTGCAGAAAAGATAAACTGTGAAAAAGATGTGTTTTATAACTGTTAGTATAAGGATATTTTAATCTCAATAACATACTCCTTTAAATAAGCCTCTGTCAAATTTGTCTTTAAAAAGCCCTCGGGGGGAAAAATGCTATGGGAGACATAATCCTTTAACATGTAATAATTAACTGTATGCAAAGGACAAGAGCATTTTTAAAGCAGATGCCGAAAGAATCAGGCAAAATTCACTTAATTCTCCTATGGTAAGAAAATCAAGGGAAAAAGAGTCAAATTAAGGAAGCAAGTGAGAATCTTCAAAAAGTAATAATGCTTTCTCACTCAATAACTAGAAACACTTAAGTCTCACTGCAGAGTGAGGATTAAATAAAGAGATGTCAGAAATTTACTTTAAAATACTTCAAGACAGACAGTAAAGAAATATGTGTATGGTGGTTCAATTAAGCTAGGTTCTAGTGCATTACTTCTCAACAGTGGCTATCCCCTAGAAACACCTGGAGAACCTGTAAAACTCTCCAAAGCCAGACTATACCCCAGACCAATTAAATCACAATCTCTGAGATGGCACTCAGATATAAATTTTAAAACCTTTTTAGGTGGTTCCGATATCCCACCACAACTGAGAACCATTACTATGGACAGTCAGTTGTCCTAATCAGGAATTAACATTCCTAGACTGGTCAGCTAACATTTAATTATAAAGTAAATGGCTGCTATAAGATTTTTGTTATGTTAATCTTTGATCAACACCAAAAGTTTGCCAATTATCGTAATGAATGAAGTGGGCTTTCATTGGTGAAATCCATTGTGTTTCAGTTATATGGATTGGCTAAATTAGACACAATCCACCCTTGCATAAGGGAAAGAAAGACTCTGAAGAGGCTTATACCCTTAGAGATGGCACCTTAAGGTTTAATACCTAAGATGTCTGGAAATTCTGGGTAACAAAATCTTGGTCTCTGGAATATTGTTTTATTTGCCTAGAGCGAGCATTTTATGCAACAAAAAAAAGTTGAGGCTTCATCACATTTAAAGAGGCTATATACAATATGTTATGTGGCTCACTGTCTGTTTAAATGTCTGCCTGTGTCAGAATCTGCATACACACAGAACTACCAAACAACCACCAAAAGACTGAGGAGTTGGGTGTGTGCAAATTGGCTTTGGATAATTTGTAACAATCATAAACATCAAAAATTCAAAATATCAGAAACAAAAGAATTATACATACCCGGGAAGGCTTTATTAATTCAGTCAAGAGAAAACAGGCATAGGCTGATAAGAACAGCATATAAAGCAGGAGGGAGTGCTTAGAATTCAAGTGTTCTAAGGTTCTTATGTTGTTCAAAATGAGGGTAAAAGATATATATTGAGTCTAAATTTTTGTAAGCGAAATATGTATATTAAAATTTCTAAAAAAAAAAAAATTTCTAGGATAACCATTAAAGGAAGAGAAACAGAATAGCTTCCAAGCTAAGAAGAATGAAAAATGAGAAGAGAAAATAAAATCTAAAAGAAGACATGTTGGAATAAATGTCTTGTATGTTTAAAATTAAGAAATATACTTTTAAATAACTCATGGGGCAAAGAAAAAAATAATAATGAAAGTAAAAGAAAAAGTTTGAATTATGATAAACATTTCATATTAAACCTGTGGGTTACAGCTAAAGTGTATTTAAAGGAAAATTTACAAATTCAAATACTGTTAGAAAAGGCTGATAATGCAGTTACGTAACCAACTTGAGAAACTAGAGGGAAAATCCCAAACAGAATAAACTCAAAGAAAGCAGAAGAAAATAAAATAATAATGATAAGAGCAGAAAGGGGAAAAGATAAAATGAAAACTGTCTCTGTCACTAATAGACAACTGATTTTTTTTCCCATGTGTATCTCTCATTTAGCGTCCCAAAGTAAGATCAGATTGCCTTGGCCAAACACAATCTTTGATTGATATGTAGGCTAGCCACACATTTACATATTGCATAAACGTGTATATATTCATGTTTATGTGTGTATGAGAGGGGATGGCGGTGACAGCACATGGGGGAGGAGCACAGGAGAGTTTTATTTTTAGACATTTTTTTTCTTATTTACTTAAGTATAGTTGATTTACAATGTTGTGTTAAATACTGCTGTACAGCAAAGTGATTCAGATATATACATATATATATATATATATATACATTTTTAATACTCTTTTCCATTATGGTTTACCATAGGATATATAGTTCTCTGTGCTATACAGTAGGACCTTGTTGTTTATCCATTCCATATATAAAAGTTTACATCTGCTAATCCCAAACTCCCATTCCATCCCTCTGCCAACCCCCTCGCCCTTGGTAACCACCAGTCTGTTCTCTATTAAAAGACATGGTTCTTTGAAATTGATCATCCTTTGGCAAGAAAGATCAAGAGGAAAAAAAGCACAAATAAACAATACTAGGAATGAAAAAGGGGCTACATCTAAATATGCTATAGACATAAAATAATAGGATGTTGAGAATATTTTGAAGTAAGTATGAAATGGGCAAATACCTAGAAAAACTATTAACTGAAATCTGACTGGTACTATATAATCCATTACAATTTTTAACCAGTAATATGAAATCATCCCTCAAAGAGAATTACAAAACCCACTTCAAGGTTTACAAGTAAGAAATGATCCTTATACACGACACATACAACTAACAAAGGATTAGTATCCGGAATATATAAAGAACTTGCACAAATCAGTAAAAAGAACAACCCATTACAAAAATGAAAAAAAATCTTGAGAGGGTATGTCACAGAATAGGAAACCTGAATGATCAATATTATCAAACAGTGAAATGCACATTAAAATCACAGTAAGATACTACTTCAAACCCAAAACAATGGCAAAAATAACAATACCAAATATTGATGAGAATATAGATCAATTAAAACTGTTACATATTGCTGCTGAAAATGTAAATTATAGAACCATTTGAAAATAATCTGGTGTTATCCACAAAGATGTGTATACATAACCTACGATTTTAACAGCATTTTTAATACTAGTAATAATCCAAAAATAACATCCATCAAAAGTAAGGTAAATTATAGTATATTCATAAAATAGAAAACTCTAGAGCAGTGAAGATAATGAATCTCAGGCATATAATGTTGACCAAAAACTGCAAGTTGAGAGTAGACACAGTATAATGCCAATTATATAAAAACCAAAACAGGCAAAAGAAACAATATACTGTTTAGAAATCTAAATATGTGAAACCAGGACTGTGGTTATTTCTGAGGGGAGAGACAAGGTGATGGGGTCAGGTAAAGTCACACACTGGACTTCAAAGATACTGTTAATGCTCTTTTTCTGTACTTATATATTTTTTTAAAGTTATTTTAATGTGCTTATATTTTGATGTAATATAAATATATATATTTATATATTTATTTATATTATATTTATATATATTATATATATTATATTTATATTTATTTTTTGATGTGTATATATTTGTATTTTGAAATATAATAGTTACTTCTTTCATGAGAACTTTTAGGCTTAAAGATCGTATCACTGAATAAAATTCATTTATAATATATATTTTTAAAAATATTTTTAGAATGCTAACGAATACTATGAAATTCCTTATAATTACAAAACCAGAAACATCAAGGGGGGAAAATCCTACGTGAAAAAATAGTTCTAAGCATGAGCTACATTAGTAACAAAAGTAATAAATAATTCATAGCAACAAAATAAAGTTACTATCTTACCTTTATTGGTGAAATATGAGAGTGAGAAACAAATCCATGGACATTTTCAATTTCTGACAGGTTCTTCTCTGAGACATGAACCAATTCCGGACCTATCACCTCATTAGTGATTTGTGGGGAAATGTGCTCTTGAGGAGGTGTATCTTCATCCTGATACCGGTATTTCTGTAACGTACAGCAAATTATTAAATATGAGGAAGCTCTGAAAAGCAACATGAGTTCAATCCAAATCATGATTTTCATAACTACCCAAATCATAATATTTAACTATGTGAAAAGTGTCTTTTACAGTTTAATACATAAAGTCTGAGAGCATTGGTTCTCCATTTTAAAGTCATGCCAATATTTTAATAAACTTATCTGATTATTAAAAATAAGTCAGACTCTGGAAAGATGGCAGAGTAGGAAACACCAGGAATCTGTTGCCCCACCTAAACAATAATTACAGAGGCATAATCTGTCTGATGTAATTTTGGAACTCTGGAGTCTGTTGAAGGCTTGCAACTTTAGGGGAAAACTTGGATGTAAACTGTGTTTAATTTGGATCAGTTTTACCACCTCTGCTCAGCATGGTACCGGAAGTCATAGCCAGAACAATTAGGCAAGAAGAAACAATAAAAGGTATCCACTTAGAAAGGAAGTAATATTATCTCTGTCTTATATCAATAAACACTCAGCAAAAAAACTGTTAGAATTACTGAATGTAGCAAAGCAGTATGATATACTGTTTTGTATCCTACAAAAGATGACACACAAAAATCAGTTGCATTTCTATACACAAACAGTTGCATTTTATACACAACCTGAAAATTACAAAAACAGTTCCATTTACAACAGCATCAAAAAAAATAAGGTGAAAGACTTGTGCAATGAAAACTACAAAGACTTGTGCAATAATTAAGGTGAAAGACTTGTGCAATGAAAAGACCTGCTGAAAAAAAAAGTTAAAGACAACAGAAATAAATGGAAACACATCCCATGTTCATAGGTTGAAGATTTAATATTGGTAAGATGTCAATACTACTTAAAGCAATTTACAGATTTAATCCGATTCCTATCAAAATCCCAATGACATTTTTTGCAAAATAGAAAAACCCATCCTAAAATTCATTTGGATCTCAAGGGATTCAAATAGTCAAAATCACCATGAAAAAAAAGAACAAAGCTGAAGGACTCACTCTTTCTCATTTCAAAACTTACTACAAAGCTACAGTAATCAAAACAGTTTGGTACTCGCATAAAGACAGACATATAGACCAATGGAATGAAAGAGAGAGTCCAGAAATAAACCCTCACGTACAAAAATTATTTTTCACAAGGGTGCCAAGACCATTCAATAGGGAAAAACAGCTTTTACAACAAATCGTGCTGCAAAAACTGGATATCCACACATAAAAGAATGAAGGTGGACCCTTACCTAATACCATATACGAAAATTAACTCAAGGTGGATCAAGGACTTAAATGTAAGACCTAAAACAATAAAACTCTTAAAGGAAAAGCTTTAAGACGTTGCATTTGGCTATGAGTTTTTGGATATGACACCAAAGGCAGAAGTAACAAAAGAAAGAACAGACAAATTTGACTTCATAAAAATTGAAAAGTTTTGTGCATCAAATGACTCTAATCACAGAGTAAAAAGGCAACCCACAGAATGGGAGAAAATATTTACAAATCACATATCTGATAAGGGATTAATACCCAGAATATACAGAAAATTCCTAAAATTCAACAAAAAACTAAACAACTCAATTCCAAAATGGGCAAAGAACTCCAAAGAATATATACAAATAGCCAGTAAGCACATGAAAAGATGCTCAACATCACTAATCATTACAGAAATGCAAATCAAAACTCGAGGTACCACCTCACAACCACTGGAATGGCTACTATTTTAAAAAGCCAAGGACCTACTGTATAACACAGAGAACTATATTCAATATCCTATGATAAACCATAATGGAAAAGAATATAAATAAAAAAGAATGTATACATATATATTTATAATTAAATTGCTTTGCTGTATAGCAGTAATTAACACAACACTGTAAATCAACTATACTTCAATAAAAAAATTATTAAAGAAAAGAAAGACTGGTTAAAAAAAAAAGCAGAAAACAAGTGTTGGTAAGGATGTAGAGAAATTGGAACACTTGTGCACTATTGGTGGGAATGTAAAATAGTCCAGCCATTGCAGAAAATGGTATGGTGGTTCCTCAAAAATTGAAAATACAATTACCATATGATTCAAGAATTCCACTTCTGGACATATACCCAAAAGAACTGAAAGCAGGGTCTTGAAGAAATATTTGTACACCAGTGTTCATAGTAGCATTATTCACAGTAGGTAAAACATGGGAGAAACCCAAGTATCTATCAATGGATAGATAGATAAGCAAAATGAGGTGTATATATATGTGTATACACACACACACACACACACACACACACACACACACAAAATGGAATATTATTCAGCCTTTAAGGAAGGAAATTCTGCTATATGTTACAACATGGATGAACCTTGCAGACAGTACGCTAACTGAAGTAAACCAGTCTCAAAAAGACAAATACTGTATGATTGAACTTACATGAGGTACTTAGAGTAGTCAAAATCATAAAGACAGAAAGTAGAATGGTGGCTATCATGGGCTGGTGGGAGGAGAGAATTGTGAGTTACTGTTCAATAGCACAGAATTTCAGTTTTACTACACTAAACGTTATGGGGACTGATGGTGGTAATGGCTGCTCAACAATGTGGATGCATTTAATACCACTGAACTGTAAACTCAAAAATGGTTAAGGTGGTAAATTTTATGTTATGTGTATTTTTACCACAATAAAAAAATAAATACAAATAAGACTTCAAAGCTAGGTGAAAAAGAAACCTGAATACTGATTTGTCCATTTTTTACCCAATGTTAGCTGAACACTGTGTCTCTAAAGATACAGCTGTTTAAGTGAAGTCAACATAAAAAGCCAAAGTTGTTCAGCTAATTAAGTCTGGTCTTCTTATTCAATTAACTTGTACCCAAAAAAAGTCAGCCTTTTCAAATTCTAATTGAAAATTAATTACTAGATAACAGTTATTTTTCTTTTACCTATAAAAGAATACTTGTTTCTTTCTCTCTCTCTTGCATGCTCACGCACGTAGAAAACCAAATCTACCTCACACCATACATAAAAGTAAAGGAAATCCTAATTATAGGAACTGGGAGAAAATAAAAGTGCATGCTTCTCAAATCAGGCTGGGAATGTGTATGCACATACACAAAAACAAAACAAACTTATATACTACACCCCCCCCCAAATTAAACACACATATAAAGAAAAGACACAAAAAAGGTACAATAGAAAACAAATGTTTCTAACAATAAACAGGATTATTAGCCACTATAAGCTGGCTCTTATAAATCATTGAAAAAAAGAGTCAGCAAAGATTAATAAAGGGATACTCACAAAAGGCATACAAATGGGTCAGTAAACTTATAGGAAAAACATGCTCAACTTTTTTAGTAAGTAAGAATTACAGTGCCAACATTCAGAGAAATGGGCATAAATCATCACATTCCTGGCAGAAGTCTTTTTCTGGTGGGCAGTCTGGTGAAATGTTTCAAAAGTCCTGAAAATGTTTCTATTCCTCCAGTAATTCCACCTCTAGGAATTAATCTTAGAAGATATAGCATTAGTGAGGAGCATAAATATTTGTTGTATATAGACAAACATGTACATTGTAAAATATATTTTTTAAAACTTAGCTATGAATTTGCTGAAAGTTATTACACAACTTCCAGCATCACTTTTTAAACAACATCCTTCTGTGAAATGGTACAATTACATGGAAAACAACAATCAGGCCCACATCAACATCAGTTAATTTAACATGATATAAGAAACCTGGTTTTACATGTAGACTTCAATTATTTTCAAAACCAATGAAAAGAATTCACTAACTTTATCCTGAGTAAGGCTGAAATTAACATAGACATACTTACAAAACTTAACAGGTTATATGCTCAATTGAGTGAAAGCAAAATTTAAGTATTCTTATACCTTAGCAGTAGATACACTATAAGGAAGGAAACTTGATACCATGTTTTCAAACTTTAAGGATACTCCACAACTTAGTATGTACTTTAAAGAGAGATACATGTGGAAGTATATTCCCTATAGTACAGTCTGGAATAAAGAAAAACTGGAAACAAGCTGCCTTTCAATAGATTTTTTTAAAAAATTATGGTACAGTCATCCTAGAAAATGTTATGTGGAAGTTAAATTGGGTAAAAAGCTACTTATTCTAACAGAAAAAGATGAAGACACAATTACTGAATGAGGAAAGCATGTTTCAAAGCTAACACACACAACTTGAACATTTTAAAACAAAGCAATAGTGTATTCATATATGTGTACGTATGTATTAACATTATATGCACATGCAATATGTGCATGTGAAGCATATCCATGAATGTCCATATGCAATTTGGGGGGGTATGAAAAGATTTAAAACAAGAAATGGTTCATTCTGAAAAGTAAAGAAAGAAATCACTAAAAATTTTATGTCTTTTATGTATCTTTAATGTATGTTGCCCCTTGATCCCTTTTTACTCCTTATAATTACTGAGAAACTCAAGGCATTTAACCTGTAGGGTCCCCAGTATAATCACTTCATATTCATGGGACCATTCAGTGTGCTCCCTTGGCTTCTGTACTTCCTGCAAATTGGCAGCTAAATGTAATAGCTTGATCAGTCTCATGTTCAATCCTTTGGCAAGACTATAGATGGTACTATGTTCTTCTATCAAGAAGCACATAATGTCTTGGTTATATCTTTTTGTGATGTTAGGAGCTCTTGATACTCAATGCCTGAATCAATTCATTCAATGATGGTTGCAAAGTGATGACAATCTAATTCTATTATTCCTTTTTATTATTAAAAGATGTATGTATAAAAAGAGTAAGTCTCTTCACTTACTATTTGGTTACCTATTGGTATGATTCACACATGAATAACATGTCATTTTATCTACTAGTTTTCAAGACAGATAAAAAACTGGTTCCCTATCATCCTCCTAAAGCAATTAGGAGGTTTTTATATATCAATCAATGCAATTCCGATCAAAATGCCATCTGGCTTTCTTCAGAAATTGACAAGCTGACCCTAATACTCATAAAGAGCTGGAAAGGACCCAGAAGAGTCGAAACAGTTTTGAAACAGAAGAAGAAAATGGAGGACTCACACTTCCCGATTTCAAAACTTCCTTCAAAGCTACATGAATCAAGATTGTCATACTGGCATAAGGATAGACAAAGAGCAGTATAATAATAGAATTAAGAGTCCAAAAATGTATCCCTAGATTATGGTCAACTGATTTTCAACATGAGTGCCAAGAGAACTTAGTGAGAAAAGAACATCTTTTCAACAAATGATGCTCAAACATCTGGATGCAAAGGAGTTAAATTAGACCTCTTTCTCAAAATGGATCAACACCTAAATATCAGAGCTAAAACTATAAACGCCTTAGAAGAAAACATAAGTGCAAATCTTTTGACCTTGTATTAGCCGATAAGTAACCAAAGTGGGGGGAAAAAAACAGATAAATCTGCCTTCATACAAATGAAAAAAATTTTGATCATCAAAGGACATTATCAAAAAGGCAAAAAGATAACCCACAAAATGGGAGAAAATATGTGCAAATTATATATTTGATAAGGTTATTCACAAACAGTACATAAGGTAAGTATCTGGTAAATACCCAGAATACATAAGAAAGTCTTTCAACTCAACAATAAAAAGACAACCCAATTTTAAAATGGGCAAAGGATTTACACAGACATTTCTCCAAAGACGATACACAATTGGCCAATAAGCACATGAAAAGATGTTCAACATCATTAGTCATTGCAAAAATGCAAATCAAAACCACAATGAGATATTACTTCACAGCTACCAGGATGGCTATAATCAAAAAGACGGGCAAAACATATGTTGGTAAGGATGTAAAGATATAGGAATCCTCAAACAGTGCTGGAAGGAATGTAAAATGGTACAGGCACCCTAGAAAGCAGTTTGGCAGTTCCTCAAAAGGTAAAAAGAGTTACCATATGACTGAGCAATTCCACTCCTAGGTATATATCCGACAGAACTGAAAACATGCATCCACACAAAAACCTGTACACCAATGTTCATAGCATCACACTTCATAACAGCCCCAAAGTGGAAACAATCCAAATGTATATCAATTTATGAATGAATAAACAAAATGTGGTATATTCATATACTGAAATATTATTCAAATATAAAAAAGGAATTAAGTATTTATACATCCTACAAGATGGAGCTTTGATTACATTATGCTAAGTGAAAGAAGCCAGATGCAAAAGGCCACATACTGTATAATTCCATTTATATGAACGTATGTTCAGAATAGGCAAATTCACAGAACCAGAAGGTAGATTAGTGTTTTCCAAGGATGGGGTAGAGGGAAAATGGGAATCAAGTGCTGTGGGTATGGAGCTTCTGTGGGGTGTGACAAAAATGTTCTGGAATTAGTGGTGATGGTTGCACAGCCTTGTATACAGAACTGTACAGCTTTAAAAGGTTAAGTGTTATGGTATGTGAATACTTTAATTTAAAAATTATTATAAAATGATGGATTACACATATATGATTGCTTTACATCCACCAAAAATGTCCTTTTTGATGCTGAAATTGTCTCATCTCTAGCCAGTAGAAACTCTTAATTTTCTGAGTTCCCTTGTACTTGGCACCTTTAAGAAAGCCTAATAAAACAAAATACAGTTAACCAAAAGGAAAATTCTATTACTTATTAGTGATTTAAAAAAGGGATTACTTTTATTTGAGAAAGCATTTCCAAGTAGCTTTCCAGGCCCTCTATTACATTGCACAGCAGCATTCATTTGTATTTCTTACTACCTAAAGGTTGATCTCAACCTATTTTCAAAATAATTTTAACATAAAATTTCATATAAACACTGTTAATAGTTAGAATGCATAAAACTAAGCCTCCTACTGTGGTCCAAGCATAACTTATCTAACACCTAAACCAGAAAATAATTACTAAATGGGGATGAGAGAGTAGGGATAAAGGAGGAAGGGGATTTTAAAATGACTGTAATGAGAGCATTTTAAAATGATAGTAATAAGAGCATTCTAAATACATTTCCCCATCTTTTTAATGTTTTTAAGGCTTATATCCTTAGTATAAAGCCTTCTACTGTCTTTAATCTAGAAAATATAAAAAAGAACCAGTCAGACTGAAGAATAACTGAAACAAAAAACACACTAGAAGGAATTAACAGCAGACTAGGTGATACAGATAAGTGATCTGGATGATAGAATAATGGAAATCACCCAATCAGAACAGCAAAAAGAAAAACAAAAAAAATGAGAACTGTTTAAAGGATCTCTAGGACAACGCCAAGTGTACCAACATTCACATTACAGAAGGCACAGAAGGAGAAGCAGGAGAGAAGGGGGTCGGAAATGTATTTGATGAAATTATCACAGAAAATTTCCCAAACCTGAAGAAGGAAACAGATATCCAGGTATGAGGAGTACAGAGGGTCCCGAAAAGATGAACCCAAACAAACTCACGTCAAGACATATCATAATTAAATTGGCAAAAATTAAAGAGAGAATTCTAAACGCAGCATAAAAAAACAAAGAATCAGGCTATTAGCTGATTTTTCTGCAGAAACCTCGCAGGCCAGAAGGGAAGGGCAATTATCTCTGATAAATATAGGTGCAAAAATCCTTAACAAAATATTAGCAAACCAATTTCAACAATATATAAAACGAATCATACAGCATGATCAAGTGGAATTTATTCCAGGGATGCAAGGGTGGTTCAATATTCACAAATGAATCAGTGTGATACACCACATTAACAAAAGGAAGGATAAATAAAAAATCACATGATCATCTCAATAATCGCAGAGAAAGCATCTGACAAAATTCAACGTCCATTTATGATAAAAAACTCCCAACAAAGTGGATATAGAGAGAATATATCTCAACATAATAAAGGCCATTTATGATAAACCCACAGCTAAAATCATACTCAACAGTGAAAAGCTGAAAGCCTTTCCTCTAAAATCAGGAACAAGACAAGAATGTCCACTCTCATCACTGCTATTTAACATAGTACTGGAAGTCTTAGCCACAGCAACCAGACAAGAAAAAGAAATACCAGGCATCCAAATAGAAAGGGAAGAACTAAAACTGTCACTATCTGCAGATGGCATGAAACTATATACAGAAAACCCTAAAGTTTCCATGCAAAAACTATTAGGATAAATGAATTAAGTAAGTTTGCAGGAATACAAGATTAATACACAGAAGTCTGTTGCTTTTCTATACACTAATAATGAACTATCAGAAAGAGAAAGAAAACAATACCACTTGAAATTGCATCAAAAAAAATAAAATAAAATACCTAGGAATAAACTTAACCAAGGAGATGAAAGACCTATACTGTGAAAACTGTAAAATACTGATGAAGGAAACTGAAGATGATACAAAGAAACAGAAAGATATTCCATGTTCTTGAATCAGAAAAATATTGTTAAAATGTCCACACCATCCAAAGCATTCTACGGAGTCAACACAATCCCTATCAAAATACCAACAGAACTAGAATACATAATCCTAAAATTTATATGGAACCACACAAAAGGCCCTGAAGTGCCAAGGCAAATTCTATGTGATTCTTTACAGGAACATTTGCTGACCCCGGATTTAAACTAAAAGCAATCAGATGATATAATGAAATAAAAGACTACATTTACAACAGAAGCAAAAAAGGTATGCCTAGGAATTAATAAATCTAAAGTATCCAAATGTCCAACTTTACCAAATACAAAGGTATACCATGTTCTTGGCAAAGAAAGCTAAGACGCCAACAGTAGTTAAATTAAAAGGGAGTACTTAAAAATATTCAAATAACCCAAAAGGAGACAAGGAGAACAAAGAAGCCTAAGAGAGGGTATAAAGATGAAAAAAAATTTTTTAATAATAAATAAAAAGCAGATATTAATCTAATCTTATTGATAATTATAGTAAATGAAATAGACCTAAACACTAAGTAGAGTTTATCAGAATGGATAAAAAGGCAAGAGATGTACTTTATACATAAAGACAGAGATAGGGTGAAAGTATATGAATGAAAAAAGATATATCCTATAAACTGTAAGCATAAGAAAACTGGAGTGGCTACACTTATATCTGATAAAACAGACTTCGAGAAAAAGAGCATTACCTAAAGAAAAAGAGATTTCAAAATGATAAAAATTTAATTCACCAGGAGATAAAACAACCATAAATGTGTGCACCTAATCACAGAGCCTTAACATACACAAGCAAAAACAAAATAATTAAAGGGAGAAACAGACAATTCCACAATCTTGGTAAGAGATTTAAACTCCTTTATCATGAATTGATAGAACTATACAAATGTCAGTAAACAATCTAAACTATCAACCATCTTGATCTAACTGATATTTATAGCTCGCTATACTCAACAACTGAAGAAAATATATTCTTTTTGTTGTACATGATATATTTGCCTAGACAGGACATATGTTAGATCATAAAACAAGTCACAAATTCAAAAGGACTAAAATCATAAAGAATTTATTCTCTGACCACTACAGAACTAACTTGGGAACAAACAATAAGACATCTAGCTAAAACTCTTAATATCTGAATAATAAACAACATACTCCTAAAACTCATGCATCAAAAATGAACTCAATAAGGAAATCAGAAACATTCTGAAACTGAATGATAATGAAAATAAAACAGTTTTAAAATTTGTAGAATGAAGCTAAAGCAGTACTGTGTAGTAAAGAATTTAACTTTGCCCAAAGAGAGGTTTGGCCTTTGTCCTCAGCTCCTGGAAGGTAATCTCTAAACCCTTGGAATGTCCTACCTGATATGAATGTCTTTGCCAATCTGGGGGCTTTGTGACACACCAGATAGTATAACCGTGTAATTTATGGTGAAGAGTTTGGATCACATATTATCAGCTTAACCTCTAAGATGGGCTGGAGATAGGTCAGCATCATGAGCAGGCACCCATATAGATGTGACTGGGTCCCAATAAAAACTCTGGACACCAAGGCTTGGGTGAGTTTCTCTGGTTAGAAATATTCAGTGTGTATTATCACACATTGCTGCCAGAAAAGTTAAAGTCGTCCATGACTCCACAGAGAGAACACCTGGAAACTACTCATTTGCAACTCTCTCAGACTCTACCCCATGTAACTCTCCCTTTGCTGATTTTAATTTCCATCCTTCACTATAATAAACCGTAACCATGAATATAACAGCTTTCAATGAGTTCTTTGAGTCTTCTATTGAATTACTGAACCAAAGAGTGGTTTCGGGAACCCCTAAACCTGCAACTGCTTTCAGTGAAATCTTTGAGTCTTCTACTGAATTACTGAAACTAAGAGTGGTTTTGGGAACCCCTACACCTGCAACTGGTGTCAAAAGTAAAAGTGGTCTTGTGATCTGTTCCTGAACTTTACAAGCACTTAGAAATAAATTTGTAGCTTCAAATGCTTATACTAGACAAGGAAGTTTAAAATCAGTGACCTAAGGATTCACCTCAAGAGGCTACAAAAAGAAGACTAAAGTAAACCAAAAATAAAAGAAAGAAGAAAATAATAAAGGACAGAAATCAATGAAGTTGAAAACAGACAATTGAGAATATTAACAAAGTCAAATGTTAACAAACTGAATAAACCCTTTTTCTAGACTGGTAGAGGAAAAAGAGAATACAATCACCAATATCAAGAATGAAAGAGAAGTTATCACTACAAAAAAAACCCCTACAAACTTTAAAAAGACAAGAAAATAATTACGAATAACTTGAGGCCAAATAATTCAACACATTAGATGAAATCAAGAAATTCCTTGAAAAATACTACTTTCCACACACAGTATCTTGACACAACATGAAAACAGGTCTGAAGGGCCCCATATCTATTTTAAAAAACTGAATTTGTTATCAAAATTCTTCTACAGAGAAGTCCCAGATGGGAATTCTACCAAACATTTAAAACAGAGATGACATTTTTACACAAATTCTTTTAGAAAACAGAAACATTTCCCAACTATAAGACCAGCACAGCCTTAATATTAAACCCTGACAAAGACATTACAGAAGAAAATGAACCAATGTCCCTCACGAATACATGCAAGAAATCTTTTTTAAAAAGTAGCAAATTCACTATGAAAATGATAATCCAAACAATAACACATCATGACTAAATAATATTTATCACAAGACAAGGTTTATTTAACAACTAAAAAAAAGTGTAATTCTCCATATTAACATAATAAAGGAGGAAAAAACTACACGATCATTTCAACATATGGAAAACATATGACTCAATTTAAGCCAAATTCATGATAAAATTCTCAGCAAACTAAAAGTCCAGAAAAATCTCAATCCAGTAAAGGTCATATACAAAACCCCACCGCTAACCCGTCTAATGATGAAATGCTGAACATTATCCTCATTAAGATGGGGAACAAAACAAAGGATTCTCATGCTTCTTATTTCTATTTAACATGATGTTGAATGTCCTAACCATGGCTAGAGGGCAAGTAAAAGAAATAAAAAGCTTAAGAGCCAGTAAGGAAGAAGCAAAATTGTCTCTATTTACAAATGACATGATTGTTCATACTGAAAATTTACAAAGAATTTACAAAACTACTAAAACTAATAGTTAAATTTAATAAGGTTGCAGGATACTACGTTAAGCAATCCAACTGTATTTTTTTCCTAGCAAAAGCAAATAATTGGAAACCAAAACTTTCAAAAAATTCCATTTACACCAACTCCAAAAAAGATAAAATATTTAGGATTAAACCGTAGTGAATGATATGCAAGACGTCTTCACTGCAAATTACAAAACATTGCTAGAAGAAATTAAAACCTGAAGAGAAACATAATATGTATGTGGGTTGGAAGACTCAATATTATTAAGATGTTTGTTTTCTTCCAATGATTTATAGATTCAATGCAATCCCAATAATAATTCCAACACACTTTTTTTTTTTAATTTTATTTATTTTTGGCTGCATTGGGTCTTCGTTGCTGCGTGCGGGCTTTCTCTAGCTGCAGCGAGTGGGGGCTACTCTTTGTTGTGGTACATGGGCTTCTCATTGCAGTGGCTTCTCTTGTTGCAGAGCATGGGCTCTAGGCACATGGGCTTCAGTAGTTGTGGCTCGCGGGCTCTAGAGCACAGGCTCAGTACTTGTGGCGCACAGCCTTAGTTGCTCCACAGCATATGAGATCTTCCCGGACCAGGGATTAAACCCGTGTCCCCTGCATTGGTAGGCAGATTCTTAACCACTGCACCACCAGGGAAGTCCCTCCAACACACCTTTTGTAGAAACTGATAAACTGATTGCAAAATGTTAAAAATGCAAATGACCTAGATTAGCCAAATCAAATTTTTAAAAAGAATGATGTTGAAAGGCTTACACTACTTGATGTCAACACAGTGTGGTACTGGTCAAAAGGTGGACAGACTTATCAATGGAACAGAAAAAAGAGTTCAAAAATAAATGTACACATATGTGGTTAATTGTTTTTTGACAAAGTGCAATACAATTCAGTGAGGGAGGGAAAAAGGCTTTTCAACAAATAATGCTGTAACTACTGGATATTCATAAAGACATTAACATTGACCCTTACCTTACCTCACATGCAAAACTGATTCAAAATGAATCACAGACCTAAAAGTAAAATCTAAAACTATAAAATTTCTAGAAGAAAATATAAAAAAAAAATTGCCAACTTTGGGTAGGAAAAGATTTACTATACAGAACACACAAAACAATAAAAAAAACATTTCACAACCTAGGCTTTATTAAAAATTTTGCTCTTTAAAATCACCACTAAGGAAAGTAAAAGGCAAATTACAAAATGAGAGAAAATATTTGCAATAAATAAATCTGACAAAGGACTCATATCTGAATATATAAAGGCCTTTTACAACTCAGTAACAGGAAGACAAACAATCCAGTTTTATAAACTGGGGAACAAATTTATATAACACTTCATGTATTAGTTTCCTAAGGCTACTGTAACAAAGTACCACAAACTGGGTGGCTTAAACAGCTTAAACAACTGAAATTCATTACCTCACAGTTCTGGAGACTACAAGGCTGAGATCAAGATATTAGCAGAGCTGGTTCCTTCTTAGGACTGTGAGGAAGAATCTATTCAATGCCTCTCTCCTGGTGGCTTGCTGGCACTCTTTGGCATTCCATGGCTGTGGATGCAGCACCCATATCTCTGCCTTTATCCTCACATGGCATTCTTGCCTGTCTCTTTGTCCAAATTTTCCCTTGTTATAAGCACACCAGCCATATTGGATTAATGCCCACTATAATGACCTCATTTCAAATTAATTATATCTGTAGAGACTTTATCTCCAAATAAGGTCACATTCTGAGGTACTAGGGGTTAGGACTCTAACATATCTGTTTTTTTGAGGGGATACAACTGAACATGTAACACTTTCCAAAAGATGAGCTACTAATGTCAAACATGAAAGGATGGGCAACATCACAAGTCATAAGGAAATGTAAAATAAAACCAAAATGAGATACTACTGCATAGCCACCAAAAGGGCTAAAACTTTTTTTAGAAAAGTCAAGTGTTGGTGAGAACGTAGAGCAAGTGGGATACTCATATACTGCTAGGATATGAAAATAACCATTCTCATACCTAGGATATGAAAACAACTGTTAGATATCCAAAAGAAACAAAAACTGCTGTCCACAAAAAAACTTGTACATGAAGGTTCATAGAATCTTTATTCAAAATAGCCAGAAACTGTTAACCCAAATGTTCATCAAAAGATATGAATAAGGTTAAATATATACATCTGTATAGAATATACCTCTGCAAAAAAAGAAGCAAACTACTGACACAAGCAACAACCTAAATGACTCCCAAAAGCCTTATGCTGAGTTAAAGAAGCCAGAAACAAAACAGTACTTACTATATGAATTCATTTATATAAAATTATTGAAAATGTAAAATTATTTATTGCAACAAAAGGCAGATCAGTGGTATCTGGTAGGGAATGGAAAGTTGGATGGAATGCAAAGGATCACAAAGAATACTTTTGGAGTGGAAAACTTGCACAAGCCTCTTAGATAGCCTCATCCACCAGTGGGCAGAGAGCAGAAGCAAGAAAAACAACAATTCTGCAGCCTGTGGAACAAAAAACACATTCACAGAAGCACAGACAAGATGAAAAGGCAGAGGGCTATGTACCAGATGAAGGAACAAGATAAAACCCCAGAAAAACAACTAAATGAAGTGGAGATAGGAAACCTTCCAGAAAAAGAATTCAGACTAACGATAGTGAAGATGATCCAGAACCTCGGAAAAAGAATGGAGGCAAAGACCGAGAAGATGCAAGAAATGTTTAACAAAGACCTAGAAGAATTAAAGAACAAACAAACAGAGATGAACAATACAATAACTGAAATGAAAACTACACTAGAAGGAATCAATAGCAGAATAACTGAGGCAGAAGAACAGATAAGTGACCTGGAAGACAGAATGGTTGAATTCACTGCCATGGAAGAGAATAAAGAAAAAAGAATGAAAAGAAATGAAGACCTCTGGGACATTAAACGCAACAACATTTGCATTTTAGGGGTCCCAGAAGGAGAAGAGAGACAGAAAGGACCAGAGAAAATATTTGGAAAGATTATAGTTGAAAACTTCCCTAACATGGGAAAGGAAATAGCCACCCAAGTCCAGGAAGTGCAGCGAGTCCCATACAGGGTAAACCCAAGGAGAAACATGCCGAGACACACAGTAATCAAATAGGCAAAACTTAAAGACAAAGAAAAATTATTGAAAGCAGCAAGGGAAAAACAACAAATAACATACAAGGGAACTCCCATAAGGTTAAAAGCAGATTTCTCAGCAGAAACTCTACAAGCCAGAAGGGAGTGGCATGATATACTTAAAGTGATGAAAGGGAAGAACCTACAACCAAGATTACTCTACATGGCAAGGATCTCATTCAGATTCAATGGAGAATCAAAGGCTTTACAGACAAGCAAAAGCTAAGAGAATTCAGCACCACCAAACCAGCTCTATAACAAATGTTAAAGGAACTTCTCTAAGTGGGAAACACAAGAAAAGAAAAGGACCTACAAACAAATGCAACACAATTAAGAAAATGGTAATAGGAACATACATATTGATAATTACCTTAAACCTGAATGGGTCAAATGCTCCAACCAAAAGACACAGGCTTGCTGAATGGATACAAAAACAAGACCCATATATATGCTGTCTACAAGAGACCCACTTCAGACTTAGGGACACATACAGACTGAAAGTAAGGGCATGGAAAAAGATATGCCATACAAATGGAAATCAAAAGAAAGCTGAAGTAGCAATACTCATATCAGATAAAATAGACTTTAAAGAATGTTACAAGAGACAAGGAAGGACACTACATAATGATCAAGGGATCAATCCAACAAGAAGATATAACAATTATAAATATATATGCACCCAACACAGAAGCACCTCAATACATAAAGCAACTGCTAACAGCTGTAAAAGAGGAAATCGACAGTAACACAATAATAGTGGGGGGCTTTAACACCTCACTTACACCAATGGACAGATCATCCAAACAGAAAATTAATAAGGAAACAGAAGCTTTAAATGACACAAAAGACCAGATAGATTTAATTGATATTTATAGGAGATTCCAACCAAACACAGCAGATTACACTTTCTTCTAAAGTGCACACGGAACATTCTCCAGGATAGATCACATCTTGGGTCACAAATCAAGCCTCAGTAAATTTAAGAAAACTGAAATCATATCAAGCATCTTTTCTGACCACAACACTATGAGATTAGAAATCAATTACAGGGAAAAAAACATAAAAAACACAAACACATGGAGGCTAAACAATAAATTACTAAATAACCAAGATATCACTGAAGAAATCAAAGAGGAAATCAAAAAATACCTAGAGACAAATGACAATGAAAACATGACGATCCAAAACTATGGGATGCAGCAAAAGCATTTCTAAGAGGGAAGTTTATAGCTATACAAGCCTACCTCAAGAAACAAGAAAAATCTCAAATAAATAATCTAACCGTACACCTAAAGGAACTAGAGAAAGAAGAACAAACAAAACCCAAAGTTAGCAGAAGGAAAGATTTCATAAAGATCAGAGCAGAAGTAAATGAAATAGAAACAAAGAAGACAGTAGCAAAGATCAATAAAACTAAAAGGTGGTTCTTTGAAAACATAAACAAAATTGATAAACCATTAGCCAGACTCATCAAGAAAAAGAGGGAGAGTATTCAAATCAATAAAAATGAAAAGGGAGAAATAACAACAGACACCGCAGAAATACAAAGCATTCTAAGAGATTACTACAAGCAACTCTATGTCAATAAAATGGACAACGTGGAAAAAATGGACAAATTCTTCGAAAGGTATTACCTTCAAAGACTGAACCAGGAAGAAATAGAAAATATCAACAGACCAATCACAAGTAATGAAATTGAAACTGTGATTAAAACTCTTCCAGCAAACAAAAGTCCAGGACCAGATGGCTTCACAGATGAATTCTATCAAACATTTATAGAAGAGCTAACACCCATCCTTCTCAAACTCTTCCGAAAAACTGTGAAGGAAGGAACACTCCCAAACTCATTCTATGAGGCCACCATCACCCTGATACCAAAACCAGACAAAGTTACTACAAGAAAAGAAAATTACAGACCAATATCACTGATGAATATAGATGCAAAGATCCTCAACAAAATACTAGCAAACAGAATCCAACAACACATTAAAAGGATCACACACAATGATCAACAGGGATTTATCCCAGGGACGCAAGGATTCTTCAATATACGCAAATCAATCAATGTGATATACCATATTAACAAATTGAAGGAGAAAAACCATATGGTCATCTCAATAGATGCAGAGAAAGCGTTTGACAAACTTCAACACCCATTTATGATAATAACCCTCCAGAAAGTAGGCATAGAGGGAACTTTCCTCAACATAATAAAGGCCATATATGACAAACCCACAGCCAACATCGTCCTCAATGGTGAAAAACTGAAAGCCTTTCCACTAAGGTCAGGAACAAGACAAGGTTGCCCACTCTCACCACTCTTATTCAACATAGTTTTGGAAGTTTTAGCCACAGCAATCAGAGAAGAAAAGGAAATAAAAGGAATCCAAATTGGAAAAGAAGAAGTAAAGCTGTCACTCTTTGCAGATGACATGATACTATACATAGAGAATCCTAAAGATGCTACCAGAAAACTACTAGAGCTAATCAATGAATTTGGTAAAGTAGCAGGATACAAAATTAATGCACAGAAATCTCTGGCATTCCTATACACTAATGATGAAAAATCTGAAAGTGAAATCAAGAAAACACTCCCATTTACCATTGCAACAAAAAGAATAAAATATCTAGGAATAAACCTACCTAAGGAGACAAAAGACCTGTATTCAGAAAATTATAAGATGCTGATGAAAGAAATTAAAGATGATGCAAATAGATGGAGAGATATACCATGTTGCTGGATTGGAAGAATCAACATTGTGAAAATGACTCTACTACCCAAAGCAATCTACAGATTCAATGCAATCCCTAACAAACTACCACTGGCATTTTTCACAGAACTAGAACAAAAAATTTCACAATTTGTATGGAAACACAAAAGACCCCGAATAGCCAAAGCAATCTTGAGAACGAAAAACGGAGCTGGAGGAATCAGGCTCCTTGACTTCAGACAATACTACAAAGCTACAGTAATCAAGACAGTATGGAACTGGCACAAAAACAGAAATATAGATCAATGGAAAAGGATAGAAAGCCCAGAGATAAACCCAGGCACATATAGTCACCTTACCTTTGATAAAGGAGGCAGGAATGTACAGTGGAGAAAGGAGAAAGGACAGCCTCTTCAATAAGTGGTTCTGGGAAAACTGGACAGGTACATGTAAAAGTATGAGATTAGAACACTCCCTAACACCATACACAAAAATAAGCTCAAAATGGATTAAAGACCTAAATGTAAGGCCAGAAACTATCAAACTCTTAAAGGAAAACATAGGCAGAACACTCTATGACATAAATCACAGCAAGATCCTTTTTGACCCACCTCTTAGAGAAATGGAAATAAAAACAAAAATAAACAAATGGGACCTAATGAAACTTCAAAGCTTTTGCACACAAAGGAAACAATAAACAAGACCAAAAGACAACCCTCAGAATGGGAGAAAATATTTGCAAATGAAGCAACGGACAAAGGATTAATCTCCAAAATTTACAAGCAGCTCATGCAGCTCAATAACAAAAAAACAAACAACCCAATCCAAAAATGGGCAGAAGACCTAAATAGACATTTCTCCAAAGAAGATATACAGACTGCCAACAAACACATGAAAGAATGCTCGACATCATTAATCATTAGAGAAATGCAAATCAAAACTACAATGAGATATCATCTCACACCAGTCAGAATGGCCATCATCAAAAAATCTAGAAACAATAAATGCTGGAGAGGGTGTGGAGAAAAGGGAACACTCTTCCACTGCTGGTGGGAATGTGAATTGGTACAGCCACTACGGAGAACAGTATGGAGGTTCCTTAAAAAACTACAAATAGAACTACCATATGACCCAGCAATCCCACTACTGGGCATATACCCTGACAAAACCATAATTCAAAGAGTCATGTACCAAAATGTTCCTTGCAGCTCTATTTACAATAGCCTGGAGATGGCAACAACCTAAGTGTCCATCATCGGACAAATGGATAAAGAAGATGTGGCACATATATACAATGGAATACTACTCAGCCACAAAAAGAAACGAAACTGAGCTATTTGTAATGAGGTGGATAGATCTAGAGTCTGTCATACAGAGTGAAGTAAGTCAGAAAGAGAAAGACAAATACCGTATGCTAACACATATATACGGAATTTAAGGAAAAAAAAATGCCATAAAGAACCTAGGGGTAAGACAGGAATAAAAACACAGACCTACTAGAGAATGGACTTGAGGATATGGGGAGAGGGAAGGGTGAGCTGTGACAAAGTAAGAGAGAGGCATGGACATATATACACTACCAAACGTAAGGTAGATAGCTAGTGGGAAGCAGCCGCATAGCACAGGGAGATCAGCTCGGTGCTTTGTGACTGCCTGAAGGGGTGGGATAGGGAGTGTGGGAGGGAGGGAGACGCAAGAGGGAAGAGATGTGGGAACATATGTATATGTATAACTGATTCACTTTGTTATAAAGCAGAAACTAACACACTATTGTAAAGCAATTATACCCCAATAAAGATGTTAAAAAAAAAAAAAAAATTTTTTTTTAAATTGGTAAATTTGTTTGCACTCTTGGAATGGCAAAGTCTAAGTAAGAAACGACATCTAGAAACAAACAAAAAAACTAATAAATTTGAATACACAAAGTTTAAAACATCTATATCACTAACTTAACATTCTGACTGGTTGTGGGGCTGGGGTAGAATTATACTACAAAAGAGCCAGTTTTCTAATGTATAATAAAGTCTTATTACTCCATTTAAAAAATTAGTAAAAGACATAAACCAGCAATTCATTTAAAAAGGAATTACAAACAGCCCATAAACAATATGAAAAGATGGAGGGACTTCCCTGGTGGTCCAGTGGTAAACAATCCGCCTTCTAATGCAGAGGATGCGGGTTTGATCCTTGGTTGGGGAACTAAGATCCCACATGCCGTGGGGTAACTAAGCCTGAGCGCCACAACTACTGAGTTCATGGTGTTCAACAAGAGAGCCCGTGTGACACAAACTACAGAGCCCATGCACTCTGGAGACCGCACACCACAACTACAGAGCCCACGCACCCTGGAGCCTGTGCGCCCCAACTAGAGAGAGAAAAAACCTGCACGTCACAACTAGAGAGAAGCCCCACACACTGCAACAAAAGATCCTGCGTGCCTCAACTAAGACCCAACACAGCCAAAAAAAATAAAGAAAAAAAATATGAAAAGATGTTCACCCTCCCATTCATAAAGAAATACACTTATCTGGGCAGACCAACAAAAACATAAATGCCTAATGATACCTAGTGTTGATGAAGGTGTGGAAAAAATAGAAACTCTTAACATATAAGTGGAAATGTAAATGAGAACAGCTTTTTCTTGCCAGCAATTTAACACTATCTATCAAAATATAAAACACACATAACTCTTGACCCAGGAATTCATTTTTTATGATAGCAGCTAAGCTGTCAGTATTCACAAATGATATTACTGTTTGTACAGAAAATACAAAATAATGTATAAGTAAACAATTAGAACATTTATAATTTTAAACGGGTAGTGATTAAGATAATGAGTATTGGGCTTCCCTGGTGGCGCAGTGGCTGAGAGTCTGCCTGCCAATGCAGGGGACAGGGGTTCGTGTCCCAGTCCGGGAAGATCCCACATGCCGCGGAGCGGCTAGGCCCGTGAGCCATGGCTGCTGAGCCTGCGCGTCCGGAGTCTGTGCTCCACAACGGGAGAGGCCACAACAGTGAGAGGCGCGCGTACAGCAAAAAAAAAAAAAAAAAAAAAAAAGATAATGAGTATTGGCATAGGGTTAGATAAACCCTATGAGTGGAACAAAAGAAAGAATCTAGAAACGGACTCATATATGGGAATTTATGACACAATACAGATCACTGGGAGAATGGAAAAGAATCTGTCAATAAATGAGACTGGGAAAACTTGACAGCCATTAGAAAAAAATGAAATGGGACTCCTATATCTCATACCAAAACAAAAATTAATTTCGGGCAAATGAGAAAATCAAAACCATAAAACTTTTAGAATATAATATGAGATGTTACCTTTATGACTTCTGGCTCTGGAAGAAAATTCAAAACAAGACATGAAATGTATAAACCTTAACAGAAAAGACTAGTAGCTTGACATTAAAATTATGTGATTCTAATGATCAAAAGATAACAAGAGCTGGACAAAAAAACACCATAAGCCATAGAACGGGAGAAGGTATTTCTAACCCTTACAACCAACAACAAATTCAAATTCCGAATATATTTTAAAAACCTCCTACAAACGAGTAAGGAAAAGAAAAACAATCCGACAGAAAGAAAAGTAGGCAAAAAAATGAATAGTCACATCATTACCCAGTAGTCCAAAACTGTGCAAAACAATTGTTTAAAAATTATAAAGAAAAATAAGGAATTCTAAATACAGAATTATGATTATTGAATATGAAAGGAATGAGATTGGATCTGAGGTGGGCAAATTGGGTGCTTCTAAAGGACTAGGAAATATTCTTTGATTATTCTTAGTGTTATGTAGAGATTCTTTATATCTAACATGTTCTCACATACTAGTTTGTATTTAATAAACGCAAATTTTAAATAGCATGCAACTGACTAAGAAACTACACTTTATTAAACCTTTTGTAGACCATCAGGATTTAATGAACCCAGTTCTAGTTTGTGTGTGTGTTTGTGTGTGTGTATTTGTTTTAAGCAATTCTAACTATTTGTAAGGGTTGCATGATACAAATGAACTTACTTACAAAAACAGAAACAGACTCACAGACTTAGAGAACGAATTTATGGTTACCAGGGGAGAAGGGTGGCGGGGAGGGATAGACTGGGAGTTTGGGATTGACATACACACACTGTTATATTTAAAATAGATAGCCAACAAGGACCTACTGTTTAGCACAGGGAACTCTGTTCAATACTTTGTAATAACCTAAGTGGGAAAAGAACTTGAAAATGAATAGATAAATGTATATGGAAAACGGAGTCACTTTGCTGTACACATGAAACTAACACAACATTTTTAATCAACTATACTCCAATATAAAATAAAAAGGATTGCTTTCCCATAATTTTTGTTCTTTCGTAAGGTCTTCCATTTAACAAAGAGGAAATTTACTTTTTATATATAGAATAAAAGTCATTCTATCTTGAAATAAGTCATCATTATTGCATCATCCTTCAGACATCACCTTTGTAGAAGGAAGTGTTATTCAGCATAAATCATACTGTTTGCACAGTTTAGGCACAGTAACTTTTATCAGTTAGTGTAGGGCATCCTCTGGAAATCTAAGTTCCCAGACACCAGTCAAGGACCCAACCTTGCAAGCAGACCTTGTCAAGGATAGCAATTTAGGTTATGTTAATTCTTTTCTGCACACCATCAATGGGAAAGAGAAGAAAACTGACAAAGACATTTTCCAATTACTAGCTGATCAGAAGACTGAAATGAATTAATGAATGAAAACAGAGCACTGTACATTAATGATGATGGTGAATTTGGTTATATATGTGAAATGTGAGACTACAAGTCTTCAGATGACAATACTCTAAATAAATTTTCTCAAATTCAAGAACAGAAGAGTGAAAAACTAAGGATAAAAAGGAAATACAGCATTTTCATCCACTTAGTCAAGGACTTTATTATGCAACATTTTATGACAATAACTTGGACCATACCACTATCCTAAAAGAAAGTGTGACAGCAGACTCTTAAATTTTATATTTAAGCACCATAATTTTCTTCACGTAGTTCATAAGTAGACAACTGTTCAAGCTAGCTGTGTATATACAAAGGTGAACGGAAGGAAAGAGATGATGCAAAAATGAAAAAATTCAGAGCCGATCATACTAATTGATGTTGATAATCTAAAAATGAAATGCTTTGCAATTATGGATCAAAGACAAATGAATGTCCTCTTTACTACAAAATTATGAGCTATCAAAACTTATGAAAGTATCATACTTTGATGTCAAGTGAAAAACCAGAAATTATTTGATATTTTGAATCAGTATGTACCAAATGGATATATATTACATGCACATATATGTTAGTTGATGAGTGGTTAGTTATATTCAAAGGACACTGCACATTTTGGGTATAAATATCTTCAAAACCAAATGTGTTATATACATATAATGGAATACTACTCAGCAACTAAAAAGAAGGAATTACTGATAAATGGAATGATGTCAGTTAAACTCAAAATAATTAATCTGAAAGAAGCCAGGTTAAAAAAATCGAATGTATTTTATTATTTCATTTATATAAAACTCTAGAAAATTCAAACTAATCTATAATGACAGAAATAAAACCAGCAATAGTCTGGGAGAAGGACAAGATAAAGGGATTGAAAGAAGGAAGCTCATGGGAGTGATGGATATGTTCACTATCTTAATTGTAGGGATGGTTTCAAAGGTGTATACATATGTCAAAACTCATAAAACTGTACCCTTTTAATATGTACAGTTTATTGTATGTCAATTATATCTTAGTAAAGCTAATTTTAAAAACTGGGTTTGTTATGTTTAGATTCTAATTAAAATTTCAAATGAAGTTTTTCATTATTCCTCTTAAATTATTTATAAAATGACTTAAAATATTCAAAAAATAAAAAGAATAGCAATAAAAAATAAATGGCTCACAAAGAATGATGAATAATTTTCCAGGTACACTGAGGGTTAACTGATTGCTAGCTAAGAGAAATGATCAAGGCAGTCTGTATAGCAGACACCTACCTTCACGAGAATAATGAAAAGAACATAATGGAATTTACAAGAATCATAACTTACTTTACATTTGAGGTACAAACTACTAAGTATAAAATAAGCTACAAGGATATATAGTACAGTACAGGGAATTAGCCAATATTTTATAACAACTTTAAACTGAGTATAATCTATAAAAAATATTGACATACGTTGTACACCCAAAACTAACATAATATTGTAAATCAACTATACTTCAATTAAAAATTTGTGAAATTTGTCAAACTTGAATTGCTTTTTTCCCTCTAAAACCAACTGAGGATCCCTTTAAAAATTCTGCCAGGAGCTCCCACTGGTCTGGTGCACCACATTTCTTAATGGCTATGAAATTCAGGGGAAGATTTCCTTTACATGTATTTTAATTCCAGCAAATGCCAAGGATAGTTTAACATAGGTTTGTTTTTCCTTTAAACAAAAAAAACCCACAGCTATACTATCAGAACAAACCCACTCTTGGACCTTAAGTCCAGAAAAACACAGCCAATTTGCTTCACTCCTCAAAACATAACTGTCAAACAGAAGTTATCATTACTTTCTACTTCTGCAGGACAAATCAGGAACTACAACTTCTGCTGCTGCCCAATATGTTATTATAGACAGCTCCCAATTGATAAATAAGTTGTATTCCAAAAATCAGTACTTTTTGATTGTTTACAAACTTGAAATCCTTACAATTATGAATAGGTTCCCCCAAACATAGGTAGCCATCAAACACACATAGGTACACATATATAGAGATAATACTGTTTTGAAATTAAAACTCAGGTTACCAAAACATTCTTTGCCTTCTTTCCTACCTTCCACTCCCAAATATAAGCTCAAGAAATTTCTTCTTTGGTAGTAGCAAATAGGAATAGGGTGGCCAAATTGAGAAGCAGAGGCTGCACTGACTTTCTTAATCTGAAAAATTCAAGTAATTTTTAAAATAAATATTTTAAAATCAGAGCACCCTTACTTATTCATTTGGCAATCACCACTGATAGAACATGTTCAAACCAGCTTTATGAATGCTCAGTAAACTTTATAATAAAATGTTTTCCAAGAATGTGATATATCATAAATGTCTCACATTCAAAACTTCCCTCACATGTTTGTGGAACTTTGAAGTCCTAATTCTTCCTTAATTAATAAGATCCTTGTTTTGGGTTGAACTGATCCCACCAAATTCGTCTGTTGAAGCCCTAGAGTCCCAATACCTCAGAATCGGACTGTATTTCGAGATACAGCTTTTAACGAAATGATTATGTTAATACGAAGTCATTAGGGTATAATAATCCAATCCGACTGGCGTCCTTAATAAGAAGAAATGCGAACACTGAGAGACACACCAGGGGGCGCCTGTGCACAAAGAAAATAGGATGAGAAAAGGCAGCATGAGGACCGCCGTCTGCAAGCAAAGGAGAGAGATCTAAGAAAAATCAACTCTGCCAGCATCTTGGACTTCAGCTTCCAAAAGAGAGAGAAAATAAAACTTTGTTGTTTAAGCCATTCAGTCTCTGATATTTTGTTATGACAGCCCTAGCAAACTAATATAGAGCTTAAAAAGCAATCACTAATTATGCACACTGCAGATTTTCCTACTCTGAGTTTTTATTCCAACATGCTTGTTGACAGAATTTCTAAATTAGAGCAGGATTTCCTCTGTTCACTGCTATATCCCCAGACACAGATGCTCAATAAATAATTACTGAATGAAATGAGGAGAGAATGCATGAATCAATAAATGAGTCAATCCATTAATGACTATGATTTTCAATTAATGACTGATTTTCTTTGTAAAAATTATAAAAGACATATATCCTCTTCTAACTTCCTGAAATAATTCCACTGTTTCAATGTTATATAATCAAACAAGTGGCGTTTGTCTTAAAGTGAAATATTCTTTCAAAACTTGTCAAGTTTTCCATTCCTAACAATTGTGTAAAATAAAATTTCATCTATATATAAACAATACATTCTTAAAGGAACATAACAAAAACTACATTCAAAAGTAATAGATTTTCAAATAAAGAAATTAAAAGGCTAATTATTAATACAGCACCATAGTTCTAAATGGATATGAGGGAAAACAAATAAGCAACTATTTCTAGCTGTAGACTTATTATGGGCCCAGTGCTATCAACAAACTGTTACCAGAAACTATTTACCGGTACATGAAATAATTATTTACTTTAAACATTCACTTTACAGAAGGAATTTAATACAGCATACTGAAAGACTGAGGAATTAACTTAAGTCTGGAGTTACCGAAGAATACCTTTTCTCCCTTGGAGTAACCATGCAGTCAATAAAAAAGGATTCCAGGGAATTTCCTGGTGGTCCAGTGGTTAGCACTCTATGCTCTCACTGCTGAGGGCCTGGGTTCGATCCCTGGTGGGAGAACTAAGATCCCACAAGCAGCATGGCAAGGCCAAAAAAAAAGGATTCCAAAACAGAACAGTACACTAAAGATATTGGTTTAATGTCAAAGTTTGGCAACAAAGCCAAGAAAAATGTATATTCAATCTTAGAAAAAAGAGAAGATATTAGAGGAAGCTTGTGCTTTAACATAAGGCATTTAACATTACTGTTAAAAATTATTCTTTGGGCTTCCCTGGTGGTGCAGTGGTTGAGAGTCCGCCTGCCGATGCAGTGGACACGGGTTCCTGCCCCTGTCCAGGAAGATCCCACATGCCGCGGAGCGGCTGGGCCCGTGAGCCATGGCCGCTGAGCCTGCGCGTCCGGAGCCTGTGCTCCGCAACGGGAGAGGCCACAACAGTGAGAGGCCCAAGTACGGCAAAAAAAAAAAAATTATTCTTATCCAATTAGAATGAATGGTCTGCTATTAGTCATTATCCCTTAAGTATTTCTCAATTTGTAATCTATTTTGAAACTGTATTCTTAAATAAGAATATAAGTCACCTATTAATGTTTAGTAAACTGGTTTGAAGGAAGCCTTAGTTACTATATACCATAACCTAAGGCTAAAGGGGCATGCTCCTTATACTTCAGCACGTACAGAACTAACCCAAAGGCAGGTTTTTGCAAGTTTGCTTTTGTTTCTAAAGGTTGTGGCAAAGAAGTGAAGAGAGCTCCAATTGGACTTTTCTACTTTATTTTCACTAAATGGACATACCACTTGATCAGCAACATCTACTCGCATGTCTGCAATCACTCACATTTCAGGAAAAAAATACTCCACTTATACATTAAGTCAGACTCTTAGGTTACTTCACCTAATACTACAACGTTTTCTTTGCTTTTCTCTAATATAGAGGCTATAAAAGCTAAATACTAGGTTTCCTACTTTCCCTTACTACTATGACATATGACAGTCTGTATGACACAGTTCTAATCAGGGAAATATAAGCAGATGCCTTCTAGCTTTATAAACCACACTGCTTCCCCCTTCCCACTTCTTTCTCTTTTTAGGGGCTACAGATCCAACAGTCACCTTTTCAATGAGGCAAAGGCCGAGATGTCAGCAGCTGTAGCAGCTGCATACTTCCAAGCTGATTGTAATTATGAAAAAAATAAAGGTCCACTTGTTTCAAGCCAGTTTCAGCTTAGTATTTAATTATGTGCAAACACAATCTTTAAGCATGAGTGAACTAAGTGAAGTAAATGGGCCATACTGGTCAAATCTATGCTGTAAGACTTCTTCCCTCCAGGGAAGGGTGCGGTGGGAGGTGGTGAGAAGGGGAAGGCAATTATATAACAGTAAGACAGTGCTTCTCAAACTTTACCACCAAATGTCTTCTAACAGCAAAAAAAAAAACAAAAAAAAAATCATCACTTCAAGGATAGGAGGAGATATAGCAAGGAATCCTAGCTATACATACAATATTTCTTAAAAGCCTTACCTTTTATGTTATGTGAACTCCACATATACAATTACACCTATACAAATTATCCATATAAATTATCCATTAACCTACTCAAACAATTTATCACAAGTTTCAATATGAAAATATTTTAAAGTCTCTTTTTATTTAAAAATACATTCAAGAAAAATTGATTATATATACACTTTTTGATCTCCATTAACACATCATGTGTGTTCCTGAAGCTACCTGTATTCTAGGCCAAGAACCATAGCTGTAAGGGAACTGCATCTCTTCTGATAAAATAGAACCACCAAAGCTTAGCATCTTGGGATATCTTCCTGTGAGAAGACACTGACAAGAACATTCCTGACTTTTTACTGGCTGCGTTGAGTTCTCTCTGGGATTCTCTCACTTTAATAACTGCTGCCACCAAATACAATTTAATGTTCTATTACAAAAAGCTTTATAATGGCTTCCCTTAGGGACAGCTGGTAAAAGCAAGAACTTATAAGAGCTTCTACTCTTGTAAGTATATTACAGAAGAGTAAAAAAAAGGTAATTTCTCCTTTACAAAATACAAGTTTTGATCTTATTAACACAGCTAATTTCCTCCCAAGGAATCTTAGGCTCTGGTCTTATAGCATCTACTATTTTGAAATAGCTAATTCTAATCTAGAGTGGACACACCCTGGCACAATAAATCTGCTCAGTCTGTTAACATCCAGCCCTAAGGAAATGCACCCTAGACAGCTTTGTAACCTAGATTAGGAATCTGAGTACTCTCTGCATTTGCTCTACATTCTCCAGGGTCTTTACTGAGTTCTAATACTAGAGATGAAAGATAACCAAGCCTCTTTCTGGAGACTGACACTAGAAAGTAACTTACCTTTTGGTGATACTACTCCACCTACCTACCTACCAACCTAACTACCCACACACAGACGCTTTAACAGTTGACTCCTTCCTCATGATAACCAATTACTGTAACTGTCTTGGGTGGTTGTCTCATAAAGACTCATACAGTCAGAGGTACACTCCCATCACACAGAAATCTGACTTTTAAAAAAATATTTCATTTCCAACAAAAAAGGTGGGGCTTTTATTACTTTTCAAAAGTTCACAGCCATAAATGAAAATACTAAGTTTATTTTAAAATGTGATTTCGAATTTACATGCGTAGCTTACTTGCTATTTACCTATAAACTAAGTAAGCAAACAATAATTGATATTAAAAGTACTAGCAGTATTAGAAAATAAAGCTCATGCTCACGTACAGTACTGGTATTATGCTTATGCACTGGAAAGGAAGATCTGTTTATCCTTATCACTGCAAGCTATTTTTAATATGTATTAACCAAAAGTTGCAGGGTAATTTCACCTTTTATTAGTATTTTCCCCTGTCCTCCCCAAAAGTGCTCTGCTTTGATTGCATATTAAAATTTTAAATCCAAATTTAGTTGTATTTAGATACAATGCTTTAAATGATGAATTCTGAATATATAAAAATACATTAATGAAACATGCAGCTAGGACACTTGCAGTCTTAGAAACTTTATTTCTGTACTCAGGTATTCCTCCATTTTTCGAAGTTCACTTTAGGCCCCTTCGCTTTTATGAAGACCTACATTATTACCTGTTTTCCCTAACTGAAAGAAATCCGAAGAAGATTTTGGTTTTTACGAACAAAGGCAAAAAGCGAAAATAGTGTTCATCACTTGTTTTGCATCTCGCAAGCAGAGAGAGCGGCACCACCAAGCTCCTTCCCTGGGAACTAAAAGTCAAGCTGCCACAGTTTTGAACTGTGTCTGTGAGTATCTGTGCTTTATCTCAATTTATTTCCTACATCCATTTAGTAAGATATGTCCTAAGGTAGTTGTTTCCTTTGGCTTTCAGAAGGGTTTCATAGGAACGCTCTACTTTTGGACAGTGGGGGTAACCTGTACAGTCTTTTATCAACGCTATCTACTGTATAATTCAAACAATTTCAAAAAAAGGCTTGAAAAATTCTATCCACAAAAGTTTAAGCAAAGAAAAAACATTCTTTTTTACTATACAAATTAAATTATCTAATGATTTCCTAAGTAGATAAGTACAATGAATTAGATGTCCTTTTAACTATCTTAAATCGCCAAGTATGAGCACAGCAACATTCTCAATAAAATATTTTCTCAATTTTCCCACCAGGGGGCAAACAAGAACCTCAAGTGGTATTCTGTGAACCACAGGATGAAAGTGGTTTAAGGGGTGGTGGGGGTGCTGGGGGTAGAGGTGAAGTACACAGACATTATTAAACTAATTATGAGCAATGGTATACCACCTTCTTAAAACTGATTCTGTGATAAGGACAGCATTCTTGAAACATCTTATAATACCTCATAAGGTATTTAATTTGCCTAAATACAAAAGAAGGAAAAATTTTAGTATGGTTGACTTTGTAAAAATATTATTTAAAAAATTCAAAACCCTTCTCCTAAGACATCCTGTTGCGCATACTGTGTGAAAAAAGCAGGCTTGACACTCAGGGAAAAACAAAAATGTAGCCTGAGCTATTTAAACCATGCATATGAATTTCACACTGGTTCAGTTTAATGACCAATACAAATCTTAAACTCTTTAAAAACCTGTTCCCATAAGCAGCATATTTTTCTTGCACAATCTTTCCATGTTAAATGTTTCTGAAAATTTCTGAAATATCATTAGGAAAATAAGATTTCTCTAACATTGCAAAGAGTTTAAAGTGGGGAGAAATAAAAGCCTTAGGGGACCAGAAAAGCAATATATTCTCAAATAAATGGATAAAAAACATTCTCAGTGTAATTTTTTTAGTCAATTAGCAACTTGGACACCTCTTCACATCATCAGTTGGGAAGTTTCAGTCCTACAAAAACTAAAAAAAAGGTTTCATTCAAAAACCATACTTCAGAATAAGTAATTATTCCCCAAATACTATATTCATTAGAAAGCTCTTCCTGCTTTCAACTTGGTTTTAAATCATACGCTATTTTCTTATTACAGAAATCAGGTAAAAATACATCGGTTCCTTATGCCATTTAATATTTAATATAAAGAAACCATTAATCTTTAAGGCAAACTTTACATTTATTTTCTTTCTATATATACATCGTATCACAAATTAACATAACCACTGTTTCACTTATAGGGTACGGGTAGGGTCATGTTTCCTTTGTTGTTTGTATTGTTTAAAAGCCTTTTTCCCCCCTACACAATCTTAATACCAACATTTGATTTAGTACCAAAATTACAAAGCCTGTGACGTTAGTTTAAACACAAAACCTGCCACCAATAATTTCCTCCAACAAATGATACTAGAAGGCATTTCCAGTCCTCCACATCAACGTTGTTTCCTGTATATTTAATTTTCCACAGTAGCAAAACATAAAAACCAAGTCAATAATTAATCTTCATTAATGGATAATGACAACACTTTACATACAGCTTGTATGAAAATTGTCAAAAAACAATTTTTCCATTACACTTTCACTGTACACAAACCAATTCTTTACTTGTATCAGATACACAAAAAGGACAGGGAATTATATACCATGAATTAAAGTCAACTGAACCATCTAATCTGAATTATAATTATTTCTTTGCTGAAATACTACTGGATTTTAAAACTAAGCTTTTTTAGAAGTATTCAAACCCACCTTACACCCAAACAGTAAGGATACTGTGCTGTTGGTGCATGCTACTTTACAGTGGCATGACATCGGAGAAAAGCAATCCAAGTTTTTAATGCCAGGAGACATTTTTTCAGACCCTGAGCACTTCAATCGATCCAAGACTGAAATTCCAGAAAAATGCCTTGGTACATGTTGCTTGCTGACTGTCTTGAACACGTAATACAGACCCAAAGCACTCTTTTAAAAAATTTATATGAGAATGTTGCATTCTTCGGCTATTTCCACCCCCACAGCAGAGATCAGGTTGGCATAATACGAACGGAATTAAGATGTTGTTTCTTTTTCCTATATAATAAAACTGTTTCAAATTCCCAGAATGAAACTACTCATTCAGCACCACTTTGTAAGGGCCCAAAGCCTTCTAATATCTTTAAAATCTAATCCAGGATTGGATTCATCATGGAAACCCCACCTGCTGCAATGTAAGCATTGCTACCTCCTCCATGAGAATGAGATAAAACAGGCGTAGAACCAACTATGCTGAAAAAGATATGCTGGCTGCTTTGGGGGAGAGGCAAGAGGTTGCAGCAAGGGACTCATTACGTAGTTCGACAGATGAGCCCAGAACATATTGGGTATGATGCATTCTTACAACAACACTAAACATTCTACGCTAATTTACAATATAGTTTAATGTAAAAAGAGTGTCTCAATCACATATTTTGCGCCTTGATTCCTCGCCACACCATTCAATAAACAAAAAAGTCAATTATCTGGTAAAATTAAAGAGAATAGGAACAGAATTAAACTCTGACATTGAAAAAGTTCAGTGAGATGTAAATATTTTTAATACATCAAAATAACTTAAATTTTTGGGAAATGTAATTGAACCAATTTTGATGTATATCCAAACCATGTAGAAGGTTTAAAAGCAAAAAGTCAAGCAATTTATTTCACTGATAGATCACTGATTTATTCACTCTTCCAAAGATTATCTTCTATGCTTTGGTTTTTTTTTTTTTTGCTGTACGCAGGCCTCTCACTGTTATGGCCTCTCCCGTTGCGGGGCACAGCCTCCGGACGCGCAGGCTCAGCGGCCATGGCTCACGGACCCAGTCGCTCCGCGGCACGTGGGATCTTCCCGGACCAGGGCACGAACCCGTGTCCCTTGCATCGGCAGGTGGACTCTCAACCACTGCGCCACCAGGGAAGCCCAAGCAATATATTTTTGATTAAAATTTATGACACTTAAAACTGCAGAGAGAATGTGAGGAATGTGAATTTGGGTCTTTACATGCAAAACATAATTTTGGGGCTTCCCTGGTGGCGCAGTGGTTGAGAGTCCGCCTGCCGATGCAGGGGACATGGGTTCGTGTCCTGGTCTGGGAGGATCCCATGTGCCGCGGAGCGGCTGGGCCCGTGAGCCATGGCCGCTGAGCTTGCGCGTCCGGAGCTTGTGCTCCGCAGCGGGAGAGGCCACAGCGGTGAGAGGCCCGCGTACCGAAAAAAAAAAAAAAAAAAAAAAAACATAATTTTGACTGTTTTGAAACTGAGTAAATCTGACAGATAAGCACTGAAGTATCTTGGGATTTTTTTGTTTGTTTGCTTTTAATGACACTGTTTAATAAATCAGTATCAGAAATACATTCTACAAATACTGATTTTCAAACTGCTTAAGGAACAAGACATTAGTAATAATAACAATAATAGTGGCATCATTGTTAGTAATAGCAGTTATTATTTAATAATTATCTACTACTTGTCAGGCATTGGGCAAAGTGCTTTACATGTGTAAGAAATATTAGTGTAAGAGGGCTTCCCTGGTGGCGCAGTGGTTGAGAGTCTGCCTGCCAATGCAGGGGACACGGGTTCGTGCCTCATTCTGGGAAGATCCCACATGCCGCGGAGCGGCTGGGTCCATGAGCCATGGCCGCTATGCCTGCGCGTCCGGAGAGCTGTGCTCCACAACGGCAGAGGCCACAACAGTGAGAGGCCCGCGTACAGCAAAAAAAAAAAAAAAAAAAAAAAAATTAGTGTAAGAAAAATTACCAAAAACTTAGAAAAAAGGGGAAAATTAGGCAGTATATTCTTACAATGTTATATGGGTACAAAGGCCACTTAAGATTATCTAGGGCAATGGTTCTCAACCAGACACAATTTTGCCCCCCAGGGAACATCTGACAATGTCTTGGAGACATTTTTGTTGCTACACTGGAGGAGGGAGGGTCTACAGACATCTAGTAAGGAGGAGTCAGGGATGCTACTGAAAGTCCTACGATGCACAAGACAACACCCCACCACAAAGAATTATCTAGCCCTAAATGTCAATAATGCTGAGGTTAAAAAAAATCCTGATTTAGCGGAATGTACTTCAACTCACTATTTGCTATTGATTAAAAAATCCCAGATTTAGTAAAGTTATATGTTTACCTATAAATTTTTATCCAGTAGAGAAGTAAATAACTTCTGCCCAGTTGAAAAGGTGACTACAAAGATTAAGTTTATGGTCTTGTTGGATATTAACCAGTTTCTATCTAACTCAGCAATCCTGTGTTAACACTGCCTATAAATAGCTAGATTCACAAATGCACTCTAGACTGGATTACCATCTTACTGGTTCCTGCATTTAATAAGTGGAATAAAAACTGTGATACGTGTTCATTCTCTGTTTGCTTAGTAGTAACTTCCCTTTTTTGAAAAGCAAACTTTAACACAAGTATTTAGCTTATTTAATCCAAAAACTTCATGAGGTAAAAAATTACAATGTCTATGTGGTAAATAAGGAACCCAAGGCTTGGAGAGGTTAAAAAATTAATCCAACTTGTCATAAAGCTAGCAGAAAAGAGAATCATGTTTGACTCCAAAGCCCTTTCCAACAATCAGGAAATGTAAGTAACGGATATTTAGTGAGTCAACTTTGAAATTCAAAGTCCTTACTACTCTTTCTAGCTACTAGAATGACAAATTAATATTATAAGGCAAGCTTCAAAACACTGTTATCAATTACTTATCTGTGTAAGGTGGCATTTTCTCAATACTGTACAACAAAATTAGAAAAAAAAACATGTTGAGTCTAATAATATTGAAATGTTTATATTATCAAAACTGCTTGGGCTTCCCTGGTGGCGCAGTGGTTGAGAGTCCGCCTGCCGATGCAGGGGACACAGGTTCGTGCCCCAATCCGGGAAGATCCCACGTGCCACGGAGTGGCTGGGCCCGTGAGCCATGGCCGCTGAGCTTGTGTGTCCGAAGCCTGTGCTCCGCAACGGGAGAGGCCGCAACAGTGAGAGGCCCACGTACCACAAAAAAAAAAAAAACCAAACTGCTTACTGTTCACATTTATAATAAAATAAGCAAATGTTTTATAAATCTGAACTTATAAGCAAATATGTGGTAATGAATACTACCTGCATTACATATTACAGTTCCATGTATAAGATTTCACTTCCACTTAAAATCTTATAAAAAGGGGTGAGGGGTTAAAATACAAGAGGAATATCCAACCAAACTTTTAAACCTATCACATTAACAAGAGATCAGGATTTAATACTGTGGAAAAATTACTTAGTAATAAAAATGATCCATCATATATAAACTGTGGTTACTAAAAAATGCTGAATTTTTTATTAAGTTAGTATCATACAGCTAGGGTGAGCTAACAAATTTTTCTTCTTAAGTCCATAAGAAGCAGCTAAATTTGTAGACCAGCAGCCCTTAAAAATGAGCAGGGTTTTGCATTTTTTTTCAGACCCCTTGATGAACCTGACATGTCCCTGTCCCCTAATCCACTCACGTTGAAAACATTACAACAGAGCTATCAATAGATATTTGAATTCAGTACTGAGAACTTACTACCTTCTATTTTTTTAAATAAAACAATTATAATTCCTGCAAAGAAATGTTACCCCTAAAGACCAGAAATTTAAATCTTAAAGAATATCTGAATTTAGTTTTCACACTTGCCAAAAAAACAATAAGACTGCTAAGTAATATCTGCTAATAAGATACAGCACTCAGGGCTTCCCTGGTGGCACAGTAGTTGAGAATCAGCCTGCTAATGCAGGGGACACGGGTTCGAGCCCTGGTCTGGGAGGATCCCACATGCCATGGAGCAACTAGACCCGTGAGCCACAACTACTGAGCCTGCGCGTCTGGAGCCTGTGCTCCGCAATAAGAGAGGCCGCAATAGTGAGAGGCCCACGCACCGTGATGAAGAGTGGCTGCCGCTTGCCACAACTAGAGAAAGCCCTTGCACAGAAACGAAGACCCAACACAGCAAAAATAAAATAAATTAATTAATAAAGTTATATTAAAAAAAACATACAGCACTATTTGCCAGGACTCTTCCAGTTGCTTTATAATAGTAATTAATTTAATAATTTTAATGGTAAATTTAGGTAAATAAGTTATAGATTATAACTAACTGATGTAACATCTGAATTTCCATGGTAATGATTCAATGAAGAATTAACATTTACTGATCATTTCAATATTAGAAACTACTCCAAACAGAAGCTCCTAATAATTCTTACAATGAAGAAAATGCAGTTAGATCACAACACTGCAAGAAGGCCATATGGAATTCAAATGGTTAATGGAGTTAGAGAAACACTATTTTTCTTAAGTCACATGAATGAAGAATTAATGTTAGGGTTTTGCTTATTTGCTTTCTTTTTTAAACAGTAAGAATACAGCAATAACATCATATACCTATGAATTTGCTATCAACTTTTCCAGCATAGAGTAGCCCAAGATAACATGCACATTTCTGCTTTAAGTAGACTTAAAAAGCTGACTGAGCAAAGGTACCATAAAACTGATTAAATAGGTGGCCACGATGGTGGAGTAGGAAGATCCTAAGCTCATCTCCCCGCATGTGCACACCAAAATTACAATTATTTACAGAGAAACTATTGGTGAGAATGACCCGAAGGCTAGCAGAAAAGACTTTCCACAACTAAAGATATAAAGAAAGAAGCACAAGATGGGTAAAGGGGTGGAAATGCAATATAGTCAAGTTCCACACCTCTGGGTAGGCAACTCACAAACAGGAGGATAATCACAACTACAGAGGTTTTTCCCAAGAAGCAAAGCCCTGCATCAGGATCCAAAGTCTCAGGAATCTGTGCTGGGAAGATGAGTACCCAGAATGTCTAGCTTTGAAGGCCAGTGGGGCTTGTGTATGGAAGAGCAGGAGGGCTGTAGGAAACAGACTCTGCTCTTCAAAGGCACACACAAAATCTCACATGCTTTGTGACCCAGCACAAAAGCAGTCATTTGAGAGGAACCTGGGTCAGGCCCACTTACTGATCTTGGAGAAGCCTCCCAGAGAGGCATGAGGGACTCCCCATGGGGACACTGGTGGCAGCCATTTTGGGAGCTGGTTCTACCACTAGGACATAAGCACCATTCTGAAGTCCTCCCTCTAACTATTGGTGCTGGGAACCAGCTTTGACAACCTGTGGGCTGGCCCCAGCCCCAGGCTCACTCAGGCCCCCCAGCAAGTCACTCAAGAACCAGCACCACCCACCAGCAGGCTGGGAGCAGCTCCAGGACTTTCAAGGCACCAGCCCTGCCCAAAAGTGGGCCAGCACCAGCATAGGGATCCAGGTACCCTCAGCCAGCTGCCATGGGAACTGCCAACACTCACCAGCTGACCAGGAACAGCACTCCCTGGCAGTGTAGCTACTGCATCAGTACTCAGCCTTGCCCAGGCCCTGCATGAGGTAGGGCCTGGTAATGAACCTACCTAATACATACAAGTAAACATGGAGAATTAAGCAAAGTGTAGTGACAAAAGACTATGTTCCAAATGAGGGAACACGATAAAACCCTAGAGGAACTAAGCAAAGAAGAGATAAGCAATCTATCCAATAAAGAGTTCAAAGAGTGATCATGAAGATCTCAACAAACTCAGAAGAATGGATGAACACAGTGAGACGTTTAACAAGAGTTAGAAAATACAAAGAACCAGAGCTGAAGAATATAATAACTGAAATAGAAAATACACTGGAAGGAATCAACAGTAGATTAGATGATACAGAGGAACAGATCAGTGACAATGTAAGACAGTGAAATGGAAATCACCCAAGCCAAACAGAAAACAGGAAGAATTTTTTAAAAGGAGGACAGTTTAAGAGACCTTGGGAAAACGTCAAGCAAACATTCAAATTACAGGGGTTCCAGAAGAGAAGAGAGTAAGAAAAGGGTGGAGAACTTATTTGAAAAGATAATAGCTGAAAAATTCCCTAACCTGTGAAAGGAAACAGACATCTAGGTCTAGGAAGCACAGAAAGTCCCAAACAAGATCAACCCAAAGAGGTCCACACCAAAGCACACTGTAATTACAATGGCAAAAATTAAAGATAAAGAGAGAATATTAAAAGCATCAAGGGAAAAGTAACTAGTTACATTCAAAAGAATTTCCATAAGGCTGTCAGCCAACTTTTCAATAGAAACTCTGCAGGCCATAAGGGAGTGGCATGATATATTATAAATGGTGAAAGGAAAACACCTACAATCAACAATACTCTACTCAGCAACGCTATTATTTAGGTTTGAAAGAGAGAGTTTTACAGACAAGGATAAGCTAAAAGAGCTCAGTACCACTAAACCAGCTTTAAAAGAAATGTTAAAGGGACTTCTCTAAGTGGAAAAGAAAAAGCCACAACTAGAAATATGAAACCTATGAAAGGAAAAATCTCATTGGTAAAGGCAAGCATACAGTAAAGGTAGTAGATTAACCACTTAAAATCATCTATATCCACAATAAGTAGTTAAGGGATACACAAAACAAAGAGATGTAAAATATGTCAAAAATATTAAATGTGGGTGGGAAGGAGTAAAAATGCAGGGCTGTTAAAATGCATTCGAATTTAAGTGACCATCATCTTAAGAAACTGTATATATAAACCTCACAGTAACCACAAACCAAAAATCTGTAGTAGTGCCCACACACAAGAGAGAAAGAAATCCAAACATAACACTAAAGATAGTGATCAAATCACAAGGGAAGAAAGGAAAAGAACAAAGGAACAAAGTGCAAAACAACCCCCAAACAATTAACAAAATGACAGTAAGTACATACCTATCAATAATTACCTTAAATGTAAATGGACTAAATGCTCCAATCATAAGACAGAGTGGCTGAAAGGATACAAAAACAAGACCAATATATATGCTTCCCACAAGAGGTTCACTTCAGATCTAAAGACACACACAGATGGAGACTGAAGAAATGGAAAAGGGAATTCCATGCAAATGGAAATGAAAAGAAAGCTGGAACAGCAATATTATATTAAACAAAATGGACTTTAAAACAAAGATTGTAACAAGAGACAAAGAAGAGAATTAAGAAGAGAAAAAAAAGAGCATTAGGTAATGATAATCTTCCCACAAGAAGATATAACAATTGTAACATACATGCACATAATAAAGGAGCACCTAAATACAGAAAGCAAGTATTAACAAACATAAAGAAAGAAATTGACAGTAACACAATAGTAGTAGGGGTTTTTACCACCCCACTTACATCAATGAACAGATCATCCAGACAGAAAATCAATAAGGCAACACTGACTGGCCTTCACACATTAAATCAGGTGAACTTAATAGATATATAAAGAACATTCAACCCCAAAGCAGCAGAATACACATCCTTGGAACATTCTTCAGCATAGATCACATGCCAGGCCTCAAAACAAGTCTCAATAAACTTAAGACTGAAATAATACCAAGCATCTTTTCCAGTCACAGTGCTATGAGATTAGAAATCAACTATAAGAAAAAGAACTGCAAAACACACTAACATGTGGAAGCTAAAAATATGCTACTAGGGCTTCCCCGGTGGCGCAGTGGTTGAGAGTCCGCCTGCCAATGCGGGGGACGCGGGTTCGTGCCCCGGTCTGGGAGGATCCCACATGCCGCGGAGCGGCTGGGCCCGTGAGCCATGGCCACTGAGCCTGCGCATCCAGAGCCTGTGCTCTGCAGTGGGAGAGGCCACAGCAGTGAGAGGCCCATGTACTGCAAAAAAAAAAAAAAAAAATGCTACTAAACAACCAACTGGTCACTGAAGAAATCAAAGAGGAAATAAAAATCCTGGAGACAAATGAAAATAGGAACACAACAATCCAAAATCTATGGGACACAACAAAAGCAGTTCTAAGAGGGAAGTTTATAGTGATACAAGCCTACCTCAGGAAAAGAAAAATCTCAAACAACCTAATCTTACATGTAAAAAAAAAAAAAAAAGACCAAAATTAGTAGAAGGAAAGAAATAATAAAGATTACAGCAGAAATAAATGAAGTAGACACTAAAAAAAAAAGAGAAGATAAAGAAACCAAAAGCTGGCTCTTTGAAAAAATAAACAAAATAGATAAACCTTAAGCCAGATTCATCAAGAGAGGATCCAAATAAATAAAATCAGAAATGAAGAAGTTACAGTCAACACCACAGAAATGTAAAGGATCATAAGAGACTACTATATTGGCATATTTTATATGTCAACAAAATGGACAACCTAGAAGAAATGATAAATTCACAGAAATGAACAATCTTCAAGACTGAATGAGGAAAAAATAGATTATATGAACAGAATAATTACCAGTAATGAAACTGAATCAGTAATTTTAAAAAACCCAACAAACAAAAGTACAGGACCAGAGAGCTCACACATGAATTCTCCCAAATATTTAAAGAGGAATTAATGCCTATCCTTCTCAAACTATTCCAAAAAATTGAAGATGAAGAAATGCTTCTGAACTCATTCTACATGGCCAGCACCACCCTAACACCAAAACCAGGCAAAGACACAACAAAAAAAGAAAATTACAGGCCAATATCACTGGTGAACATAGATGCAAAACCCTCAACAAAATGTTAACAAACTGAATTCAACATTACATTAAAAGAATCATATATGATCAAGTGAGACTTATCCCAGAAAGGCAAGTACAGTTCAATATCTGCAAATCAGTCAATGTGATACACCACATTAACAAACTGAAGAATAAATTCATATGATCATCTCAATAGATACAGAGAACGCTTATGACAAAATTCAACATCCATTTATGACAAAAACTCTCAACAAAGTGAGTACAGAGGTAACCATCACAACATGATAAAGGCCATATATGACAAGCCCAAATGTAACATCATAATCAATGGCAAAAAGCTTTTCCTCTAAGATTGGGAACAAGACAAAAATGCCCACTCTTGCCACTTTTACCTAAGCCATAGCAATCAGACAAAACAAAAGAAATAAAAGGAATCCAAAGTGGAAAGGAAGAAGTAAAATTGTCCAAATTGGAAAGGAAGAAGTAAAACTGTAACTGTTTGCAGATGACATGGTATTATATACACCACCCAAAAAACTACAAGAGCTCATCAATGAATTTGGTAAAGTTTGAGGATACAAAATTAATATACAGACATCTGTTGTGTTTCTATATAACAATGAACTATCAGAAACAGAAATTAAGAAAACAATCCAGCTTACAATCACATCAAAAAGAATAAAATATCTAGTAATAAATCTAACTAAGGATGCAAAAGACCTGTACTTGGAAAACTGTAACACACTGATGAAAGAAACTGAAGATGTCACAAAGAGATGGAAAGATATACCATGCTCATGGCCTGAAGAATTAATATTGTTAAAAGGACCATACTTCACAAGGCAATCTACAAATTCAATGCAATCCCTATCAAAATGCCATTTTTCAAAGAACTAGAATAATTTGAAAATTTTTATAGAAATATAAAAGACCCAAATAGCCAAAGCCATCTTAAGAACAAAGGACTAATGTGGAGACGTCACACTCCCTGATTTCAAACTATACGACAAAGCTACAGTAATCAAAACAGTATGGTACTGGCACAAAAACAGACACAACAATCAATGAAACAGAATAGAGAGCCCAGAAATTATCCCACACTTATATGGTCAATACAACTATGACAAAGGAGGCAAGAATATACAGTGGGGAAGACACCCTTTTAAATAAATGGTGTTGGGAAAACTGGAAGCTACTCACAAAAGAATCAAACTGGTCTACATTCTCACACCTTATATAAAATAAACTCAAAATGGATTGACGACTTAGACATTAAGACCTGAAACCATGAAGGCCCTAGAAGAAACCATAGGCAGTACACTCTTTGACGTCAGTCTCAGCAATATTTTTTTTGGATATGTCTCCTCAAGCAAGGGAAACAGAAGCAAAAATAAACAAACGGGACTACACCAAACTAAAAAGCTTTTGCAGAGCAAAGGAAACCAGCAACAAAACAAAAAGGCCATCTACTGAATGGGAGAAGATATTTGCAAATGATATATTCAATAATGGGTTAATATCCAAAATACACAAAAAATTCATACAACTCAACTTCAAAAAAACAAGCAACCTAATTAAAAAAGGGTAGAGAACTGAAAGAGACATTTTTCAAGGGAAGACACACAGATGGCCAACAAATACATGGAAAGATGCCCTACAACAGGGAAATGTAAATCAAAACCACAATGAGTTATTACCTCACACCTGTAAAAATAGCTATTATTAAAAAGACAACAAACAAGTGTTGTCAAGGATGCAAAGAAAAGAGAACCGTCATACACGGCTGGTGGGGATGTAAATTGGTGCAGCCACTCCAGAAAACAGTATGGAGATGTCTCAAAAAATTAAAAACACAGCTACCATACAATCCGGCAATTCCATTTCTGGGTATTCTTCCAAAGAAAACACAAACACTAATTTGAAAAGATATATGTGCTGCTACATTCATCATCACAGCATTATTCACAATAGCCAAGATATGGAAGTCACTTAAGTGCCCACTGACAGATGAATGGATAAAGGTAGGTAGGTGTGTGTGTGTGTGTGTGTGTGTGTGTGTGTGTGTGAGAGAGAGAGAGAGAGAGAGAGAGAGAGAGAGAGAGAGGGAGAGAGATGGAATATTACTCAGCCATAAAAAAAGAATGAAATCTTGCCATTTGAAACAAGATGGATAGAACTAGAGGGGATTATGTTAGGTGATATAAGGCAGACAGAGAAAGACAAATACCATACAATTTCATTTATATGTGAAATGTAAAAAACAAATGAACAAACATAATAGAAACAGACTCATCGATACAGAGAACAAACAGGTGGTTGCCAGGGGGAGGCTGCAGGGGGGAATGAGTGAAATAGGTAAGGGAGATTAAGAGGTACAAATTTTCAGTTACAAAATAAATGAGACACAGGGATGAAATGCACACAGTGGGGAATATAGTCAATAATAATGTACTGTCTTTATATGGTGACAGATGGTGATGAGACTTATTGTGGAGATCATTTTGTAACATATAGAAATATCAAATCACTATGTTGTATACCAAGAACTAACATAGGGTTGCAGATCAATTACACTTCAAAACAAACAAACTCATAGAAAAAGATCATATTTGTGGTTACCAGAGGGGGGAGGGGGGAGGGGGAATTAGTGGAACGTGGTCAAAAGGAACATACTTCCAGTTAAAGGATAAATAAGTACTAGGGATGTAATGTACAAAATGATTAATATAATTAACAGTGCTGTATATAATATATGAAAGTTGTTAAGAGAGTAAATCCTAAGAGTTCTTACCTCACAGAAAACATTTTTCTCTTTTATTTTGTAACTATACAACATGATGGATGTTCACTAACCTTATTGTGATAATCATTTCATGATGTATGTAAGTCAAATCATTATGCTGTACACCTTAACTTATATAGTGCTGCATGTCAATTACATCTCAATAAAACTGGAAGAAAACATTGATTACATTTTGCTGTAATTAAGAATACTAAAATGCTACTCTGTCAAATAAGATATTGAATAATTAAAATTAAAACTAATGTTAAATCAAATCTATATTCATTATTAATCAAACTATACTACCTTGACTGATTTCAATTAACTATAGAATTTCAGCTTTCACAGTTGGACAGAGCCAATCGAAAAAAAAAAAGGCAGAAAAACAAAAAACAATTTCAAATAATGGGGCAAATCTGTATGCTGCAAACTGTACCATGAAACCTCAATGTACATGCCCAAAATAGAGACTATGATAGTCCAACTACAGGAGCATCAACAAATTAGTGTGATTTGCTTCGTCATATGGCTATTACCTATAAAGCGGTTCTAAAAGGAAATCTAGCACCATCTCAATCACCCCAATATGAATACAAGAAAGAAATGTAGCCCTGCTAAAATGATACTGCTCGTGGTAATAACAACAACAAAAAAGCTATTATTTTAGGAAAAGTTAGAACTGGGCTCATTATTACTTAGGTTCTATAGCTATATATTTAGATGTTTAAAAACTGCTTTTAAAAATTTAGGGCTTCCCTGGTGGTGCAGTGGTTGAGAGTCCACCTGCCGATGCAGGGGACATGGGTTCGTGCCCCGGTCCGGGAAGATCCCACATGCCGCGGAGCGGCTGGGCCCGTGAGCCATGGCTGCTGAGCCTGTGCATCCGGAGCCTGTGCTCCGCAACAGGACAGGCCACAACAGTGAGAGGCCCGCATACCAGAAAAAAAAAAAAAAACTCATAGAATAAGCAAAACTTTGTTATCATGCATCTGAAACTCTAACCTAGTAAATCTATATCTTTAGTGTTCATCAGAACCTAGTGCATTTGTTAAAAACACAAATTGCAGGCATTTCATGAATATTTGTTGAATGAATGACAGCAAATCACCTTTCATGGTTCTCATTTAAATCCAAATGATACGCAATGCACCAATGATACTAAAATCACCACCTATGTTAAAAAACAACAACATGAAAACCTTTGTGTCAAATTAAACATCTTTTTAAGAAGTGTCTCAATAGACATATAAAAAGCATGTGACAAACTCCAACATCCATTCACAATAAAAATTCTCTCAACAAACTTGGAAAATAAAGAAAATTCCTCAACCTGATAAAGGGTGCCTATAGAAAACCTACATCTAACACCATACTTAATGGTGAAAGACTGAATGTTTTCTCCTTAAGATCCCTAAAACAAGGGAAAAATGTACAATTTAGTCACTCCTAATCAAAACTGTATTGGAGTTTCCAGCTAGTGCAATCAGGCAAGAAACAAAAGGTATCCAGATTGGAAAGGAAGAAGTAAAACTGCTTTATTTGCAAATGCCATGATTCTATATGTAGAAAATCCTAAGGAGTCCCCCCATCCCCCCACACAAAACCTATTAGAACTAATAAAGTTCAGTAAGGATGCAGAATACATCAGCAATATACGAAAATTAATGTAACTTTATATACCGTGAACAATCTGAAAATGAAATTAAGAACATAATTCCTTTCACATTAACATAAAAAGCACTAAATATTCAGAAAAAAATTTAATAAAAGTACAATACTCATACACTGACAATTACAAAACATTATTAATGTAAACTAAAGAAGATTTAAATAAATAGAGAAACATTCCATATTCACAGAATGGAAAAACTACCATGTATAGGTAGCAACTATGATTTTTCAACTTCTATTCAAAGATTTTAAGTATTGGATTAAAATAATTTATTAAAAATTTGTTCAATATACTCAACCATAAAGTAAAAATTATAACTTAAGAGTATGATATTTGGGAAACATCATACTTATATAACCATTTAAATAGTTTTTATAAGCTTTAACAAGCCATAACTCTTATGCAACGACTTCTTTATATTTGAAGAGATAAACCCATCACACATCAGAGGCAGAGCTCTGATAAGCTGTTACTGTGGTAAACACATTTCCTTTCCCATAAAACTTCTCTGAAACCATATCTTAGTTGGGTGTCCCCCCGAAAAAAATAAATAAATAAAAGCAGAGAGGCTCTGGCTGAGGGTCAATGAGTTCCATCATACGTTCTTGTACATCCTCCTGAACCAATCAACTCACAGATCTTTAAGTAATCCTAGAGTACCAGAGATCATGTTTTGAATAGTGGTTCCCTAATGGTGACCTACCTGAATAAGATTCCCAGGTATTCAGTCTAATTCAAGCCTAAGAATCTTTATTTTTAACAAGCTGTCTATGCGACTCTAATATACAGATAGGCTTACAAATACAGGTGATCCAATTAATAAAAGAAAAGCACAGTTCTCAAAGTGAACCGAGTCCAAAATTTCAACAGAGAATGCTTTCCTCAGAGAGGATGAAATGGATGAAACAAGGACAAAATATCCCCAAAAAAGTACAGAAGACTTTTAGGAGTCCAACATCCTCAGGAGTACAGTCTTTACTGACTAAAGATCTTACATTTGGAAATAATAAATGTTTAATCATAATCAATCCCATGTTGTCTGAATAAATGATTATACATTATTGTGATAAAAATCTTTAACTGCCATTACAACACACACAAATAGACACTACACTTTTAAAGAAAATGTAATGCCACAGAAAGCTATTCCAACCTGTATTTTCTAAAAGGAAAAAAACTGAAATTGGAGGAACAAAGAGGATTACGTGTTTATGTGCGCATGCCCCTCAACTATGTTTATAAGAAGTTACATATGCACCTAGAAAAATTAGTAGAACATACCAAAATGTTAACAGCAGTAGATATGGAGCCTGAATTTACAGATAAGGCTTATGTACATTGTTATCTATTTCTGTAGTTATCAATGAAAATACATTACTTTTATATCTCCTTTACTGCCAAAGAGCAAGAATGTTATTTTTTTTTAAAGGCAACTATTGAAAAATAAGTTCATATTCCAGAGTAGGCCATCTTAAATCTATAACTAAGTGAAAAAGGATCTAAATAAATAAAATCGGAAAAACTGTGTCAGGCCACAAAGGAGTAACTGGTACAGAACTTACTCTTCTGCTTTAAAAAACTGGAAAACTAGGGGAAAAAATACATGCAGTAACAGTTTACAGACACTGGAACAACAAGCAGTACAGGATTGTGATACCTGAGAGAAAGAAAACAAATGAGATGAACAATACCATCTTTCTGGCTTTCCGCCTGGAGGCAAATTTGAGAACCTGGCACACAATGGGGAAATTCAAGCAAACACAGCCATCTCATGGAACTGAAGAGATCAAGACTGGTTGAAGACATCAACACTGGTTTTCAGGAAGTCTAAAGCAGTTGGAATTTGCAAAACAGATTATCAGAAAGGAGGAAGCTAAGCAGAGAAAGAGCTCCAGAAATCTGCAGAGGGAGTGCCCTTGAGATTCTGGTCTGAATGTTAATCTACTTGATAACGTGAAACTCCACAAGGCCAAAAACTGTCAGGGAGGTGTTTAGATCTATATAGTCAGAGAAGAGAGACCTCAATGAACACCTGGAGTAATCAGTATACACTCCTAGACAGTCAAGCCTTAGTAGTAAACCTAAGAAGAGGCTAGTGGAGACCCAACTTAAAAAAAGCCTAGGGCTTCCCTGGTGGCGCAGTGGTTGAGAGTCCGCCTGCCGATGCAGGGGACATGGGTTCGTGCTCCGGTCTGGGAAGATCCCACATGCCGTGAAGCGGCTGGGCCCGTGAGCCATGGCCGCTGAGCCTGCGCGTCCAGAGCCTGTGCTCTGCAGCGGGAGAGGCCACAACAGTGAGAGGCCGGCGTACCGGGGGGAAAAAAAAAAAAAAAGCCTAAAAAGAAGCCTTGAAAGTTATCGACCTTATTTGCAAAAGACCTAGCTGCCCATGAAAAAGTATGGACACTCTTTAGCGAAAACAATATGGAGCAACACTCAACAACATTCACAATGTCTGGCATATAGTGAAACACAAAAAGACATACAAATCAGCAGAAAATTGTGACCCATTACAGGAGGAAAATCAGTCCATGGGAGCATATATAGAAATATCAGATGATGGAATTAGCAAACAAAACTTTGAAACACTTTCATAAAATTATATATATGTTCAATGATTTAAAGGAAAACATGAACATGACACAAACAGATGCACTAAAAATATATCAAATGGAACTTACAGTGATAAAAAATGCAATATATGAAATGAAAAATCCACTAGATGAGATTAACAGCAGATAAGACACCAATGAAATCTTATTCAGTGATAAAAAGAATGTGCCATCATGTGCCAAGCATGAAAAGACATGGAGAAACCTTAAATGCATGTTATAATGTGAAAGAAACCAAACTTAAAAGGCTATATACCACTATATACCAACTATATGACATTCTGGAAAAGGCAAAACTATGGAGGCAGAAAAAGAGAGGTAGTTGCCAGGAGTGCACAGGGGGGAAGGGGAGATGAACAGGTGGAGCATTGGGGATTTTTAAGGAAATAAAACTATTCTGTATGATAATGTAATGGTAGATACACATCATTATATATTTTCAAAACCCATAGAATATACAGCATACACAATGAACCTTAATGTAAACAATGGACATTAGTTAATATTGTATCAATATTGGCTCATTAACTGGAACCCTGCATTTTCTCAATTTTTCTATAAACCTGAAACTGCTCTAAAATATTAAGTCTATTAAACTGAAAAGAAAAAGATAATTTCCTGTTTAAAAAAATAATAATAAATAGCTTATAGGGTTTACGATACATGTAGAAGATGTATGATAACAGCAGCACAAATGAAAGGAGGAGGAAATGGAAGTGCATTGTCGCAAGATTTTAACATTATATGTCAAGTGCTATAATATTTGAAGGTAAACGATGGTAACTTAAAGATGCATATATTGTGTATCTTAGACTCTGGGGCCTGGAACAACAACTAAAACAATAAAGCAAAGAGGTACAGCTATTGTAATAAACCAATAGCTGAAGATAAAATGGAATCATAAAAGATACCCAATTACTACAAAGCAAGGTAATAAAAGGAAAAAACAAAGAACAGATGGGACAAATATTAAACAAACAACAAGATGACAGATTTAAACCCAACTGTATTGATAATTACATTAAATGTTAATTGTCTAAATGTGCCCATCAAATGGGGCATTCAAAGCCACGTGTCTGATCCCCCAATTATATTTTTAAAATATTAGGCTGCCAAAATTATAAATATTAGGTTTTTATTTACATATCACAAAATTTCTAATTCATTGAGTAATTTTATTTTCCACATAGATTTGTAAACTAAACAAAGTAAACAATTACAGAGTGATAAGCACTGAAAAGGAAACAGTGTGTGGTCAAGGGGGAACAGGGAAGGTTTAAGTTAGTCAGAGAAGGCCTCTTTGAGATGTGACATTTAGGCTGAACCCTAAAAGATTTGAAGAAGGTTGATATATAAAAATCAAGAAGAGGGGCTTTCAGGCAGTAGGAGTACCTGATCCAAAAGTATTGGAATTTTAGGATCTGAAAGAAGGCTAGTATAACTGGAGAAGACTCAACCAGGAGAAGAGTAGCTTAAATCAACCAGGAGAAGAGTAGCTCAGAGTCCAGCTGAGGTAGGATCTAATATTCCAGAATGAGCGTATTCTAACTGGATTTTATTCTAACTGGAACTGTGAGCCATTCAGAGAATTTTAAACAAGGAAGAGATGAGACTCTGATTTAGATATTTTTTTCCCATTCTGGTTTATGTGGAGAATAGGTTGTATATCTAGGCAACAGAGGAAAGAGAGATCAACTACTAGGAACTTGGGTCCAAGTAAGAAATTACAATGAATTACAGAAGGATGCCAACAGTGTTGATAAGAAGAAGGGTTATGGTTCTATCTTGAAGATGCTGGAAGTTCTAGCCAGTGCAATAAGGCAAATGAAAGGAAATAAAGGCATAGAGATTAGAAAGGAAGAAATAGAAAACTCCCAATTTTCAGACAATCTACATTAAAAAATCTCAAGGAACCTACAAAGAAACCCCTACAACTAATAAGTGAGTTCAGCAAGGTCACAGGGTACAAGATAAAAATACAAAAGTAAACCGTATTTTTATACACTAGCAACAAACACATGACTATCAAAAGATTTGCCACAAAAAGCATGACTCATGAAAGGATATATTAATAGACTGGACTTCATCAAAATTAAAAACCTTTGCTCCATGAAAGACCCTAGTAAGAGGATGAAAAGACAAGCTACAGACTGAAAGAAAATATCTGCACGTGACATATCTGACAAAGGACTAGTATACTAGATTATGTAAAGAACTCTCAAAATTCAACAACAACAAAAGTCAATTAGAATATGGGCAAAAGACATGAATAGGTATACAAGAAGGATATACAGATGGCAAATAAGGACATGAAAAGATATTCAACATCATTAGCCATTACGAAAATGTAAATTAAAACCGCAATGAGATATCACTACATACCTATGAAAAGGGCTAAAATAAAAATTAGTGACAACACCAAATGTCAAAGATGCAAAGAAATTGGATCAATCACACATTGCTGATGAGGATGTAAAAACGGTACAACCATTGTGGAAAGCAGTTTAGCAGTTTCTTAAAAAAATAAATATGCAACAACCATATGACCCAGCAATTTGCACTCCTGGGTAATTTATCCCAGAGAAATGAATACTTATGTTCACACAAAAACTGTACACAAATGTTTAATAGCAGCTTTACTTGTAATAGTCAAAAACTGGAAAACTCAGATGTCCTTCAACAGGTGAATGGTTATCAGTCGTACAGCCATATCACGGGAATAGTACCCAGCAACAGCAAAAAACCAAATTACTGATATAAACAACAATCATTTTCTGGATGAATCTCCAGAAAATTACAGAGTTAAAAAAAAAAAAAAAAGCCAATCCCAAAAGGTTACATACTTATGATTCCATTTATATAAAATTCTTTAAATGACAAAATTACAGAAATGGAATATTGATTAGTAGTTCCTATGAATTAAGAGGGTGATGGGGTGGAAGGAAAGTAGGTGTGGCTAGAAAAAAGCAGTAAAATGGATCTCTGTGGTGATGGAAATGTTCTGGATCTTGACTATATTACTGTTAATATCCTGGTTAGTAACACTGTACTACAGTTACCTTTGGAGGAAATTGGGTAAAGGGCACATGAGATCTCTATACTATTTTTTACATACATACATGAATCTACAATTATCACAAAAAGCTTCATTTTAAAAAATGGAAATTTCTGAACACAATCTCAGGAATCCAAATTCCAAAGAGATGAACCTTTTCTAGAGAAGGCAGACACTTAGCTAAACCGAGTACTTAGCAAGTTTTGACCCAGGTGGGCAAAGGACTGGGTGTGATCTAGGTTAAGGAACTCTGCTGGGGTAAGCAGTGGAGTTTTTTGTTTGTTTGTTTTTTGCGGTACGCGGGCCTCTCACTGCTGTGGCCTCTCCTGTTGCGGAGCACAGGCTCCGGACGTGCAGGCTCAGCGGCCATGGCTCACGGGCCCAGCTGCTCCGCGGCATGTGGGATCTTCCCAGACCGGGGCACGAACCCGTGTCCCCTGCATCGGCAGGCGGACTCTCAACCACTGCACCACCAGGGAAGCCCAGCAGTGGAGTTTTTAATCACATGTGGGTTGGCATGTCAAGTTGGAATGTGGAGGAACCTAAAATGGAGAGCTTGTTGTCCCCACACACTGGATCACCCTCATGGGACATTTACTGAGAGTACTGAAGTGTAGGAGGCTGAGAATTGGGCTGGAAAAGCAGTGAAACATTTCTACAGTGTCACAGTTCTTAGGTCTTAAAGTCCTACTGGTGGAAAGGGAAAGGCACAGAACTGATCTCATCCTTATGATATTTGAAAATTGAAGTGAGCTGAAAGTAACTAATGTAGCAACCTAGCTCTAAACAAAGAACTCCTAATTGATTAGTTTCATTCTAGCTTCTTACAAGGAAAAGAACATTGGTTCAGTCTCAATAGTTCTTTCACACATTACTTAAAGCACACAACAAAAAACTTTCAAGATATGGGAAGAATCAGAAAAACATGAACAATAAGAGAACAACAATCAAAAGTAGACCCATAGCAGAACCACAGAAGACACAGATGTCAGAACTAGAAGAAAACGAGTTTAAAATGGCAACTTTAAATATACAAAATATATTAAATACAAATGATCCCACTGTTCTGCCAGGTCCTCCAACTTTCTCCAATCTCTCAGTCACGACAAAGACTACTAAATGATGACAGCACTCTTTCCTTCAACCTGCTATTAGACTTCTTAGCAAAGACCTCTAAACACCCAACATCAACCAAAGTTGGCATCAGAAAAAGAAAACCTATTTGATTTAGTCAAAAGGTAGGTTGCCTTAGTCACAGGGTTCATGAAGAAATGTAAAGGTGTCACTTTGTAATGGAGAGGTGGACAAGTCAAACTTATTAAGTAGGTGAAAATGTGTCTTTGATTCCACCCTCCCACCTTGTCCTATTAAACAAACACTTTCTGGTAAGGACTCTACAAGATGAATTTAAAACTCTAACTCCCAGGTAAATATGCCCAAGAGTAATAAATGCTTATGTCCACAAAAGACTTCCACAAAAATGTTCAAAGCAGCTTTAGTCTTAACAGCCCCAAACTGGAAACAACCCAAATTCCAACAACAGCAGAATAAAGTTGTGGTGTAGTCATACGATGGAATACTACACATCAATAAAAAGGGACAAACTACTGAGAGACACACATGCTGAGTAAAAGAAACTGGAGATGACCATATACACTGTATGACTACATTTGTAAGAAGTTCAAAGCTAATCTACAGTGATATAGGTCAGAAAAATGATTACTCCTGGGGAGGCCAAAATGTTTTAGGAAGAACAAAAGGGAGTATTCTGGGGTACTGAAAATGTTTTATATTTTTACATAGGCAGTGGTCACAGTTATAAAAAGACACTGAAGTGCCTACATAGATTTGTGCGTTTTACAAAAAGAAAGTCATAATGGTAATGATGATAATGAGGTTGTGAAGCAGGATACTTGCTAATGTCTGATAAACAGGAATCTCTGGGAATTACTAGATGTTAGCACACTACTGAACTGGGAAGAACAGTGTTGATGATGAAAGCATATTTTCCTTTATTGCATGTTAACTTTATTTAAACTAATCCTGGCATTTTGTTTGTACGTCCTTTATAAACGCCCATTCTGAATTATCTTTTTAGATACTTATCTTCAACATCAGACCCCAAGTTCATCTGGGGCAAGGGTCAGAAAACATTCTCTATAAAGGGCCAGACAGTAAATATTTTCAGCTTTGCAGGTCATATGGTCTCTGCTGCAATTGCTCAAACTCTGCCACTGTAGCACGAAAGCAGCCATGACATTAAGTCATGATCTGGCTAACTGGCTGACCCGATCTAGAGCAAGAACTATACTGACCATCTTTGTTTTTCCATTTCTATCTTATATACAGTAGATTACTTCATATACAATAGGTACTCAGTAAAACAAAGCTGAAGGTAATCTTAAAAATTATCTCTTCTAATCCTTTCATTTTACAGTGAAAATCCTGAAATCCAGAGGTTAAAATTTTGGTCAACATCACCACTGTTTAGGCAGGGCTTCCTTTTAGTAAACATATGAAGATCTTACAACCCTATTTAATATTGATTAGAATTTCAAATCAATTACATAAGATATTAAAACAATTTTTACTTTAGAAAAATACCTTTACCTGTAGAACTTTTTAGTTTGCTTATAAGCTATCAATACAAGCTCTGAATCGCACAACCATACAGAATCAATCAAGTGACCACTTAAAGCTCACCATGTAAAATAAGAAGCTAAGACTTTTGTTCCAAGTTCCAAGTTTTTCTAAAAGCCAAAAAATGATGACAATGAACATATTTAATGGGAGTTAGCACTGAGTAATAAAAATAATTTAACAATTATGTTATCAGAATAATATTTTATATAGTTATACTCCAATCTAATAGTATACTCCAATCTAATACTTTAAAAAAAGTTATCCTAGTAGAGGTTACTGAACATTTTTACATGGCAGTAAAACAACTAGGCAACAGTAGAGGGCAGCATTTCTATGTATTATTAAAATTCAACTTCCTAAAATCTAAAAAACCTGAAATCTCTGTACTAGGATTTTCTTTAAAAAGGTCTCACACGCCTTTCAAAGCTGCTGGCTAATATACAATTTTAATACAACCCAGCACAACTAAAAGCGTCCTGACGTATAAATATGAACATTTAAATCAAAGACATTTCTATTCATAATTCTCAAACTGATAAGCCAAAACAATTCAACATTTCTCTGGTGATTTATTACCTACCATTATCAGTTATCTACTTGAATAGTTGTTGAGTATCCACTGGAATCACAAGTAAATATCTTTTCCCACATATGGACAATCCTTTTCCTTTATCCATATAAGATGGTTACATACCAATCACCAAAAGAAGGATATATAGTCATAAACTTTTGGCAATCAGAGATTCAGGGAGCTGTCTCCAAAGACAGGCATTAGCATAACTCTAAAATCCAAAATAAAAGCAGCAAAAGAAGACATAGATAAAGCAGAACCAGGCATGTGTAAAAGTATCTTTAAATCTCATCCTTTTTCATTTTCCTTTTATTCCTAATGCCAGTTTGCCTTAATATATAGCTGTACCTAAACCATCCACCCACCACCCTTAATAAAGAAAGAGAACCAGTACACTAGTCACAAAAGGCAGGGAACAAGAATTATAAAAGAGGGAACACCAACAGTGTAAAGGCAGAGAGAATGATTCAGAAAAGACTGTTCTGTCCAACCACAAGGCTATATATTTTATTACTATTTAATAAAAATTATTAAAAATATCTGCTAACATTATTATTAAAGTCTTTCTATGTGGTAGTCATCATTTCACACACTTGACAGTGTGTAATTATTAGCTCAATTAATCTTTAATAACCATGTAAAGTAGGTGCCATTATTTCCCCTATTTTAGAGATGAGGAAACAAAACACAGAAGGAATAAATGACTTGTCCAGGAATCAAGGGTTGAGACTAGAACCTCAAAGGTCTCCAGAGCTTGAGCTCTTAACAATTACTCTTTATTCTCTGTCCAGACTAATGCACAATTTCAGTTGAGTGACTGCTGCAGAATGCAGACTATAAGGAATTTTAAAAAGTGAGAGACTGACAAAATAAGAGAAACAGAAGCCTTAGTTATCCTCATCCATTTGAAAGTCCAATTGTAAAAGGATAAGCAGAAATAGATAGTACTTGAAGCAACCTCTATTTTTCCAATGCAGTAGGTCCCAAATAAGGTAAACCCCGGGTGAACACTGACTGGATATTAAAAGTTAACAAAAAGTGAAACAGTCAAGAAACTCAATCATTATGGATAAGATCAGAAGCTATAATGAATCTTTCTACATGTAAATGCAGAACCAGTTCAGTGAAAACACACTTAATATAAAATAGGGTACTTTAACTGGAAAAATAATCTGAAGGTAAGTAAAGTTTAGAAATTGTGGCAATATTTATCAAAACATTAAAAATGTTCATACCGGGCTTCCCTGTTGGCGTAGTGGTTGAGAGTGCGTCTGCCAATGCAAGGGACATGCGTTCAAGCCCTGGCCTGGGAAGATCCCACGGGCTGCAGAGCAGCTAAGCCCATGCGCCACAACTACTGAGCCTGTGCTCTAGAGTCCGCAACCCACAACTGCTGAATCTCACACGCCTAGAGCCCGTGCTCCGCAACAAGAGAAGCCACCACAAAGAGAAGCCCGCACACCACAGCGAAGAGTGACCCCCGCCCGCCGCAACTAGAGAAGGCCCGCGCTCAGCAACAAAGACGCAACGCAGCCATAAATAAATAATTAAATTTTTAAAAAATGTTCATACCTTCTATACTGAAATTCCTCACCTAAAGAATAATGGTTATGCTCAGAGACTAAGCATCAAGTACATCATTTTCAGAGAAAAAAATGGAAATAATCCAAATGCTGACTCAGTTATAAAACATCCAAACAGTAGAGTCATTTAAAATGCTATATGGTGATAATGTGTAAGGATTTTCAAAACATATTAAATACAAATGATCCTACTGCTCTACCAAGGCCCTCACCCTTCTCCAATCCCTCAGCCATGGCAAAGCCTATGAACTGACGACAGCACTTTTCCTTCAATCTGTTAGAATTCTCAACACAGCCCTCTAGGCATCCAACATAGACCGGAAATAAACCTATTTCACTTAGTCAAAAGGCAACTGGTAAACTTTGGCAATAAACAGGTAAAATGTGTCTTTGATTAAACAAAAATCAACTGGTAAGAACTGTTAAGAGATGAATTTAAAATCCTGTGCCCCAGGCTAGGGAATCAAAAAGACTATTGTCTACCCTTTTGTTGGCAGTTTATACTATTAGTTGGGAAGGTATGTAAGAGAAAATTTTACCAAACGCTCCTGCCTCTCCTTACTGGGCAAAAACACTTTCCTTAAGTTCTATTCAGTCGTCCTTTGGTATCCGGTGAGGGGACTGGTTCCAGGATCCCCACAGATACCAAAACCCACAGACGCTCAAGTCCCTTATATAAAATGATGTAGTACAGTCATTCCTCTGTATTCACAGATACAGAACGTGAGACTACGGAGGGCTGACTGTACTTATTCAGAGGTTGTTCCCAATACCGAAACACTTTCTCAGACTAGATAAGTTGATTGTAAAATCTATATGGATAAACAAATAAGAAAGAATCATCCTTTTTTCAATAAAAAACTCAAAAACAGAGAAGCAAAGAGAAAGAATAATTATATTAGATGTTAAGGCATACTAAAAAGCTTCAGTAAGTAAAACGCCATCAAGTTGGTTCTTAAATGGACAAACCAATGAAACAGAATTCGATGTCCAGAACAGACCTAAATACATATGTCAAAAAGTGGCATCTCGGGTTTCCCTGGTGGCGCAGTGGTTGGGAGTCCGCCTGCTGATGCAGGGGACATGGGTTCGTGCCCCCGTCCGGGAGGATTCCACATGCCACGGAGCGGCTGCGCCCGTGAGCCATGTCTGCTGAGCCTGCGCGTCCGGAGCCTGTTGCTCCACAGCAGGAGAGGCCACAGCGGTGAGAGGCCCGCGTACCACAAAAAAAAAAAAAAAAAGTGGCATCTCAATCAAGTGGGGGTAAATATGAACTTTTTAATAAATGACGCTGGAACAAATGGGTAGCCATGTGGAAAAATATTACACCAGTTCCACAACTAACACTACAGATCAAGATAATCTTTAAATGGTCCTAAGACTTAAAAATGAAATCTTATATAAAGTACCAAAAGAATACTTGGGTGAATTTTTTATAACACCTGGGTGGAATTCCTTATAACTCTGGAATATGAATGTGGAAGGTCTTGCTATGACCTCAAAATTCAGAAGAGAGAGAAGAGGGGAGGGGAGGGGAGGGGAGGGGAGGGGAAGGGAGGGGAGAACTAATAATAACACCATGACAAAGTGTGGGGAAAAAATCTGCAACTCATCACAGACAAAGGCTAAGCTCCCTGTTATTATATAAAGAGCTCCTAGAAACTGAGAAGAAAAAGACCAACTCAGAAGGGAAAAAGTATGAAATATAATAAACCTTGCTTAAATATATGAGAAATGCAAATTAAAACTACATTTATATACCATTTCTCACCCAGGAAACTGGCAAAAATACAAAAATTTGAAAATACATTCTGTCGACAAAGTTTCAGGGAAACAATCACTCTCATACACTGCTGGTGGGAATGCAAAATGACACAACTCCAGTGGAGGAGAATCTGGCAATAGATACCTAAATTACAGCACATTTACTCTCTAAACCAGCAATCCTACATGATACAGATATACATGCACAAATATAAAATGACACACATACAAAGTTTTTTCACTGAAAAAAATTGTTTATAATAAGAGGTTAGAAAGAACTTCAGTGCTTAGCAAAAATATATTTATAACTTTTGAAAATTCGGAATTTTTCATGATATTCAGTACTAGGTACGTATCCAACTTTCATCTTTCTCCAATTAGAACCAGCTGTTACAGGTCATTTATTTAAAAGACCATGTTTGGTTAAGGAAACTGTTATCACACAACTAAACATTATACTTCTGAAAAATGAATGAGAAAAAGTTATATATACTAAAATGGAGAGCCCTTCAGGATATTATAAGTAAAACCAGCAAGGGACAAAAGATTATATAAATATAAAACACATTATCTGTTGTATAGGGAAAGGGAGAAATAAAACATTCTTAATTCCTGTATATGCATAAACACTGGAAAAAATATAGAAACAAATAAAAATAGTTCCCTATGGGGACCAGGGTGAGAAGGGACAGAAGTGAGACATAACTATGTAATTTTTTAAAGTGGTTTTTGATTCCTGAGTTTATTTTGAATAATATGTAAGTTTATTACCCATTCAAAAAAATGTATAAAAAATTCAAAAATAAATATGTGAATGGTTGGCTGGTGTATGGAAATGGTTGTTACAATCAATAATCTAAGTCTACTTAAATTAATTAAAATTTAGTTCCTCTGTCAAACAGGCCATGTTTTATGTGTCAGTGGATAGGACAGCACAGATACACAACATTTTCATCACTGCATCAAGTTCTACTGGACAGTACTTAACTTGTTAGTCAACATTTTGCAGTCTAGAGATGGAAGTAAGCCCTGCAAAATGAAAAAGGATCTGACTCTCCCAAATTAAGTATAAGAAAGAAAAAAAATTATACATACAACCATTCAAAAAAAGTCAGTCAAATACTTAAGTGAATAGTAGACAAGTAAGTATCAAGACAAGATGATGTGGTCCAATATATACACTACCAAATGTAAAATAGATAGCTAGTGGGAAGCAGCCACATAGCACAGGGAGATCAGCTCGGTGCTTTGTGACCACCTAGAAGGGTGGGATAGGGAGGGTGGGAGGGAGACGCAAGAGGGAGGAGATATGGGGATAGATGTGTGTGTATAGCTGATTCACTTTGATATAAAGCAGAAACTAACACACCACTGCAAAGCAATTATACTCCAATAAAGATGTTAAAAAAAAAAAAAAAGATGATGTGGTCCATCCCCACCATAAACTAAGAAAGAGGTGGAAAACACTGGGAAGATGGGCCATTTTCTGGATCCTTTTGAATTCATAATAAATATAGAAAGATAAATAAATTTTAGTGACAATTTTCCAGGATGTCAACATACAACCATATTCAAAAGAGGGCTTAAAATGCATTACAAAGTAAAAATATTCATTTTTTTTTTTTAATCCACAAGTTTGGAACATCTGTGCCAAAGCCTCATTCATTCAACAATTATTTACTGAGTATCCACTATATGTAGATACTCAGACACTTGGTCAGGCCTTGGGAATACCATGAGAATAAAAGTCTTATTTTATAAAGTTTATAGTTCAGTGGAAGAAACATACACTAATAAAGAATCACACAAATACATGATACACTGTGTGCTAAAAGGAAAGTAAAGTATACTCAATAAAAGAACCTTATTTAATCTTGGGCCTCAAGGAAGGCTTCCCTGAGGAAATAATCTATAAACTGGAATCTGAAGGGTTAATAAGATTTGGGGGCAAGGACTTGCAAACAAAGGAAATCATTATGCATGAAGATCTCAAAGAACAAGGAACCACCTCACAAGAGCTGGGGGGGGGGGGGGGGAAAGACCTGTTAATAAAAACAAAGAAAACCTGGTCTGCAGCTCCTAATACATTTGTATTGGCAGTCCCTTAATTGGAAGAGACTCCCCAAGACTGCACAGACTTCAAATATTGCCCTAACAGAATCTAATATGGACTCCAAGTTTCGGCAAACAAGTTGAATAACAAAAATAATAACAACTGGTACTGAGTGCAAGAGAATCTCCTGAAATATGAACACTCCTTTCCACCTAATAAGCTTAATCAAGAACACACGAGAAAATTTTTTTCTTTTCAGGTCTTTCTGCTGCCACCTAAACTTCTGCTAAATGACCCTAAAATGAATAGAGAGAGAGAGAAAATATCCCTTTTCTACTTGATCAACAAATAGTATAACAAAAGATGGAGAAAGACATGCTTCTACTGCAAGAAATTCTGATATGAAAGTTATGCAACTCCCTTTCTCAGAAGTTAATAGACAGATGGGAAACCTCTATACTAAAGAATATGAATGTCTTTAGCTGAAGCTGCACAGCGCTTATCACTAAAAAAAGAAAACACACCGTATTCAATACTCCCAAAATCACTCTTGTTGGACTTCGTATACTTGGAGTTAATTTTCCCATAGTGACAATGAGTCTGACAAAACTACACATCTCTTCCTGGCCCTCTAACGATATTAATTCCACCTCAACTGACATACATTTACAAAGGAGCTAATTAAGAACAGAAGGATTTACAAACACAAAAACAAATATCTCTTAGACATTATGTGGAAAAGCACAAAATAAAATATTGTATCCAAGCTGATTAAATTACATAAAGATCTATGTATGTATACTAACAATAAAGAAATACTGCACAAGAGAAATGCTCACTAGGATCTTTTCCCCTGCAAAATACGTAAATTCAGAACAAGTATTTTTAAAAATTCAGACTGAAGAGGAAATACATTTTCATTTCCTACTAAGAGGCAAAACAAACATTACATGTGTTTAAAATGTATTAATCAGAAAAGGAACTAGAGCTATTTATGACTGCATTAATACTACTGTAAATGGAGGCCAAAATTTGGCTGTTCAGCAACAATGATGATTTAGTCATCACATCTCACAACCCAGTCATTTGCAAACATTTTAAAGTAACAGTCTTCATTGTGAGGAACATATAGTTATGGGGGGGGGGGGGAAGCCCAGAAAACTAATCATCATTGCTTTAGCTCAACCCACATGCCTGTTCTTAAGGGTATCCATGGTAGCAGTGATGCAACATGCCTACCTAGCTCACCATGCCTACACAAGTGGGAGAGAGGGGAGGCGGATGATGAAAAAAAATTCACTTGGAAAGGTGTTTTAGTATTAACATGACAGAATTACATCAACTATATTGTCAGACTTTAAAAATATATAAAAAACCATAAAGCTCTCTAAAGATCAGAAAAGCAAGAAAAGACTCAAGGGGGAGAAAACACTGCAGCACTTCAGTTGAAAAGAAAATTAAGATTTTTGCTCTTCCTGCTATAGCTATTGGTTAAATACGTTCAAAGGATTTATTTCTAATAAAAGAAATCATTTTAATTTAGCTCTTTCAAAAGTAGCTACAAATAATATTTTAGGCTTCCTAATTTCCAACCTACATCTTTTCTATTTTTGCTTTAACAGTTACATAATAAAAACTTATTAAAACTTTAGATATTGATTCCATACAAATTTTTTTAACAATGGTAGCTCTCTTTTGCTTAAAAAGGATCAAATACAAAATATTTTAATGTATCAAAAAGGACAGGGGAGAAAGAAGATAGATCATTTCAAATAACCTTGCTATAATATTAGAAATAAAAACTAAAGTGAATGAAGTGATAAAAGGTAAATCACAGAGAGAACCAACCACCGACAACCATGAAAAGAACTTAGAGAAGGGAAAAAAAAAACCCAAACCAAACTAACTAGACTAAACCTGTGTCCCAGGCTTACTGCCCTTTAAACATTCTGTAAGAATATTTTGATAAGACAGTTTTACACAGAGGTACATGGAAGACATCCCTGATAAATAGAATGGGACCAGATAATGGGTATGTTAGTATCTGATGAAAACTCTTTCGGTCTGAATTATAATTTTAAACAAAAAGCAAACAAAACTAATTTAGATCAATTTTCTTGCTTTTCCTTTTGTGAAAATTAATTCACTACATAAAAATAGACTACTTTCAGAATTCACAAATTTACTGATTCTTTTATTACTGACCATAATTTTAAAATCTCAACAATTTTGTCTAACACTGTGTCATAAGTTTATAGAAATAAAACCCCCAAAATAAATTATTCCATATTTTACAAACCAATGTATAAATTTTAAATGTAAGCATCTTGAATCTTACACAATCACACAATGTCCACAAACTGGTGCTCAGGAATAAAAGAAACCAAACTCAGAGCTTAAGTGAAGCATGTTGCACTTTGAAGATGAGCATAACAGACTTTAAAACAAATAACTTTAAGGAGTTCTTGCGCAAGTTTAACCATTTTAAATCCAATCAACATCTTTCCAAAGGCAACACAATCAGAACTTCACTATTCTTCTTAAAAAAAAAAATTAACTATATTTGCAATAAATAAATGGGAGAGTCCAGGAAATGTTCTCAAAATAAGTTATACTTTCAACCAGCATGACATATGGGGACAGAAAATAAAGTAGAGGGGGAGAACTTTGAGAATATATTTAGAAGATTTAAATATAATCAGGGCCCTATAAACCTTTGCTGTTGGGAGAAATGCTTCCTGTAAATCTCAGGGGAAAAAAATATCCATTCAATATACTATTTTTAGCTATCTGAAACACATTTCAGAATATTACCTTTCCTAAAGGATATAAACTAAGCATCAAATGGATTCAAATATCTATTTTCAAATATATAACAATGGTTACACTTTATTTTTTAAATATATTATAAACAAAAAGGTCTCACACTCTTGTCACTAACAAAGGTAGAAAGCATACTATATCTTACCTTTGTGGTTACAATGCACAGGCAATCCATTACTCAACCATTACAATATTTAATACATAAAGCAGTTTACTGCAAACTATTTTAAGTTGCCTATATGAACAAAAAGTAAAAATAAAGTTGTGAGATAAAACCACTGATGAAAAGTTATAACTGTGACAAGATTTCTCCAGGGTCCATTCTTAGAGGTAGCAATTTTTCTACTACCTGAAATACAGGAAACCAGAATGTGTCACGTGCCCTACAATCTTCTTTATGTAATCTGTATCTGAAGAACTTGAAATTATCCCACAAAACACTGTGGAAGAGGTCAGGGTTTATTCCGCAAGAGTTCACTGCTGCTTCAGATGCTGTTTCATTAATCCCTCTTTTAAAGATATGAGGTTGACAGGGAGGCATCTAATGAAATGTTCCACAAAGAGGTTTCCCCGATATAAATTTAAAACTCTTCCTTGTTTGCTACAGATTGGATATTCAAAAAATAACTACCAAAAGAAAAAAAAATCACTAAAAAAAAAAAAATGCAAGCAAACATTTCTTCCACTAAACCATTTCAGCAACTGCAGCTTGCAAAGTAATGACTTTCTCAGACAGTAATGAATGGAATATTCCATGTGGTATTTTTGAGAAGGGGAGAGAGAAGAACAAAATGCAATAATTTAAAATATTATCTCTAAAACTTACCTTTTCTCCCTTTATTAAAAAATGGTAATAATAACATTTTACCAATTAAGTCAGATTTTAACTTTAGTGCCCTATTAAATCTATTTCACTTAATCCCTTAAAAAAAAAGACCACCACCACAAAAAGATAACTGTAACTATGTACCATTTCAAACTCTTCAAGAAGACTTCATTTTTAACCCAGAAGTAGCCTAACTTTGTGAATTCATATCTTTTCCTCAAAATCACTGAAAGTAGAGCTAGACAGGCTAACAGGACAAGGCATAGGGCTGCAACTGGCTTTCAGTCTCATAACCTTGCAGCCATGCTCCCCTGTAAAAATGTGTAATAAGGAAGAGCATTACCTGCAATTTCTGTCCACAAGGTTTCCTCATAGTCTACAGGTATTATAAACTGCCTCAAATTCAAACAAGTGAACTGTTCCCATTTTCTTCTTATACCTCACTCCTATAGTTGGTTTCTCCCTTAGTGTTCTGTGTTTATGTGTAATTTTTATTATCTAAAATAGTCTACCCTAGAGAGAGAAGGCATTCCTAAGTTTGGCAGACCTCATAACACTGGAGATTGAAAATCACTATAGCAAGAGTCAGAAATAGTGTTTCAGCCCATTAACAGAGTTGAAACTGTTTAACTTTTAAGTAGTCATATTCTTAGGTGAATACAGATGAAATAATCAAATATCTACTTTAAGCAGACTCAACATATAAATATTTAACAACATATTATTAAAATAATACATCTAAAATATTACTTTATTCTACTCACATTCAGAAAACAATTATAGTCAAACTTCACATTCACCTTAAACGTTAGGGTCGTCATTATAACTACAGCCACTTTTTGAATTAACTCGTATCTCAAACATCATTTTCATTTCCATCTAAGTTGTTTAGATGCTGTACTTTTTTTAATCCATCTATTAAAATATCACCTGAGTCCTTTCTCTCTCTCTTCTCCTTCTGGGACCCCTATAATGCAAATGTTGGTACATTTAATGTTGTCCCAGAGGTCTCTTAGGCTTTCAACAAAATACTAGAAAACAGAATCCAACAACACATTAAAAGGATCATACACCATGATCAAGTGAGATTTATCCCAAGGATGCAAGGATTCTTCAATATACGCAAATCAATCAATGTGATACACCATATTAACAAATTGAAGAATAAAAACCATATGATCATCTCAATATATGCAGAAAAATAGCTTTTGACAAAATTCAACACCCATTTATGATAAATACTCTAATAGGCACAGAGGGAACCTACCTCAACATAATAAAGATCATATATGACAAACCCACAGGAAATATTTTCAAAGGTGAAAAACTGAAAGCATTTCTTCTAAGATCAGGAAAAAGACCAGGAAAAAGACCAGGATGTCCACTCTTGCCACTATGATTCAACATATTTTTGGAAGTCCTAGCCACAACAATCAGAGAAGAAAAAGAAATAAAAGGAATACAAATTGGAAAAGAAGAAATAACTGTCATTGTTTGCAAATGACATGATACTATACATAGATAATCCTAAAGATGCCACCAGAAAACTACTATAGCTAATCAATGAATCTGGTAAAGTTGCAGGATATGAAATTAATGCACAGAAATCTCTTGCATTCCTATACACTAAAAACGAAAGATCAGAAAGAGAAATTAAGGAAACAATCCAATTCACCATTGCAACAAAAAGAAAAAAATACCTAGGAATAAACCTACCTAAGGAAAGAAAGGTAGGTTTTTGTACTCAGAAAGTTTCTGTACTCAGAAAACTACAAGACGCTGACAAAAGTAATCAAAGATTACACAAACAGATGGAAAGATATACCATGTTCTTGGATTGGAAGAATCAATATTGTGAAAATGACTGAACTACACTACCCAAAGCAATCTACAGATTTAATGCAATCCCTATCAAATTACCAATGGCATTTTTTACAGAACTAGAACAAGAAATCTTAAAATTTGTATGGAGACACAAAAGACCCCGACTAGCCAAAGCAATCTTGAGGGAAAAAAACAGAGCTGGAGGAATCAGACTCCCTGACTTTAGACTATGCTACAAAGCTACAGTAATCAAGACAATATGGTATTGGCACAAAAACAGAAATATAGGTCAATGGAACAGGACAGAAGGCCCAGAGATAAACCCACACACCTATGGTCAACTAATCTATGACAAAGGAGGCAAGGATATACAATGGAAAAAAGACAGGGTCTTCAATAAGTGGTGCTGGGAAAACTGGACAGCTACACATAAAAGAATGAAATTAGAACACTCCCTAACACCATACACAAAAATAAACTCAAAATGGATTAAAGACCTAAATGTAAGACGGGACACTATAAAACTCTTAGAGGAGAACATAAAAAGAACACTCTTTGACATAAATCACAGCAAGATCTTTTCCGACTCACCTCCTAGAGTAATGGAAATAAAAACAAAAATAAACAAATGGTACATAATGAAACTTAAAAGCTTTTGCACAGCAAAGGAAACCATAAACAAGAGGAAAAGACAACCCTCAGAATGGGAGAAAATATTTGCAAGTGACTTAACGGACAAAGGATTAATCTCCAAAATATATAAACAGCTCATGCAGCTCAGTATTAAAAGAACAAATAACCCAACCAAAAAATGGGCAGAAGACCTTAACAGACATTTCTCCAAAGAAGACATCTCCAAAGATGGCCAAGAAGTACATGAAAAGCTGCTCAACATCACTAATTATTAGAGAAATGCAAATCAAAACTACAATGAGGTATCACCTCACACCAGTCAGAATGACCATCATCACAAAATCTACAAATAAATGCTGGAGAAGGAGAACAGGGAACCCTCCTGCACTGCTGGTGGGAATGTAAATTGATACAACCACTATGGAGAACAGTATGGAAGTTCCTTAAAAAACTAAAAATAGAATTACCATATGACCCAGCAATCACACTATTGGGCATATACCCAGGGAAAACCATAATTTAAAAAGACATATGCACCCCCATGTTCATTGCAGCACTATTTACAATAGCCAGGTCATGGAAGCAACCTAAATGCCCATTGACAGGTGAATGGATAAAGAAGATGTGGTACATATATACAATGGAATATTACTCAACCATAAAAAGGAATGGAACTAGGTCATTTGTAGAGATGTGGATGGATCCAGAGACTGTCATAGAGAGTGAAGTAAGTCAGAAAGAGAAAAACAAATATCATATATTAACGCATATATGTGGAATCTAGAAAAATGGTACAGATGAACCAGTTTGCAAGGCAGAAATAGAGACACAGACGTAGAGAACAAACTTATGGATACCAAAGGGGGAAAAGAGGGGTAGGATGAATTGGGAGATTGGGATTGACATATATACACTAAGATGGATAAAACAGATAACTAATAAGAACCTGCTGTATAAAAAATAAATAAAAATATTTTCACACACACCCCAAAAATAAATAAAATAAAATATCACCTGACACTTTATCCCAAATCACTGCTAGTACCTATTCACATAACAGACAATTTTTCCCATTGGTTTTCTCAGTATACATTATAATCTGTACAACATAATCTTTTACTATGTTACTCTTTAGTATACTTTTTAATCCAATGCCTATAGTTTTTAAGGCCATACTCAGGAATGATTATTTAATCTGTGTTAAATTCTACACTCATTGCATCTTTTATAAACATCCAACCTGGCACTGATTAAGGACATATCAAGTCAATGTATTCTTCTCAAATAGTCATTTGCTGTGCAAAATAATTTATAAATTACTCTGTAATATGAGCAAGTTTAGAGGTCTCAAATATAAGCCTTTTGGGATGGCGACACCTCACCTAATATTCAGGCACATAAGATATTTAACAGTATTTTAGAATACCTACGGCTTTCTATATACAGGCAATTGTTTCCAACCATGATAGAATAATAGGGAACAGACTAACTCTCCCACTTTAAAACAACTTAAAAAATAGGACAAATAAGATACAATGATTTTCAGATGTTGGACAAAGTCCCATAAATGCCCAGGAAACTGCCTGGAAAAAGTTTCCACGCCGCAGCAGAGGGAGGGGGAAACTAAACAAAGTCCAGCAATCTAAGATAAGGAGACAGAGTTGAGAATTCAGGAAGGCCAAGGTGTGTAAAATTCACAGGTAAGAGTACCAGAGAGGAGAGGTGCACAGTGAGAGCTCCACAGATCTGCAGAGTTCCTCTTCAGTCTTCATTAGTTCTTTTTTTTTTTTAATTTTTATTGCAGTATAGTTGCTTTACAATGTTGTGTTAGTTTCTACTGTCCAGCAAAGTGAATCAGCTATACATATACATATATCCTCTCTTTTTTGGATTTCCTTCCCACTTAGGTCACCACAGAGCACTGAGTAGAGTTCTCTGTGCTATACAGTAGCTTCTCATTAGTTATCTATTTTATACATAGTATCAATAGTGTATATATGTCAACCCCAATCTCCCAATTCATCCCACCCCCACCCCCTTCCCCCTTGGTATCCATACGTTTGTTCTCTAGTCTGTATCTCTATTTCTGCTTTGTAAATAAGACTGTCTATACCATTTTTTTCAGATTCCACATATATGTGTTAATATACGATACTTGTTTTTCTCTTTCTAACTTACTTCATTCTGTATGACAGTCTCTAGGACCATCCATGCCTCTACAAGTGACCCAATATCATTCCTTTTTATGGCTGAGTAATATTCCATTGTATATAGGTACCACATCTTATTTATCCATTCCTCTGTTGATTGACATTTAGATTGTTTCCATGTCCTGGCTACTGTAAACAGTGCTGCAATGAACATTGGGGTGCATGTGTCTTTTTATATTATAGTTTTCCCTGGGTATATGCCCAGTAGTGGGATTGCTGGGTCATATGGTAGTTCTATTTTTAGTTTTTTAAGGAACTTCCATACTGTTCTCCATAGTGGCTGTATCAATTTACATTCCCACCAACAGTGCAAGAGGGTTTCCTTTTCACCACACCCTCTCCAGCATTTATTGTTTGTAGATTTTGTGATGATGGCCATTCTGACTGGTGTGAGGTGATATCTCATTGTAGTTTTAATCTGCATTTCTCTAATAATTAGTGACGTTGAGCATTTTTTCATGTGTTTGTTGGCCATCGAATATCTTCTTTGGAGAAATGTCTATTTAGGTCTTCTACCTGTTTTTTGATTGGGCTGTTCCCTCAGAATAGGAAAAAATATTTGCAGACGAAGCAACTGACAAAGGATTAATCTCCAAAATATACAAATAGCTCATGGAGCTCAGAGTCTTCATTAGTTCTGATCAGTCATGCATATAAGGAAACTTGAGGCTGGGGAAAGAACCCTAGAAAGAAGCAGGTAGAACAATTCCCAGAACTCACACAGGACCAAGAATAATGGAAAAACTCATAATATACAGGCTCTGGGTGGAGTACCCAGAAGAGTACTGGGACAAAATTAACCCTATACTGAAGGCTGCTTGGTCCCACTAAAAAAAGCTTTTTAAAAGCAAGTTTCAAAAGGATCATGCTGTTTCCAAGTAAGTTAACTGCATCCTAAAACAAAGCTCAAGAATATTTAAAGCAGGGCTTCACTGGTGGCGCAGTGGTTGAGAATCTGCCTACCAATGCAGGGGACATGGGTTCGAGCCCTGGTCTGGGAAGATCCCACATGCCGCAGAGCAACTAGGCCCGTGAGCCACAATTACTGAGCCTGCGTGTCTGGAAACTGTGCTCCGCAACAAGAGAGGCCACAATAGTGAGAGGCCCGCACACCGCGATGAAGAGTGGCCCCCACTTGCCACAACTAGAGAAAGCCCTCACACAGAAACGAAGACCCAACACAGCCATAAATAAATTTTAAAAAATAAAAAAATTTTAAAAAAAGAATATTTAAAGCAATAGAAAAATATTTAGGACCTGAAAAGGTAAAATTCACAATGTCTGCCAAATCTAACTAAAAAACTTCCAGGTATTTAAAAAATAGGTACATATAACCCAGAGAAGAGAAAAAACAATCAATAAAAAAAACCAGAACCACAGAAACAGACCCACAGACATAGAAAACAAACTTATGGTTACCAAAGGGGGAGGCAGTAGGGGAGGGACAAATTAGGGGTATGGGATTAACAGATACAAACTACTAAACATAAAATAGATAAGCAACAAGAATTTATCTGTATAGCACAGGACATTATACCCAATATTTTATAATAACCTATAATAAAATATAATCTGCAAAAAAACTGAATCACTATGCTGTACACCTGAAACACAAGACTGTAATTCAACTATACTTCAATAAAAACAAACAAAAAAACCCACCCCAAAATGATAGAAGTAGTACCCAAGGACATTTTAAAAACTGTTATAAATTTATCCCATATATCCATGAAAACAGAGGAAAGCATGAGCATGTTAATGAGACAGAAAATAAAAAAGGAACCACATCAAACTTCTAGAGATAAAAATTTAAATGTGTGAAAAGAAAAACTGATTAAATGAGATTAACAGCAGATTCAATACTTCAGAAAATTAATGAACTGAATCAACACAGCAATAGAAACTGTCCAAAATATAACACATAGAGAAAGAAAGAAAAAAAATGAATCACATCAGTGAGCTATGGGACAAATTCAATCAACCCAATAAACATGTATTTAGAGTCCCTAAAACAAAGGAGAGGGAACAGAAAAAATATTACTGAAATAATGGAGAAAAAATTTTCCATATTTGGTGAAAATTATAAACCCACAGATCCAAGAAACTCAACAAATCCCAAAGGCATGAAGAAAATTGTAACAACGTAAAGTATATGGGAATGATAAGCACCAAACTCAGGACAATGGTTAATTCTGGGGGATGAGGCAGAGAAGGAAATCAGGGTGGAAAATAAAGGATCTTCAACTATGTAACATTTTAAGTTACCTTAAGCTAGGTAATAGGTACATGGAGAGTCAAAATATTCTCTTTGGTTTCTGTATAACAAAGATCTTTTTTTTCTAATAATGCTTACACAAAAAGAAGACAATCCAACAAGACAGTTGCCAAGAAGACAAAAAAATTGCAAAAAGAGAAAGCAGATTGTAGCAAATGACATGAAGAAAAATCAGGGAAGGTAAAGGGCTAAAATGACATGGAAAAGGGATTTATGTTCTTTATCCTTTGCTACATTGATAAATTACTGAGTATGCAACATTTTAACATAAATAAAAAGATTATTTTATAAATCTACCATTTACTGAGCACTTAATATGTGTGTCAGACTCTGATGTAAGTTTTATATAAATTATCCCATTTCATACTTAAAGGCACCAAAGGAAGTGAGTTCTGTTTTCATTTCCACTTTACAGATGATGAAACTAAAAGAAGAGAAATTAAACAATCCGCCCTACATTATACAATATAATGCAACAGACCTAAATACAGACACGGAAAGAAAATTACAGAATGATACATATATGGCTTTCATTTTAAATATATATATGAGCTAAACAATATATTCATTAACATATAGGATTAACTGAATAAACACATACCAAATGGTTAATGGTGGTTGTCTCAGTGAAAGAATATTTAAAAAAAGACTAATTTTCAACAATGTACATTTCTCTGTATATGTATGTTTTAAGATATGCCTGAATTATCTTTGTAATCAGAGAGTTTTTTCTTTTTAAGTAAATAACTGAAAAAGAGCAATTCCTGTGGAAAAGAAGCATCAGAAGCCAGGTTACAGTATATTGGGAATGAGAGGGAAGGACAGAATAAATGTAAACTACTTTTTTCAAGAAGCTTAGCTAGGAAGAGAAGGAATACTATAGAGGTCCTACTGAGAAGAACTTTTTCCTGTTTGTCTGGTTTCTTTTAATGGAATCTTTGAACATATTTATAGGATAAAGGGAAGAAGGGAACAAAGGTCCAAGAGAGAGGAAGAGGTTATAGCTATTACATGAGGAGTGCAGAGAATGAGATTCCAAAGATAAAAGGATCAAGAGCACAACAGAAGCTGTTAATATTTACTTGAGACAGTGACTTTCACATAATTGAAAACATATTTTTCTTAAAAGTTAGGAATTTTTGCAGTAAGTATGTATTACTTGGGTAATCCAAACTAAGAGGGAGGGTATTTTTTTTTAATTTCCATACATTTTACTGGGAAAAATTATATATGCATTCTATTCCAACTCAAGATCCCCATATTTTTCACATCTGAAGAAACAGAAAGGGGAGGGTTTAAGAGCATATGAGAAGATATCAATGCTCTAGTACTGATGATAGTAACAGATGCAGATATGGATATATAACAATCAAAATTATTTAAATGAGTTACTGAAAATGCCTTATAATCAAAACTCGTAAGTTAAAACTAATCGGGGATGCCTTCTTGCAGCACATAAATCTATAACCACTGTGGCATACTTAAGCTTTAACAGAGATTTTTATTTTCTTAGTAACTATAACATTTTGCCAAGTTTTCTCCTAGATTAACAGCTTGGCATAAAATGGTAGTTGTTTCACTTTTCTCATAACATTTTATTGTATTTCACTTCCATTTCAAAGTTATTGATTTAGGGGTATGTCCTTCAGTTCTAGAACTGGCAACTACCATTTAAACACTGCGATAAGACTGTCAGAGATATAAACATAAAAATATAAAAAGTACATAATAGTGAATGTAAAATAACAGCATAGTAGTCATCAAAATCACTTGCAGAAACATTTAATGTACAACTCACTTAGTACACAGACTTGTCAGTTTTGGTCTTGATGAAATTTTTCAATTACAGGGTTTTTGCATAAGGGTTGTGCATTATTTCAAATTTTGTACATTTTATTTTCTTCGTAACACACCACTTAAAAACTGGAATTAAATGAGACAGCACTGTAAATCTGGTGGTACAGAGAGGGAGTTCAAACTAGTGTCTCTGGGATGTATTATCTGAGAGATAGAGACATTCTGTTAGAGAAATAAACATTAGGGAGAAGGATGAAAACCTTGAGAACACTGATAAAGGAAACAGGAAAAAGAACTGACCACCAATATAAAGGACTGTCAACAGCAATTCAAAACTGTGAAAAATTATGAAGCTGTGCTATAAAATTTGGTCAGCTGTCTTCTAAAGTCCATAGTAAGAACTGAAGTGGAGGTCTGCATTAGGGATATACAATTTTAAGATAGATGGTACCAAAAGTACTGAATTTGAATATGGACTGATAATAGCACTGTGTAGATAATAGCATTGTATCAATTTAAAATTTTCTCAGTCTGATAATTGTATACTAGATGTTTTTAGAAATGTTCATATAAAATAAAATAAATTTTTTAAGGAAAATATCCTCGTTCATAGGAGATACGTGCTGAAGCATTTAAGGGTAAAAGTTCATGATGTCTGCAATTTGCTCTCAAATGGGTCAGCAAGAATAAAATTTAAAAGTGTGTATGTGTACAGAGAGCAAGCAAATGTGACAAAATGGCAATTTTACTATTCTTGTAAGTTTTCTGTAGATAAACATTTTTTTCAAAATAACAAATTTTTTACAAGAGAGAAATTGAAAAAAGGTCCAAAATAACAGTAAAATATAAGTTCTATAAGAAAAGTACAAAGTGCTATAGGGATTCATTTCGGAGAAAAGATGAGTGAAGACCTCACATGGAAGGTTTCTGAGCTGGGCCATGCAGGATAGGTAAAGTACAGACATTCCAGTTGGAATATATATACCAAACCATTTTCAGCAGCCACTGTTGCAGAGAGGGATTTCACTTTCTTATGTTAAATATCTCCTATTTTTTTCCTACAAACTCGCCTGTTATGTTTCTATCTCTATTAAAATTACTAGCTCTTTCTCTTATTTTATTAACTTTATTGTGGCATTTTCATTTGTCTAGGTAACAAATCTAATTACCAAGAAAGTTATTAAATAAAGTTAAGACAGAAACATCTGCCTTTGAAGCCTGAAGTTTTGAGTTCTAATCTCAGGTTTTCTACATGATAATAACGTAAGTTTGGGCAGTCACAACATCCCTGAACTACAGTTTGCTGAATTCTAAAGTTAGTATCAGCTCCAAGTACTAAAGACCAAAATCCGGCTTACCTCATATATATTAGGAGACTATACCAAGAATCCATGGTCCTATAACATCTCAAAATAAAATGTGTGTGAAGGTGCCCTTTAAAACTATGCAATTTGAAAATAATAAAATTATTTTTATAATCCTTTCCTACGGAACACGTGAACATTTTTTAAGAAAGGAAGAACATAATGTATCAGTTTTAAAAATTAATACAATAAGCCATTATTCCTGGCTGATTCTAGTTCTGGGGCAGTGAAACTTCAAAATGAACTTGGGAAAACTGTGCCAGCATGCAAGGACATGCTGAAAGACTAATGACCTCATGTCAAGAGGACATGGAGGGATCTCTTCAAGAGATCCCCCAAATTTGGAGTAATCTGAGTATCCAAAGAATAATAACTGAAATGGATTGTAAACACTAAATAAAATCCTTCAGTCCATAGTGACATTTTTTTTTTAAAGAGCAAGAAAAAGGGGGGAAACTTATCAGTCACTTTTGCAGGGGATCATCGCGCACACAGAAAATATAAGCTTTACCCTATCTTTCTAGGAGAAACAAAGTTTCATCCCTAGCTGATGGAGATAAGTACTTTTTACAGAAGAATACCAACTAATAAATACAAATAGAATGATAAAATTAGAAGGGAAAAGCAACATTTTGAAACCTCTAATGGAATGTGATTCAGGCAAGGATCATTAATGGGTGAATCAGGTAAATATTCACTCAATACAAGGTGCTAAAGTACTACCCCCACAGATACTTAATAACTACAAAGAGAAAAACATAACTATACAAGGAGGACTTGGAGGTCACCACCTTTAAGTAATCATACTTATCATCAAAAGCACAACAACTTGATATTGTGTGCTTCCTGCTGCGATGCAACATGAAGTGCCATATATCACTATGAAGTCTGCTTACCAAAAATGAGTCTTATCAACCTTGACATCTAACTTCCTGTTATCAGAAATATAAGACTTAGTGGAATGACTTAAACAACATGAACAGACTACTAAACAAATACACAATGGGTGCTATTCTATAAGACAACTGGCATGGTCTCTACAAAAAGTCAGTCATTTAAAGAGTGGGAAAAAAAAGATGGGGAGGCCATTCCTCTAGATTGTAAGAGAGTAAAGACAATGAACCAGATTTGATATGTGCCCTCCCGACTCATTCCAATGCCTGCTCCCAGGTCTTCACATTTGCTTTCCACCCTGAGCAGCCCTAGCAACACCTTGTGCCTCTGGCCTGCTGTCCACATCTCATCCTCTCACCTCCTCATTTGGGGCTTTCCTGCAAAGCACAAAACCAAATACCATATGCCCTGCACCCACAAATCCACAACCCTGAAGTGCAGGGGAATTCTTGCTCACTAGAAGCCAGTAGATAAATTCTTGCCCTTTCCCTCCTCGGATGCAGTATATATGGCTTCTCATGGATGCAATACCCAGGATCCAGCAATCAGTCTCACTTAGTGGCAGGAAGCATTCCTGTATTAGTTTCCCCTTATTTCCAGCTTATTCAACTTTTCCCTCACTTGTGCTTCCTAGCAGTGAATGAACTCCCTAAATAAAGTACATAATAGCACATTAGCCCTCTGCCTCAAGTTCTGTTAGTAGGGAAATCCAGATAATAGCAGAGACTTAATGTTCAAATGCAGTACATGAATCTTAACTGGATTCTGACTTTTTTAAAAGTCCTAAAAGATAGATCAGAAATGACTGCATGGATTGGAGAGAAAATTTAATAATTATTAACTTTCTTAGGTGTGATAATAGTTCTAAGGTTACACAGGAGAATGTCTGACTATTCTTACTCATAGGAGATATGTGCTAAAGTTTTTACAGTTTAAGTGCATGATGTCTGCGCCTGATTTTCAAATAGTTTCCCCAAATACACATATAGAGAAAAGGCAAATACTAAAAAATATTAGTAACTGTTGACTCTATATGGATGTTTGTTGGTCTATTCTTCCAATTTTACTGTACTTGGAAATGTTTTATGATAAAAAGAAAAAAATATAATCACCTTTAGCCTATTACTCAACTATAATATGGAAAGAACCACAGTTCTCACTTCATTCAAAAAACATTTACTGAACAACTACTACGTGCAAATACTAATATATTTCAGTAAATAAGGCAGTCCCTAACTTCAGGTACTTACACTCAGGTAGAGAGACTAAAATACATACAAAATAATGTACATTGGAGCATTTAATTACGACAGTAATGAATACTATCAAGTAGAGGTAGAAAGTGCTATAATAGGAGCTCTGGCAATCTGAGAGGTAAAAGAAGCCTTCTATCAGGAAGTGACCTTGTATTGATCCTTGACTCTCTTGTAGTGATCTCTGACTCTTACAACCCGTTTCCAAACTGTCCTCGAATCCTTGAGATCTACACTCAAAATATCTCATAATTCAGCCGTTTAGCACCTCCATTATCACACTTTGGTTCAAGCCTATATCCATCCTTAACTGGACTACTTAAACAGATTCCTAACAGGTCTCCTGCTTCTACCCTTACTACAGTATATTTTCAACAAAATAGCCTGAATGATCCTTTTAAAGGTTAGGTTAAATGATGTCACTCCTCTGCTCCAAAACTGCAAAAGCTTCACAAGATCTGCCCCCGTCTTACCCTCTGACCTCATCTCCCATTACTCTCTCCCTTTCTCACTCTGCTCTAGCCATACTGGCCATCTTGCTATTTCTCATATATTCTAGCCTTCTTCTTGCCTTAGTCTTTGCAGTGGTTATCCCCCAAATAGCTGCATCAACTTCCAATTCTTTGTACAAGTATCACTTCAACAAGGCCCATCATAAATACCCTACTTAAAACTGCAAAGCACACCCCCCATCTGGCATCCCTGCTCCCCTTAATCTGCTCTACCTTTTTTCCTCTCACATCACTTATCACCTTCTAACACACTAGATAAATGCATGATATACAATATGTGCTCAGTATTTGACATTTAAAATAAAATGCTAAAAATGAGCAGGAGTTGGCAAAAGAAATAAGAATCTTCTCGCAGAGGGAACATTATGTGGGGACCCCAAGCTAAGAGGAACCAGTGACCAAAGAAGGAAAGCACTCTAAAAGATGAGTGGAGAAACAGGCAGTGGCCAAATAACTCAGGATTTCTGAGTCTCATGAGGGATTTCCTACTTCACTCTGAGAGAAATGGAAAACCAATGAAAGGTAATAACATAATTTGCATTTTATAAAGATAATCTTGGAAGCAAACTGGCCATAAATTCAAAAGGGGAAAGTGTGAATGCAGACAGGCCAAAAATCTAGGCAAAAAATCAGGGTGGTTTAGACTAGAGTGGTAAGAATGGAGACACAGTGGAATGCTGATTCATGTGAAATTTTGCAAACTGCAGCACAAATTAGATGTAAACGTGAAAAGCAAAATAAAAGCTTCTGACAATATAGTAGAGTATCTTTATCACCTAGGAGTTGGAAAACACTTCAGTAGGCACAAAAAGCATTAAACACAAATTGGACTATATTAAATTTAAGAAATCTTGATCATTAAAAGACTTCACTAAGAAAAGCATGCTTCAGAGTGGGAAAAAATATACATTACACATATACCTGACAAAAGAATCATATCCAGATAGAGACCTCCTACAAATCAATAAGACAGAAGACGTAAAGCAACAAAAAAAGTGTTAAAAACTTGGACACTTCAAAAAGATAGCAAAATGAACAATAAATATATGAAATGGTATTTGTTAATTGTTAATCTTGTTAATGATAAGTACAAATACAACAATATGAAGTACCAGTACACACCTAATGGAATGGTTGAAATTATTAATAAAAAGACTGACAATAACAAGTGTTCACAATTATGCGAAACAAATGAAACTTGCACATACTGGTGGTAATTATAAAAACAGGCATAATCACTCTGCAAAACAGTTTCCATTATGTTCTAAAACTAAATGTATCATTTTCATAATTGGGTATATACCCAACAGAAATGCATACACAGGTGCCCAAAAAACATACACACTCAGTTCTGCTATAATGTTGTTCTGAAAATGCAAATTTGTTCCAACACAACTGATATATTAGGAAACAGTATGAACAAAGCACAAATTTCATGTTTGCTTATGCTCAATCATATCTATGAGAAACACTAGGTAAGGGCAGAAAACTGAACCCCGAAGAAATGAGCCACATAGGAATACATAAAATGCACATATTTCAAAGCTTTAGTTTGAGTGTTACGAGTCACACTCATCCATATCTGGTGTTATAACTTTTCATCCACTTTCAGATAATTTTCCCTGCCAGCACTTCACAGTAACTCACAAGTTGCAACCCGAACACACACTCCCATAGCAAACAAGATTTTTTTCAAGGTAAAATGTCATATTTATTGTAATATTATGCATTTCTTAGTCACTTAACATGTGTGAAACTGTGCTGCCATTTCTATTAGGTTCTTACCTTTTTTAAATGTAGCACTCACCAAGTTTTAAGTTTTGAGTCCCCTACTTTCTCAAGACATAAGCCCTGTGGTTTTCACTGCACACCTTTGCATAGTATGATGATTTTTAAGAACTTAAATATTATACTATGGCAGAAATAACTGTAAAAGAATATTCAAAGCAGCACTAACCCAAAACTGGAAACAAGTAAAATATCCACCATCAATAGAATGGATAAATATAGTGTGGTGTATCATACAATGGAATATTATACAGCAGTAATAATGAAAAAACTTCAAATCATGGAAGAAATTCACAAATGTAAGAAAAAAGCTAGACACAAGAAGCTAGAGTACATACTGTATAAATGTGTTAATATAGTTTTAAAAGAGGCAAAAAACACCAACACAATGGTGTTAGAAATCAGGATGGTCCTTTGAGGAAAAGGGATTAGGTAGTGAATAGGAAAGGTACAAGGGAGATTTTGGGGGTATTGGTACTTTTTTTTTTAATTGAGATTTAATGGACATACCACAAAATTCACCAAATTATAAGGTGTACTATTCACTGGTTTTTAGTATATTCACAGAGTTGTGCAACGATCATCACTATCTAATTACAGAATCCGTTAGCAGTCATTTCATTTTTTTCCCATGGCCTGATGTATTCACAATGCAGTAATTCATCAAGCTGTACATTTATAATTTGTGGACCTTTATATATGAATATTACAAAGAACTTCAATAAATTTTTTAAAGTTAGTATTTAGAGGACTTCAGATTAAACCGTGCAGGCTGAATATACACTTCAACTGTCTCCTAACTCTACTTAAATTAAAGCAGATGGATTACTTTAAAGCATTAAATACAAGGTCAAAGAGAAGGGGAAAAGAGATATCCTCCCTATACCACTGAGTCAGATAATTTCCCTCCCATAAAGATGAACTCAGAAGGAGTTCCATCAGTCCCCATCTGATACAGGAGACCTAGAGATAGCAGGGACAACTGAAAACGAGAGTACGTTACTGAAAGCGGGTATTCTTAACCTACCTAAATTAATACTTTCTTTTTTCACAGAATCATACTATATCTTCTGATCTGCAACCTGCTTTCAATCATTTAATAACATACAGTAGATATAGAGACTATATTTTTATGCCTGCTATTTTATATTACATTAAGTGGCTGTATGATATTATGTTTATCCAGTTTCTTACTGATAATCATTTAGATTGTTTTGGTTTTTATTAATATTACAAATAATACTGCAATGAGCAGGCATATATTTTTTAATATATATTAATAATTTATGAGAGTACATCTGTGACATATACTGGATCAAAGGATATGAATATATACTGTCAGGCTGTCTTTCAAAACTGCTGCACCACTGTATTCTCCTACCAACAGAATAAGAGTTTCTGCTTCCTCACGTTTAATTAATCTTTGACAATCAAGTTAGTTAAAAATATTCTGTCAATTTAATTTGCATTTTTTAAAGTTACATTGAACATCTCTTCATAGGCTTATTGGCCCATTTGTATTTCTTTTTCTCCAAACTGCCCGTTCATGTCCTTTGGTCACTACCCTATTGAATTTGGCTTTTTCCTTCTTATTGATCGGTAAGAGGTTTCTTGAGTTAAAAGGGTTAGAAATTAGTTCCTTTTTATAAATGTGACAAATTTTTTTCCCAGTGTAACATTTCTTATTTGTTCATTGTATCTTTTAAGATACAGAAATTCTATAATCAAAGTTCAAACAAACTTTGTAAAATCCACAAAGAAATTCTACAGTCAGTATTCTTAACCTTTTCTTTGAATTTTTCAAGGTTTTCTTTGTTGTGCTCAGAAAAGCTTTCCCTCTATCCAAAAAAGACTGAAAAGTTTATTTTTATGGTTTCATTTCTTTTTAACCTTTTGATCCATTTGAAACGTACTGTATCATCAGGAATAGGACTGCCACAGACTAAATGTTTGTGTCCCCCTCCAAATTCACAGGTTGAAATTCTAACCCCCAACGTGACAGTATTGGAGTGGCCAAAAAGTTCCTTCGGTTATAAGTAAAAATGAAAGACATATTTTTCATTTTCACCAAGAATTTTATTGAACAATGTACTCACTGTTTTGTTCCACTACCTTCTGCCATTTTTCAGGCAACTTCATAATTCCATCTTCCTAAAACATTTTATCTTTTTGAGCAAAGAACTCTTCCAGGTGCCTTTTACAGTCTTCCAGGGAACTGAAGTTTTTTCCATTAAGGGAATTTTGTAAAGACTGAAATAAATGGAAATCCTAAGGTGCAATGCCTGGTGAATACGGCAGATGAATCAGATCTTCCCAGCCAAGCTGTAACAATTTTTGCCTGGTCATCAAAGAAACATGCGGTCACCCTGATGGAAGATTATGCGTTTTCTGTTGACTAATTCCGGAAGCTTTTAATCGAGTGCTGCTTTCAGTTAGTCTAATTGGGAGCAGTACTTGTTGGAATTAAACGTTTGGTTTTCCAGAAGGACCTCATAATAGAGGACTCCCTTCCAATCCCACCATATACACTACATCACCTCCTTTGCATGAAGACCAGCCTTTGGTGTGGTTGGTGGCGGTTCATTTTGCTTGCCCCACCATCTCTTTCGTTCCACATTATTGTACAGTATCCACTTTTCATTGCCCGTCACAATTTGTTTTAAAAATGGAACGTTTCATTACGTTTAAATAGAGAATCACATGCAGGAACACTGTTAAGAAGGTTTTTTTCACTTAACTTACGTGCAACCCAAACATCAAAGCAATGAACATAACCAAGCTGGTGCAAATGATTTTCAACGCTTCATTTGGATATTTTGAGTATATCAGCTATCTCCTGTGTGGTATAATGTTGATTGTTCTCACTTAATGTCTCAATTTGATGACTATCAACTTCAACTAGTCTACCCGACTGTGAAGAACTGTCCAGCGAGAAATCTCTAGCACAGAACTTTGCAAATTACTTTTGACACATTCAATTAGTCACAGCACCTTCTCCATATACTGCACAAATCTTTTTTTGTGTTTCAGTTGTGTTTTTACCTTTCTTGAAATAATAAAGCATAATATGCCAAAAATGTTGCTTTTTTCTTCCATCTTCAATATTAAAATGGCTACACAAAAATTCACCAATTCTGATAAGTTTTTTTTAAATGTACGCTGATATGACAGCTGTCACAATACAATCTAACAAAATTTTTTTCAAATGAAGTTAAAGGCAACTAAGCACTAATAGAGCCATCTTACAGACAAAACTGAGTGAACTTTTTGGCCAACCCAATATTAAGAAATGGGGCCTTTGGGAAGTGATTAGGTCTTGAGAGTGGAGCTTTTGTGAATGGCATTAATGCCTTTATAAAAGAGACCCCAGAAAGCTTCCTCACACCTTCCTCAATGATAAGGACATAGCAAGAAGATGGCCATCAATGAACCAGGAAGTGAGATCTCACTAGACAGTGAATCTATTAGTGACCTGATCTTAGACTTCCCAGCCTCCAGAACTGTGAGGAATAAATCTGTGTTGTTTATAAGCCACTTAGTCTATGGTATTCTGTTATAGCAGCCCCAAAGAACTAAGATAGAATAGTGCATCCTTCTTTGTTGGAATTTCTCCTTAAATCAAACAATTTCTCCTACTCTTGCATTTTGCTTCCTTTCATATATTCTTCTTTACAATCTCTAAAAGTAATTGTTCTTATTTTAGAATAGATTTGTTTTTATAAAAATGACACATGCTCATTATTTTTAAAAAGTAACAGAGAAGTACTAAACAAAACAAAATCCCCATTACCCACAATCATTAATATTAAGCAAACATATGCAAACGTCTCACTAGACATATGTTCAAAGTAAAAGACATACCAAAACCAAAAAAAGTTATAACTAAATGGAATACTAATTATGTCACTTTAAAATTAAATGGTATTGGGTTCCCTGGTGGCGCAGTGGTTGAGAGTCCACCTGCCGATGCAGGGGACACGGGTTCGTGCCCTGGTCCGGGAAGATCCCACATGCCGCGGAGCGGCTGGGCCCGTGAGCCATGGCCGCTGAGCCTGTGCGTCCGGAGCCTGTGCTCCGCAACAGGAGAGGCCACAACAATGAGAGGCCCACGTACCACACACACACACACAAAAATGGTATTAATTTCCATTTTACTACATCAGAAGAAATAGAAGAAACACAGTCACAAGGTCACATATTAACTGACAAATGGGAATCTGGCAAGAGTTAGATCAGTTACCAACTGTTAAAAAAAAAAAAAAAGACAAGAAAGAAAAGTGGATAGATGCTTTACAAGACAAAGATTTTTACTTTAAGAGAATAAGAGAGGCAAGCCCTGGTGGAAATTGATCAATCTCAAATAACTTCTGCAACAATAACTCTCTTTAAGATAGTCCTGCAAAAGTGAACATAAAGTGAAAGAGACAAGATCATGTTGCACGCAATTTTGTCAGAAAAAGATTACCTTACTTTTTAATCCAAAAATTAGTGCACAGTGTAATAATAATCTAATTTTTTTGTACAAGACAAAATATTTTCATGATTTTAATTTTTTTCAAGTTATAGTCCAATAAAAACTTTTTTTGCATTTGTTTTGAGTCAGTGGATTCTCTTCAACTGTAAAACACTTGAGGTGAATTAAATTATCCAACTCTCTTTTCAGTCCCAAACACTGTGCCCCTAAGAGCTTAAAGCAGGAATTGAAATGAGAGATCAAGTTAAAGGTCACTTAGCCAAGTTTTCTGTCCAAATGAAGCATAAATGAATGGATAATAGAGGAACATACTTTCCTTCAAAAGAAATCAAATCTCCAAATATTCCAAGCTTTTTTTTTAAGTCTTATGACTGTCATCCACCAGTGTGTTTCAAAACTATTTGCATTTTCAGACTAACATCTTCAGGGTATCCTGTCCTCTCTGAAAAACAGTACTTCCCCTTAACTGACCTTAGCTCACAGATTTTTCTCTTTTTAAGAATCTAGGACTTGATGGATATATCCCCATGTTCCCTTTACTAAGTCCACCCATGAATGGGTACAGATTTCAAACATTACTACAGCATCTTCCATGCAACAAGCCCTAAACAACATTTTGTAACCATACTCCCTTCTCCTCCACATTCCTAATTAATAAGATCTGATATTTCAGTCTGAAAGGTCTTATTCTCCTCTTAATTTTAGATACCTTTATTATGTCCATAATATACCTTTCAGGACATGCAGAAACCAGCAATGCAAAAAGCATTCTAGGTACCAGTGCCTCATAATTTTATAAAAGTTGAAATGTTTCCAATACCATTCTTAACGGAATTCAATACACAGTTGATCTTTCAGACTGAAATCTATATGGAAATTAACTTGCAGCTTGCAGAACTGTCCACTTATTTAACCTTAAAGAACATTTACTGGTTACAATGATCAGGCCATTATCTAAACAATCACCTATAAAAACAGACAACTCAACTTCAAGAACTCTATGCTTTATAATCATAGCTGAGCATCATAAATCAGACAATAGAAAAATAATTAAGTTATTAAATAAGAAGCCAATTCCCTTAAAATTTAACATGTTTCTTAAAATTTTTTAACCTAGGACCACAGTAAATGTGAAATAGAAACTGTATTACTGATTAACATTTTAAAAATCTATCTGAAATGGACTAACATAAGTGCAAATGATATATCAATTAAAGGGAATGGAAACTGAAACTATCTAAGAGAAAATGATGATGAAAATAAGAGAAGAGAAAAATAAAGATACATAGGCAATACAACACTACATTCTCTAACCAGAGAAAAATACAAGGATATACTATGATTAGTAAAGAGAACTGTGAAATGGGTATTAAGATGCCTAAAATCCAAAGGTAAACTTGCCCAAATTAGCCAAATAAGCTGGGTCAAGTCATTCCTTTTCTTCTGGATCTCAGTTTCCTCATCTTTAAGATGAAGGGGAGGGATCAAATGTTCTCTGATTCTTCCTGCTCTAAAATTCTACAGTTCTATGTTATTTAATATAAGAGAAAACTGAGAATCTGTTTCATTACCAAAGGGCTGTCTGGTTGCTGCCTACCACTACTCTTCCCTGATTCAAAGTCAGTCTGACAACCACCTTCAAATGACTAATGTTCCTCAGACAGAACCTCATTACAAAATGCTTCATATCTCTGTTATGTCATATCTACCAGCAACAGTAGATCACAACAAAAAAAGAACATTACTAAAACAGTTATGAAAACTCAAAGAAATAATTAGCTACAAAAAAAATAGAGAAACCAATGCTGTCCTTAAGATTTCTTGATCAGTCTCTAGTGAGATTTAAAAATGCAATCCTTCAAGCCAATAAACAGAGAATCTGTGTAGCAACCGCTTTCTGAGAAAAAATACCAGAGCAAAACCATCTTTTCAAAGTAGTTTCCATCTAATTATTACACAGATGGGGCCTCACTAAGGTCTAGCGTGCAAAGTAATTTTTAATAAAGTAATATACTTTAAGTAATATTAATAAGCCTGAAGCATTGATAATACTAAGTAAGACTTAAGTAGTACTTTAATAGTCAAGTATTTCAGACCTTGAACCATTCACAACATTTTAAGACAGGGGTACCAGAAATTCTGAGCTTATCCTTTCAATAGTATTTTTAATCCCATCCTTTTTATTCTATTATAAATGATACTTCCACAAAATATCCATTTTAATAAAATGAGAAAACTTAGGAGCCCCAATTAATTGATCACTGAAAAACAGCTTAAGGAAAAGTTTTTTTATCTTACCTCTACACTAGGGCTAAGGCTACTTGGTAGTGTTTCTGAAGTCACAGTAGTGCTTGGAAGGCTGGAAATTTCCCAAGTATTCACAGGCTGCACTGGTTCAGACTGCTTTGAACGATCTATACATTTTGGATTATCCAGTAAGGTCACTTCATAAAATTCTTGAATATCTAGATGTGAGGAAAGGAAAAGAAAAATTCAAAAGTATTTAAATTTTCTAATTAAACTATGTATTGCTGAAACAACGTAACTCAAAAGCAAAATTTTTACTCTAGATTAGTAAAATAAATCCAAACTTATAATGTACTTATACAGTGAATATTTTCTCATTTTATTATGTCACACATCAGAACCTGCAGGGCACAGTGTTAAAGTCATAGGCTTTTTATACTTCGAAGTCAGTGCTGAGTTCAAATCCCTATTCCATCATCAATTAGCTACATGTATAGGCAAGTTACTTAATCTCTGATAACTTGCTTCTTATCACTGTGAATTGTTTCAAGTATTCAGTGCAATACATGTAAAGTGCACACGGGCACACACTCGGCTCCTAACAGATAGTAGTTAATACTATTATTGTGAATTCTGCAGACATAAGTCATCACTGATATTTTATGTTTTTGTATCACCAATATCCAGGCTGGGAATGTAAACCCCTCAAGTGGTTTCAACTGCCCTTGTAACCAAAGTAAAACAAAAGAAGAATAATACATTAAAATAAAATCAAAGAACCAGGAAGTATTTTTTAGATAGCCTCGAATTTGAATATTTGAAATAGTAAGTTAAAATATTTTGTTATTTTAGAAATAATCAGTTAAAAGTATGACAAAACTCTGAAAGAAATGATAAATGTACTTATAGCAACACAGGATAATTTGGAAGATCAAGTTACTCTGCTATCAGCTGGAAATATATGAACTTAGTATATTAACACTGGTTATTCATGCTGCTCAGAAGCTCTGAGTGGTAGTTATATCATGTTTAACTACCCCACTACTAGTTTTTTATCCACCTCCTGGTATAATTTTGAGTTGATTTTTTTTAAAGGAGGGAAATTATTATTTAGCAGTAAAGATGGGGTATTATCTTGTATAGAATCAAATAAAATAACTGTAAATAATATTTAGAAAGAATAACTTTTATTTCTTGTTTTCTCAATATGATTAAAAGATTAGTATCTCCCTTAAAAAACAACATCAGGGGCTTCCCTAGTGTCACAGTGGTTGAGAGTCCGCCTGCCGATTCAGGGGACACGGGTTCGTGCCCCGGTCCAGGAAGATCCCACATGCCCTGGAGTGGCTGGGCCCGTGAGCCATGGCCACTGAGCCTGCGCGTCTGGAGCCTGTGCTCTGCAATGGGAGAGGCCACAACAGTGAGAGGCCCGCGTACCACAAAAAAAAAAAAACAAAAAAAAACCATCAGAAGATACTAGAGACAAAGTAACTCCCTTTTTAGTTTTGATAACCAGTGGAATTGTAGAACTTTCTAGATAAAAGGCTAATAAAAACTCAGGTCTGACAGTGAGAATAATATCGGCCTACTTCACAGGATGTTAATACTGCTGCAGAAAATTGTATGTGAAAGCATTTTATAAACCATGAATCACTATATAAAACTGTTCACATAACCATCATGGAAAAAATTTAAAACTCAAATTCAGAGCATTAGCTACAAATGGTTCTTACCAAACAAAAACTGTTTAACCTAAATCAAGTCTTTAGAACCAACTTCTAGTTCAGAGGGAATACAAGGGACAGAGGAACAAGTTAAATGACACCAGAAAAGAAATCAACAAAACTGATTCAGAGGGAGACATTCTACAAGACAAATGGCCTGGTATCTTGAGAAAGCAATGTCACGAAAGGGAAAATAAATTGTTTGAAAGTAAGAATTTCTGTATAAAAGAAACAAAAAAAACACACCAACTAACTGCAACGTCAGAGCCTTAACTGGTGTGTGTGTGTGTGTGTGTGTGTGTGTGTGTGTGTGTCTGTTTGTTTGGGGAAGGCTGGGGAGGGGGGACAAACTATAAAAGTCATTGTGACAAGAACAGGGAAACTTAAATATAGACTATCTTCCAGAAAATATTAGGGGAAAAATTTTTTTTCTAGAAGATATATATGTGTGTGAGAGTATGTATATATTTATGTAGCAGGACATGTATTTCTATATATATAAGAGGTATATTTTTTATATATGTAGGAGATAAATATTTGTAGATCTATCTACCTACCTGTCTATAGAGATCTCCTACCCCCCAAATCAAACAAACAAAAAACAGAGCTCCTAGTACAGTATTATGCCTCCCAAGAGCACTAAATCAGTGTTGATCAATTGGTTAGTTACCAGTCTCAATATAAATAGCCCACATCACTACATAAAATTTTTATTATATTATCCAATACTGTAAGTCAAGTTCCAAATCTTAAATTTCTATGCGACCTTTCGTTCTATAATTAGCAGAAACACTGATATATTGTCCTTTAATAACATCTCTTAAAATTTTAGGCCAGTGCTGTCCAAAATAACTATCTGCAGTGATAAATGTTCTATAGCTATACTGTCCAATATGGTAGCCACTAGTTATATATGCCTCTTGAGCATTTAAAATGTGACTAGTGTGACTGAGGAACTGAATTTATTATTTTATTTAGGTTTAATTAATTTAGGTACCTACTATGGTAGAGGACAACAGAGATCTAGACTAATATAATTCAGAGTAACACTTTACTATCTAGTATGGTCAAGGAATAAAGTGTTCCCTACACTTTATTATGAATTTTTCAAAAGTTCACTTGCAACTTGCTACTACTAATTGAAATACCTCATTTCTAGGTCTTACATTAATCTATCAAACAGTCCTTTCTAATTTGCTGTATATGAGCTCCTACGGACTAGAGAACCAAATATCCACATTATTAACTATATCACATTTAAGAAAAAACAAGCTGAGTAAACACCCACTAGGATGGTTATTATCAACAAAGCAGTAAATAACAAGTGTCAATAAGGATACGGAGAAATTAAACCCTCGTGCATTGCCGGTAGGAATATAAAATGATGCAGCCACGTTGAAAACGGTATGGTGGTTTCGCAAAATATTAAAACACAGACTCACCATTTGATCCAGCAATTCCACTTCTGGGTATATTCCCAAAAGAATTGAAAGGACTCAAATAGATATTTATATACCCATGTTCATAGCAGCATTATTCACAATATCCAAAAGGTGAAAACAACCCAAATGTTCAACAACAGATGAATGATTAATAAACAAAATGTGCTATATACAAACAATGTAATATTATTCAGTCTTTAAAAGCAATGAAATTCTGATACAATCTACAACATGGATGGATGAATCTTGAAGACATGATGCTAAGTGGAGTAAGCCAAACACAAAAAGACAAATATTGTATGATTCCACTTATATGAGGTACCTAGAATAGTCAAATTCATAGAGACAGAAAGAGAAGTTATTCCCAGGGACTGGGATAAGAAGAGAATGGGGAGTTACTGTTTAATGGGTAAAGAAATTCAATTTGAGATGGTGAAAAAGTTCCAGAGATGAACAGTGGTGATAGCTACTGAATGTGAATGTACTTAATGCCACTGAACTACACACTTATTTTAAAAATGGTAAATTTTATGCTATATATATTTTATCACAATTTAAAAAATGAGCTGAATTGAGAGTCTAGGGGAGTTTAAATAAGTAAAGTGCATGGGATACAATATGTGGTTTTATAATATTTTAGCTATTTAGATATCTGTTTCTTACTAGGGTCAAGATAACTGATATTGCCAGATAAGACCCAACTTAAAAAGAGATTAGTTACCATACTTGGCTAACTAAAACTATAAGCAAAAGTACTGAAATATTTGTTAACATATGTACAGTGTGGTGACATTTCTGATGACAGTCTGTCACAGTAGTTATCACTTTCCTTAAAAAAATGTATTTATATGCACACACACACATCTTTAATCTTAACCCATATTCCACCTCGACTAACATTCCAAAGTTTATACACTTTATTTCATTTGACCACCACATTTCTTCATCTTTAGGGTGTCCCGAGACAATGGAGGTGAGCAACATAATAACACTCCTTCAGAAACTATTTCTCAATTACAATTCCTTCAGTTGTATCAGTGAAGCTTTTTCAAAGGTGCATCCAATCAAAAAAGGCACCCTCTGGAAAAACTGCACAGAGATTGAGCTTTTCTTAGTAGTCCCAAGTATTAATATTTTATATTTCCCATGCAGTCCCTGTTCTTTATAGTTAATCAACATTTTATATGTCAGAAGTGAATTATTATAACTGTTCATAACTATAAAGATTTAGAAAAAAGGTTAGATTATCATTATGACAAGATTAGCATTTCTACAAAGTAACATTCTAGAATTCAAAGTATTATCTTCTACTTTTTCTTTAGTTTTCTAAACTCAGGAGTATAACATGGAGTACCATAAGATATCTAGTCTAAAGTAAAACAGAAGTTACTATACAAATATAAGACAAAAACAAACATGGTAAATTCTAGTATAATCCCAATCTCTCCTATTTCCTAAAAGTCTGTTCAACATGCCAATGTCTGAAAATCCAAGTTATTCTCAAAAGACCAACTTCATGAAAATAAAGAATTAAATTAATGAGCTTACTCTGAACACTTAAGACATTCAGCCAAAAAATATTAATGGAGTGAGGGACTTCCCGGTGGCTCAGTGGTCAAGAATCCACCTGCCAATGCAGGGGACACGGGTTTGATCCCTGGTCCAGGAAGATCCCACATGCCGTGGAGAAGCCCGTGAGCCACAACTACTGAGCCTGTGCTCTAGAACCCACGAGCCACAACTACTGAGCCCACGTGCCACAACTACTGAAGCCCACATACCTAGAGCCTGTGGCTCTGCAACAAGAGAAGCCACCGCAATGAAAAGCCTGTGCACCACAAAGAAGAGTAGCCCCCGCTCACTGCAACTAGAGAAAAGCCCATGAGCAGCAACAAAGACCCAACACAGCCAAAAATAAATTAATTAATTTAAAACTATATATATTAATGGAGTGAATACCTTCTGGAAGAGAAATAAGAGAATTAAAATATGAGATACAACCATAATGCCTTTGGGAGATTGAGATAACTGAGGAAAAAAATTATACAACACCTAAAGTTTTCCAATTTAAAGCACCTAAAAAGGCAGAATTCTATAAAAGTTTGACAGCTATATTTTAAATCATAGTAAATCAAAGTGTAAAGAAAATGAGAGAATGCAGTTAAAATGATTGTCATTAAATAGACAAGAGTGATCCCATACTCATCCAAAAATACATACAGCTCACCCAGATATATACCAGACATATAATTTAAATGTCTGATAAATTTTTATCACCCTGAAAAAAATTATTTACTTTGAAAATAATGATGCACTAAAGCAAGCAAGAAGAGAAAACAAGAAAATGCAGGAATGTTAAAACATGCGTTAGAGGGAAACTACCCTTTAGTTGACTCCCAGTTGAAAATATTAATTTTGTCGAGCCTACAGATCAGTATTATCACAGTCTAGTCCTCATTTTCCATTTATAGTCTGCAAGTGCTTTCACTGTTTTGGACTAAATTGGGTACCCACAAGTGCAGTTCCTGAACAAAGATCTAAATTATAAGGTCACAAAGCTATAACACGTACAATAGAAAAATTCTCAAAAATTAAACTTAAACACAACTAATTAGGCCAACAGAACTCAGAAGAATCATTCCTATTACAAAAAAGTTTTTATTTGGAAATCCCTAAGATTACATGTATTTCATAAGTCTCCAAATCTAAGTAAAAATTTCTTTATTATTTTCTTGCTAAAATTCAAAGTTTGCAAACACTAGGAGTAAGGGAAGTACAGAATTCCAGAAATTCCCTCAAAGGAAGTTGAGAAAAAGTTTTCTAGCTTTTAGTGATAACTTACATCATCCTAAACAGAGAAACTCACAAACCATAAAACATTTCTCAAACTAAAGAAATAAGGCAGTACTAACTCAGGATCAGAATAGGAAGTCTAAACACAGGCTCAAGAATGTGTAATAATTTAATATAATATAGGTAATATCTCTAATCTATGAGTAATATTTTAGTTAATGGAAAAAATATTAAGACCTTAACAGACACCTCAGCAAAGAAGATATACAGACAGCCAATAAGCATATGGAAAGATGCTCCACCATATATCATCAGGGAAATGCACATTAAAACAAAAAGATCCCACTACACATCTATTAGAAAGGCCAAAATACAGAACACTGACAACAACAAATGCTGGCAAAAATATGAAACAATGGGAACTCTCATTCACCGCTGGTGGGGATGCAAAATGATACAGCCACTTTGGAAAGCTATTTGGTGGTTTTTTACAAAACTAAACATACTCATCATACAATCCAGCAGTCATGTTCCTCAGTATTTACCCAAATGAGTTGAAAACTTATGTCCACACAAAAACCTGCACACAGATGTTTACAGCAGCTTTATTCATAAATGCCAAAAGTTGGAAGCAACCCAGATATTCGATAGGTGAATGAATAAACTGCAGTACATCCAGACAACAGAATATTATTCACACTCAAAAACAAAAACAAAAATTAAAAAACAAAAACTATGAATCCATAAAAATATGTGGAGGAACCTTAAGTGCATATTACTAAGTGAAAGAGGCCAACATGAAAAGGCTACATGCCGTGTGATTCCAACCATATGACATTCTGGAAAAGGCAGAACTATGGAGACAGTAAAAAGATTAGTGATTGCCAGGGGCTGGAGGTAGAAGAGACATGAATAGGCAGAGTACAAAGGATTTTTAGCACAGTAAAACTATTCTGTATAGCGTGGTGGATATATACAAATATAAATCTATAACGGTAGACATATGTCATGATACATTTGTCCAAACCTATAGAATGTACAACCCCAAGGGTGAATACTAAGGTAAAACTATAGACTTTGGGTGATAATGATATGCTCATATAGGTTCATCAATTGTGACAAATGCACCAATCTGGTGGAGATGCTGATAATAAGACAGTCTATGTATGTGTGGGGACAGGGGGTATATGGGAAATCTCTGTACCTTCCTTTCAATTTTGCTGTGAATCTGTAACTGTTCTAAAGAATAAAGTCTTTAAAAACTTAATTTGGAACAGATATGAGCTATCAAGTCATGAAAAGACATGGAGAAACCTTAAATGCATATTGCTAAGTGAAAGAAACAATCTGAAAAGGGCACACACTTGTGATTCCAACTATATAACATTCTGGAAAAGGCAAAACTACAGAGACAATAAAAAGATCACTGGTTGCCAGGGAATTGGGAGGAGGGAGAAAGAGATGAACAGGTGGAGCAAGAGACAGCAGAAAGATCAGTGGTTGCCAGGGGTTTGGGGGTAGGGAGGGAAGGTTCGAATATGTGGAACACAGATTTTTAGGGGAGTGTAACTATTCTGTATGATACTGTAATAGTGGATACATTTGTCAAAGCAACAAATGTATATGTCAAGTTTATCGATGTATAATGCAAAGAGTGAACCCTAGTAAACTATGGACTTTAGTTAATAACAATATATTAATACTGGCTTATCAACTGTAACAAATATACCACACTAATGAAGACATCAATAAGAGAAGAAACAGGAGTGTGGGGTGGTAAGGATATGGGAACTCTCTGCTTTCCACTCAAGTTTCTGTAAACCTGAAACTGCTGAAAAAGTTAAAAGTCTAATAATTTTTTTAAATGTTTAAGGGAGCATAATAATGAATTTATATTACAAAAACAAGCAATCTCATACTGTATTTCAAAATAATTTCCAAATGTATTAAGGATTTAAATGTTAAAAAAAGAAGCCATGACAGAATTTGAATATAGTAAAGACTTTTTATAATCTCAGGGATAGGAAAGGCTTTCTAAGCATAATACCAAGGGTAAAAGCACAACAAAATTGATAAATCTAAGCATATATAAATGTGTTTTTTAAATTAAATTTTAAAAACAAATGACAAACAATGGAAGCTATTTGCAACTTGCAAGGCAGACAGAATTGGTATCTCTAATGTAGATTTTATACCTCTAAGAAAAAAATGAAAAAAAGAAGTAAGGATTAAAATATTTGACAAATTGAATCTAGTTTCCTCATATTTTTCTAACTATAACACTTATATAAATGGTGATTATTGATATGTGTTTCATTTTTATGTATTTTATTAATTTGTTTTTGTTATTAAACTCATAAAACAAACAAACAAACAAAAAGTGGTTGGAGGGGCAAATGACATGAACAAATAATTCATAGAAATTAAAATAAACAACGATGTAAGAAAATTGTTACATCGTTGGCTATTTATTTATTCAAAGAAATACATAATAAAACATCAAAATGACTGAAGGTGTATTCCACATATCAGAATAGAAAATATTAAAAGGATAGATAATACTGCATAGCTTAAGGTATAGTAAATTAGTCATTCTTCCACATAATATCTAAAAAATTAAATTGATATAACATTTCTGACAGTAATTTTAAAAACTGCATCAAAAGCCTTTTTAAATTGCACATCCCCTTTTACTAAGCAATTCAATTCTAGGAACTTACCCAAAGGACATCATCAAGGATGCAGAACAAAGAGGCATATACAAATGCAATGTTGTTTATAATTCAGAAAAATTATATACCTAAATGCTCCTAGGAAATCATTAATAAAACTACAATAAATCTATACAGTGAAATACAGTCTTTAAATGGTACAAATCCATTGATACGGAAAGGTAATGATAAATTTTGTGGGATAAAAATAGTTAAAATGTATAGCACAGAGAAGTCACACTGTATACACTTAAGCAAATTCAACCATAGCACCCCTTTCCACCAAAAAAAGGGCAATTCTACCTATCAGTCCACCTTGTAAGTAAATGTCAGCAAATAAAAAATGAGAAGGGAGGAGACTGTTCCCTCAGGTAGTCTCCATTTTCATAGCATCTCTCTATATCTCACTGTGCTGAATGTGATTCTAGAATTATGTGCTTTTAATACAAGAGGTCACTTAAACACAAGCCAACTACTTCATCTGTTGATCAACTGAAGAAACAATGATTTCAGGACTTCCCTGGTGGTCCAGTGGTTAAGAATTCGCCTTCCCATGCAGGGGACGTGGGATGGATCCCTGGTCGGGGAGCTAAGAACCCACATGCAGCGGGGCAACTAAGCCCGTGCACCACAATTCCGGAGCACGTGTGCCTCAACTAGAGAGAAGCCCGCACACCACAAACAAAAGATCACGCCTGCCGCGATGAAGACCTGACGGCAGCCAAAAAAAGATTTTTCTTGGCTGAAATCAATGATTTCTTTCCACTACAGGGAAAAACAACTGTATTGTAGTTAATGAGAGACAGTGTTAAACTCCTGAAGGATTTTTAAGGATAATTTTAATTTGATATTTTTCACTTTATACACTGATTTTAAGTATCAATTCCCACTGAATTGTAGAAACAATTATACTATGTTTTATTTGTGTAGGGAGTTTGTTTTGTAAAATGAAAGTGTGTATATATACATAAGAATAGCATTCTAGAAGGATATTCACCCTATGGAAGAAGTAGCAGGTGTTGGCATGATAATTTTCTTGCTTATAATATTTTATATAAAGTACATGTATCTGATCTTAAATGTTTATAAATTCCATTTTGGAGGGTTAGAGAGAAGGCAACTAGAAAACTAAAAAGCAATGAAATATAACCCTGCCATTTCAGAGGGAAAAATTTTATCAGTTAATTAACTAAAAGTACAATGTTTTTATAAACTAAAATACACAATAGTCAAACCTACTGAGGCACAGATACGCTGCTTTCATCTAAACCAACATGGATTTAAAAAGCCATTTTGACTCCCAAAGAAAAAACTATATAAAATTTTAAAGTATGTATTATAATTTGTTGTTTCACATACTAGAAAGAGAAAAAATGTCAAGCCAGTATCCAAAATAAATTATTCCAACACTTTAAATACTACATGACTAACAGCCACACGGTATTCCTTAAAACAAGGTATGTATCAAAAGGAAACAGAGCTTCTCAAAGAAATGGTTGATCCTAAGGCTGGGGCAGGATATACACAAGATGAACCTGGAACATCTTGTTATGCCAAAAAGTAAGAAAGTGCTAAAAAAAAAATGAGGGCATGTCATAAGAGCAAGCTTGAGAAGCCTCCTACTAGGCAAATCTGAGACAATCTGAACACCAAAATCATTAAGGATGGTAATAAATTATCCACCACTGAAAGAAATATGATAGTTAGGTAGCTAGCTAGGTAAGTAGCTAGATAGATAAATGGGAGAGGAGTGCTCTTAATTACAGTAAAATGCCAAGTGTTAGCTGGTAACTGTAGAAAAGTGCTGCTGTTAAAAATATATATATAATTATTCAACTGTCATTTTCAACATAGTAAAAACTGATTCAGGCAAGCATCATCAATGGATGCTAAGTCTAGATGGAAATTTTGCTGAAGAACAGGGTACATGCAAGGTGTTAAGTGTCTCCCCCACATATTGCTTATAAGTTGCAAAGGGGAAAAAAGTAACTACAGAGAAATCAGACAACACCTTAACTGGGTGATTAAAATTAACATTACCAATGAAAGGCAAAAGACACCATGTACCTCTGCATGTACAGAACCATACAGAATACATAACCTGAGTCTAATCACAAGCAAATATCAGACAAACCTAAAATGAGAAACATTATATATAAAAAAATAAGAGCAGAGGGGAACTGTATTCTTCAAATACGTCAATGTCATAAAAAGCAAAGGTTGTGGAAATGTGCCCAGATTAAAGGAGACTAAAGAGACATAACAACTGAATGCAGTACCTGGATAGCGTACTGGAAAAATAATTTGAAAAGGAAAAATTTATTAGGAAAAAATTTATCCCTACATAGATGAAATAGCTTAGACTAGAAGAAATATTTACAGATGCTTTTACAGCTCTGTGATTGCAAGGTTCTAAAGAGAATTCAACCAGATTCAGCATAATCAAAGCACTGCTTCAAAGCAGGAGTAAGTAAAACTATTAACAAATAAATAACAATCCAATTCAATCAAAACCACCAACAGAAAAGTTAATAAAATTTTCCTCAAATTCCATAATTTTTAGTCAACAGTCTGATCCATATCCTGTTATAAATGCTTTCCTTTCTCAAACCTAGCCTACAAAGTTACACACACACACACACACACACACACACACACACACACACACACACACACGCAGGTGCACAAAGTTACCAACAGACTAAAAAGTAACATCACTGGGACCAATAATAAACAAAAAAACTTAGGAACTTTGACATTTTACCATTATAGCTGGAAGTTTGTAAATCTCGATTACTAAGTAAATACCTTTCAAAGTGTGTAAATTCCATCATTATAAACATCATTCCATCATTATAAACATTCTCCTTCAAAGTAAAAACTATTTTAAAAACCATGTTTTAAAAACACTGACTGGGCTTCCCTGGTGGCACGGTGGTTGAGAGTCCACCTGCCGATGCAGGGGACACGGGTTCGTGCCCCGGTCCGGGAAGATCCCACATACCGTGGAGCGGCTGGGCCCGTGAGCCATGGCCGCTAAGCCTGCGCGTCCGGAGCCTGTGCTCCGCAGTGGGAGAGGCCACAACAGTGAGAGGCCCGCGTACCGCAAAAAATAAAATAAAATAAAATAAAAAAATAAAAAGCCATTTCGATTCCCAAAGAGAAAGTACATAAAATTTTAAAGTATGTATTATAATTTGATTGTCTTACAATTTATTGTTTCACACACTAGAAAGAGAAAAAAATGTCAGGCCACTATCCAAAATAAATTATTCCAATGCTTTAAATACTATATGACTAACAGTCATAGGATATTCACATTAAAATACTCAACTTATGATAAAGAACACCCTAATGGTTGAAGGTGAAAAGAGGCTCCAGACTCAGATTAGTTGAGTCCAATTTCTGGCTCCACAATTTACTATGTGAGAGTCCTTGGGCAAGCTGCATAATCTCTCATTTCCTCTTTTTTCTAATCTATAAAATAGTATAATCACCTCATAAGTGAATATATGCCTCACAGGATTATGATGACTAAATGAGATATTTTTATTAGCACAGAGAAAGTGTTCTGTAAATGTTAGCCATTATTACTTCTTGCATACTTAAAAAGGAGTCATACTTTCACATCCATTAGTATGGCTACTATCAAAAAAACTGAAAATAACAAGTGTTGACAAGGCTGTGGAGAAACTGGAACCCTTCTGCACCATTGGTGGGATTATAAAATGGTGCAATCTCTACAGAAAACATTATGGTGGTTCTTTAAACATTTTACATGTAACTGTCATATGATCCCACAATCCCACTTCTGGGTGTACATTCAAAGGAACTGGAAGCAGGTTCTCAGAGACACTTGCACACTCACATTCACAGCCACACTGTTCACAATAGTCAAGACGTAGAACGCAAATGTCTATCAATGGAGGAATGGATAAACAAAACTGACACACACACACATTTATATACATATACCCCAACACACAAGAATATAACTCAGCCTTAATAAGCAAGGGAGTCCTATCACATGCTACAACACGAATGAACCTTGAGGACATTATGCTAAGTAAATAAACCAGTCACAAAAAGACAAATACTTTATGATTTCCCTTATGTGAGGTATTTACAGTAGTCAAAATCATAGATACAGAAAGTGGAATGGTGGTTACCAAGGGCTGGAGGGAGGAGGAAAAGGGGAGTTGTTGTTTCATAGGTATCGAGTTTCAGTTTTGCAAGATGAAAAAGTTCTGAATTGTTTCACAACAATATGACTGTACTTAACACTACTGACTGGTACATTTTAAAATGGTTAAGATGATAGATTTTATGTTTTTTTACAATTAAAATAAAAAAGTCACACTTGATACTCGGTATCTCCAAACTTAAAATGTCCTTCACCATGTTTACAAGGGCAAGTGAAACTGTTAGTTAATAAAGCAGCAATAAATGAATTAGATGCTAAAAAAATCTCAGAAATGGACAGTTTTATTACATAATCCACCTTCATTCTGAATATCTGCAGAAATAAAATAGTGCATTACAATAAGCTTGCTATTTATCGCAGACAAAATACAAATCAAACGACTCACTCACTAAAGTCTCTAAAGCCAGCCTGATCTTGAGATCAGGTTTTGCTCCTGTGCACAAGGAAAGTAGATGAATTCTCTTATTCCGTAAGTAAACCCAAGGGTCTAGACTGGTACGAAATCTTTGAGGACTACCGAGGTCCTCTCAGATCCCAGACAAACGCAAGAATCAGAAATGACCTCAAACCACTATGGACCTGGAGAGCAGAGCTTTGACTGTTATCAAACCATATCCAGTCTATTTTACTCACAAAATTTTCAAATATAAGTACACAAAATGAGAATACAAAAATCAAATATATTTAGTTTTCAACCTGCTCTCACCTAAATCAGGGATTAAAATTAGGCAGACTTTATCTCCCATTTGTACAAAAATAATCACCAGATGTTCGGGGAATAAATTTTAAACAAATGTATAGTTCATGGACTCTTTTTTAAGCTATAATTTAAATATTCACCTTTAAAGAAACAACTTAGCTGAAACTCAGAAGTTAATAAAAACTTTTCTGTTTTCAATAATTTTTAAATCTTCAAGCCATCCTTCAAGGATGCTACCAAGCATCAGGGCAAGAACAATGATTGCCATATTTCACTGAATTGAGGATATTGATATGGAGGATATCAACTGTAAAATGCACCATTATTTCACATGCCACTAAGAATGTAAGACCAATGCCAATATATATCCGTTAAAAAATGCACCCCAAATTCAGAGATACCAAAATTTTTAAAAACTGGTAACTTAGAACAGATGTAGTGCAATATGTGCATGCTGTTCCTCTGAATAACCCAAGGTACCAGAAACCTAATCTTAATAATATATCAACTACAGAGGGAGGGGGGAAAAAAATCAACACTTCTATAACACCAAACCCCCAGGGCCTCACACTAAGTTTTTTTTAATGCATGAAAACAGCCGATACAAACTACCAATTCAAGAAATCAATCAATAAATAACCGCTGCAGAGTGCAAGTCCAAAGAAGTAACTAGATAATTCACTATAGCCTAAGGAAATGATTTCCAAACTCTAGAAGTCAAAAACCTAAGCACCATAGGACTTTCAAACAATCAGAGGTCAAGACCCCATGTCTCCTTTAATCCAATGGTCCACAGGTATCACCTTACAGAATAGAGTGCTACCTACTAAAGGAAAACAGTTAACACAGAATTTTTCAGTACACACTATGAACACAGTGGACTCTAGTTTAGCTTAGGGTAATTTACAGGATTAAAGTACATTACCACACTGTTGCAAAACCAATGGTACAGGTGCAAAGCAAAAAAAATCTTACTGACCTAAAAATTTTCAAAAAAAGGAATAAAGATTAATACATTAACCCAACTTAAGCATGCACCAAAAAATGCATTTATTAATTTAGTAGTGTCAACAATTAATTCACCTACAGTATGGAAACACAAAAAATCTCTACTAAATTTACCCATTTCAAAATTCCTAATTATTACTTTTCTTACACCAAAATCTGATCCTACATTCTATAAAATCTTAAAATATAAGCAAATCTAAATATCAAAGTAAATTCACAACCAATAAACTTATACAGGACAAAGAAGATTCACAAATATAACTCACAATTAGAAAACTAACTCTATCAGAATTCAATTATGCATAAGAATAAATACATTCAAAATAGGCGAGGCAGAATACATTAAAAAAATAAAACCTTAAACATAGTAAATCTACCTCCAATCTACGGAGAAATCTAAGTGTAGGTTCTGTTTGGTTACTTCACTAACCATTTTATTTTCTTAAGTCGCAGACTGCACACAGAGGACTCCATCTATGTCCAAATGTAAAAGAAGACATAGAAGTCATACTATTTTTCTCTGAACAGTGACCATACTAAATAAAACACTCCTAGGTTTAATGGTGATTTGGAAAACCAAACAACTAAAAATGATTTTTCCCTTCCTTTTTTGTTTTTTCAGAGGAATCCAATTTGATCATCCATTTGGACCTTAAACCTCAGAGCTTAGAAATCCAAATGTAAAAAATGTCCATCAGTTTAAACAAAAAAGGCAAAATGCTGGTAATCTTTGAAGATGGGTGACAGATACATACTAGTTCATTATACTGTTCTCTCTTTTGTTGTATATATTTTCAAAAGTCTATAATAATGTTAAATTTAAAAAAATTATTCAGATGTATTGAGTGATCTTCTTCAAAGTCTTCTTTAATTCTAAAACTAATTTAGTATAGTATCAATTTACCAATTAGTTATTTGACAGGATACATTAACTGGAAAGTAGCCCTCAAGCCACATCAAAAGTTACTCCATCGGGGCTTCCCTGGTGGCGCAGTGGTTGAGAGTACGCCTACCGATGCAGGGGACATGGGTTCGTGCCCCGGTCTGGGAAGATCCCACATGCCGCAGAGCGGCTGGGCCCGTGAGCCATGGCCGCTGAGCCTGCGCGTCCAGAGCCTGTGCTCCACAACGGGAGAGGCCACAACAGTGAGAGGCGTGCGTACCGCAAAAAAAAAAAAAAAAAGTTACTCCATCAATAGATAGATATAAGACTGTAACTACTTTGAAGTTACTGAGGAAAAAGTTGTAATACAATGAAATATGTCTTATTTTAATACGTTATATAGCCAATGACAAATAAAAACACATTTTATTCTTAGAATTGAAAGGGACAATTTTTCTAGTTCACTGGTTTGTATACTTTTCAAGATACCTAGAGAAGAGGGCCAGAGACAGAGCATCCTATTTTATATATTGGGGATTATGTACAAAATATAAGATTTTGCATTAAAAAGGGGTCTAGCTACTTTTTAGAAAAAGGCTTAAAAACCACTGTTCCATTGCACCCACATGCTACAGCTAATAGTGACTTAGAAAAGATTAAATGACTTGTACCATATCATTCAATCAATGGCACTGTCAGGAGTAGAATTCAGCACTCTTGACTATGTATGTGTTCAATTCTCCTTTAAAACAATGCACCACATCAAATTTAAGTTACAGTTAAGAATAAAATTGTTTCAATATTCTTGCCTGTAAAATAAGATTAGACAAGATCATCTGTAAAATCATTTTCCAGGTCTAAAATTCTGACTTCACAAATGCCAAGTTTAAACAGAGGTCTATATTAAGGGAATGAATGTTTTTAAACATAGCAGAAATCCTCAAACATTTCCAGGGATTCCAGAGAAATAGCAAGTCAAATACAGAAACAAGCTAACAGTTATTCAGTCATTACTTTTTGGATCCTGAAACATTTTTGCAACTTCTTCATCTTTTAATGTTAGGATGTTAAACTCTGTTATCAAAGACCACTGAAATAATCATACTGAAAGTTTTTTTGGTTATTAGATACTTTTGAAAAGAATATTGGCCTAAGTATCAAAATACACCACTCACTGGATGTTCAAGTTATTGAATGCCTCACAGAGAACCAAGTATATCACTCTCTGAAGTTTAAAATAAATGAATTTAGAGCAGCATTACGCCTAGCTGACACATAATGGTCACAAATAAAGTTTTAATTCCCACCTATTAAAGCCTGAAAGAGGTTGCTCTGAAATATGTTAATAACCCGTTCTATGGAACTTCTGAGCTGTCTGTCTTCTGTTTGGCTTAGCTTCGAACGATAACCTTCCAAAAGGTGCAATGCTCTCTGGGTATCTGAAAAGAAAAAAGAGTCTGATTAGGGACTTCCCTGGCGGCACAGTGGTTAAGAATCCGCCTGCCAATGCAGGGGATACAGGTTCGATCCCTGGTCCGGGAAGATCCCACATGCTGCAGAGCAACTAAGCCCGTGCACCACAACTACTGATCCTGCGCTCTAGAGCCCACGAGCCACAACTAGTGAGCCTGCGTGCCACAACTACTGAAGCCCGCACGCCTAGAGCCCGTGCAACTCAACAAGAGAAGCCACCGCAATGAGCAGCCCCCGTCTCTGCAACTAGAGAAAGCCCGCCCACAGGAATGAAGGCCCAAACAGCCAAAAGAATAAAAAGTTTTAAAAAAATTATATATTTACAAGAAAGTATTACAAATTAGCTATGCAGCAAATGATTCTGCAAGGCACCTAAACAATTCCCAACATCCTCCAAGTCAATCCATGCCACTATGTTCATGTACTCATATATATATTCCCTAGAATGATCCAAAAAATGTTCAACATGTTACAATAAAGGAAGAAGGTGAGCAGTTTGTAATAAATGTGTACTAGTGATCATCTGATCAAAGTATTAGTAACACTGTTTCAGCTGATCTGATATACAAAAGCAGAATATCTACAATTTGTCATTATAATTCAAATATTACGTGCTTCAAAACTACTAGTTCTTAGCCAGTATCCCACATTCGCTCACAAAAGTGTTTAGTAAAAACGATAAAATGAAATATTAAAACACCAATACAGAATTTTTTAAAAGACATTTCAGAGGGAAAATGTTAATTGCCTCTCCAGTCACCAGAGATATGTCAAGGAAAAAAGCTTGACAAACATTTAGGTGTTTCCATCGTCTGAATGATGTGAGGCTTAGATTCCCTAAGTAGTAAGGCTAGGGCTGTGCTGTCTCATCAGAGTTACACAAACATCTTTAAAACATAGCAATCAGAAAACAGATATACAGAAAAGCAAGAGACACCCACAGAAGAGTTCCGACATAAATTCTCACCTTGCTTCCGGACCGGCATTTTTCTCCAGAATCAGGAAGAGGGCACACACCTTTAAGAACACAAAACATAAAGGAAACTAAATTTAGAATAGAATCGAGGTTAAACTAGCATTTCCCTCTAACTCTCAAATCGAAAAACTCCTAGCCCTATTTGAAAAGCCCCCCTGGCAAAGTTTTCCCAAGTGAAAGGAAGAGCCGCACAATCCAGCAGTGTCAATCCAGAAAGCTTTTACCTAAGGTTGGGTTCCCCTGCAAATGTTAAGAGCAAACAGAAGCAAGATGCCAAATTCTCCTCGAAAGCTGCCCCCTCTCCAAAGGGCACTAAATGCCTGGACATGGGGCCAGCCTCCCCCGGCATAAGTATACATAGCCCCCACCTGCTACTGAGGGGCTGAAGAGGCTCTCCGACCCTTGGCCCCTAAGCCAACAGAGGCTGTAGCGCACTGGGAGAAGGGATCAGCTGGACAGATCACCCCGCCCTGCTCGGGCCCCCTCCTCTCGCTTGCCTGTCTCCTTGCTCGCTTCCTCCGAGCTACTCCAGCGAGGGCCGGGCAGGGCAGCGGCCGCTCTCCGCGACGCCCTCGCGCCCCACATGCACACCTCCGCGGGCCCCCACACCTGCGGCGCGGCCACAAAGTTCCAACGAGTGGCGTGCGCTCTGAGCTGGGGTGCGCCCCGGGCGGTCTCGGGGCGGCTCCCCAGCCCTGCCCCGCTCCACGTCCCCCCGCCCCGCCCGGGGCTCGAGGAGCTGAGCAGAGGGGGGTGAGGGAACGGGGGAGGAGCTCCCCTCAGCGGCCGCACCCCCGTTTCCTCTTCCTCCTCCTCGGCCGCCGCCGCCGCCTCCACACTCGCCGCTGCCCGCTAGCCCGCTCGCCCTCTCCGCTCTTAGCCGCCCCACCCCCAGAACCTCGCCTCCTTCCGCGCCCCCAACCGCTCTCCCCCCAAACTTTCCGCCAAGATGGCGGCCCTGGAGCTGGACTGCCGCGCCCCCACGTGACCGCTTTCCCGGCGCTCGCAGCCAATGGGAAGTGAGGAGGCGGCTTGCGCCGAGCCCCGGGCTCCCAGCGCTGCTACCTTTGGTTGGAGGGGAGGAAGGCCAGGAGGGAGCTGGGGAAGACAAAACGGGACCTGGGGAGCATCTAAGTGCACTTCCTCGCTTAAACGGGCGGCCACCGAAGTGGCTCTGAGGACAAAGGAGTTGACACACAGACTCTACAGGTGGCCCAGGGGGGCCCTGGAAGAGCCCGCCTTTACCTCGCCCTAGCCCACCGGTGTGTCCCGCGATTCTGAGGGAGTAACGCACCAGGCCGGGAAGGGTGAGGGTGTCAGAAGAGAGACGTGACTTCACCTACACCAGATCCAGGACACACATTCCGAGACACCCTTTAACCTCACTAAACACGTGCCTGGCACCCCCGAGGGTGGATCCCCAACCTGGAAAAGCGTTCTCCGGGAGGAATCATCAGCACCACCCAAAATAGGGGGCGGGAAAGGGCGGAGCCTGGGAGGAGGGAAAAGGGGGGCGGGTGGGGGGGAGGGGTGCCGTCTCTGCACTCTTAAACTATGTACTAATATTTTAAAAGTTACTATTAGCCCCTCAGTAAAAAGTTTTGGGGGGATTGAATTAAAGAAGGGTAAGTAAAATAGGGAGATTAGTTAATTTGATAAGAGTTTGAGGGCTTCACTAGAGAATTTTTTAAGTCTAAGTGATTAATTCCAAGTATGAATGCATTTAAGGATGGGAAGAGAAAGTTGGTTCCCTCTTTTACTCACACATTCATTCCCCCTTGCCTGCAACCCCCGCCCAGTCAACAGCTCCAGGTATTACCCAAGCTCTGGCTGCTCCTTCAAGAACTCACCTGTAGCTACCGCCTCCCAAACCGCGAGTCAGCTGCCGCGGCTAGTTTAAGTTTCGTTTGCAACTGGAAGCGGGACTACTGGCCGGCCAGGACCCCGCTCTGGGGCTGAGCCTCCCAGGTTGTAGAAGGAGAATCGGGAAAAGCTCTCCAAGTCACTCCCAGGTCTTCGAGCCTCTTCTGTGTAGCAGGGACCTCACTGCTCTGAGGTCCAGAGAGGATTTGCCTAAGATCACCCAGAGTTAGTGACAAAACTGGAACCACAGTGATCATGTCTTTCAACACTGTGGAAGGCTCTTGCCAGTAAATCAGATAGCCTTTCACCGAGGCAGTATCCTTGAGCTAATGAAGGCAAGTCCGGGGAACCTTGTACTGTAATCATAACAGTTGCTCAGAGGTATGCTGGTTTCACTTTTGGATTGCACCTTTGAATCCTAACTTGTTAAGAGAACCCAGCGATTTAAGAGTTCATCTAGACCTACTGTCTCAGTTTAAGATAAACTGATGTGCAGAGAGGGGAAGCAACTTGCCCAAGGACACATAGGCTAATCAGTGACAGCAGCCCAGAATTAACTCTCATAGCCCCAGTCCAAGGTTCCTAACACTGTGATTTTGGACAACTTGACCATAGTATGTTGCTGGTATATTGGTAGCAAATCTCTTTATGCTCTCCTGTCTCATGGGAACTTGAGTAACAGTTAAAGCAGCATTTCAGAGAAGAAATGGGATGGAAAAATGAAAGGAAGCTCAAAACCAAGGAGCTGAAATAGAAGGATTTTTAAAATAGTGAAATGGCAGATGGGGAGGGTTAATAGTGAAAATGGCTGATGGCATGCATGCTATTATTATTAAGACTTCATTGATGAACTGTGAATGAAATGGTTCCACTTAAGGGACCATTCTAAGAATGGAATCTCTGCAGAATTCAGAAGGAGGGAGGGATTTCACCTACCCCCTTAATTTCAACTATTGTTCGTGTATGTTCACTTGCCAGGCAACAGGGATAGAAATAAAGATCTAAGCCCTGCTCTCAAGGACCCGCAGCCTAGTAACAAATGGATAAAGACCAACACAGGTTTTCTCAGGGACCACTGAAAAGTCAAAACCAAAATTTGTGTGAGTTCTCAATGTCTTCCTAGTCCTCTCCTAAAAACAAAAGAGAGGGGGAGGAAGAAGAAGAGATAAGAGGGCACGAAGCCCTTCCTTCTTGTCATCTTCTAGCCCTATGTGGTCAGCAGTGTCCAAAATGGACATGAATGAATGAAGCTAGTACCTGTTCCACCCTTGGGGGCCAGGACAAGTCCAGGCCTTGAATGAGAGGCCTTTACTCTTCATTCCTCCCTTCTATCCATCTGTATTATTTACCTATATCTGCATAACAAATTCCTCAAAGCTTAGTAGCTTAAAACTCAGTAGCATAGTAACTAAAACAGCAATAAACATTATCTCACATTTTCTGTGCATCAGAAATTCAGGAGGACCTTAGCTGGATGGTTCTGGCTTGTAATCTCAAGAGATTGTACTCAAGATGTCTACCAGGGCTGCAATCATCTGAAGGCTTAACTGGGATTAAAGGAGGCTCTTCCAATTTGGCTCCCTCACAAGGCCTCTGATTGTTGGCAGGAGGCCTCAGTTTCTCACCAAGAAGCTCTGTCTATAGGGCTGCTCCACTGGCCTCATGACATGGTAGATGACTTCCTCCAGAGCAAGTGTTTCGAGAGCGCAAGGCAACAGCCACAACATCTTTCCTGACCTAATCTCAGAAGTAACATTCCATCATTTCCACAAGCTCCTATTTGTTATTTAGATCAGCCTCAAGAGTATGAATACCAGGAGGTAAGAATCATTAGGGGCTGGCTACCACATCATCACAACATACAAAGCAATGACATCTGGAGTTTTCCAAACAACTTTTATTTCCTTGAAGTTCTCCTTACTTTATGCAGGTAGCAGCTGCCATCAACTAAGACCCGATACAGGATCTGATTACTTTTCCAACCTCCTCATTAAAAAAATAATAATGAAAAAAATGTATGTAGCAATATAAACTTTCCGGCTCCAAGTTAACTTTCCTTTCAAATAGCTTCAAAGCCTTAGGGAGTCAAAGGATACAAGGAAAGGCTCAAATCCCCCATTCTTCTATTGAGATGTCAGAGATTTGATTCTCAAAAAAACTGTTTCTCAGTTTTAAACTTTCCCTTCCCAAGAATCCTTCTACCCAAGCCACCCTTGTAGCTCCACATCTCTATCTTTGTCCTTTCCCCTATCCAGGTCCCCAGCCCATCTTCTGTAAAAATACTCAGGTCCTGCCAGACTTGACTGCGTCTTTTGCTCTCACTCCAGCAAGTGGTAGTGTGCTGCCGGTGCCACGGAAATCAATAAAAGGAAAGGACTTGATGCTGTCCAAACACTTAGGCCAGCTTAGGCTACAAGAAGAGGAACAATGTTGAGAATGGTAAAAGTGACCATGCTGGTTTAGACCTCCAGGAAAAGCTCAGCAGGCATTTCCTGGCAGCACACTTTAAGAGGGATCTAGACAACCAGCATCTGGAAAGAAAAGAGTAACCAGAGCAATCAGGGATGTGAAACCTTACCCCAAGGGGAACAACTGTAGAATCTAGGGTCAGTTTTTTCAGAAAAGAGAGGGCTTTAGGGAGCTTGACTTTAATCTTCAAACAAGCTTATTCTGTGTAGCCAGGGGACAGTACTAAAACTAATGGATGAAAGTTACAGGGCCACAAGAAGTTCCTCTTTAATGTAATTTGTCATAACTGTCCAAAATTCCAAAGACCTGCCCCAAGGTGGTAGGAGTTTCCCATCAAGAAGAGTCTGAAAGAATCCAACAAGGCTTCCTTGTCAGAGAGAGGTAGATACCCAGGACAGAGGGTTGGACTAAGTGACCTTTGAGATGAGAGTTCTAAGCGCTTGAAACTTCTGTCCCTGCTGTGGTATTAGTACCATTTTATCTACATCAAGAATCCATTCTACCCATTTTTAGTGGTACTGTGACTGACCTCCTTCTGCAAAGATAACTCTTACCAGAACAGAAGGTACAAGTTGAAATCAATTCCCTTTAAAATGTGGACAGTTGCCCACCTCCATGACAATTAGGCACTGAAAGTGGAGATAGTTTTAATGGAAATAGGAATGTCGCCTCTGACCACAAAGAAATAAATATCCACACCCTAATTATATGTTATGACTAAATAAGTTTTTTTTTTAATGCAAAGTTGTTTATCTAAAACACTCTGTAGCTTCCTTCTTTCCTTCTTTTACCCCAACAAGTACCCTTGAGTATTAATGAGAGGTTTCATAAATGTGTGGGACATCTGGCCTGGAAGGGCCCTTAGACATCATCTAGGGCCATCCTCTCATTTCACAGACAGAAATGCTCCCAGACAGTATCAGCACACAATTATCAAAAGGCTTTTCCCTGATAGCAGAATGCTACTGGCATTTCAGGAATAATCAGTCTTCCTCTGGGCGGGGAGAGGGAGTGGGAACTAGTAATATTTCCTAAAAATACATTTCTAAGTTTAACCAGATTTGCCTTTCTGCCTGTGAAGAACTTGGGGTATTGACAGAAACTCTAGGATCCCATATTGAAATCTTTAGGATTATACTCAAATCTCTTTGAGACAGCCTCCTCACCCCACTTCCTGCCAAAAGGATTACCAGTGTCTATTCAAAGAAGGCTCTGGGTAGGGCCCCCTGGTCAGATTTTCCTTTCATAGGAAACTTAGTTGGAATTTGAAGAAACACTACTACAATTTTAGGAAATCATTTGTATTCCATTTCTGAGATGTGGCTTGGCTAATAGAATTCTGATAAGCAAAAGAATCCAAAAGATTCTTCATAATTGGACATGGATTGAGTCCCAGTGACCAATCTCCTTTAGTACAAAAAACTGCCACAGTATTCCAGAAGCTTTCTGTGCCAGTCTTTCATTTTTGGGAAATGACACTGGCTAGAGCTGTAATTTTCATGTTCCTCATGTTGTATAACCCCATATTCTTTTATTATTTCCTTTTATTTTAAGTTCACCAGAACAGTAACAACAAAGAATCATTTAAATCTTACTTTCTATTTAAATTTCCTTTATGTTAGATTAATTTCTTCCAAAAGATAGTTCTTATCAACTGAGATTAATTACCTATTATTAATAAATTGGGCTACAGTTCAGGAAACTTCCAGATATGCTTTTTAAAAACTCTGCAAAAATTCCACAAGTTGGAAATCATTTCAAATTGCAAATTAGTTTGTGAATAAATAAAGCCAAGCCCAAAGTGGGTGGAGGACAACAAAATAATACTTACAAAAACAAAAATTAAAAGGAGGGGACATTATCAATTGCTAATGAAGGTGATTAAAGTCTTTAAAGAAAAGGAAGGAGCAGATATTTGATAAGAAATGCTACCATAGTAATTTAGAGAAGCTGGGATTCAGGGGAGCAGAATAAAGCTATATCTCTATTCTCTTTTCTCTCAGAAAATCACTCCCAAAATATTAGAACAAAAACGAACTCGTTTCTTCATCCTCAATGAAAGTAAGAGTGCTTAGTAACCTCAAAAAAGTAGTTAGAGAATTGGTCAAATCCAAGTGCCTGGGATAGGGGTTGAGGGAGTAAATAAATAAATAAATAAATAAAAATTTAAAAACCAAGTAGGGAAAAATGTGTGTGTGTGTGTGTGTGTGTGTGTGTGTGTGTGTGTGAGAGAGAGAGAGAGAGAGAGAGAGAGAGACGTATTCACATATTGATTAATGTAAAAAGACTGTTCCATTTATTGTCTGTATTTTTGAAATATTTCTTAATTAAAATTTTATATCTAAAAAAAAAGCAGGTACACTTGTCTTGAAGAACCCTAAAAGAGCTTAGGAAATAGAGGCTCCAGATACCAGTGAAGATGAGGTACAGCTAGGCATGGTGGGGCAGGGTTGTGGGGGAAGCTGAAAAAGGAGAATGGTTATATACCTGCATAAGGAGAAGTTAGATGCTAGGTTCTGACACACTCAGACATGTAACCACCTTCCCCTACTACTCCAAAAGACAAGAGTTTTATTTACCGGGTAAAAAGAGAGGTTTTAGATTTGGGGACACTAGACACAGAAGGTGGTGGTGAGTTACAGCAGTAAAAATAGGAGACTAAGAGAAAATCTGCACACTGAACCCAGTGATTCTCCCTCACCAGCCCACTTCCTCCCCCTAGATCCAGGAGCCATAGCTGGGCACAGACTCCAGACAAAACAAAACAAAACAAACAAAAATGGAACTGCCTGAGAAAAAAAGACCAATAGATATAGTTGGGAGGTTCACAACAAAAGTTAGTCTGAGCCATTAGGAAAATGCAAATCAAAACCACAATGAGGGGGCTTCCCTGGTGGCGCTAGTGGTTGAGAGTCCGCCTGCCGATGCAGGGGACATGGGTTCGTGCCCTGGTCCGGGAAGATCCCACATGCCGCGAAGCAGCTGGCCCGTGAGCCATGGCTGCTGAGCCTGCGCGTCCGGAGCCTGTGCTCCGCAACGGGAGAGGCCACAACAGTGAGAGGCCTGTGTACGGCAAAAAAAAAAAAATTGAAAACAAACATAAAACTCAACAAAATTTGGAAGATAAGGTCAAGGAAATTTCCAGAAAGAAAAAGAGAGGGAGGGAAGGAGGGAAAGAGAGAGAGAAAGGAAGAAAGAAAAGAAGGAAGAAAAGGAAGGAAGGAAGGAAGAAAAAGAGAGCAATGAGAAAGAAAATATAGGAAAATGAGAGGTTTGGTAAACAAAGATTATCAAATAGTAAATATTCTGGAAGAGAGATCAAGGGAGAAAACTAAGTAAATAATACTAGAAATTAACAAAATAAGGGGAGGAAGTGAATAAATAAATAATGCAAGAAATTTATCAGAACTGAAAGACAAGAGTCTACAAATCAAAAAAGGCCCACTGACCATCAAGCTTAATGGATGTAAAAAGACCCACACCAAAATACATCACTGTGATATTTTAGAACAATAAAAATGCAGTGTAGATCCTCAATGCTTCCAGAAAGAAAAAACAGTCCATATACTAAGAACTGGAAATCAGAATGGCGGCAGAACTCTCAATAACTTTTGAAGTTTGAAGATAGTTAAACAATGTATTTAAAATTCTAAGGAAAAATTGCTTTTCCTCAGGATCATATGCTAAACAGATTGCCAATCTGGGTACAATTAAAAAAAATTTTTTTTCACTCTCTCAAAAAAATTATCTCCCATGCTTGCTTTTTCAGGAGGCTTCTAGATGGATGTATTTCAGCAAAACAAGAGCATAAACCAAAATAGGAAATGTGGGATCCAAGAAACAGGATCCAACTTGGAATAGGTGAAGGGAATTCCAGGATGCTGGTTTAAGACAATTTCAGTACTACAGCTGTGGAGCAGGACTTTGAGAGGAAGCCGTACAGATTGGAAGGTGGGAGGACTTTAGGATCAATGTTTCCAAGACAGACATGGAATTGGTAAACTAGTTGATAGTTTTGGTCACATTGAAAATTTGATCAAGGAGCGTTTCTCAGAGCTGTTGGAGGGGGTGGGAAAACTTAAGAAGATGTTGAAAGAAATCTAAACAAATGAAAAACAGCTGTTAACTCCAGGAAAATAAATTGTGTAAGAAAGAAAATATCACTATATACTATTTGGCTCAAAAGTACAATATTTTTGTAGTCCTAGTAATGAAAACATAATATAGTAATGAAAAATAATTTAATAACAAAAAAGAGAGATACAATTGTAAAAGGATGAGAATCAATAAATTAACGGTTTCAGATAAATCATACACAGGTAACAGAAAGTCAATTGATAATTTCAACTGCTGAATAAAAGTATCAATCTTCTATATTATTTAATAATATGGAAGTAAATTCCAGAAGAAACAGCTAAAAGAATTGAAGATTTTTCTCCAGAGTGGGATGGGCACATTGGAGAGGTGGGTAGAGGTCAAGGACCTTGTATTCTTTTGTTATTACTATAGGACTTTTAGCACTCTTTGACCTTTTAAAAACTATTTACGGGCTTCCCTGGTGGCGCAGTGGTTGAGAGTCCGCCTGCCGATGTAGGGGACGCGGGTTCGTGCCCCGGTCCGGGAAGATCCCACATGCCGCGGAGCGGCTGGGCCCGTGATCCATGGCCGCTGGGCCTGCGCGTCCGGAGCCTGTGCTCCGCAACGGGAGAGGCCGCAGCAGTGAGAGGCCCGCGTACCACACACACACACACACACAAAAAAACTATTTACATGAAAAATTTGACTAGGGATAAAGATTATTTTAAAATTTATATAGGGAATTCCCCGGCAGTCCAGTGGTTAGGACTCCGTGGTCTCACTGCCGAGGGCCCAAGTTCAATCCCTGGTCGGGGAACTAAGATCCTACAAGCTGCGCGGTGCAGAAAAAAAAAAAAAGTATATTGAAAGTATCTTATAAAATTTATATAAAGAGAAGTTAGGTGATGCACAGTGACTTCCATGCACGTTGACTCCTTAAGCGGCATTCCATTGCTAAATGTAAATGGAAAGAATCTGGTAATTCCAGTTGCTGCTGCAGGAACCACCCTCCTGGAGACTGAGACGGCTGAAGGAAGTGGACATTACAGGGCCAGAATGACAAGACTGCAGAGTCTCCTTTTCTAAGGGGTGTCATATTTTTTCCAGGAAGGTTCAGATGTGGTTCTATTTGTAGACAGTTTTACATACTTCTCAGAACCTTTCCAACTTGATATGTGCATGAGTCTCTAAGATTTCTAGAAACAAATAGAAGACCCTTTGAAAGTGAAATGTCATGTCTCCCCCACCTAAATCATAAACACTCTAAGAAAAAAATCACTCTTTATTAGCATCTAGTATTAAAATTTTAGTATGCCTTAAAGCAATTATACTCCAATAAAGATGTTAAAATAAAAGTAGAAAAATAAAATAAAATTTTAGGATGCCTTAACTTACATTCTGATGCTTTCTTTTTTTTTTTTTTTTTTTTTTTTTTTTTTTGCGGTACGCGGGCCTCTCGCTGTTGTGGCCTCTCCCGTTGCGGAGCACAGGCTCTGGACGTGCAGGCTCAGCGGCCATGGCTCACAGGCCCAGCCACTCCGCGGCATGTGGGATCTTCCCGGACCGGGGCACGAACCCGTGTCCCCTACATCGGCAGGCGGACTCTCAACCACTGCGCCACCAGGGAAGCCCTGATGCTTTCTTTAAGGATATATTTTTAAACAAATATACAATTTAAAAAACTATGTAACTAAGATCTGTTTATGGTTAAAAAAGAAAACTGCAAACAGTAGAAGCATGTACACTTAAAAGTAAAGTATTCATTCCCATCTTTGGCCCCCTGCTCTGACTCACTCTTTAAGAGTGGATTTTAACAGCTTGGTAAATCACTTTGTGGGTCACTACCTTTAGATTTTTCAAAGTGGAAGGAGGTGAGAAAGCCACTCAAGAAACTGACTGCTATATATGATGAGAGACTGAACATATACATAGGTGTTGGCTAGACTCCACAGGACAATAGATCTCTGATCCACAACCTCTGCAGCGACCAGCCCAGGGAGCCAACCACAACCTCTGTAGCAACTGGCGCAGAATGATCAGGACTCTGTGAATGACTGCCAGCTTCCCTATGTTTTGCCCTTGCTTCTAACTCAGGACTAACCAGAGAAAACCAAATATGCTCCCCAAATGTCCTGCTGGTTATCCCACCTCCAACTTTCCTGTGTCAACAACCTCCAATCAGAGCATACCTGATGCCTTTTTTTTAAAAAAAAAACTATGAGCTTTCTCACTCCCCTGTCTGCCTTTGAGTCTCTGCCAGACACAAGAGATGGTAGCTGATCCCACACTATAGTAAGTTTTGAATAAATAGCCACTGTTCTTATTCAGGTGTTCATCGTTTATTTCCACAATGACAAGAAAACGTTCCTACAAGGAGCAAAAATGATATCAGAATAACTGTTCAGTCTGCTGCTTCACTGGAAGCTTCATTTATTAGCCTCAACTAATATGTATTATGCTAGTATGAGCCAGCCACTAAAATAAACTGTATTTCCCTAGGACAAACTTAAACTTGTTTAAGAGGGAAACTACTGAGCTGAAGCCTTTAGGAGTTGGAACTTTGAATCTGAAACTATTTATTTCAAACTTCTCAAAGTTCCTTGGTTAAACATGAATGGAGAGAAGGCCTCAGCAATTAACATAATAGCATAAAAGGAATTAATAATAATGTTTCTCATGCCAGTCTTCTTATTTTTAAAAAATCTCTTATTTCCCCTGAAGATTTGTAACACTATTATTAGAGTTGGGGTTTTTTTAATTATATAAATAATTACTTGTCTAAGGATAATTGTTCCTCTCTCGCTCTCAATTATGTTCAATTTACTAAACCAGACTACAAAGTTTTTCTTTAATAAAGTTGGGAAACAGAGCATCTGAAAACATTTTACTTCAGGGAATGACATTCTGGTAAGTTTTACTGAAGATGACATTTTCATTAGCACTGCTAATGAACTATGCTTATTCCTTTGGGAAGCCATGATTTATTAAAAGAATTAAAAGTTTGAAAAAACACTAAAAGAATTGAACTCATTCATTTTGATGACTACGGTATTTGCAATAGAAAAATTAGTGAGTATTCCCTAAAGTTGTGGTGCCTTTTAAACACTGCATAATTCTGGGTATTGCCATCAGGAAAGCATTGCACCGATGCTCATTAGAAGGATAATGTCATTATAATAGCTTTACTCTGAGGCATAAACTAGTTAAATGAAGCACCAGAAAAAGAAAGGCAAAGTTTGTTTAGTGAATCAATCTTGTTCTAAAGTTTGGTGACTCTACATCAGGCCAGAAAGAAATGTAGCTAGTGGCTTAATTTGAAGAATCTTCCAAGGAAATGCTTTAAGAGTATACAACTCTTATAATTGGTCTCTAGGCTTCATTATGTCTTGTTCATGAAGCTGTCTGTTCACACTTAGCTTTGCAAGTTAATTGTGAACAAATCAGGAGAGAATAAAAACTCAAACAATACAGCATTGAGGAAGATCTTTTTGGATCAGTGCTTTTGATTCCCTTCTTTACATTGTGACCTTATACTGGAAACTTGGGTGTGACTGGTGCTCTTCTGGTCCAAAGTACCAGGAGGTTCAGATCAGGTTAAGGTCAAGCTCAGTGCAGGCTGACTCTGAGGTCAGCTTACTGACATGTCCTCTTTTAGGCTGGTGTTGCTTGAGGAACACAGGTTACTGGAGGTGAGTAGAGCTATTCTCCAAAGCCGAACCAGTTGGCTAGTCAGCAAAATTGTGCTGTTTGTTTGATCTGGGTTCTGAGCACAGAATCCTGTTGAATGACTTTTAAATTTGGTCATGGAGAGAAGATGGTGCAGGAGTGAGCAAGGGAAACTCCTCTTCAGAGAAAGCTCTTACCCCAGAATCCTCTACACTCAAGGAGGAGACTGCTTCAGAATTTATAACTATGGTCTTCTTAAATGTGAAAGATAGGTTTCTGAAGAAGTGATGAGGTCGGGGGGGGGGGGTTATTTTAAGACTTCAGCCAGCCCTGAGCTAGTGCTGGTAGCAAGAGAACTGCATTGGTCCTTCTGCCCCTCCCGTCCAAGGAACCTGGTACAGGATGCTCTTGGGGATGGTGCCAGTGGATAGTGCCTTTGGTGGCTCTAGAAGGAGGCTGGATCTCAGGAGGTCCTAGAGGTTGGTCAATGCATCAAACTCAGTTGTCAGTGAAAAGGTTGCTCACCTTCAAGTAGGAAATGTGAAAGCCTTAGCAACAAGAAAGCCTTAATTCTTCAATAGGTCAATTCAGTTCAAGCAATATTTAATAGTGCCTATTATTTACCAGGCACTGTGACTACACAGATGAAAATGACTGAGTTCTTACCCTCAAGGAACTTTTGGTTAAATGAAGGAAGTCAATATAGATATCTTAGGTATACTGTGATATGTAGTAAGAAAGCAAACCCTTTGCTGAGCCCTGAAGGATAAATTAGCTGAAGGAAGAAAGGTGGCAGTAGTTTCCAGGCTGGAAAGAGGAGGATGAAAGTCAGCAACAAGGCATGGGAAATTCCGAGGCAAGCTAGGTACAGGGAGGGTCCTTCCTATTATCACAGATTTAGATTCCTCTGTTTTCTGAGAAGAGAAGTCTGAGTCTCTTTAGGCACAAGTGGTCAGGTGATGACCTGCACAGTCAGAAGCTGTATTCAGCACCTCACTGAAGTTGCTGCTGAAGCGTGTACTATGTCCTCCTGCACAGAGGGCTGGGATTTGGCCTTCACCCTTTCCTCCTTCCTCCCCCATGAGCTTCTCACATCTTCTGATATTTCTCTGTCAATCTTATATCCCTCCCTTTTCTTTGCTTTCCCCTTGAACTTCTCGAAAATGACCTCATTTCGTAAGGCAGGGAATTCTGAGCTGAATTCAGGTCTATAACATGGTCCCACTGGTGAGATACCTTGGAGTTCCCAACATCCTTTGCTCCCGGGGTACATAAGCACCCTGCTCTCAGGCTAGTACTTGGGAAGTGATCCCATCAAGTGGGTGTTCTAGGAAGACAGCCTAATTGAGAAGCAGACTGAAAGGGGTGGAAGGCACAGGGAGGATGGGAGGAAGGGAGAGAAGGGGGCTCTGAGGGCCTGATCTTCCTGGGTGAGCAGCTGCTCTCTCACAGTCCTGCTCCTTCTACAGATCCGAGATGACCTGCAGAGGGATTATTAACTGCTGGACTCAGAAGAATAGACTGACACGGTTACCAAAGTATTCTTGAAAAATTTGCCATCGGATGGAGTGAACCTTAGAATTACTTTTTCTCCATTAACATTTTCTTCTAGTTTATGTGCTCACTAAGAAACATTAGAAAACAGAAAAGTACCAGGAAAAAGACAAAAATTAACCCAAATTGCACACCCCAAAGATAACTACTAACATTTGCTCTAGATATTTCCAGTCTTTTCCATGCATATATATTTTTCTCACAGAAATAGTATCCTACATGTTATTTTGTAGCCTCTTTAGTTAAAGGGAATTTACATTTATTTTTCAGCTTCAAAGGGGCGTAACGATAATGACAGAAAATTAAGCATCTGTATGAGTGATATGTACTTCTTGGAAAAATGGGTGGTACAATTCAATTAATGGGTTAAACATTAGACATTGCAGTATTAGCTTTTTACAAAGATGTTTACTGGTTTAAGATGATCACTAAACATACATCATATGTCTATACAAACATACATCCTCTAACCAGAAAATCAGGAGATCTGAGTGATACTGTCAATATTCTGCCCTCAACTCAATAAGCAGTCTTAAGCAAATCAACTCAATATTGCTTTTCTAGATAAAGTCCAAATTCTTAAACATCGTGTATGAGGTCCTGTATTGTCTGGTCCATCCAGCTATATGGAATCACATGTAGTTCCCAGAATATACCATGCTTTCCTGTGCTTGTTTTTTTGTTTTGTTTTTTTGCCTGAAACTTTCTTTCCATATGCCTTATTAATTCCTCCTTACCTTTGAAAAAAATTTAATTATGGTAAAGTACATATAACATTAAAATTACCATCTTAATCATTTTAAAGTGTATAGTCCAATCTCCAGAATCCTTTTCCTCTTGCAAAACTGAAACTCTATGCCCAATGAACGACAACTCTTCCTTCCCTCCTCCCCCCAGCTCTTGGCAACCATCATTCTACTTTCTGTCTCTATGAATTTGACTACCTTAAGTGCCTCTTGTAAATGGAATCATACAGTATTTGTCTTTTTGTGACGGGCTTATTTCATTTAGCATAATGTTCTCAGGTTCATTTATATTGTAGCATATGTCAGGATTGCCTTCCTTTTTAAGGTTGAATAATATTTCATTGTATGCATATACCACATTTTATTTATCTATTCATCTGCCAGTGGACACTTGGGTGGCTTCTACTTTTTGGCTGTTGTGAGTAAAGCTGCTGTGAACGTGGGTGTACAAATATCTCTTCAAGATTCTGCTTTCAGTTTTGCGGGGTATATATCCAGATGTGGAATTGCTGGATTACATGGTAATTGTTTTTGTAGCCTCCTTTTTAAACTTTGCTTTTTTATACTTCTTTTCCCCACATTAATAATAAGCCACACTTTTCCAAAATGGCTTTTATTATCCCTGGAGGATTTTTTTTTCAAATGACATGCTTATTTAAAGCGTTGCTTCCAACTTTCCATTATTAATAACAATGCTAGATGAATAAATATTCATTCATACGATGAATTCCTAGAAGTGGAATTGCTAGGTTAAGGAGCATACATTTTTAATTTAAGGTTTTGAGGCATAGTGTTACAGCACATGCACAAGCTTCTAAAGGCTTCTTTTTATGTTACATCAGCCTCTATTGCCAGTACCCTGTGTCAGCAGGGCAAGGGCCCCAGCTTGAAGATCCTATGGTATCTATAAACTTTACTCCCAAAGAAAACAAATCTCTATATCAAAATTCTTATTCAGAAGTGAAAGTGTTGCATAAGTCATCAGTCACAAGAAACAAAATGAATGATCAGATCTTGCTGCTTAAATTTTCAATTAATATAAGTGATATCAATTCCATTTCAAAATGGCCCTTCTAAATAAGCATGAAAAGTCCCTTCAAGTTTGTATATACTACTTTTCAGTTTACATACCACTTCCAGTTACAGTCTTTATAATTAGTTATCATTTTCCCTGGATTACACATGAAGAAATTAAAAAGAAAGAAAGAAAGAAAGGCACCATGAGAAAGACCCAGCAGAAACAACAGATGGCAGAAGGAGATGTTCAGACGGAAGTTACAACTAAACAACAAAAAGTTGATTAACATGTTTAAGGAAATGAAGATTTTAAAGAAATAAATTTAGCAAAAAAATTAAATTAATAAATTTTAAAAAAGAAATTGAGGCCCAGAGACATAACTTGCCTGAGGTCACAGAACTGATAATCTGTGTCTTCTGGTTCCAAGTTCATTGCTGTTCCAATTACAAATGATTTATTTCCAGTCCTTGAGATCTGATCACAATGAGTAAGTATAGTATGGACTTTTCTAAGACTTTTTTTTTTTCCCCCAAACTGGAAAGGTGGTAATGGTTTGGGGAAGGTCGCTGAAAGCTGTGATTTAATAAGAAGACATTTTGTGGCTGATACATAGTACAGAAATACAAATAGTATTTCTTCCTTCCCTAGGATTGGGTGATGCCCTTCATTATGGTGGTACAGTGTGGTGTTGAGCATGGTGGGCTCCGGGGTCAGCCTGCTTGGATTTGAACCTTGGCTCCACAGCACAAGTTATGTGATCTGAACAAGTTAACCTCTCTGTGCTTTTGCTTCTTCATTTATAAAATGGACATGAACAGCTCCCACCTCACTAGATTATTGTCAAGATTAGACGAGGTAATGTGAGTGCCTGGCACATGCTAATTGCCTGATACATAACAACTGGTATTACTAGTGATGAGGACCTAGGTAATAATGTTCTTTTGTTTTATCCTGGGGAGGAAGGTACGTGGAAGCGGCTGGTGCAGAACAAGGTAAGAGTGAAAATAGCCTTCTCAGATGCTGGCTGATTAAAAAACATAATTAAAGGGCTCCTCTGGTAGACTATCACCGGTTTTCAGAAATTTGATTACAATATGGTCTAATGTAGTTTAATTTGTGTTTGTTCTGTCTTGTGGTTTGTTGAGCTTCTTACATCTGTGGGCTTATAGTTTTTGTCAAATTTGAGGTATATTTGGCCATTATTTCTTCAATGATTTTCTGCCTTCCCTTCTGGGACTGTAATTACAAGAAGGTTTAACAGTTTGATATTATCTGACAGATCACTAAGACCTGGTTCAATATTTCCCCTGCCTTTTTTTCTCTCTTCACTTTGGAAATCTTGCGTCATTATATCTCTAAGTTTACGGGCCCTTTATTCTGAAGCATGTAATCTGCTATTAATCAAATGAAATCATAATCATGTCAGATATTGTATTTTTCAACTTCACAAAGCTCCATTTTGGTTCTCTATATCTTCCATTTCTCTCCACGAGATATTCATTTTCCATAAAATCTTTGAGCGTTAAAGGAGGAGCGACACTGGCTTCTGTCAGAGAAAGATCCAGAACAAGATTCTGCCCACGCAGAAACAACAGCAATAGCGCCTTTCATTTACATAGCACACTGAGGTTCACAAAGCACTTTCACTTCTGTTATCCTCCATAACTTACACAACATCCTTTCCTGGCAACTGGGACAGGTACTACTATCACCAGGTTACAGATGAGAAAACTGATGCTCAGACATATTTAAGTGACTTGGCCCGAGTCTTATTCGCTCAGAAGTCTAAGAGCCATTGTTAACGTTCTTACTGACCTCTGACATTTTCCGTTCAGGTGTTTAGAAAACAAGCTTAGGTTCTCTGCCTCAAGAAATTCTGATGCACACACGACACTGATAGACTCTCAGAGTTCTTTAACCTGCCTCCATCCCTTTGTAAATTTTTTTATGTAAGACTAGAAGATATTTGCTACCACTACCAATTTGTTAGTTCCTCCCAGAGTATAAAAGGCATAGTGCAGTGGATTGGGAGGATTCAATAGTGCGTTCCTCATAAACTTATTGGCATTTATTAGCTGGGAGTCCACTGATGTCCTATGATGATCCTGGGACATCTAACTCACCTTCAGTCACTAATTAGCCCTTGCATCACTCTATATTGTAGCCTTCATTTTCAACTTTGGAGAGCCTAGTCTGAAAATCATTGAATGATTTATACCTAGTGTAGTATAAATTGGACTAGGATTCATTTCTCTTTTTCCTTTTTCAAGAAATTACATCCGCAAATCAGTATCTATATCAGTGGTTTTAAAACTTTTTCTTTTTAGCAGAAGCATACCTTTAAAAAAACAAAATCTTTTTTTTTTTTTTGGCCGCACACGTGACTTGCAGGACCCCAACCAGGGATGGAACCCAGGCCCCCTGCAGTGGAAGCGTGGAATCCTAACTACTGGACCACCAGGGAATTCCCATAAAAATAAAATCTTAAGTGGACCCCAACTACATAACACAGATAAAAGTGGAACTGATCTGGTTGACGAGGGGTGGGGCTGGCAGAGGCGGTGCCACCAGAGTCCTGCCCTTAGATCCCACATGGGAAACCTGAGGCCCTTCTGCTGAGCCCTAGAGCTCCAAAGAACTGGAAAAACACTGACCTGCATAATAAAATTAAAACATCCATTCATCCATCCATTTGTCCTTCCTTCTATCCAAACAACATTTGCTGAGTCCCCATAGGGTGGAGTAGGCAGGGATAAAACGTTCCCTCAGGTAGTTTCTCTTCAAGGAAGACATTTTGTTGACCTCATCTTTTGCCAAGATCTGTTGCCACCTCACTTCCTGGGTTCCTACAACTCTATTTCTCTTCACTTCACAAAGTGGGGTCAAATTAGTTAGGGCTATTTTGCTTTAAAGTAACAGAAGCTTAATTTGTGAATTAAAATATAAAATAAAACCAGAGTGGGGGAGAACTTTTTTTGGAGGGAGGCTTGGGAAACTCTTAAAACTTAATAATGAGAAAACAAACATCTCAATTTAAAAAGGGCAAATACCGGAATAGACACTTCACCAAAGAAGATCTACAGATGGCAAATAAGCACATGAAAAGATGCTCAAAATCAGTAGTCATTAGGGAAATGGAAATTAAAACCACAATGAAATACCACACCTACTGAGATGTCTACAATTAAAAAGACTGACTAGACCAAGTATTGACAAAGATATATCAATAGAACAAGTGGAGCTCTCATACACTTCTAGGGGCAAGTGAAAATGATACCATGACTTTGAAAAATGGTTTGGCAGCTTCCTACGAAGTTAAATGCACATCTACCACATAACCCAACTGTTAGGCATTTACACTAGAGAAATAAAACATACGCCTACATATAGACTTTTCACATCAATGTTCATAACAGTTTTGCTTGTAATGTCCAAAACTGTAAACCACCCAAATTTTCATCAACAGAGGAATGGATAAACAAATTGAGGTTTATCCATGGACTGGAATACTACTTGGCAATAAAAAGGAATTAATTATTGATACACATGCATGAATATCAAAATAATTATGCTGAGCAAAGGAAGCCAGACACCTCCTGAAAAGAGCATGATCTCATTTAAATAAAAGTCTAGAAAATGAAAACTGATCTATCATGATGGATAGCAGATCAGTGGTTTCCTCGGGATGGGTTGAGGGGGCATGTAGGGCAGGAGAAAGGGATTACCAGGGGCCATGAGGAAACTTTTGGGGGGTAAAGGATGCATTTATTGTGGTGATGGTTTTAGGTTATACACTTTTTATTTATTTATTTACTTACTTACTTATTTATATATGGCTGCGTTGGGTCCTCGTTGCTGTGTGCAGGCTTTCTCTAGTTGAGGCAAGCGGGGGCTACTCTTAGTTGCGGTGCACAGGCTTCTCATTGCGGTGGCTACTCTTGTTGCGGAGCACAGGCTCTAGGCACGTGGGCTTCAGTAGTTGTGGCACGCGGGCTCAGTAGTTGTGGCTTGCAGGCTCTAGAGTGCAGGCTCAGCAGTTGTGGCGCACGGGCTTAGCTGCTCCGTGGCATGTGGGATCCTCCCAGACCAGGGATCAAACCCGTGTCCCCTGCACTGGCAGGCAGATTCTCAACCACTGTGTCACCAGGGAAGCTCCCTCAGGTTATATACTTTTGTGAAAACATAAAATCGCACAATCTCAATACATGCAGCTTATTGTACGTTGATTATACTTCAGTAAAGCTTTTTCTTTTTCCTTTAAAGCTAACAAACAAGGAATTTCTCTTAAAAGTAAACCTGCAGTTACCATACCCAGCAATTTCACTCTTGGGCGCTTAGGCCAGAAAAATGAAAACTTATGTTTACACAAAAAAACTGTAGGAGTATTCACAGAAGCTTTATTCATATTAGTAAAAACAAAAAAACAAAAAAAAACTGGAAACAATACAAATATTCTTTAATGGGTGAATGGCTAAACAAATTCTGGTACATTCATACAATGGCGTACTACTGAGCAATAGAAAGGAACAAATTATTGATACATGCAACAGCTTGGAGGATCCGAAGTCTATTATCTTAGTGATGAAAGGCAGTCTGCAAAGGTTACATACTGTACGATTCCACTTATAATCATCCTCAAATTACCAAACTATAGAGATGCAGAGCAGATTCGTGGTTGCCCAGGGCCAGGGATGGGTCAAGGAGGTGTGACCCTAAGAGGTTGCATAAGGGAGCGCCTTTGTGGTGATGGAACTCTTCTGTATCCTGATTGTTCTGGTGGTTACATAATTTATGTGGGGTCAGATTGCATAGGCATACACACACACATTCATACACAACAGATGAGTGCATGTGAAAACTGAATGAGGTCTGTAGTCTACCTAACGTCAATTTCTTGGTTTTGATATTGTACCAAAGTCATATAAGATGTCACTATTGGGAGCTGTTAATAGCTCATAACTCTATGAGCTATTTTTGCAAATTCCTGTGATCTATAATGATTTCAAAATAAAAAGTTTACAAACACGCATAATGGACAATAAAGAAAAACTCTTCTGGAGATGGCAGTTTGGGCTGGTAAGGTGAATGCTCTCTAAGACATACTTGCCCCCCAAAGCTCTACCTAAATGCCTTTAATTAAGTAGCCAGTATGAGACAAAGAACAAAGGAATTCCTATTCCTCCTCATTTTAAACAGAGGCAAAACCCCCAAAATGTTGAACAAGCCTATGAACTAGCAGTCTTGATTGGTATTATTTCTTCAAAGCAGGAGGCACAAGAATGTGAGTTTATAGAGGGCAGGGACAGTGTCTTTATGATTCTAGCACCTAGTCCAGGGCTTGGCTCATAGGAGAAGCCCAGAAAAGGCTTTTGGAAGGAAGGAAGATAGGGAGGGAGGGAAGAAGAAAGGTAAGGAAAGGGAAGAGACCTCCGGTAGAACTTGAACCATCTTCTCTTTTGTGTCAGTTCAGAAAGGTCGTGTTAGTTAATGACAGACCAGTGTACAGGACCCATTCCACATATGGGGAGGAGTGTGGACAAGGAAGGATAAGGTCCACTGTGTGGACCTCCTCATCCTTAGAACGTGAAAATCGTAACTCCTGATGGACTTCCCTTTCATCAGGGGGTCGGGGTGCCCTGTATAGATGAGGCTGCATCTAAATAGGCTAGAGCCAGGCTGGGAATGGGAGGGTCTGAAAGAGTCACTGAATCAGTCTGTAGTGGAAGACTTTAAGGATGAATATGAACTGAGGTCTTGACAGAGAGCTCAGATTCAGCCAAAGATGAACGAATTCCAAACCCAGTTCAGAAGTACGGAGTGAATCCCAAGGGGAACCTATAATTAGGGGTCAGATGGCGCAGGACTGACACGATCAGAGACAAGCTTGGATGTCTAAGCAGGGGCTGGGGTGGGGGCATTCCTTGCCCTCATCTGTCCTGGGGCCCACCTGATGACAGAGTTACAGACACAGCCAGAACTGATGACTTCATTGTGACTTATTTCATAAAGGAGTTACCAGGATATGAATCTTTCTAGAATATCTTGAACTCCTCAAAATGTTAGGAAAATAGTTCATATTTATTCAGATTCTCAGGGTTCTTTTCTCAACATTATCATGAAGATTCTGTAATTCAGCTTTTGTAGATTGTCTGGGTTCAATGTCATATAACCAAATAGTCCGCTTGTTCTAGTTCATACATCCTTCTCCCCCTGGATTCCAAGGTTTTGTGTTTTTAAAAGGGTCAGGCTGTTTGGGGCCTGTTTGCACTTCATTATTTGCTTATATTGCCTCCCCCTATACTTATGTGACTTCAAATTCCACATTTTCTCTTACAATCCTTTACACTATGGCATAGCTACTCAAGTTTACAGGGCTCAAGGATATGGATTTAGCAGAAATATGGATAGCTTGTTTTATTAAGAAATACACTGAGCATAATACCGTGGGGCTACATTTTCCCTCGTGACAGCTCTGGACTTACATTTCTCATCCATCTTCTTAACCTTTCACATCATTTCCTGAAGCCATTTCATCTTCCTTCTAAAATGCCAACCTAAAAATAAGTAATCACACTGAAAAGGATCCAGATGGAAACAAAAACATGGACACACTCATTCGGTACGCAAAACATTTTCTATATTTGTCAGTAGACAAGTTTGCTTCTCATCTTCACGTTTGCCTCATTACAGGGGTGTATGAGAGATTAAAAGAAATGTTTCGGACCATTGGAACAAAATTCATTCTACATGGCTTTTGACTTCAGGTGGTAATAGTTTATTTGGGCACTGTAAAAGCCTAAGAAAATCCTCTGGAAATAAATATGACTAATTTATGGTTTTTTATTTAATCAAACTAAGACTTCAGATTATTGTATGCATTCTTAAGAAGTATATTTTTGTTTCTATCAGTTGGGGAAAGAAGGCTGTGTCAGGCTCAGAACTTGGCAAATCCTGTCGTTTTTCTCGGTGTAGGAATATGGAACACTTCGTAAGGCATGTTTTTAGCTTCTTAGACACAATTACGACATGAGAGTCATGAAAACCAGAGGAATGCTGTGGATTACATGTAAAGTCATAAATGTAAAATAGACTAATCAGAATCCCCAGTGAGCTATTAGTTTTCAAATGTTCTCATTTTATTCTCTTTTTAGAAGAAAGAAGAGCAACAAACACACTTTTATCAGAGGGGATTTTGTGAGTAACTTTTTTTTCAAAGGAATCTGCCCGTGTCAGTACACATTCATCTAAAACACTCTGTTTTCTGTATCTACAGTCTTGTTCAATGGCAACTGGCGTTCAGAATGAGAACGCTGAGAGGCCACAAGATATTGAATCACCTAAGAAAAAATGAACATTCATCGTCAAAGTAAGCAATCTTTCGACACCATATCAGAACAATTTTCAGAATAAAGAGTTGAAACAAAAAGTGTTTACTGAATAACTATCTTTCAGCCAGGAGAGGCCTTGTTCCCTAGGCAGGGTGATGAATCTTTGTGAGATTGTATTAAAGAGTTATAAATTTTAGGACCAAGTTAACGATCTAAGCCACTGAAGTCTGCAAATTATTCCCCCACAACTTGAAAAAACATTAGCCCTTAAATTGTGTGGCTTTAGAAAATGGCCCACGTGTGCGACTTAGACTTTCTATCGTTAAGTTTAATTCTATGTGAATTGTCAGTCATGATTTGATTATCTTTTAGGCTCCAAAAATGTTGTTAAATTTCAAAGTACAGGTGCTGCAAAGGCAACCCAATGGTTGGTATGCACAGTTCCCTGAAAACGATGTCGAGCCTCAAAACCAAGGGAGCACGTTTTAAAATATTTTCAAGGCGACAAAAGTATAGCCCCTTTATGCTGCATACTTACACATCCAAATCCCACCATGTAGGTCCTGCGTAGACACAGCCCTGGCCCAAAGCGGGGTGTGGTCTCTCCCCTTTCAAACTCTCTGAAACGTGAAAGCACTAGCTTGTGATTCCAGGATATCTGTTCATTCCCTGGTCAGGAACTTGATTTTTCTTGTGACATGTACTAAATTGTACTCTGTACATGCTTCATCTCCCCTACTAGATTATAAACTTTTCGAGTGCAAGGACCGTCTCTGTTTTATCTTCTTTGACATAACATAGATGAACACGGTAAATTATAAATTACTGTCGCAGGTCTAACTTTCTATTCTTGTGGCATTCTTTGCATCTGTTAGTACGTTACACATCGTAGATGCCTAAGAAAGATTTGTTGACTGACTGACATACTGAACAAGTGAACGCCTTCAATTATTTCCAGAATTATTACCAGAATTCCACATGGCATCTAGTAAAGAAAGGCCCAGCAAACAGAAGGTCAGCTCTCTAAAGGGCATTTGTTGGAATGGAGCCTGGCAGGCTGACCTGCCACCCTCAGTTCACAGACCATCAGACACCAGTGCCACCACCAATCCTTCCAGTTCACACTACAGGATTTGGTTGCACCCTGTAGCATACTGGCAAGGGGTCCTCAGGGACATGTGGCTGTCTGACCCCATGCTAAAAAGGTATTTCAGGACTGGTGAGTGCAGAGGTTGCCATCCACCCTTTGGATGTGCAAATAGCAAGCATTAGCACAACTCTCCTCCCTGGAGAAGCAAGAGAAACTAAAAGCAACTAAACCCACCTGAGGGTCTAATTAAAAGAAACCAAACCAGGCACTTCGCTTTGTTGCCCTTTCTATGCCAAATGTCTAGGACTGAATCCGCGCAGAAAACTGTCCCGTTTTCCAAATGCTTCCAAATTTTGCAAGGCTTTCTAGACTTTTTATCAATTGTAATCTGTCCTGGAACAGAGACGTCATCTTTAGGGGAAAAAGCACCACCTCATTTGAGTAGTATATGTGGGAAAACTCTCAATAAATCACTTTCTCATTACTAAATACTTCTCCTGTTTTAAAATCCAGAAAGGAAAAAATTAAGAAGGAAAAAGCTGAGATTTCAGAATGGTCACTTTCTGTGTTGAATTGGCAATCTAGAGGCCCACTGGCCACCTCCTCATCCTTCATCCTTAGCCAACCACAGGTGAAGTCAGGAGCACCCAGCTTCTCTGACGTTTGCGATGCCTCCCTTAGAACATTTACCAACTGCTGTATTTTTTTCCACAGAGTCTCACTATTCGCTATAAATACTAAAAGAACAGGCCCCTTGTTCTCAGGCAAGAAAACACAGAAGCTTCATTTGTTGACTATTTGTAGCCACTATGCATTTTGTGTGCTTTATAGCTTCTTGAATGATTGTTTAATTGTGAATATATCGGCATGTGATTTGAGGTCAGCTGTTTGTTCCCTGGGTGGTACAGTCAATCCATAATCCTGACAGGGAGAAATCTCATTAAAGTTCAAGCTTCAGATTCTAGGCTATCAACATATAATCTCTAGCTCTTCAAATCCTATACGTCTCATGAAAACTTTCTCAAACTGTTTAATTTTCTTTGGATATGGTTTTTGCAGTACGCGGGCCTCTCACCGTTGTGGCCTCTCCCGTTGCGGAGCACAGGCTCCAGACGCGCAGGCTCAGCGGCCACGGCTCACGGGCGCAGCTGCTCCGCGGCATGTGGGATCTTCCCAGACCGGGGCACGAACCCGTGTCCCCTGCATCCGCAGGCGGACTCTCAACCACTGCGCCACCAGGGAAGCCCAATTTTCCTTGGATATAGTTTTAAAGCAGTTTCCCTTTTCTTCATTGCTCTAAAAAAAATGCGGATTGGCAAACAGAAAAGAAGATTGGTTCCAATTTCTCCACCCAAAGATACAATTAATATTTCGATACATAGTCTTCTCAGCTGGTTGACAGAGTTCTTTGAACTAGCACCAAAACAAACTCAAAATAAGCTTCACCAGGGCTTTAAGTGTTGCCACATTCTTCAAAATCTTTTTTTAAAGCCAAAACCACATAAAGTAAGATTTTCTTTGATTTAACGTTTTCAGTTTGCCACCAGTATACAGCTCAAGTGGGCCTTCAGTCTCTGGGTAAACGGTGTTTTTAAGAAAAAGGTGGATTTCTGCTGTTTCAAAGCCCATTACAAGAATGACTTAACTGATCACTGATGTCCTGCTCCTCCCAGATTACCTGCCACCCCATCCCAGCACTTCTCAAACACCTGTTCGTGGATCCCTACTTGGGGATCTTTGGCCTCCAATTTTGCCTCTGAGGGGTGAGAGAAGGGTCAAAGGAATAATACTGGAAGCAAATAAAACAATACTATAGTGGTCAACTCTGGAAAATTGGAACACAGGTGTTGGTTGTATTAGTTTCTATATTCTTACAGATATTTTTAAAGTTCTAAATATCAATAAAACTAAGCAAAAGATATGGTCCTTGTATTCAAGGAGTTCAGGGTCTGGTGCGATGCTCAATTACAGGACATACAAGATTTGCAAACAGATCATCTGTCTAGAGAGCCTTCTGACAGAGGTTAGTACAAAGTGCTAGACTCTAGCAGCTAGAGGAACATAGAGCAGGGAGCACCCGACCCCTCCTCAGCAATGTCTTCTTAGAGAATGTAGGAAGGCTTCTGTAAGGTGGAAAGCTTGACTTGAGGCTGGGAGGATGAGTAGTTCTCTGTGTTTTCAAGTGTGAGTAAGAGTGCGCTGCAGAAATAAAACCATGACGTGTGAAATCAGACTCTGAGACCATACTGCGTGCTTGGAGAAGAGGGCATATTTTCAGCATGACTGGGGTTGTTCTGTGTCAGCTCATGAGCTTGGAGAGGTGGGCATTTACTAGGTGGTGAAGAGTCCCACATGACAAGTTACCCAGTGGTTGATAAAGAACCAGTGAAGCAAGCGAAGGGCATAATGCAAATTTTGTGTTGGCAAAATCCTTCGGGGGCAGTGTGGAAGATAGATGGGAGGGAGGTGGAAGGGAGGCAGAGAAACCAATTAGGAGGCTCCTGCAATGATCTAGGTGAGAGATGATGAAGGTCTATAATAGGCCAATGGCAGAGGGGGAGCAGAGGACAAATGGGAGATCTTTAGAAGATAGAATCCACACTTCATGGAGACAAATTGGATGTGAAGGGAGGGAGAGGACAGAACTGAGAGTGATTGCAGGTCTTCTGACTTGCAGGTGGGTTGGATGATTGCGTAAATTCACTGAGATTGGGTGGAGAAGGAATGGAGAAGGACAAATGAGTAAAATTTGCAACATGCTGAGTTTGGGGAACCTGTGATACATCTTGGAGTTGCCCAAGAGACCACGAGGTACAGAGACTTGAGGTGAGTGTAGCAAGTGTGGTCTCTAGGCTAGAAGTAGACTCATCCATGCTGAACCATGGGGCTGAGGCCATGACTCTGCTGAAAGTGTTCTGGGAAGAATGAGGGAGAGAGAACAGAGGCTGCAACTCTGGGGATGCTCAGCGATTAAGAGGCTGAGGGGTGGTCCAAGGGGAAGAAGACTCGAAGAGAGTGATGATGTCAGTCAGTGTTGCATCTGTTAAAGGAGGAGATCACTTCAAGAAGGAAGGAACAGTCTCTAGGTTAGAGCTGGCAGACAAGCCATGTAAGAGTTGGTGTTGCCAGATAAAATACAGAGTGCCCTATATGATCATCCATGCCAGTAAATAAAGCCAAAACTAATAATAAAAAAAAGAGTGCCCAATTAAATTGGTATTTCAGATTGAAACAAAGTTTTTTTAGTATAAGTAAATCCTCTACTTTTATTTGCTAAATACAGCAACCCTAGTAAGATAAAGACTAAAAATGTGCCTGTCAGTGTGGTAGCTAAAGCAGGGTCAGAGGATGGCAGGGAGCAGAAGCAGGAGGAGACTTAGAGGCAGTGCATGTGAACCAACCTTTCCAGAAATCAGGCTGTGAAGCAATAGGGTCAGGGTGGGGTTAAGACACAGAGGATTCTCCTAAGGGGAGCAGGCACTGTATACTTCATCCATAGCCAACCCCACCGGCCAGAAACCACAAGGTTCAAGGCCATGTCTTACCTGTCTTTGTAATCAAAATGCTGATCTGCCCAGACCCTTTCTCTTGTGCATCGGAAACTCAATAAGAGGTTGCTAAATTAAATCCTTAGACTGGGTTTTTCCATACCTGTAGTAAAGGACTAACGTAATCCAGGAGATACCTCACTTTCGCCTCTAGCTGAAAATTATGACCCAATATATTTGGGGCAAATATCGTTCATGTTTATCAGAATGACCCGAGAAACTGCCTCAGCTCCCCGTTTCTCCTTACCAGCAAACGCACCTCTGAGAGGCCGATCGTCCCCTCTCTCTGCCTGCGGGTACACAGTAGCAACAGGGGCAGCTGGGAGTCTCTTAATTGCCTTGTGCTTGTCAAGGGGATGCAACTTTCCAGGTGAGTGAAACAGATTCTGAATATCTGGCTGAGGGGAAAACAAAATAAAACGAATCTTGCACCAAACCAGAAGAGTAAGTTTCTCAAGAGGCTTTCTGAGGCCAGTGGGAAACTTCAGTATCCTTCAGCTCGAGCTGACGTCCGCTGCACCGCGTGGCTCACACACTGCCTTTCCTCCTTTACACAGCTAAGTGAAATCCACTCACCCTGTCGGAGGAATAAACCAAACACAAAGACAAACCTATTAAAGGGCCGCTCAGCCCTGCCTTAAGTGATCGGAAGCAAGCAAGCAAATGCACAAGTGCTTCCCAAGACAGGTCTTTGCCATTTCTGCTCCTAACGCACCGTTGAGTCAACACTGGAGATGCCCTGGACTCTGCTCGGGAGGGAGGAAGGAGGCCCTGGCGCTGAAGTGAGGGCTCTGGGGCTTTGCACCTGCTATGGCACAGAAAGGAGGCCCCAGGATATGTCTGGAGGGGACAGGGTCTGGGGGTGCTTTCTGTTGGTGGAACGAAAAAGAAAAATGGCTTAATGGAAAAGCTTGGATTTTGAGGTTGGATTAGACTTGGATTCAATCCCTTACTCTAGTTTTGTGATACTGGGATCTATAACATGGTAGTTGAGAGCTAAGCTTTAGAGTTGGACACTTTTGGATTTAATTTCTAGTGCTACAAGTGGAATGACGATAACACTTTTCAAAATACCTTCCTTATATATTCTTCTTGCAGTCATTCTGCCTTTATGGCTCTAAGAAAGAGAATAAGATGGACGGCACCGCAAGAAGGAGGAGGATGCGACATAGGCACCATGCCTGTCAAACAGCTGGAGGGAAAGGAACAAGGAGACAAGGAGTGGGAGGCAGAAAGGAAAGGAAGAAGTGCCCAGAAGGTGAGGATTAGAAACCGTCAGTTCAGTTGAGGAAGATACCAGAGCAAAAGGCTGTGCTCCTCTTCCTGCCTAAGAGACTCTGGGAAGAGACTGCCTTAGAGGATCCCACACTGACCAGGGGTCAGCTCACAGCGCAGGCCTGAGGCAGGACTGCCCCCCAGCTTGGTGCTTCCCAGCCTGAGCCAGAAGCTCCTGGGGGCCCCCAGCGGGGAACGCAAAAGGTCACCAAGAGCTGAGGCCAGCAGGCCCGCCACAGGGGGAAGTAACCCAAAGCAGAGTCTGTGAGGAGGCCCACCCACACCGCAAGGGACAGGCCAAGACCCAGGTCTGCTGTATTGGTGAGAGCCAGGGTGCCGCTGAGCCAGCAGCAGGGAGGAGAGAGGGAGGGGAAGTCCATCGCACCAGCCGGGCCAGAGAACAGGCCACATGCTTGTGCGGCATGGACTTTGGCTGCAGGTGTGAATAGGGCCCTGTGAGCAGGCATAGTAGGGACTTAGGGCGGTGAGAACCTACAGAAGCGAACAAGGACCAGCCTTCTCAAGGGGCAGAGGGGAGGAGCAATAGCCTGGAGAGGGAGAGATAGCCTGGGAAGAAGTTTGAGCCTTGAATTATTTAAATACTTGTTCAAAAGAAACTGAGAAAACCAGGAAAAAATAAACACAAAGATAACATCTCAAAAAAAAAAAATCCCTTTTACTCCCATTCTTCCTCAAAAAAAACACCCTGAGATCTTTGACTTGACAAATTTTGATATTTTTTTCCCGCTCCTCAGTGAGATTTGGGGCTCTAGAGGTCAAAATCATCAGTTATGGACAATAAAGGACCCCACCAGGTATGCACATTTGAAGTACAGTGTATAAACTTACAGCACCCCCCTCTACTAGAGGAGCTTTGTAAACCTGGGTTATCTTAACTTCTTTGGGCCTCAGCTTCCTCATCTACAAAATGGGAATAATACTACTTCGTAAGTGTTGTTGGGTGTATTAAATGAAATGATGCATGTGAAGCCGGTACAGTACTCAGCACATAATTGTGCGTGTTCATGGTTAGATAACATTATTACTTAGCTCCCACCAGCTTCATTTTCTACCACTGTAAACTGGGATTGCAATATTCATCTCACACAATAGGTTTGCAAATAGCATTACTTTCCCTTTCTCCTCTATTTCCTTTTCTAAAGAGCTACCAGTTATCTTATCTCGTCTTCTACCTCAAATAAAGACATCTCTATTCATTTATTCAATCAAGACTGTTTTCTGGATTTCAGCTTCGTGCAGATCACTCTCTTGAGGGTTTCTGAGATGATACATGTACAGTATTTATCATTCATGGTCTGCTGGTTGAGGGGGGAGGGGGCAGTATTTTTACATCTTTATCGTAGAAGGGAAAAATAATGAGTGGATAGCAAAAGCACTGCAGTAATTCAGAGGAGGCAGTGTTGATTACTAGTTAGAAGTCAGGGAATGCTTCCTGCATAACCTGGAATTTGAACCAGACCTTGAAGAATGAGAAACATTTAGGCAAGTGAAGATTGGGGAGGGCACAAGGATGTGTGTTGAGATGGGTGGGTAGTTCTGTGTGACCAGTTCAGAGAAGATGAAAGGTTGGGGAAAAGATAGGCTAGAGAGCTGGGTACAGGCCTGATATGATGAGCCCACGATGCTATTAAGCTAACAGTCGTCAACTTTTCACTTTCTCGTATTTCGTGAAAGGAAGGAGAAGGAGAAGGAACGAAAATGTATTGAGCTCCAGATACACGTGAGCCACTGCACAGGGACTATTGTTCTATGTATAGTATCTCTAAACCTCATGGTCATGCTGGAAGGTAGGTATTCACAGAGGAGGACACTGAGGTTCAGGGAGGTTAAGTAACTTACCTAAGATCACACAGCTAGACAGTAATCCACTGAGAATAAAATCTGGGCTTGCCTGATCCAAAACTAGTGCTATGAGACAAGGCCTTTAGGCCTTACCTGTTCTACCTGTTTCCTTGTGAAAGCATCACTTCTTTCCAGCTCCTGTGTTTAAGGAAGTGCTATCACCAATAAATTAGCAGTCAGGGTGAGCTGGAAGCATTCTGAGGGACTGAAACCCAATGGGGCGATGTTTCTGATTCCAGGATTCAGGGTCATGGAAAACTGCCAGAAGGATATGGGTCCTCTCCTGCAAATGGCCCCATGAGTGTCCTGGCAATCTTGAGCCACCTAAGGAGAGCAGTGTCGGGGATGAGACTCAGCTTTGGAAGGTAATGGGAGCCTAAAGGAGGGACACCCAAGATACTTTCATCTTCTGTGTATTTGTGCTCCATTTAAGTCCCAGGGGATTACATTTTGAGGTGGATCTTAAGGCAGGATATATGATAGACTAATGTTTATTTGAGAAGGCTCAGAAATATGTGTCTCCCCAGCTGGAACCAACACAGCGAGACCCAGGAGAGTTTTGGTTTTGTACCATAAATCTTCTCTCTGGGGAATGAGAAACCAGATCTGACCTTGTGAGCCCTGGGGTAGTGACTGAGGCTCAGAGAGATAGGTTGACTTCTCCAAGCTCACACAGATGGGAAGAGGCAGAGTCAAGATGAGAGCCCGAGGACTGTGATCCTGGCTTCATTACTGTGCTGCTCACAGGAGAATAAACTCACCTAATCAGAGGACTAGAAAACAGTTTTACAATCTCAATGGCCTGTGGCCTGTGATTGTAAGAGAATCATAGAATTTTTACAATTAGAAGAGACAGTAAAGATCATTTCATCCAATTAACTCATTGTATAGACGAGAACACTGAGGTTCAGAATAGGAAATTGACTCGCCCAAGGTCACAACACTTAGTGGTGGGACTTGGCCTAGGTCACAGACACTGCCTAGGGTCAGTGCTCTTTCCACTGATGCTGAATAATATGTTCCACGGACTATTAACCACACCAACTCCCACGCCCCCATCCTGCCCACTCACATGTGGAGAGTCAAGAGGTCATCAATCACTACTTCCATTTAGACAGGCATACCTTTCTACTTTTATGAAGGAGATAAAAACACGTCCTAATTTCAAATCAGCCAGAGAAAGCAATTCCCCAAACATCTGGTACTTTTCTGGTTTGAAAGCCCCTACATTTTTTTCCGGCATAAGTCTTAGAAAGTCAAAGCAGAGAGTTGGCTCCCATGCTCCAGCTCATTTTACACGAAGCTCCCCAAATGCTAAACAGATTTACCCTCGGTGACAAGAACCTCCTCTCTGGCCAAAATCCTGCACCATTTTCCCACCCCAGTAATATGCATGGCCTCACAGCCATCTCCTGCAGGGGCAGCCAGCAAGCATCCCAGGCTGTCTCATGCTCTGTAACAAAATGCCTGGAGCCCACCTCTTTCCTAGTCTCCTTTTTCTAGGAGGGGGCCATGACTTGCTCCCAGGAACCCAGGCAGGGGCTGTTTCCCATCACTTCTTGCAATGAGGTATTTCATGGGGCCTGAGAGAGGAAATCAGGTCTCTGCTCCCCGTGGGATTAGTGCCATTCTCTCGTCTGTTCTCCCAGAAGGCCCTTTCTCTAGGTCTGACATAACTTTCTCCTCCAAGACAGGACCAGCGAGAATCCATTTGTGTTCCTGCCCTGCATTCCAGCAGAATCCCTCGGGCACTGTGGCTGGAAATGATTTGTGCAGGGAACTTGGCCAGCTTCTCTTTTAATCACTTATATACTCACAGATACAGGGAATCCTGCCACGTTCACCTGGGGGATGGAAGAAACCTTCCTCACTTTGCCAGGGTCTCCCTAAGTGATGCAATAAACAGTGAGTCTAGTCTCCAGGAAAGATGTTCTAAACAGCCTCCTTCTCCGAGGGTTAATTGTAAAATCAGTATCTTCAGGAACCCCTCCCCTTTCCTGGGAGCTTCTGCAAAGCAGACACTTCTCAGATAATATCCAAACATCCATTCACCCTGCAGCGCTTCCTGAACGCTACTCTGACTGGGGAGGAGGGGAGGGTGGAGCTGGGCCTGGAAGAAAGGGCAAGATTTGCTGAGAACATTTAGGCAGGGGGATGGTGGAAGCCGAGGCCTGGGAGAATGAATGATCTGGGGTGGGTGAGGAAGGGGGAGTCAGGGGGCAACTGGAGGGGAACAGAGGTCTTGTTGGGGAGGAGGGAGTGATGACTAGTCAAGGTCCCAACAGGAAACAGAGGGCACACCCAAGATGGGATAATTTGAAAAGGGTTTATTTGCAAACGTGTGGGTGTAGGAGAGCCATAAAGAATAGCCCAGTAAACCAGGCTCAGTAAGAGCCAAGGCATTACACCTCTAGGCACAGAGAGACTGTGACTAGAACAGAGAGAGAGTGTGCGATAGAACAGCTGCCTTAGAAGAACAGAGGCCTCAGTCAAAGATGCAGCCAGTTCCAGGCAACCTTGCAGGGAGAGGTCCAGGCAGAGGCGGATTTACGATGAAACTGGTCAAGTTCAAGCTGTAGGGTTCAGAGTTGCACAGGCCCCTTCCCAGGCCTGGGAAGGAACCCTAGCAAAGTTCATATGTTCTATGTTTTTATAAATTTAGGGGGGGTAAATTTTGTAAAAGTAAGATATTTTTGATCCTAGTTTCCCTCTGCCACACACATCCTATGTTGGGTGGCTTTGGAGGCGTCACGGGCATTTTTAGGATCTGGTTAAGGAGAAGATGAGTTTGGGTTTGGTGTGATATATTTAAGTTGCTCACAGTCACTCTGTATATATTTAATTCACCGCTAGCTGTCCTCGTGAAGGAATGGCTTCCAGGAATACTCTTACCACCAACTCATCTGATGTCATGACTTGAAGGTACAGAGAGGTCAGCTGTAATAAGAATGTGTCCTTTGGTGCCCAGCATGGATGTATGTGGGTAGTGAAGAGAACAGAGGTTTGTGAGAGGAACCAGGGCTGGTCTGTGGCCCATCATCAGACATAAAATTTTAAGTCTAGAATTCAGTTCTCATTGTCAGTAGTATAACGCAGCACCTGCAACTATAAACACACCATACTATTTCTTTTTAAATGGAATTTCACATATTAGTTCTCAGATTCCTGTGTTTATAGCCTATAGGCATAAAAAAATTTCACATCATATCAAAATTAGCAACTTATTAAGACGAAGAAAGAAAATGCAAATAGAATTAAAGGACCTTGGATTATTCGATAATCTTATTGATGGAGGAGTAAAGCATATGAACTCATTGGCAGAAGATTTACATTTCTTGCTGCTTTGATACAAAATCCTGATATCTATGAAGATGTCCTAGATGGGGTTCCCTAGAAATGGCCTATGAAATGGAAAGTTGCATGTAACTTTTATGGAGAGCTCTCAGGAGTTCTACTTGTAAGGAAATGAGGATGGCAGGACTGGGAAAAGCCGACCAGAATGTGGCCCCAGCAGATCCTATATTCCAGCAGCTGAGGGATGGCTGCACTGACCCCATGAGGGAATCTGGGCAAAACCACACAGCACCCTCTATAAAAGATAACATAAAACTCATGGCATGCCACCACTATAATGGGGCCCAAAGGCAAGCTGGTTTATAAGTCTGAGCAATTCAAAGAGTATTTAAGATTAATTCCTGAACAAGAAAATGTGAAATGCTCTAAGTCTTAGTTATATATGGAAGAAAATGATAGAGGTCTTCCCAAATGGGACAGCAATCTCAGAATTTTACATGACATTACAAACGATGAGTTGTGAAACTGAAATTGTTCTACGTTACCAATATAAAAAGAATCCAATTCCAATCAAACCCACTAGGGGAAAGAATGGATTATATTTCCGTTCTTTCTCTAGAAAAATTTATTACAAAGTTGTCAGATGAAGAGGCAAAGAGTATGCTGCTGAAAACAGAACAATATTGCTACTTTTCTGCATTTGGTGATATTTTTGGTTTTTGTGGACCAATAAAATTGCAAGCTTCAGTCTCATAAAGCCAGCATCACACTTAGACCCAGAGGAATAAATACACTGTCATCACCCGCCCACACCACTCAGGTATCCCTCTGGAGCTCCCCAATAGCTGAATCCAACAGAAGCCAGAGGCTACTGTAGGATAGCCCCTGGGGTAGGGAGCAGGATGGAGAAGGGTAGTACGTATTGAAGACACCAGCCACAGCTAAGTATTATGGAACCAGGTTATGGTAGCCTTGACTGTCAAACTGAGCTTGCATTTTATTCATAGAAAGATGAAATCTGAAAGACATAAACATAAACTCATATGGAAGGAGCATTTAATCTGGGGTTGTAAAACATGCCTGTCACTCACCACTCACCAGCAGCCCACTAAGGCAAAGTCCTGAACCCACATACAGGCGGGAGGATGTGTGTGCTCCTTGTCTCCTCTCTGAGGCCTGGGGAGAGTGGGCTCCCAAGTTAGCCGTAGGGGAGGAGCCAGTGGAGAACACCATGAAGGCGAGATGCAGAGCACCGTCACCTTGGACATGACCCCTAATCAGAGGATGTGGTTACCCCTTTCACTATTTAGCAGTTCTTATATCCTGAATGTCCAGTTTATACCCCTCCCTCCTCCATGCTGTAAGCGAGGCCCTCTCTTCTTGTCTCTGCTTCACCTGGTCAGCTCCCAGCTGCAGCTCTGTGCAGCCAGTGCCAGATGCACACACAGAGTCAGATGGGCCACCACCCTTGGAGGGTAGGAGCCCAAGTTTGAGGTGGAAATGCCAGAACCCAATTCCTCTGTTGGCTCCTTTGTAACCTTCCTGGGTAACTGAAGTCCTGGCATCTTTCCCTGTTTTGCTGAGATCCCAAGAGATTCCATAATGACCCTCTCCTTTCCTGGTCCCACACCAAGTGCTCTCCTTGACGGATCCTTCCCATGCTTTGTCCTCCACCCAGAAACAGGGACTCCTGAATCTGCTATCTCCAGCCAGCTGGCCTTCCCAAGGTCTTTTTTTTTTCTTTTAATTTTTATTTGATATTGGAGCATAGTTGATTAACGAAGTTGTGTTATTTTCAGGTACACAGCAAAATGTATTTATTGTTTGCCCCAGACAACCTCTCCCCTCTCCCACCATTAGGCAGTGAAATTCGTTGGCACTCAGGAAGCATTAGATAAATAAATGAACGCTTTTGCCTTGGTTTCCCTTTCTAGCTGTAACATTTACTATTCTCCCCTACTTCCCCTCCCCCCTCAGGCTAGTCAAACTCAAGTGCTTACTGTTATCGCTCATCTCCTCCCAAATTCTCCCCTCATCTCCTCCCAAATTCTCTCCTCATCTGCTCTTGCACATACGGTTCTCCACTGGGCGTCTTCCTATTTCACTTACTGGTTTACACATCTTATCTCCTCTACCAGACAGAGAATGCCTCCAGGACTCAGCTACGTATGAGTCATTTCTTCTCCCCAGCAGCTACTGACCTACAGTGGGCATTTATGAATGGATTAATGGACGTATCTGCCCTTCAAAGCATGAAGGTCTTTCTTCTTGTTATGGGTTAAGTATATATTTAAATTACACACGTGATTCATGGTTACATTCCTACGGTAAAACACTCAAACAATATAGATAAAACTAAACTCTCCTTTGCTTACCTCCAGTCCCAGTTCCCTCCCCATTTATATATCTATGCAATGAAGGTGTAATATAGTTTTGTGGGATTTTTTTTTTTACAATAGAGGTATATTATATAAATTATTTTGCAGCCTGCTTCTTTCACATTACAATACGTCAAAAGTATCTTCTCGTCTTTCTAAACACAAATGGATTCTCACTGGTCCTGTCTTGGAGGAGAAAGTTACGTCAGACCTAGAGAAAGGGCCTTCTGGGAGAACAGATGAGAGAATGGCACTAATTCCAGGGGGAGCAGAGACCTGATTTCCTCTCTCAGGCCCCATGAAATACCTCATTGCAAGAAGTGATGGGAAACAGCCCCTGCCTGGGTTCCTGAGAGCAAGTCATGGCCCCCTCCTAGAAAAAGGAGACTAGGAAAGAGGTGGGCTCCAGGCATTTTGTTACAGAGCATGAGACAGCCTGGGATGCTTGCTGGCTGCCCTGCAGGAGATGGCTGTGAGGCCATGCATATTACTGGGATGAGAAATTGGGGCAGGATTTTGGCCAGAGAGGAGGTTCTTGTCACCGAGGGTACAGGAAATCTGTTTAGCATTTGGGGAGCTTCGTGAAAAATGAGCTGAGGCATGGGAGCCAACTCCCTGCTTTGACTTTCTAAGATTTATGCCATTGAGCTATTGAGAATACTTCTACTTCCCCCATTTTCTTCTCCTTATCCCAAGAGCCTCTTGGATGCTTTTACTCTGTATGCCCTGCCCCCAACACCTAGGTTTTGCTGAAGTAGCATGGTACTTTTCTTTCTAGATCTCATTAGAATTTCCTTTGCAGTATTTCACCTCTATTTTAAGAATTCTTATTCAGCATTACACATTTCCAGTCTATCACTATCCATTTATACTGAACTATATATATGTGTATAAATCTATGCACATGTATACATATATACAAATATGTGTGTGTATATATATAGGTAAGCATGTATATATACATGTGTGTATATGTATATATAAGGAAACATGATTTATTGCTCACCCCTGTTTCCTCTCTTCTCTAATCCATTTGATTTTGGTCAGAGTCTTTTTTTGTGTGTGTGGTACGCGGGCCTCTCACTGTTGTGGCCTCTCCCGTTGTGGAGCACAGGCTCCAGATGCGCAGGGTCAGCAGCCGTGGCTCACGGGCCCAGCCACTCCGTGGCATGTGGGATCTTCCCGGACCAGGGCACGAACCCGTGTCCCCTGCATCGGCAGGCGGACTCTCAACCACTGCGCCACCAGGGAAGCCCGGTCAGAGTCTTTTTGAAACTATTTTCTTCAGAGAGTGCTATAATTGTTGGATCCTTGCATATCTGTAAAACCAACCAAAACTAAACAAAAAATATATATATATATCTCAACTTCTGTGGGTGAATAATGTCTTCAAAGTTCATCCATGTTGTAGCAGTAGCATGTGTCAGGATTGCCTTCCTTTTCAAAGTTAAATAATAGTCCATTTGTATGTATATACCACATTTTGTTTGTCCATTCCTCTGTTGATGGACACTAGGGTTGTTTTCACCTGTTAGCTATTGTGAATAATGCCATCACCCAGCTTTAACAATGATCAACTCAGAGGCAATCCTGTTTCATCTGTAACCCCACTGTTTTCCGCTTCCATATTATTTTGATCTGAATGGGGTATTTTACAAATTATATTTTCTATTTGGTTGAAGATCATTCCCAGGGAGAATCAGAGTCTGGAAACCAACAATATTTCACCCCAAATAACTTAAGTCTGTTTGGCATAAAGATGAAGTGCAGATGAGGTGGGAAAGCTGCCACAGACATGGTAGATGAGGAAGGAGAAGTAGGTCAGAGAGTGGCTAAGGCTGATCATATGCACTTGAGCTGCTCTCCCTACTGTCACCTCCTTCCCCCTCAAACCTCTACTCCCCACATGCCAGAATCAGGAAAGACTCCAAAGCTCACAGACCGCTGCAACCATCCTGGCTTTGGGGACCTCAGAAAAGGCTCTATAAATCTCTGTCCACTTGTCTACGGCCAGGGCATTTTGCTTTGGCAACGCTAGGGCTCAAGTCAAGCTATGCCTTGAGCTCACCGACACTGCCTTGGGAGCCAAGGTCTATTCCTGGAGAAGAGATTAGTGGAAATTCCTCCGGAAGAAATTGGCTGCCTGTGAATGCCAAGAGATGTCACTAGATAAACTACCTGGAAACAAGAGTTCGTATGTTCGTTATCACTTTCAAATTATGCTAAGCACCTGAGTATGGTACAACTTAAGTAAAGTAACTTGGCCTCTGTTGAGCCATCCTCCAGAGCACAAGGAGGCTCTCTTCTGGAACTCACCTTGGAGGTGTGTTGTCCCTTGCCTTTGTTACCTTGAGAAATGAAAACTTGTGCTAAGGGAACATGGCAGTAGCTGTTGTGGAAGGGCCCGAATTTATCTTCCAAGTGGCCTTGGAGAAAAACACAGTCATTCTCACCCTCCCTTAAAGGTCCCTTTACTGATGGTCCCCAGTTTTCTCTTCCTAACCCCATCAGTATCATAAATATCCCCTTAATATTCCGCAGGGACAGCTCAAACCTGGGATACATTCAAAGGAAATCACTGCAAGCAGAAAATCTTTTGGTCTCTTCCCCCAGGTCAGTAGCCCTGTCCTCTCCTCTCTTTTCTACTCTGCTGGTCTGAGATTTCTCTCCATCCTCAAGAGGGGCATCAGTAAGTGTGGGTTCGCCCAGAGTTCGACATGAACATTGTCCAACAGGAGCTGAAGCATCTGGGGCCTGTTTGTACCTCAGTCAGTAGGCGTGTGTCTTGAGCTGGTGACATGAAGTTGCTCTTGGGTGTCAGAGAGGCAGCATCCCACACTGCAGACTCGGGACATGCATCTACCACGTCTACTCCATTGGGCTTTACCCCATCTTTCTACTGTCTCTCTGATAAACATGGACCTATCACTTCTCTTCCCTCAGCCTCTGTTTTTTGATAAAATCAGGGGATTGAACTGGATGGTCCCAAAGTCCCCTTCTCGCTCTGAGTCTGTGAAAAAACTCACAAACCCTGGAAATTAGAAGCACCTCTTTGGCTCCAGGCCCTAACTCCAGAGGCCACCTGGGCCAAACATCGAGGTGGGAGGGAAGTGGGAGCTCCAGGTGGGGTTTCCCAAGGTGGACTCTTGGAGGTGCTTTGGCATGTATGAAAAAGAGACTGGAGAACGTGGAGCAGCAAACGAGCCGATCCAGCCTGGGGTGGGCTCGGGGGGCTACCTGGGTTAGAAAGGCTCGTTCCTGATAGCGTTCCTGGAACACCACTGCATTTAGGTGGCTGTGGATCTGAGGCCCAAGCTGGACTTGGGGCCAAAACAGCAAAGAATCCCTTTTCTTCCTGCCTTAAGGCAGCTGCAGAGATCAACCAGGATCTAGAATCAAAAAAGGACTCACAAGATTTAGAACCCAAGGAGGACCCCGACGGAAGCTGCAATAAGGAATGTCCAGGAGAGGACAATGGAGACTCCTCACATATTCTAAAGAGGGCTTCGCAAGCTTTAACACACATTGGAATCCCCTTTAGGGCTTGTTGAAACACAGAGTGCTGGTCCCACATCCTAGATTCTGATTCTGTAGGTCTGGGGTGGGGACAGGGAATTTGCATGCCTAACAAGTTCCCAGGGGATGCCAATGCTGCAGGTCTGGGGGCCACTCCTTGAGAATGACTTTATTACAGAGACAGAGAGGAGATGTCATAGGTGAGTGGCGAAGAGCTCAGCTAGCAGCTCTGCCCTTTACCAGACGTGTGCAAGCTACATAGCCTCTCCAAACCTGCTTCTTCATCTGTAGTTTGGGACTGATTATAAGTGAGGAGTGGAGAGGAGATACACCTAAATAACTCGGAAAAGTTTCTGGCACAAAGTGAATGCTCTGAAACTGTTAGCTCTCTGTGCCTCTCAGCACGGTGACTGATGAATGCAAAGCCTCCAGCATGTGGAAAGTGGTCAGTAGTGGTTGTTTTATACATATTATTAGGCTTGTGCTCAGGCACAAGTAAAAGAAACCAACTGGAGTGGCTTGAATAATTATTTTAGCTTTCCAGACTCTGTGGTAGGGATGGCAAGAAAAAGGAGGGGATCTCTCCCTCCTGTCAGAGGAGCCCAGCGGTGAGCAGTCCAGGGCAGGAGTGGCACCGCTTCAGGGACCTCTCAGAACCCAGATTCCTACCGCCTCCCTGCCTGACTTGTTTTTGTCCTCATGGTTGCAGAATGGCTGCTGTACCTCCAGTCCTCATTCCAGGCAGGAAGGGGGGCTATGTGAAGGACAACAAGGCAAACTCTTTCTCCTTGTGATGTTTGCCTTTATATTCTCAAAGGGAAGTCCTCCCAGGGACTGCCAACATCTCACTGGCCTCATCTCATTCGGCTAGGGATGACCATCTCATGTGGCCATCCTTAGCTGCCGAGGAGGCTGGGAAGTTAAGTATTTTAGCTTTTCTGACTCTATGGTAGAGATGGCAAGAAGAAAAGAGGTTGAAGTGGGTGTTGAGAGAGCCACTCAAGGTATCTGCAATTTGATTGTTCAAAGCTGTGAAAACTATGGCCAGTTCAGTGAGCCATGGGAGTATGAAGCCCACAATTCATCCTATGCCCTTAATTGACTCTGCGTGTGTGTGTGTGTGTGTGTGTGAGAGAGAGAGAGAGAGAGAGAGAGATCTTGCTATTTCTCTTAGAAAACTTATGTCGCGGGCTTCCCTGGTGGTGCAGTGGTTGAGAGTCCGCCTGCCGATGCGGGGGACGTGGGTTTGTGCCCCAGTCCGGGAAGATCCCACACGCCGCGGAGTGGCTGGGCCCGTGAGCCATGGCCGCTGAGCCTGCACCTCTGGAGCCCGTGCTCCGCAACAGGAGAGGCCACGGCAGTGAGGGGCCCATGTACCGCCAAAAAAAAAAAAAAAAAAAAGAAAACTTATGTCTCTCTGTCTTGTAGGATAATTTGTGAGCAGGCCTCCTGTTCCTCATCCCTTCTCCATCTCACATCCACCCCTGCAGGCCAGGAGCTTCCCCAGGTTCATGCTTTTCTAGACTACTCACTAGACCAGACACCATCGCAGCATTGGAGACAAACTATGCACAAGGCACATCTGCAGCCCAGCCGCCATGAAGCTTAAAGCCTAGCAGGAAACACATTAAAAATTAAAATGAAAAAGCATTAACATTATTTTTTAAAGTCCCTAAATAATAGGGACCTGCTCGTGAAATTAAATTGAGTGTAGTTTATTTGATCAGAAAAGGGAGTCAAATTTACCATCAGACTTCCTCCAAAAAGCTTTTTTAAGGAATTCTGAATACCTGGCACCTAGTAGGCCCTCAAAAAACATTTGTTGACTGTTGAACGCCCCTCCCTCTTTGAGTACCTATTTGGTCTCCCTTCCTAGAGTGAATAAGCTCTTCTGGGTCAGAGCTCTGTGTCTAGTTCAGCACTGGCACACAATCGAAACTCAGGGAATATTTGTGGAATGGAATGGAATGGAATCAAGTGTATGTCAAATGAAGACTGCCAAATTAGCAATTGGGCCCAAATCCACTTTGGGTGTATATTCTCTGGGTCACTATTATATTATTAGAGTAATGAATTCTTTTAAACCTCATGAACTTTTTTTGTGGGTGAAGCCACAGCCTTATCCTGTCACCACATACACATCTTGTCCCCGTGAGGTCACTGCAGGGAGAGATCAACTCCAAGAGCCTCAGCAGGTTTAAACATCCCCGAGTGGGTGTGGCGTGTTGCACTGCCTGGCTGCCTTTCAAGCCACCCTTTTCTCCCCTCTTGTTTGCAGAAACAATGGCTATGAATGGGACTCTTCTCTCCACTGAAAGAAGTAAGGAAGAGTCTACAGATAGATGGACCAAATGTCTTTTTTTTTTAACCTTTTTATTTCTGAAGTTCTCTCTGACCTGAGAAGTGTAAGGCACACGCACTCCTCCTAATCACTGCTGATCAGAGGAGCAGCTACATTTGGGAGAAGGTCCCCCGGGAGCCCTTCCTTCCCTTCTTAGACCTTCGGGTCAAATCTAGTGAACAAAGTATCCTGCCACAATAATGAGAATGATGTCAGTTTTATCCCAATTCAAAGAAAAGAAAAAAATACTAGAATTTTATCAATCGCAAATTTTTCTTCCATACCTTTTTCTTAAGCTTTTAATATCTGGTTTTTGTTTTTGTTTTGACCACTGGTAAGATGCAGCAAATGGAGTGTTTCCTGAAGCTCCACAGACATCACTGTGGGCCTTTGCTACCTAGACTGATCGGAACAGCACTGCTCCCGGACATGCTGAGAATCCACATGCTGCCTGGAAGGCAGGGAGGAGAGGTGAGCTTGACCAGGTGCTTCATTGTCTCCAAATATTCCTATCAATATATTCGGATCCACTCACAGAAAGGACACTCAGGTATGAAAAGAACCATTTCCACGTGACTAAAAATTTTTCTTCAGGGTGACAATGGGGCAAGCATGCAGCCTGGAATCTGATGGTCCTAGATTCTAATCTTAGCTCTTCTACTCACTAGTTGTATAACTTTAGGCAAGTTATACATCTGTAAACTTCACCTCTCTGAGCCTCAGTTTCTCCATCTGTAAAATGGAGAGAGGACTACTTACCTAGGATTTTTGGTAGGATTGACCAAGATATTATATTATACAAAGAGTGGCTGATAGTACCCCTGACCCAAGAGAAATGGCCCTTATTATTACTCTGATTCATATATTGGTTGCTGGGTGGCAATTTTTTTGCGGTGGTGGTTGTGGGGGGGAGTGGGGGATGAACTGGCCACAGGTGTGTACAGTCAGAAGCCCGGGACTCAGCTGCCCTTTCAAGTTATGGGGCTCTGCATTGCTATACCTATTATAGCTTCAGTAATTCTTTACCTATCCCTCAGCCCCAGCCCCACTCCCTCCAGCTCACTTAGAAAAAGCAGAAACCTGTGGTTTTCCAGCTGGCGTTTTGTTCAGACCCTGGTTTCTAAAGGTCTTTCCTGCCACTTGGAAGGACCAAAGAATACAGAGAATGAGAACACTGGCTCCCTGGGAGGGAGACACAGGGATTCACGGATTTGCGGACACAGCACGTAATCACCTTTCCTCTGCGTCTCCCAGGATGAGTGGAGCCGCCCAACACTGTCGCTTATTTTTTTTGTTGTTGTTAGCATTTCTTGACACCTTTATTGGAGTATAATTGCTTTACAAATGGTGTGTTAGTTTCTGCTGTATAAGCAAAGTAAATCAGCTATAAGTGAATGCCTCAGAGCCTGCTGTGCATGCCCAGAATGCCCTGGTGCCAGAGACAGTCTTCACGTGGCCAGAGGGCAAGTTCCAGCAAAACCGTTGTGCCCACCTGACACATGGGCCTGGCCCAGTGTTCACCTTGCTCTGTTCTGTGGAGCCTCTGGGAGGCCCTCGGTCCTGCTGGAGGTACAGTCTGGGCAGCTTTATTCAAGGATGAGAGAGAGACAGAGACAGCAAGAGCTGATCAGAGAGAGGCCAAGAGAGACTGAGGATGAAAGAGACAAAGACTGAAAGGGAGGCACAGAGAGAGACAGAGGGACAAAGAGATAGGAGAGGCAGAGAGAGAGAGACAGGGACAGAGACAGAGAGGCACAGAGAGACAGGGAGAAACAGACACACACAGAGACACCTAGACACATGCAGAGGGGCGGAGAGAGACAGAAGTGTAGAGAGGCAGCTACAGACACAGAAAAAGAGACCTTCAGAGGGAGAGGGAGAGAAACTCCGTTTTGAGGGAGATGAGGCTGGAGAAAGAAGCCAGACTTGGGGGTAAGCAGGACCAGCGGGGCTCCCTGGGGAGATGTGTGCACTTCGCACCCAGGAGTCCTCGTGCTGAAGTGGTTTCTTAGTTCTCAGCAGCCAGCTGAGTGTCATGTCATGTTCAGAGGATATGCTTCAGAAGCAGCCTGGGCAGATGTACAGGGACAGCTGGCCTTTGGCTGCGGTTTACAGCTGCCAGCCCTTCACTCCACAGGCTGGTGGCCACAGGCAAGGCCTAGGAGCTCAGGGTAGGCTCTCCCCACGGCTCCCCCTGGGACCATGACATAGACCTGCAGCCCCAGGCAGCCAGGGCTGACTGAGCTGAGGGAGAGGAGTGGTCTCCTGCACAGCTGGGTATCCATCAGTCAGGAGCCTGCGGGGCCACTGGGGCTGCAGCCTGCAGCGGCTGGCCAGGCCTGGGGGCCCTGGCTCTGGGTGCGGGCCTCTGCTGTCATCTCAGGAATGGGGGGAGCAGCCAGTCCATTTCCTAAGCAAACCCCTCCCCCTCGGGCATGCATGTGTCCGGGTAGATTTAAACATTTTCCAGTCTGCTGGGGGAATGGCATCTCTTAAGCAGAGAGGACTTAGTAATTGAAGTCAGCTGTTACAGAATTTCCCCATTTCCCAACACAGCGGGGCAACGTGCTTCACCTAGGAAATCCTGGCTGCTTTCAGTATGGAACCTGCTGGAGGCCCCAGAGGCAGGGACCCTGGGCAGGGGAATCACCCTCAAACATCTGAAATGCTAAGAGATCATTTTGGGGCCCCTGTTCCCAGAGCCTCTCCCTCGCTCCTTCCAAGTTCTCACTCCCCGACCTGTCCTGTGTGCCCCTAACCCCTGCCTGCTCCCCTTGTGCTCTGAGGACCACGGAGGCTTCTCTTCCTCCACCCTTGCTCTCCTGGCCTCACAGTGTTTGCCCACTCCCACCGCACAGGCTCTTTGGGAGCTTGTCTTTGTCCCTGGGACCCTACTTCGGGTGACTGGCTCTCTTGTGGGCCAGACCCAAACGTGGATGGGGGCATGAGGCATTGTCCCAAGGCTCCAGGAGATGTGCTACCATCTCCCTCTTAGAAAGGAAGGTGATACCCTTTGACCCGGGGTCCTCAAAGTAGAAGTTGCAATACAAACAAACTTATCAGAGAAATCAAAGCCCATCTATGGATTACGAAACTGGGCCCAGGTAAACGTGCAAGATGATTGCATTCCTGTGCCTGTTCTTAGGGCATTTGAAGCGGCCAGCGCTGTCAGTTTACCAAGCAGGAGGCCTGTATGGGACCTCGGTGTAGTGTTATAGCTGGGTCAGATGCACCTTGGGGACCTGGGGACCAGCCAGAGAGCTGGCAGAGCACGTGGCTCTGTCAGCAGGCCGGCTCAGAGCCCTCATCAATACTAGCAGTCTTACTTTCTGTTTCCATTGTACTTTAGTTGGTAAAGTATTTTTCCTGTTCATTACCATATTGCATTCTCCCCCACAATCCTTAGGAGGTAGGCAATCCCCTTTTTGCTCCACAGGTAAAGGAAGTGGGGATTGGAGAAGTGCATAGCTGCCTCAAATGAATAGTGCCCGAGCCATGACCCAACCTGGATCGTCAGGATTCAAAAACCAGGGGTGCTCTCCATTCTGGCCGCTTTCATGGTGAGACACTGTCCAGCCCCTGCCAGCATCCTATCTCCTGTCCTTTATTTTTCTCTGCAGAGGAAAAGCCAAAGAGGCAGGAGAGGTCTTGCCTGTCATTCCCCAGGGTGTTAGACAGTCCTAGAACCATGCAGAAAACTTCCAGCCTGAAGGCTCCTTTTGCAGCTGACTCGCAGTCCTCCCCGCCCCCCCCCAAACATTCAGGCACCCTGCCCTGCACATGGGCCAGAAAAAAGGCACAAATCCTTGGCCACAGAATGAGCACAGGCCACTGGCTCCAGGGTGACACAAGGGGACTGGGGGATGAGGGAGATATGTTGTACCTTGTTGCTGGTTACCGCTGAACTGTAAGAAAGCTACTGCTCGGAGGTGTGTGGCTCGGACCCGCCCCTTTGCTGAAATCTCATTAATACTGGTAAGTGTTTCCAGCTGATTCTCTGGGAGTTTCTAATGATAATTTTCTCTCCTTTCCAAGAATTCTACTCCTTATCTCTGTATCTTCATTCTTGATTTTAATGAGATTATGTCTAATGCTTTACAGTTAAATATTATGTTTGCTACAGTCATGAGAAGCACGGGTTGCATTTGATTGTGTTGAGGAAGTATTTTTCTATTCCTAGTTTCAAAAAAATGTTTTTAACAAGTCAGTGTTAAATTTCTCACAGAGATTTAGCGGCTGCAAAATGCCTTGAGCCAAAGGACTGGATCAAGAAGAATGTCTGTTGGAGTATGTTGTGGTTGGCAGTGCAACCGTGGAGGTCTGACAGCTTTTGCCAAGAAGACCTGGAGAGACATGGCTCTGCTACTTGTCACCCGAGAGACTTGGGAGGTCACTTAACCTCTCTGAGTCTTAATCACCTCATCTGTAAAAGGGGATAAATAATGGCCTCCACCTGCTCATTTTATGAGGCTGAAGCAAGATGGTATGTGTGAAGCACTGAGATGGCCTGTCTCCAAGATGCCCCTAATAATCTCTGCCTCCTGATGCTGATACCGTATGTAATCTCCTCCTTTAGAGCATTAGAAGTGGTCTGTGTGACCAGCAGAATACCGCAGATGTAATGGTGTGTCACTTCTAAGGCAGGGTCATAAAAGGGCATTCAGGTTCCCTATTTGGTTACGCTCCTTCTGGGTCACTTATTCCTGAGGGAAGATCACATGTTGTGAGCAGCGCTATGGAGAGGCCCACAAGGTAAGGAACTGAGACCGGCTGCCAACAACCATGTGCGTAAGCCGTTTTAAGAGTAGATCCTCCAGCCCCAGGCAAGCCTTCAGAGACAGCAGCTCCAGCTGACATGTTCACTGCAACCTCAGAGACCCTGAGCCAGGACCATGCAGCCAAGTCGCTCCTTGATTACTGACCCTTGGAAATTAATAAAAGACATAATAAATGTTCTTTGTTTTAAGCTGCTGAGTTTGGGGGTATTTTTTTACACAGCAATAGAGAACTAATACAAGTTACTAGCCTATAGTCAGTGCTCAATCAAGGTTATCAATTTCATCAGAATTAGTATTAATGAGCATTCGAGTTACTACAAAATAATCCAGTTGACCCTAACATTGAAAACCAATGTAAAAGTTTAGCAAAAACCTCCATTCTTCAAAAGATCTTTCTTGTTATTCAGGCCTTAAATTCTAGCCACGTCAGGATTTCTATTAAGCACACCTGGCCTCAATTACACAAAAAGAGTTAAATGAAAATGGAAAAGAGTTGCACGAAAATCAGTTCATATTTTAGGGAAAATAATTTTGCTGAGAAAGTCACTTTGTTGGTTTCCTCACATGTGAATTGAAGAGGTTGGAATAGATCTGTCCTGTCCAAAATGGTAGCTACTGGCCTTGTGTGGCTATTTACACTTATATTTAAATTAATTAAATTTAAATAAAGTTACATATCAGTTTCCCAGTTGTACTAGCCACATTTCATGTGCTCAATAGTCACATGGGGCTAGTAGCCACAGTATTGGCACAGAGAATGTTTTCATCATCACAGAAAGTGCTATTGGACAGCTCTGGTCTAGATGTCTAGTGAGGGGGGGTATGTGGCTTGTGTGGAGCACCGGCACAATTCCTAGGCCATACTAGGTTCTCTTTCTTTCTTTCTGCCTCTTCACAACTCTGAGGCAGGCGCAGCTAGGCCTTTGTCTTGAGGTAGCAACTCACCTTGCGAAGAACTTTCGCACCCTCACTTGCTCACCGTCATTTCAGATTTCTATGTTACTATTACAGTTGTCTTATCAAATTGGGTCCCGTATCTCCAATACCAGTTCTACAATTCCAACTTGATGTCTAGTTGGCACCTCAAAAATGCACAAAACCAAAGTCACTCATTTTCAGCTCCAGTCAGCATGTCCTCTGGACATCCATGTTTCATCCACGGGCCCTCCACCCTCCCTTGGAGGACTTCTCTTTGATTCTTCTCTCCCCTTGCCATGTTGGGTCTCTACCGACCACTTAACCCAGATCAAGTTCTTTTAATTCACCTTTCAAACTACTTTTTGTTCCTGTTTCCTCCTCTCCTCTCCTGCCAACACCCTATTTTGGGCCCCCATCATCATTGCTGCATGACTGGCCTTCCAAGTGTCTTGCTTTGTTAAAGACCCAGTGGAAAATCAGGAATGCAGCTTGGAAAGAAATGCAGACTGGTCATGTGGGGCCAGAAATAGGGAGTCTGCAAAGAAGTCAGACACAGGAGAATGACTTGGGGGAACAGTGAGTGGGCCACCATGATGTTCATTTCTAATGACAAGCTATCTGAGTAGTTGCCAGGGGAAAAGTGAGGCCCCTGAGAATCTCTAAAACACAGAGAGGTGAGGCCGTGCACATGTGTATCAGTGACCCTCTCATCCCTCTCTACTGTTCAACTGCTCCCCTCTCACGCTTTAGCAATCAAATCCTACTCTTTTATCACTCACTCATTCATTCATCCATTCAAGTAACACTTCCTGTACCTCTAACCTGGCTAGGGCTCTGAGTTGGACTTTGCTGTTCAGGACCCAGAGAAAAATAAGAGGTGTATTCTGCCCTCTGAGAGCTCACAATCCATTTGAGAAAAGTAGGTGGGTAGTTGGAGGGCCAAGGGATCCCAGAGAAGAAGTTCTCATTTTCTCCTGCCTATATCTTGCCCCCTCAAAAGGGACTCCGTGAACTTAGCAAGGCCTTAAGAGAATAGAGTCTAGAGGCTGATGTGCAGCTGAGCAGTGCACAACCTGCGCAACTGCTCATGGAGGGCCTGGTGCTGATCTAGGTAAAGTATATACCATAAGCTGCCTGGAGGAGCAGAATCAAAGGGGTGGGTGGGAAGTCAGGAACCAGTGCTTAAGGGGGATGAGGTCCAAGTGACTTTTGCCAGCCTATAATCAGGAAACCAGCCCAGGAGTATGGAGACAAGAATAGGAACAGGACAAAGAATGGCACATTACATGGACAATGGGCAAAGTTTTGGCTGGGAGTATTGAGGGCTATTTCTCAGGAGGTTTGACTTCCTGGTGCAGAGACATATGAGTGAGGGGGTAAAAGAGAATTTTTTGTTTGTTTTGTGGAGGGGTGTCATTTTTTTCTCTTTCTTTTCTTCTTACCTACAAATCTGTATGGCAACGAAGGAGAGAACCAGAACTAACAGTGGAAGTTACAGGGGTCGAATTGCAGCAGAACAAAAAGAGGAGACTGCTAATACAGGCAGAGTTCACTCACAATGGGAGGGGCCATCTGGGGCTGGTGAGCTCTAAGTCATTTAAAATGCTCAGACAGAGAAAGGCTGGGTGGCCTCTGTCGGGGATGGTGTGTGTAGGGGGTTGTGGGGTGGGTGGGGAGTGATTTCTGCTGACTAGGGACTCTGAGGTGCTTCCAACTCTTACAGTGTATGAAGTGTCGAGTGCCGTGTTTGCCAAGTGCACCGGGATAGCCAGGGATCTGTTTAACAGTCTGAGGACAGGCCTTGACTCAGTAGGGCCTTAGAGCATGTGCGTGGATACTTCTCAGTCGTTGGCATGTTTGAGCAAAGATTTTCTTCTGCCCTTTCTCAGATCTCCGGCCTCATAGGACAGAAAAGGAGCCAGGGGTCCAGTGGGAGAGTTGGGTGGCTGAGAGTCATCGCCATGCTGGCACCTGGCCCAGGGCATCAGGCTGGAAGTGTTTCCATGTCCCAGGTGGAAGGTGGGGGGCCATGGAGCGAGGGGCAGGCAGGGAGGGTAAGGCTGGAGAGGATTATATAGAGAAGCTGTTTGGCCATATCCCTGTCAGAGCCACAAGCCCATAAAACACATTTGTGTGGATAAGAAAAAGGCACTCCCTGCTCCAGGAAGACAGCAACCCACAGTCTTTTGACTTGACAAGAGGAGGAGTTTGGGATTTTAGCTCCCACTTACTCTCTCTTGTACAGTGGTTAACATGAACCACCATACTCAGTGGCCCTCATGCCTATCCCCTGCCTTCTCCAAGCTGTGTCTCCTGGGTGCTATGAGCTCAGGACTGGGATGTAGAAGAGAACTGGATCAATCAATGAGAATGAGTGGAAACTCAAGGAACAGTTCCATGTAAGAAATCAGCCATCTGGAACACAAAGCCACGCAAAGCCAACGTCTAATATTAGGACTGATGTCAGCTCTTCTAGGCCTTTCCCAGAGCTGCAGAGCACAGGGGAGGCTGAGGACAGAGGGAGACCTTGCAGGAACAAGTCCCCAGACTCTTTCTTCCCTCACCGGTTCATTAAATGCTCTTACTCCTTTACTTGCACTTAAATACTTACGTGTTAAATAGTTTTTGATTTATGTATATGTTTAATCTATGCCTTCAATATATGTCCCTAATTTCATTCTCTGTCTTGAATTCCAAGTTCCTAGAAAGTACACTGCCTTACATGATTAATATTGCTCAGTAAAATGCTGGGCACATTGCTACCTGGTGCTATGCGAGGATAACAATGATAATAAGTTCAAATCCCACATTCCAGACTTCCTATCATCTGACCCTCCCCCAACCTACTCCCCTCCCCACACCCCACTGTTTGGTTTTAGCATCTGGTACAACAGCCAAACTGGCTTACATTCCTTGGGCATCCCATTTCCACGACTCATCTCAAGCTAGTTCCTTCATTTGCCTACCCTTATCCCCCTTCTCCTATCCCTGAGTGTCCAAATGCAACCCATCTCTGGAAGATCTACTCTAATACTGTTCCTTATGATATACTATTCCTTATGCAGGAGTGATCTCACACCTTCGCTCTCCCATGATACTTCATGTCAACTTTTTATGGATCTAACTACATACTACCTTGTATCATTGCTCTCTGAACAAATGACTGCTTCCCCTGATAATCTGGGGCAGAGGCTGTGTCTTATCCATCGTGACCTCCACAGGGCTAACTCCAGGTCTGGCCACCTGGGTTTTATCTCTGTGACCTGGACAAGTCCTGTCCCTACTCTGAGTCTCGATTTGCTCATCAGTAAGCAAATGGGAGGAGATGATCTCTAAGGAGTGTGGTAGCTCCGAGGCCCGCAAAAGGCTCGTTGAATGACTAGAAGGTTGTGAAGAGGGCATTCCCCACCAGAAGAGGGAGAGCTTTGGAGACTTATTTACGGAGGTCTAAAAATTCCTGGATTGCCAAGAAGCTGGAAAGTCAAACTGGTTAGTCGTATGCACCAGACTTCTCTCTTCCCATGAATGGGAATGACAGTAAGTGACTCAGAGAATAGTTGGCACAGAGACGCAATCTCTGTTCTTCGAAGTTGGTGCTAGGGCTTCTCCTGCAGCTCCCATCCGTCCCCTCAAGAAGCAAAGGCGGGGTCCATGATACTCCCCCCGTGGCAGCTGGGGGTGCCGCCCTCACGGAAATCCAGCCCCCCTCGTGGTGGCGATCAGGCTGCGCATGTGGTGTCCTGGCCCCTTATCAAAGGAGCTGCCTACGTCAGCCCTGGAGACCCTGAACCAATACCTATTCCTGGCGATAATTATCAAGCCTTTTGTAAGAGCCTGAGTACGCGAGCAGGTCTTTTAAAAATAGGCTGATATTGCCTCCCCAGATTCCTGGTGGCGACTCAGGGTAGGGCACAGTAGCTATGATTCACGGAGTGTGTGGGCACCAGAGGCCTGTGGGTGTCTTGGCAGCCGTTCAGCTCTCCCTACTAGAACCCATAGGGTCACAGCCAAGGAGACGAGGTATGCACACCCCACAGCCTCTGTCTTCCAGAATGCCACTGTCACCGCCAAGACACAGGTTTCTCTGCCATATAGACACGGCCAACCGCCATGGCCAAGAGCATTAGGCAGGGCAGCTCCAGAGCTGGGACAGGGTAGGGAAGGAGATACCGTGGGACTCTGACAGCCCAACGTAGGGGCAGATGTCTACCTATGGCCTGGGGGAAATGAGGAGAAGGGGGTCCCTAGGAGGGGACAGGGAATGCCCCGGCTGATAGAGGCTCAGCCAGGAGTTTGGGGCTTGGGGCCCAGCTGGGCTGCTGACTCACTGTGGGCTCTTAATCTCCTGTGGGAGGCAGGCCCAGCTCCTAGAAGCCTAGAGGGCTTAGTGGTATTTATGCAGCTACAGAAGTGGGGCCTGGGGGCTGGCATGTAGCCCTGCCTGGCCATGCACAGGAGGGCAGGGGAGCAGAGTGGGGCAGGAAAGAGCAGTGAGAGGCAGGATGAGGCATTTGGAGAGAGAGAGCCTGCAATGACCTGCGACAGGAGTGTTTGCAGGGGGACTGACATGGAGACAGACATGTGGGCGGGATGGGAGTGAGGGAAAGTCAGGTAAACCTACACCCATGGAGGCGGTCCAGACTGTACACCCAGGTTTACGTAGAGATGGCTTTCGCATTTCCCAGTTTTCACAGTCAAGTCAAAGACTTCACTTTTCTCAATAAAATATATTAGACCTACTTAGAGGTTTAAGAATCCCAAGAATTTCAGTACATTAACAGAAACTCAAGACCCACTTCAGAGCTCTCGTTTCCTCTCCTTCTGGCCCCTCTACTCCACCCCTGCCCTCTGAGGGCCCCAGTGTTCACTGAAGTCTCTCCCCTGTCTCCTTGTGCAAATATGAGATGGGAATGAAAATGCCCCCCTTCTACCTGCCTCCTCAAATGCTCCAACAAGGGTGACAGGAGATCCAGGAAGAGGCCTGTGCATCCCAAGGCTCTGTGTAAAATGCTGAATCTTGGCACAGAAATGTGGAGATCATGTTATTTTGAAATATTTTTAGAAGTGTTTCTGTAACCTATACATCTTTTTGCTCTGGGGCCTCCCATTCTGTGTAGCAGGGAGTGTCAGTGCTTCAGGGAAGGGCAGTCTCTGCCTTTGCTGAGGTTTCACTGTCAAATCAGATTTCCATGAGTTGCACGAATGACAATAGGCTTGAAAGTCAAGTGCTAGGGAGAGAGGATTTTGTAAAGGCCTGGAGGATCCCATCATAAAATTTTATCCGTCCCTCCAAGGCAGGAAGAGGAAGGGGGGAGCTTATCCCTCTATTTCCAATAGATCATGGGAAAAGGAAGACAGAGTGGGGTCAGACAGGCATGTGTCTCCAACTCCCTTGGGGGAGACATGTTTGCTAAGTTGAGGAGAATACTTTGTCTTCTTTTCAGAGTCTGCAGGGAGGACCAAACACATTCCCTGCACCAGGCAACATGCAGGTGTCTGTGGCCACATCAAAGAAGACGCAGCACAGCGTGGGAATCTCTGTGGCTCCTAGAGGCTGTTAAGGAACTTAGTTGAAAGTCTAACTGCAGAGCTGGTTGTGGAGGTGCTTGGCACTGTAGCCGAGATCAGAACCTGGATGTCCCACAGGGCCTTGGGCCTTGTGGGACCCAGAGAAAGTCCTGAGGGAGCCAAGTCATCGCACGGACAACTGGCCAAATTGCAGCAGACATCAGCAGAACATCCATCCATTACCTGTGGCCCATGTGAGCCCTCAGACCAGCAACTCTCCACCATGGCTGCACGGCAGATTCACCTGCGATGAGTGAGCCCAGGGTCCATACCCAAAAGTTCTGATTTAATTGGTCTGGGATGAAGCACTGATATTTTTTTAAAAAGCATCCTAGAGGGGCTTCTCTGGTGGTGCAGTGGTTAAGAATCTGCCTGCCAATGCAGGGGACACAGGTTTGAGCCCTGGTCCTGGAAGATCCCACATGCCGCAGAGCAACTAAGCCCGTGCGCCACAACTACTGAGCCTGCGCTCTACAGCCTGTGAGGCACAACTACTGAGCCCGTGTGCCACAACTACTGAAGCCTGCGCACCTAGAGCTGGTGATCCAAAACAAGAGAAGCCACCGCAGTGAGACGCCCGCACACCGCAATGAAGAGTAGCCCCCGCTCACCGCAACTAGGGAAAGCCCACGCACAGCAACGAAGACCCAACACAGCCACAAATAAATAAATTTTTAAAAAAAGCATCCTGGAAAGCTTTTGCACAGCAAAGGAAACCATAAACAACACGAAAGACAACTTACAGAATGGGAGAAAATATTTGCAAACAATGTGACCGACAAGGGATTATTTTCCAAAATATACAAACAGCTCATACAGCTCAATATCAAAAAAACAAAACAAAAAACAACAACAACACAAATCAAAAAATGGGCAGAAGGCCTAAACAGACATTTCTCCAAAGAAGACATACAGATGACCAACAGGCACAGGAAAAGATGCTCAACATTGCTAATTATTAGAGAAATGCAAATCAAAACTACAATGAGGTATCATCTCCTGTGGTCAGAATGGCCATCATCAAAAAGTCTACAAATAATAAATGCTGGAGAGGGTGTGGAGGAAAGGGAACCCTCTTGCCCTGTTGGTGGGAATGTAAATTGGTGCAGCCACTATGGAGAACAGTATGGAGGTTCCTTAAAAAACTAAGATAGAGTTGCCATATGACCCAGCAATCCCACTCCTGGGCATATTTCTGGAGAAAACTCTAATTTGCAAAGATACATGCATCCCAGTGTTCACAGCAGCACTATTTACAATAGCCAAGACATGGAAGCAACCTAAATGCCCATGGACAGATGAATGGATAAAGAAGATGTGGTACATATTTACAATGGAATATTACTTGGCCATAGAAAAGAATGAAATAATGCCATTTGCAGCAACATGGATGGACCTAGAGATTATCATACTAAGTGAAGTAAGCCAGACAAAGACAAATATATGATATTGCTTATATGTGGAATCTTAAAAAAAAAAGATACAAATGAACTTAATTTACTAAACAGAAATAGACCCACAGACATAGAAAACAAACTATGGTTACCAAAGGGGAGAGTGGCGGAAAGGGATAAATTAGGAGGTTGGGTTTAACATACACACACTACTATATATAAAATAGATAAATAACAAGGATCTACTATATAGCACAGGGAACTATACCCAATATTTTGTAATAACCTATAAGGGAAAAGAATCTGAAAAAGAATATGTATATATAACTGAATCACTGTGCTGTGCACCTGAAACTAACACAATATTGTAAATCAACCAAATTTTAATTTAAAAAAAGCATCCTGGGCTTGTGACGAGGGAGGTGCTTCCTTCAGAGTTAGAAACATCCTCCATGGGGCTTCCCTGGTGGCACAGTGGTTAAGAATCCACTTGTCAATGCAGGGGACATGGGCTTGAGCCCTGGTCGGGAAGATCCCACATGCCGTGGAGCAACTAAGCCTGTGCGCCACAACTACTGAGCCTGCACTCTAGAGCCCACGAGCCACAACTACTGAAGCCCATGCGCCTAGAGCCCCTGCTCCGCAATAAGAGAAGCCACTGCAATGAGAAGCCTGCACAAAGCAACGAAGAGTAGCCCCCACTCAACGCAACTAGAGAAAGCCCACGCACAACAACAAAGACCCAACACAGCCAAAAATAAATTAATTAATTAATTAATTAAAAAAGAAAAGAAATATCCTCCACACCAAGGCTAGGACTACAGTGAGGCAAGTGAGGCACCGAGGATGCACAATTTAGGGAGGCGCTCACTCAACGCCATGTAAGTGCAGGGTAGGCACCTGAGAGTGCCTCCATCCATGTGTGCCCCAGGTGCTACCCTCCCTCACCTAGCCCTGCTCCACCTCCTCTCCAGGTAAGTTCCTTCCCTGGTCCGATTTGAGGAGGTAAGCCAGGCCATGAGTCCCTCTCCTTTAGAAGGCAATGGAAAGTTGCTGATGAAAGTGTCACGGGGCCAAGAGACCTCTGGGGAATGGGGGGAAGAGAATGGGCAGAAAATCAAAGAATGGACAGACTAAATCATTACCTTACATGCTTTGCCAGTTTCTGGGATGGGAATGACCTGCCATGACCATGGGCTGCAAAATACAGCTTAGTCATTTCCACCAGGCCTCTGAAGCCAGGACACTTTGATTTAACTCACTATGGGGGAGGGTAGACAAGTCCCAGGGTTCTTCAGGAAGGGATACAAGTTGCACAAACCAAAGTGTGCTCATGTTCTGTCACAGTCAGAGACAAAGTAGGCACGTCTGCCTGCAACAGTGTGTGGGTGATCTTGGGGGACCCTGCCCGGCTCTTGGTTGCTCATCATTTGTCTCACCCAGAAATCCGTCCCCGTGGCAATGAATCAGAAATTGGCACCGTTGAAAGCAGACTTCTGAGAAGCATTTGGAGCTGATTAGTTGGTTAGTATGAGCTCAGGGCTCCAGTGAATGGCTCAGGACTGTGTGAAAGCTCGGGGCTTTACACGCTGGGACAAATGAGTTCTTTGTCTGTAATAAGTGACCTTTGTTTCCCTTTGCCCTGCCTCCCCACCTCCCTGCTTCATCCTGGCCTCAGCCCAGATCCTAGGTCCTCCAGAAGAAAACCCGACCTGGCCTTGCCAATGGTGTTGGGCACCCCGAGCCTCCATACAAGGGGGGTGGGGTGTCACTCTGTGTTTTAAGCCAAAGTTGCTCTTACAAGGGGTCAGACAAGGGCCCTGGCCTTTAGGAGCAGAGCTGTGTTCTGAGCTGTGTCAGAGCACTGTTTAAAACCTGGTTTTGTCAAAAAATTTCACAATTTGTATGGAAACACAAAAGACCCCAAATGGCCAAAGCAATCTTGAGAAAGAAAAACGGAGCTGGAGAAATCAGGCTCCCTGACTTCAGACTATACTACAAAGCTATAGTAATCAAGACAGTATGGTACTGGCACAAAAACAGAGCTATAGATCAATGGAACAGGATAGAAAGCCCAGAGATAAACCCACACACATATGGTCACCTTATCTTTGATAAAGGAGGCAAGAATATACAGTGGAGAAAAGACAGCCTGTTCAATAAGTGGGGTTGGGAAAACTGGAGCTACATGTAAAAGAATGAAACTAGAACACTCTCTAACACCATACACAAAAATAAACTCAAAATGGATTAAAGACCTAAATGTAATGCCAGAAACTATCAAACTCTTAGAGGAAAACATAGGCAGAACACTCTATGACATGAATCACAGCAAGATCCTTTTTGACATGCCTCCTAGAGAAATGGAAATGAAAACCAAAATAAATAAATGGGATCTTATGAAACTTCAAAGCTTTTGCACAGCAAAGGAAACCATAAACAAGAAGAAAAGACAACCCTCAGAATGGGAGAAAATATTTGCAAATGAAGCAATGGACAAAAGATTAATCTCCAAAATTTACAAGCAGCTCATGCAGCTCAATATCAAAAAAACAACCCAATCCATAAATGGGCAGGAGACCTAAATAGATATTTCTCCAAAGAAGATATACAGATTGCCAACAAACACATGAAAGGATGCTCAACATCACTAATCATTAGAGAAATGCATATCAAAACTACAATGAGGTATCACCTCACACCGGTCAGAATGGCCATTATCAAAATATCTACAAACAATAAATGCTGGAGAGGGTGTGGAGAAAAGGGAACCCTCTTGCATTGTTGGTGGGAATGTAAATTGATGCAGCCACTATGGAGAACAGTATGGAGGTTCCTTAAAAAACTAAAAATAGAACTACCATATGACCCAGCAATCCCACTACTGAGCATATACCCTGAGCAAACCATAATTCAAAAAGAGTCATGTTCCACAGTGTTCATTGCAGCTCTATTTACAGTAGTCAGGACATGGAAGCAAACTAAGTGTCCATCGACGGATGAATGGATAAAGATGTGGCACATATATACAATGGAATATTACTCAGCCATAAAAAGAAACGAAATTGAGTTATTTGTAGTGAGGTGGATGGACCTAGAGTCTGTCATACAGAGTGAAGTAAGTCAGAAAGAGAAAAACAAATACTGTATGCTAACACATATATATGGAATCTAAAAAAAAAAAAGCGGTTCTGAAGAACCTAGGGGCAGGACAGGAATAAAGACACAGATGTAGAGAATGGACTTGAGGACATGGGGAGGGGGAAGGCTAAGCTGGGACGAAGTGAGAGAGTAGTATGGACTTATATATACTACGAAATGTAAAATAGATAGCTAGTGGGAAGTAGCCATATAGCACAGGGAGATCAGCTCGGTGCTTTGTGACCACCTAGAGGGGTGGGATAGGGAGGGTGAGAGGGAGACACAAGAGGGAGGAGATAAAGATGTTTAAAAAAATATAAAAATAAAAAAATTACACTGTAAAAAAAATCTGGTTTGGTCATCTCCTTTTTCTCAGTTTTTTTTTTAATAGATCTTTATTGGAGTATAATTGCTTCACAATACTGTGTTAGTCTCTATTGTACAACAAAGCAAATCAGCCATATGCATACACATGTCCCCATATCCCCTCCCTCTTGCATCTCCCTCCCACCCTCCCTATCCCACCCCTCTAGGTGGTCACAAAGCACCGAGCTCATCTCCCTGTGCTATGCTACTGCTTCCCACCAGTCAACTATTTTATATCCAGTAGTGTATGTATGTCGCTGCTACTCTCACTTCGCGCCCCCCGCCCCCGGCCACATCCTTTTTCTGTTTTGACAGCAGTGGGGAGAGTTAGTGTCAGCAGGGGAAGAGTGGGGGCAGGAGAGCAGCTCCCATCAGATGGCTGACTCCTGATCGCCGCACAGGGCCCCGTCAGCAGCCTCTGGTCCCAGGTCGCACACCTCCAGTCCCGAACCAATTTCCTGTAGCATGAGAATTTGAGGTCTGACTTCTATCAGATCTGATGGCTTGGCCAGATCTGCTGGCAGAGGGGATCTGCCTGCTCTCAGGGCTCTGGAGATGGTTAACATGTGAGCAGCCACTGAGGCTTCCTAAGGAACTAGGCCACTTCTTTCTCTCTCAATCTTGATTTCTGCTGAGAGAAGCAGCATCAATGACCCATAAAACTTGAGAGCTTTTCCCTTACCCATTTGCTAGGATCTGTTAATCTCTTCCAAGAGCCAGAAGCTAACCCATCTGCGAGACACCTGGTCTTGATTTAATTATTGTGCAAAGCAAAAGAACATCAGGCAGGTAAAAATCTGTAATTAACAATAGTCTCTCAAGATTTTCTTTGTTGGTTCCCCCCTCCTCCTCCTTCCAGGCAGTGAGAGGGGATGAAAAGGAGCCAAAGGTAGTTTGGCTTAATTCCATCTTGAGTTAATTCCATCTTGAGTAATTACTCTGGAAAGCCCTCTGAAAAACTGCTGGCTGTTTAATTCAGCAATTTGAACTTGCATTTGGGAACATCATCAAACTGTAAATGCTTTGATCTCTTTTATGCTTCTGTGCATAAGGAAAACCAAGTACACCTAATTCTTCTGCCGTGTTGTCATAAGCGTTAGAGACTCTTGGCACATGGCCACAAGTAGGAGGCTCGAGAGGTGCTGGCTTTGTCTGAGGAGGAAACAGCTGGATGCCTTGGAGCGAACATCATAAGAGAAGCCAAGAAGCCGGAGCTCTGATCCCTGTTCCCAGTGGCTCACGAGATGACACTGGGCAGGACATGCCCCCTCCTGACTTCCACTGTCTAGTCTTAAAATAGGGGTAAGGTCAGCTGATTTCTAAATTGCAAAGTTCTCTCTCCCCCAGCTCCCCAAGCTCTGCCATACTTTGCTTCTAGGAAACACATTCCTTTCTTACACCACAAACCCAGAGGTGAGGAAGGTTAAGCAGAAGCAAAGGTAACTAGGTCCAGAATCTTGCTCTGCAGGCTTATCAAAATGTTTAAGGAAAAGATAACCAACTGTGGATTATGAGATTCCTTTCAACAGTGGGACACCTTGGATGCAGTGTAGAGCCTGTAGCCACAGAGGAGAAAAAAATTAACTGGCCTCCAGGGGGTTTGTGGGGCACCTGTGACCTCAGCCTTAAGCGGCATCTCATGCTCTCCTACCTACAACACTAGAAAACCACGTGGGTTTTAGGCAATCACCCAAATTAAACCGATGCCATTGCCTTCCGTGCTATTACAAGCTCCTCTTCTATGAAGGAAGAAAAGCAGAACTCGGGCAACAGGGGCATATCTTCACTCAGGCATTTATTCAACAGATGCTAAGCACCTGTAATGCATGAGGTCCTGGGCAGGTGTTAGGAACTGGATGAGGCCAACCCAGAGGCTGCCAGTGGTTCTTTGAGCACCTATATTCACATCTTTGGCAATTTCAGATTATATAGTAGATCTGTAACAAGAGAAAGTCATTCACAAGCAGACGTTATCTTCTAGTTCTTAATGAGCCCCTGGATGGACACAGGTCCTTAACTAAGAATGCCCACCTCTGTCTGGAAGGCAGTGCTAACTAACCACTAAACCACAACCAACTCTCCCACCTCTGTCGAGTTCCTAGTCTTCCTTCAAGGCCTGATTCCATGCCGTCTCCCCTGGGAAGCCTCTCCTGATATCCCTGGGCAGATGTGATCTCTTCGTCTTCTGATCATCCATGGCATTTGGTTGGTCCCACTCAGTTGGTTATCTTGTATCCAAAATTGCACTATCTTTGATTCTGCACGTCTCTTATTCTCCTTTATGCTGGTAGCTCCTCAAGGGCAGGGGCTTCTGAGGAAGGACAGACTTTGTTGGAATAGTCAATATCCTGATTGTGAGATTGTACTAGAGTCTTGTAAGTCTTACCATTGAGAGAAACTGGGTAAAGGGCGCACCGGATCTCTCTGTATTGTACCTTAGAACAGGATATGCATCTACAATTATGTCCAAATAAAAATTTTAATTAAAAACAAAGCACACAGGGCTTCCCTGGTGGCGCAGTGGTTGAGAGTCCGCCTGCCGATGCGGGGGACACGGGTTCGTGCCCCGGTCTGGGAGGATCCCACATGCTGCGGGGCGGCTGGGCCTGTGGGCCATGGCCGCTGGGCCTGCGCGTCCGGAGCCTGCGCGTCTGGAGCCTGTGCTCCGCAATGGGAGAGGCCACAGCAGTGACGGGCCCGCGTACTGCAAAAAAAAAAAAAAAAAAAAAAAAAAGCAAAGCACACAGAATCGTAAGACCTGAAAGATGGAAGAAACTCAAGAGGTCCTATAGTCCTGTCTTTACCCAATGGATGAATTTCTGCCACAGCAGCCCACGTACAGACTTACCAGCCTTTTCCAAACCCCAGCAATGGAGAATTCACTGTTTCATGGGGGAGAGCATTCCATTTTCAGACAATTCCAGTTCTATTCTGAAACAAATGGGCCAGGCTATAACTTCTCCTTGGAGCCCACACAGAAGAAGCTGTTTCCTTATCCCCATGACAACCCTTCAGGGACATGAAGCTGGTCGTTACGTTCACCTGAGTCTCCTCTAGGCTGCAGAGTTTCTGTTCTCTTAACTTAACTCCATGTTTCAAGTTCTCATACCATTCTGGAACCTTTTCTCTGATTGTAACTCATATGTTACTCTGATCTGAAACAGGATTAACAGCCTCCTTTGTTCTGGACACTCCATTGGCTCCAAAGCTGTTAAGGACTACATTAGCATCTCTATGCTACCTGCATACCATTGGCTCATAGTAAATGTAGAGTCCACAATAACCCTTCAATCTTTTTGTTACACCAGCTACAGTCAAGATCCCCACCCCTGACACTCGCAATTATTGTTTTGTTTTGACTCAAAAGTAGGACTTTACATTTCTCTATACCTGGCTGCAGTTCACTTGACAACTTGAAGGAGGTCTGAGTCTGTGGTGGGATGTGGGTGGCTGGGAGCGGGAGGATGTGTGCATTCGAGCATGCTGTCATGGATTGGCCTTCATCCTGCCGCACTGTGCCCAGAGATGTCAGTACTTCCAGCGCTGGCAACCCTAGGGTATTGCTCATTGCTGTTGAATAGCAGGATAGGTTTATTTTTATGACACGTATTTACTGCAGAACGTCCTAGCAGAACCTCCTGGGTTTCACAAGTCTTCTGGCTCTATTACGTATGCAGAATGATGCCAGCCCGGCTCCCATCCTCATTCCCCATCCCCACAGAGACGCTGACTGGGAACCAGAGCATCGGGTTAAGGCTTAGTGTCAAGCATCTGTGCCCGCAGCTCTGGGAGATAGGGAGGATGCCTCTGTGGGACATTAGAGGGCAGGGACGTCCTACCCCTAACAAAATGAGAAGAAAAGGCAAGGCTTCCAGGCTCTTTAGGGCAGGGTGGGACAGAGTACCTGCTTATGTAAATTCAGTGAGGTCCAATTCTTTTTGGGGAGGTATAAACACAGTCTACAGCCCTATGCCCCAAAGCTTCAGTCTATCCTGTGTTCTCTTCCTTTGTCTGTCTTGGCATCAAGCATTGTTGCATTGGCCCCTGAGAAGCTAGCGGAAGCATATCCCCATCTCTCCCCCTTTTCAAACATCGTCAGTGGCTCCTGTTATCTTGGATTCCACTCCTGCCGCTCTCGCCACATGATTGACATGTCTTCTTGGTGTGTCCTTCCCCTCCATCTATTGTCAAATAGATGGGACTCCACTCAAATGCACACTTACATGAAGATTTCCTTAGTTCTTCCAAGGACTGTAATCTCACTCTTCTCTGCGCTTCTCTTTTCTCAGTATCCAAGGGGACACATCCTGGCAGGTTTCACAGAGGAGCTGCTGTGCTTGGTATCTGTACTGGCATTACATGGACCCTATCTTGCCTTGTTTGCATCTAGTGTATGCCTGTGGCAGAGACTGCTTGGTGTCCCCCAATACCTACTCTTCCTTCTTCCATGGCAGAAGACATTTTAGCAGAGCACATGGTCACCCAGAATAAGGACAATGATCCCCATTCTCATTTGTAGCTGGGCATTGCCACGTGACCAAGTTCTGGCCAATGGGATGGGAGTGCAAATGGCAAGAGCAATCTCTCTGCCTTTAAAGGGAAGGAGGCTCCTCCCCTCACCATGGCTCCTCCCCCCTTTCCATAGGCTGGAGTGTGGAGGTGGTGGTGAGCCTCGTTGGGCCATGCAAATGAGAACAACAACTTAGAGATGAACTGATGGAGCAAGAAAAGAAACGGAACCTAAGCCTCTGATGATTCACTGCGCAGAACCATTTTACCAGCTCAGACTTTACTCGCGAAACACACTTCTGTCTTGTTTAAACCACAGTTCCTCTGGGTCTCTGTCCCACGTAGCTACACCTGCATCCTAACTAATAGAGTGTCCCACCCCACTTAATTCTTGGCTTCCTGTTCTGCTTCTGCCCTCTCCCTCCCTCTCTAACTATTAGTTCACTGCTTCATCTCCCAGCTTTTGGCTTGTCCCTCCCCACTTGACCTACCCTGATCTCTCAAGGCAGCTTTGGATCCTTTCTCTGGCACCTGTCCTGACAGGCAAGCATGGGGGAAAGGGTGGCATTTTCAGATTCTGTTTGCTCTCTGGTTCCAACCTCTGCTACATGGGTGTCAGACACCAGGCACTTAGTGCCTCCTGAGCCCTTACCTTCTCCACCTGCCTTAGTGAGTCCATGCCTTGTTCCCCTGTGACCAGACTGTGAGCTCCCTGAGGGCAGGCATTGTACCTGCCTCCTCTTGAAAGGTTCCCCAGTAACTTGTCCATAGCAGGCCCTTAATCAATGTGTAGATTCGCATCTTAGGATTCCTAGAGCAGCACACTGAGTCCTGGACAGTGCAGAGAGCTGTGTGCTTGTCACTAGCTTTTCCCAGTTATTGAAGCCTTCCCAGGTGGGAAAGGCAATTGGATCAATAAATCCATTCAGCAGCTGCTTCTCAATTGGGTTCTTCCCAGAAGTTCTCCTCTCCACACAAAGAAGAAGAGGGTTCAGCCCAACTCCATCCCCCAGCACTTCAGCTTTCTGAGATGAGCTATGCCCACTCACTGTTGACCTTTAAGCATTAAGCCACAAACCCAGAGCAGGCTAAATTTTAGTCACTGAGTTAAGAAGAAAGGATTGGTCTGTACTGTACTTCCCATAACACCCAAAAGTAACTTCTCCCCATGAGCCTGAGTGGGGAAAATGACTGAAAAATACAGTAGAACCCCTTAATTAAGTAGCTGATGACAGTACAACCTCTGTACCAGCCTTTCCAGGGTTGGAAGAGCTAGAAGATGCACGCCTACGTGCTGAGGGCGTGGTGCCCCTGAGGAGTAGATCAAATGGGGGGAAAAGGAGGCACACTGCAGTGGGGCTTTACCATGTCCACTTCCAGCGACTAGTGTGGAGAGGGTTCCACGGGAAATCGGAAGCTGCTGGATGCAGAAGACAGAGTTCCAGCTTAGAAATGAGAAAACTGTCCCAAGTACCAGCTCTGCCACTTCCTGCTTCCCCCAGTGACCGGTCCTGAACAAGTGCCCGAGGCTTTCTGGACTCACTTTCCTCATCCTCTGATGGGAAGAGTGGACCAGATGCTCTCCAAGTCCTTCCTGGCCACAGCATCCTGGGAGTCTGGCTGTTCCTCCTGGTCTCATCTGCTTCATAGCTTCCTTCAGTCCCTGTCTGCCTTCACCCCACCTGGCCACACACACACACTGATGCCTTTCCTCACTCCTCCCTCCCTGCTGCCTGCTCCTCGCGACGCTGGACTAAAGAAACAGGCAAATCAGAGTCTCCAATAAACACAGACTCCCGTGAGCACCAAACAGAGAGGGTCTAGGAGGGGAAGGCTGTGCACGAGCCAGGCCCTGTGCACCCGGCTCCTTGGGTGACTGAGGCATTTGGTTACTGACTGCCTGCTCTGTGCGCAGCCAGGGGCAGAAAGGAGGCGGGAAAGGGCGGCTTGGAGCCCTCGGCACACGTTAGTGATTTCTTTAGGGCTCTGACTCCGTTTTATTTTATTTTACTTGTCTGGCTGGTTCCAAAGTCAGATACATTCTTATCACCTCATTCGCTCATCAACATGAGCCTCCTTTTAGCCTCTCTTGTTTCCTACCCAGATGAATAACCATAAGCTGCAACTGGCTCCCAAAGGTAAGCGTACCAAAAGAGTCAATATGTGGATCCCGCTCGCTGCCTCCCAGCGCAGTTTCTCAAAAACCATGTTCCACTGCAACAGCTTGGCCTTATTCAGTTAAATGCCTGTCCACCCGTACAGCAGATGGCAAAAACGGCCACATTAGTTTGTAGCTCCTCTCGTTAATAGGGGAGCCAAGTTCCCCACTCCTTTGTTTATGGTGGTAAGATACACATAAACATAAAGCTCACCGTTTTAACCATTTAAAAATGTACAGTTCTGTGGCATTAAGTACATTCACATTGTTGTGCAATCATCACCACCATCCATCTCCAGAACGTTTTCATCTTCCCCAGCTGAAACGCTGCACCCGTTAGACACTAACTCCCCAGTCCCTCCTCTCTCCAGCTCCTGGAAACCACCATTCTACTTTCTGTCTCTGTTAATTTGACTACTCTAAGAAGTCCATATACGTGGACTCACACAGTAGTTTTCTTTTTTTTTTTTTTTGCCGTACGCGGGCCTCTCACTGTTGTGGCCTCTCCCGTTGCGGAGCACAGGCTCCGGACGCGCAGGCTCAGCGGCCATGGCTCACGGGCCCAGCCGCTCCGCGGCATGTGGGATCTTCCCGGACCGGGGCACGAACCCGTGTCCCCTGCATCGGCAGGCGGACTCTCAACCACTGCGCCAACAGGGAAGCCCCAGTATTTTTCTTTTTGATTAGCTTATTTCAATTACCAAAATGTCTTCCAGGTTCATCCATGTTGTAGCATGTGACAGGGTTTCCTTCCTTTATAAGACTGAATAATAATTCCATTGTACACAGAAACCACATTTTGTTTATCCATTCACACTTGGATTAACCATTAGCACTTTCACCTTTTGGCTATTGTGAATAATGCTGCTATGTACAGGGGTGTACAAATATCTGTTGAAGTCCCTGCTTTCAATTCTTTTGGGTATATACCCAGAACTGGAATTGCTGGATCATACAGTAATTTTGTGTTTACTTTTTTGAGGAATCGCCATAATGTTTCCCACAGTGGCTGCACCCTTTTACATTCCCACCAGCAATACACAAACGTTCCAATTTCTCCACATCCTCTAACACTTGTTATTTTCTGTTTTTTGAATAATAGCCATCCTAATGAGTATGAAGTGGCATCTCATTTGCATTTTCCTGATTATTAGTGATGTTGCACATCTTTTCGTGTGTTTATTGGTCATTTTATATCTTCTTTGGAGAAAGGTCAAGTTCCCCATTCTTTGCACCTGGGCTGGCCATTAGAGTGACCAACTGTCCTGGTTTGTTCAGAACTCTCCCAATTTTTGTGCTGGAAGTCCTGTATCCTGGGAAACCCCTCAGCGCTGGGCAAACTAGAACAGTTGGTCACTCTAGCTGGCTTTGATCAATAGAATGCGTTGGAAGTGAAAATGTGAAGCTTTCAGCCTAGGCCTCAAGGGGCTTTGCCGCTCCCTCTCACGCAGCTCCTGGAAATCCGCTGCCCCATAAACACACCCATGCTAGCCCACAGGATGATGAGAGGCATGTGGCCGGGTCACATAACTCTTAATAACAGCCTACTGGCCACCAGACCTGTGAGTGATGCCACCCTCAGTCATTCAACTGCCAGCCGATTTGCCCGCTGATGGCAGGTACGCAGCCCAGCGGAGCTCAGCCAAGCTGGCCCAGACCAAAGAATGGCCCAGCCAGCCCACAGAGCCGTCATTTCGGTAAGCGGTTGTTGCTTTAAGCCACTGAGGTTGGGGATGATTTGTTACTCGGTGCAAACTAATTCATACAGCTCCACATAAAGTCTGCTATGTTCAGGGCTCCTCTAAAACCTTTGCTGCAGACAGGACCCTCCTGTCCTTCCCGTGCCCCTATTCTTAGTGAGAAGAGCTTCACCTACTCTTTTGTTGCAGCATGGCCACTGAAGCAGTCAAGGGCCCTTTCATTCTCTCTGCCAAAAACAGACAAAAGCTTTCCCCTCTTCCCATCACTTTGTCCTCCCCTCACTATTCACTTCTCACTGCACAAAGAGAGATGCACTCATTAGACTTAGATGCTGAAGTAGACTTAAGGGCCCCTTCCGTATACCATAGCCAGCTAATTTTCCTTAGTCAGTTCCCATTTTTCTCTCACCAATCTTTTTCTTCTTGATCACAGCACATCTGAAAGAACTCTGACTTGCTTCAAATGCTCTTTCTCCAGTTGGCTGAAGCTTCTGTGACGCCAGCCCTGCCCCACTTGCTTGGTTCTCTGGGCAGTCGCAGCGCAAGGAGTTGTTTCGACACAGGAGCCTGGTCATTGCCATCCTAGAAGCTGTTTCAAAGCTGTTCAGAGGGTCTCATTCTGGGAAGTCAAGGTCAAGCAAGATTAGCCCACTCTTCTAAAGACCTGCTTCCTGCTGGAACTTTCTGGCTCTTATCTCTCTCAAGAAACATTGAACTGTACTTAAGTGTCCAATGATAAAGGCCTAAAACATGCAGACTTCTTTCTTTCTTCTCATCAACCCTTGGTTAGCCCTTGCACCTGCAGTGAGAAGGATCCGGTCATAGTGCTACCCCGGCCTCCAGGGCATGCAGGTAGCTGGTTGTGGATGGCAGAGTTCATTCACAGCCTCAGAGTGACGAGAATTCCATTTCAAGACTCCTTCCCTCATCCTGGGTCAATAAAGATCGAGCAATAGAAATGTCAGGACTTTAGAAATCACCTGGTCCAACACTGCCATTTTACAGATGAGGGAACTGAGGCCCAGACTTGTCCAAGTCTGGAAGTGACTTGTCCAAGGCAACCCAGCACGATGGTGGCAAAGCCAGGGCTAGAACCATGGCCCTCTGACCTCCAGACTGGTGCTGCCTCAACTATCCATTGTTCATTGGTTGCTTTTTGAAAAATGAGTTAGGAGAAATGAAAGGAAGCCGAAGATTTTCTACAGACCAAACTGTTGGGCAGCAGAAGCCTAGGGTGGAGGGCTGTGCTGCCAAGATGAGAGATCTTAGAAAGCCTCCTCCTGTCCTCTCCTAGAGCTGAGAACATCCACAGGACAGAAACAAAACTTAAAGAAAAAGGAGCCGAGCCCCTTACCCAAGCCAGCATAGGAACATCCACCAGAGGAGAATGCCTTGTCCTCCCACCTTTCTATTTTATTTAGGAAACACCTTTCTTACAAACTTACACAACTTTTCCACAGGAAAACTCCATTGTGTATTAAATACCTATGTTCCTATTAATTCCCTTCTGATGCTTGTCAGGTTTTCACACTGTGCAATCACTCTAAGGATACACTTCTCAGGGTGATTTTTCTCTAATATTATTTCATATTCAGGTTTTTTTTTGTGTCAATGGAGGCCTCATGTTTGTCGATTATAATTGTAATACTGTGTCCATTATATGGGTGCATCATAATTTGCTTTCCAATTTGCCTCAGGTTGAATATTGTATCATTTCTAATTCATTAGTATTAACAACACCAGTATGGTTATTTCTGTATGAATAGTTCTTGTATCCCTTTGGGTTTATTTATTTGGAGTATGCTTCCCTGGACAGAATGGCTGGATCGTGGCAAGGACTCAGCTCTTGCTATTGGCAGATTACTATCTAGAAAGGTGCAATCAGTTTGCAGGGCCTTCACCTTCATTTAAATGTGCCATTTCTCCTAGCACAGAACTGGGCTATCATTGAGTTTTGTCATTTATATTCATGTTTGCCATGTCAAATGGGGGAAGCTAAACAGTCAGGATTATAGGATATGAATCAAGGGAGGAGGACCTGTGAGATAAAGCCAAGAAGCAGAACTGGGTAGAAGCTGTGACAAATGCTCAAAGTAGGACGAAGTGAATGAGAGTTATTTGTTACAGCCCCTTGTCCCTGGATACGTGGTGGGCTGGCCTGGACTGAAAATTCAGAGTTAGGGTGCACCCCAGTTTAACAAATGTGTGGTGGAGCCCAAAACCTGCTTCCAGTTTTGCATTTCCTTCTCTTTTTTAGCCAGGATGTGCATCTTTTTGTCGATGGTTTACTATCTGTACTCCTTCTGTGCATTATCTTTGATTTCTTGTCCTGAGGACTCTTTTTCCTAGTTTCACCAGCAAAAATCAGAGGTCCTGAATCATAAAGGAGCATAAGAACCTCTCCACACGGGCTTTTCCTCACCCTGGGCCCCCGTGGCTCACAAGAAGGCGTGACTCCCAAGAGTCGTTCCTGAGAAACAGCTCTTCCTGGTTGTGTTTGATTTGGCCAAGATGATGAAGACCAAACAGAGCTTCTCAGAAGTTCCAAGGAGAAAGGGGTGGCACAGGGAGCACAAACAGTGAACCAGCTCCTCGGGCCATCTCTGCTTTTGCCCATCCTTCCTCACACACATGCAACTTTTTTCAGAGTGGTTTCATACAGCCTAACATTCAGAGGTCCCCTCAGGGACTGGTAGGCCAAGTTTTGAGCTCACACCAAGAAGTCTGTCAACCACATGGTCTGCTCTGAAGCCTACAACATGTGAAAAGTTATATTTAATATCCCTGGGAGAAACCAAATATAGGAAAGCCAGTTTGTGGGATGCAACTGCTCTTTTTTTAAGAAACATCTCTACCTAAGTGTTTGGTGAACTCTTAGCTCTTTAGAGTTGGGCTATGGATTCTCTAGTCTTAATTAGACACATGGACAAACAGAGGCTTTAAGAGGTACAGGGACATTCCAGGATCCTCGACAGCCCTAAAAAGGGTCATTGCCATCCTACTTGAACTGGTCAGCATATGACTGACCCCAGAGCAGGTAGTGTGAACACAGCATGACAGCACAGTCAGCACAGCATCCTGTCCAGTGGCCTGACCATGGGCTGGGCTATACTCCTTTCTTCCTGAAAGTCTGGAATTGATGAGGTAAGAGGGTGGTGGTGCAGAATGGATGATCTAATTTTCCACTGGGATAGTCAACAACTTGATCCCTACCACTGAGGTCTCTTCTTCTGTGAATATTTACCTACCTATGGACTGGGTCTCAAGGCTTCTGAATAGATGCTTCCTAGACAACTACACTTAGAATCTTAAAACATGGCACAGCCTCCTTCCTTTCTTCACTGATTCTGAAAGAAAAAGCCACCCCCAGTCCCTGTCCTACCTCCTACCACTCCAGGCAGGCTAACGCTGGATAAAGCCCTCCTATACCCCTCAGAGTAAGGACCCCAAAAGTCCACTAAAAGACCTTCAGCCAAGCTGTCTCTGTTTAAAACACAGTGGCTGGTCTTTGAAGCAGCTAGTAGAGGTTCCAAACACTGACTGTTACATTTAAAGAAGACTTAAAGGAAATAGGAGGCTAGTTAATGGACTTCCCTGAGCTCCCATCATATACCCAGAGCAAAAGAAAGAGGGGAAAAGGAAGAGGAGAGGTTAAGCCCTTCTTCCCAGAGTGGTCCTGTTCCCTAGCTACAGAGGAGCAAAGTAACAAGGACATAGAACTCTGGCCTTCTGGGTTTCAGCAAAGCCACAAAGATCAAATGAGGGCCCTTTCTAGGCCTCTTGGGCCCCAATCAGGATATGACCCTTCTCCAAAGGGAGCAGATGATATAGGCCACCCCCTATCACAGTGTGGGATCCAGCATGGGTCCAGGACAGGGACACACACTCAGGTTAGACAGAGAGCCAAGGGGCCAAGCAATCAGATTTGTTGGCCACTCTTGAGGTAAACATGTGAAGCCAACAACCAGAATTTTGTAGAGCCACTGAGGGAAGAAACACAATCTATACAAATCAATTGAAGATGTCTGTTCTCAAAGACTTTGAACTTAGAAGTAAGAGCTTGGAAAACAGGAAGGGGCATGAGCCTCATACAGCAGCAGAGGATGAAAACAGCATGAGGGAGAAAGGAAAGGTGCAGACACCCAGCAGAAGTCAGCAGAACTGGTCCATGTGAGGGCAGGTGTGCAGATTGGACCAAACAGAGGTGATTCTCTCGGCCTTACAGTCCTTAGTAAAGAGCAAACGGAAGTTCACAGCATAACCCGTGCCCCGGCGGAGCCTCAGCTCCATCTAAGAGCAGATTCTACATTTGGAAAGTCTTGCCCTACTCCTTGAACTTGGTTTTCAAGGTTTCGGCAGTGTCGTTTCATTCCTCCTCAGCTCTGACGTGTCTGAACCTGCAAGCACCTCCAGAGCTGGAGCACGCGTCATCTTCACACCACGGATGAATAACTATGGCTTGCTCACAGGCCACGCATTATCACAAAACAAAAATGCTACTTTTCTCAAAGCTGAGGTTTTGGGAACAGTGGGTTTGAAAAGCTGCAGGAGCAGCAGACAGAGAAGGTGGCAATGAATTAACCTTTTGACAGGCCCTTGCAATGCTCAGGAACACAGGCCAAGCAACCCGGCATCCAGATAGGGTTTTCTCTTTGGCGGGACAGTATTGTTAATATCATTCATTACTGCCTCTGATTAGGTTCCCAGGCTCATTAAGATCTCTGAGCCTTTGAATGTTTCTCTTGGATCAGATTGGATTCCACTTTGCAGAGAACTGTCAGGGCTTTCTAGTATCCAATGCAGGCCAGATAGTATCTCTTGGCTTGACTCCTTCCTAAAGTTTCTACCCTGTGCTTCTGTGTGTGCACCGCCGATGACGCAAATCATCGTCCCGGCATGCTGGCTATCAGACCCCTTGCTGCCAGATGAACTAGGGCTTCTAATCCAAACAAAGCCAACATATAAAGTCCAAAGCACTGAAACTAAACTTATTCTAAAAATTATGCAGGTATGTGTTAACACTTCAGTTAGACACAGAGAACAACAGCTAAGTCAACTTTTAAAAAGGAGAGTGAAGAGGGCTCTTACCCTCTCTGATATTAAGACATATTATAAAGCCATCACAATAAAAACAGAAATTAAGAAAATGTACAAATAGGCCAACAAAACAGAATAGAGAGCTCAGACACAGAGTCATGTATATGTGTGAACTTAATATAGGACCAATGTGCTACCACAAACTGGGGGAAGGATAGATTGTTTAGTAAATGGCATGGGGAACTGGCTTACTATATGGAGAAAAATAAAACTGAGTCCCTACTTAATACCACATACAAAAGAGGGCTCTGGGTCGTTAAAAGACCTAAGTGTAAAAGATTAAAGAAAAGTAGTAGAAATAAAATTTGTAGGATTAAGTTCAGGAAAATATCTTTGTGATTCAGGAAAGCTCTTTTAAAATGAAATTTCAAAAGCATAGACCATAAGGCAAAATTTCATGAATTTGATTACATCAAAATTAAAGATTTCTAGTCAGCAAAGCATCCCATGAACAAAGTTAATAGACTGATTAAAAAAATAGATATCTGTAACATCTAAAACCAATGGAGAATTTATACGAAGAATATGCAAGGATCTTGAACATTTATGACTGCAATAGAAAATGGGGAACTGATATAAACTGACACTGTACAGAAGATGAAACTCCAAAGAACTTGGTGTAGGTCAGTTTTCCTGGGAAGCAGATTCTGAGATGGAGAGTTTTCAGCAGGTTTTTTGGGGAGTGGTGAGGGAGTGAGGAAAGCAGCATTGGGTGGAGCCAGAATCTGAACTGTGATAAAGTTGCAGCTTAGGCTGACCCAATGGGGGAATGTGGAAACTGGGGTGTCTCTTCAGAGAGGTCCTGAATTCAGCAAGGGGACCAGGCTTTAGTTCCCTGCAATGACTAGTCATTGGATGGATGCCACCCCCAAGGAGAGTTCATAACCCTGGGTGAAGCAGCTTCCTCTGGCTGAGGATAATTGCTGGGGAGGGTCTCATCTATGAGCCATCAGCAGCCAGCACTACTGGTAGCTGGGTTAACAAGGACCTCGGTCTTAGAGCAGGAATCTGAACAGTACACTATGTAGCCACTATGGCAGATATGAAGGAAGGCTCAAAAGCATTAGTAATATGAAAAATCCAAATTAAAACATCAAAGAGCTCTCACTGTATGCCTTTTATATTAGCAAAATATAGAAGGAAGTGTAGTGCCAAGTATTGGCAGGATTATGGGACATGACAGCTCTTATGGACTGCTGGTGAGAAGGCAAACATCAGAAAAGTGCATCAGCAAATATTCTTGGGAATGTTCCGGCATTATGAGTCAAATTCAGTGTCGCATACTAGCAATTCCTCCACTAGGTATACATCCCAAGAAATTCTTATACAATTCCGTAAGGAGACGTGTATGCAAATGTTTTCTGCACGGTTATTTGCGGTGGAAGTGGGGTGCTACCTGAGTTTCCATCACTAAGATTGAGAAATAAAATATAGTGAATGCACACTCGGGAATTCTGTGTAGTAGGATTGTAGCAAATGATCAGATGTACACATAGCAACATGGATGGATCTTAAGAACGATGAAAAGATGGGGAGGGGGCGGGGGAGGAAGAAAGGAAAGAAATGTGATGAGATGGAACGTTCACATAAATTAAAAATACTGGGGCTTCCCTGGTGGAGCAGTGGTTGAGAGTCTGCCTGCCGATGAAGGGGACGCGGGTTCGTGCCCCGGTCCGGGAGGATCCCGCATGCCGCGGAGCGGCTGGGCCCGTGGGCCATGGCCGCTGAGCCTGCGCGTCCAGAGCCTGTGCTCCGCAACGGGAGAGGCCACGGCAGTGAGAGGCCCGCATACCGCAAAAAAAAAAAAAAACTGAAAGCATAGGGAACTATATTCAGTACCTTGTAATAAACTATAATGGAAAAGAATCTGAAAAAGAATATGTGTGTGTGTGTGTGTAACAATCATTTTGCTGTACACCAGAAACTAACAATATTGTAAATAACTATACTTCAATAAATAAAAATAAATAAATAAATACTGCAAGCAAATAGCGTTTGTATGAAAGCAAACGAAAGGATACATCCTAAACACATAAGAATCACCGGGGGTGAGAGAGGGGTATGGAACTGTGGGATGGGGAGTAAAAGGAATAAGGCAGTAAATAAATTCAAGAGAGGGGTCTTGCAGAGACCAATGATCTCCGCTGGTTCCATGGCTCCATGAACAAAGAAGTCAGGTTAAGCCAACTCTCTACACCTGATTTCTAAAACTAGTGGCAGCAGCAAACACCACTTGAGCCCTGGAAAAGCAAGCTCATGTTCTGTACCTTCTCTTTCTCTGAGATCTCTCCTAAAAGGCCACAGGCTGAGTCACTGGAAAATCACAGAGCCCTGCTACACACCGCTCCCTGCTCTTACCTGCGAATGAAATGACATCAACCTCCCATCTTCAGTGGGATGAAATGGCTGGCACCTGGATAAACGTTCACGCCTCTCCCGGGCAGAAGGACTTTGCTCACAGGATGCCTTTTCATCTTCTATCCCTTGAACTTTCCCACCTGAGATTCCAATCAAAGTCATCACCTTAACTGAAATGCAATAGGCAACACAGCTACCGCCCCGCCTTGATCAGCACTGGTATGCAAGATAGGAGAAATACAACCAATGTGGGGGGCTGTCTTAGACCTTGCCCACCTGGGAGAGGGCACCAAACAGGGAGATGACATCCCACTGGGAAATGGGCTCGCTTTGGCCCACTCATCTGGCAAGCCCTCTCTGTTCACGGGGAATGGGTGAGGTGTGAACTCCCCTTGTGAAATCTATCCTGCATGACCCATCAGTCCCAGAAAAACTGGAGATCCTGAGAGAGGCAGAAGAATAATGAGGCTTATCAGTCAGTCTTGGATCCCATTCCCCACGGTGGCTATTCCAAACCCCAACTGCTGTCCCTGAAGTCCCCCACAAGCAATTGAGAACCAAGTTCAGGTTACCAGTCCAAAGGGAGGAACACAGAGATTAAGATCTAGGGATGCAGAGAAGAACTGAGCCGGGAAGTCTGAGAGAAGACCTGCTTCTCAGGCTCAAAAGGTAGAACCAGAATGTCAGGGTGCCCATAAACACTGCTCTGAACCTCTTGGCTGGCACCAGGCCCCGACTCCAAGGTTAACCCCTTCCTTGCCCAGGGCATGCCTTCCTCAACACTATAGAAAAGGTCTCTTCTAGACACCAGCATTGTGCTCACAAACAAGTCTCTGTAATAAATAGGATCCCTAGGCAAAATGAGAATCCCAGGATACATGGTAAGAGAGTTGGTGTGGGTACCATTTTCATCATGCTTTTTTCTGGGTCCAGAAAATAAACTTCTGTGCCAGCTTTAAGACTTTTAATTCAGGAAAGTGCAGGGTGAGATGGGTCTTGCTGTTTAAAGGCTTCCTCAGGACAGAAGTTGTCTGGTGAACGTGTAAACAGGCTGTGCCCAGTAGGCCTTCTGCAAGTGTTAACTCCCTTCCCCACCCCCGCTTCTTCTTCTCCCCTTTTTTGTGTAGTTGAGGAGTCATGCAGGAACCCAGGAGGTGTGGCCTCTGCTCACGGCTCAGACATCTTTGTACAGAATGATCTCAAGCAAGAGTCTCTCCCTTCTCCCAGCCCTCTGCTTCCCTGCCTCTAGTTTCTCATGTTTAGAATTGGAGGGAGTAAACTCTGTCTTGCGGGTGGCCAGGTTGGTCCCTGCTCCCTTTTCCCTAGGTTCTAGGGAATGAAACATATCATTAAATTTTACTTTTCTAATAGAAAACTATGAAGTAGAAGCAAAAAAATTAGCCTAATCCTATGATCTAGGTAAAATCTGTTGGCATTAAAAGATGGGATGTTAGAAAACAGAAGCAATATAGAAACATACAAAATGAAAATTGAAAGTCACCTTCTCCCATTCACACTGTCCACAGTAAATAACTACTTCCCAAAGGTAAACAACTACTATTGTTTCTTATCATTCCATTCAGAAAAATTATGCATATGTATTTATATATATTCTTTCTAAAAAGTTTGCAGAAGTGATCATACCGTATATGGTACTATCTAGTTTGCTCTCTTTTAACTTGATACATCTTTTATATATATACATGTATGTGTGTGTATATATATATATATATATATATATATATATACATATATATGTATGTATGTATACTTTATTCTTTATAATAGCTAAATAATATTTCATCAAATGCACTGTAACTCAGTCCAGGAGGACTGTGAATTTCTCTCCTTTTGCGAACACCAACCAGCTCAGCCTCTTGCTCCTTGATTTCCTCCCGAGGGTCAGAGTTGGTGAGAAGCTGTGATTCAGGTGCCAGGTGAGACAGAGAAGTCCCCATACATCCAAAATTTCCAGGTTAGTCTCTGTGAAACTGTCATGGTGCCAGTGTTTGCTTATTTCCCTTTCTGGAGAAAATGCCCACAAGCCAATGGCCAATTTGCCATACATGTTGATGGCTGAACATTTTGGACAAACTTCAGTGTGTCCAAATGATGAAATATCAGGTTTGGAAAGGACCTCAAGGTCATTTGGCTTAAGCTCCTTGAACCCACTGTAGGAATCCCTTCTACGAGCTTCTGTGTTATCATTTATTTACCATCACTCGATCATACCATGGAACAGCTTTTACTAACAGAAAATTCTTTCTAATTTTCCCAAACCAGCTCCCATGCAATGTACCTGCATTGGTCCTAGCCCTGCCCTTTTAGACATCCTTGGACAAGTGTGTTTCTCTTCCCATGGCCACCCTCCAGAAGTTTGACAAAACTGCTCGCATCCCTCGGAGTCTCCCCTCTATTCATTTAACAAATATTCTTCCAGAGACTGTGTTCGTACCAAGCACTGTGTTAGGCATACTGTAAACTCTGTGAGGGCAGAGAGCTTAGTCTGTGTTATTATGTGCTGTCTCCACACCACCTAAAAGGGCCTTACATACAATAGGCATTCAATAAATATTTGCTGAATGAATGAATACAAAGATGAATCCCATAGTCTCTGCCCTCAATGACCTCTTAGTCTAGTGGGAGGCGGAACAGAACAATAAGCAATTATAATCCAGGGACAGAGAAAGGATGTGGGTTAGGAGAACCTCAAAGGAGAGGTTCTAACCCAGCATTCATCGTTCCCACCTCCTTCTTCCACTGTAACGTTGATCACATGTTGATCACATATCATGTTGTCATGGTATGTCTGCACGTCTGTCTTCACCACTGGATTGTTAGCTCTTTGAGGACAGAAACTGTACTATGTGTCACTTAGCTTTGTATCCCTTACACTTAACACAGGGGCTGGCATAGGGGAGGCGTTTCATATTTGTTCAATGAAGTGACTGATTAATGGATGGCTAAATGAATTAATATACTAATATTCCCAGAGGAAAAAAAAATTAAGGAAACTGCTTTTATTGGCCTAAACTGGTGTTACCTTACGTTTCACGAACACAAAAAAATTGGTGAAGTAGCAGTGACAGAAATCTTGGGAGAAAGCAACCATGTCATCCTAGGGCTCCCCAAAGTCTCATTTTTGCAACAAACATTTAATGAGCACCTCCTCTGAGTCTGATACACTGCCAGATGCTAGGACAAGGCAAACAACACATAATTCCTACCTTTCAGGATCTCCCAGACTAGCTGGTGATGAGTGCTCTGACAATGTGCAGAGGCTGCTGTGAGGGGCCGGGGGGTCAGGAAGGCTTCCTGAAAGTGGAGATGCCTGAACTGAGGGCTGAGGAAACTGTCCAGGTGGGGAGAGGGAGGAAGGCAGTCCTAGGCAGAGGGATGCGCAGGCAGAAGTCCAGAGGTGTGAGAACTCAGCAGTTTGGGAGTATCATGTTTGGGGAGTGGGAGGAAGAAATAGAGATGGAAACAAGGCCCTGCCAAGGAATTGAGATTTGACCTTGAGGGCAGGAGGGAGCCACTGAAAGAATCCTAAAATCCCACGATGATCAGACTTGCATAGTAGAAGATTATTCTTACGGCAGTGTAGAAAATGGATTGGAGAAACAAGAATGCTATAAGAGAGATCAGTTAGGAGACTATTTGGAACTTACTTGGAAAGCAGATGGAAAGAAGAATAGACATCAAAGACATTAAAGAGTAGCTGCCAGAACACAGTGACCCACCGTGTACACTGGCTCTCAAGCTTACTGGGTGAGTGGAAACACCATCACCCAGCGGGGAGGACAGGCGAAGGAGCAGGCTTGGGAGTGAAGACAATGAGTTCAATGGGGAGTCTGAGGGCTTGGGGGCCGTCTAGGCTGATCCTCAAGAAAGATGGACATGTGGGTCAGGAGCTCAAGGAAGGGAGCTGGCCATGATGCAGACCCAGGAGCCTCCAGGGGACACAGGCAGAGGATGAGAGAGTGAGAGTGCCAATCACCCAGGGAGAGGGCGTGGGGTGGGGAGAGGAAGGAGTTATCTGAGAGCCTCAATAATCTGTCGCAAAGATTTCCAAAACATTTTAAAGAATCCTCAGAGTCATTACCAATTTAGAGCAGCCTCCTGTCTCAAAGCTAATACAGCAGTGCACGAGGAAAGCAATCAGAGAAAAACAGCAGTACTGAGAGAGGAGCCTGATTTTCAGATGTCCTTTGTGGGTAACAACAAAGGGACGTGAAGGGAGCTTCATGAAAGAAAAGAGGAAGGCATCCAGACGAGGCCTGCCTGAGTGACGTGGTTTTTGCTTATTTGAGATGATGCCCGGGGCCTGACCTGTACCCCCGCATCCCACCCACAGGTCCAACATCAAGCAGCAGGCTTCCCAGGAAGCTGCATCCTTGCCTCCCCGGCTGCTTCAGTCATGAAATCTTTGCAAGTTACAGGCATCTGAGGCACACGATGGCCCAATCAAGCCACATGCCTGTGTAAAGCTGCCTCCTGGCTGTGAGGAATAAAAATCAATATTTTAAAATCTGAATTATTCAGATGCTGTACCCCGGAGGTGATTCATAACCTAAGGAGCTCCTCAGTAGGAGAACAGCGGCTGAGGGTTTGTGTGAACATGGCTTAGCCCATGATTTCCCATGCCATCAGTCAGAGGACTAACAAAAGATTAAATAACAGAATTGTTCTTACACAGTGTCCCACGGAGCGCCCGAGGAGCTGGGCTACTCCGGCTAAGAAGTCTAGACTGTCATAATAAGGAGAGAAGCAACTTGCCCTCATGAAGGAGCAGAGCGTCCCCTGGGCTCTCCAAGCGTTGGTGTCTTCAAGTCTCCTGGGTCCTTAGCACAGGGAAAGCAGGTTAAGCTGGGGGAGAGGGGATACTTCCAAGTACTCCCTTTTAGAATAAAATTTAAGAGCTCCCCTGAGAAAAGTGACAATGGTCATATCCCTGACCCCAAATCCCCATGTCATGTAGGTAGGCACTTAAACCTATTGCTGTGGCGGGGCGGGGCCTGTGCTACGAAGACCATGAACTATGTCTGGACTGGCCTAGGGGAGGGGGATGAGGACGGAGTGTAATTGGTTTGGTGACAACTCACCTCACAAAGGGAGGAAGCACAGAAACCCATTCTAGAGAGAGGGACGCAGTGTGGCCTAGCACACATTCCCTGGACTTGGAGGGACGAAGACCTGAGTTTTGGGTCCTTGGCTCTACCACCATGTGACCTTGGACAAGACAGTTCTCTCTCTCAGCCTCAGATTCTGTAACACCAAAATGTTGATAATAATCCCCTACTTACTGGGTTCCTGGGAAGATCAGATGAATAGAAGCAGGAACACCTTGCTGCTCCCTCACACTGTGTACTAGTTAGGATATTACTCTGGTCGCTCTAACAGAGGGACCAGAATAACAGTGGCTTAAACGAGGTAGGAGTCTATTTCTCTCTCATATAAAACTCCAAGCGGCTGTGGCCTCTCTGGTCTGAGAGCTCATCAGAGGCCCAGGCGGCTTCTATCTGGTCACCAGGGGTGTCACCTTCCTTGACTTACTCCGAGAAGGCTCCCCACCACTGCCATGTTGCAGGTGGTAGAAGGGGCAAAGGGGCAAGAGGAGGGTCAGCTCCCTTCCCCAAACCCAGGAGTTTACACTCCACCTCTTTTCATTTCTCACGGGCCAGAATGTAGTCACCTAGTCACATCTGGCTGTAAGAGGGGCTGGGAACTGTAGTTGTTTTCTGGGAAGTCACAGACTCAACAGAAAATTCTGCGATTATGGAAGAAGAGGAGGTGGCTACTGAGAGACAATTCACAGTCCCTGCCACCCCATTTGTCTAATTCCTCTTGATCCCCAGATCTCGGATTTATGTCCATTCCCTTGGGAGGCCTTCCCCGACCCTCCAGCCTACTTAGATGCTCCTCCCTTAGCTCCCTCACATCATCTTTGGCTTGCTATCTGTTTTTCTGACTAGAATGTAACCTCAATGAGTTTGGAGATGTGTCTGTCTTCCTCCCCGCTGTCTCCCGTGCCACCCAGAGCTGGGCACAGAGTGGACACGAGTTACACCCACACTGACTAAGGAGGTCTGTCACCAAAGGGCCTTGGGATGTCCTTGGGGTGCGACTTTATAGCTTTGAGGCCAGCACTGCTCTCCAGCCCAGGATTTGTTTGGAACAAAACTGGTACCTCCTGCTGCTGCCCAGGCAATGGGGGGTAGTGGTCGCCCTGAAGACAGGTGGAATTTTCTTTTTACCCCTTAGTGTACGTCTTTAGAACTGTGCCCATCCTTCGTCAGAGCCCTTGGGTGGGCAATGCTGGCTCTGCAGCTCTGTTTTTCAGATCTGGGAATGAACAGTTGGGGGAAGAGCTTTCCCTAGCACTGTGGCCAGAACTGAGGATGCAAGTAGAGACTTGGTTTTCCATTCCCAGTCTCTACAGTGCAGCTGCCAGCCTGAAGCCTGCCCTGTGAGGAGGGGGAAGGGACCTCAGAGAGGCTGTCCCAGGGCAGTCAGCCTGCACCCCCTGTGGGGAAAAATGGCCTCCCAGAGTCTGGGCCGTGTGAACCCACTGTTTAGTCCCTGAGCAGCTCCTTGGGGCTTCATTTTAATGCCCTCCAGCTCACTCCTGATTTGACATAAACCTCACCGTTTGCTTAGAAATCTCCTTCTTCTTAGCTCATTTTCTCTGTTACCAGGATTTCTTTAGGGATCCCAGCAAACATGACTCTGGTTCCTGTGAGGAGGGGAGGCTGCACCCCAGGACTGACCTCCAGCCCCTCAGACACATTCTCATCACCTTCCATGTCTTCCTTTGATTGGAACTAGAGGACAACCAGGCCTGAGCTCTGAGCGACCAGCCCTTTTTGGCAGTCTCCAGAGCCACTGAGGGGTAAGTCACCAGAGACGAAGCCCTGGGGGTTGCTGGGTGCTCATGTTACACTCATACACAAAATGAGCCTATTCAAGAACCAAGTTCAAATTTCCTTGCTTGTATTTTTCCAGAGAGTTGGGGAGAGAGCAGCCATATCCTGCCAGTAGCCCCTGGGAACTCGCCCCTGCCTCCCCCCATGCCTGGCATCAAGGGAATCCTTGCCCTCCTGACTGTGGCACTGGGCTTAGCTGAGAACAGACAGTTTCATTCCAGCAGCCGGGTTTTTCTCCCCATAAAATGGCAGTGTCCCTTTAAGTCCCTGCCTGTCTCCTCTCTTGGACTGGCTGTAGGTTAAATAAACTGACCAGACTTTTCTGACTGGGGGTTCTGAGCTGGAAATTCCTCCTACTTGCTTCAGCTTGTGTGCGGAAACAAAGAGCAGTTAAAAAGGGATTAACTTTTCCCTCTGTTGGTTTCTCTCTTCTTTCTCAGAATAATTCCATTTCTAACTCAGGGATTTAGGTTCCTCTTGGAGCGCTGCTTCTTTCCTGGTTCTTTATTGACTGTCCGTGGAGCTACAGAAAGTTTCCCTGCACCCAACGTGGGGGAGCGAGTATCTCTCTGCATGGATTTCACAGCGTGGCTTCTTGCACCCCTGACTCTTGGATTCACCCATTTCTCTCCAGCACAAACCCTGGACTGGCCCTCCGAAACTCTGAGTAACATTCTATTAATCATGTTATTTCCCCAAGCAGTCTTCTCTTCTGGGAAAAGAATATGCTCATCAACTTATACACATAGTCTGGTTCTCATTAAAATCTGAAAGCAAAGGGTGGTAGAAGGAGCACTGTTTGGGAGTTGGGATTTCTGGGTTCTCCTCCTACCTCTGGCATTAACTAGTGTGTGACCTTGAGAAAGTCATTTCTCTTGGCTGAGCCTTACGGACCCCTCTGTAATGTAAGAGGTTCCTTCTAGTGCTAACATTCTAGTGTCTATATTAAATAGTCTTGCAATCCCCAACGACACTTGACCATCATGAATATGCACAGATGAAGAGTTGACCTGGGGTCCAAGGTGATTATTATACTCAGGAATAGGATCCTGAAGCACCTGGCTTCAGCAGCCAGTTACCCCAGACTGGGTCTTGCTCTATCTGTACCCTCTATAGAAAAGGATCTAGCAGGTTAATGGAGCCCAGTGGTAACTGGGACCAGGCTCAGAATGCACAGACCAGAGGCCTGATATCCCAGGATCTATGCCATTCCATTTTTACTCCCAAAAAGGACACTAGGTTTTTCTGTAGTCTCATGCTAAATAGAGGCCTGAACTAGAATCACCTGGCGTCTAGGACAGGGTCAGGGTGGGGTAGGGGCAGGGTTCAAGACCATCATACACCTTGTTCAGTTCTTCTCTCCGAGGTTTCTGCAGACAGAAGTACCACTCTGGTACCCCAGCAGCCCTGGGGCTGTTCCACAACAGTTTCACCCCTCCCTCCTCCTGGCATGGCCTAAAAGCAGGTTTGGCTCTGCTGGGAACAAGTGATGTTTGCACTCAGAGACAATATCACTCAGCAGCCATGTGTCAGTGACCAGCTTTCCAAAAACCTGGAAAGAAATCTGCTCGCCAAACAAATGTGAAATATTTGCAAGTTTTCAAAAAGAAGCTGGGTCTGTCTTCCGTAGGAGAGAAAAGGGAGCTGTAAATGTTGTAATTAGAAACAGACATTTCTTCCATTCTTTAAAGCAACGAAGATGTTATAAGGCTTGCAGATCAGACCTCTCTGTGAGAAGGACCATTTGGGGACACATGAATTTGGCAAACAAATTCAGGGAAGCAGGCCCTGCCTCAGCAGGGAAGCTGCAGACCTGTAGCAGCCAAGATGTCTTTTCTGGAGTGTGGTTGTGTCTGGTAAACAGAGCTGCCTTCAGGATTGGCCCAGGGTGTGTGTTTTGGGGGTCGGGGGGGGGAAGGGTGGATATGGTGGAGTGGAGAAAACATCCTTGAGATGGATGCTTCAGGTTGTCATGGAATTCTCAAGAAGAAGATGCCACAGTCTTCAGTGGTCCCAATGTTGGTGTGAAGAGGCTGTGTCCTGGGTCTGATCTCAGTTGTCCCCACCCCCCAGTAGTGCAGTTAGACCCTCGCTTCCAACCAGGCTCCCTCAATGGAGAGGATGAAGAGTGAATGTTGAACACCTGGAACAGTCACACAGCCCCGGGCTACTAGAAACGTGCCAGGTAAGAAACTGGTTGCTAAAACGTTTTTGGCCAGATTTGTTTGTTTATGTTATTGTTTTATGACCTCCAAAGATCTGGCTAATCTAAGTGGCATTGGAACATGACTACTTTTCACTATATAGATATAGCTTCCTGTTGGCTTTATTTGACTTAAAGTGTGACTATGTTAAGTTTTATACAAATATTAAATTAATAGTCATTGTGCAAGCAAAACTCATACTCATTAATTTTGATCGTGTTTAAAACAGTGATTCGCATCCATGGCTGCACATTGCTAAAACCAGGGAAGCTTTATAAAAATTCCCATGCCTCAGGCCCACCTCCAGAAAATCTATTTTAATTGATTTGGAGTGGGGCCTGGGCATTGATTTTTTTTTTTAAAGGTCCCCAGATGATTCTAATTGCAGCCAGGATTGAGAACCATTGTTCCGAATGATGCCTGAGAAATGTGCTAATTTAGTGGGGGGAAAACAATCAAATGAGATCTTAGTTCAAACTGGCTGGCTTGTTTTGTCAGTGTTCAGCCCAGTATCTGGATAGGAACAAAGCCAAGACTACAGTGCAGTTATGTAAGGTTTGGAGGGTAAGACTCTTCTCCTAAAACTGACTTATTACTGTATGTGTATTTCATCTACAGCAATAAATTGGAAATATTGGGAGGGAACCTCATGCTCTGTGAATATAGAGTCCCTTAATATTCAATAATAATCACTCCATGATCTGAATGGACAGGGGACAATAATAAAGAACTCTCATATTTAAAACAATCGGCACCGAAATTGTTTCTGGTAATACCAGCTCATGATGAGCCAAATGGCACAGATTTATATTGCCTTGAATTTCAAGACTTCACCAGTGATCTATGATGGCTAGATGCTCAAATCACCATCTCTTGCCCCTCAGGTGAACTTTTGGTTCAATGTATCTGAAGGCGGAGTGAGGAAGACAATTCAGGTAGCAGAGAATTGAACAAAGGCCAATCACTGAATAGGCGAATTTGAGCTCGTTATCCGGCTGGGACTGATCACCTCTCAGCGGGATGATTCAGGAGTCGCAAATGGCTGGAAGCTTTGTTTTCCCTTCTCTGGGAAAGACAGGTCCATTAGCTCTCCTGCTGCTTTAGAGCTTAATTTGTTTTCGTTTTTGTTTTTTTTTTCTGACACTATGGAGGGGACAATACATTCCAAAAATTAGAGGACAGCTAAGGAAAATTCTCCCTCTTTATTGGATATCATTAAGCACATGGTGCCTCAGGGGGATGGGGAAGGCCATTAACAGACAGGAGCCAAGAGAGGGATTAGTTCACAAAAGAGAAGGCTGTTGAGAGCAGCTGGGCTAGATACAGGAAAAGCTGCCAGGTAGAGACACCAAGCTTGGGCATTAAAACTCAGCTCTCATCGTGTTTTTAAAGAGTTATCATCTTGTGTATATAATAAAGGTAGAGTTAGGAACTGCCCTCAGGAAGGAGATGCATTAAATTCACTGAGGACAAAAACCCCCAAAGCTACAGCACCTGGGGTCATTCCCGGGGCGGCGGGGGCTGATTCCTAGACAGTGTGTCTGGCTGCCCCCCACCAACATCAGGGATCCTTGATTTAAGAGTACAGGCTGAAGCACTCAGGGGGTTACCTTATCCCACATTTGCAGAGGCAAGAAGCTGACATTTAAAGCTTGACTAGTGCTCCTTTTACAAGTAAATGACTACCCGGAGAGAGGACTAAGTCACGTGCTTGGCATTTTCTAGCTGATTTTCTATTCAAAGAGACCCAGATTAACTTTCACTCCCATCAAGCTTTCCCCCAAACCTCCCGGTGGAAAGGGAACCCCCAGGCCCATCATGGTCCCTGAATGATGCTCAGTCATGCGCCTGGCTTAGCCTGCTGTCCCTTCCCCAGGTCTGTGTCTTCAGTGGGATGAGAAAGACTTGGGCGGAGGCTTTTAGGCTGCGAATAAGCCAAGTGCATATAACTGGCAGTGTGAACAACAGCAAAAAGATAAGGTAGAGAACGTGGCTGCATAATTGCAGACTGAGCAGAACTTTGAGACTGAATCCTGGGGAGGTCCTGTTTCCATGGCCCTTGCCTGGTGGTTGTGGATTAAATATAAATATCTACCCATACTGGAGGCTGAATTCAACTCCTTTACCAAATAAGCAAAATGTAGGTATCTGTTATATACAGGTAGATCTCTATTTGCCAACCTATCTCCTTCTACAATCCCTGACGGGCCTGAGACAAGGCAAACCACCTCTCCTCTGTGCTCCCAAAGCAGTGTCTTCCATGGGTGTTACGGAGCTCGTTGCCTTGGACTGTGGTTGGCAGGGAAAGCGAATCTCCCAGGCTCTGACGGACCAGTGTCTTACTTATCCAGCATCCTCAGCAGTGGAAGGCTCTCGGTGAATGTCTATTGAATGAAACTGTGTGTACCTGTGTTCCATCTATCATCGCTAATAAACGTTGAAAGCCAAAGGACAAAGATGGAGTAATCAGGAAACAGAGGAAGAGGTATCCGGTCATAATAAAGTAGAAGTATAGGGTTGAAACATATTATTAAACCACTCACAGAAAGTTAAATTCTCTCTCTCTGCCTATGTCACCTCACTCTCCACATCTGAAAAGGAGGAAGTACAGTGGACAGTTCTATGGCAGGGGACCTGGATCAAGAGTCAGGGGAGCTGTCTTTTGCCTAACTGACTATGTGACCTGTGGCAAGTCCCCTCTTACGGAATGAGATTACACTAGATGATCTCCCAAGGTCCTTACACTTCTGTCATTTTTGTAATTTTATGCTTCTAGCACCATTATCCCAAGGTATTTCATATGGCTGAAGTCTGCCCAGGCGGTTCTCAGTGAATCCTGCCTACTCAGGTCGTTGGCTGTGGGGCAGTTCTTTTCCACCCAACAGCGATCCTAATGATAAATGCAGGCTCTCTCCAATTCTGGCCCCAGCTCTCTCAGGAATCAGACTTGAAAGTCATTTTCAAATTCACCTTTGGGCTGCCTTTTAAATGCTTCCTCCAGAGGCAAAAATCACAAAATGCTTTCACTAGAATGGATTTTAGAGATCATCTCGTGATTCTAATTTAATCCCCTGTCCGTGGAGAAACACAACATCCCAGGTAGGGAGATGCCTTGCTCAAAGTCACATAGAGAGGTCAAGGGGAAGCATCCTGATGCCCATTTCAGGCTCCTTCTGTTTCCACACCACCTCCAGCTACAGGGCCAATTCTCTGCTACCTTCTCACGCAGCTGTTTCCAAACCAATCAACCTGCCAACCAGGTAACCAACCTGTGCGTGCTTCCTACGAACCTAGGACTGTGAACTCTGAGGCAAGTTATGTTTTTATTGTCCCAAAGTGCAAGAGTAAACACTCACCTTTTGGCATAGAGCAGGGCTGGCCTGCATAGTTGAGTCTTCCTTTGATCTCTGGAACTGGCACTTAGAGTTCCACTTATTCCTTGAAAAACATCTAGAGTTAGTTAGAAAGAGTTGCCTGTTTTCCAGTGGGTCAGATCCCGGTTCTGGGGCGGGATGGTTTAGGTCTGGGTTGCGCTCCGACCATGCAGGCAGCAACTCCAAGAAGAGAGGAGGCCCCAGCCAGAGCAGGTACAAACCCAGGCGCCTGCCGAGCGCAGCCCCCTCTGTCTGCTGCAGCCACACCCCCTCTTCCTGAGGTTTCAAGGCTGGACCAAGTGCAGCCCTTGCCCAGATGATGCACTTCAGGCTCACTCACTCAAGATGGTAATAGCCCCTTTCCTTCTTAGACCACCACAGACAAGGACAGAATCTTTTTCCACGTAAATATATTAAATATTTAATGTAACAGACAACATAGACATTTATACGTACATGTATGTATGGTCAAACCATTCAAGATGGCTGTTCTCTTGCTCTCTGTACATCCCCTGCTCAACCAGTCCCTGCTTCGCTCACATGACTATCCAATCCTCTTAATTACATAGGGCTTAATTAGTCCCTGGTAATTGATGAGCCCACCTGACATCAATTCCCCCTATAAATGGTAGCCTCCTTCTTCCCTGAGTCGGGGAGATTGCTGCCACGTCCCGCCCACTATCTGCTGCATACAGTGGGGTGTTGCTCCAGGACCCTTTGTGTAAGATCCCGTGTCCAATGAACCACTGGGGCTTCTGTCGCTGTCTCCAAGCTCTTTCTTTGGCCTCGAGGCTGGGCAACTACAAGGTTCACAAGCCTGTGGGGTGCAGCCCAACAGTGTATTTTATATGTTTACAAATACTCGCACCATCAAGTGATTTAAGAAGACATTTTTTGAATTGCTTACTCACAGGTATCTCTTGGAAGTTCTTTGCTGTTCATGTTACTGCTGTCCAGAAATAGTATAATCTGTTATTTCAAACTTTGCTGCTACATGGTAGGAAATGATCCCGTCGGTGGAAATGATCCATTTTAAGAGGAAAACATTTACTAAAATAAAATTGAAAATAAAACCAGATGTGATAACATTTCTAGATTGGAGATTTATAAAATAAAATTTAAAACACGTTTGTGGTAGAAAACTTGAAAAATACTTTTTAAGGATCTGCAATCCCGTCACCTAGCGCGGTGCCATCGAATACGGCAGCATTCGCCACGTGCTGTCACGGGCACTTGAAATGTGAAAATCTGAATTGAGATGTGCTATAGGTGTAATATACACCCTGTATTTTGAAGATTCGGTATCAAAAAAAAAAAGAGTATAAAGTCTATCATTAAACACTTAGGTGCGTGACATATTTTGGACACATTAAACAAAATATATTATTAAAATTAATTTCACCTGTTTTTAATGTAGCTACTAAAAACCTTAAAATGACATACGTGACTCGTTACATTTCTATTAGACAGCTAGGTCTAGAGAAAACACTGCGAATATTTTGGTGCATTTCATCCATTGTGTGTGTTTGTACAGTTGAGGAGTCCAGCTCCTGCTTACAAACCCGTGTGATTTTCCAGGCCTGACCCCAGCAGCCACACTGGGAAAGCTGCTCTCCATGCACTGGCCTCGGTGCACAGCCTGGGCAAAACAGTCTCTGGAGAGAGTCGCAGCCTAGTCTCAGGCTCCTTGACCAGTCAAGCCCTTCACATATTTACATCCCTATCCCTGGTGTCTTCATGCCTAGGTCTGTTTATCTGAGGGCTTGGGCAGAGGTCTTCCAGGTACCTCTGCTGAGAGGTACCTGCTGTATAAAGGGAGGTGGGAGGACCTTGCCGTTTCTCCCCACTGGGACTCAGTACCCAGCACTTCTCCATTCTCGGTCCTACCCCCAACCCACTCCCGGGTCTGTCAAGCTGCCAGAGCCTCTTATTCAGAACCCCTTCAACACTGAGGTCACCCCACAGCAGCGCTGATCCACCTGGCTCTACACCAAGGTGTCGTTTCACGGAGAAAATGAAACAGGAGGGAATCAGCGCCTTCTCGGGTTTAGCCTCCTGCTTATACTATCACAGCAAGTGATTAAAGGCTTCACTGTTACTTTCATTTTGGCTCATTGTAGCTTCAATCAGCTATTCTGACACCTGACTGCTCTTTCTTCCAGCTCAACTGAGCTCCTGACTATTTCTTTTTTAAACAAAATGGGGATCTTACTGAAATACGATTTTCTATCTGTATCAGTCAGGGTTCTAACAGGGGACAAACAGCAGTGTCAAATTAGGATAAGTCAAGGAGGTTTTACTTATAGATGGGCTAACTAATAACAAAGATAAGGTTGGAGTATGGGACAACCACAAAGGACAGTTTAGAAACCCAGGACTAACAGAGCAGAGCTGCTACTCTCCCTAAGTCTGACGGGATAAGGAGAGAGAGAGGTTCCCAGAACCACAAAAGAGAGCTGTGCAGAGTTGGGATGCATTGAAAGGAAGGAAACAGCCAGACTAAGGCCATGTCATAGGATGGAGTTGGGGGAATAAATACCTGACATTCCTCCCTTCCTTCCCTCTAACGCTGAGGTTCTCCGTTGGCTGAAAGTAATCAAAAGCCAGAGGACAGGGAACCCCTGCAGCTGTGGTCCTCTGTCCGTGCAGAAAGCACAGTGGAGAAGGGGGAAAGAGAATCTAGAAGCAAATTACTAGCCGGCACCTTCCTCGTGTAGCGTTGCCCTAAGTCATAGCCTATTAACCTGATTTCCTTCCTAATGTAACCAGTGGCTAGTCCTAGTGCCTACACTGACTGTGTGGGCACAGTTTACAGAACACCCAACCCAAATACCTCAGTCCCATTTGGGTTTCTAGCCTGGGGTAGATTCAGAGGATACTGTTTGATGCTGTATGTGTGTGCACTCACGTGCAAACGTGCATGTGTTATAATCTCAGTCCCTCCCAGAACATGCTTCCTTCAATATTAGCTCTGGGTAGGACCCTACCGCTCCAGGGCCTACATGCCTATGGCTTTGCAGAGGTGACCCACCTCTGGTGGGCTGGTTCCCACCCACCCTAGAGTCTTCTTTCTTTACCTTCTCCCACACCTCTCACCCACCCACCCCACTCCACTACTGTTTCTCCTTGCTGGGCAAGTGACTGGTGCCCTCCTAGACACCAGTAATCCACTAAGAGGGGGGTCTGGGAATGGTGAATCTCCCTGGGACAGCATAAAGAATGCCCCACTCTCTAATTGAATCTCCAATTGTCTAGTCCAAGTGTGCTGGGAAATTAGATAAAGAAACTACCAAGGCTAAACAATCCTGGAGCTGAGGTCCTGGGAAGGTGGCAGGGAGAGGACTACATGTGAGAAGACAGGGTTGACCTTCCTCTTTTATCATCTGTCTACAAAGCCAAGGGATGCTGAGTTGAGGCTGAGACCTGCCAGATGCCAGGCAAGGGGTTCCAGTGTCAGTAGGGAATCTGTGCTCAGGGACAAGGAAGCTCCTATTTGAAAAGCAAGCTGGAGCCCAAGAGAGGACTGTAGAAAACACTTAGAGAAGGTAATGCCACAGTGGGGATGTGGCGAGCAGAAGGGAGTCATTTTATAGAACAGGAAACAATCTGTTGCAGGGATTATTATACCTCAGGAGGAAGAAGAGACAATTTAAGTTTTGGGGGAGAAGGCAATTTGAATGTAACCTGATGAGGGTGCCATCCGAAGGAGCATTCATTCTGTGCTTGTCAAGGCCCTGAAAATGCAGGAGGACCCACAGCCACCAGGGCAAGCCCAAGGGGCAAAGAAGCCTTTCTGGCTGGGAGGGAGGTGAGCCAGCAGCAGTGATGTCCTCCCAGCACAAAGGAGTCACATTGATGCCAGCCTGGTCGTCAGTGTCTGCCCAGTCATCTGACGTCCATATCAGATGCAGCTTTACATGCCTTCATTCATCCCCTCGTTCATTCACTGGTCCAACAAACATTTAATGGAGCTCTGTGCTGGGTGAAGTGCCAGGCACAGAGAGACATGAAAGAAAAACAAGTCAGTGTTTCCACCACCAGGGAGCTAAGAGTGTTGTGGAGGAGAAACATTTCCAAGTGTCCAATGCAGTGAGGGGCTGTGATGGGAAGGAAGGAAGTTTTAAGGATTAGGGAGGAGTAAGGAAGACTTCACTTAGAAGTGGAGGGCTGCGGGAAGGAGGAGGAGAATAAGAGTTTGTCAGGCAGGTTAGGGTTAACAAGTATTTCTTGACCTTCTCCCAATAAAAATGGAATTCAGGGGCTTCCCTGGTGGCACAGTGGCTGAGAGTCCGCCTGCCGATGCAGGGGACACGCGTTCGTGCCCCAGTCCGGGAAGATCCCACGTGCCGCGGAGTGGCTGGGTCCGTGAGCCATGGCCGCCTGAGCCTGCGCGTCGGGAGCCTGTGCTCCGCAACGGGAGAGGCCACAGCAGTGAGAGGCCCGTGTACCGCAAAAAATGGAATGCAAAAAAAGCAAACACAAAACCAAGACAAAACAATGGAATGCATAATTCATAAGGATGTACTAATCTTTCTTGTGAATCCTGTGACAGAGTTTTTCTCTTGGATTTAAGGTGGCATCTACACGTTAGGTTTTCCATGGATAAGGATGAGGGACCCTGGAATCCCTTTGTGTTCCCAAGTCCTCCAGGGGCTGGCCCTTGGTCAGCTGCTGAAGAGTATACAGATCTGAGGAATTGCTAATGGTGGAAAGCTGTGAAAAGATCCCTGGGTAAGGATTCCAGGTTTCCAAGTCAGAGAGATTGAGAACTGCCAACAGCAGCTCACGGCCTTTAAGATGCTCCTGGGTGAGAACCTGAGAGGCTGATCCCACTGAGCCCCCAGGCTTGAGGGACCTCGGATAGAAGGCTTTTTCTTCTGTCCCCCTTGTCCAGCCTCACCCTCCAGTTTACACTCAGCTTTGTCTCCTGCACTTGGGAAGTCTGCTCCCCTTAGAATGGGGCTCGGCACATATCCCATTCCCAACTCCTCCATCCTGTCGTAGATTTCTGGCACAATACCTTCTCCTACGGCAGACCTAACAGGGCTCCAGTTTCCGCTTCTGTTAAACCCAGGGGAGTCTGGACACAGTAGAAATGATAGCCTCTAAAAAGCACTCACTTTTTCTAACTTACCTTACTGTTCTCTTCCCCACAGGACTGGACCCTCTGGCCTTCCCATTGTCAATCACTACTGGCCCTTTGAGAGCCTGCCATCTTGGAACCCACTCTCCCAGCCACAGGCTTAAGGTAACCAATAACCTCCAGCAGAAAGAACATAAAATTACAACATGCACATAGATCCTGTCTCGATGAGAGTGAGCAGAAATGATGCCCAGTCTCCAATCTCCAAGCAGCCCAAACTGAGTGTGTACCACACACGGGCTGATAGCCTGAGAGCTGCAGCCAAACCGAGACCGTGAAAGAGCCTCTTTAAGAAGCCAAAGCAATGGCAAGGAGAAGTCCGATGAATCCACCAAGGGCTCATCTACATTATCACCAAACAACTGTCTATGTCTTGTTCTCCTCTGTGTTCCCTGGATGGTTCCTGTTTTCCACATGCAAGACACTCAGTACTTATTGTTGGATGAACGAATGAATACGTGAATACTTAGATGGATTTGTCTCAAACTGTCTGAGGTTTTGACTACTCTGATGAGATATTTTGGGGTCATAAAGACCCAGGCATTGAATATTTCAGTACATATGAAAACATCTGGAACTCACATATTTCCTTGTCATTTGCACCCTAGGAAACTATGCATTACTGGGCAGAAGCAAGAAAAAAAATCTCTGGTGCTTGTTGATAATCATGAGGGAAAGAAGAAATTGTGGTGTGTATGTCTGTGTGTGTGTGTAGCTGAGGACAGGGAAGAAGAGAAATCATTCAAAAATGGAATATCTGAAGTTTTAAATATTTTTCTTTATGAGGACTTCCCTGATCAGCTCCCTTAAAGAGGACCCCATCCCTTGCCATTCACATCATCCATCAATCAGTCTTCAGGGCTCTGCTCTGAGGTTGTAGTTGGTGTCCAACTACAAGAGGTTGGTGTCCACTTTCCCAGCTCTGGGGCCTCCCAAGCAGATGTCAGGGCCTTGTGCAGGAATGATGACAGCATCTAACTCCGTAGCTCTCTCACTGCAAGGAAGACCATCCTAACTGTCCACCAGATGCCTGCTGTCCCCTCTTAGGGATGATGATGTGTTGGGTAATTCTATAATTAGGTCTAGACCCGCTGCAGAAAAGGTAGAAGCCCTGTCTCGGGTCGTGGCTCAGTACCGGCCAATGGAGTAGTGGATTCCGCTTCCATCCTAAGGGGTCAAGGGTGCTGGAGAAGGAGGTAGGCAGCTAGAGCTGTATAACAAAGGTTAGAGGGGAAGAGATTGTTCCCCGTGACCCCAGTGGCTTGGATTGGGTCTGGGTAGCAGCTTAGGTGTGGTGAATGCCAGGCAAACCTGCCAGCTCCACAGAGACAGGGCTCTTGCCTCCCAGCTGATGCACAAGCAGGGGAAGCCAGGGCTGCTGCAGGAAATGGGGTGTTCCTGGGGTGCAGCCACCAGTGTGGTTCGGGGGCCTCACAGTCATGCTGCCTGGGAGAGGAGGGCTCAGGGAGCAGGCAGGAGGGCCGTGGCTAACGGGCTGAGAACTGGCCACATTTGAGAAGTCTCTTCCCCCCAAATCGCAAACTTTCCCTAAACACTGACATGAAGCTGTTTATATTTCCTAGGCAAAGATGAAATCTCTCACTGACCAGATTTGAAGACAAACAGATTGTAAACTTTCTTTCTCTTCATGTGGTATTGGGGTGGGAGGCCAGAGAGACATTCATAGAAACACACACAGACTGACACAGCCATGATGAATTAGTCTTTCTATGAAGTATTTGACCACACACATGAAATTAATTGGAAATCAGCAGTGAGCCCTAATATCTGTTTATACCCAAGTGAAAAAAAATTCAGACTAAGTTTGTTTTTCTGACATTTTAAATAGCATGAAATAAAAATCCAACAATGACAGACAGCAAACGCTTTGTTTCTTTTATCTGGGGGGTGGGGAGTGAGGAATAAAAATATATCTCCTACCCTTGTCAGTTAATAGATTTTAGTGGAATTGCCAGGCCAGAGAGTATCCTATTACACTGAAAAAACCAGATTGGGTTTCCACGTTATTACTAGCTCTGGGATCACCTTCACGGTTTGACTGATGTTTTGTTTTTTGTTTTTTTCTTTTTCTTTAATTAAAATGAAAGTCCTTTGTTCACAATCTCTCTAAACTTTTAGAATAATCTAATTGTTCTTAAGTCACCTGGTTCCTGTGCAGACACACGAAGGGCACTTCTAAAACCATAATCCTAGGCTATAAAAAAAATCCAGGGTGAATGATCAAAGGTGAACTGCCCATTTACACCCCCTCTTTCAAGGCCCCTTCCCATCTTCCTAACAGTTTTATAGAAGTGTTTCTCTGTTGCTGCAACCCAGATCAAAGATTTGGATGCGAGGTTCTCCCCACCCCCGACCTGGCACGGAAGGAAGGGATTACCCCAGGAATTAAAAACCTCAGAGAAGTGGGCTTACCCACCTCCCTGGGGGGTGGGGGGAGAGCCCTGGAGCCTTTTCTTGACGATAGGAACAGAGCCAAATGGAAGCAGGGGTGCCCTCTCTCTGTTCTTGCAGCCGGGGAGATAAACCTACTGGGTCATCCAGCCTTCAAAGAGAAATTTTCTGATCTTTTGTGCATAGTTTTAGTTAATATCTACAAGTTGCTAGAATCATGTTTATTTATTGGCCAATGACCTTCTTCTTCCTCCCACCCATGTTAAACCCAAGCAACAATCGCCTCCCAGGGCACTGGAAGCTCCCCCGAAACCCTGAGTCTGGGCCGCAGTAAGCAGAGAGGGAGGTGGGAAGAAGCTGCAGGGCGTGTTTCATCGTTTTACTCCACAGCTTCATCCATTTGGTGATTTGTTTTCAATACTACCCGCTACCTTTTCCTGGTCACACCTGGATCTACTTTAGATTTTAATGGTCAAGATAAATTTCCTGAGAATGCTACTTTGAGGGATGGACCTGCCTCCATCCCTGGAGACTCAGTGCCTAATCCTGTAAAGAGACACCAAGATCAGGAACAGGAGTGCCATGAAGCTCTTCTTCCTCTGGGAAGCACCAGGCCCACTTCCCCCACTTCTGTTCAGCCCTGACCCTGCATACCAGGGTTTGATTAGGGCAGACCCTCATGGCAGGGGTGTTGACAGGGGTGGAACATGCAGATTCCCAAAATTATGTAATCTTTTTGTTTAAAGGGACTTGAGAGATCATCTAAGACCCCACACCCCACCCCTGTGGTATCGGGGAACACCACAGAGAAGAAGGACAAGCCTGGTTCACCCAGAGTCACCCATCCAAGCCAGATCCTGAAGCCAGATCTCCTGACTCAGGCCTCTGCTACCTTAGAGCTCAACATAGGATGCCCCCTGAAGAACTTAAACTCTTGGAGTATTTGGTCCCTTGGGGACTGCTAGTTTGACTGGCTGTTCAGGGTTTAATGACAATGGGTATAGAGAATTGCTTTGGGAGATTGGTAATTGCTTTGGGAGATTGGTAATCCAGGCATATTCTCCAAAACTGCCACTTCTAGGGGGGACATTCAAGCCCCGAGGACCCTCTGCATTCTGGCTGGGCCAGTTTCTCCACCCCCAGTTCCCTAGCCCCAGTAACTGCCCCTGCTCTGGCCAGATCCCTCTACTCACTGTTCCTGCTTCCTCTCCTTGCATAGTCCCCTTTGTCCTGCCCGGAATGCGTCCTGCTCTTATCTTCATTTAAGCAATTCCTACCCACGCTTTAAAGCCCATATCAAGTTCCAGCTTGTCTTCCTCCTGGAGTAGTACTTGTTATCTACTCCAGACCTTTGCCACTCAAAGTGTGGCCACAGACGTGCAATACCAGCCCCACCACAGAACTGCTTAATCAGAGCCCGCATTTTAACAAGGTACCCTGGTGATTGGTATGTACAGTCAAGTGTGAGACTCACTGCTCTTAGAGAGTGTTCCAAGTGTAGTCCGAGGACCAGGACCAGCAGCATCAGCATCACCTGAGAATTTGTTAGACATGCAAATTCTTGAGCCCCACCACAGGCCTACAATCAGAAACTCTGGGGTTGGTACCCAACAATCTGTGCTTTGACCAGCCCTCCACAGGATTCTGATGCATGCTACAGTTCAAGAAACCATACACAGTCCTTATCTTACCCAGGGGCTTCACAGCCATATGATCATGGTTTAAGGCTCCATATTGCTGTCTTGAAATTCCTGACTTTATCTTTGAACTTGTGTTTTGCAAGTGAAGTCTGATGAGACATTGGAGCCCGCACATGAACAGAGGAGATGTCCACCACCGTTCCTTGCTCCTCCATTTGCATAGGGCATTCACAAAGCCCATGAGTGCAGGATGCCAGTGGATCCATAATGCATGGAGTTCAGCCAGAACTCAAAGTGAGTACAAGGTAAGTGTGTTATATCTATGACTGAGTCAGTGGGGTGATGACAGATCTGAGAAGCTACATTCTCCCTTAGAACTAGAACTTGCTTTGTACACTGAGGAAGGTAATTTAAGAAACACAAATGACCATGGAACCCTATCATATCCTTTCTTACTCAAGTGACTTCCCTCCAGCCAATCACTTATGCCAAATATTGTGACACAGAAGGAAAGGGAAAGCAAGGACAACCCATAGTTCCTTTTCCTTTCCATCCTTTCTTTCTCATCAATAAGCCAAAGGTAAAGAGTGTTGGTAGAATGTATGAATGTCAAAAGGTTAAATAAAAACAGCTGAGTCTGTTTTTGCAACATTTCCTCTGTTCTGGTAGGATAGAATAAATATACACATACAAACTGCAAAATGTGAATTGTGTAATTTTGGTGGTTCCAAACGCTAGTTAAATGCTCTTATATTGCATTACATAATATAAAGATGAAAGGTAAAATTCATGTTAATAATTGAAAAAAAACTTTAATTAGAACAACATAAAATAAAAAACACCACAGCAAGTCAAGAGAGACTGCAGAAGAAAGGGAAAAGTTTTATATTTTAGTACCTTTAACAGCACTTTTTTCCTGCGTTTTGAACAAGGGCCTCCACATTTTAATTTTGCACTGGGGTTAGTAAATTATGCAGCCATTTCTGTCCTATCTTGTCCAGTATTCAAACGAGAACACTTCTGAGAATGACATGGAATGCTATTAATAATTCCCTCAGGCCACAGGTACAACTGGGCCTATCCTAAGCAGCCTAGGACATATGGTCATCCTAAATTTAAAAGTCCATAATGGTGAAGGAGGAAGCAACATAGCAGTAAAGGCATTCTGCTTTATTCCTGTCAATTGTAGGAAACTTTACAAAATTATATTTTCTAAATGTGCATTGTGTTAACTAGCAGGCTAACTCTAGATGTTTTAACAGACCATACGATGGGCTTGGAAATGGATGATGCCTGCTCTTTCCCTGTTCTGCACACAGTCAGAAGAATCTTCTTGGTTATTTATCTTTAGCTTCCCCACCCTCGAAACCTCAACTTTTTGCGTGCTTTTGCTTTCCTCTGACATTCTTAAAAGTTTGTGGCATTCTATACACATCCTTGATCTTGTGCCCCTCCTCCCATCTTTGTGTGTGTGCCCTCTTAAAATGGGGGCTCATCAGCAGAAATACTGTTTTCTTTAGACATTTTTTTTCTTCCTCATCAGGATCATTCACAATTTTAGGCTCTGAATTTTATTTTTAGAACCATCCTTTTTTTAGCCATACTCCCTTTCAGAGATTCTCACCATGAGATCATCCATTTTGAACTTTTTGAAGTCTGCTTTCTTCAAGTCTGTAAGTCTGAAGATACACATCTGACTTGTCCTGCCTGAATGGGATGGGCACTCTCTTCGAAACCCTCATGAGTTTCACCTCACTAACAGTTCTTTGCTGGCAGAATCCAGTCTGGACTATGAGTACCCCTTTGCTGTCACCTGTTCCTTTCAAGTGATGAGATTTTCAATCAAGCGGCTTAAGAATTTACTAAATATCCTGCTTTTCAAAAAGTAGGGGACTTACAGACTTCCACTACATGTCTATTTAAAAAGTCAGCATAGGGCTTCCCTGGTGGCACAGTGGTTGAGAGTCCGCCTGCCGATGCAGGGGACACGGGTTCGTGCCCCGGTCTGGGAAGATCCCACATGCCGAGGAGCGGCTGGGCCCGTGAGCCATGGCCGCTGAGCCTGCGCGTCCGGAGCCTGTGCTCTGCAACAGGAGAGGCCACGACAGTGAGAGGCCCACGTACCGCAAAAAAAAAAAAAAAAAAAAAAAAAGTCATCATTTGTCATTGTGTTTTGTCTATAGTTTTCAAAAAATATCTGCAACAGTATCTCCCATCCAATTTAATCTTCTTACTATGTGACTATGACATTTCTCCCCTCAATAGATGGGATCTGTATTCCCATCTCTTAAACAGAGCAGTCTTGTGACTGTGGCAGAAGGAATGCTATGTGACTTCAAGGCTAGATCATAATGTGTGATACAGCTTCTACCTGGTTCTCTCTAGGGACACTCATTCCTGTAACCCAGCAGCCACCCTGTGCGGAAGGCCAAACGAGGTCGGGGGAGAAACCACATGGAGAAATCACATGTAGGTGTTTGGAAGACAGCCCGGGTGAGGTCCCAGCCAATAACCAGCAACAATGGCCAGACTTATGAGTGGAGAAGCCTCCCAAATCAGATGATTAGAGCCTCCCAGACTTCACATCTTCCCAACTGAGGTCCTAGAGACTGTGAGACAAAGACAAGCCATCTCTGCTTTGTCCTGTCCTAATTCCTGATCCACAGAAACTGTGAGAGAGAATACATGATGGTTTTGAAAGCCACTGAATCTTGGGGGATGATTTGTAATGCAGCAATGGAGAACTCATGCAATAAGTTAAAAACACATTAACTAAGAAACAAAAATTAAGACTAATTAAGAATGCATCAGACTTCCCTGGTGGCACAGTGGTTAAGAATCCGCCTGCCAGTGCAGGGGACACGGGTTTGAGCCCTGGTCCGGGAAGATCCCACATGCCATGGAGCAACTAAGCCCATGCGCCACAACTACTGAGTCAGCGCTCTAGAGCCCGTGAGCCACAACTACTGAGCCCATGTGCCACAACTACTGAAGCCTGTGCGCCCAGAGCCTGTGCTCCGCAACAAGAGAAGCCACCACAATGAGAAGGCCATGCACCGCAACAAAGAGTAGCCCCCACTCACCGCAACTAGAGAAAGCCTGCGCGCAGCAACAAAGACCCAATGCAGCCATAAATTAATTAATTTATTAATTAATTTATTTATTTTTCTTTTAAAAAGAATGCATCATCTCTACCCATTCTTCTGACTGATTGCTACTTGGTTTTACTGCCATTCCAAAAAGCTATCCCTGTAATTTAAATTCCACTCCACCAGGTGGAAGTGAAGCCATGATTGTACTAATCCCCAGTCACTGGGCAGAGATTGTACTCCCTTTTCTATTTAAAAAAAATTTTTTGGCCACAGCTGTGCGGCTTGTGGGATCTTAGTTCCCAGATCAGGGATTGAACCCACATCCTCGGCAGTGAAAGCACAGAGTCCTAACCACTGGACAACCAGGGAATTCCCTGTACTCCCTTTTTTTTTTTTTTTTTTTTAAACCGGTACGCAGAGCCTCTCACTGTTGTGGCCTCTCCCGTTAAGGAGCACAGGCTCCAGACGCGCAGGCTCCAGACGCGCAGGCTCAGCAGCCGTGGCTCACGGGCCCAGCCGCTCTGCGGCATGTGGGATCTTCCTGGACCAGGGCACGAACCCGTGTCCCTTGCATCGGCAGGCGGACTCTCAACCACTTCGCCACCAGGGAAGCCCTGTACTCCCTTTTATAAATCATACTTTTGTATGACATTTAGTCTTAGTTATTAAAGCAGTTAGATCATCCCTGCTTAGTATACTGTGTGAATTTAAGAAAGAGCAAATTAAAACATTTCTCACATACTTCTCTAGCTGATTAACATAACACACAATTCTAATTTCAGACCCCCTGCTGGAAAATGTTCCCTCCTAATTTAATTTATTGAGTCAGAGATCATTTGGTTGCAATGAACAGAACCCATTCAAACTGGCTTAAGCAAAAAAGAAAAGTGATTAGAAATAGAGGGATCTGGTGGAACCCAAAGACAGGAAGTGAGGCCAGGCTTCATAAAGAATGATGCCAGAAATGGCAAAACTGATGAGAGCCAGCCTGGCTTGTCTCTCCGAATCTCTTTCGAGCTGTATTGTCTATTTTTTAAAAATTAAATAATTAATTAATTTTTGGCTGCGCTGGGTCTTTGTTGCTGCGCGTGGGCTTTCTCTAGTTGCGGTGAGCGGGGGCTACTCTTCATTGCGGTGCATGGGCTTCTCATTGCGGTGCTTCTCCTGTTGCAGAGCACAGGCTCTGGGCACGTGGGCTTCAGTAGTTGTGGCACGCGGGCTCAGTAGTTGTGGCTCATGGGCTCTAGAGCACAGGCTCAGTAGTTGTGGTGCACGGGCTTGCTCCGTGGCACGTGGGATCCTCCCGGAGCAGGGGTCAAACCTGTGTCCCCTGGATTGACAGGCGGATTCTTAACCACTGCGCCACCAGGGTAGTTCCTCTACTGTCTCTTATATCTGAATCTTTAGGGCACATTCCTCATCTCTCTCTCTCCTCCTCCCTCCACGTGCCGCCGACCACTTCCAGGGAGCAGTTTAACATATGGTTATGGACACTCTGAAGTCAAAATGCCTAGATTCAAATACTAGCTCCACTAATGTCATGGACAAATCAATAGTGCTTTAAATCACGGAGCAGAGCTAATTAGTTAGTGGTCCTCCCTGGGAGATGAGATGGCTGCATCTGCCCACTCAGTGCTAAGCCTGTCTCCAAACTGGCATGAGCTGACCTTTTCCCTGGGCTTGCTTATTCTTTTATTGGTGATTCTTTCTGTAAAGTCTCAGAAACCTTACAATGGCTGATATTCCCATTGTTTTAGGGTGTTACCATTAGACTTTCTTTCTTAGTTTCTGAGCCTTGTGCATTCTTAAGGATCCTTTCAGAGAAAATAAGAGGTTTTTAGGGGGAAATGACCCATGACTGATCATTAGCTCTGTGAAATGAAAAACTTGAAAGGAGGTATAATGTTCCCATCAACTATAAATGAGAAGATTGCTCACAACTTGTGGTCCATATTCCCTGTATCCAATGTCTCCATTTCCTCCCCTCTGAGTCAGCCTTTAATGAATTGATTGCTTCCCCCATTTTTTTCATCATGGAAATTGCTCTCTATGCAAGGTTGTCAGACTTATTTGCAGTTTGGGCCAAAGAAGCAATCTCTTTCACTCACTCCCTCCACTTCCACTAGAAGTAGACAAAACTATCTTAATCCAATCTAATAAAGCTTAGAAGAAAACAAGATGTGTGGCCTGTTATTAAATTATTGCTATACTTAATAAACTGTAGATGTCAGAAATAATACATATAAATGCTCCAGGGCATGTGGAGACAATTAACACAATTTACTCCAGTAATAATTATAGGGCCGTTTGTGTTCGGTTCAGATACCCACAAGAAGTATTATACATTTCGCTGAACTTCCCTGACCAGCTCCTCCCAAGAGAACGCCCACTTCTCTTCAGCCTATCACTCTAATTCAATATTTTGTGTAGTACTTACTAGTCTCTGATATTTTTATAGTTCTGGTTTATAGTTTTTTACTTATTTATTTTTTACATTATCTATGAATGTAATGTGGATCAGAGCACTTTCCTGTGTCTCTCTCACCACTCTATTCTCAATGCCTAGAACAAAGCCTAGTATATAGAGGCACCTAATAAATATTTGCTGCATTAATGTGCCCCCGAGTGCCCAGAGCCTCCCAGCCTCACTCTCAGCTCCTAAAGAGTGTATCATCTCGCATCCTGGACCCTCCTTGGCATGGAACTCTGTTGTCTCTCCATAATCCATGATAGTTGTAGCTATTGCTGCTGCTGGCAATGGTGAGGGTGGCTAGGGGATCAGTTTGCTAGGGAAAAGGAGATGTAACCTCTGGAGACATTCCACGGGCTAGCCCCATTTTCAGAAGGCATTTGTTTCCCTTGGGCAAACTCTGAAAGAGTCAAGTTTCGCTACAAACTTAGTGTCTAATTAGAACCCGGTCAGGCACATAGAGCACAAAGTCATGCAGCAGCCCATGAGGTGCACTGAACTCCAGGAAGCACCCAGAAACCAGGCCTAGTGTGTGCTCAGCAATCGGAAGTATAGTTCTAGCAGCACAGGGTACAAAATGGAACCAGATCCTCCTCAAAAACCTCCATATTCCTGAATCCAGTCTTGAGAGCTTAGTCATCTGTGACCTCAACGCCCTTCTACTTGCATCATGTCCAAGGCACACCAAGTCCTCTGCAAACCCTCTTGCTTTGGCCATTGCACCGCACCCCTCAAGCATTTACAAATTCCTGTTGCAGGTCAGTTACTTATTTACATTTGTCATCATTCCTTCCGGTCAGAGACCATGTCTTGTTATTTTCCTCCCCCTTCCCCAGCATGATGACATTTTATTTTATTTTATTTTATGTTTTTCTTTTTGTGGTTCGCGGCCCGCTCACGGCTGTGGCCTCTCCCGCTGCAGAGCACAGGCTCCGGACGCGCAGACCCAGCGGCCATGGCTCACGGGCCCGGTCGCTCCGTGGCATGTGGGATCCTCCCGGACCGGGGCATGAACCCGCGTCCCCTAAATCGGCAGGCGGACTCCCAACCACTGCACCACCAGGGAAGCCCCTATTTTATTTTATTTTTAACTAAATTTCAGACTTTATTCAGGTTTCACGAGTTCTTCCACTAGTGTCCTTTTTCTGTTCCAGAATCTGAGGCAGGAAACCACATTGTGTTTGGCCCTTATGTCTCCTTACTCTCCCCTGGTCTATGATAGTTTCCCACTTTTCTTTTTTTTTCATGACGCTGACAGTTTTGAGTACTGGTTAGGTGTTTTGTAGTGTGTCCCTCCATTTTTTTTCTTATGATGAATAATGTAACTTTAAAATTGAGTGATTTGTCTAAGGCCAAAGAACAAGGTTTTTTTTTTTTTAATTGGAGTATAATTGCTTTACAATGTTGTGTTAGTTTCTGCTGTACAATGAAGTGAATCAGCCATACATATACCTATATCCCCTCCCTCCCACCCCCACCATCCCACCCAACTAGGTCATCACAGAGCACCAAGCTGAGCTCCCTGTGCTATACAGCAGGTTCCCACTAGTTATCTATTTTACACACGGTAGTGTATATATGTCAATCCTAATCTCCCCGTTCATCCCACCCTCCCTACCCCCACCCCGTGTCCACCCCATCCGTTCTCTACATCTGCGTCTCTATTCCTGCCCTGCAAATGGGTTCAGCTGTACCATTTTTCTAGAGTCCACATGTATGCGTTAATATATTTGTTTTTCTCTTTCTGACTTACTTCACTCTGTATGACAGACTCTAGGTCCATCCAAATCTCTACAAATGACCCCATTTTGTTCCTTTTTATGGCTGAGTAATATTCTATTGTATATATGTACCACATCTTCTTTATCCATTCATCTGCCGATGGATATTTAGGCTGCTTCCGTGTCCTGGCTATTGTAAACAATGCTGCAATGAACTTTGGGGTACATGTGTCTTTTTGAAATGACCCACCTCCTAGAGTAATGAAAATAAAAACAAAAAAAACCAAATGGGTCCTAATTAAAGTTAAAAGCTTTTGCACAGCAAAGGAAACCATAAACAAGATGAAAAGACAACCCTCAGAAAGGGAGAAAATATTTGCAAATGAAGCAACTGACAAAGGATTAATCTCCAAAATATACAAGCAGCTCATGCAGCTCAATATCAAAAAACAAACAACCGAATCAAAACATGGGTGGAAGACCTAAATAGACATTTCTCCAGAGAAGACATACAGATGGCCAAGAGGCACATGAAAAGATGCTCGACATCACTAATTATTAGAGATACGCAAATCAAAACTACAATGAGGTATCACCTCACACTGGTCAGAATGGCCATCATCAAAAAATCTACAAGCAATAGATGACTTTTAATAATTTAAAAAACATATTATCATATTATCATATATATTTATGTCTTCCTAAGCAACAGTGCTAATCTAGAGAAAGACTAGGGCTCATACGTAAATATAAAATGTAATGGAGAAATTTAGGGGATGGTAAAACAGTGCATTTTTATCCTTAGTTCCTGGTTGTTTGGCAACTCCCATATCAAAGGCCAAGCCTGGGGGCCTCACCTCCTAACTCCTTCCACAGCATAGAGAAGAGCCCTACTTTCATCATGATGGCCAGGCTATGAAGGTGCTGCCCTATGGAAGTTGGAGGATATGATATAAGATGAAGAGGTGGGGGTCCTCCTCCTCCTGCTCCAGGGGGCAGTTGGAGAAGGAAAAGAGATGAAAACTGTGGAAGGAATTAATCAGGTTGGAAGTTTATAGTTTACCTTATCCCCCAAGTTTGAAATCCAGGCAGGTGGAGATGCTAGATGGTTTTGGGGGAAAGCCAAAAGCAAAGATTTTTTATGAGCCTTTCATTCCATGGTGGTCCCCTGTGAGGGAATCAGCTTGTTCCCCATACTAACAGGAAGAGGTCACATTAAGAGCTGAAAAGTTCAAACAATGGCCAGCATTAGTGCTTTCAGGCCTGACTCCAGGCTTAGGAGCCATGGAAGGGCCCCTAAGTCCCCATATGCCCCTTGGAAAATAGAGATGGTAGCTGAGGTACAAGTGAGTGGGCCTGACAGGGGTCTCCGGGAGAGGGGCAGAGTGAGCCCACATCAAAGACCTTAGGGCAGATGGGGAAAGTGGCTGAGACTCAGAGGGTGTGAGCCAGCAGGGTACCCTGGGCCCTGACTGAACCACAAGGTCTCTGTGGAAGCCAGAAACTGGTCAGACACCTGGCTGGCAATAGGAACCCACAGGGCCCAGAGGCCAGCACACAACAAGCAAGAGCTCAGGGCCACTGCCACCACCTTTGGGTGGGACTGGGGGAGGGGAAAGACATCAGAACTTCTAAGCATTTAGCCCCATGAGCCTCTCAAAACTGGAACAGACTGAGCTACTCTTGATTGGCAAGTTACCGTTATCTTTACTTCCTTTACTATACAACGGGGACAGGATTCATGAGAAAGATTAGATCAGTCATGGAAAAAATCCTGCATTTTCTCTTCATGTCTGAGTGGTGTGTACAGACTTGCAACTGTACTACATATATTTATTGAGTATTTGCTATCTGAAGCTTCATAAAAGTATGGCCTAGTGTTATGACTACCAGTGACACCAAAAAATGTGAGTGTCTTTAGAACTCTTTTAAAAATTGACATCTAGCAAATGGATGTGGTTCCAAGATAAGACCAAGTTTGAAAGAGTACTTCAGTTGGTACCATCAAGCACAAAACACATCTTCCTGCTTGGCTTGTACAAAGCCACAGCAGGATCCCCACGTGTGCTAAGATGAGTCCTCTCAGGGCTGTCTTCCAGCTTCCTACCCTCCCCTGTGAACTGCAGACGAATTTAGAGAAAAGGAAGGCAAGGAGAAAACTCCAACAGAAGGGCAAGCTGACAAACATGCCTATTTATCACTGCACAGTCCTCTCCCTTTTTTATCCTATTGATTTTCATGCTCTCTTGTGTATGCCACTGTGTCTAGGGGAACAAGTGTACTTGTGAGCAACCTTGCAGTTGCGTGATGATAACTTAGGTAAATTAGAGCTTCAGTCAAACTCTCCACAGCCCCAACCTGTCCTCTGGTCCCCACTCTTCAGGAGAAAGAACATGTGTGGTAGAAGGGGGTGGAACCTGTCTGCAAGTCTCCATCCATTACCATCTGTGTGTCCCCGTTGACTGTGAGCTCTGGAGGCCCAGGGCTCTGCAGTGTATCCATCTCAGCAGCCTTGAGCTATTTCCCCAGTGTCAGATGAATGAGTGATATGTGAAAGAATGCATGAATGAGTCTGAAGCAGAGCTGGTAGCCCAACTCTCTAAGAAGACAGTAAATCCCCATGGGCTTGATGTAACTGGGGAAAGGTCAAGAAGCATATCAGTCTTCCATGGGGGAGATTTGTTGGTCCCTGTCTTCTCCTCGCCTATGAAACATGTCTGGGGAAGCACAGAGGATCTTGGGGTAGCCTGAGATCCTGGCATGACAGTGAGAGCTCTAGGGTAGCCCAGATTATTCCTGATCCAGAGGAGCCTCAAGAATCTGGGATGATTCTAACATAAAGATTCTAGGGCCTTCAAAGTACACCCAGGTTCCACTTACCTGACAAGAACCCCTGGGGGGATTGTGGGACCATAGGGAGGGTTGGGGGAAAAAGGGAGAGACCCTGCATGCCTTCAACTGTCATCTCAATGAGGGAGAGTACAGAAGGATCGGAACTCCTTGAGGAAAGGAATATGAGAGTGAGCAGGGAGAAAGAGGGAAGAAATGGAGAAGGGCCTCAGAGAGGGCTGGGGGCTCCTGCCTCAGAGAGGCAGGAGGGAATGATGGAGAACTGGGGTCCCAAGGGCTATGGTCACAGCAGTTTGAGGGTTGGGAGTCATTGCTGATGTGGGGAGGGAGAAAGCAGAAGTTGCTACATGTTAGAAATGCCAAGGAATACCGAAACCTTTGTAAAATCAGAGACACAAGAGCCAGAAAGCCTCAACTCTCCAACACCCTCCTTTTTTTTTCTTTTAACAAGAACACTGAGGCCATAAGTCAAGCCGGTATCGAGGCCATACAAGCCAATAGCCCAGGGCTATGGAGGCAGGGCTTGGGGTGTGGGGGGGTGAAGGCTCCTGTACGGTGCCCCTTGAGTCCCATGCAGCACCTCTGGACCCCCAAGAAGAGGCAGTTTGACTGAAGAAGTAGCCAGAGTAAAGAAGAAGGATAAAAGGATGAAAAAAAGTCAGAAAGTCTATGAAACTTTGCCCAGTAATAATAGACACCATTCAGTGAACAGTATTTAATCTTGCTAAGGCTTTGGAAGGAATTGGCAAATCACTGAGCCGTTCTTGAGTAGAAAGGAATTTCTGATGAAAGAATTTAATTGAGGCCACTGCCCTTCCCCAGAGGATCCCAGAGCAGCCATGCACATCAAGTGTAGCTCTTCTGAGATGCCAGCAAGACTCCCTGTGCCTCCCCAAACCCCTACTTCCCCCACCCCAAAAGAAACCAAACTCCTCAGCATGGTCCCAAGGACAGGATAAATACATTTCTAATGAAGGATGTTTTCATTATGGGTTTAGACTCTACTGTTTCTGAGCTTTCTTTAAACAGTCAACCAATTGAAGGAAGAAATAGGCCTGATATGAAAACTCACATAAGAGGCTCCTATAGTCTAGGACCACAGGTCTAGAGCATCCTCCCCGAGGGCTCTATGAGACAAGGGAGTACAAATATCAATGCTCATTCCTCTGCCACCTGGGTGTTACCGGGGTCTTCACGGTAACAAGGACCCAGAGAGAGCATGCTTTATGTGTTTTGGACTCAGAGATTAGAGATGGCGTCGACAAATCTGAGAGCACGTGAGTCAGGTTAGGAGAAGGAGAAACTGCTGTCAGAGGAAGCTCAGTGCAGTGTTGTTATCTGTGGCAAGGAAGTTGAAGGTCACCCAGAGTCCACTGTGGAGAGAGAGAGGGCAAAGCCGGCTCGAAGTGCACAGAGCAGCACACATAGATTTTAAAAGCACAGTGCTGGGGGAAGAAGGGAGAAAAAGAATGTGCATATGACACAGCACCATTTACATAAAATAAAAACACAACACAGGAAATACACAAAAAGATATAGGCTAAATCCATGGGTGCCTATAAGGGAAGGAGAATGGGAGGGGTGCACGGAGGAAAAGGAAATGAACGCAGGAGCAGGGACTTGTACAGACCGAAGATGACAGTGTGCCTTGAGGTCCATGGGAGTTGGGGTGGCATCCAAGGGCCCTGCTTAAGAAGATCAAAGTCTTTCCTTGTGAGCTTCAAGAAAAAGTCCAAATAAACTAGTGCTCTAGGTTCTTTTCCTACTCTCTGAAGATGGCCTAATCCTTCAGGAAGGAAATCTGCCTGTGCCTTGTGTGTGATCTTATGGGGGCTAAAGAGCCAGCGGGCCAGGAGAAGAGGGGCCTCTTCCACTCAGCTGCCTCTTGAATGTCACAGACTATCTGAGGGACTATGGCTTAGGATTCCAGGTGTCTTTAGGGGTACAGGATGGTGGCCCCCAATGAGGTAGCATCAGTAGAAAGAAGTGCTACTATCCACCAGAAAGGACGCATGCTCACGACACTGATGGAACCTTCTAATTAACTCTGAAACAAATTTTATGCTTGGAGAGGCAGAAAGTCCCCAGAAAACTCCTGGGGTGCATATAATCAATTTGCATATAAGTAAACTGAGGCTTAGAAAAGTTTGGCAGTTTGATTGAGGTCATATAACTAATAAGTGGCAGAGGCAGGATTTAAACCTTGGTGTGTATGACTCCAAAACCTGAGCTCACTGCCAGGTTACAATGCCTCCAGCCTAAGTCTTTGTGTCACACACACACACACACACACACACACACACACACACTTACATAGGCATGTTACCAAAGTTACATGTCATGAAACAAAATCATACTCTGGTTGCTTCTTCCAACCTGAGCCCTCAAGGACACCGTGGAACAGTATTTCTCAGGAGCAGACAAGGGCAGTTGGGATCGCCGCAGAGTTCCTTGTGCAAAACTGACAAGAATGGTAAGAAGTGGAGCACAGGGGAGAAAATGGGGAGGTTTCCCAGTGTGTAATGTGGCTTCAGAAATAGCCATTGAAGACAGATCAGAGAAACGCTTTGCAGCAGACACGTCCTTCTGTGTAATTCCATCTGAGGCCAAGAGAAGAGATGAAAAAAGTGACTGTCATCCATGCACTGACTAGTGGGTCCACATGCACTAACTCTTCCCTGAAGCACCTCTCACGGCAGATGGTGATGGGAGAAGAGGTAGTGGAATTTCAGGGGCTGAAGGGATATTAAAGATCATCTCAATGAACTCTTCAGTGGGCGGTGGAGAAACAATTACTTGAGCCAGGCCACCCAAGAACAAGAAATTAGGTCTCTGGCTCCCGGGCTAGTGCTTGCCCACCTTGCCACATGGCTGCCCTCGTCAAGTCAGCTTGGAGGGATGACCTGCTATGGCCCACCAAAGACCCTGCTCCTCCTTTCTGCTCCTTCTCTGCCAGAATTCCCACTCTCTCTGGGAAATGACTGCTTCTCAGGAGAAGGACGAGAGGCAGTGAGACCAAGAGACGTCTCTTGGATTGGAGGGCAAGCACCCAGGGGTGAGATTCTGGACAGATGAGCAGTTTGGCCACGGCTGACCTCCTTCCACGCACCTTCTTTTCCAGCCTCTTCTTCAGGAAGCTCTCCCCACATCTTCTAAGCCTGCCCACTCTTTCTTTCTAAACCTGGGGCAGGGGCCATGACCTTACTTTTTAAAATTCTGGTCAATTTATTTTTCAAAGAAAGACCCAGGCCCTGTTACAACTACATAGGGGGCTCTCTCAGCAGGAGAAGCAGAGCCTGTCAAAACAGATTTTCTTTCTTTCCACCAAAGCAAGAGACACTCCCCAAACACAAAAGACACTGAGAATCCTGTCTCCTTGAGGGATTTAATTATTGCTGGTAGTTGTTCTCCTCTTCCGCAGTGGCATCTTTGCCTCACTGCTTCTGGAGAAGAGGGACATAGAATTTCAATTCTTAGCCAGGCTGGGCGAGAGCCATTCCCCCAGAGGCACCCAGCAGGAGGTAAGATGAGTTGCCACCTACACAGTTTCAGAGGCTCTAAGCCTCCAAACACAGCCACTATTCACTAGCTGATCCCTGAACTCCACCATCAGAGTTTTATTTATTTAGCTTTGGAGTTTATTTGACTTTCAAAATTCAAATATTCCTGGAAGGGATGATAGTTATGGCCAGCCATTTGCAACTTAGTAGAATTTTTTTTCAGATCACACTCCAAAGGGCATTTTTTAGAGTGAGAGAGAAAATCAGATGGCCAGGGAAGGGAAGAAAGTGGAGAGGGAAAAGGGTACACAAATTAGAGGGTAGGGAAGGGCCCAAGAGGAGGCTGGAGCACAGAGGGCAGACGCAGCATGCCTCACCGGCTGGCCTAGAGCCCTGCATCTCAGTGTGTGCTCGGCTCCAGCAGCACCAGTGCCACCTGGATCCTGTCAGACACGCAGATTCTGGGGCTCCATCCCAGACCTACCGAATCAGAAACTCTGGGGGCAGGGCCCAGAGGTCTCTGTTTTAACAAGTCCATACACGACTGACTTTGGGGCATCGTCAAGGCTGAGAAGCACTGGCTTGCAGTGTCTGTCCTATGCGGCAGGGCCGTTCCCCCACCCCGCTGCTCATCAAGCTCGACTTCTCTGATTTGCCTCCTTCTCTCTGCCCTGTAAGAGTGAGGCATGAGAAACCACCACCGTGTGTGGCCAGGAGAGTGTCCAGCACACTGGAAACCTCTGTAGGCACAGGAGGTGGGATGGTGACAGAGCAGGGCTGCCTTTGGCCAGAAGAGCAAGGGCTTGGGGTGGAGCCTGGGGAATTGCTGATGAAGTTTGACGAGTGAAAGTGAGGGAGCAACTGAAGGAAATTCCCCAGAGCAGCCATCTGGGCTTCTGAGAACCTCGAGTGGGGATCATGCTGAGTAAGGTAGAAATATGGAAACAGAAGTCTGCTCAAGCCCTGACTGGGGTCCCGTAGGGTGTGGGTTCTGGGCCATGAGGCACCACTGGGTGCCTCCCTTCCCTCCACATCAACTCTCCTTGTGTCGATATGCTCAAGATGCATCTCTTATGCCAGCTCATCTCCTGCTTATCCCCACCAACCCTCAACTCTCAACCCCCATCCCTTGCCCAGGCAACCTTGTGGCCGAGGCAAGGAGGAGCCCCAAGGAATCAGACGGTGAAGCCTGAAGCAATCCTCTGCAAATTGGACATCGTTTTGAAGTCCGCTTCTCTGCTCTATTTTTCTCCATAGACCTTGTCAGCATCTGAAATATTATGGGGTGGTTTTTGTTTTGTTTTGTTTTTTGGTCTATTTCCTTCTACTAGAGTGTGAACCCCATGAGGGCAGGGATTTTTTTTTTTTTTTTTTTTTTACTGTGTACTGTATATTTATCTTTCAATCCTCAGGGCTTAGGACAAGGCCTGGCACACAGTAGGCATTCAATAAATATTTTTTGGAAAAAAATGAATGAATCTTAAATTTGTTCCATGATCTATCAATACTTATTTTAACATAAAAAATTATGTTCCCCCCCCCCAATACTTGAGTAAAAATTGATGTCTCACATCTTCCACAAAGTGAGGGCTTCAGATGGCTGTACATACCACAGCTCCAGGCTCCACTACAGAGTGAAGCTTCATTTCTGATCAGACAGCCAGAATGAGAGAGGACGAGGCTGGGAGGGTCAGGGCCTCCTTGTGAAGGGAGGATCAGTCACCAAGGCTCTTGTCTCTGGCCTCAGCCAGAGCAGTGTTTCTGGGAGGTGGAAGTGCAGGAAAGTTATAGCTCAGTGACAGACGATGTACACAAACTTGTCTACCCAGTGCCTGGCACACAGTGGACACCCAGGTTAGCAAAATCTCTATTTGCATCTGAACTCCAGTGAAATCTTGATGAATGAGACATTCAGGAAACAGCCTTGCAAGATTTGCTCTCCTTGACCTCAGGAACTGGGTCTTAGATCCTATGTTTCCCTGGTACTTGGCACAGTATGTGTCTAGAAGGCCTAAATGAATGCTCGATGAATGAAACATATTGTTTCCATTGATATTTTTCTGGATATTAAATTATATTTCAGGCCATGTGGCTGAAAATCATTCTAAAATGCGTTTTGCAACGTTTCTATGTTAGCGAGTGAAGAGTACTGAACCTCCTCGCATCTTCCTACACAAAATCACAGAATCTTGCAAGTGGTCATCAGCAAGTACTGCAACTTCCCTGATCATGTATCACTGAGGGATGCAAAAAGGGTGTGTGAGATTGAATTTGTTTTAACCCTCAGAAATCATGGGGTGTTAAAAGAATTCCCTGCTCTTTTTTCTTAAATCTCAGGTTTAGAGCTCATAAGGGACTAACATCATCTAGCCCCAGTAGCCTAACTTGACCAATGGAGAAACCAAGGCCCAGAGAGGGGAAGGGCACTCAGTATGTGAAAAACACTGTCAAAACTGGAACCTTGGTCTTTCGCTCCCCAGTTCAGCACTCTTTCCATTTTGTTGATTTGTCTCTATCTCCTAAGACTAGAAAGCAGAGAACAATTCTGATTAATTCATGTTTAAATTCCATATTAAGGGAAAGATATAAATTTCTTGCTAAGGATATGTTTATTGAACTCTTTATACTTAGTACTGTCTTAGCTACTGCAGAGGACAAAGCAGACACAAAACCGTCCCTATCTATTGCATATTGATGATCACGATGATAACGGTAAGTTTCAATTTTTGAGTACATGTTCTATAAAAGCACTGGGTGCTTTACATGTATGACCACAAACAATTCTCACAGCAGCCTTATAAAATAGACTTCTATGTTAGGCCTCTTTGGGTTGCTCATGACAGAAACCCAACTCATACAAGCTAAAGAAAAAAGGGAATTATTGGCACACATGAATGAAAATACCAGGAGCTGTCTAGTTTCTGGGTAGGCTGGATCCATGTGCTCAAACGATATTATCAAAAATTTCTCTCTCCTTCCATCTCCTCTGTGTAAGCTTCACTCTCTAGTATATTCTTTCCATGTGATAGAAAAGATGAGCCCCAGTAGCTGTGACTCCCATGAGCCTTACAGTTTATAATTTCAGAAGGAAAGAGCCCTATTCTGACCTGACATCCACATGAGCCCTCTTCAAGACCTCAGTGGATGCTCTTTGGGTTATGTGAGCACATCTGCACCTATCACTATATCTAGGAAAATGAGATACTTTGGCCACTCCATATCTCCATATGGGGGAGGAGAGGGTCTTTTATCAGGCGAATGGAGGAGGAGCAATTCATAATCCCATTTTACATAAGTTGAAACTGAGACTTAAAGAAATTAAGTAATTGCCCAAGGCCACGGGGCCTGTTAGAGGCAGAGATGGGATATAAATTCAAAATATTTGTCTCCACAGCCTATGCTTTTAATTTTTCCTGATTATTTTTTTTTTGGAAAAAAATCATACTTTAAAATTCACCATTTTAAAAGTGTACAGTTCAGTGAAAAGCCTGTTTTAATCATCATCCCAACTTTGGTGTGATTGGTGCTCAGTTGTGAAGTATGTGGTAAGTAATTTGTTGCTAGTAATGGTTGAATTACCAAAGTTACTGAATGATTTACTTTTAAAAATAGAAATCAGAATTAATTAAAGATTACCCATCTAATCATGTCGTCCTCATCTCCTTGTACTACGATATACTCTTCTAGGTATAGCCAGCAACACTCCTGCTGAAGAGGGTGCTGTCACCCATTTTTAGTGTTTCCTAGGGGAAAAAAAATGCTACAGCTTGGAGTACTGCTGTGTCTTCCCATAAATAAAGCTTTCCACATTATAAGAGAGAATGGACATGCCCTCCAAGAAAGAGACAGAGAATCTAGAAATATTAGTAGAAATGACAAATCTGTTCAGCAACATTGCAGATTATAAGATTCAAATTAAATCAATACCATTTCTAGATTCCAGTGTTGAAGACTAGAAAGAAATACAATGGAAAAAAGAGAGAGAGTGTGCTCATTCCCTGAAGAATCTAAAACATTAAGTATTTTGCATTTGACCTAAAAGGACATGCAAAAATCTATTCAAAGAAAATTACAAACCTCTAATGGGGAAAAAAAAAAGACTTATTGAACAAATAGAGCTTTTGGCTGGGAAGATTCTATTTGGTAAATGATACAAAAGCTAATGCAATCTTGGGCCACATTAATAATCTGTTTTAGAAGGAGAGAGGTGGTAATCCTGCTTCCCCTAAGTTGCTCAGACCACACTTTTAGGGAAACCCAAACAAACTATGATAGAACATGTCTTCGGGGGGTGTTGTATGTGGCCAGGCTGGCAACAGGTCTGGAAACCACGTTACACAGGGAACTGAGCAGGTTTCATCTGGATGTTAGAGCACTGTGGTCATTTCCATTGGGTTAGAGAAGATTTAGAGGTGAGTTGAAAGGCTGTGGCATACAAGTATTAGACTTGCTCTGTGAACAAAAATTATAGGAAGAGAGATGTTGGCTCGAATAAGGTAGTGGCTTTCTGAAAGTCAGAACCGTCATTGATCTAAAGTACATAACCTTAGGTAGAGTTCCCTGTGCTATACCGTGTGTGCCCATCCGTTGTCAATTTTATACATAGGGAGGGGATATCTGTATGTGTACGGCTGATTCATTTTGTTATGCAGGGGAGGCCGACACAACATTGTAAAGCAACCATACTCCAATAAAAATTAATTTTTAAATAAATAAATAAATAACCTTGTGAAGCAGGCAGAATGGTGATATTATCATCCCTAACAAAGAGATGAGGAAAAGGTCCAGCAAGCAAAAATGACTTGTCTGTAATCAGCCAAGAGGGGCACATGAGACCGTGGATGCCACAGTGCAGTTCCCCCTGGCCCAGGCTGCTTCCGGACCCAGCACTGAGCTTCAAGAGATGCAGCAAAACAGGTGTGAACAGCCAGCAGGATGGAAGTCACAGGAAAGCTATCAATGTCAAAGCGTGACAAACAATTATGAATATCCTGTGGACAGAAGGATCAGGCAAGGAGCAGCGATTTCTAGTGGGAAAGTAATGACTTCTGACAACAAACAGGGATCTCTGTCAGAAGAGCAGGAATTTCTGACAGGAGAGCAGGGATTTTTGACAGGAGAGCAATGGTTTATGACAGGAAAACAGGGATTTCTGACAGAAAATGTTGACTTCTGACAGGATATTAGTGCATTTCTGACAAGAGAACAAGGATTTCTGAAGAGTGGTGATTTTTCTCAGAACAGTGATTTTTAAAGGAAGAAGGGTGATTCCTGACCACAACAGTGATTTCTGACAGGAAAACAGGGATTGCTGATAGGAGAGCCCGGATTTCTGACAAGACATCTGTGCCCATTACATAGGACAGTAGTGATTTCTGACAGGTCTTTGAAAGGAATGAGGGGTTTTTTGAGGAAGGACAAAAATCAGCAGCACAAAACAAAATGGAAAACAACAGGGAGGAACCAAATTCCCTCTGAAAGTAGGGAATTGTTGGTCCTGGGTGTGGAGGGAGGTTCATCGATAATAAGAACAAGCTGGATCTGGGGAGGCTCAAATTGGGCGAGATCTTGGGTCCAGCATGTCATTCGGCAGAGGGGGATTGAGTGGGCTGGAGGGAGAGTATCTAGAAGATTTACATCACCGATGTGAGCCTAAATGACTACGAAATGCCTTCCCATGAAGAGACCTGGAGGAAGTCGAAGAGAGGTAAATCTGCTCCTTCTTCGACCCCCCCCCCCCCCCCACCGCAACCCAGAAATAACAAAGCCTTGGTTTTGACTCAGGAAATTCGAATGAAAGCTTTAGCCCTCTTAATTAATTACAGATCCTTGGCAAAGGGGTAGGGGAGGAGGGAAATGATCTCTCTAAAGCTCTCGCCCTACAGTTATTCAGGAATGAGATCCTAGCTTGGTGAGAAGTCAGCCTTGTGGTAGAGAGGAAAATGAATTAAAGGAGATGGAGGTACCAATAACGAGCCTCTGATTAAAAAAAAAAAATCCTAGTCTGAGGGAAAGTGCTTCCCTTCGTCCCGGCTCACCACGCATGCGCCTGAGATTCGTGCGTGCGGGGAAGCCCAGCAACCTGGCCTGGGTCACCGGCCGGAGCCTTTTCCCGCAGGTGGTGAGGTTTCCTGTGAGGAAAAGCCCATTAGTGCATAGTGAAGCAGGATATGTCTCAGAGGGAAGGAATGCTTTTTCAGAGGGAACGAACGCTTTTTCTCGCAGACTGAGCTCTAGTTAACCCCCAGCTCCAGGCACCACGTCCACCACGTGCCTAGATTCCTGCGGGCACGAAGCGCTAGGAGAATTCTGATTGTGCAGATCCCCCAAGCAGCTGCAGCATCCCGAGCCAGGAGCTGCAGGCTTGTACTTCCGACCGGATGCAGGGCTCAGCACAGCTCTTCACACTCAGCGCTGCAGGCCTGCAGCGGAGATGGACACGCACGGTGCCCTGCAGAGGACCACCCCCGACATCCCCTGCCCCCCTTTTGCTCTCTCTGGGGACCGCTTTCCTCCTACAGACCCAGGGAGCGTGGTCTTTCCTTTGCAGCTGCTACCACCTCTCCTCCCTCTTGGGGTTCCTTTCTACCCCACACTTGATTCAGAGAAGGACACGAAATTCCCCAACTTTCCTCCCCACCACCCCTTGATGCCCCTGACTGACCTTCCAGCTATTTTATTGCTGCATATGTCAACTAGGAAATAGGATGGTCTTTATAAAATTACAGATGAGAAGCAAATTTGAGATTTTTTTTTTTAATCTCAAAAAATTTGCATTTCTGAAGAGAGCAGTGGTTTTTCTCAGGAGATGCTACGTGGCCGGTCCTGCCTCACTCTGAGAACTGCCCTAATAGACCTTCCCAGGCAAAGCCCTTTCCTGCGTTCCTGTCTGAGGAGGCAGGTGAAGTCTCTTATGTCCTCAGTGTGATTCTTAGTCCTTCATTGCCTGGGTCACTGCTTATCCACAATTTCCCAGGGAGAGCAGCAGTGGGAAACAGCAGGCTGTTCAGAGCCTCCAGATCAGTTCCTTTCTGTGAAGACTCAAGAAAAAGTCTTCCTAGCTGGGTGATTTGGGGCAAGTTGCTTAACCTTGCTAAGCCTTAGTTACCTCATCTTTATAATGGGGATAAAAATGCCTACTTCACATGTGGTTGAGGTGATTAAATGAAATTTGTGTGTGTGTGTGTGTGTGTGTGTGTGTGTGTGTGTGTGTGTGTAGTATCTGGCATCCAGTAGGCTTCATAAATTGGGTCTCCTTACTTCTCACTGGGGTGAGCAGGGCCACAGCAGGAAAGACCGTGCAGTTTGTACCAGTCTGAAGGCACCCAGCTGAGCCGAGGCTGAAATACCATGGGTGCTTCACTTTCAGTGTCAGGTGCCCCGGGTGGGGCTTTTCCACACAAAGACTACAGTATGTGTCTTGTGCACAAAGGCACCATAGGGCAGGCAGCAGCTGCTGCGTGTCTGTGCTGGCACCCAGCCCACCCTGCTGGGGAAAGAGAGAATGGCACTTGTAAGGCAAGCCTTTATCTTACCCCCTGCCTCACAGTTAGACCAGGTTGCCCTATTTTCCTGCTTGTCATGGGAGGCCTTGGCCAGGTGGAGAACAGCTGCCACTGCGATGGGTTCCCCATCTCTCATTAGAGGGGTCTCCTTGAGTGAGGGCTAGCCTGCTTGCACTTCCTCCTCCCAGCAGGCTTCTCACTGGGGGTGATTTGCAAGGTCTCAAACTCAGAACCTCTACCTTTATAACCAGGGACCCCAAAGAGGCTCTCTTTAACCCCAAGCAGGGTTTTTTTTTTTCCCTTTTCCCCAGCAGGAAAAGACTAAAAGATTGGGGAATTCCCCGGCAGTCTGGTGGTTAGGACGCCGTGCTTCCACTGTAGGGGGCACGGTATCGATCCCTGGTTGGGGAACTAAGAACCCATAAGCCATGTGGTGCAGTAAAAAAAAAAAAAAAATGGAGTTCAAGGCCCCAGCCATCCTGAGTCTCTACGTAGCTTGCATGGGAAGGGGCTTCCTGTGCAGGGCTGCCTTGATCATTACCCCTTTTCATCTTCATTTCTGTCTCAAATAGTTGGTAAGACACAAGACAGGGTTACATCTCCAAGAGGTAACCTGTATATTTCCCTTTTGCTCTGCTTCTCACTGGTACACAAGGGCACTCTAGTCCACACTGAGAGAAATACACACAAGCGCATACAATTCAATATCAGAAAAAAAACAACCCAACCAAAAATGGGCAGAAGACTGAAATAGACATTTCTCCAAAGAAGAAACATAGACAGCCAACAGGCATGTAAAAAGATGCTCAACATCGCTAATTATTAGAGAAGTGCAAATCAAAAAAAAAAAAAAAATCACAATGAGGTATCACCTCACACCAGTCAGAATGGCTATCATCAAAAAAGTCTACAAATAATAAATGCTGGAGAAGGTGTAGAGAAAAGGGAACCCTCCTACACTGTTGGTGGGAGTATAAATTGGTGCAACCACTATAGAAAACAGTATGGAGGGTACTTAAAAAAATAAAAATAGAGCTACCATATGATCCAGCAATCCCACTCCTGGGCATATATCCAGAAAAGATGAAAGAAAATCTAATTCGAAAAGGTACATGCACCCCAATGTTCATAGCAGCACTATTTACAACAGCCAAGACATGGAAGCAACCCAAGTGCCCATCAACAGGTGATTGGTTTAAGAAGATGTGTGTGTGTGTGTGTATATATATATATATATATATATATATATATATATGCAATGGAATATTACTCAGCCATAAAATAGAATGAAATATTGCCATTTGCAGCAACATGGATAGACCTAAAGAATATCATACTAAGTGAAGTAAGTCAGGCAGAGAAAGACAAATATAATATGATATCACTTATATGTGGAATCTAAAAAATAATACAAATGAATCTATGTACAAAAGAGAAAAAAATCCATGGACATAGAAAACAAACTTATGGTTACCAAAGGGAAAAGGGAGGTGGGAGAGGGATAAATTAGGAGTATGGGATTAACAGATACACACTATTATACATAAAATAAAAAAACAACAAGGATTTACCATATAACACAGGGAATTATATTCAATATCTTGTAATAAACTATAATAGAAAATAATCTGAAAAAAATATAAATATATAAGTGAAACAATAAATAAATATGGAAACCACAGAACCTGGGTTTAGACACAAAAGCTCAGAGAGTGCTTGTGGAACCAGATTTTCTTCTCCCAGAGAATAGACAGAACTGAGCTTGCGGAGGCAGGAAGAAGCAGCTGGGCCGGGATGAGAAGAGGGAAAACACCTGAGTCCTTGAAATGGGGGAGGGGCGGGGGAAGAAGGGAGCCCGTGGAGGCATTCAGTGTGGGGCTCAGTGTGAACCCTCACTGGGCACCAGCTCTCAGTGCTTATAAGGCCTGGAACAGCAAATGATGGCCTGGGGAGCGGGGATGAGGCCAAGGGGGAAAACCCCACTCCTGAATGGAACTAGGTGGAAATTTCTCTGTGTAAGTAGGAGCAGTGATGAACTCTATGCTGCTGAAGGGTTTGACTGTGGTGAGAATGCTCTTCTCAGAAGAAGGAATTTCCAGTGGAAGAATTATTTAGGGAAAGCTGGAACCATTTTAGCAAAAATCCTCAATTTAGTGCACAAAACTAATTGAATTTCTCAGGTAATTGAAATGTCTTTTTTTGTACTGTTTTAAGGAGGAAGAGGTAAATAATAAGACATCAAAAACCAATCAAGGGGGCTTCCCTGGTGGCGCAGTGGTTGAGAGTCCGCCTGCCGATGCAGGGGACATGGGTTCGTGCCCCGGTCCGGGAAGATCCCACATGCCGTGGAGCGGCTGGGCCCGTGAGCCATGGCCGCTGAGCCTGCGCGTCCGGAGCCTGTGCTCCGCAACAGGAGAGGCCGCGGCAGTGAGAGGCCCGCGTACAGCAAAAAAAAAAAAAAACAACAACAAACAAACAAATCAAGGATTTATTTTTAAAATCAACAAAATATCAACACCTTCCAGGGACTCCCCTAGTCAGCACAATCCATCCCTATTACACTTTTAAAAAAGGAGCAGTTGATGTTCAGAAGAATGACCTAGAATCACCAGGGCATCAGAGGGAAGTTTCAGTTCACTCAGCTGCCAGAATCCCTATTTCCTTTGCATTATAGTGAAGTGGAGCTTGACCATATTTCTGAATTAACACAAGCTCCTTGAAAGTGATTTTTTAAGAATTCTAACATCTTTTGGATAAAGGTGACACTGTATATAAATTGAAGGTACTGTAATTTGGGAATGAGCTAGTCTTTGAGAAGAACCCCATGTGGTTGCATCCTGTAGACATTTAACTAGAATGGTTCATGCCAGTGGTTCTCAACTGGGCGGGGGAACAGGGGCACCATTCCCCCTGGCCTAGGAATATTTGGCAATGTCTGCAGACAGTTTTGGTTGTCACAACTCGGGGTGGGGGGGGCAGGGGCAGGATGCTACTGCTGTATATTAGGGAGCAGCCAGGGATGCCGCTCAACATACTACAATGCACAAAACAGCACTCCACGACAAAGCAGTATTGGATCCAACATGTCAGTAGTGCTGAGGTTGAGAAATCATGGCTTGCGGTAATAAAAAAAGAAGATATGCTCCAAGTGAGGACCAATAGGGTGGCTGCCCCAAGACTACTCACAGGCCTCAGGGCCAGGTTCAGCCCTGTCAGCCATTGCTCGGGGCTGGTCTCACCTTACCCAAGCTCTTAGGATGGCTATATGATCTACAGCCAAGACATTCATCTGCAATGAAATACAACAGTCAGGATGTCCGGCTGCTCTCAGCGGGCAGCAAGGATACTCAGTTGAGCCTGGAGTGGAACAGAAGGAGTTGTTCCAGCAGGACCTGAGACTGAGTCTCTAGGTCAGTGCACATCTTCCCGGGCAGGGCTGGAAGGGTGCTGCCTCATCTGAGTGGAGCTACCTCCTCTGGCTTCCACTGGCAACCAAGTCTTCTTGTAAACAACACCTTGTTTCTTCCGATGCGTTAATGTCATGGGTCAAGTCTGACTTCAGCCTGGGGCCAGAGTCCACTTCAGAGGATTGTATTACTTGCCTCTGACCTGTTCGTTATATTTACATTTCACTGCTCAGTGCAGGATTTCCTGATTTGAGAGCAGAGGGAATTCTTTTGAGAAGCCAACTAATCTGTGAGTGCTTGGTGGTTGAATAACTAACACAGTTTGCTTTAATCTAGTACCAGTACTTGTCAAAATTATTAATACAATGTAGCAATTAAACCATGGACGTAACTCATAATAGCTTTTGGTCAGTATGTATTTTCTTAATCGACAAATACTGTAAGTACAAATATCATGTGGGAGCGGGTCTGGGGAAGATTTTGATGATAAAAAGGAGGGCTTATACCGGAAAAAGTTGGGAACCACTGGTTTGACTCTCAGAAGGTTAACTTCCTATATTTCTTAGTTCTTGAGCAGGGAGGCACAGTACCCCGAGGTTGCCCTCCACCCCCATGCTCCAAAGGATCTGCTTGGTTACTCTGTCCCTAGGGACACATCAAGAACAGTGCATGCTCTACAATTTCTAAAACGTTTTCACATCTGTTATCTCATTGGCTCTTCCAAGCTCCAGTGAGGAAGGTGGAACAGTGGCTATCACTTCTACTTTAGGGATTAGGGCAGGGCTTGGTGACCTGATTCACCTCAGGATCTATAGCTCCAGAGCTGGGGCCTGGGCCCCATCTGACTCAGGACCCAGAGTTCTTTCCACTCTCCTTGCATTGGTAATAGACCCCTCTGAATGTTCTGATCCACCGAATACCAAACTCCACTCCATAGTAACTAGTGGATAAAAAGATCCAAGAAGTATTTAAGAGTTTTGATGAACTAGTCTTTCATGTACTTCTGAATCCCAGCTAGTTTCTGAGAATTGCACAAATGTAAAGAGAGCAGAAAGTAATGAAATAGCCCATGTTCTGTTGCCATGGAAACCCATGCTTACCTTAGGGTTCATATTTGGTACAATTTCCTGAAATTCCTCTTGAGGGTTCCAAGTGATCTTGGGGTTCTCTGAACCTTGCTTTTGTAATCTGAAAAGTGAAAAAATACCGAACCAGATTGTTTTATCTTTGACATTCTATTAGTCTAAAACTATGAGCTCTATTAGCGTCATCAAAGGAAGAACTCTCTAGGATAAATGAATGTTTTGTCACCTCTGTGTAAGAGATATCCATCTAATCATTCATTCATTCACCTAGTCATTCAACAAACATTAATCAAGTGTAAGGTACTATGCTAAGCTCTATACAGAGTACAAACTTGAAAACGTCTATTGAACACAAATCTGTGCAGCTATCCTCTGTAAGAAAATCAAGAACAACTACAAAAAAGTCATTATAATTGGCTTACAACTGATGCTTTAAACCACTTTTGACGAAAAGTTAAGAGCTCTTCTATTGGAATGTAAAGTATGCAGACAAAGAAAATTTCTTGCAAGTGACTCAGAAATTCTCTCAACTCTGAAGAGGCTCTCAAATGGCTATAGTGGTTAGAGAAAACTAGTAATGGAACTCTTTACCTTCAGTTCTCTGTGATGAGAATCTAAAATTTCATCATAAAAACTTCAAAACAAGTTCCAGTGTAACTGTCTCAAGGGCAAGGAAAAGAATATTTGTCAGATTTAATCTAGAGTCTGGTATTGACTGCTGTCCACTAAGGGACTTTCCTCCTGTCTTAATAAAATTTTTATACAGTATAATTCCATTATTCATACAATATCTTTTCATTTGATCAAGAAGTAACTGCATTTTATTTGGTAGGGGGAGATGAGATTGATTTGGCAAATGGAAATCAAGGAGATATTTCTAGATGGATGTTTTTATTTTCACTGTTATATGAAAGATGACAAAATTAGGCAGGAAATTACAAAAGCCTATGACACAAAGGAGGAAATTACTTGTGTGGTACCATGTAGAGAGGATACACTGAGAAGGTGCTGCAGACAGATAAAGTGAGGGGCTCACCAAGCTTTATTTTTTTTCGTTTCTGAGCATCACTGTCCACACCAATACCAAGCACCATGCCCCGAGCAGGGGTACAAAGACGGGTAAGATGCTGTCCCTGCTTTCAAGGTACCTGTAGTCCATTTGGGGGAAGCTCAGCCAAGTAACTGGACAGTTCCAGCTCAGTGTGATCAGGACCCTAATGAGGCCAGTACTGGGATTACAGGCATACATAGCAGGGCCCTCACACCCAGGCTGGGGGCCTCTGGTGCTGCCTGGACAGGAGTCCTACCAACATGCTTTCCAGGACTGATGTTTCACCTGTGGCTCTGAAGAGATAAATATATACAAAATCACAGGTGTGATAAGAAACCCCTCAGAGGAATAACAAGGGACATGAAAATACCATCAAATCCTCTAATGCCTTTATTCAGTTATTCTTGGAAAGAGGAGACAGGCACACACGAAGCCTCTGGGGTCGACAACACCTTCCTCCCAGGTTTGCTCAGGTTGTTAGGGGATCTCCAGGGACATCCATTCTTCCCATCAGCAGTGCGTCGGGCCAAAGGATGCACCACGGCTGCACTAATATTCGCTAGATTGGATTACGAAGCCGAGTAATTGCCATTTATGTGTCAAGTAATGGTGAGAGCATTCATCTGTGTTTTCATTCATTTGGACAGCAATTAATTTGTACCTAAATTAACAATAAAAATGGTTATGTGATCCAATAAAGTAGAAATGGTGGCAGGAAAAAAATATAATGTCTGTTTTACCCTACTAGCAAGGCCAAATCACTCTTTTCCCCTCCCACTGTTGTCTTTCTGGAGAAGGTTATTTTCAGGCAGGCAGAGCAGGAACTGGGCGTGCGTGCTGGCCCCTGTCAGGGGTCCAGCCTGAAAGGCTGTGGACAGGAAAATGGAATTTGTGGGATGAAAAGTATTGTTGACTTGAAATGGTACAGGCAGGTCACTACTGCAGCATGCTCCCAAGTAAGGCCAGGAAACAGGCCCTCTGGAATTGTTTAAGGCAAAGATAGACACAAACTCAGATGTTAACACAGAATTAACAAACTGGTGCTTTTGGGCAGCATATGGCTAGCAGACACATTTGTCATGAAAGGGTTTTAAGTCTTTGGATTTGTTGCCAATGTTTAAAAATTAGGCTATTTCACATGAATATTCAGATCTCCAGTTCTCTTGAGAAGCTGGAATATTGTCTGCACTGCGTCTACATTCCTGCTTGGCAAAACTTGGTTGGAGCTGAGTGGTCACCGTTCCCTTTAGTCAGGCAGTGCTTGCCAGTTTACTGCAGTCCCCACCACTGCCTATTGTCCTGTACTGTGCCTGCCTCTCTCGTTATTAACTTGGCTGGCTCTTGCAGGAGTTTCTAACCCCTGTTTCCACATTTGCTTAGTCACTTACAGAAGTAACCTGCTTTGTTCACTCTTTATATCGGCTTCACTTTTTAACTTCCCGGATCATTTTGTTTTTATAGAGTTTGGATGTCTTGGGCATAGAGGGCTCTCCCTAACCAAAAGTCTTATGCCTGCTGCTGTGCTGTTTGGTTTTGGCATTGAACCTTTTGCCATAGAACCATAGACCTATCCAAAGGGAAGTTACTTTGGAGAGCATACTATCCACCTGCCTCATTTAGAAACTGAGTCTCATAGAGGCCAAGGTACTTGTTTAAGTCACACAGAAACTTGAGACAGAGCCAAGACTGGAACCAATTCTGGTACTTTTCCTACTACATTTCAGCCCCTTCTGGGTGCTCATTCATGATACTGAATGTCCCAAAGCAAGAATATAATTTCTCAAGTTATTGTTCAATCTTCCCACATTTGAAAAGTTTGAACAATGTAGGCCTGTTGGGCACGGCTATCGGCTCTCTAAGATGGCCCCTGGTGATGAGTTACAGTATTTAAAGCTTATTATCTGATTCCATCTGCTGATTTCTGAGAGCCTTGAACTGGGAGTGAGGCCAACTGGGTTGGAGTCCCAGCTCTCCCTCTTACCAGCTGTGTGACCTTGGGCAAGTTTCCTCACTTCTCTGAGTCAGAATTTCCCAAGTGCAAGACAGGAATGTCTGCCCCACAGGACGTTATGACCATCACGGGACATAACAAACATGAAAGTTCTCAGAAAAATGTAAAAAGTTAGATAAATACAAGTTACTGTTACAGGCTATTGAGCTTAGATATCAGAGAATCCCAGAATTCCCTCGTTTTACAAGTGAGGCACTGAGCCTCAGGGAACAGGGTCATCCAGCCAGCTATGGGCAGAACTCAGATTAGAGAGCAAGTCTCAAGTCTTCCCTGCTATTACCACAGTTGGATTCACAGATCTCAGTTAAAGCCATGTGGGCCCCAGCACGTGGGCAGCTAGCCATGGGGTGAAATGGGAAACGTCGTAACCTCCCCTCACAAAGGTTTGGGGAATCAGGGTCCCAGCCTCAGACACAGAACAATTCAAAGGCTTTCATTCTAAGGGCAGAGCCCACACTCGCTGGTGGCTGATTCCCAGTCTGCGAGCATGGACTTGGGAGACATTATACTGTGCAAATGAATGCTGCTTTTGCAAATTTGTGGGACCTGCCAGCTCTCTCAGTTTAACTAGATCTCTGCAGTGACATCCAGACATGTTCTGCATTAAATTAGAGCTGGTAATTTAGAGGGAAACAGCTCTGAAATGGCAAGAAAGACAAAAATCTGTTCCTTGAAAAATGACACCATATGTGCCCGCATCGCTGCAGTTAGGGTAAAAGGCTTTTCCTCCCTTTGTTTCTCCTCAAGCCGCCAATGTTAATGTCAGATTTGCAACAGAACCATATACTAATGGAACCCAAATTAGCTCTAAAATTAGCTCTTAACAAGAAACTGGAGGCTAGCTCAAGGCAAGCAGATTTCTCTGACTGTGAGACAGAAAGCATTTTAGCAAAGCAGCCGCATATTGATATTCTCAAGTCTCAAAAAAGATCCCTCTTTGCTCTGAGTGCACAGCCTGCTGCCTGCCTGTGCGTCAGGAACTGGCAGCTCAACCTGCAGTTTTAAGAAAACCTTCCCTCAAGCAAAGCAGCTATTGGGAGTCTGGAGTGTGGGTGAGGAGAAAGGGATTTCGGGGGTCAGATCTGGGTTGGAGACTGGGTCCTGGGAGTGGTAATGTTCCAGATTTTAGAGGATGTTTCATTATCACTGTTTGTCTGACACCTTTAGAGAACCCAGAGACTATGGAAAAACCAGTGACGGAAAATGTTTATATAGATAAGCAATATTTAGCAGCTAAAACGGCTAATTGGGAGTTATCTTCCAGCATCCTGAAAAATCACCATCTGAAAATTTTTCTAAAGAGTATCCTATCAGTAGTAACATTTCTAAGATGTTAATAGAGAGGTAAATTTCATTAATGGGCCTCCAGACCCACCAAGTTTTTGCTATCCCTGGTTCCTCAGTGGCTGCAGGTTGTAATTTGAAGGTCGATGGGTCTACATGTTGAAAGCCACTTTGTTTTTGGAGTTTCTCCAGGTTTGTGGACCAGGGCTGGGGGCAGGAGGGCACAGGAGGTAGAGTCGGTGGTTAGAACCACTGACACCTACCCAAGGAAAAAAAAGAGTGAAGAAACCAAAGTAAAGAAGCAGTTGGGGAGTAGCAAGAAGATGGCATTAGTTTAGGGGTGGGGTAGTGTGAATTAGTCATCCTTCCATCAGGAAAAATGTATCCAGTTCTTGTAGATGAGGTGCCTATGTTCCCATACACTCCGAGAACTGTTTGGCCAAGGAGCACCTCTGAACCTGACATTTGGAGCACGTGAGTGCAATTCATCTTCACATCCTTAACACACATTGAGCACTGTTGGTTGAGCATTGGGGTGGCTGCGCTGAGGAAGTCCTCCTCTCAGCCTCACAGAGCTCAGTCTATTGGGATGATAAAATGGGTACATAGAAAACCAAAATATAAGCAAAAGGGAGTGAGAAGTGTGAGAAAGGGCCTAAAAAGTGCTCTGGGGCTGCAGATGAAGGAGCGATTAGTTCTGTGTTGTGAATTATCTGGGGAGTCTACACAGAAGAGGTGACATCTGAACTGGTCCAGGAAGGATGGGTAGGAAATTAGTTCCAGGACTTTTAGACCATGAGAGGCCAAACTCTAAGCCTATTTGTAAAGAAAAAAGATGGTGTCATGGAAGAAGCTCTGGCTTGAATTCTAATCCCAGTTCAACATTAAAGATTGCTGTGTATCTTCAACCAATTCATTTAACTTCTCTGGCAATTAAACAAGATGGTGTATATGAATATAAAAGATAAAACCCTCCACAAATGCTAGTTGTTAGTAATGATATGTGTACTGCCTCACAGGGTTGTTATGCGACTTCTTTGAAACTGCTATTCAAAAGAAAGTTGTTTTTATAAAAAAGTCTAGAATCTTCTGGCCCCAGAAAGAACTACAAATGTACTAAAGGTTTATTGAATTATCAACAACTGAAGCCCAGAACATTTTAGGTTAGCTGGAATTATAACTGGCAGAAACATATTTCTTGTTAAATAAAAAAGAGCCTTCTAGGTGAAACAAGTATCAAGTTCTCTAATGATGCTTATAAATCAATTCTTAAGATGAAAAACTTGCTATCATAATTACTCATTTTTCCTGGTACTGCTTGGCAGGACAAATCCCATCAACTCACAACCTCTTGTGTCAATACAAATACATCCATCGCCTCCGATTATCTCTATGGTTTAGGATACGTGGTGCAAATACACTGACACTGGTGAGCCTGGGCTTGCATTTTGTCTTTTTCTAAATCTGCCAAAGAGCTTCAGCAGGTGATTTCTAGCAAATCTTACTCATCAATAAAACAACCTCCCCTTGAATCTATCCTTCAAACTCAAGAAAAAGAAAGACGCCCAATTAAAAACAAAAACAGACTAAGGCTTCCGGGAAGATGGCGGAAGAGTAAGACGCGGAGATCACCTTCCTCCCCACAGATACACCAGAAATACATCTACATATGGAACAACTCCTACAGAACACCTACTGAACGCTGGCAGAAGACCTCTGACCTCCCAAAAGGCAAGAAACCCCCCACGTACCTGGGTAGGGCAAGAGAAAAAAGAATATAAACAGAGACAAAAGGAAAGGGACGGGACCTGCACCAGTGGGAGGGCGCTGTGGAGGAGGAAAGCTTTCCACACACTAGGAAGCCCCTTCGCGGGCGGAGACTGCGGGTGGCGGTCGGGAAAAGCTTCGGAGCCGCGGAGGAGAGCACAGCAACAGGGGTGCGGAAGGCGAAGCGGAGAGATTCCCGCACAGAGGGCCGACCAGCACTCACCAGCCCGAGAGGCTTGTCGGCTCCCCCTCCGAGGCTTGCGGGGCTGGAAGCTGAGGCTCAGGCTTCGGTCGGAGCGCAGGGAGAGGACTGGGGCTGGCGGCGTAAACACAGCCTGCAGGGGGTTAGTGCACCACGGCTAGCCGGCAGGGAGTCCGGGGAAAAGTCTGGACCTGCCGAAGAGGCAAGAGACTTTTTCTTCCCTCTTTGTTTCCTGGTGCGCGAGGAGAGGGGATTAAGAGCGCTGCTTAAAGGAGCTCCAGAGACGGCCGTGAGCCGCAGCTAAAAGCGCGGACCCCAGAGACGGGCATGAGACGCTAAGGCTGCTGCTGCCGCCACCAGGAAGCCTGTGTGTGAGCACAGGTCACTATCCACACACCCCTTACGGGGAGCCTGTGCAGCCTGCCACTGCCAGGGTTCCGGGATCCAGGGACAACTCCCCCGGAAGAACGCACGGCGCGCCTCAGGCTGGTGCAATGTCACGCTGGCCTCTGCCGCCGCAGGCCCGCCCCGCACTCCATGCCCCTCCCTCTCCCTCGGCCTGAGTGAGCCAGAGACCCCAACTCGGCGGCTCCTTTAACCCCGTCCTGTCTGAGCGAAGAACAGACGCCCTCCGGCGACCTACACGCAGAGGCGGGGCCAAATCCAAAGCTGAACCCCTGGGAGCTGTGAGAACAAAGAAGAGAAAGGGAAATCTCTCCCAGCAGCCTCAGGAGCATCAGATTAAAGCTCCACAATCAACTTGATGTACCCTGCATCTGTGGAATACATGAATAGACAACGAATCATCCCAAATTAAGGAGGTGGACTTTGAGAGCAAGATTTATGATTTTTTCCCCTTTTCCTCTTTTTGTGAGTGTGTATGTGTATGCTTCCGTGTGAGATTTTGCTTGTATAGCTTTGCTTCCACCATTTGTCCTAGGGTTCTATCCATCCGTTTTTTTGGTTTTGTTTTGTTTTTTGTTTTTTTTATTTACTTTTTCTTAATAATTTTTTTATTTTAATAACTTTATTATATTTTATCTTACTTTATTTTACTTTATCTTCTTTCTTTCTTTTTTCCTTCCTTCCCTCCTTCCTCCCTCCCTCCCTCCTTTCTTTCTTTCTACTTCTACTAATTCTTTCTTTCTACTTTTTCTCCCTTTTATTCTGAGCCGTGTGGATGAAAGGCTCTTGGTGCTGCAGCCAGGAGTCAGTGCTGTGCCTCTGAGGTGGGAGAGCCAACTTCAGGACACTGGTCCACAAGAGACTTCCCAGCTCCACATAATATCAAATGGCGAAAATCTCCCAGAGATCTCCATCTCAACACCAGCACCCAGCTACACTCAACGACCAGCAAGCTACACTGTGGGACACCCTATGCCAAACAACTAGCAAGACAGGAACACAACCACACCCATTAGCAGAGAGGCTGCCTAAAATCGTAAGTCCACAGACACCCCAAAACACACCACCAGATGTGGACCTGCCCACCAGAAAGACAAGATCCAGCCTCATCCACCAGAACACAGGCACTAGTCCCCTCCACCAGGAAGCCTACACAACCCACTGAACCAACCTTAGCCACTGGGGACAGACACCAAACACAACGGGAACTACGAACCTGCAACCTGCAAAAAGGAGACCGCAAACACAGTAAGATAAGCAAAATGAGAACACAGAAAAACACACAGCAGATGAAGGAGCAAGATAAAAACCCACGAGACCTAACAAATGAAGAGGAAATAGGCAGTCTGCCTGAAAAAGAATTCAGAATAATGACAGTAAAGATGATCCAAAATCTTGAAAATAGAATAGAGAAAATGCAAGAAACATTTAAGAAGGACCTAGAAGAACTAAAGATGAAACAAACAATGATGAACAACACAATAAATGAAATTAAAAATACTCTAGATGGGATCAATAGCAGAACAACTGAGGCAGAAAAACGGATAAGTGACCTGGAAGATAAAATAGTGGAAATAAATACTGCAGAGCAGAATAAAGAAAAAAGAATGAAAAGAACTGAGGACAGTCTCAGACACCTCTGGGACAACATTAAATGCACCAACATTCGAATTATAGGGGTTCCAGAAGAAGAAGAGCAAAAGAAAGGGACTGAGAAAATATTTGAAGAGATTATAGTTGAAAACTTCCCTAATATGGTAAAGGAAATAGTTAATCGAGTCCAGGAAGCACAGAGAGTCCCATACAGGATAAATTCAAGGAGAAATACGCCAAGACATATATTAATCAAACTGTCAAAAATTAAATACAAAGAAAACATATTAAAAGCAGCAAGGGAAAAACAACAAATAACACACAAGGGAATCCCCATAAGGTTAACAGCTGATCTTTCAGCAGAAACTCTGCAAGCCAGAAGGGACTGGCAGGACATATTTAAAGTGAAGAAGGAGAAAAACCTGCAACCAAGATTACTCTACCCAGCAAGGATCTCATTCAGATTTGATGGAGAAATTAAAACGTTTACACTCAGGCAAAAGCTGAGAGAGTTCAGCACCACCAAACCAGCTTTACAACAAATGCTAAAGGAACTTCTCTAGGCAAGAAACACAAGAGAAGGAAAAGACCTATAATAACAAACCCAAAACAATTAAGAAAATGGGAATAGGAAGATACATATCGATAATTACCTTAAATGTAAATGGATTAAATGCTCCCACCAAAAGACACAGACTGGCTGCATGGATACAAAAACAAGACCCATATATATGCTGTCTACAAGAGACCCACTTCAGACCTAGAGACACATACAGACTGAAAGTAAGGGGATGGAAAAAGATATTCCATGCAAATGGAAACCAGAAGAAAGCTGGAGTAGCAATTCTCATATCAGACAAAATAGACTTTAAAATAAAGACTATTAGAAGAGACAAAGAAGGACACTACATAATGATCAAGGGATCGATCCAAGAAGAAGTTCTAACAATTGTAAACATTTATGCACCCAACATAGGAGCACCTCAATACATAAGGCAAATACTAACAGCCATAAAAGGGGAAATCTACAGTACCACATACATAGTAGGGGACTTTAACACCCCACTTTCAGCAATGGACAGATCATCCAAAATGAAAATAAATAAGGAAACACAAGCTCTAAATGATACATTAAACAAGATGGACTTCATTGATATTTATAGGACTTTCCATCCAAAAACAACAGAATACACATTTTTCTCAAGTGCTCATGGAACATTCTCCAGGATAGATCATATCTTGGGTCACAAATCAAGCCTTGGTAAATTTAAGAAAACTGAAATTGTATCAAGTATCTTTTCTGACCACAATGCTATGAGACTAGATATCAATTACAGGAAAAGGGCTGTAAAGAATACAAACACATGGAGGCTAAACAACACGCTACTTAATAACGAAGTGATCACTGAAGAAATCAAAGAGGAAATCAAAAAATACCTAGAAACAAATGACAATGGAGACACGATGACCCAAAACCTATGGGATGCAGCAAAAGCAGCTCTAAGAGGGAAGTTTATAGCAATACAATCCTACCTTAAGAAACAGGAAACATCTCGAATAAACAACCTAACCTTGCACCTAAAGCAATTAGAGAAAGAAAAACAAAAAAAGCCCAAAGTTAGCAGAAGGAAAGAAATCATAAAGATCAGAGCAGAAATAAATGAAAAAGAAATGAAGGAAACGATAGCAAAGATCAATAAAACTAAAAGCTGGTTCTTTGAGAACATAAACAAAATTGATAAACCATTAGCCAGACTCATCAAGAAAAAAAGGGAGAAGACTCAAATCAATAGAATTAGAAATGAAAAAGGAGAAGTAACAACTGACACGGCAGAAATACAAAAGATCATGAGAGACTACTACAAGCAACTCTATGCCAATAAAATGGACATTGAAGAAATGGACAAATTCTTAGAAATGCACAACCTGACATGCCAAGACTGAATCAGGAAGAAATAGAAAATATAAACAGACCAATCACAAGCACTGAAATTGAAACTGTGATTAAAAATCTTCCAACAAACAAAAGCCCAGGACCAGATGGCTTCACAGGCGAATTCTATCAAACATTTAGAGAAGAGCTAACACCTATCCTTCTCAAACTCTTCCAAAATATGGCAGAGGGAGGAACACTCCCAAACTCATTCTGCGAGGCCACCGTCACCCTGATACCAAAACCAGACAAGGATGTCACAAAGAAAGAAACCTATAGGCCAATGTCACTGAGGAACATAGATGCAAAAATCCTCGACAAATACTAGCAAACAGAATCCAGCAGCACATTAAACGGATCGTACACCATGACCAAGTGGGGTTTATTCCAGGAATGCAAGGATTCTTCAATATATGCAAATCAATCAACGTGATACACCATATTAACAAATGGAAGGAGAAAAACCATATGATCATCTCAATAGATGCAGAGAAAGCTTTTGACAAAATTCAACACCCATTTATGATAAAAACTCTCCAGAAAGTAGGCATAGAGGGAACTTTCCTCAACATAATAAAGGCCATATATGACAAACCCACAGCCAACATCGTCCTCAATGGTGAAAAGCTGAAAGCCTTTCCACTAAGATCAGGAACAAGACAAGGTCGCCCACTCCCACCACTCTTATTCAACATAGTTTTGGAAGTTTTAGCCACAGCAATCAGAAAAGAAAAGGAAATAAAAGGAATCCAAATTGGAAAAGAAGAAGTGAAGCTGTCACTGTTTGCAGATGACATGATATTATATATAGAGAATCCTAAAGATGCTACCAGAAAACTACTAGAGCTAATCAATGAATTTGGTAAAGTAGCAGGATACAAAATTAATGCACAGAAATCTCTGGCATTCCTATACACTAATGATGAAAAATCTGAAAGTGAAATCAAGAAAACACTCCCATTTACCATTGCAACAAAAAGAATAAAATATCTAGGAATAAACCTACCTAAGGAGACAAAAGATCTGTATGCTGAAAATTATAAGAGACTGATGATAGAAATTAAAGATGATACAAATAGATGGAGAGATATACCATGTTCTTAGATTGGAAGAATCAACATTGTGAAAATGACTCTACTACCCAAAGCAATCTACAGATTTAATGCAATCCCTATCAAACTACCACTGGCATTTTTCACAGAACTAGAACAAAAAATTTCACAATTTGTATGGAAACACAAAAGACCCTGAATAGCCAAAGCAATCTTGAGAACGAAAAATGGAGCTGGAGGAATCAGGCTCCCTGACTTCAGACTATACTACAAAGCTACAGTAATCAAGACAGTATGGTACTGGCACAAAAACAGAAAGATAGATCAATGGAACAGGATAGAAAGCCCAGAGATAAACCCACGCACATATGGTCACCTTATCTTTGATAAAGGAGGCAGGAATGTACAGTGGAGAAAGGACAGCCTCTTCAATAAGTGGTTCTGGGAAAACTGGACAGGTACATGTAAAAGTATGAGATTAGATCACTCCCTAACACCATACACAAAAATAAGCTCAAAATGGATTAAAGACCTTAATATAAGGCCAGAAACTATCAAACTCTTAGAAGAAAACATAGGCAGAACACTCTATGACATAAATCACAGCAAGATCCTTTTTGACCCACCTCTTAGAGAAATGGAAATAAAAACAAAAATAAACAAATGGGACCTAATGAAACTTCAAAGCTTTTGCACAGCAAAGGAAACCATAAACAAGACCAAAAGACAACCCTCAGAACGGGAGAAAATATTTGCAAATGAAGCAACAGACAAAGGATTAATCTCCAAAATTTATAAGCAGCTCATGCAGCTCAATAACAAAAAAACAAACAACCCAATCCAAAAATGGGCAGAAGACCTAAATAGACATTTCTCCAAAAAAGGCATACAGACTGCCAACAAACACATGAAAGAATGCTCAATGTTATTAATCATTAGAGAAATGCAAATCAAAACTACAATGAGATATCATCTCACACCAGTCAGAATGGCCATCATCAAAAAATCTAGAAACAATAAATGCTGGAGAGGGTGTGGAGAAAAGGGAACCCTCTTGCACTGTTGGTGGGAATGTAAATTGATATAGCCACTGTGGAGCACAGTACAGAGGTTCCTTAAAAAGCTACAAATAGAACTACCATATGACCCAGCAATCCCACTACTGGGCATATACCCTGACAAAACCATAATTCAAAAACAGTCATGTACCAAAATGTTCATTGCAGCTCTATTTACAATAGCCCGGAGATGGAAACAACCTAAGTGTCCATCATCAGATGAACGGATAAAGAAGATGTGCCACATATATACAATGGAATATTACTCAGCCATAAAAAGAAATGAAATTGAGCTATTTGTAATGAGGTGGATAGACCTATAGTCTGTCATACAGAGTGAAGTAAGTCAGAAAGAGAAAGACAAATACCGTATGCTAACACATATATACGGAATTTAAGGAAAAAATAATGTCATGAAGAACCTAGGGGTAAGACAGGAATAAAGACATAGACCTACTAGAGAATGGACTTGAGGATATGGGGAGGGGGTAGGGTAAGCTGTGACAAAGCGAGAGAGAGGCATGGACATATATACACTACCAAACGTAAGGTAGATAGCTAGTGGGAAGCAGCCGCATAGCACCGGGAGATCAGCTCCTTGCTTTGTGACCACCCGGAGGGGTGGGATAGGGAGGGTGGGAGGGAGGGAGACGCAAGAGGGAAGAGATATGGGAACATATGTATATGTATAACTGATTCACTTTGTTATAAAGCAGAAACTAACACACCATTTTAAAGCAATTATACTCCAAAAAAAAAAAAAAAAACAGACCACAAAACTTGACAGTGCATAAATGGGAAGTACACTTTGTTAGGGATGCCATAACAAGTACCATAGTCTGGATGGCTTAAACAATGGAAATTTATTTCCTCACAGTTCTAGAGGCTAGAAGTCCAAGATCGATGTGTCAGCAATGTTGATTTCTCCCGAAGCCTCTCTCGTTGGCTTGTAGATGGCTATCTTCTCCCTATATCTTCACATGGTCTTTTCTCTGTACCTGTCTGTGGCGAAATTTCTTCTTATAAGGATACCAGTCATATTGGATGAGGGCCCATCCATATGACCTAATTTTACCTTACTTACCTCTTTAAAGGTTTTATCTCCAAATCCAGTCACATTCTTAGGTACTGGGGGTTAGGACTTCAATTTGTGAATTGGGGATGAGGGGGAACGCAGCACTCGGTATCTCGTGTAACCTTTGAAAAAACCAAAAGCCTATAGATGACAAAGGTTCACACTCTCCTGCACAAACTGCGCACATCTGTAATGTGTGTTTCACCCACTCATGGAGCTGTGTGTGGCCCAAGAAAGGGCACAAGTGGCCCAAGGCCATACCTTTCAGTTAAAGGAGCCCCACAGCAATGGGTTGTGGGAAAGGAGGCGGGGCTTGTCTGTCAATGTCAAGCTCAGCTGTGCCAGCATCAGAAGAGCAGCTTCTGGAGCAGTGGGAAGGAAGAGGAGAAGGAGGGAGGTTAGCCGTGAAACTTTTCCAGGAACCACCTTGATCTCCTTCCCCAACATTCTTTTTTTTTTTTTTTTTTTTTTTTTTTTTTTGCGGTACGCGGGCCTCTCACTGTTGTGGCCTCTCCTGCTGCGGAGCACAGGCTCCGGACGCGCAGGCTCAGCGGCCATGGCTCACGGGCCCAGCCGCTCCGCGGCATGTGGGAACTTCCCGGACCGGGGCATGAACCCGTGTCCCCTGCCTCGGCAGGCGAACTCTCAACCACTGCGCCACCAGGGAAGCCCCCCCCCCCCAACATTCTTTTAAAGGAATTCTTCCTAGCCAGTTAGGAAATCTGGGGGCAGATCCTGAGTCCCTGGAGATCTGATCCCCTCCCAAACCCCCAAGCCTAATGACAGACAACATCTGAGAGGGAAGATACAGATGGAAAACACTGTCTCGTTAGCAATAGGCTCTGCCCTTTCAGATTGCCAAAAAAAAATCTGCAAAGAAAAACAAGTGTGTTCAAATACCACTCCACCCCACCCTCCAGATGGGGGACCTCGGCCCTTCAGTCTGGAAGCTTCCTGATTTTCCTGTGGGAACAATGGGTGTGCTTTGAGGCAAGCTCCAGAATGCCTGTAATTTTTCACCTATAGACCTCCCTGACAGATACAAGCCTAAACAGGAGTGACCAAGGGAACCAGGGAAGCACGGCTTCCAGTCTAACAAAATAGGATCACCTAGAGACACCGGGACTAAACCAGTCATGACAATGACCGTAATTACTGAGTGCCTCCGTGTGCCAGGAACTTACATATATTATACAATTTAATCTCCTCGCTCTGAGGTAGAGATCATTACCTTCATTTAGCAGATGAGGAGGCCCAAGTTCAGCAAAGTTAAATGACTCACTTCCCCAAGACCACCAACTCTACGTGACAGAGCTGGTGTTTGAACCAAAGCTAGGACAGCTGTCCACAGTGCTGTGCTGCCTTCCCCTGTGCCCTGGATACTGGCGACAGAAACCCACAGCCCCTGCTGCTTCCCTGCAGGACTACCATACCTTGGGGGCCACAGTCACTGGAGTCAGCACCAAATGATTCTCTCTTCTGCCTCTCTGCCAAGTGCAGCCTCACTCAGTGCCCTGCTCAGACAGCACATAGAAGGCCCTTAACAAAGGGGGACTGAACGCAGGTATCATCAGGTCATGACACAAGCCACACAAGGTCACTGGGGCGAACGCCAGCACCATGATTCCAGACAAAGGTCCTGGGAGGCCCAGGAGAGTCCTCGCTGGCTTAGCAGAGTGCTGGCCTGTCAGCCACTGATGAGACGTCAGCTTTAGAATGAGAAAAAAAACAAATGTCCAGACCTGAAGGAATGGCCCTCTGTGATCCCTGGTGCCCCTCTTCTCCCCCCTTTACAATGAGGTCCTTAATCTCATTGGGTCCTTACCATAATTTCTAGTCTGAAACAGCAACTTAATCAAGAAGACAAAGTGGAGAACAGCTATGCCTAACACTTGCTGTGTTCTTTTGGACAAATCAGTCCCCCATCACATGCTTTGCTTTACTAGCTGCCAAATTGGGCCAATAATGCTGACCACCTAATTCCCTTAGGGGAAAGAAGAGAGTGTTTACACACAGCAGGGCCTGGAACTCCTGGAGAAAAGTATTAGATAGACACCTTACCATTCAAATGGAATCTGGGCTTGTTTTTACTTTCACTGCCAAGGTAGAAGTACACAGCATTTCAAATACATCCTCTAGAGCTTTAAAAGCCTTTTTCATTTTCCTGAGTGCTTTGGGAAAGAAGGTACTAATATGTTTTAGAAAACTATGTAATTTTCTCTTTTGGAATTTGGAATCTCTGGATGGATAAGGGAAGATCAGATTAAGAAATCAATCTAGGGCTTCCCTGGTGGCACAGTGGTTGAGAATCTGCCTGCCAATGCAGGGGACATGGGTTTGAGCCCTGGTCCGGGAAGATCCCACATGCCGCGGAGCAACTAAGCCCGTGCGCTACAACTACTGAGCCTGCGCTCTAGAGCCCACAAGCCACAAGTACTGAAGCCCATGTGCCTAGAGCCCGTGCTCCACAGCAAGAGAAGCCACTGCTCGCCACAACTAGAGAAAGCCCACGTGCAGCAACAAAGACCCAACGCAGACAAAAATAAATAAATAAATAAATGTATTTTTTAAAAAAGGAAAGAAAATCAATCTAGTGGTTCATTTCTACTCACACACACAGACCCTCCTTCTTGGCAGGTGTCAGTCAAAAGTTTATAGAAACACTGTCAATCTGGGGGAAATCCTGACTCATCCTCTCACCCTCACTCACGGAGAGCAAGTATTTGTTTTTCCTTTTTCTTCATCGGCACTTGTTTCTTCCACAAAGCCCTTTCTAGAGAGCTATTGATTTCCTCTGACTTGAGTAGGCTGTCAATAACGCTGGGTCCTCAGGAGTCCCTTTAATGTCTTGTCTTCGAATGGGGTTGCATTTGCTTGCCGGGGCCCTCTGGGGGCCTGCCTCCCAGTCGGAGGTGAGCGGCCCAAATGGGCTTTCAGGGTGATTTGCATCACAGCCACACGCCAACCTAGGACCGAGGGTGGGGAAGTGAGCTTGCCTGATGCCCACCCTGTCCCCGGCACCTCCACCCCCGACACATCCAAGCCGTGTCTGGCTCCCGTCCTCAGTGGTCACCAGCAGGCAAGCACCTGCTAAAGAGCTAACTGGTAACCCAGGCGACAGCTGCTAATAATAAGATGAAGGACCGTCCCTGAACCAGATATCATATGGGCATCTCCAGAATCTCTCTGGCCTCTCCAAAGGCCACTTGTTTCAGCCCCAGTCTCCACTGCAGACCAGTTCTGTGTGGGTCCCAATAACCTTCACCCAGGCCCGGCCACCACAGTGCTTCACCTCAAGGCCACACCATTCACCACCGTCATGGGGATGGGGCTTACCTGTTGACCCTGACACATAAAGTGCCTCGTGGTCTGCCTGGTGCTCATGCATGTGCAATGTGAAAGAGCAGAGGAACTTATGCCCATGGGCCAAATGCCTCCATAGGAGATGGGAGCTTGCAGATGCATTCTTCTTCCTTCCTGTCCTGACCGAGAAGGAATGTTGTATATGGTTGTCACATGGCCTCTCAGAAGATGGTCTCGTGAAAGCAGCACTTGTGGTTTTTATACAAGTGGTGGCCAGCTTAAAAATATGCCCTTCTATTGGATCTCCCTCAGCCTCACTCCCCTTTGCCCTTACTTCTGCTCCTTGGGTTTCACACCCTAATAAAGCAGATACTTAAGCTTATTTACCTCAGGCTCTGCTGTCTGAGGAACTCAGGGTAGACAGTCCTTCATAAGGATGTGAGCATTTTTAAAGGGACATCTTGGAGGAGGAAGGGGGTGTTGAGACTCACAGAAAGGCAGTCTAGTGATGAGATCATGGATAGTGGGGCTGAAGGAGGGTAAAGTCAATCCAGATTTTCAGAAGGGGGTGTGGGAAGGGAATGATTCCCTCTTTTGCTGCCTTGTCACCGCATACCAACAAGCCTCCTCCTCCTCTGCCCTTGCTGCGACCCAATTTTCTCTCTGCCCAGCTCTGCTGTGACACGCCTTTTTTCCACTTGTACATTCTGCTTCCCAAGGTGCTTCATCCCAGAGAAACACCTGCTCCCTCTGAAGGAGGTTGCCTGAATTATAAATGAGTCTCCAACAGAGAAAGATGTGCTCAAGTGAGGGGAAAGAGAAAAACAGGTAAACAAGTGGGTCAGAACGTTTCTCTGAGCATCCTAGGACAGTGCAAACTTTGCTTTCCCTTGAGTCCCTGGTTTGAACCCTGAGACCAACCTCAGAATGGTCTGAAATCTCCCTGATCACCACTTTCTTCTTGTGTTCTGGGCCTCTCCAGCTCTGTTCCTTGCCTTGCGCTCTCCTCTGCTTGTGTGTGACCTGTCTCCCCCACCCACCCATCTCTACATGTCCAAATCCTATGTGTGCTTCAGCCCTCACAACAAAATGCTAGCTCCTCCAGGAAGCCTTCCTGGATTCCTCAGTTGGGCATGATCTCAGGCCTCAGTTCTTTCCCCTTCTTAACTTTCTTACCTCTGATTGTAGGCATCCTATTAGTGGGACTCTGGCTGATTCTCCTCTGTGAGTAGTTAGTCAGGAAATAATGAGGAAAGGCAGGAAGGAAGGGAAGGAAGGAGACACTGGGGCCAGACAAGTGTCTCCTGAGGTGGGAGTACAGTACAGTCAGTGGCCAGTGTTCTTTGCTTTCTCCTTTTTGTGCACGTCTGGTGTTGCTAACGACAAGTTGCGCAGAAGATCTCAAATTTGCTTCCCTCAGAAGAGGCGTTGCCCAGGGTAATTCCCTCGCTGCTTCCCTTCACCTCACTGAAAAGCCTGTGTCCAAAGCCCACGAGTGACAGCAGTGTGTGGACTTTGCAGGGAGGAGTTGCATAAGGGCATGACAGTCAGGGAGTCCAAGCGCCCAGTCAGCAGGGAAAGAGGCTGTGCTGGGGGATGGGAAGCCCCTGCCCCTGGCTTCTCCTCAGTCCTCCTCCCAGCAAACAGCCTCCTCACCTTTCACCTTGCTGTCTCCTTTGAGTCTGGTCTCCTCTCCTTCCTCTAACACTCTCTGAGCTTTAAGTCTACAGTGACTAGATTTATGGTCTTGCACATTTAGACAATGCCCTTTTGTACGTAGGAAGCCCTCAAACACACATACTGAATTAGTAAAGGCAGACCATTTCCTTAATCCGAATTGCTTGAAGGGTAAGGAGACCCTACGCTGAAGGCAGGGCACTCTCCTGGGGACACGAGTGAAGCATACTGACAATCCGCGTGGCTTTCTAGACCTACTGAATCCTCTGCTTGATGCGACCCAGGCATCCTGTACAGCTGCTGGATAAAATATCCGACACTCAGTTAAACTGGAATTTCAGATAAACAATTAATAATTTTTAGTATAAGTATATCCCATGCAATATTTGGAACATACTTATACTAAAAATTATGTGTTGTTTATCTGAAATTCCAACTTAACTAGACATACTGTATTTTTATTTACTTGATCTGGCAACCCTCCCTGGGAGGCTCCTGGAACCCTGTGTTGTAGCCATTCTCTGGCACCCAGTTACACCCCCTCTTCTGGGCCCCTGGGGCCAGGGAGATGTCAACTCCAAGAAACTTCAGGAGTTTCTGGATTATTGATTTCTTCCCCCCTAAACTACTTTGCAACTAGAAAAGAATGATTCCATTTTTTTTTTTCTCTTAGGGTTAATTTTAAGATGGGTTAAAAATACACACTTTGTCGTATTGTATATGCTATATGTCACAGAAACCACTAAACTCGGAGAGGGGCCTGCAGTATATGGAGCATGGCCATATGCATTCTCTCTTCACCCTCAGGGTGACCCTGGAAGCACAGGACAGGAAGGTGGACAATCACTATCTGTTTCGTAGTTGGGGAACCAGAGGCCCAGGGAGGTCAGTGAATTACATACAGTCCCAGGAATGGTGCTGGAGGAAGCCAAGCAAGCCCCAGGTCCTAGCTGCTGGTGCACTGCTCCTCCCTCCTTCCAACCACCTCCTTCACAGGCCACTGGGCTCCAAGTTAATTAGGCAGGAAAGAAGTCTTTGGAGGAAGCTGAAAGTGAGAGGAAGTGCCCTGGAAGGACTGGTGTAGGGAGAGCAAACCAGAATGGCATGTTTTAATTGATCTTTGATTGTGCCAACAACTGCTGGCTCCCAGGGCAAGCAGCTGCTATTTCTGAGTCAGCACACTCGGGTGAGGCTTGGCCTGCCCAGAGTACAGGAATTTCTGGTTTGTTTTTTTTTTTTCCCCCAAGCTCTTTGTGCTGGAAATGAGTCTGTGCAAAGCAAAAGTTTCTTCTGCTTTCTTAATCAGTCAACCAGCTTGGAGCCTGGAGTCCTGGAAATACTGTCCAGGGTCACCTACAGCTTCCCCCAACGCTTCCACCCAGTTTATCCTGGAAGCCCCAGGAGACCTGACTCTGCAGATGAAGCTAGAAACAGCTCTGAAGACACTGCAGGAAGCACAAAATACTTCGTGAAGGAGTTTAAAAACTTCCACACTACTTAGCAAGTCTGTTAGCATTAGCGGTTATTCAGGGCCACTCAGGAGGCATATGCCCAGCTATAACCCTGGACAAAGAGAAGGCTTCCAATAGGAAAAAAGAAACTCTCTCCAGTCTCACTGGAGGCCTTGGGATTTGAAAAAATCTTTTGTCACCATACAGGGAGAAGGACCCTGGTCTTAGAGGCCCTCCTGCCACTGAACTCAAACAACCAATGGCTTGCTTGCACCTCCACAAAGATGTTTAACAGGCATCTCAAACCTAACAGAACTCTTGATTCCATCCCTCTCACCCCCAACATGTGCCTCCCCTAATCTTCCCCACTTCAATAAAAGACCTCACCACCTACTCAAAAATTAATGGTTTGGGCTTAAGTCAAAAATCTAGATTCATCCTTGCTTCCTCTCTTTTCCCATATCCACAGCCAATCCATCAGCAAGATCTTTTGGTTCAATCATCACGAAATATCTCGAATCTGTCCATTTCACTTCACTTCCATTGCCACCGTTCTTTTCAAAACCACCATCATCCATCTGAATAACCCAGTTAGGTCTGTCCATGGTGGCTCCATGACAATCCCTTTTCCCATACAGCATCCCAAGGCCCTATGTGATCTGGTTCCAGCCCACCGCCTACACAAAGGGCTTCTCTTCCTTCAAGTAAGAACTACAATATCACATGACCCTACTTTTAGTACCTGAACCCGCCATTTTCATATTTATTCATCTATGTCTATTGTCATGCCTCCTTCATCAAAATGTAAGTTCTATATCTTATTCTCTGCTAGATGCCCAGTTTGCCAATGTATTAGTTTCCTAAGGCTGCCATAACAAAGTACCACAAAGTTAAGTGGCTTAAAACAAAAGAAATGGGGCTTCCCTGGTGGCGCAGTGGTTGAGAGTATGCCTGCCGATGCAGGGGACACGGGTTCGTGCCCCGGTCCGGGAAGATCCCACATGCCACCGAGCGGCTGGGCCCGTGAGCCATGGCCGCTGAGCCTGCGCGTCCGGAGCCTGTGCTCTGCAACGGGAGAGGCTGCAACAGTGAGAGGCCTGCGTACCGCAAAAAAAAAAAAAACAAACAAAAGCAATGTATTCTCTCATAGCTCTGGAGGCTGGACTTCCAAAATCAAGGCCTTGGTAGGGGCATGCTCCCTCCAAAGCCCCTAGGGGAAGATCTTTTCTTGTCTCTTCTAGCTTCCAGTGGCCCTAGGGCTTCCTTTGCTGTGGCAGCATAACTCCAATCTTTGCCTCTATTTTCATATGGCAGCCTTCCCTCTGGCTCTGCGTCTGTTTCTTGTCTCCTCTTCTTATAAGGACACCAGTCACAATGGAGTAGGGCTCACCCTACTCTAGTATGACCTCATTTTAACTTGCAAAGACTGTATTTCCAAATAAGGTCACATTCACAGATACCAGGGGTTAGGACTTCAGCATATCTTTTTTGAGAGGCACAATTCAACCCATAACAACCTGGCATAGTAGATGTTCAAAAGTTATTTTGGAAATGTATATTTTCAACTGGAGTCAGTAGATTACAGTGAGCTGATTTCCAGAGCAGCAAATACAAGGGCCTCAGGGCTGAACCGCAAGTGGTAGGAAGCCTATAACTGTATAATGCCACAGCAACCCACTAGAAAGAGAACATTCAGATAAACTGGTTATTTGGTATTACACAAGTTTTTGAAATCTTAGACACTGACTTTAATTTTTTTCCCACTGATTTCAACAGGCTGGCCAACAAAGCAGCCTGCAGTTTATAAATGCCTCTATATGTACCTGTCTTCAGCTCCTCACAGAGGAGTGGGCATGTGTAATGGCTGAAGAGGCCGGGGCTCTAAGGGAGGACGTGGCTTGCTGAGGAAATGGCAGGGCCAGGATGGGGGGCCAGGTCATTCGGACTCCTTAGCCAGTGCCCCTAAAGGCAGCAACTGTGTGTGTTTCACAGGCCCTGCTCAAGGTCAGTCAGTGTTCATGTAGAGCTGCATGATAAATGCTCAAGAATGAGGAAGAGGACAAGATGGAAGGAACTTGGCTCAGCTTTAAAAGAATCTAACCAGCCAGGACTTAGGTATTCAAAACTGAGACTGATTCTGTACGATTCCATTTGAAAAAAAAAAGACTCTAGAGTAACACCTTTTGAGATCATAGCTTCATGGTATTTTAGAGCTGGAAGAAGACACTATCTTAGGTCCTGGAAAGGGCCTTTGTCCTCAAAAAGGATGAAATCTCAGGAGTGGGATTAAGCCTCAAATGACTCTAAGGCCAAAGCGGAACATCCTAAGAATGTCACCAAAGATTCCAGAGGGACTCAGAAGTGAGACTGTGAGTCTCTCTCACTATGACCCTTGAGGAAACTTCATAGGGGAGGGGAGATGCCTTTGATCCAGGTGTGGAGGGGGGAAAAAAAATGCAAGTTTCATAGGCAGAAGTACATTCTGAGAAGAGGAAATAAATAGCTCGAGCAAAGGAGACTGGAAAGGATTGGGTGTGTTAGTAATATGGGCGACAGTGGAGGATTATGACCAAAAAGTGAATTGGGTCAGTCAGTTCATTCTGCATGGGGACCCTTCAGTGGGAATACCACCAGCTTGGGGTTCCAGCCCCAGCTCACAGATTCCCCAAGGGACCTGTCCCTGGGCCTCTGGGCCTGTCTCCTCATCTACAATATAAATAAGAGGGTTTTCCAAAGATATTAAGTGAAGCCTCAAGTTCTACAAAGATGCTGCTTTGATAGGATTTCTTATTGAGATGCCTGGTAAAACTGAATTTTAAGAATGGTTGTCGTGCTTTAAAAATGTTTAAAAGCCACTGGTCTCAATAATTGAGTTCCCTCCAACTGTACAATTCGATTTCTTTATGCTGCAGGCTTCAGAGTTCCTCTGGTTTGTTATTCAAATGAAGCATGTCTCATTTAGGATTTACCAGGTCCCTCTGAATTACCTACAGTTGTATGAAGTCATTTGACCTGTTTCTAGCAGAAAATCCATTTTTATTTATATCCTTAGGAGAAAGAGCCTGGTGCGGCTGAAAGAGTCCTGGGAAGCAAGTCAGCAGATCTGGCTTCATGCTGTAACAACAAATATCATCCATAAAGCAGTATAAATAAAACAATGAATATCTGTTAAATAAACGCTAACCAGTGACACCACCTTGACCAAGTCTACTTGCCCCTGTGACCCTTGCTTTTACCCTCTCTAAAATCGGGACAACGCCTGCTGGCCTGCCTCACGGCATCAAATAAGAGAATATACTCGAAAGCTCTTTACAAATTGTAAAGCACTCCACGTGTGTAATGTACCAGATGGTGTTGGGGGACTCAGGGCTTGAGACAGCAGCTCTCCTGGGTGATAGTGGAGGGGAGGTTTGACTCTGAGACCTCAGGAAGTGTCTGATGTTCTCTGACAAGCATTTCTAAGCTTGGTCATCTAAAAGAATAAAAAGAAAAAAAAAAGGATAAATGCATGTGCCACCTACTTAAGGTGTTTCCCCTCACTCCAAGTCCCAGCTAGCCTTCTCAGCCATAAGGCAACAGAAACTAAGATGTGTCATGAAAACTGGTAGAGGCCTAGTGGAAGGAGGCTTGGCCAAGACAAATGTGCAAGGAAGACAGAGGCAGGAGGTCTTGTCTAGCTTCCAAAGATATTCATCAGTTCTTTGCATTATTTGTGAGCTCAAGATGGGGCTTATTTATCTATTTTTACCTTTCATCTTAGGTCTTTAGGTGTATTTTTGTATTGAAGCATAGTTGATGTACAATATTATATAAGTTACAGGCATACAATATAGTGGTTCACAATTTTTAAAGGTTATCCTCCATTTATAGTTATTATAAAATATTGGCTATATTCCCTGTGTTGTACAATATATCTCTGTAGCTTATTTACTTTATGCATAACAGTTTGGACTGCTTAATCCCCTACCCCCATATGGCCCCTCCCCCCTTCCCTCTCCCCACTGGCAACTAGTTTGTTCTCTATATCTGTCAGTCTGCTTCTTTTTTTGTTATATTCACTAGTGTGTTGTACTTTTTAGATTCCACATACAAGTGATATCATATAGTATTTGTCTTTCTCTGAGGACTTTTTTAGTTATTGTTGAATTCCTAATTAAAGCCACATCATTAGGCCAATGAATGGGCACAATTTCCCAGGCAGTTTAAGAAGCTCTGATTCTTCCACTGAATTTATCCACTGAACTTATCCACTGACAATTCATCTATTTACCAAAACTCAACCAATGACACCTGTCCTTCTCTAGCCCAAACCACCATCCCCACCAGTGTCTTTGACCCTGCGTTGCTGGAGATCGTTCTCAGATGATTAAATATGCCACAGCCTCCTCAATAAAGGGACTGAAACATGAAGAGAGTGCAGTCTGAGCTAGGCTGCCACACTAGAATGCCAGAAAGAATGCCTTTGCCCAAACACATTCCATCGTTCTCCGTCTTGTGGAACTCACATTCCTTAGCCCAGTGGAAGGTCTCCCCAGTCTGGCCGCATTCTGGAGGGAGTAAGGTCTACTGGGGGAAGCCCTGAGCTGGGGAGAGGAGACAGACCTTAATCTTGTCTGCCTCCGCGCCCGAGAGCCAATGAGCATGTCCTTCGGCTCTCTGTGCCTCAGTTTCCCTGCTGGTCCAATAAGAAGGTTGAACTAGTCCAGCTGTAGAGCTCCGTTCCTTTTCTGGGGGGCTAACCCCGGGGTGAAAGGGAAGCTGAGCAGTTCTGCTTTTAGCACGTTGATACCTAAGTTTTCCTTTGGTGAAGGATTCTGCTGCTAAAGAATGCTTGAAAAACACTAGCCCTCACCCCGTGACTCTGAGGCTGCCCTCAAAGCTTTCCATCCCCCGCCCTTGCGAGAAGCCCATACAGTCTTGCTGCAGTGACTTTACTCAAAATCCTCACCCAGCGTTTAATGCTTGGGCTCCAATTCCAGCCTCACCTCCTCCAAGAAGCCAACTTACCTGCGAGGATCTCTGCTTTTTCTGAGCAACCCACTCGGTGTAGCCAGAGCGATGCTGGCCTTAGAGTGCCTGGTGCTGGGTGTCTCAAATGTGCCCTAGTTCCCCAACAAGATTTTAAGACCCCTGGGGGCAGGGACCAAGCTCTGGGTCCAGCGCCAATCCTGGGGCACAAGGGATACCTTGTCTAGGGATGTGGCAGAAGATGACGTCACTGACAGGGCCCTGAAGGCTGCTTAGAAAAGAGTCACGTCCAACTCTGGGCCTCTCCCCAACCCCAAAGAGGGGCCAGTGCAAGGGACAGAGGCAAGGTAGGTTCCCAGGGCTGGCAGAAAGTGGAGCGAGCCTGAGACAATGCAGAGGCATGCAGCTGGCTCAGCTCCCCTCACAGCGTCCCACCCACACCCCGACTCCTGACACGCCTTGGGCGAGGCTGCTGCCACCCTATAAACAGAATCCACAGCTGCACCGTATTTCCTCCGGGACTTGCTCTGGCTTCCCGCTCTTCCTCGCTGTTGTGAGGAAGAGAACATCTCACCTCTATGAAGAGACCGTCCCTGCCTCGAATCCATCTCTGCCCTGTTAGTGGGTGAGCTTGGGCAGGTCCCTTCTGCTCTCTGGACCTTGGTGTCTGATGCCCTGCCTTACTGACGTGTCCAGAATTCTGCCACCCATTTGCCTGGATGTCTTGCTAGGCTCCATCCTGCCTGTTACCCTGGGGCCCTGACTCTTGGCTCTCCTTTGGCTCCAGATCTGGGTCCTGCCCCGCCAGAGACACCAGCCTAAGTTGAGAGCCCAGGCCCAGCCCCTCCATCAGGGGAGTTGAGACAAGTCCAGCTCGGTTCTTCCGATGATGTTCACATCACAGACCAGGGGAGCACCCCGGGGCCCTGCTGTGGAACAGCAGATGCCTTGGGGTCTGGTATCAGTGACACTTTCTGGGCAATAGAGAGAGCCAGCCTGACCTGCGGGAAGGCATCAACTAGAGCTGGCAATGCTGAAAGGAGATGTGCAGCTCCCTGAGCGGCCAGCGTGCCCGCCTCCCGACAGAGGCCTGTGGGGTCTGGTTCTGCCACTACAACCTGTGTGACCTTGGGCAAGTCCCTTTCCCATCCACCCTCCCTCCCTTTCAGAAACATTTATTGAGCATCTTGCAATGGCCAAGCCCTCTACTAGGCTGTGAGTCTTCAAAAAATATAGTCCTGGCCCTCGAGAACCTCGTAATCTAATTACGGAAGCAGAAATGTGAATGAATAACTATAATATTTTCCTCCCTGGGGCTCAGTTTCCTTATCTGTAGAATGAAGGAGTTCCAGCCTTGACGCTCTGTGATGCTCTCATCACATTAGACCATCTGTTCCCACCGGTCTGGTGAAGTGGTAGGCCACAGTCAGCAGGTCATCAATGGAGTTAGTAATAAATGATGACTTGCATTAAGGGGAGTCTGCAGTGTGGCCAGCAGATTGCAGTGGTCTGGGTCTTGCTCTCCAAATTTCCATTCTCTCAGCTACTTCAGCTGAACCTGTCAAAGATTATTCCCAGCATATCCAGGGGATCCAAGAGGGATCAGATGAAAGACAGATTATATGTTGGCGTTGGAGCCAGCACCAAACTCAAGCTTCTTCCGATTGTTGGTCCAGGCTACCTGCAGGCCCACCAGGTCTACATCCTTCCCTTTCTTGGCTAGGATTTGAGGAATATGAAATATATGTCTGGGGGCATAAGAGGCTGGCAAGTTGAAAACATTCCACAGGATTTCTGAGGACGCCGCATTAGGTGGCCCAGGGTAGTTCTTAATGAATGTTTTCCTGGCTGGTGGCAAATCTCAGATGTTAGCTGCAGAGTTCCTTACTTTCACATCCCCATCTGTATCACACAAACATACCCCACACAGCAACCATCCTCCCTCTTCTGTGTCTCAAGTTGAAACACAGCAAAGGGCAAAGAAGACACCCAGGTTATTAGACCCGCCCAAGATGCCTTCACAGTCCAATAGAGGGCCTTCAGCCTGGGGTGAGAACCGGTGGAATGATGGTCCCCCTCTTGGGAACCAGCAGTATCCTACCAATCCTATACTTATGCAGCAGTCTTGGTCACTTGTCTTTTCTTTCTTTTTTTTTCCTCCACTTGCCTCTTCTTGATATCTTCTAGAATTTGGTTTGCAAGGTCCTTGCCTTACAACTGCAAAATCTGCAGAGAAAGTGGTCCTAGACAGTCCCAGCTCCCATAAGCTGGGAGTTCTAGTCCCCTGGTTCAGGAGGACACACCTGCTGGGCATGCAGGGGCTACCAAGGCATTGTTCAGCCGGAGCATCAGGCCAGAGACAGAGGCATGGCCAGGCAAAACTCCCAGGATAATTGTGGAGCTATCAAATGTCTTGCCAAAAAAATGCATCTAGAGATTTTCATCACTAAATTTGCAGTGTGGATTCCGCCCATTCTGTCCAACAGGGAACCATACTTGCTTCTTCCCTGGGAGATGAGAGGGCACATGGAAGCTGGTGGGACAGAGCTGTCTTTACCCTGCACACCAGCTGAATATCAGTCCTGGTCACAAGGAGTCGAGGAAGGCTCCACTGCCGTCTCTGACAGGCTGATATCAAAGCATCCAGCTTGACCAACAGAATTTGGTCTTGTATTTGTTTGCCTTTCCTTTTAGGTTTGAAAGCAACTCTCATCTTCACTGCCCTGTTGTTTGGCAGAACAGCTTTTGATTAGGCAGAGAACAATATCTTGCAGTTTCTTCTTGAAATTGCTGGATGAGCACGGAGGCTAATAGCGAACTGTTGCATCGAGACGCTCTGGGGAGCTGCATGGGTCATGGCTTCAGACAGAGTGACTCACAGAGGAAGCCCAGGCCTGCCTGGTAGGCAGGAAGCGTAGCATTTAAGGACTGATGGGCCCTGGACCATACAGACAGAGGCAGATGGGATGAGGTGCACAAGGACATTGCATCATTCTGGGGGTGACCTGGACAGTGCCAAAAGCAGAAAACCTGCCAGGAGCACCACTGTTCTCTCATTTGATGGGTCTGCAAAGCCTTTTCTCTTGCCATTTTCTTCAAAGAAACCTCTTCTGAATTGCCTATGATTTTAGTTAGGTTCTAGCCAAGCTTTCTTTTAAAAATAGGACACTTTACATAGATACTGAATTATCAAGCGTTTGTCAACACCAACATCATCATCAAAATACCATCCAGGTGTTTGGCTGAGTGGATCCTGGTGCAAGGCAATTTAAATGAATAAACACACTTCTTTATCATCTTTGGGAATTTAGCCAAGAAGCAAAAAACAAAACTGGTGTGGATAAAAATGTAAAAAGACGTGCAGACATGCACCATGTGTACAAAATCTGAGCACACAGCATCACGAAGGAATAAAAGGTGAGGTGTCTAATCCTCAGTCATACCTGCATCCATCTGATGAAATGATGGCGTGCTGATGGCTATCAGCCTGGGCTGCTGGAGAGAGAACAGTGGATTTGAAGGGTCACTGCAAATTCTTTTGAGTCAAAATGACCCAGACTCGGAGCCCTTGAAGACAGAGGGCATGTCCTGTTTATGACTGACTCCTCACCATCCACTACAGGGCCCAGCTATAGTTTGATTATAAGAACTATTATTTTATTGTGGCTATAATCTCTGTCGTGAAGGTCCCTATGTTACCTACTAACTATCCCACCAGATGAGACTGTCATAAGGAGGGTTAATGCTCACAGACGTCTTCAACTTGCTTGATTTTGTGGCAAGTACAACAAATCACTATTCTGGAAGCTCTTTTCCCCAGAATTCTATAAGCTGGAACAACTATCTGTGAACACCATTTATTAAGAGATAACACTTGCCAGTACAATGAAGTAGGTGCCATGGAAAAATAAAATTTAGTGTTCTGGTCAAATAATTAAACATATGTACAGGTCAGAATGGGTTTTTATATCCCTCTAACCCTTAGTCCATTCAGGCTGCTATGCCAAATATCATAGACTGGGTAGCCTATAAACAGCAGGGACTTCTTGCTCACTGGAGGTTCAAAGTCCAAGATCAGGGTGCCAGCATGGTCTGGGCTCCACACATGGCAGAAGGAGCTAGGGAGGTGTGCGGGATCTCTCTTACAAGAGCACTAATCCCATTCATGAGGGCTCCACCCTCATGACCTAATCACCTCCCAGAGGCCCCACCTCCTAATACATAACCTATGGGGGTTAGGATTTCAACATATGAATTTGGAAGAACACAAACATTCATTCCATAACAAACTCCCACCCACTCTCCTGCCTTTTCCTGGGGGCTGACAAACCAAAGTTAGGCCAACTCCAGGGGGACAGAGAGCAGAGATTCCCTCAGCGCATCAACAAACAGGAGATACAAGCTGATACAAGGTATCAGCTTGGTCAGGAGCAAGCTCAGCTCGCCTTACAGAACCCAATGACCAGCCCCCACCTGGGTGCAAGCCCAGGCAGAGCAGAACCCAGGGTGGCCAGATGCCTGCCCTGTCTTGGAGGCTGCAGATGCCAGGCAGGACCTGGGAGTAGGAGCAGTGGGTTGAGAAAATCTGAAGGGGCAGGATTTGGGGCAGGGAGTGCTGAAAGGAAAGAGATCCAAATGGGAGGGGCCCTCTGCCCTGGCTCAAAGGATCTAGGGCTGAGGAGGGCCCAGAGATGCCCCAGCTGGAGTAGAAGAGCCACTTCCAACTGATTTGGAAGATACAACTCACACTTGGAAGGGCTATTTGTACATTCTTCGGGATTCCATGGCACATTGATAGACGAACAGTAAAACTGTCTAAGAAACTGAAAACTGCTCTTCCCTTCCACTCTTCAGGGAAAAGCTCTGGATTTGTTTTATAGGCATTCTTTCCTTTCTCCCATAAAATAAAAGGAATCATACTGTCCTCGGTGCCCAGCTTCCTCAGCTTTTCCTGTGTCTGATGGGGGCCAGTCACTGGGACCTCTCCACACAAGTAGGGAGGAGCTTTCTAAATGGACATTTGTGAAGCCCTGCACGCTGGCTGGGCAGGGCGGAGTCAGGGAAATGCAAAGTATCCCAGGCCTCAGCCTGGGACTTTATTCCCATCCTCTCCTCTGCCCTCAGGACCGCCCTTCCCCCCACCCCCACCCTGCCCCAGCCCCCAAGGCCTCAGCCTTCATCCCTTGGAGCTGAAATTACACCAAGCCCTCTGGTGGAGATTTACCTTGTTGGCCCAGGTGAAGAGGGAAGGGGCTCTGGCCAGAGGGAATGCCTAATGAGTCACCATGCAGTAGGAAAATGCAGAACTGCAGCAGCTGCCTCGGCCGGTCAGGTCCAGAGAAAGGGTATTTCCAGACCCATGAGTTCGATGGACAGGCAGCAGGGGGAGAGCCCACGGGCCAATGGAGATAAAACTCCTGGAAGTTCTGCTTCCCGAACCCTGGGGCAGGCTTGAGCCTAGCTGGAGGGGCATGGGCTGGGGGTGTCATCACATGAGCATGGCAACCAGGCCTGACACCCTCAATAAGGAGGAGGGATGCTGAATGAGGATGAAGGATTAAAATGGATTTGGGGTGTGTTCTAGCCTGAGGAAAGGAAACACGTGAGAAAAAAGTCTACTTGATTGACTGCGAATTCCAACAAATTCCAGGGAGAGGTGGGTTAGGGGTTGGGGAAGTTTTCCATTAGCAGCTCCTTTTGCAAACCTGGGGTGAGCAGCTAACCTGGAATGGGACAGGGACAGGAGAGCCCCGTGACAGCAACTTTAGTGGACTGCACTTTACAAAGCATGGTCACAGCCAACACGCTGCAGAACAGGACAGCAGTCCAGGAAGCAGCAGCATCACATCACACCTATTTTACAGATGAGAAGACAGAGGCACATGCCAGCACTCGCCCACAGCATCGTCCCTTACAGCCAGGGCAGAGAACCCCTGGTTGTGCACAAGATGTGTTAGTGCTACAGGGTGGACACATTTACTTTAATGGGCATGCATTGTTGCAAAGAGCCATTAAAAATGTAACTAAAACCATCCAACTTGTGATTTCAAGGATACTTTGCTTAGGAGGAGGCTATGTTTCAAAAGTGAGTTTATTTAAAGTTCGTTTGAAGTATTAAATAATGTTATGTGTGGTACTTGGTTTTGATTTAAAAAAAAAAAAACATGAAGGTGGGAAACCAAGTATTGATGGTGATTATGACGATGACAGCAACCCGTTTCGCAATACTTACTATGTGCCAGAAGCCTTTACGTATATTAAATCATGTATTCTCACGACAGCTCTGTGGAGTTGGTACAATTATTATCCTCATTTTACACAGAGGCCTGGGGGAGACCCTGGAAGGCACAGGGTGGAGGATTGCATCCAGGCGCTCAGACTGCAGGGCAATGTTCACCAGGCAGAGCAAGGCTCATCATGCAACTGTGAAAGAACCTGGCTGAGAGCCCAGGTGCAGGAGGTGGATGGTTTGAGCCTCTGGGGTTGGGAGGGGGTCCATGTGCTCTTTCCGCTTCCAGTGCAAAACTACAGGAGACTGAATCTCACCACAGCATTACTTCCCGATTCAAATAGGACAAGCCAGTGACAACAGACTAGCTCTAGTGCAACCTGTTTTCTGCACCGGGCAGTGATTATGTTGCATAGCTGATGTGAGGGCCTTGGGCAGAATCCCGGCTAACTCAATTTCAGGCTGGCTTTCCTGCCTGCCTGCTAAACTCTTTCAGATGGTTCTGGTTGGATTTGCAAGGCTTTAACAGACAGGTTGTCTCTGTGTTGGGTGAGGGTGGGGTGGGGGGGGAAACATCTGGAAAATGCCTGAAGAGAGGAAAGGAGAGAAGCTCTGAGTTCAAAGGCTCTCTGGACCAGCATGGATGGGAGAGGAAAGCAGAGGCTGATAGGGCCTGGGAACCCCTCAGCTGAGAGCACAGAAAGCAGTTGGGCTTCTTACTTTCACATGGCAGTTAAAAATCTTCCAGCACACCCTCCAGGTCAGCATGGTATTTAAGAGCAAGAGCTCTGGAATCTCAGTCACTTCTCATTAGCCAGAGGCCCTTGCCTCTGGCCGTTTAACCTCTCTGGGCCTCAGTCTCTCCTGTAAAGTGAGAATAGCAAAAGTGTTTCTCCCGGAGGATACTGTGAGGATTGAGTGAGATGGTCCGAGCACAGCGAAGGCTTCGTTAGTGGTAGTTGTTACTGTTATTATTATCCCTCGGGATGGGGTGTAGGTTCATAACCTCTCTGAGGAGACCTGATTCAGAGTTTAAGTCCAGGCTGATCTACCAAAGCAAAGTAAAATTTTAGAAAGTTTTAGTTTGATGTATTTAATGCCCCCGAGATAATAAAAAAGAGGCACATGGGCAAGTGTATGGATTTCATGGGACATTTTCGTCAAAGGAAAGAAATCAAAGTGGCCAGGAAAGGGATCCAGAGTTGAATTTATGATCTCTCCCTTAAAACCTACTCTTGCTTAAGTGTTCCCTACCTCAGTAAATATGCCTCTAAGTGATGGGGCTTTGAAGCGCTGGGGGGAAGTGGGCGGAGGGCAAGAAAACGCCAGTTCTCTTCCATTTCCAGGCCAGAACCATGGTTTGGGGCTGGTTTAACTGGTTAGGCGGCTCTGAACTGAACGTGCCTCCCAAACTATAGGCTTCTAGCCAGCCCCGCTAAGCTCGCTGGTGGCCTTGAGAACAAACTGGGTCACAGTCATCTGTGGCAGGGAATGGGCACTAGAAAACCCAGAAGGCCCTGAGCCGCACTAGCCCAGTTCCTCCTTCCTAATGCACCAATCATAGCCATGGGGACAGAGCTCAGGAGTGCTATCTAATAGGAGTTCCTTCACCTGGAAACATAAGGAGTGGGGAAGAAGTGCTCCCCTAACACCCTCCACCTGGCTGCACAAGTCACAAGCCTCAGCGTGATCTCAGACACATGTTCTCCCTCATCCCCGACCCCTCCCCATATCCTGCTCACCACCAAGTCCCGTCAATTTCACTTCTTAAACTTGCCTTGAATCTGTCCTCTGCTCCATTCTACGCCCACTACTCAGTAGGCCAAGACCCTATTATCTCTCACTGGATCCCCACAGACCTCCTCATCCACTTTTGCTGTCTCCGATCTGTTCTCCACGCTGCAGGCCCAACTCCTCCTTACTTTTTTTTTTTTAACAGTCCCTTGTTGCTCTTTGATAAAAACTAAAATCCATTATGCGAGTCCAATGCTCTGCTGGTCTAGCCCGTGCCTACCTCCCCAGCCTTGGGCATGATGACTCTCCCTCTCACAGTAGGAAATCCAGCCCCCCTAATTTCTTTAACTTCTGGGAGGGCACAAGCTTTGTTCTGCCTCAGAACCCTAGCTCATGCTCTTCCCTCTGCCTAAAATGCCCTTCCTTCTTTTCTCCCTCCCTCCTTCCCCTTCCTCTGGCTAACTCTTCCTCATCTCGCATATCTTAACTCAAACATCACCCTTCCAGGGAAGCATCCCAGACCAGATCAGGTGTCCCTACTAAAACGTTCAAGGTTTTGGTGAGCTTTTCCTTCATAATATTTATCACAATTGGTAATAAGATATTGTATGGTTCTTTGGTTAGTGCCTGTGTCCCACACTAGACTCTAAGCTCCATAAAGATAGGGTTCTCCTATCCCTCATCACCCAGCACAGTCACTGACACATAGTAGATGCCCAGTAAATATTTACTGATTGACTGGACGAAGGAGAAAAATTATTGCGGGAAAAGGTGCAATCTTACTAGATGGTTCTGGAGATCAAATGGGGTAGGAAATTGGGAAAGTGGGGTAGACCAGGCAGACATGGGTTAGGGTGTCTATGTATGAGTTGGGGCGTCTATGTATGAGTTGGGGCAGGGGGAACAAGGGTTGGTCTGGAATCAGAGGCCAAACTAGCAGCTCCACACTAGCTGTGTGTGAAACATGAGTGTAGCAACATGAGGAATAAATAGGGCAGAGCAAAGGAGGTGATACCTGGTAGGAACCTTCTCAGATGGAAGGCACACAGGATTTGAAACTTGGTTGGAAGAATAGGAAATGCTATTATTGGCACCAGCCACAGCAAAAATCACCAACAACAATTCTCTGGGTGTAGAGTCTTTCGTCAGGTGAGTAGAGAATTTGTCATTTTGTGGGATGCACAGCATCTAAATCCCTTCTTTAGACCCATAGCATGAGTCTTTCTGAGAGGCAGCCAGCTTTGTTTCTATCTGTTTTCCAAGGCTGGTTCTCTAGCCTTCCTGATGAGTCTCAGTGCTTCTCAATATCCCTGAATAAATTCCTTTTTTGCTTAAGTCAGCCAGAATTAGTTTTTCTTGTTTTCAGCCAACAACCATAACCGGTATAGTCTGGTGCCAGCAGGGCAGTGACATCTGGCTTGTCTGTGTAGCCAAGTATGTGACTGCCAAGCATGCAGACACCCCAAGAGGTGCAGGACTACCCTGGCAGCCCACAAGTTAGGGCCTTCTGAGGAACAGGGAGGAAAGGTGGCCATTGTGAGCCACATAGAGCCTTTGGATGGAGTCAGGGTTCCCACAGATCTGTGGGTAGAGGCCACATCAGAGAAATCATCTTATTGTTGGGATATGCCCATGGGGTGGGTCACCTAGTACACTGCAGACTGGAGGCCCAGCAAACCCACAGTTGGCTCATAGGCCCCTTGGGAATGCAAAATCCGGCCCCTCCTGGGCCTTCTCATACTTGTTGTACTTTTCCTGAAGAGACTGTACTCTGGGAATCTATTCAAGATATTTTCCACTTCTAGGACCCTGAGTCTACTCTAAAGAACAAAACATGGGAGGAAATAAGCAGAGAGTCAGAGTGCACTTACCACACTTCCTGATGCCTCAGATAATAGGATGTCAGTGCAGGAAAGGCCCTTGGGACCACGCAGTCTTGTGGTCTCAGACGTCAGTGGGCCTCAGAATCACCAGGTTAACAATGTGGGTTCCCACAGAGTTCTTCAACCCCACAGCTGATCTACTAGACCTAGGGTGAAGCCCCCAGATGTGGGTTTTGTACAAACTTTCCCAGGCGATTTTAACATGAGTTGGTTGAGAACGGTGATCCTCGTCCTTCACCCCATCTTACAGAGGAAGAAACTGAGACTCAAAAAAAAAAGAAAAGTCTACCTGACCAAGGCCCCCAGAGAATCAGTTGTTGACCTGGACCCCAAGCCCAGGCCTCCTGACTCCCACACACCTGGACTGGCTGCGGCCAAGACAGGGCATGGAAACTGCATCTTTCCCAAGTTGCTTACGTGATTTTGGTCCCCTAACAGGGCCCTCCCTTTTCTGATTGTAAGAGGGGCCGCTTGTCCTGGGGAAATGCTGGAAATCAGGATGGATACCCCACTCTTGTCTTTGCTAGAGAGGCTGCTGTGGCCTTAGCTGAGGAGGAAACCCTGTGGGCAAAGCCAGGAATTGATACAGCAAGGGCCTCACTCAGCCTGACTCAGTCACAGGCCCAGGTTCCTGTTCTGGGTCTTTCAATGCCCTGCGTGACCTTGGACAAGTCATTCCCCTCCCCGAGTCTCTGTTGTGTCCAGTTCATAAAATGGAGATAAATCTGCGATCTGCTATCTACCTGCCTACCCCATGGACCTCTGGTGTGAGGGTGCTTTGTAAACTCCCAAGTGCTGCCCAAGCAGGCGGGATTACAGACACTTGGAGATGTGACTGGAATACTGATTTCCACTCAGGGTCCCTTGAGGATGTGCCGGGCCCATCTCGGAAACAGCAGAGGAAGCTAAGAAGCTGCCGGCGATGCTTAGGGTAGATTCTCAGAGCCTTATGGGCTGGCTGGCAGGGAGAGCCCTTCTGCTCACGTGGCACTTCTGCATCAGAACCTGCCATGGCTGAGGAACCCCCTCATTTTCAGGTGCGTGTGTTGTGGGCAGGGGAGTCACTGGACCAGGGCCTTCCTGCCGCTGGCCTGGTACTGCCAGGACCCTCTGTCCATTTCTTAAAGTGTCCTGGCTCAGGAGCAGTAGGAAGTGTTCAGAGGACCCCCAGGGGTCCAAGAGAAGACACAGCTAGTGTGGAGCTGCTAGCTTGGCCTCTTTCATGCCTGTTTCGGCTGTTAGAGCAGGTTCAAGAGGGCGGATTAGCTCATTCACAGTATATTTTTCTTTCTCACCAAATCACACCTCTCAGAACTGTTTCCCCAGCTGGCAGGAGTCCCAGTTTACCTTAAGTTATCAGGACGCCAGGATTCTTACACCATTCTGCCAAAAACTTGCCTTGTCACCTTGCTCAAACCCTTCACCTCTTTGAGCCTGTTTTCTCATCTGTAAATGGGGGAAATAATTCCTGTCCCTCCCTCCATCATAGGTCTGCTGTGTCAAATGAGAACACTGTCAGGGAGGGCTTTGTTGTCATGGTCTTGTAGGAGAAGCAGACAGAGGAGGCCTGGACAGGGAGGGAGATGGGGCAGGCATAGAGATGACCTTCAGCTCCGGGAGGCAGGAAATCTCAGCGGAATGATTTCAGTCCTGTCTTCTCCTGGGGCTGTGGTCCTGGCCGCCCTGAGAGGAGAAGGCATGCCAGATTCAGGGACCTCGTGATGATGAAGCCTAAAGAAAAGTTTTCCATCAGAGACCTAAGCAGACACTTCCTTGACACAGGTGTGAAGCCACCTAGGCAAGTGCTTTTCAAACCATTCCCTCCCCCCCCCCCTTTTTTTTTTAGCAGATCCCATTCTTCACAAGATCTGAAAACAAACCCCTTATCAGTTACTTCTGAAGAATCATTGCAACCCTGGGAAGCACCACTGATTCATTGTGCAGATGGAGGAAACAAAGCTCAAAGCAGGGATGGAATGCTATCAAAGCCACACAATAAACTGGTGGTTAAAACAAACAAATTTCAAAAACCACCTGGAAGCAGGTCTCTAACCCTCAGCACAGGTGTCTGCAGCTCCGTAAGGCATCAAAGAAAAACGGAAAGTTTCCTTCACTTCCAGGCCCTTTACATACCATGAGGGAGGAGGCTCAGAAAGTGGGTGTGGAGAGGTAAATAAGGAGATGTATTGACATCGCTGTAATAAACAAATCTTACTGCAGGGCAGGGAACTCATGGTCTCCTTTGAAAACAAGAATGTTTGGCAGGCTGTTTTCTGAGGCACTGAGTCCCTTGCTGAAATAAGGCAGAAGCAGGCCCGGCAACTCTAGACAAATGGAAATTCCTTCCAGCTTCCTTAGCTCCGCCTTCTGCATTGCTCCCCCGAGGGCTGGCGGCCAGGCTTTGCCAGCGGCCACGAGGAGACCGACCCAGACGCAGAAGGGCCCCAGGTATTTCTCACAATGGTAACACGGCACTTGCATGAGTTATCAACCAGAGAGTGGCTTTTTGGTGGACCTTTGGGGCTGGCTTCCTGCCGCGGGGAGCTGACAGCCTAGGGGCGGGAGAGGGCAGAGTCAGACGAACCAATCACTCCACCACGTTGATGTGGGGCAGGTGCTAGAACAGAGGCACAATCCACACTTGCGGGGGGGCGAGGGGGGTAGTGGGGAGAGGACCGGCAGGGGCTGAAGGCCAGGCACGCGGCTCTATCACAAAGAGCTTTACGAGACTCGACCAAGGTCCCACGTCGCTCCTGCAGAGCTGGAGCAGGGGGTCACCAGCGGAGGAGGGCGGAACGCAGCCCAGCGCCCCCCGTGGGGGGCGGGGGATTGGGGGAGGCGGGATCTGGACAAGACGGGAGGAGACGCGAGCAGCCGCCTGGGCGCCGGGGGCCAACGTGGCGGGGTCACCCTGGCCGCCCGTGGCTCGGAGCAGCTGAGCGGACGCCAGGACCGCCAAGACCGCGGCCGGAGCGCATCGACCGCCGGGACAGACCGCGGCTGCTCCAGCTCTGCCCGTAGGACGTCGCAGCCTCCCTTCCTCTGTTCTCGGGGGTGGGTGTCGCCTCTAGTTTAAAGCAGAGATGCTTTCTGAAAGCAGCTGAGGTCAAGCAGAAGGCCCCAGCTCTCCTAGGGGGAGATTTTGCTCCCCTGGGAAACAGGCCATTCTGGGGGGTTAATCACCGTGCAGGGGAGCTCGCAGACAGGTTCTTATCGAGCCCTTAATCTTAGTGTCATCTGGCAGATGGCAGGGCGCCCTGCCTTCCAAACCCCAGGGACTCCTGGCCAAGAGAGAGTCAGAATGTTCCAATGGGAGGGGCCCTTAGAGACTAGAGCTCAGGAGTTTTGTGGCTTTCACACTGTTCTAGATGGAAGGCGAGGCCTGCAGGGTAGTGCAGGCGAGGCCGCGGGGGGGTGAGAGATTAGACCCCACCCCCATTCCGCCCCCGTTTTCATCTGTACTGCATTGAGACTGCAGGAGACATCATTAAAGGAGAGACTGTAACTGAACACAAGTTTGAGGTCCTCTTTAAAGTCTATTGTTCTCTCATTTTTACTTTGTTGTGCATGACCTTGGACAACTTAAAAACCTCTGTGTCTCAGGTTCTTCAACTGTAAAACAGGAATAGGAATAGTACTACCTCCTTAATAGGGTTGTTGTAAGGATTAAGTGAATTAATGCATGTAGTCCACTTAGAACGTATTGTGTTGGGACTTCCCTGGTGGCGCAGTGGTTGGGAGTCCACCTGCCAATGCAGGGGACACGGGTTCGAGCCTTGATCCGGGAAGATCCCACATGCCGCGGAGCAACTAAGCCCGTGCGCCACAACTACTGAGCCTGTGCTCTAGAGCCCACGAGCCACAACTACTGAGCCCGTGTGCCACAACTACTGAGCCTGTGCTCTAGAGCCCACGAGCCACAACTACTGAGCCCGTGTGCCACAACTACTGAAGCCTGTGCGCCTAGAGCCCATGCTCCGCAACAAGAGAAGCCACCACAGTGAGAAGCCCGCACACTGCAGCGAAAAGTGGCCCCTGCTCAGCGCGACTGGAGAAAGCCCACACGCAGCAGCAAAGACCCAACGCAGCCATAAAAAGAAAAGAAAAAAAAGAAAGAACGTATTGTGCCTGGGTCACAGTGTGTTAGGGGTTGTTATTATTGTTATCATTACTATTATTTTTAAATGAGGAGAGTGAGGCCTGGAATGGAGAAGGGACTTGCCCAGGTGACAAGGGAACTTGGTAGTAAAGCGGGAAGTAGTACCAAGCTTTCCTGTCTAGATGGAGTTCTTTATGTCTTAGACATTTTGGGGTTGATGCTCCATGGAAATCTTTGAAGATAAACAAAAGCCCATTCGGGGGAGGCCACACTGTATAAGGAGCCTCTGGAACAACCTCCATGATCCTCAGAAAGTAAAGCAGGAGGGGGAGTGCAGAGAAAACGAGGGAGAAAAGAGGAGGAGGGGGTGGAAGAAGAGGTGTCTGGAGCCCTCTTAGCCACTAAATAGGAGATGTCTTAGCTCTGGCTGCCATAGCAAGATAACACAGATGGGGTGGCTTATTACCAACAGAAATTTATTTCTCACAGTTCTGGAGGCTGGAAATTCCAAGATCAAGGTGCCAACATGGTCTAGTGAGGAAGGGCCCTCTTTCTGGTTCATAGCTTGTGCCTTTCACAGTGTCCTCATGTGGAAGGGGCTGGGGAGCTCTCTGGAGCCTCTTTTATAAGGCACTAACCCCATTCCTGAAGACTCCACCCTCATGACTTAAGCAACTCCCAAAGGCCCCACCTCCCAATACCATCATCTTTGAGGGTTAGGATGTCAGCATATGAATTGGGGGCGCACACAAACATTCAGACCATATCATCTGATCACATCGGAGATGCTTTTGAGGGGATACCTTCATTAGGTGGAGGAACTAGACCTCAAAAATATTTAAAGCCTAAGAATTTTGTTTGGAGAATAAGGACTAGAGTTTGGGTTGCCCAGAGTCTTCAGCCTGATTTATGGTCAATTTCCATGCAGTCACAGCCTCCTGAATCTCTCCTCTCAATCTAAGCTGAGTCCAGCTTGGCAGGGACCCTCATCACAGCCTGAGGAACAATCGGGGCTTGCGCCCAGCAGTTAAAGAGATTCTGACTCGGAATCCTGTCACCTTCTGACTGACTGGGCAAGCATTTAAACGTAAGCCTCAGTTTGATCATCTATAAAATCGGGATTATGAATCTTGCCTCATGGTATTATCAGGAGGATCAAATAGGATAATGCATATAGAGTGCTTAACTCAGAACCTGGCACCAGGAAGTGCTCAGTAAATGCTCATGACTATTATTATCAAACATGGCTGCCTGCCCCCATGTGTGTGCGATGGCTCCCGCATCTTCTCTCTAGCTGCGGCCTACATTAGTTGGGATTTGGTTTGCCTCCAAAGAAAGAATCCCCAACTAGTGGTAATGCAGAAAAGACAGAAGTTTATTTCTTCTCACATAAAATCTGAATAGGTGATTAAGGGTGGAAAATAGTTCCCTAGTGTCTGGGATCCAGACACTACCTTATAACACCATACATGGCCTTGACCTCGTGGTCTAAGATGGCAGTCTCCAAGTTCCAGGCAGCAGAGTGACAGAATGAAGGAGCCAAAGGATGCTTATAAACTACCTCTTAAGGAAGGTTCCTCAAAGCTGTTGTACTACCATGTCTGCTTATGTGCCATTGGCTAGAACATAGTCACATGATCGCCTATAGCTGCAAAGGAAGCTGGGACATGTAATCTTTATTATGGGCAGCCATGTGCCCAGCTAAACACTGGTGGATATATTCCTATAGAAGGGGAGAATGTATAACAGAGACCTGTAGCAGGCCCTGCCCCAAGCCTCTGGCTTATGCAGGAGAGCTAGGCAGCCGGGAGTCAGGTCCCTGAGCACTAAAAAAAAACAGGGATGGGAGCATGTTGCTTCTCCTCACCTATCCCCAGTGGCTCAGTCTGCAATGTGAATGTGGAACTGGAACTCAGGCCTCCTTCCATGGGTCAGAGAAAGTCCTATCCTGTTTAACCACCTCTGGGCCCTTCCAGGCCTCAGCTCTAAAGGCAGGAAGAAAACTGGTGAGGCAGCTGACTGCCCCCTCCCGGCCAAGGAGAGAACACCGAGCAAAACAGGGGTTCCGGGGAGCAGAGTGACACAGCAGGTGGGCTTGGCACAGCTTAATGGAATCTTCCATGGTAGGACGCACACCTGAAAATTGTGGCGAGGCTGGGCCCCCAACTAGTGCCACAATCCAAATGCCAAACTGGACAGACAGATCTGCACTGGGGCCTTCCACCCTTCTTTTCCTGATAATGGTAACACTCCGGCAGGCCATCTGGCCTCCGCCAGGGCTCAGGGAATATCTTTCTTTCTCCCTCCTAGCCTTCACTTCAGCCCACAAAGGTCTCTGAAAATGGAGGAAAGTTCACCAGCATCTCCCTACCCTGGTGCTTCTAAAACAAGCCCTCAGGCCCTTTCTGCTTCAGGAGTTTCCCTGCGAGTAACTACGAAGGCACAGGCAAACCCACAGTCACAGATGCCCTGGCTCTCCCCTCATGTGTACAGTGGAGGAGCACAAACTAGGGGTGGGACACCCAGCTTCTAGGCCCAGATCTGTCACTAACTCAGGGTGTGGTGTCCCCTCTTCTTTCACCGTCCCTTTCCTCGCTGTACCTTGGAGTCACCTCTTAGAAATAAGGTTCCTAGGCTCTGCCCCAGATGCACCGGTTCTGTTTTTTAATCAGATCCCCAAGAGATTCACATGCAGTTAGTTTGGGAGCCAAGAGGCTGGATGACTTTGAGGTTCAGCTTGTAGTGATATGGTGCTGAGGGTCAGGTCTGTCTGAACACTGCCCTCTAAGATCTCACACCCCTTCCTTCCAGCATCCTTTTATTCCCAGGGGCCAGAAGTCTTCAAGCTCTGCCAAATTATTGCACCTTCCCTTCAAGAATTCTGTCCTTCCCAGACGCTGGGCCAGTCCCACACTGTTCCCTTCAGTGTGAACACCCTGCCAAGTACCCCACATCCTGTTTCTACCTATCAAAATCCTCTTCACTCATCAAGGCTCCACTGAAACACGATCTCCTTGTAGGGAGCACCTGTAATCTGCCCAGTCTGAATTCTCTTCTACCTTCCCTGGGCTCCCACAAACAGTGTACATCCACTGTATACAGGATGTCCCAAGTGATGGCCAGCTCCCCTGGGTCGGAACACGGCGCACCTGCCCCACAGGACCGGGAACCCCTAGAGGCTGGGAATAAAATCTTAGTGCAGATCCCGTGAAGCCTGATTATAGACAGCACTTAAGCCTCAGAACTTGGATGAGACATAGGAAAAGAGACAGAGAGGAAGCCAGGCCTAGCTAAGACATAACTGAGAGGTAACAGGAAGAACCAAACACAGAGAGCTGGAGGCAGGAGGAACAGGTCCATCTTCCCATCCTCCCCAAAGCCAAAACTGTCCAGGCTGATCCCCCTGGACAGTTTCAAGGATTTGTGCTCCAGAAAATACCTCCTTTGCCTGGGATGCACTTGTTTTCCAGGCTCTGAGGCTGAAGCCCTTTTTGCCGATAATTCCTTAATCCACCTGTCATCCTCTTCAGGGATTTCCAGAAAGGAGGTGATGTAGGGCTGTAGAGTTTGTTCTGTGTTTAACAGTCAGAAAGGGGCACCTGAAGGAAGAAATTACCTCCTCTGCCCCAGGCCCCTGGAAGGAGCAAGGTGAACAGGAAGGTGGCCTCTGGCTGCTAGGGTTCAACTTTGAGTGTTTCCCGATTTCTGTCTCTGCCTCTGGAACCCTGCAAGGTACCCATCCTTAACCCCATTTCAGACATACAGGAACTGAGGCTAGGAGAGACTAGATCATTTGACAGCATTAGGCAATCGGAAGGTTGCAGAACAGGATTCAAAGTCAGGTCTGTCCAGCTCCAGAACTTGTGTTCTTTCTACCCAACCTTTTCCAGAATGAAACTTCCAGCAAGTCTTGTTTCTTTCCCATCCTTCTGGCTGCAGGCTCTCTGAGCTCCTTCCATCTTTAACAGGGCATCACCAGTGGGCTCCATTCCCCAGGAGCTGCCTGCTCCGGGACCCCCAGATTTGCCCCTTCTTTCTCTGCTGCAGGAAAACAAGAGCTTCCCCAAGAGTATCTTTTTAGTGTTCTGTTGCATTCTTTTGTTGTACACTTAACCTCGTAGAAAGTCAACCCCCAATGCCGAAAATTCCAATTTGTCGCATTCCTTGAGTCAGCGTCTACCCCTCCATGTCTGTGCTCAGCTTGAGCATATGGTCTGCTTCTGCCTTCAGCCCGTAGACCACGTGCCCAAGCCCTGGTGTCACAGAGCTCCTGCCTGATCATTCTGCAAGTGGTCATAGCACTGTTCGATGGCCACTTCATGTTGTTGGCATCTGGGCAAGGCGCAGCAGTGTTTTTCCAGGGACACTCACTTTTTATTTTTCCTTTGAGAAGGTCGGGTGACTCCATAAGTAGGAAAAGACCCCTGCCCATTCCTGTCCCTTCACATCTGCGGTCGACCTGGGGCGCTGAGGCTATAAAGGGAAGAAGACGATTTAGGTTGTGTGTAGATTGAAAATGACTACTGTTATTCATTGCTGGTACAATAAAGCATTTCACTTCCTCCCCCAAACCATGGGATCTGTCACCCTGGGTTAAAGTTTCCTAGGAGAGCAGTGAGCTGCCTGCCACTGGATGCCCTGTGCCCAGTACAGCACCTGGCACAAAGCAGAGACTCAAATAATAAAGGGGGCAGAGGGAGAGGGAGAAGATGCTATTAAGCACAGGGGTCCCAGGTGCACCTCCGAATGTGGGAACACCTAGGGCACTTGTATTACCCTCAGTATTGCTCCTCCATTCCCACCAAATGCCCTGAAATCACACCAGAAATCAAACTTCTGCCAGTTTCTTCCACTGGAGCAAGTCCATCAATCCTGCCAGTATGCAGGGATGTTTATGGTGCCCTTCATTTATTTTTTTATTTTTTGGCTACACCTTGCAGCATGTGGGATCTTAGTTCCCCGACCAGGGATCGAACTTGCACCCCCTGCAGTGGAAGCACGGAGTCTTAACCACTGGACCGCCAGGGAAGGCCTATGGTGCCCTTCACAATGTCACAGACCTCTCACCAATCCCTAGTGGCCTGCTGCTCTTCACTTGTTTCCTTGAAGGGGCTCTTGAGACTCCACAAAGTGTGTGTTTTCCCATCCAGCACCATATTCTTTCCTTGTCTCTTTATTTATTTTATTTATTTATTTTTGGCTGCGTTGGGTCTTAGTTGCTGTGCACGGGCTTTCTCTAGTTGTGGTGAACGGGGGCTACTCTTCGTTGCAGAGCACAGGCTCTAGGCGCACGGGCTTCAGTAGTTGCGGCACACGGGCTCAGTAGTTGTGGCTCACGGGCTCTAGAACGCAGGCTCAGTAGTTGTGGCGCACAGGCTTAGTTGCTCCGCGGCATGTGGGATCTTCCCGGACCAGGGATCAAACCTGTGCCCCCTGCATTGGCAGGTGGATTCTCAACCACTGGGCCACCAGGGAAGCCCCCTTTCCTTGTCTCTTAAGGCATGTCCTGCACTACTTTGCACACCTTCAGTCAGACATTATGAGCCAAAACCTTTGGCTAGAACACAACATGAGTAGGAGAGAGCGGCCCCAGCAGAGTAAATACCCCAGTAACGCAACAGAGATGGTTCAGCAGGGCACTTGCTGGCTGAGAACCGGCCCAGCCAGGAAGTGGCCAGGATAGAAGCATGCTCAGTGCAGTCCCTCCTGCAGCCTGAGAGCGGAGTTTAGCAGCAGAATTTCCTCCTGAAACCCAGGTGGCTACAGCTGAAGCTGAGAAGAGCAATCAGCCCACTGCTATTTCTGAAGGCGCCCAGTGTGGTTACTCAGCCGAGCTGTAATTAAGCTTATCTATAATTTGATGAGTGGGAGCAGCCTCACATTTTATAGAGTAATTAACTCTCACTGAGAGAGCAGCACAGGAGTTTCTGGGCCCCAGCATCCCTGGAGGTTGGTCCACATTCACACTCTCTCCCCTCTAACGCATGCCCATGGATGCTGAGGCCAGGATCGTCCTCAGCCACAGCCCTGGAAATACCTCCTGGCCCTGCTCTCTCCACCTCAGGCCCTCCAACAGAGCCTAGGCCACTGGCAGATCCAGACACAATGGACACACCTGCAGTGAGATGCAGGAAAGGCTCAGCCTCCCTTTCCCCATTGTTCTCTGTAAAACTGTGGGCTGGAAGAAAGTTGAGTTTAATGCTTCCCACCCATCACTCCTTCACAGGCTACATGGTCGGCCTCTGACTGACTGGTCCAGCCCAGCTCCAGGGCCCTGATGGAGAGACTGAAGCAGACTTGGGGTAAAGGAAGGGGCCCTAGGGATGGAGGCCAGGCCTGGATTTCTGTCTTGGCTCTCCCACTTCCTGGCTCTGTGATCTTGGGCAAATGACTCCACTTCCCTGAGGCTCAGTTTCCTTATCTGTCAAGTGGGAACAGTAGCCCTGCCTAACTCATAAGCCATTTATGAGGATCAGATGAGAGATGATTTGGGAGCACACTTACTTGTGAGGGGGCACATGTGTGTAAGAAATCGTCAGCATCTCTACAAGTGTATTATACTCTGTCTCAAAGTTCTTGTTGCTTGAGGGGACTTAGGTGACCATTCAGCCTGATGTGTGTCATCAATAATGAGAGATGGGATAATCACAGCTGAAACCTTCTGTTCAGACAGTGAGGAGTATGGAAACCTTGTCAAATGAGGGACCTTGGCTTCTGAACCTGACTTGCCCATTTCCAACCTAGTGTTCTGTGCAGCTCTGGGTCATAGCCAAGTGTCAAAGGACTTAAGTCAGAGATGGTAGATTTCAGCTCAGTCTTTGGGTAAATTTTCCCTAACCAAGGAAATGCCATCTTAGGAAGTAAGGAGATCCTTGTCACTGGAGGGCTTCAAAGCCTGGCCAGCTTCCTGGAGGTTGGGAGTCATGCTTGATGATGGCTGAGTCCCTTTTCCTTCTCTGAGGTTCCAGGAGTCCTGGCAGCCCTCCAAGCCCTAATCCCAGGCCCTGGGCCCTGGGCCCTGACCAGTAATGTGCTCACCCTATACCTCTGAAGCCACAAACCTCACAAACCACCTTCCTTGGTGCCTACACACACCAGGACGGCCTTAGATGCTCTGGGTTTTCTTGTTTGTTCTACATCGGAGCACTGGGTCCCCAGAGCCCTCCTTGTTCCACCTCCGTACCTGAGGATTCTCAAGTCTTGTGCTCTGACGACCCTCGAGCTCTCTGAGGACAGCTCCAGAATCTGTTTCTGTCCAAGGTTTAGGTGTTGGTGCTCTTAGAGCATGCCCTCAGAAATGCCCAGGATGGGGCGGTGTGAGCCCAGGCCAGGCAGATTTCCTCCTGGAGGGTCACTGATGGGCTCCTCCAGCACATCCCCTCCCAGGGAGCAGGGCCCAGAGCCTGGGGGAGGGAAGAAGGAGATGGGGGAGGGAAGGAGGAGATGGCTTATGGGGCAGCACTCCGTGGTTGTACTATGCGTATGCCCACGGATCTTTCTCACTGTTACATAATTGAGGTATTTTTTCCCCTCCTTATTTTAGATCCGGGTGCCATCTGCCCTGCTTTTCATGTATCACTAGCTCCGGGCTGGAGGTTAGATCTGACTTGGTCACCCGGTTCTATCCCTCTCTTGGTGAGAGACTTGGGGTAGTTTGCTTCCTCTTGTGTAAAATGAGAAAATAACCCCACCCTGCCTAGCTCCCAAGGCTGCTGTGAGAATCAGAGGAGAGGAGGGGCAGAGCTGGCTGCAGACTGGGCCCAGCACTGCACAGGTGTGTCTGGTTGCTCTCTGGCAGCCTGGGCCTGGTGCTACGTAAGCTGAGAGAGCCTCTGCTTGCTCATGTCTGCACCTGCACCAGAAAGACTTGGTGCAGCTTTGCAGAGCCAGTTCCCACTTGAAATACAGGAAATGAACAGGCCTCACGAGTGGGGAGTCTGGCAGAGCCCACCGCCCCGGGCAGCGGAGGCACCCGGAGCAGCTCATAGCAGGGAGGGCCAGGCCGGCTTGTCACCTGCTTGCACAGCCCTTGGCCCCTGGTGGAGTGTAAAGCACAGCACGTGTTCTGTAACAAGGCACCGTCAGGAGCATGTTGCAAAAAGCCCTTACCCAGCCTCCAGCCATCAAGGGAGGGGCAGTGCAGGCTGAAGGCACCCATCCGCGGGTCCCCACAGACAGAGGTACCACTGGGCAAAGTCCCAGGTGCAAGCCGAGTCCAGCCCACACCCCCCGCCCGCAGGGCCAGGCTTTGTCTGCACGCTCCCCCTCCTCTTGCCTGAGGCCTCGATGGAGGCCCTGGAACAAGAGCCACTTACTCAAGATTACACCATGGGGTGACAGAGTGGGATTGGGGTGTAGGACTCTCCCCCCCCCCCCCCCCGTCTCAGAGGCCTTGAGGAGGATCCAATGGTATAGTGAATGCCTGGTTCCTGGCTCAGGGCCCTGTGCAGGTGCCTGCTCACTAGTGCCCTGCCCTGCATAGCTGACCGGTACCTGCTGCTTGGGAGATGGGGTTATACTCCAAGGGGCCCAGGCCCAGAGATGCAGGCCTGAGTAGACAACAGGTGATGGGTCCTCAGGGCTCACCGACTGAGCGAATCCTTCCAAGGGGAGGGTGCTGGAGACAATGCTGCCACTCAAGGCGGTGCTCGTGGACACCATTAGTCCCCAGCAGCCCCAGACAGTGGGCGCAGGTGGCAGCCTCCCCTCACCCCCACAGGCAGGGGCAGCTCTGCTGACAGGCAGTGAGGGTGTAGGTACCAGGCGACCCTGAGCCATCCACCTGGTTCCCAGGGCTCCTGGGGCCACAGAGTGAGGTGATGGTGAACAGCACCACTCAGGAGACTTTCGTGCTGGCCCTGGATCTGCTCAGACCCACTGTGACGCTGGGTGAGTCACTTCCCCTCTCTGGGTCTCAGTTATGTCATTTACAAAATAGGAATAACCACCTCTATTCTGCCCACCTCAGCTGTCTCTTGTAAGGATCAAAATGAGACCTGCCCCCAAGGAGGCTCTCAGCTGCCAAAAGGTGAATAGCAATTATGAGGTTTTCATTAGCATTGAGATGATCTGGAGGGAAGTTGCTCTGGGCTTTCCAATCACTGGGATAAAAATTAAAAATCAGGGCAGCCTGCAGGCCAGCCTAGCAGTCCTGACTTAACGCCTGATGGTCCCAGCAGACGCAGATGAGTCTTCTCCAGTGTTCGGTTTACTGCTGATCCTGACCCAGAGCGTATGACCATCTCCCTTTCCTGCCAGTTCCCAGGCATCCATGCACAAGAGTAACTTCAAGTTCTGCATACATTTTCCTTTAATAAAATTAAGCATGGAAACAAAATCTCCCGAGATATAAAAATGAGATTCTGAAAGGCAAGCCTTGTGATTCAAAAAGCTCTTCTTGTTATGTAAAGACAATGACCATCAAGTGTCCCTCCCTGGGCTCTGGAGGGTTTCAGTCTCCCTGCCCACCCTGTCATCCACACAGGCCCTCTGGGCCTCACGGTACAGATAGGGAGCTGGGCAGGGCAACCCTGCTTGATGACAGAGGGGATCAAATCCCAAAAGACAGGCTGAATTTTCTCGTTGTGAGACCCTCTCTTCTTTGGCGCCGCCTGAGCCCCATGGCTGGTTCCAGCTCTCCAGGTTCTGCTTTCTCCTGGCACCAGGCTCCACAATTAAGCCAGGCAGCTACTAGAAGAGAAGGAAGAGTTGTTTCTAAAGGGGCCTTGTGTCTTTGTGCCTGGACCACTTCCAAGGTGGGGAATCACCAAACCTTTGAGACCTCAGGCTTGGGTGGGAGCTCCCAAATCAGGAGCTGAGGCCACTCCGGCTGCAAAGGAGATAGGGCACCCTCTAGCGGCAGGCCTGGCCCTTCTAGGGCAAGGCAGAAGGGCTGGTACTCAGGAGCCTGTCCCAGGGCCTGCAGATACCTGGAGGAGGGTGTTGCCTGGTTTTGGTCCAAACACGCAGGCTCTGGGCAATTGCAGGGATACTAGCTTTCAAACCCAAACCCAAGGGCTTCCCTGGTGGCACAGTGGTTAAGAATCTGCCTGCCAATGCAGGGTACACAGGTTCAAGCCCTGGTCCAGGAAGATCCCACATGCCACGGAGCAACTAAGCCCGTGCGCCACAACTACTGAGCCTGTGCTCTAGAGCCCGCGAGCCACAACTACTGAAGCCTGCACGCCTAAAGCCCGTGCTCCACAACAAGAGAAGCCACCGCAGTGAGAAGCCCGTGCACGGCAATGAACAGTAGCCCCCGCTCGCCATAACTAGAGAAAGCCTGCGAGCAGCAACGAAGACCCAACGCAGCCAAAAATTAAAACAAGTAAAATAAATAAATTTATTAAAAAAAAACAAAAACCCAAACCCAAGAAGTCATAACACAGACTCTACTGATCAGTGACCTGGTTTAATTAAAAATAAGTCCATAGAAGGAAGGTGAGCCATCAATGAAGGCCACCCTGAGCACCATAGAACAGGTGTGTGTGTGTGTGTATAAGCACCAGGTGAGACAGACAGGGAACCTGGACCCACCCCTGGGGGAGGAGAGGCCACAGTGCCCGTCCTATGTATCACAGCTCCTGCCAAGAATGTCCCATCAACAGGGGTCCCACTGCAGGCAAGACCAAGCGGACCCAAACCAGAAACAAATGACCTCTTAACCAGTGAGCACCTCCACACAAGTTTGTCCTAAGATAAGCTGGAGAAACCTCAAATGGAAATCTCCAGAATGTTGCCACCCCCTCCACTCAGCTCTGAATCACTGGCTGCAGGCTGCACACAGCAGCACCAAGGACATGCAAAGAGGTGCACGGTGGGCACATGGTATATATGGCCCAGGTGAGGGTACAGAGCTCATCACAGGATCCTCAGATAACTGGATCCAGAGCAGCCCCGGAACATAAAATGTGAAATGTTTCTACAGCAGTGGCAGGAACACACGACTTGGACTTTTATATTTTATATAAAGCAATATAAGGAAAATTGATTTATAAGCAATAAAAGGGTAATTCACGTATCCTCTTTGAGCCAAAAATTCTTCATGTACTAAAGAAAAAAAAAACTGCCCTTTTTACTCATGAGGCTGGTTTAAGGATCAAATGAGATAAATTTTTTTGATGTGGACCATTTCTTTAAAGTCTTTACTAAATTTATTACAATATTGCTTCTGCTTTATGTTTTGGTGTTTTGGCCCCAATGCATGTGGGATCTTAGCTGACCAGGGATCAAACCTGCACCCCCTGAATTGGAAGGCGAAGTCTTAACCACTGGACCGCCAGGGGAGTCCTGAGATAAACTTTTTGAACTGATGCTTTGGCTTTAAAATATAAAGGATTTGGATTCTATTTTATAATAAATCTGTTTTTAATATAAAGATGTCTACCTAAAATCGTTGTATAAAATCAATTCCAGAAAGACAGATTCACCATGTTTGCCCTGAGGTTTGTGGGCCCTGCCCACCACTCTGCACCCCAGTTGAGAAGGCCCGAGCCATTCACTGGGCACACGAGTTGAGCTGGGCTGCCTGCTCTGGTTAACGCTCAGACTGGTAGTGGGTCCTCCTGGGACTGGGATAATCCACAAGTGGGTAATCAAGAGGTAATGACACAAGCCCCTCCCCCTCCCTCCCTCCGTCCTCTTCCCTCCCCCCAGGGCTCCACAACAGAGGCCAGTGCGAAACTCCTCAGTGTATGTAGATCCTGTCGGAGATCGCTCCGGGCAAGTGGGTCGTGATCCGCATTCGCACCCAACAGCAGTAGTCCATGGGGTGGTAGCGAGTGTAGTGGGTAGCCAGAGGTCAGGGTGTGCGTGACAGCTCTGATGATGGGGGACGTGTCCGTGGAGCTGCCGTTGCAGTAGGTCTCCATCTTCGTGACCCTCTCGTCAAAGTACTTCCGGCCGTAGTCCTTGCGCACCCCCGCAGGCAGCTCGTCCCACATCTTACTGGCGATGGCCTGGATGCGCTCAGCGATGTGGAGGCTGGTGGTGGCGATGAAGTTGCCGGGTTCCACCACGCCGACCTTCACTCCCAGTGGGTGCACCTCGTAGCGCAGGCAGTCGGAGAAAGCCTCCGCCCCAAACCTGGTGATACAGTAGGGGGGGCCGGCCGCGTGGGCCATGCGGCCCAGCATGCCGCTGGTGTTGACCACGCAGCCTGCGGAGCAAGACAGCAAACTCCTGCTCACGGAACAATACCTGCAGAGGGTCTGGGGCCTGGCATGTTTCTGGAGATCTGGCCAGAACCCGGCCTCCTGGCCCCTGACAGCTATTTTGCGGCCTGTCAGGCTGGGGCTCCGCCTTCTGAACCAGCCAGGGTCAGGGGGCCCCCTCGTTTATAATGAAGGCCAGCTCAGGCCCACACATCAGCGTCAGCATCTCTGGTATTTCCTGGGTAGCTGGCTGTTCCCAGGCAGGACAGGGGAGGAGGAAAGAGTGGAAAGCAGGCCTACATAGTGGGAGGGCACAGTAAAATGAGCAACACACAGCAAGCTCTGTCTCGCCTGCCATGTTCTCCTATTGCCAGTAACCCCAAATTGTTATCACCTGGTTGGGCTCTGTCGCCAAGAAGGCAGGGGCAGGGTTCTGAACCTGACTGCAGATCTAAGACATGTGGACAGAGTCTCAGGCACCAGGAGAGAGTGGGGAGCTGGAGAAGCTCTCCCATAGGCCCAGGCTGGGGGTGCTAGGAGCTGACCACAGCCTCTCCCAGCCGTGGGGCAGTGGATGGAGAAGGAGCCATCCAGCCTGCCCGGTAAGCCCAGGCAGACTTGAGACCCACTCGCCCTGGGTGTGCACCCAGGAAGTTAAGGCACAGCCCCACCTGGGCACTGTGAGGAGACACCTTTCAGAAACCTCTATGTTGGAAGTTGCTGAAGGATTGGGGTTTTCTTCCAAAACCCTACAGCTGCTCTCTGGGTTCCTCCTGTCATTGCTGGGACACTGGGATGGATGGTATGGATCTTCCCCTTTTTGCCATAATTGTTTGCTGCTATTGGGAGAAAATCTGAGTCAGTGACTTAGGTGGTTTGCTTACATTTGGCCACCTAACGTGGTTTATTTTGGCAATTTCTAATCTTGATTATTACTATTATTATTTTCACCTACTACAATTGTCTCATTGGTTAACTATGGCATAGTAACCCATAGAATGGATATACCAACATTTACTTAACCACACCCCTCTCCATACCTGATGTGTACACACAGCTCTGTGCACAAAGGTGGTTATTTGTCTAGATTAGGTTCCCAGACTGGGATTACAACTGTAATCTTTTAGCCTTTGGTGCAGACTGCTGACCTCTTACCTGCTCTGCTTTCTGAAAATCACACATCCCTTTCTGCCGCCCCCCCTGTCCAGGGCACCCCCGCTGGTCACCATCCACGGCCCCGTGTGGCCCCTGGGGGTCATGCACTCAGCCAGTGAGGGCAGTGGATGTTGAGTCTGCTGAGACCTATTTCCATTCTGAGCAAAGATGAAAAGGTAGAGCAGGCCCAGGGGGCAGGAAGAAGGTCCCTTTCCAACTCAGCTGTGGCCCTCTAAATGAGGGGGAGAAAGGGTTTTGTCCCCCGCACTGTGCCCCAGAGGTTTACTTCCACCACCTCCTTGTAGGTCTCCATGCTGGTGAACTCCACATCCCCCAAACATTGAGATGCCCGCATTGTTAACCAGGCCCTACAAGCCTGGACAGGAGGGGACAGAACCGCACTCATCACAGGGCTCGGCCTCTGGATATCACCCATCAGCCTGCATGCCATTCCCCTCCTCACTTTCATTCCTTTTCCCCATAACTTGCCAGCTTCTTGTCCAAGGCTCTCGGGACACGTTCTAGAGTCACCCAGGAATGACAGGAGATGGAGAGGCCTAAACTGCAGGCTGTGACCCTCCCTTCAGTCTCGTGTCCAATTCTCATCTCACTTCTGCCTGCAGCGACTCTCTGACCCATCATGACCCAGCCCTCCTCCAGCCTGGAGCCCCACCTCACCTCACTCATTTCTACCCTATTCCCTCCAGTCTCATCCCACTCCCTGCACCTGGGCACCTGTTTATTCATTCCTGCCTCTGAGCCTTCACTTGTATTCTCCCTCTTGCCAGAAACCAGGGGAACCTCAGGAGTCTTCCAGGCCAAGCCCTCTCTGGAGGACCAGAGAGGGGACGCGGTGTCCAAGGTCACACAGCAAGTTAGAGGCTCAGCCAAGCCTTGATGTCGGGTGGGGCCCCCAGTCCAGCTCCACTCCAAGACCCTCCTAACCACTACTCCATCCTCTGTGAACCATGCACTATTGGCTGGGTGTCATGTGGTGAGCCCCTGGCACCTGTTAAGCTGTTCATCAACATGAACAATGGACACACCTAGTATTTGCAGGTAGCGAATACCCCTCAGCTTTGTGTGGTCCCATGGGGCTTAGTACAGGGTCAGAGCAAACATACACTCTCTGAGTGTACTTGGGTTGACTGTTTCCTGCAAGGCCAGCTAAGGGCCAGATAAGTAGACTCAGAGAACTGTGTGCTAGAAGGGTCACTGGAGTCTGTTTAGCCTGATTACTACTCTCACAGCTCGGGAAACAGAGGACCCAAGGGGGGAGGCTGGCTCTGGTGTGACCGGTGAGGCTGAGGCAGAGGCAGAGCTGAACTGGGGGATGGGGCAATGAGGAGGCAGCCTTGAGCTGCAGGGCCCCCTCTGAGCTGTCTTTTGGGTGTAAGGCCTGGATGGGCTGGAGCCTCAGGACGGCGGGGCCCTGCCTCTTCTTTGTGGAATCCCTCAGGATTTAGTCTCCCGTGGCCATGAAGGTGCTCCTTGCCAAGGCGTAGCCTCAGGGCACAGCTGCCTCCTGGGGGGCTGACCCCTGCCTGTGGGAACTCTGGCCCTGCGTCACCCCTAGTTAATCATGGAAATGAGTTTGTGTAAATGACAGAGTAATTGGTCTCTAGCTTCTTTCCTTCGTGTTACCCAAATTAAAGCTTCCTCAACTGACCTCTGGTGCCTTCTCCTTCAATTATGGAGAATTAAGGTCATTTATTAGAGGAAGGAAATGGCTGGTTAACAAAGTGCTCATGACGCTCTCACCCCCACTCCCCATGGCGGCCAAGCCGAAGCCTCCCCCGCTCAGCTCTCAGGGCTGACCTCACGCAGCCACTCCCTCTCCCCCCCCCCGCCCCCCACCACCGCAGACTTTCCCCTGCAAGTCTTTGCCCCACTCCTGTCACCAGGAGAAGCAGGAGGCCTCTCACCAATTGTCAATGCTGCCACTTCACCCTCCACCTTCCACACCATCAGCCATCCATTTTCTCTCTTACGCAACTTCCACTCCTCCCTTGCCCCGGCTCCCTCCCTTCAACATTGTACACAGCAGATGCTTAATAAATGTTTGTCAGGTGAATGACTGTCTGTAAATACCATGTCCCCATGTCCCATATCTTAACGCTACCCCCTCACACCACCGTCTTGCTCTCCTTCCCTCCACAGCCAGGCTTCTGAGAACACAAGCTACACTCTCCAGTTTCCCAGTTCCCTGCCACCCTGGGTCCCGGCCCCGTGCTGCTCCAGGGTGGCCAGGGCGGCCCATGCTAAGGACGTCTCCCTCATCCCTCACCCTCGCCATCTTCACTGGCCTCAACCTCTCCCTCCACACCTGGTGTGCTTACACCACTTATGGATCCTGACCCTCACTCCTCCCTTCGCATTAATGATACCCAAGCATCTCCTCCATCTTCCCTGGCCCCTTTCTTCCACCTGTCCCTCAATGTCCTGTCCTAGTGCACCTTCCCTCAAATGACACTCAATGCTTAGGCAGCCTCATCTTCTTTATGTTCATGGAAATTTCCAGCTGCTTTGTGTTTGATTCATATGGCACAGTATCACACAACATAAAATACATACAGTCCTTTTATCCAGCTAAAATTTAATTACATCTGACACCGATAACGAAAAAAGTTTAACTGAACTTGACCTGTGGAAGCACACTGTTCCTGGATCACAACTCTGACGACATGATAAGTAGCAACGGTCTGTGGACGAAGGAGCTCACTGGAGTCCTCAGCCAGCATTCTGAATAAACTCATGACATTCCTGCTGGTCTGGGTGACAGCTGTTCTCCTGCAACGGCCCCATCGCCACCTCCGAGTAACTGTTCCAATGTACCCCCAGGGAGTCATGGCTCCTCCCAACCCCACCTCCTCCTCCAGACCATCGCTCTTACCTGCATGTCCCACAGGTCCCCAACTCATCCTAACCAACCAACACACCAAGTGCCCAGTGGCCCAAGCCTGCTCCTCTTCCTTGCTAATAGTTTCACTGTCATCTTCAACTCCTCCAGCCCCTTCATCTCTTCCCCATCTAATGAGTCAAGAGTACTATTAATATTACTGAGAAAGATCAAAAGGACAGCTGCCAGGCCCTGAACTAAGCACTTTGCATCCATTCATTCTCCTGATCCTCACAACCAACCTATAAAAGAGTACGATAGATACTAAATTGTTCCATATCTGGATGAGGCAACTGAGGCTCAGAGAGGTTAAGAACCTTGCTCAGTGTCACCCAGCTAACCAGTGGACAGGAGGGCATTAGGACCCAGGTCTGTGTGAGGACACAGCGCTGGCACTTAACCCTGTGCTGCTGTTGCCTTCCTTTGCTGCGTCCTTAGAATCGGTGCCTTCTTTCCTGTGTCTACAGCATTAGTTTGGGTCCCTGTTGCCTCCCTCCTATGTTGTTGGAGAAGCCCTCCCAGGTCTCCCTGTCACAGTCTCTTTCCTCCTCCTCCATCCTGCTCTGACCCCCTCCGGCAGACCCTCCTCCTCGGTCAACCACTTCCTGCTCCTATGCTTCCCTTCCGGAGTGGGGCGTGCGAGGCCTCCTTTCCCATGCTTCTCACCCACTCCCCACCAAGGACTCTGCCCTCTCTGAGCCTGAACAGCCTGCCACTCCTCTGACATCGCAGCCCCTCCTGCCTCCGCTGCTTCCTGGCTCTGCTCAGCTCCCCTGCCCCTCAGTCTGAGAGCAGCTTTAGTTGAAATGCTCCTGCCGTGGTCAGATTGACATGTGAGCCTCACAGATGGACAAGCTGAGACCCTCACAGGTGAAGGGACAAGCCCAAGATCACACTTCTAGTAAGAGGCTAAGCCCGGAGTAACTCCAGTCTTCTCACTCCCAGACCAAGGGTGCCCCAGATGTAGGGTCTTCCCTGTCCGTGGCATAATGTCTCCAGTGCTATAACTGTTCCTCATTGGTCCCACCGTGAAGCCACTGACATCCACTTGGCTGGTGCCCAACTACAAACTTCTCCTCCCCGCTCATACCCTTTCGGGTGCTCAACATACTACCAAGTATACAGTAGGCACTCAATAAATGTTTACTGAATGCAAGATAAGGGATGGTTTCAAGATCAGGCCAGGCCCACAGCCTGCTGGTTGGTCTACTCACTTGGCCTTTCCCTGCAGTGGGGAGGAGAGGGCTGGTTACAGGCTCTGGATGTCCAGTCCCTCAGAGCCCTGCTGGGGAGCAAAGGGGCTCGTGGCAGATGGCTCACCAGCTCTAATCGGACAATGCCCTTCATCTCACCACCACGGCTGGCTCCCCTGGCTTTGGCAGCAACTGTTCCACAGAGCCAGGGTGAAAGGCATCAAACTCGCCATCAAAATGTGCCCTCCACGGTGCAGGCAATGGGAGTGGGGAGAATGCACTTGTCTCCCGGAAGGTTCCTGCTGGGGTCGATGGGTGGAGTACGATTCAGAGCGGCCACCAGCTTAGGAAAGGCATCTGGTCTGAAAGCTCAGGGAGGGCACCACCTGGAGGTCAAAGACAGTATTGCCTGAGAAGGCGGGAATTTGCACTGTTTTACCAGGAAAAAGACAGTTGGGAGGAGGGGGCAGGAAGGGAGAGAAAGAGGGAGAGAGAGACATGTGCAACCAGGTATCTGACAGATTTTTTTTCTTTTTCAGACCTAAAAATCTTCACATCTTTCTTCCAAAAAATGCAGTATTGGTTAAGTAAGGTCATGGTAAGTGGTTTAACAACCCTTCCTGAAATGCATCGAGCAGAAAAAAGCAGCAGGGAAAGGTTTGTGTGTCAGGGTGGTGCTGGGGTTTGAGCCCAATCCAAGGGCAGGGGGTGAGTGCTTCCCCCTGCAACCCAGGGTCCTCCCCGCCTTTCCCGGTTAGGCTAACTGGCCAGACTAGTACAGGGAATGGAGGTGATTCTGCCCTGGTGGCAGAGGACAACAAGAACCAGGGTCTGTGTACTCAGGTGCATCCCTTAAGAGATGCCCAGTTGTTCCAGCTACAGTTGGAAATAAGGGCATCGCCACCTGTCCTGACCTGCTCAGGTTAGTGCAATGAGGAAATTGTTTTTTTTTTAAAAACCTGTTATATGACAAGCTCTATGCAAATTCAGGTATTATTAAACAGGAGAAAAGTGTCATTCACTCAGCAAACATTTCTTGGGCCTCTGTCATGTTCCAGCACTGTGCTAAGAACACAGACACAAAAATAAATAACTCAGCCTCTGTTCGCAAAGAGTCAGGTTTTAGGGAAGGAGGCAGATGGGTAAGCAAAGAATACGGGGTGACTTTGCTGTATGAAAGCTCGTGGGAGGTGGGAGGCTGCACAGAAGGTGGGGTGGGCAGGGAAGAGCCTCCAAAGGCAGTGCCAGCTGAGGACATTAACAAGAGGGGGCCTGGGGATGGGGCACTTCAGGAGGAGGGGCACTACGGTCCTGCCGTAAGCCACTGCAGGCAGAGCAGAGGCAGGGGAAGTGGTGGGACATGAGGCAGGAGAGGTGGGCAGGGGTCTGCTTGGGGTCCGGGGTGAGCTGCTGGAGGATTTGAATAAGCTAGACATCATTTATTGTTGACTGTGCTTCACACTGTACTAAGCACTTGACACGCATTATCTCATCAGTCCTCACGTCCTAAGCAGGTTGTATTACCGTATTTCCTGTATTCTATGACACATACTTTTTTCACCATAGGGATGAGCTACGATCGATGTGAAAATTAAACACTGTCAGTCATAATTTAATTGGTAGTGACTTTTCTCAGTGGTCTACAGAACAGTGATGCATCTTATGAGAGGAAAGGAGTAGCTGCCAGAGGATGAAGTGATGGAGAAATGCCTACTCTCAGCCGAGGGCTGGCCTGGGCTACATCTGGTACTGAAACAAACATCCCCAGGAAGGCCAGAGCGGGAAGCAGGAGGATGGTCAGCATACACCAGCGGTGGAAAGTTCTCTGCAGGTTGGGCTGAGGGTCAGTGGTTTGAACTAGGAGGACCCTAACCCCAGGTTCTCCAGGGGGCCTCCCCAGTGGCCCGGGAAGCAGCAGCACGGTGTAGCACCAGGAATGCCAGCCACATCCAGAGTCACCTCTGCACAGAGCAGCGAGGTGTGAGGCTCAGTCCACGCTGAACCCCCCTGGTATGCCAGTCTTCCCAAACAACATGGTGTTCCAGCTATGGGGGAGCAGACGAGCCTGGAGCTCCTGCTGCCGTCCCCACAGAGGGCTGCACCAGAGAAGAGCTCCCTGGACGCCATCTTCAAGTCCAGAGGCTGGAGGGGCTGGTGCCCACAGACACCTCTCTTTCCCACAGACAGCACGTGGACATTAGGAAAACACATGTCTTGTTTTAATTCAGTCTTCATATCATGGTTCCTCAAATGCCCCTTGGGGTAGAGCCCGCGTGGCCTGAGTCTCTGAGGGATGCTGATATCTACTTCCGATAGCACGGATTCCAGCTGCTATCGAGAGCTGAGTGACATTTCCTCCTCTGGACTTCGTTAACCCTGCTGCCATCTGGCAGCAGCTCTCGGGCCCCACGCCAGACCTCTCCTGTGCTTCTAGCCAGCATCAAGCCAATGCCCCTGCAGTTCCCGGGGGAAGCCCCTCACTCTAGGCCAGGGTACCGGCAGGAACTTAGCTTGGCAGCTTGGCAGCTAAGAGCCTTCTCACAGAGGAAACCGGGGGTTAATCTCACAGCCCACAGCTTCAGGCTCAGCATTCAGGCCCCAGGAGAGAAACCCCACCCTCCTACCTTCTCCAGACATTCCTCCCAGGAGTCCTCATCTGCCTCTGAGCAGCCTGCAGGTCCTGCTGTCAGTTTGCCTCCAGCTGTTCAAAGGAAACTTTTCCCAACCCCGCTCAGCCCGCAGACCATGGCAGTCTGTCCCCTTCCGGATCCACCTGTCCCGGGGCCCAGGCTGCACTGCCCGGGCCACACTGCCTCCCTGGCTCCAGGGTTTCTGTCTTTGTCCATGTCTGTCTTGCTGCTCAGGGACAAGCATTCGGTCCGACTGTGTTGGTGCCTGTGTAACCGGTTTATTGATAAACCCACTTCTTTCACTATCCCTTTAAACTTCGTCTGTAAGCTACTTTACCACCCCTGGATGAAATTTCAGGCAAGTCTTGTAGCTTTTCCACTCATTCTCAGATCACAGAGAACCTCTTTGTTTTGGCAGGGAGTCCAGTTCAGTCTACTAATCAAATAACTCCTGTCCAGTCTGGCTTGAATACCCAATCTCTCAAACTTATATCCAGTTTAGATATCCAGTTTGGCTCTAGAGACTGTCATACAGAGTGAAGTAAGTCAGAAAGAGAAAAACAAATATCGTATATTAAAGCGTATATGTGGAACCTAGAAAAATGGTACAGATGAACTGGATTGCAGGGCAGAAATAGAGACACAGATGTAGAGAACAAACGTATGGACACCAAGGGGGGAAAGTGGCGGGGGTGGGTGGTGGTGGTGTGATGAATTGGGAGATTGGGATTGACATGTATACACTGATATGTATAAAATGGATGACTAATAAGAACCTGCTGTATAAAAAAATAAATAAAATAAAATTCAAAAAAAACACAACAATTTATATCCAGTTTAGAGCCTGCCCTGACCCAGGCCTGGCAGGGCTGTGGGAAGTGGGAGTGGGGTGCCAGGTAGCAGGGCTGGAAGCTGGCCTTCTCACTATTTTTAAGTTCGTCCTCCTCTCCTATTCCTTAATCTCTGACCCTTCCAGGGCTGGATGCAGGGGCTGGCTAATGAAAGGGCAAGATGTAGTCTTCTGAGGGTGGTGCCATTGTTGTCTGCTCTTGGAGCCCTGGGACAGCAGGTGCTCAAGAACTGGTCCTCCCTTCTTGGGACACTTTTGTGGTTTCCGCAGAGATCCTTCCACTGGACCATTCCCTCCTCTAGCTGGGCATCTCCTCCCTCAGCCTGGGCGCTTCAGTGGGACACCCTTCTGGCTGAGTCGCACGCACCCTCCTAGAGGTCTCACTGCACAGGTGCCCTTAAGATGACTCCAGGCAGCTCTCCCATTGTGCATATCAGGTCCAGGCGGCAGTGTCCTGCCTGGGTAGAAGGACAGCCCTCTCTCTAGGGGCTCTCTTTGCTCTGCTTCCAGATGAGCCACTCCACCCTCATTTGAGGGCTTTTAGACTTCTTTTGGTAAACACCAACACACCATTTTGTGACCTCCAAACTCCAAGGCACAAAATGTAAGTTCTCCAAGTAAGTTCTCTTGAAGCCCACCTCATTTTAGTTGAGACCAGAGGGAAAACAGCACAGCACCCTAACTACCCTTTCCAACCTTTCAACCTCTTCTACCTCAATTTATTACAACATCGAGGCAGGTCATGGGCTAGTCCCAGCAGAAAGGTTTCACAGTCTCTCAGCATTTATCGTTAGCAGTCTAGCACCTCAAGGCAGAATGTGAGGACACTCAGCACATATTATATGTGAGCATCTATCACACGTATCAGAAACATGGTGACAAGAGGAACAAGTCTGGAGTGTTGTAATATTACAGGATGAGCCAAAGGAGGAGCCAGCAAAGGAGATGGAGAAAAACCAAGAGTGCAGGGTGTCCACAAAGTCAAGAAACAAAGCGTTACAAGCGGGAGTGGTTTGTTTGGTCAAAGCTGCTGACAGGTTGCGTATGAAAATGGTCTGAGAAGTAGCCAATGGATCTGACAAAATAGGGGCTGCTGGCATCCTTGATAAAAGCCATATCAGAGGCATTCAGAGCCCTGCCTGGTCTGGTCCTGCCTTCCTTTCTCAGCTTCCTCTTCCTCCACAAAGGGCACTAGGCTTCAGCTACCTCAAAGTACCAGTGATGTCTGGATATGCCACCTCCATCCATCACGGGGAACTCCTGTTCGTCCTTACAGATGGTGATGAAATGCCATCTTGGCCCACCAAGCCTTCCCTGCGCTCCCAGAGAGGCAATCTTTTCCTCCTCCGATACAAATCTTCCCACTACCACCCCCCATGCTCATTCACACTCTGCCCCTCTCACTTACTGGGCTTCAGCCACAGAGGCCTCCTGCTGTTTCTCTAGCCCCCCAGGCACACGCTCTCCTTGGGGGTTTTGGCTTGGCCGTCCCCTTTTCCCACACGCATCTGCATGACTTGCTCCCTCACTTCTCAGTGAAGTCCTTCTTCCCTCTTTAAAACCCTTCCACCACATTCACCCTCCATCTTCTTTTCCTGCTTTATTTTCCTCCATAGCTTTTATTATCCCACAGAGAAGCAATTTACTTACTTACTGTATTCCTTGTCTAGCTCCTCCCCCCACATAAACTCCACAGGGCAAGAACCTGTCACTGAATTGGTACATGCTGTAGCTCCAACAGAGAATGTTGTTGGATCATAGCAGGTGCTCAATAAACATCTTTTGGTGAATAAACAAATAAACAGAGTGGTAGGAGCAAAAGCCCCATCTAACTACGTTGGGGGAAAAAATGGAAAGTAAATGAAAATATCTAGCACAAGAAACCCTCTCGGGGTGCTTTTCTATAAAGGAAAGCAGAGAAATGGGGTGGTAGCACACACAGGAAGTGGAGTTGTGTCGTGGTGTGTGTGTGCGCACACGCATGTACATGTGCCAAAGTGATTTGGTAGAGAGTGAGGGGTTAATGATGTGGGAGGGCGGAGACACCTATCTGGGGGAGCCAAGTCCCTGAGCTGACCTGAGGTACTGAGATCTGAAGCACTAGAGGAGGGGTAACTCAATAAGAGCAGGCAGAGCGTTTGGCAGACGTAGCTAGACTCTATCATGCGGCTTAGCATCTCAGAACCAGCTTGGAAGACTAAGCTCCCATTTTCAACTCCTGCAAGCACTTCACCCATAGCCCCTAATGGCTCTGACCGTTTTCTGGTTTGCATAACTAGTTCAGACCTCTAGTGACTTCTGTCCCCTCTAGCTCTTAACCAGAACAGACAGACCATGACACCGTAATACTCAAGAGGCAGACACCACCAGACATAACCTGGCAGTGATTTGCCTGGTATTCTCCTCAAAGTACGTGTCACTAACTCGTAAAATCACCGCTGCAGGAGTGGAAGGACCTAAGATCACCCAGTCGGACCCTCCCGTTATAAGTAAGAGCAGACTGGGGCTTGGGGAGGCGAAGTGCTTGCCCAGTTCCCAGGTTAGTGGCTGATCTAGGACTAGCACCCAAGGCCCTGACTCCCTCTCGAAAGCTCCTCTGCAGCATTAGGTCCAGGTGTGCTCCCACCTTGTCCCTGGACAGGCCAGCACAATGGCACAGGTGCTGAATATATGAATGAGGAATTTTAAAGGCACAAAGTGTTTTGAGGCATCACGACTCCTGCCAGGACCTGTTAAGGCAGGTCCACATTATACAGAGAACCCAACCTTAAGCATGGCCACACCCATTTCCCCCCAAATCCCTTCACCATTAGAGGGAGTAGGCACTGGTATAGCTTTCGAGGGGAGCACTCTGGCAGATTTGAATAAATTCTAAAATCTGCACACCTTTCCACCTAGCACTTTCACATCTAGAAATTTTTCCTAAGAATTACTAATGAAAGGTAGGTGCAAGACTATTCACTGTGGCTTTGTTCATAATAACGAAAGCAAGAAATACAGTGCACAGATGAATTGCAGTTACTTTGGGGCAAGAGACTGAAATGAAAAGACTTCACTTTTTTACACCACATATTTCTGTATTGTTCGAATCTATTAGGAATATGTACTACTTTCATAATGCAAAATAAGTAAAAATTAAAAGGACAAACTCTGATCTAGAAATATGTTCAGACCATGACAATGCAAATTACTTTACTATTTATACTTGTTCATATTCTTGAATTTTTTACATTGAACAGATACTGTTTTATAGATATTAAACCTAGTAAAAAAAAAAATTCCTTCCCAGGGTTCCTACTGCCTTCAAAATAAAGAAAAATGTCTCATCCACTGAGCAGAAACAGCAAGTTGTCCTGAATACCCATTCTTCCCTTCTTCTATAGCAGTAAAACCCCTGCAGGGTACATATTGTTTCAGAATACCAATTACATTTCCCAGAATCCCTAGCAGTCAGGTAGGCCATGTGACTAAGCTCTGGCCAATAGAGTGACAGCATGGGTGCTATATGTGCAACTTCTGGATCATGCGTTTAAAGAACAGTAAAAGAAGCACTCACAGTAAGAGAAATACAAATTAAAACTATATTGAGATACATTTCTCACCTAACAGATTGGCAAAAATCAAAAGTTTGAAGTACACTCTGTTGGTGAAAGTATGCAGAAACAGGTATTCTCATACATTACTGGTGGGAATATAAAATTACACAACGCCTATGATAGGAAATTGGGGGATATCTTTTAAAATGATGACTTATTTCATTAACCCTTTGACCTAAGAGTAATCTCATTCCTAGGAATTTACCCTAAAGGTAAACCTCCAAAAAATATGTGAAAAATACATACTCACAAGGTTATTCATTGTGGCATTATTTGTAATTGCAAGATATTGGAAAACAACCTAAATGCTCATGCGTATATAGGAAACCAGTGCAGTAAACTATGGTCCACCCACACAATGGAGTACTATGATGCTGTTTAAAAAAAGTGAGGAAGATCTCTGTGAATTCACATGGAGTGGTTTCCAAGATATATTGGTAAGTTTCTTAAGTACAAAAGAGTATAAACATTTGTGTAAGAAGGGAAAAATGAAAGAATGGAGTAGAGTAGAAAAAAATAGGAGGTGGGAGAGTAACACTACTTTGAGTTTACCTTTTTATATAATTTTGACTTTAGATACTTGTTAATGTTTTATATCTTCTAAAATTAAATAAATCAAGAAGAATAGGGGGAACAAAATACAAACAAATGAATCAAACTTTTTCAAATTAATAATAATTAATCCAAGTACAGTGCTTTGTATACCTTTGGTCAACAGATAAAAAACACTTTAAAGAAATCTTAAGCTCTACTGTGGTGGCCACAGTAGACTTCCCTTCAGGACAACCTGCTGTGGGAGCAGCTGACAGAAGGTCTCCAGCTGCCGCAACTTCAGATCCACTGCGGCATAAATGCCATGGCCACGGCCATATGTACCTGAGTTACTCTCAGCCAATGGCCAAGCATGACAAAAGTACAGGGCCATTCCTGCCCAAGGCAGGTCTCCTCTAATAAATAACCTTTGCTGGGGACGTCCCCATCATCCCAGCCGAGACTCTCAGACTGAACTGCAGTCTGACCTGCGCCTACCTATTCCTCTTTTCACAGACCTGCATTGCAGTCTAAAGGATTGCCCTGACTTCTCCTGCTCTCTGCCCTTTAGCCATTACAGGCATTCCCTAGATCAAGCTCTTTTACATCGAATCCTATTTCGGCACCTGCTTCTTGCAGGATCTGGCCTGACACAACAACTTAGTAGCTTTGCTGTTTGTAATGGTATGAATGTAGCAATTCTGAAGCATTTGTGTATATATTGTAGGATTAACTAAATTAGTAAATATATCGATATAGTTGGGAATCAGCATGCTAACTGCAGGAAAAGAAGAAACAAATATGGAATGAGGGAAGCAGGAAGAATGCTGTTGTGTTGAATTGGAATAGGTCAGTATAACCTCATGAACTGTGTGTGTGTGTGTGTGTGATATTTATAGGAAATGTATATAGGAGATAGATATAAATAGATATAGTGTGGGTATATGTATATACGTGGGTATGATTATATATACGTCTTCTAGCTTCGTCCGCTGAGGAGATCAAGGAGCAGCAATGTCCCATTAGCAATGAGAACATCTAATGCCCAGATGTTGGTGTCTAAATTCCATTAAAAGGAACCAGGGGGGCTTCCCTGGTGGCGCAGTGGTTGAGAGTCCGCCTGCCGATGCAGGGGATGTGGGTTCATGCCCCGGTCCGGGAAGATCCCACATGCCGCAGAGAGGCTGGGCCCGTGAGCCATGGCCGCTGAGCCTGCGCATCCAGAGCCTGTGCTCCGCAACGGGAGAGGCCACAACAGTGAGAGGCCCGCGTACCGCAAAAAAAAAAAAAAAAAAAAAAAAGGAACCAGGTAAAAACACAGAGACATGTATGTGAATGTTCATAGTGGCATTAGTCACAATGGCCAAAAATCTAAACATTTTAATCCAAATATCTATCAACTAGTGAATTTTTAAATGTAGCATATCCATACAATAAAATACCAACCAGTAGTAAAAAGGAATGCACTACTGATACATTCTACAATATGGATGAATCTCAAACACATTATGCTAAGTAAAATAAACCTGGCACATAAGACTACTCATTGTATGATTCCATTTATTTGAATAGTCCGGAAAGGCAAATCTAAAGAGGCAGAAATCAGTGGCTACCTAGAACTAGAGGTAGGTGTGGGTAGTTGTGCAAATGATCAAGAGGGAAATTTTTGAAAGTTGGAAATGTTCTAAAAATGGATTGTGGTAAATGTTGCAGAACTTGCTAAATTAGGGGAATTGTCTCCTAATTACTTTTGCAGCTTCATGTCCCAATGCTTCCTTTCATGCATCCTAAATTCCACTTTATGAGTCCCAGTGGAGCCTCATACTTCCAAGCCTATGGTTAGGTTACTCCTTCTGTCTGACAGGTCATTCCTCCCAGTCTCCACCTATGACAGCATTATTCATTCTCCATGGTCCAGAACAAATGTCACCCCTTTTGTCATGCCAGAGTCAATCCCTTCCTTCGTGCATTCTCATTAAACATTCTTTGCACAACCCTGAGAACACTCTCCACTCTAATTCTTCCAGCTGTGTCTGTGCATGGCTGTCCCATCACCACTGGACAATGCTCCTTGGGGACAGGGATCAGGTCTTACTCCTCTTCAGCACCTAGCAAAGTGTCAGGAACATCATTAGCATTTGGCAAATGAACAAATGAATGAATGAATGAATGAAGCTATGAAGAACAAGTGACACTGAAGTGAATGGAAAAGATATCAGCTGTTGTAAGCAACAGAAGAGCCAGTTGTTGGGAAGGCAATTAAAAAACAGCTACAAACACTGGCCCAGGTTCTGGGCAGTACTGATATTAAATACTCAGCTTGAAGTAAGATTCTGGGAAGATGGCAGACTAGGAAACACCAGGAATCTGTCTCCCCACCTAGACAATAAGTGCACTGGCAGAATCTGTCTAATGTAACTATTTTGGAATTCTAGAATCTGTTGAAGGCTTGCAACTTCCAGGAGACTGTATGGATAGTAAATTGTGGTTGATTTGGGCCAATCTAACCACTTCTATTCAACATATTACTGGAAGTTGTAGCCAGAGCAATTAGGCAAGAAAAAGAAATGAAAGATATCCAAACTGGAAAGGAAGAAGTAAAACTATCTGCTCGCAGATGACATGATCTTACATGTAGAAAACCCTAAAGCTTCCACAAAAGTAAAACCCTGTTAGAAATAACAAGTGAATTCAGCACAGTAGCAGGATAAAAGTCAACACACAAAAATTAGGCACATTTCTACACACAAGCAATGAACAATCTGAAAAGGAAATGACAAAAACAATTCCATTGACAATAGCATCAAAAAAGAATAAAATACTTAGGAATTAGCATAACCAAGAAGGCAAAAGACTTGCACAATGAACACCACAAAACATTTCTGAAAGAAATTAAAGGTGAAAGAAATAAATGGAAACACATCCTGTGTTCATGGATCGGATGACTTAATACTGTTAAAATGTCAATACTACCCAAAACAATCCACAGATTTAATCCAATACCTGTCAAAATCGTAATGATGTTTTTTTAGAGCAAGAGAAACCTATCCTAAAATTCATATGGAATCTCAAGGGACTCCAAATAGCCAAAACAAACTTGAAAAAGAAGAACAAAACTGGAGGACTCAGACTTATTGATTTCAAAACTTACTACAAAGCTACAGTAATCAAAATAGTCTAGTACTGGCATAAAGACAGACCAATGGAATAGAACTGAGAGCCCAGAAATAAACCCTCATATATATGGTCAAATGATACTTGACAAGTGTACCTTGACCACTCACCAGGGAAAGGACAGTCTTTTCAACAAGTGGTGCTGGGAAAAGTGGATATCCACATGTAAAAGAATGAAGTTGGACCCTTACCTAATACCACACACAAAAATTAACTCAAAATGGATCAAGAACCTACATGTAAGACCAAAACAATAAAACTCTTAGAAGAAACACAGGGCAAAACTTCATGACATTGGATTTGGCAATGATTTCTTGGATATGACACCAAAGGCGCAAGTAACAAAATCAAAAATAGGCAAATTAGACTTCATAAAAATTTTTAAATTTTGTATATCATAGACACTATCCCCAGCGGAAAAAGGCAACCAACAGAGTGGGAGAAAATATTTGCAAATCACATATCTGATAAGGATTTAATATCCAGAATATATAGAGAACTCCTAAAACTCAACAAACAACAATGAAAACATACCATTAAAAAATGGGCAAAGGACTTCAATAGACATTTCTCCAAGGAAGATCTATGAATGGCCAGTAAGCACATGAAAAGGTTCTCAACATCAAAAATTATGAGGGAAATGCAAATCAAAACTACAGTGAGGGCTTCCCTGGTGGCGCAGTGGTTGAGAGTCTGCCTGCCGATGCAGGGGACACGGGTTCGTGCCCCAGTCCAGGAAGATCCCACATGCCGCGGAGCGGCTGGGCCCGTGAGCCATGGCCACTGAGCCTGCGCATCCGGAGCCTGTGCTCCGCAACGGGAGAGGCCACAACAGTGAGAGGTCCGCATACCGCAAAAAAAAGAAAACACACACACACACACACACACACACACACAAAAACTACAATGAGATATCACCTCATACCCATTATGATGACTATTATCAGGAAAAAACCCCAGAAAACAACAAGTATTGGCAAGGATATAGAGAAACTGGAACACTTGTGCACTGTTGGTAGGAATGTAGAATGGTACAATCACTGTGGAAAACAGTGTGGCAGTTCCTCAAACAGTTTAAGATAAAATCATCATATGATCCAGTAATTCTACCTGTGGGTATATACCCCAAAGAATCGAAAGCAGGATCTTGAAGAGATATTTGTACACCCATGTTCATAACAGCATTATTCACAATAGCCAAAATGTAGAAGAAACCCAAATGTCCATTGACAGATGAATGGATAAGCAATATACGGCATATACACACAGTGGAATATTACTCAGCCTGAAAAAGGAAGGAAATTCTGTAATATGCTACAGCATGGATGAACCTTGAGGACATTATGCCAGTCACAAAAAGACAAACACTGCACGAGTCCACTTATATTAGGTACTTAGAGTAGTCAATTCATAAAGACAGAAATTGTAATGGTAGTTGCCAGGGACTGGAGGGGAGGGGAGAATGGGCAGTTATTGTTTATATTAGGTATAGACTTTCAGTTTTGCAAGATGAAAAGTGTTATGGGGATGGATGAGGTGATGGTTGTACAACAATGTGAATATATTTAACACTGCTGAACAGTACGCTTAAAAGTGGTTAAGATGGTAAATTTTATTTTGTATGTATTTGATTGCAATTTTAAAACCCTACCAAACAATGACTATGTATAAAAGGACAATGATGGGCTTCCCTGGTGGCACAATGGTTGAGAGTCCGCCTGCCGATGCAGGGGACACAGGTTCGTGCCCCGGTCTGGGAAGATCCCACATGCCGCAGAGTGGTTAGGCCCGTGAGCCATGGCCACTGAGCCTGCGTGTCCGGAGCCTGTGCTCCGCAAGGGGAGAGGCCACAACAGTGAGAGGCCCACGTACCGCAAAAAAAAAAAGGACAATGATTATGAAGATGACCCATCTCTTACCTTCATCAAGTAGCCAGCAAATACAAGGAAGCCTTTTGAATGCAGATGCTTGGCCAAGGAGAACCCAAATCCAGAGTCACAGCCTGTGACCAAGACAGCTTTGCTGGCAACCTGTTTTAAAAGGTCAGACATTAGGAACCCAGGATCCTGAGGGCTGAATGACCAGGCCTCCTCTGGGCAGTAAAAATTAGGGCTTCCTGAGTGGGCCAGGCCTGGCCCTCCCCACTTGTCTCTTGCTGTTTGGAGAAGCACCCTGGTATAGTAGAAATGCTTGGACTCAGAATCAAGAGACCAGGTTCTAACCCAGACTCTACCACCAACTAGCAATATTGCTTGGGGAAGTTACCTCCTCTTTCTGGACCTCAGTTTCCTCATCTACAATCACCATCATCACCATCACCATCATCACTGTCATCTTCATCATCAAGCACTGAGTACCTACCATGGGCAAGGCACTGTGCATGCATTATTTTAATTCTCACAGTAACTCCATACAATAAGTATGATTATTATATCACGTTACAAGTGAGGAAATAGACATTTTAAAATGCCCAACATAATTAGCGATAGATCTGGAACTGAAAGAAGGACTGAGAGATTTCGGAGTCTAAACGCTTAACCCCTAACTTCATTTGATGGGGCAGGGGTTGTTCAGCGAGTGAGAGAGTGGCTCTGAGTGCCCTCAAAGCACAGAAGCCCTTACTCTGAGGGTGGGTCAGGGCGTGGGAGCCCAGGGAGAAGGGCTCTGACCAGCTGGCTGGCTCCCAGGTAGCCGGGCTGCCACTCACTGGGTTCACCGAAGCAGCGTGTAAGTCCGACGGTCAACAGGGACAAAGGAGGCAGAGTGAAACAGCAGCGAGCCTCTGCAAGAGGAAAGAAAGCCATGAGCAGAGGCTGTGGTCACATCAGACCTTGTTCTGGGGTGGAAGCAACTCAACAGGCCCTCAGGCACCAGTACCCACCCTACTCACTACTCCCACCCCAAACCCCTGAGGACAACCTGCTGGTACCACTTAGGAGGAGGGCCTGTTTCCTACAGGTTACTAGTCTGGGACAAAGTGGGCCAGCAGTTGCAGTGGACATTTTTGCCACTGTGTAGGAAGAGCCCTCCAGTGATAGACCTCTGTTAACAAAGCCTTCTGCAAATGCAACGTCTTAACCCTTAGGTTTTATATGGTTTCCTGATAGTTTTTTTATTTTGAAATAATTCTAGATTCACATGAAGTTAAGAATACAGAGAGATGCCCTGTACATTTGACCCAATTTCCCCTAATGGTAACATCTTGCAAAACTCTAGTAAAATATCACAACCAGGATATTGACATATGCAGTGAAAATACAGAACAGTTCCACCACCACAAGGATCCTTTGTGTTATCCTTTTATAGCCACACCCACTCCCACATCCTCTTTAACCACTAATCTGTTCTCCACCTCTATAATTCTGTCATTTCAAGAATGGAGTCATAGAATATTAACCTTTTGGAATTGGCTTTTTTCACGCAACATAATTCCCTAGAGATTCATCTGATTGTCTATTGTCGCATGTATCAATAATTTGTTCCTTTTTATTGCTAAATTGTATTCTATGGTATCCTGTACCACCGTTCGTTTAACCATTCAACTATTGAAGGCCATCTGGGTTGCTTCCAATTTAGGGCTATTACAAATAAAGCGGCCAGGAACGTTCCTGTACAGGTTTTGTGTGAACCTGTTTTTCTCTTGGGGAAATGCCCAGAAGAGCAATTGCTGGGTCACATGGTAGTTGCATGTTCAGTTTTTTAAGAAACTTTTAAACTGCTTTCCAGAGTGGCTATAGCATTCTACATTCCCAGCAGTGATCCAGTTTCCCCATATCCTTGCCAGCGTTTGGTGGTATCACTATTTTTTATTTTAACCATGCTGGTAACTGTGTAAAGATATCCACTGTGGGGCTTCCCTGGTGGCGCAGTGGTTGAGAGTCCGCCTTCCGATGCAGGGGACACGGGTTCGTGCCCCGGTCTGGGAAGATCCCACATGCCGCGGAGCGGCTGGGCCCGTGAGCCATGGCCGCTGAGCCTGCGCGTCCGGAGCCTGTCCTCCGCAACGGGAGAGGCCACAACAGTGAGAGGCCCGCGTAACGCATAAAAAAAAAAAAAAAAAAAAAAAAAAGATATCCACTGTGGTCTTAATTTGCATTTCTCTAATGGCTGATGATGTTGAAAATCTTTCCATGTGCTTATTTGCCATCAGTATATCCCCTTTGATTAAAATGTCTCTTTATGTCTTTTGTGCATATTCTATTGTAATTGGAGTGTTTGTTCTTTCACTATTGTTTTGAGAGTTCTTTATATGTTCTAGATGCTAGTCCTTTGTTGCATACGTGGTATGCAAATATTTTCTCCTAGTCTAACTTGTCTTTTCATCCTCTTAACAGGATCTTTACGTAGAGAAACAGTGTTTCATTTTGATGAAGTCTGATTATTCAATTTTTCCTTTTATGGATCAATCATATTTTGGTGTCAAGTTTCAGAACTCTTTGCCTATGCCCCAACCCAAAGATTTTCTCCTGTTTTTTTCTAAAAGATTTAGTCTTGGTTTTTTTGTTTTCTTCTGTTTTTTCATTTTTTGGCCATACCGCGAGGCATGTGGGATCTTAGTTCCCCAACCGAGGATCGAACCCATGTCCCTTGTATTGGAAGGTCGGAGTCTTAACCACTGGACCTCCAGGGAAGTCCCTAGTCTTGTGTTTTATAATTTAAGTCCATGATCCATCGTGAGCTAACTTTTATATAAAATGTGAGATAAGTCAAAGCTGGTTGTTTTTGTTTTTGCCTATAAATATCCATGCTCCAGCACCATTTTTTGAAAATGTTATCTTTCCTCCATTGAATTGCTTTTGCACCTTTGTCAAATATTGGTTGGGCATATCCATGTGGTTTTATTTCTGGATTCTGTTTCATTGAGCTATGCGCTCCCACCTTATTTTTCTTTTTCAAAATTGTTTTTGCTATTCTATTTCCATTGCCTTTTCATATAAATTTTAGAACAATCTTGTCTTTTTCTATAAAAATCTGACTGGGATTTTGATAGAAATTGTGCTAAACTTGTATATCAATTTAGGGAAAGTCAACATCTTTACTTTTTTGAGTCTTTCAATCCCTGACATAGTGTGGGTCTCCATTTATTTAGATCTTTGATTTCTTTCATCAGTATTGTATCATTTTCAATGTACAAATCCTGTATAATTTGTTGTATTTATACCTAAGTAACTCATTCTTTTGAGCAATTGTAAATGGTATTATTTTAGATTTTGATATCCACAAGTTCATTGCTAGGATATAGAAATACACTGACCTGTGCATGTTATCTTGTATTCTGTGTCCTGCTGAACTCACTTATTAGTTCTAGGAGTGCTCTGTGGATTCCTTGGGATTTTCTATGTAGTCAATCATGTAATCTGCAAATAGGGATAGTTTTATTTCTTCTTTTACAAACTGTATGACTTTTATTTCCTTTTCTTGCTTTATTGCACTTCCTTATTGCACTATGGTGAGTCAGTGGTGACAGCGGACATTCTTGCCCTGCTCCCATCTTAGGGAGAAGGCATTCAGTCTTTCACCAGGAAATATGTTAGCTGCATGGTTTTCATAGATGCTCTTTATCAAGTTTAGGTAGTTTCCATCTATGCCTATTTTTCTGAGAGTGTTTATCACTAATGAGTGTTAAATTTTGCTTTTTCTGCTATAATAGATTCATGTGATTTTTATTCTTTGGCTTTCAGTTTGGTGGATTACATTAACTGATTTTTAGCAATGAGCCATCTTTGCAGCCCTGGAACAAATTCACTTTTTCATGGCTTACAACTCTTTTCATATATTGCTGAATTCTACTGGCTAATATTTTAAGAATTTTGGCACCTATATTCATGAGGGCTATTGGTCTGCAGTCCTCTGTTTTGTACAGTCTTTGTCTGGTTTTGGAATCAGCTATTACTAGCTTCATAAAGTAAATTGGAAGGAGTTACTGCTGGGTACGGATGGGAGTTCCGGCTTCCCATTGGGTCTTCACCAATACCTCCCTGGCTGTGAGGGGTCGGAGTGCCTCACTACTGCTCTCCACTGTATGGGGGTGTGTGGTCTCATTATTGTTGAGAGGTGGAGGAAGTCCTAGCTCTCCGTCTCTACTAGGTGTCCTCTGACACTCCTCCACCCCACCCCAAGCAGGCAGGTTCCTTATTACTACTGGGTGAGAATGTAAGTCCTGGCCCCTACTTGGCTTTCTCTGACACTACCCCTGGTGGGGGCACTGGTCACAAGTAAGCAGAGTGGTATGGTCACTACACCCAAAACTAGTTAAATGACTTTATGTAAAATCAATCACTGTTGTACCATAACCCCAGGATTTGCTATACAAAAAGAACAAGGTGTCCCTGGCAGAACTGTCCTTGTCCCCTGCCATCCTTTTGCACTATTTGATATTTTAAAAAGTAACAAAAAGATCACAGCAAGAAAAAAAATTATTTCAAACTGATTTGTTGCCAGATTTTCTCTAACCCACCTCCCCATATTCAAATATATCCACTCAAACTTGATTATCTCTGGGTGTATTACACCAGGCGCTACTGCTCATACCCAGCTATCAATGGCATATTTCTACTTCTCCAGAGAGCACAAGGCTCCATCCCTCCACACCCAATCCCCAAGAGGCAGAACCCTGATAAGGCGAGGGCCAAGAACACTGCTAGAGAGCTCCAGCTGACACAGGAGTGCCCTCCTGGACACCACTTGGTTTCTCAGCCTTTTCCTTTGGCCACTGCTGGGACTGCCTCATCCTGCTCTTATTTCTTCTCTCACTTTGCAGCTCCTGCAGGTGCTACAGGATCCCTGGCTTGGGGCTACTTCTCAGTTCAGAGGGCCCTTGGGGCTAGGAAGGCCTTAGCACCTCAATTCTTTAACTTTAGTTAACAAGTACCTGGGAAGCTTGTTAAAATGCAGGCTCCCAAGTCCCTGATTGACATTCTGATTCAGTAGGATGGGGTGGCCCCTGGAAATCTGCATGTTAAACCAACACCTGATTCCAGTACAGGCAGTACTGGGAAAGGCCTGGTTGATGTAGGTCCAGAGCAGCTGTTCTTAGGTTCTCCTCCCTGATTGTTTACTAGAATCACTTGGTAAAACGATCATGATTATGTGCTTACGTTATTAAAAAGAGATCTTACCATTTAGCAATAGATACCTAAACACCAACATCATGTCCAGGATTTGCTTTGAAACAATCCAGTAGAGGGAGGGGGAGGAAAGTGGGTGGGAACACAGATGAAACAAGACTGGTCATGAGCTGATAACTGTTGAAGCCCAGGTACACCAGGGATCAATTTACTACTTTCTACTTTTGTATGCGATTGAAATTCTTCCCAAAATAGTTGAAGAAGAATTAAGGAACCAAGGAAGCTTTTTAAACTATTCCCATGGTTGGCCTCACCCCTAATGAATGAAATCCGAGTCCCCAGGGGTGGGGCACGGGGATTTTTTTTCCCCACTGCGCTCTAGGTGATTCTAACTTGCAATCAGCGTTTGTAACTGCTGCCTTAGGAAAAGAGAAAAAGGACTTTTTCCCCATGGGGTTTCCTTTTCAAGCCTCTTGACTGCCAAGTCCTAATATCTCTGGGGACAAAATCAGCTCTAGGCCACAGCCCAGCCAAGGCAGACACTACTGTTTGCTGCTAATATCTATTCTTCTCATCTGTCTCAATACCAAAATGTTGTCTGGGGTACCAATGTGCCCAATTCTTTCCAGACTATCGCCTACCCAGCAATCATGTGACCTACCCCTGGTCCATAAGGTGCGAACAGAAGTCTGCAATGATTGCCGGGAGAGTTTTGCTCTCCTGATGCGGGGGCAGCTCCTCCCTCCTTCCATGTTGCTTTGCTTCTTCCTGCCTGGACTGAGGCTGGAGGTGGAGGAACATCGCGGCAGCTGAGGTGAGGGCCACCATCAGGATGACAGAGCAGAAGGAGACAAGAAGCCTGGGTCCACTGATACCTCTCCAGCCCTGGCCTTCTGGAAGTCTTTGCCCTTCTAATTGTGATGCAGTCCTGATACATTGGCTTATCAAGGCTAAGAATGCCCCTGAGGGGTTAAGTCCGAATCCCATAATATAAAATAGTGAGCATTGCCCTGGAGGGTCACCTCTCCCCAGGAGGGTCTTGTGGTGGCAGCAAACGGCTGGTCACACAAACCACTTACTCTAATAGCTAGGCCAGTCTCACAGGTGGTACAAGTTAAACTCAGGGTAGTCAGTAAACTTGCTGAGGGGTGAATCCCAAAGAGGTGGCCTCCAGATTCAGAGGACGAGAGCTTGCTGATTTCCATCCTAACCTAGAAGAGCAATCAGATGGGGTGGAGACGTTGCAATCCAGCATTTCCCCACAGGCCTGTGGAAGAACCAGCTGGTCCCCGGAGCACTGGCATCCAGGAACTCACCGGGCCACATTCGAGACACCACCCTGTGCTGGCCAAGGCATTAATGCTGGCTTCTCTTCCCTCCTTCCAGTCTATGTCTCTATCCCTTTTGTTCCTTCCGTCACAAATCAGCAACAATAACCAGTTACCCAGCTTTCTGCTGAGAGGAGTCAGGAGTCAGCTTGACAGCCTGAATCTAACAAGATGGGTTTAGGAAGGACAAATGTGGATGACGCAAGGGCAGCTGGAGAGGAAGGAGGTCTCACACAGCAGCACCTGTGAAAAAAAATTAGTCTGATCAACTACGAATCACAAGTGATGTGGCCGCCAAAAGAAGCTATGTGAGCCTAGGCTGGACAGGAATAGGGAGGCAAGGGCCACTCTCCATTCTGCCCAGGTCAGGCTGCCCTGGAGTATTACACGCCATGCCTGGGCAGGCAGAGCTGAGCACTGGGGCTGAGCCAACTGGTGTGTGTAACCAGAATCCGGGAAGTAGTGTCCTGGGCGGAGCCAGAGCCTTGAGAAATCCAAAATCTGAGGGCTGTATAGAGCCAGGAAGCAGAGCAGGTTGTCAGGGCAGGGACCGCATCCAGCCACTTCTGGGGAGGTTTCATCTGGACAGGTGCTGTGTACCGGGTGACTGCTGCTCTGAGCCATGTAGGGGAGGGGAGGGGAGGGGCGTGTTCTGTTTGGGGCACCACATCTCAAGAAAGAGCTCAGACCAAATGGGCATCATACAGGTGGGAAACCTGGATGCTGAGTGGGAAAACCATGGGAGATGAGCAATGAAAAAAACATGCAGATGCAATAAGAGAAGTCAGGGGTATTAGGATAGCACAGTATCCCCAGGGATAAGAGATTAACTTGTTCAGTATGAATACAGAAGGCAGACCCAAGAACAGGGGGTGGCATTTACAGAGGAAAGATTTGTGCCCAGTATGAAGAAGGACTTTATAATAGCACTGTCCAAAGACAGGTCTGCTGTGAGAGGTACTGACTACCTCATGGCCAGAGATATTCAAATAGAGGCTATAAGGTCACTTGTTAAGGATGAGATCAAAGGATCACCCACAGGTGGGGACTGGAGCATGAGGCCCCTTCCAACTGAGATTCAAGCAAAATGATCGGGCCACCCAAAGACCTCCTGTCTGATCCAGGCACAGTGATCACCCACCATTCCTTCCACCTCACACATCTGGGTCTCCCTCCCTGACCTCTGCCGACAACTTTTCCTGGAGGACAGCTAATGCACTCTGACTCAGCTCTGCCCCTGACCACCCTGTGCCCAACCCCTCAGCCTAACCAGGTGATTTCTACAATCCTTCCAGAAGACTCAGAGTCTTCTGGGATAGCCTTTCTTTCCCTTCAAATGAGCCAGAAGCTTGACTAATGCCTTACTTCCCTTTAATTTTTTAAAATAATAAAGCATTGAATATTTCATGTGATTTATTGAATACTGTACTAAAGTGAAAAAAAGAATGTTTGTATGGGTACAGAATGGTTGTATCACTCCCTTTAATTTGAGGATAAAATCTTTGTAAAAGTATTTAAACTTCCTTTGGGATTATTTTCTCCTCCATAAGAAAATCTCCAGAAATCTCTGAAAGCCATTTTTGAGACAGATTTTATCATTTCTGTGAGTCATTCTCTGAAAAAAAATTACAGCAAATCTTCTTTCAAAAGCCCTTTAACAGAATCAAGCTCCATTCCCTCTTTGATGGGATATCAACTCTTCTTATATGATGTCCTCCAGTAGTTGAAGCCTCACCTCCAACCAAGCTTCTGTATCCTATGGAAATGCTTTTAAGCAAATGCTGCTAAAAATCTCAATGCATGTTCTTCTAGATATATTTATTGGCACAGAAAATAACCATCAATTTTCTAGCTGCTGGGTCTTTGAATTTAACCTGCCACTTGATTTCACTCCTCTCAAATATGAAAGAAAGGGCATTATGTTTTTCCTTGCTCTAGCTGCAAAAGAAGAAAATGAGGTAGCAGAGCACACTAAATTCCCTTGGAAAAGGCAATTTCCAGAAGCTCTCAAAGAAGAAGAGCTGGGCTTCTCTGGTGGCGCAGTGGTTGGGAGTCCGCCTGCCGATGCGGGGGACGCGAGTTCGTGCCCCGGTCCGGGAAGATCCCACATGCCGCGGAGCAGCTGGGCCCGTGAGCCATGGCCGCTGAGCCTGCTCGTCCGGAGCCTGTGCTCCGCAACGGGAGAGGCCGCAACGGTGAGAGGCCCGCGTACAGCAAAAAAAAAAGAAGAAGAGCTGCTTGTTTACTTTGTACTTAATGCTTTCTCTAAATCACCCAGTTCAGTGAAGTCTCACGACATTTTAGTTAACTATAGTTTCATGTGCGGGATTTTAAAAGAGCCATTAACCAGGTGATTAAAGTAATGAGATCTGTGCCTCCTGATGTGATGCACTAAGAAGGGCACCACCTCACCTGAGTGGGTTTCTTCCAAACACACAAACCTGAATCTAAACACGAGGACATCCCACAGCCCACACTGAGAGACATTCTTCCAAGGTATTAAGGTCATGAACAACAGGACTGAGGAACTGCCCCTGACAGGAAGAGAGTAAGGAGACATGACAACTAAATGTACTGGGAACCCCGGTTTGTATCCTGGACTAGGAAAATGTCCATTCGTGGGCCATCTGGTGAAATTTGAATCAAGTCTGCAGATTAGTTAATAGTATTATATCAGTGGTAATTTCCTGGTTTGGATAACTGCACTATGGTTTTGTAAGATGTTAACACTTGGGGAATTTAGGCGAAGGGGTTACGGGAAACTTTTGTACTATTTTTACAACTTTTGTATAAGTGTAGAGTTACTTCAAAATAAAAAGTTTAAAACAAAAATCTGATGAAAGATATTCTTCGGTGCCTTGTGTGACATGGGAAGGTCTCTGTCTTCCGACAACACCTCTGAGTGTCCTTTGCTGGTGGACAGCGGGTATTGAGGGACACCTTTGAGAGTCAAGCCTTATTATGTGTGAAGAGCTCTGCTTTGCCCAGAAAGTGTAACCCTCAAGGTCACCTCCACCCTTCATTTTCTTACCTTGTTCCATTTACTCTATCAGAGAAATTCAGGGTTTTCCTCAGGGGCTGTGACAGGGGTCTGGAGAAGCGGGCAGTCAGCACAGTGGCCACGAGAGGCAGAATGGCCAGGCTCCTCCGGGTGGGTTCTGAAACACAAAATGTGTCCTCAGCATCGCGTTGCTGCCTTCAGGAGTTTAGGCAGAAGGGGCCATTTTCTTTTCAGGTTGTGAAAGTTAAAGTAGGCTCTGTTTGACCCAGGTTCAGTCAAGGCACCAGGCAGTCCCCACCTGCCACCCTCCTCTCAAGCTACAGCCTCATGTGATGAAAAGAGTCAGGAGGCTGGGACATCTAGAAACCTGGGTTCTGGTTCCAGCTGTGCCACCAACTCATAGGGTAACCCTGGGTGAGTCATCACGCTTTTGTAGCATGAGGAGGGTGTAGCACAAGTGACCAGTGACCCTCAAACTAGGCTGTGCAGCAACCACTGGGGCATCCAGGGTCCCAGCCCCTCAGGGATTCCAGCTCCATGAGTCCCATTCTCAGTGTTCCCCATATCCAGCAAAACATCCATCTCAATTCGCCCACATGCCTCCAGGCAGCTTTTTCAGCCCTGGGCCAGGTACCTTTTGATTCAGCTCTCCACCTTTCTCCACCCCACCATGCACAGGGTCCAGCTCTGGGGCTGAATTCATCAGTAATCATCATAGCATGGAGACTGAACCTACAAAATGAGACACACTCTAATCAACCTAAATTAACACACACACACACACACACACACACACACACACACACACACACTGTCTCTCCCACCACCCTACCACTCCCTTTCCACATTAAATCAAACTTGTTGCAGCAAGGCCATGTGTCAGTAAGGCTACTCTGCACAGTGCCTAGCTTCGCATCATGAGTTGTAGATGGGTGTGTGCATTAGTTGTCCTCCTGTTCTGGTTAATTCCCCTCTAGTGATCCCTCCTGGCCTAAGGGAAGGAAAGGGAGGTAGGGAGGGAGCTGAGCAAGGCAATCCCAGCCCTGGGAGCTGTTGCTCTTTTCCTGGGGAGCAGTCCTAGTCTCTCTTTGCACACCTGCCTGTGGTTTGTTCTACTGCCCTTAACAGTAACAAGGTTCTGCCTGAGAGGCAGCTCCTCCCCTGCCATTTTGCTGCGGTCCCTAATCTGATCACCTGTCACCTGCACCAGTGAGTCTGTGATAAGTTCACTAACTAGCTAACAACCACAGTATTTACTGCAGAAGGTAGGTGGCGGTGTTTCATCTGTTTAATCTTCAGGAGAGGAAAACAAATAGGGCTCTTTTGTCTTGCGTGATCCTTCCTGGACTGTGCAGTAGGCTCTTGCTCCTGCTCCGGCCCCGACTCGCCACGCCCCAGTCTCAGCACTGCAGCCAGAAAGGTCTTTCCAACACCAGTCAGGTACGTACGTGACTCCCTTGACTAAAAGCCTCCTCTCCATGCCTTTTTGGAGCTGGCCTCTGCCTCCCTTCCTATCCGGTACCCCCTCCCCTGTGCTCACTGCTCTGTAGCCACGCTGACCTTCTGAACATACACGGAGCTCTTTCTCGCCTCAGGGCCGTGGACCTTGCCTTTCCTCTCTATAGAGGGCTGAGTCCTTCGGACACTTCTGACTTCAGAGTGGCTGCCCAACCCCCCATGCAACACACAGGGGTTGCTCTCCATAAGATTGCCCTTCAATCCAAGATTCCCTTGTTTCTTTATTTATCTCCCCCTTCTAGATCATAAGCTCAGTGAGGCCAGGCACCTTGTCCATCTTAGTCACCACTGAATCCCCCATGCCTGGAAGAACCTGACACAAAGGAGGCACTCAGTGAGTCCCTGCTGAGTGGGGTGAGCTGTGTGCTCGAACCTCACCCCCATCCCCACACAAAGACTGGCCCTTCATGGAAGGCACAGGCCCATGCTGTGGGTGCCCCGCACCCCTCCCAAGTACTGACCGGCTGGCTGAGCACAGACATCTCTGTCTCCTCCCTCCAGGACTGGAGTCTGAGGTCACCACCACTGGGTGATTTAAAATCCAGTCGTCTGTAATTCAAGCGTTTTCCATCCCTTCTGCTCAATGCTTGTGGCACAGAATGCCTCAGTGTTTGCCTCAATGTCTCTCCAAACAGAGAGCTGCTTTTAATTTTATTTTCTTTTGAGTCAGCAATATCTAAAAGCACTGGCGTCAAAATAGCTTAAATTGCATGAAAACTCAGCCCCTTTACTAATGCACTATTCACAATGTAATCTCTCATATACAAAATGCTAGAATTTTAGATATCTTTTTCTTCTACTACTTTTTTACATTCCTTAAATATGTTGCTATTTTCACCCCAAACACAATGCTATAGGCAGTGGAATTCCTGTACTCTTCAGGGCTGTTTGTCATCTTAATGTCTTGTGCTGGGCTTTAGTCTCTGTAAACATTAGTTTCTCAAACTTGAAATGCCACTCGGTTGCCTTTTGGTTTGGAAACAGAAATGGCCGTGGGAGGCGGGCGCTGCAAGGGGACAGGCAGAGCCCCTGTGAGGGCGGGAACCACCTCTTTAGCTTTGGATTCAATTAGCTGCTCCAGGGTGACCAAATTTATATGATACTGTCGCAAAATCAAGATGTTCATGTATTATTCTGGAATCTGGGAGAAACTTTTCTAATTCTAAGAACACTTAGGTCTGCTCTCAAGGGCACCTCCTTTCCATTGTCAATGCAAAACCCACATGTAGCCCGCGGAAAGCACCCCCTCTCCAAAAGAAAAAAAAAAAACCTGTGTGCATCCTTGTCTTGATGCTGGGCTCACTTGCTGCATTCTGACAGGACTATCTTGCAGAAGACACAGCTGGCTGCATTCCTGTGGGTCAGGGTCAAGGTCTCCCCAGCAAGTGGCAAACACTCCCAGTACTGACATCCTCAGAAGAGGCAGGGCATCAGCAGCAAATAGGAATTCAGGAGGCAGGACTTAGGCAGGAAAGAGAATTCAAGTTTCTGGACATGAAGTCTGGAAGGGCCTTGGTACTACCAAGTGGGAGAGGGAGGTCCTGTTTCACTGGGGAGGGTGAGCTGGGTTTAAGCTAAGAACCATCCTGTGTAGGGACGCCACACTGAGGCGCTCAAAGCCCGTAACCTGTGTGAGAGACTCCAAGGTCTGACAACTGGCAGCCAGTTTCCAACATACTCTACTTGGCTATTTTGTTTGGCCTGCCTAGTGTTTTAAAAGGCAACGTAACGAGGCAGCTATGTTATGCTTGAACTCAATAGCAAAAAGTTGTCACTTACTATCTCAAGCCTACCCACCACCTCTGTTAACTGCCTGGACATTGTGGGCATTAGAGTTTGAGATCTCTTACCAAATAGATGTCTATTATCCTTTGGCTATTTCCCTTCTGATCACTTAGCATAATCTTGCCTAGACGTTCCAGCTCAGCTCAGCTCAGCTATACGTGTTAACTACAGTTATTGGAGGCTTCCTCGAGGCCATGCAAAAAGGAAACCTGACAAGTTTTAAATCCTTATTCAAATAAGATGCCTATTATCCCTTAGAGAGATTAACTATTCTGAAATGAAAGTCTAAAGACATTATACAGGAACACCAAATGATATTGTAGGTGACGTTCCCACTACCATTTTATCGTAAATGCAGAAGTGACTTTTATATAGCTGCCTCTAACAGGGACCTTCAATAAAAGCCAAGGATTTAACTTTATAGCCCAGTTCAGCGAAGGCAAACCTAATGCAGACACTTGGATTAGTCTGACAGACACTAGCCACCAGACTAGACTTAGGTGATGGCCATTTCTCTTCAGAGAACACACCACACTCAGCAGTTGCCATCTTTCGGGTGTCTGTCTTGCTCAGCTGATCCCTGTCCCTTTCAGACTTGCCTGTTGCCCACAGGATTTGGCCTCTGCAGCTGTAGTTGTACAGTGAGACCCTCCCCCCCACCCTCTGGCCATGGAAGAGTGGGTCACGGAGAGACACCTGACCCCAGATGAATCCATCATTCTGTCCCCTGGCACTGTGAAAGAATGCAAAGCAGCCTCTGTGGGGCAGAGACATGTGATCTGGTTGCTGGAGTTGGGGGGAGGGGGGTGGGCAGCTATGCGATACTTGAACCTGAAGCCAGAGAGAGAGATGGAGAAAGCCAATCTGCAAAGACAGAAAGGAGTCAGGCACACATGTAGAAAGAAGCAGAGATGGAAGTGAAGAGAGAAAAAAACAACAACAGAGCCTCCTGCTCCTGAGACCCAGCTGCCCTCCTGTCTTCAGCTCTGTAAGGCATGTGATGTCTTTATTCTCTGTGTTGATTTAAGCATGTTTATTGTTTCTGTTAGTTGCGGCCAAAACAATATTGGTGAAAACACACTGAAAGCAGGTTCTTTCTGCAGATCATTATTAATTCTTAAGCTTGCCTGATATTCTGAGAATGCCACACTGTAGACCTCATAATGATAACGGGAACAGGAGCCTCTCCCTCTCCACTTCTGTCAAGGAAACATCTGTCCTTCCCCAAGAGAAAGTGTTACCAGAGCTATCAAAATGGCCATAATTACAACCACCAGGTTAAGCAGGCATTCCATCCCTAGGAGAACAGGGCTTGCCTACCAAATTCACGTCAGACCTGTACACAGGAGGCACATAATATTTGAATAACTTAAGAGAGTTTTCAGCAGAGGAATACCGTATCAGGCTTATATTTTAAAATGATAACTCTCACTGGGTTAAGATTCGACTGAGGATGGACAAGGGCAGAAGCAGGGAGACCATTTAGAAGCTATGGCAGTAACCCAGGACCATAATGTACAGCCATGCAGGTTGTGTACTGCAGAACTCGAGCAAAATGTGAAGAGGTACTCCCTGGACATATATAAAAGGGCTGCCAGTCCCGGTGGAAACCATGGAGCTAATTAGACGTGGTCAGAGTCTGGCTGTGTTTTGAAGGTAAAGCCCACTGTGATATACTGACCAATTAAATGTAGGCTATGAAAGAAGGAAGAATCAAAGATATTTCCAACATTTTTCATGCAGATGTAAAAAAATGACATTAGTACAACTGACAGTTTAAGGAGCCATCCTATTCATAAGCACTTACCACATTTCAAATCAGAGCGTACAAGCCCAGCATCCTGGTCCTCAGCGGGCCCCTCCAAGTCATATCTCCAACTATACTTCTCTCATCTACTCATTATACCATTTGCCACCATCACTCAATAAGCCCTGTCTGTACTTTCCAATTTTTGTGCCTTGCTCATCCCATACCAAATCTGAGGTCTCCTTCATCCACTAAGCCCTAACTGATTCAAATAACCTCCTTCTAGAACGCTTTCCCGATCCCCTAAATCAAAAATCAATCTCTTGTTGCGGGACTTCCCTAGCAGGTCAGTGGTTAAGACGCCGCGCTCCATATTTGCATTTTCACTGCTTCCTTATGTGCCTCTAAAATAGCACTTAACCTAGGCCGGGTGGTATTAGAGGTATTTCTGCTTATAACCATTCACAGCACCCTGTTCCGCCATCTGACCACCAGTCTCAACCTGGATTGTTTCATTGACCTCCGGCTCATCCAAACTGACTACTCTGGTGTCTGACAGGAAGCAGCCACTCTGTAAATGTGTATTGAGAGACTATGCGAGCTACACTCATTTCAAAGTTCAGCTTCCTCGCCCGCCACGGGTATATGCCCTGGGCACGGCCGGGCTGCAACGCTCTGGTAGAAAGTGCTAGGATATTTGATGCATCATAAAGGATCCTGGCAGCCGGAAGCCCACCGTAACGAAACGTGTGCCTCTGTAACCCCTGGCAGGGTTAGACGGGGACTTTGTATCAGATGACTCTGGGCAGATTTTGGCAGACTGGTTGGAAAACACCACGCAGAGCTCAAATGAGCTCCACGTCCTGCGCGGCTCCAAACCCTCCCCCAGCAGGGCGCAGACCGCCAGGGTCCCTGTCTCTGACAGGGACGCCCTGTCAGAGACGGGGGACGCCAGAGACTCGCCGGCGCCAACTCGCCAAGCGCGCCGGCAGCCCCGCAGCCCCTTCCGGCTGACCAGAGGCTGGGAGCCGAGGGGGCTCGGCCCGAGCCACGCTCCCATTGGCTGAGACCGCACCGCCCAGACCAAGTTGAGCTGTTCCCGCACCTGTGAGCGGTAGAGGTTCCGGGCCTTCCCCGGCCGCGGGCCCACCACCAACCCAGCATCTCCGGCCTGCTCCCGCGGCGCCTCCAACTTGCTCGGTCCTCCTCCTCCCCCGGTCCTGCGGCCTCTGCGGTCCTCCAGTTAACAGCCGGCTCAGCTCGTGCTCAAGGAAACTGGACAGGCGGCCTGAATAATGTCCAGCATCCTTCCCGAGGGCGCAGCATGAGGGGAGGAAGCACTCCCCCTCCCCCCCCCAACCAAGTCCCCGAAAACAGAGCCTCGTGGAGGACGCGGCAGGAGGACGAGGGATGCGGGAACACCCAGAGAGATGCGGTAAGGGAGCAGTGCCTAGATCTCAGGCTAGAAGGCAGGGCTACTGGCTTCGGTCCTGGCTCTGCCTCTGACTACGATGTGACCTTGGGCCAGTTTCTTCCCTTCTCGGGGCTGGGCTCGTCTTCTGTAAAATGCGGCGGCAGAGAAGGATAAGTGTCGAGGGTTTCACCTGGGAGACTCGGGGGCGCGTGTTCAACCTAGGCCTCCCCCTGACAAGCACATTTTCTGAATAACAAACGTCAGGCTGGGCTCCCAGAGCACGGACGGAAGGCCTGGGAGGGCGGAGGATAAGGATCACCTGGGGTTGAGAAGGCTCTGGGCGGGATCAGTCCATCTTTACACCGTTACTTCGGCCGCGGCCGCAGGACCCAGCCTACAGGACTTGGTGCCCGCTTTTCCACTCGCATCCCCGCGACCCAAGTAAAGGGCAGCGCAAGTCCAAACCAAACCGAGCATCACGCCGGTTTAGGGGCGCCGGCTCATCACGCCCGAGCTTCAGAGATGCGGACCCCTCCTCTTACCCCAAACCAAACTGGCGCGGGGTCTCCAGCTGCCGAGGGCTCAGCTGGTGCGTTCGCTGGTACCCGCGCTCGCCTCTTGTACCACCGGGCGCTACCGCCGTTTCCTTCTCAAAGCGCCTTACTGGCTCCCACTCCTGCGGCCTCCAGCCTCAGCTGCCGGGGTGCGCCTGCGCACAGGGGCTTTGCTCCGTAGGGCTGCGCGGGGCGGAGCCCGACGGCGGGCGCGCAGGGGCGGGGAGCCTCTGCGCCGCCTCCTTCGCCTTGCGGCGTCAGGCCTGGCCCTCCTCCTGCAGAGGGTATTCCTATTCGCTAGGCGCCCGGCCCGGGATTAACCCACTGCCGCCCATTTTGATCTCCTCCACCGCCATCCTGGTTCTGGAACGAGCGGGGAACGAGATCACCCCGCGGGTTGCGGGTAGGGAGGTGGAGGTGCCGCTCCAGGAAGTGAGAAAACCTGGTGAGGTTGAGGCGCCTTTCCAGGTCCTACGCCTGCTTGCTGTCTTTGGAGCTTATTGGGGTGGGTTGGTTTGTTGGTTTGTTTTTAAATTTGTCTTTTGGTCAGATGAAATTTATTTAAAATTTTCTTCCTACGATTTTAAAAAATAATTTAAGAATAGCACAGCTTCCCAGAGTTTCAACAACGGAACATCGGAGGCCAATCTGTCACGGATCAGGCTCCCCTGCCAAGTTTCCAGGATGAGAAACCGGCTGAGGAGAAGGAACCTATCAGGGAAAATTAGTGGCAGAGCTATGTTTAGGTCAAATTATAGAGAAGGGCTGATTGGAAAGGGACCAGGCAGATGAAAACAAGAAGGAAGGAAAGGCCTGGTGGGGCTTTAAAGAAACCTGTCAGCTCCGTTACATGAGCTTCTTGAGGGCTGAGGCTGTATCTTCCTTATCTCTGGCTCCTGGCATGTAGAGCTTTGAAGACCAGGAGAATCATGAAGGTAGGATGCACTTGGTTCTCTGTACCCATTTCACAGACCGACTCAAGCTTGCATCAGCGCTGTGTTTCAGAATAGTCACTGTTACAGCATGCCATAGCCATAACATAAATCCTTATATTGGGTCACCAGGTTACACTTTGAGGGTTATGCATTGCTAGAAAAGCAGTTAACTAAAGGAAGAGTTAATATTTCCACTAGGAGAACCATAGATCCTGACTTTGGACTGAGAATTAATGGAAATAAAGTTCTATTCATGAAAGACAAGGACAGGACAGTTGATCTGTCTACGGTTATATCCGACTCCACCTGTGGCTGACCTCACACCTTCCCAGCCCCACTTTTTATTCCAGTTTTGCTCTGGCAACCAGCTGCATACAGGTGAAACCTGAGAGCACCTTGCCTCAGCTGTACCTGGTATCTTCCCCACTTGGGGCTTTTCTGTCACTGTAGCCTGGGCCCCCTACAGGAAGCCGAAGCCCATTTTGACACATGCATAAATTTGGAAGTGCAAAGGAATTAACACGTCCTAGGACAACGTTTGACCAAGGCAGACAGGAGCTGGTGGAGAACTATGCCACTCTTTTCGTTCTTCCAGTGGGCAGTTCCAAGGTACGTTTTGTACAGCACCTAAGATAGACCCCTGGCTGCCCACAGTAGTGCCCAACTTGATCAGCTCAATAATGCACCCTTGGATCGCCTTTCTCTTTCCTGCCTTGACTGTTTGACTCTTCCATCTCCTCCACTCCTGTTCCTCGGGATTCGTTCCCAAAATAAACTACCTGTATCATGAAGGTAGGATGCACTCTGAACAAGTTCTTGTTCAGAGTTTGTTTTGGGGTGAGGGGGGAACCCAGACTAAGCCAATGGTTAATCCAAAAGAGTCATCTCAACAGGGAACTATATTCAATATTCTGTGATAAACCATAATGGAAAAGAATATGAAAAAGAATGTATATATATGTACAACTGAAACACTTTGCTAAACAGTAGAAATTAACATTGTAAATCAACTATACTTGAATAAAATAAATTAAAAAACACACACACACAAAGAAGACCCAAAAAAACCCCAAAGAGGCATCTCAGCCCAACTTTCGGGGTCATTCTCAGCAGACCTTTCCCAAGTCTGCTAATGAGGAATCCATTTGTTCTGTTTGAGCTGTTGCTCTTTTAATTGCCCTGCTGCCCTGCCCTTTAGGGCATCATTAATAAACTCTCAGAGGCAGGCAGGAAGTATCAGAGACTCCCAGGAGACAGGGCCAGCTGAAGGGCTGGGTCTAGGTTAGCATTGGACAAAGCCATTCTTGGCCTTACCTTAAACATTTTCCCTCCTTCCAAGGTAGGTCCTGTTTGCTGACCTTGAAACGAGAAACTTTCAGCTCTGGGGTTGAATATGGAAGCAGAGACAGGGTGGGACCCGGGTCACTCCCAACACAGCATGTGCCCAGAATACGTCTCTTTTTTGCCCTCCCTTTCCCCCTTGCCCCTGCTGTAAAAGCAGTTCCTCTGTCCAGATACAAGGTCTCAGGCCAGGGTCTTTGGCACCTAGCACACTTCATCTCATTTCAATACTAAGAGGATGCTGTTGCAAATTACTAAGCTAGGTTTGGGAGGAAAGAGCCCTTTGTCCCAGCCTTCAAGAAGGGAAATGAGACATGTACATAAGCTAAATGAATCCTTAGAAGCCCTGTAAGTCTTCTAAAAGAGGGACTTGTAAGTGTAGTGGGAGTTCTGGTGAGGCTTCAGGACAGGATCCGTAGAAAGGTAGCATCCTGAAAGACTCTCAGAATGAAGTCCCCTCAAAAGATCCCCCTCCTAATGGATTACTCATTAGCAAACTTGGGAAAGGTTTGCTGAGAAGGACCTTGAAAGGTGGGTTGAGATGCCTCTTTTGGATTAACCATTGGCTTAGTCTGGATTCCCCCTTGAAACAGACCCCTGTCCAGAGAGCCACAGTGTTTGCTCCTGTCCCTCTATCAGCTCCTAATTGCCTCCTAGCTCACACCCTTCTTGAATCCCAGCTCAGACTAATCATTCATCTTACTAGGCCCCAGCCCTCCCCTGCTAGATCTGGCCCTGCCCCATCTCTGAATACCCCTGCTATTCTCTGTCTTCAGTGTTGTGTCCAACACCAGATGGTGCAAGTTAAATCCTGCCCTTAGCCAGCCACGTGGGAACCCTCCAGGAGCCCACGAGTGCAGTGCTCTGTGCTGAGTTCTACTGGGGGGTAGAGAATCACAACACCATTTACCATCCCAAACACTACAGGTCTTCCGTTTGTTTAATGCAACTGAATTTTCTTTTAAAAAAAAGTTTTTTTTTTTTTTTGGCTAGAAATCATGTCCTTAATCTGCAGAATTTTAGAATTGTCAAGTAGCTTTTTTTTATAATTTACAGTGAAGGAACGAAAAAGCCCCAATGTACTATTCTAAACAAACTGTGATGCTCAGAATCTTGTGTACTGAAGAGCCCTGGATCCTAACATGACTATAACACTGAATTTTGCCCATGGATGAGAAGTGGAGGCCCAACCTTCTCCCTGCAGTGATTGAGCAAGTAGAACAAGGGCTTGGACCTTATGGGGAAAAAAAGGGGTGTATCGGACACCCACATCCCCACTCCCTTTCTGTTTCTCGACTCTAATGTATTTAACTAAAATGATTGTTTGTTTAAGCCACAGAGTTGTGGGTTTTTTTCTTTTTGTGTGTGTATTGCAGAGGGGGGAGTAGTTTGGAAATTTAACCAAAGTTATTTTGAGGTAATTGGGACCTTTGAAGAGGGAAAAGTATGAGGAAATAAAAAAAACAACTGTGTCCCCACCTCTGCCCATCCACCCCAAGCTACAGCACTGCATGAAACCCCTTCCTTCATGCAGCTTAGCTTGATCAAGACCGTAGATCCCAGGCATTGTGCTTTGTGTTGAGGATGCAGTGATAACCCAGTGCGGGGTCTCTGTCTTCAAGTAATACAATTTAGCAGCTGATGACTGATCGCTGCGTACCAAACACTATGCCAAGTGCTTTGTGTGCATTTTTTCACTTAATCTCTGCAGCAGTCCTAAAAGTGACCTAAGATTATCCCCATTTCCCATCTGAGGAAGTTGAGGCCCAGAGAAGTCAAATAATTGCCCACAGCAACACAGCTAGGAAGTGACAGAGACAGAGTGCACACAAGTCTGTCCCACTCCAAAGGCTTTCTTTTAGCACACCACCAACTGTTCTAAGGTTCTTGCTTTGACAAAACGGATAAAAATCCCAGTTTATAAGACTATTTAGAGTACAGAAATTTTTATAACCAGTTGGGCATTGTTTTGTGAGTAATCCTAACAGAAGCTGGAATTGCTTTGTTACGTTGAAGTTCCTTTCAGTAAGTACAGTACAGAAGCCAAGATCTGATGCACTCAACTAGGGAAAGAAATTATAGGTCCTAATTGAACATATAAACTTTGAAAGACAAAAATATGGGACAAAATTCTCAACCCTTAAAGCTGATTTAATTTTCTGAACTTCAAATCTATTTTTTAAATAATAGTTAATATGTATAGTTAATATAAATGGTTTTAAAACCATATGCTTATTTTGATTAATATCTTTTCATTTTTTTCCCCAATGAATGTGTATTATTTATATTTTCTGCTTGTTGCTACCAGGGACAGAGCCTATTATTTCAAAAGGGAAATCAAATTACAAAGCTGCTGCTTCCCATTTTTGGGTTGCCAGTACCTCTTTCCAAAGGCCTATTTGTTGAGAAGGTTATACTTCAGATTCACTTTGCTAGTCTTATTTTCTTTTCAACACAAATGGCACAAGGATATTCTCTTGCTAGCAATTTCTCTAACAGTAAATTGCGAGACAAGACCAATATCTAATATCTAGAAATTAATGAGCGCAGAACAATGTTTCTATGTTGCTCGCTAGAGGATTTCACTTTATAATTACCTTTGTTCTGAAATAAATTAATTTTAAAAGCTCACCAAAAAAAAAAAAAAAGGCCTATCTGTTCCTCCCCAACGCCCTCCCCTCACACCAGGCTCCTCCCAAGACTGGAAGGTTTTCCTTTTGCCGATAGTCTGCACGCTCAGCATTTGCTCACTTTGGGCAGCTGTAGCAAGGCTCCCTCAGCAGTATCAGCATGCAGGTCCAGGCAAGATACAAGCCAGATACACCTGGAATCCTCTTAATTCTCAGTTGATAAGATGTAATAGACACCCCTGGAAACCTCCTCCAGGCTTTACGTGTATTATTTCAATGCTTATCTTTAGCTGGGAAGGGAAACTCTCACATTCATATGATAAGAAAGGCCAACTAATGATAAAATACAATATTTAGAGTTCTGATGTTTGTGTGTTTGTCGCTGAATAGGCAAAGTTCAGCTTCATAACTTTGTTTTGAGCTTAAAATGTCTGTGAGTTCGGTCCTCTGACAAGTGGAGGGTCAAGGGTGGATGCCACTGCCTAGGGATGCATAAGAAAAAATGATGCCAAAGGGCAGCTCCAGCTGACTCCATAGTGAGCTCTCCCTGCCAGGATGTGTGGGCATAAATGAGCATAGGAACTGGCCTGAACAGAATGAGAACTATCCAGAGAGTGCCCTGAGCATAACCCAGACTCGGGACCTGAGAAAGATTGTAAGATTGCTTTGGACAGGGTCAGCTGCAAGAAGGTAGGGCCAAAACATACCTCTTAAACATCACAATCAGGTGAGGAAGAGTATGTATGCAATACAGGCGATCCCTTCAGGGTGTTTCTTAGTATTACCATACCTTGTAATTAAAGTCAATGGAAAATTACAACAGCTGAATTCAGGCAGTACTACTAATGGTCTAGACTCTTGGGTCACCCCACCCATACATGGTAAAGAACCATGACCTGCCGAGGGCAAAGGGAATATGGAATGGGCAGTGGCAAAAAGTAATTATAAATACCAGGTACAACCATGTGACCAGTTGCAGAACAAGGACTGTAATTGTCATGAGTATTTCTTATTTTGTTATGAATATGTGTGTGTGTAATATCTTTCCTTTCTTTTCTCTCTTATCACCTTATCATGTAACATGAGATACTTTGACTCATATATCATACTATTGTTAACTTCACATCATAGTATTTAAGTTATGGGACATCAAGAAGAGTGAACATCACCCAAGGACTCTGTGTCCTCTTTCGGGGAAAGTGTTAGTGCATTTTTAGCTGTATACAGGAGAGTTGTATCATGTAGTTTGAATTATGACCTTGTTATTGTCTTTATCTGGAGAATAAGTATGGTCTAAGGAGATGTATATGGGTGCCAAGTTGACAGGGAGTGAACTGTGATGGTTAATTTTATTTTTTAAAATTAATTACTTAATTAAAAAAAAATTTATCGCTGTGTTGGGTCTCCATTGCTGCGCACAGGCTTTCTCTAGTTGCGGCGAGCCGGGGCTACTCTCTGTTGCGGTACGCAGGCTTCTCATTGCAGTGGCTTCTCTTGTTGCGGAGCACGGGCTCTAGGCACATGGGCTTCAGTAGCTGTGGCACGCGGGCTCAGTAATTGTGGCCCACAGGCTCTAGAGCGCAGGCTCAGTAGTTGTGGCGCATGGGATTAGTTGCTCCGCAGCATGTGGGATCTTCCCAGACCAGGGATCGAACGTGTCCCCTGCATTGGCAGGCAGATTCTTAACCACTGCACCACCAGGGAAGCCCTGTGATGGTTACTTTTATGTGTCAACTTGGCTAGGCCACAGTGCCCATATATTTGGTCAAACATTATCCCAAATGTCTCTGTGAAATTGTTTTTGAATGAGATTAACATTTAAATTGGTGGACTTTGAGTAAAGCAAATTACCGTCCATAATGTGGGTGGGCCTCATCCAACCAAATGAAGGCCTTAGAAAAAGACTGACCTCCTCAGAAGGAGAAGGAATTCTGCTGGCAGACTACCTCTGGCTCAAATTGCAACTCCTCCCTGTGTCTCTACCTTGCCAGCATAACCTAGATTTTGGACTTGCCAAGTCTCTACACGTGAGACAACTCCTTAAAATCAATCTCTCTGTGTGTGTGTGTGTGTGTCTCTCTCTTTTTTTTTTTTTTGGCGGTACGCGGGCCTCTCACTGTTGTGGCCTCTCCCGTTGCGGAGCACAGGCTCCGGACGCGCAGGTGACACGCAGGCTCAGCGGCCACGTCTCACGGGCCCAGCCGCTCCACGGCATGTGGGATCTTCCCGGACCGCGGCACGAACCCGTGTCCCCTGCATCGGCAGGCGGACTCTCAACCACTGAGCCACCAGAGAAGCCCTCTTTCTCTCTTAACATCCCTATACAGCCTGTTGGTTTGTTCCTCAGGAGAATCCTGACTAATACAGCCACTCAGAGTGGTCTGCTTCCCTGATTGGACCCTGATACATTATTGAAATAGATCCCTTTATTCTGGGATTGGTCCCTCTTTCTGTTTGGGAGGGCAGAAGTCAACAGGAGCAGGGAGGGGCCTTGCTCAGGGGCCTGGAGCACAGGCCAGAAGTAGGAGGGTTGGTCCCAGGCCAAGTCGGGACATGGCAAAGCTTGCTTTTCACCCTCTCCATCCCCTGAGATCTCTGCGGGGTGGACAGACAGACACTTCCTCAGCTTACTCCACTCCAGGGTGGCTTGGGCCAGGTGCTATAACAGGCAAAACCATGAGGCTCTGGAAGGATGGAAGAGGGAGCTATTCCTTCAGATTGGGGCCAATGAACAGGCTTCATGGAGGAAGTGACTGCCTTGGATCTCAGATTATAAAATAGGTAGGATATTATTTCCTCCAATTTTTTATTTTGAAAAAGTTTAAACACACAAAAAAGATGAAGGAAGAGTATGATGAACACCCATATAGCGATAATCTAGATTCACCAACTGTTAACAGTTTGTCACATTTCCTTCTTCTCTCTATATATCCACATACACATACACATATACACTTTGCTGAGTCATTTGAATATACACTGCAGACATCATAACACATCACTCCCAAATATTTCAGCATGTATCTCAAAAGAACAAGGCAATTCTCCCACACAGTCATGACACTATTGTCACATTCAAGAAATTTAATATTGATAACAATAATATGATTTAATTAATCTATACTCAAATTCCTTCAATTATCCCAATAATGTCCTTTATAGTTTTATAGTTTTTTCCCTTAATCAAGGACCATGGCTTACATTTAGCTATCATGTCTCTTTAGTTTCCTTTAATCTAAAACAATACCCTGCCTTTTCTTTTTTGGAGGGGAGGATCTTTCATCACATTGACAGTTTGATGAGTTCAGGCTAGTTGTTTTGTAAAATATCCCAAATCTGGATTTCTTTGATCATTTCCTCGTGATTGGATCCAGGCTAAACATTCTTGGTAGGCATACTATATAGGTGATTCTACCTACTACATAGGTGGAATTTGGACAGACTGAGACGGGGAAGGATACACCAGACATAAGGAAGAGCAAATATTTTGTCCCTTAGGTGTGAAAAAGGCAAGCATGTCTGGGAATAGCTGTGGCCACAGGGAGTTGCACTGTGGCATGGGGCATGTGGGCAGTAGGCAGGAGAAGGATAAGCGTTGGGACAGTCAGGGAAGTTTGGTCCATATTCACTGGCCTCTGTTCAGAGGGCACTGGGTAATCACAGCCTCTGGAGGCATATTAGCTTTTCATAAAAGAGTCTCAAAGACCAAAAAGCCTTCAAGACCCAAACAAATGAGTCTCAAACTGTAGGGTGTTAGCCTCGGAAGAGACTGTGAACAATGGGGCCTTCCCAAGCACCCCCCAGTATACAACATATTATTAATTGGAAAAAAGAGAAAATCTCAAATAAAAAGGAGCACAATTACTTTTCGTGTGATTCCTCTTCTTTCACTATTTTCTACAGTTCTGTCATTAGCCATTTTCCTCAGAGGTGTTTCCTCAGACCTGTTTCCTTCAGCCCCTCACATTCTTTCCTCTCCCTTCTCTCTCCTTCCCAGTCACCCAGGCCAAAAACCCGAGATTCCCCCAGATGTCCTCCCCTTCACCCCTCACATCCAGCCTGCTTGGTCCAGCCACCTGTGGCCGGTGCTGCAGGAGACTGTGGGAGAAGTCAGAGAAGGACCAGGTTGTCAGGTACTGGCTATCAGACTGCCCTCTAGGGCAGCCCCAGCTAGGGGCCCTGGGATATGCCCAAAGGCAGATCACTTCGAAAGGCCCTGACTCAGGATGGGGATACAGAATTGGACAGGAAGTAAGCTGTGGCCCAAGCCAGTGGCCAAACTGGAGGAGGAGCTTGTAGAAATGAAGAGAGTCTGCTAATTCAAAAAATACATGCACCCCAATATTCATAGCATCACGATTCACAAAAGCCAAGACATGGAAGCAACCTAAATGTCCATCGACAAATGAATGGATAAAGAAGATGTGATACACGCACAAACACACACACACACAATATGGAATACTACTCAGCCATAAAAGGAATGAAATAATGCCATTTGCAGTAACATGGCTGGACCTAGAGATTATCATACTAAGGGAAGTAAGTCAGACAGAAAAACAAATATCATATGATATCACTTATATGTGGAATCTGAAAAATGATACAAATGAACTTATTTACAAAACAGAAGCAGACTCACAGACATCGAAAACAAACTTATCGTTACCAGAGTGGAAAGGGAACAGGGAGGGATAAATTAGAAGCTTGGGATAAACAGATAAACACTACTTTATATAAAATAGATTAAAAAAAAAAGATCCTACTGTATAGCACAGGGAACTATATTCAATATAGTAATAACCTAAATGGAAAAGAATCTGAAAAAGAATAGAACTGAATCACTAACCGAATCACTTTGTTGTACACCAGAAACTAAACACTCTATATCAACTATACTTCAATTTTTTTAAAAAATGAAGACAGTCTGAAGAGGTGAGGCTGAAGAATGGCTGGGGGCAGGGTGAGGAAGTGGACACTAGGAAGCTTCATTCTTGAATTTCATGGTGTTTGCAGCATCCCTCTGATTCATGGAAGATTGGCTGGGTGATGAGAGGTGTGTTCTTAAGGTTACACAACTAACGCAGCAACATGTCTTTTTTCAGGGGACCCTGGCCAGCTGGGGTATCTCTGGGTGATCCTAGGACAATGTTTCCTCATAGCTGGAGACTACTTGAGGTAGACCAAGTGTTTCTGTCCTTGCTTCTTCATCCCTCCCATTTCACCAGGTTCTGCAGCCAGCCTCCTATGCAGGAGGAATTCAGTTTACTGGCCCCAGCATGCTAGTTCTTCTCTCCCATCACTGGATCGAGTCTGGGGTGGTGCAGGAAGGAAGACACATGTTGGGGTCCTAGTGGGTCAATTAGAGAAGAGCCAAGGAAAGCACGGGACATGAGAGGATGCACAAAGGCATATGGGGTGAGCTGGAAACAAAGGAACAGCAGACGGAACAGCCAAGCCTTCCAGTTTTGACCAAGCTAGAAGGAAAGGCAGAACTGGCAGTGTGAAAAGAAGTGAGCTGTGATGCGGCCCAGTTGTTTACTGGCCTTCAGGGCAACCAGGTCATCCTTAGAGGTTTTTACTTGAATGGCTGCTCATTTTTCTGCATGATGTGAGGCTGCGGCAGCCACAACAGAGAAGGGTGAAAGCCGTGCTTGCAGAGAGGGTGTATTCTGATTAGTAGAGGCTGACTCAGGGGATGAGTCCCCCCCACCACACACAAATAATAATAGAACTCCACCCATGCTTGAGGGGTTGCAGCTGAAAGGCAGAGTCTCAGCATCAGGTCCCAAAGAGAGAAACCACGTCCAGATACCTCAAAGGTGAGGCTGAAAGGCAAGAAAAAGAAAAAATTTAAATAAAAGGAGTCAAAACTACCATTACTCCAGGCACTATAATTATTAATCTAGAATATTTAGGATATTATGAAAATAATAACAGGTTCAGTAACTTGGCTGAATATAAGACAAATATAGGAAGAAAATTAAAAGCTTTCCCATTTAGAAAATGTAATGTTAAAAAAAAAATCCTGAGAATCACAATACAATAAAAACTGTGATTACTTGTAGACAACAGGAAAATGCAGTCTTTATAAAAAAACAACCGTATGTCTTTACTGAGAATGATGAAAGATGGACAGAAAAATGAGGGGACAGACCATGTTTCCAGTTAGGAAGGCAATATCATAAAGATGGATCTTTCCCCCACATTTATCTAGAATTCAATACTGTTTTGGTTCAAGGGAAGGCAGAGGTGGGGAGGGAGAACTTGACCAACTGATTCTGAATTAATCAGGAAAATTTTGAAAAATGCCTCATAAGATCAAAACATACTACAAAGCTAAGCTGGTTAGAAAAGTATGGTGCTGATGCATGAATTGAAAAAGCAGATCAATGGAACAAATAAGCAGTCCAGAAACAGAACCACAAATTAATGGAAGTTTAATATACAATAAGAGTAGCACTGTCAATCAAAAAAGATGAATTATTTAATGGTATAGGGACAATTATGTATGTATATACCACACACACAAAAATGAAAGTAGATTAAATATCTAAAAATGAAAACTGAAACTATAAAAATACTGGAAGGAAATATGAGACTATTTCTATAATCTTGAGGTTGGAAAAGGATTTCCTAAACCCAACATGTTGCCCAGGAGACATAAAGGAAAAGACTAAAAGATTAGAAACTTAAAATTTTAAACTTTTATACAAGGATAGCCACCATTCAAATCACTGGCTTAGAGAAAACACTTGCAACATATATAACAGATAAGGGCTAAAAATCCACAACATATAAAGTACTCCTACATATGAACAAGAAAAAGATAAATAATCTTGTTGAAAAAATACACAAAGGGTAAATAAATCACAATAAAGAAAATCAAATGGCTAATAAACATAAGAATATATACTCAGGTATGATAATCAATACTTAAAATACAAGTCAAAAATAAATATATTTTTAATCAATCACATTGGTGAAAATTAAAAGATTGGAAAGACACATGGAGGCAGCACCCTCATACACTGCTAGCAGGTATGAAAGTTGCAATCATTTTTGAAAATAATTTGGCAGCATGCATGATGCCCCTTGACTCAGCAATTCCATTCTAGGACTCTATTCTACAAAAACACTAACATACTTCACAAAGATGTGCGTACATGAGTATTTGATGCAACATTATTTGTAACAGAAAAACAAAAATGGGAAATAACCTAAAAATGGAATTTTAAATAAATTATGGTCCACCTATTCCCAAAATATTGTCTACCCCAAATGGCTGCTTTTCTGGGATCATGCTTCCTCATGTCCTGGCCTTCTCCATCCCCTGAAACATGATTCTTGCTAGAACAAGTCTGCTTTCCTGGCCACAGCTGATTGATTTATGGTGCTCACCTGATCCATGGCAGGCCAATCGGAGCCCTTCTCTGAAATTTTGGAACTGGAAGTAAGAAGGAGAGCCAGTCTAAAGATGTAAAATATTAACCTCAGGAGGTAGTTGGGGAGTTCTCCCAGAAGCTGCATTTCTGCCCCGTGAACCCAACAAATACACTGGTCGGGCCACAGGAAGTATGAACAGAGTAGTGAAGCTGAAACACAGAGAAGACCTAAAAACAGAGAAGGTGAGAGAGTCCTGCCCTGTCTCCAGTTGTCCCTCTTTCTCATGTATTTCCGGAGACAGGCTGGTATTATGCTCAATTCTCCTTCTTGCTTAAACTAATTCCGGCTGGCATTCAGTCACTTACAACCAAACAAGCACTTACTACTATGATTTTCCACCATGGAACACTGTGCAACCATTAAAAAGACTGACATCAAATATATGTAAAGACAAGGAAAGAGATCCAGGATATATTGTAGTATGAAAAAGATCAGAGTACAGAACAATGTGTATATCATGAATCCACTGAAACTTTTTTTAAGGCTACTTTTTTTTTTAAAGAGCATTTATTTATTTATTTATTTTTGGCTGTGTCAGGTCTTAGTTGCAGCATGTGGGATCTTCGTTGCGGCACGCGGGCTCTTCCTTGTGGTGCCTGGGTTTCTCTCTAGTTGTGGCCCTCGGGCTCCAGGGTGCTGGGCTCTGTAGTTGTGGCGCACGGGTTCCAGAGCACGTGGGCTCTGTAGTTTGCAGCATGCGGGCTCTCTAGTTGAGGTGTGCGAGCTCAGTAGTTGTGGCACACGGGCTTAGTTGCTCCACGGCATGTGGGATCTTAGTTCCCCAACCAGGGATTGAACCCGTGTCCCTGGCATTGGAACTCGGATTCTTAACTACTAGACAACCAGGGAAGTCCCGGAACTCCAATTTTATAAGAAATTAGCAAGGTAGCAGGTCTGAACACCTTACAGTCAAAACACCAGCCTCCAGTTTCTACCACTATCTTGCCATGTGACTTTACAACCTCTCCTCCCTGGACCTCCATCTCTGCATAATAGAATGATAAGGCAGGCTTGGGTAATACTGAAGATTGCTTAGAGCTCTCATATTCCAACATTTTTATCCAGTGTGATGCCCTCCTGACTCCTTCACTGCCCTTTTAAGCTCCCAAGACCTGTGATTCAGGGCACACAAGCCCGAGAGCCAGGAAAGAGTCCAGCACCCTTCCCAACAGTGGTTCCAGCACTTATGAGAAACTGCAATGAACCAGACTGGCTAGAGGTGGAGCTCTCTACTTAACTGAGAAAGAATTAAACTGTATGTTGAGTTGATGGTTAATTAAATATTATCATCCAACAGTGTATCCCTGAACATTTTAGGTAAATAAATACTCCCTCAAATATCAGTAAGACTCTGCCAGCGATTCAGACCCAGGCCAAATGACTGCCTTAGAAAGGCAGTGATCTTCTCAAAGGTCCAGGTCAGCTGATGATGGGTCCTTCGTGGCAGGGACAACTGGCAGAAGATTTAGGCCTTGGCATCTCCTGCAAGATGCACCTGTGCTTCCTGCCACCACCAGGCCTCCTGGCTCCTGCACCACACAGCCTGTACCACTCTCTGCTGAGCCTTGAGCACTCTTGCACGGTTCACGGCATTTGTCCAGAGCCATGCACCTTGACCCATGACCAAGTCCACTCTGACCTGTCTTGGACTTCCCCTCTGTGTCTTATTTTCCTATCTTCAGGATAATCTTACCTATCCTTTATATCTAAAGCTGACACCCTTTCTTTATCTTTTCTTCTATTCAACCCCATTCCTTTTAGGTGTTTAGTGATCCCCTGGGGCTAGCAAGTGCCCCTGGGGCATTAGTGGGGAAGAGGGACTTCTTATCATGGGAGAAGTCTCTGAAGCAGAGGGACTCAGAAGTGGAGCATCTTTCCATGGGGGAGGTGCCTTAGAGGCAATGGAGCAGAAATGGGCCCTCAAACCTCTTCCTGCCTTTAGGTATCTGCCCCTCACAGAGTATCCACACCCTATTGGCCTCAGCACATCCAGACCAAACACCAACCTTGTAGGGTCAGGCCCTGGATGAATGCAGAGCCACCTGTCTTTCCATTCCTCCTACCTCTGTCCTCCTTCCAGGGTGCTGCTGCCTTTCTTTCTGAGTCCACAAATACAAATTAGCTTATTCCACCCCCTCACTCCAAAAATTGAGCTTTACTCATTCAACAAAAAAAATTCTGAGTGCTTACCATTTGCTCTAGGCACCAGGGATATGCTTGGGAACAAAGCACATAAAAATCCCTGCTCTCATGGAGCTTAAATCCTAGTAAGGGACGCAGATAATAAACAAGATAAATAAATTTTAGTATTGCCAAGGGTGATAAGTGCTAAGGAAAAACATAAAGTAGGAAAAGAGGATGTGTAGTTGCCAGACAGGAAAAGAGGGAGGTACAATTTAAATAGTTTCATTCCAAAGGTGATATTTGAACGAAGACTTGAAGTAGGTAAAGTAGCAATCCATGCAGATGTCTGGGGAACAGGAGTAGATCCAAGGTTTGTGGACCTGATGTTTATACAATTTTGAGACCCTTTTTAAGAAAAACAACATCAAATTATCAGTATAAAAGTAGGTGCAGGCCTTAGAGAGGCCTGTGGAAGTGAAGGGCGGGAAGCTTCCACTCCATTAGCTCAAGAGTAACTCTGCCTTGCTGGGGGAATAGCAACTGCACAGAGAGAACAGCAAGGGCAAGAGAGGCGTGAGAATGTGCAGTGAGTTCGGGGCGCACAGGGATGTCGAGGAGGCCGGGGTAGCTGGAGCAGAGCCGATGAGAGGAAGAGAAGGGGGTAGGGTTGCAGTCAGAGGGAGCTGGGGCCAGATTACAGGGGACGTTGCACTTTGGCTTTATTGGGTGGGATGTGAGCCACTGGAAGATCTTGAGAAGAGGAGTAACATGACTTATCCTGGATTTTGAAAGAATTCCTGACTGCCATTTGAGAATAGACTGAAGTCCGTCAAGGATGGAAGCAGGGAGACCAGTTAGGAGCCAGTTGGAATGATTTAGGAGAGAGATGATGGTGGCTCGGACCAGGCTGGTAGCGGCAGAGGTGTGAGGAGTGGCCTGATCCTGAATGTTTTGAATATAAAGTCTGCAGGATTTGCTACCAGATGGGATGTAAGGGTAAGAGAGAGAAAGATGTCAAAGATGACTGAGGATTTTGTCCTGGATAACTGGAAGGATGTAGTTTCATTAACTGAGATGAGGGGGGAAATTTGAGAGCAGATTTTAAGTGGAAGATTAGAGTTCAGTTTTGAACATGTGAATATCGAGATGCTTACATACCCAAAGGGAGAGGTGGAGTGTGGAATGCAGTCTGGAAGAAATCTGGGCTGGAAAAAAATAAATTTCTGAAGCTGGGTTAGATCACTAAGGGAGTGAATGTGGAAAGAGAAAAGAAGTGGCCCTAGATGTGAACCCTGAGACCCTCTGATATTTAAAAGTCAGGGAGGAGAGAAGGAACCGACGAAGAAAGAGCAGGCAGGAGGTAGGAGAAGAGCCAGGAAAGAGCGATCCCCTGCAAGCCAGGTGAACGAAATGTGTTAAAGAGGCAGAAGTGATCAGCCTTCCAAGGCTGCTGATAGGTCAAAACATGAGGCTGGGCGTTGACCACTGAATGTAACACCTGGAGATCCTTGGTGATCTTGACAAGAGCAGGAGGCATATTAGTGAGAATCCAAACCACAATTAAATCTTCAGCCTGATATGTCTGGCTGTTCTGCCATTAGCCCCAGTGAGCAGTTCACACCACCTGGTCTGTTCCCTGGGACCTTCTACCTTCACCCATGACTTTCAGGCTGTTCCTGCCTCCAGGGTCTCTCCAACCCCACAAATAGAACTCAAGACACCTGAGCCAACACTTCACCTACTGGAAGCCACTCATCTCCCAGAGGGCTGAGATTCTATAATCCCCTATGTGGGAAAAACAGACAGAAAAAAAACAAGAGAAACAAGGAGATAAAAAGAATTAAACCTGAAGCAAAGTGAGTTGCCCATTTTTAGTTCCTGATGTCAGTAAATAAGCACTGCCTTTACATTGTGAGTTAGCTGTTACAGGACTGTATCGATGAAGCCAATGACAGTGCAAGTTGGTGGGAAGATAGCTCAAACATTACATTTACCTGTTTACAAAAGTTCTTTTTTTTTCCAAGTAAAAATAGGTGATCACTAAATTAACGTGCCTAGTTTGTAGAAAGTAAACTGAAAGGCTAAGGAGAGGCTGCTTTAAGGTTGATAGTATATATCTTTAACTTAGCACGATTTACCTTCAAGTGATATAATACACATATAAGAACCATACAGTAGTCTATTTTAATTTCTCTCCTCCTGAACTTTCTGCTGTGTTATTTACATTTTCCTCTACATACGCTGTAAAACCTACACTACATTGTTCTTATTTTTATTTAAACACTCGATTGTCTTTTAAAGATATTTAGATAATAAGGAAAAAGATTTTCGATATTTACCCATGTGGTGCTCTTCATTTCTCTGTGTCGATCTGTATTTCCACCTGGTATCATTTTCCTTCTGCCTAAAGGATCTCTTAACCTTTCCTGTAGTGCAGGTCTGCTGGTAATGAATTCCTGAAGCTTTCGTATGTCTGAAAACAAAACCTTTACTTCACCTCTGTTTAGAAGGATACTTGTGCTGGTTATGGAATTCTAGTTAACAGATTTGATTTTTTTTCATGCAGTGCTTTAAAGATGCTCTCCTGCTGTCTTGCTTGCATTTTTTTTCGGTGGGAAGTCTGCTGTCATCCTGTATTCATTCTCCCTTTGGCCACTTTTAAGATTTTCTCTGTCATTGATTCTGAGCAATTTGATTATGATGTTCCTTGGTGTAGTTTTCTTCATGTTTCTTATGGTTTGGAGTTGATTGAACTTATTGGATCTGTGAGATTATAGTTTTTATCAAATTTGGGAAAATTTTGGCCATTATTTCTTCAAATACTTTTCTCTGTTCTGCCTTCCATCTCTTCTCTCTGAAGCTGATCTTTGACTGGCTCAGGAGGCAGTGTATGTGTCCAAATTTGCTGGGGGAAAAAGCATATGTAGTTTTTTTGTTTTGTTTATCTTAGGTCCAGGAGCCAACCCAGGGCATTCTTGTTGGGGCTGCAATGGCAGAAGGGAGCCCAGTGGGGGCGCCCTCCCAAGGCACTATTTCCCACGCTGACTACCCAGTCCTCTGGCTGTTGATGTCATAAGTAACACCGCAGTCCCAATGCCTCCCCAGGTCAACAGTGACTCCATGGGGGGCCGTGTGTGGGAGCCTTTCTTCCTCATCACCCTGGTTGGGGCAGTAGGGGCTGTGGTAATGTACGTCCAGAAGAAAAAGCAGGTGGATCGGCTTCATCATCACCTGCTCGCCGTGTGCAGCTACAGCCCTGCTGAGAAGCTACACAAGGTTGAGCAGGAGCTCCTCTCTGGCGTGGGAAAGGTGGTACATGGCTGGCAGAGTGGCTACCAGCTCAAGCAAATGCTCTTGCTGGTGTCAAGAGACGACCTGACCCCCTTACCCTGATCTTCATAACTTTCTGGGCCTGGAAGACCCTGTGAGCTGCTGCTTCCCCCTCCAGCTTGCACTCATCCAGCGCCCCCTGCCGGATACTGGGTGTCCATTCCTCCTCCCACCCGTTCCCAGCAGCATCTGCTTCGTGAGCCCCAGCAGAGCAGCCAGTCCCCCCCTTCACCTCACTCCCCTCTAGGCCTTCAGTCTTTGTGGACTCTAAGCCCACCACACGCTCCCAGGCGCTAATGGGAAGTTTTCCTTCTGAAGTGGAAGGCTGGCCAAGAGACAGAGCTCTGCCCTTTCTACGGGCATCACTTTCGCTAGCCCTCCCTGCCTTTGCTTTGGAGTTGTTTTCATGGTGATAGGGCCTGATGTATAATATTCAGTATATATGTTTTGTAAATAAAGCATTTTGTGGAAAAAAGATCTTAGAGTAAGATAGGTTTTGGAAAAACATATAAATAACATGTAAACAGCAGCCATTAAAAAGAGAGGAGAAAAGAAGAAAAATGATAGATACATATGAAAGCAGAAAATGTTTAAACACTGGCAAAAAAAAAAAAAAGAAAATACCCTAAACAAAATCAAAAGATAAATGACAAAAAGAGAGAACACATATGCAACACAGGTAACAAAGAGCTAATTACCTTAATACACAAGAGAACATTTACAAATAGATAAGATAAAGATAGAAAGAAAAAGGAAGAAAGAAAGAAAAGAAGAAAGGAGCAAAGATATAAAACAGTAGTTCACAGAGAAAAATGGCTGAGAAACATGTAAATGTGCTCATCATTACTAATTTTAAAGACATGCCCATCGTATATACCATTCCCCCCTGCCCCACCCCAAAAGCTTAGCAGAGATTAAAAACTTGGAAGTGACCCACCCTTAACATTTGCAGGGTTAAAGCAACAATACAAATGCAACAAACAAACTACAAGTAAACCATCAAATATTTTTTTTCTCTTACCTTAACTAATATATCTCATTCATAATCTGAAAGGCCAGGTTCAAGTTTAGACTCCTTACACTCCTCAGACTTCTGCACCAAAGATGGCACCCAGCCCCTAGTTCATAGCTGCCCCTTCTTTTCCCACCCCAGCTCCATCCTCCACTGTGAGATGCCTTACGCTGTGTGTGTGTGTGTGTGTGTGTGTGTGTGTGTGTACGTACATCCAGCCCACACATCCAAGCTCCCTCTACACTCCATATATGGTTACCCCTTGGCCACCTTAGGGCCTAAGGATGAGTGTATCAGCCATATGCATTCTGGAAGATGGATCTGGGAAGAGGCCTATGCAGTCCCCAGAGGTAGGCTTAGGGCTCTTTGGGAAAGAAATTCTAGGGTCTCAGATACCCAGAGCATGGTCAAGAAGGGGGAGGGGTGCAGGCTTTAGGTGGGCACACCCCCTTGACCCAATAGAGCCCATGCCCTGTGCGAAGGTCACCACCAGAGGAGAGCCAGAATGGAGCTTTCTACAGCTTGGGGCCCATGGCAGGGATCCTCTGGCCCTGGTCCTAGGGAGGTGCTAGATATAGGGAAATAGGCAGATTCATACAATAGTTGTTTCAGTTAAATTTGAGGGAGAGAGTAATTTGGCAGTATCCTCTAAAATTCAACCTGGCAGTTCCATTTCTAGTAATGAATCATCTAGAGTTATCTGTAGAAGTGCCCAATGGCGTATGCACAATTATGTTCCCTATAACACTATAAAGTCGGAAGGCTGCAAACAATATAAATATCTAACAGCAAATGGGTAACTAAATTATGGTACACTCATGCACTAAAATATATTCTGCCACCATTAAATAGGTTAGGCTGGTGTGAAAGATCTTCAATATATATTTTTAAGTGAGAAAAGCAAATTAATATTTATGTAGTGTGACCAACTGTGTGTGTGTTATGCTTACATTCGTTAAAAAATTTTCCAGAAGGAATTACAAGAAACTATTACAAGTAACTACCTCCGATTAGAAGGGCAGGGATTGATGGGGGGCAGTTTTTACACCTCTGTCTGTCTGACTTCGTTGTCAGTGCATTTAGTACTTTCATAATTAAAACAATAACAAAAACAGTACTCTAAAATTTCCCAGATGAATCCAATAACAACCTTGCCTCAATCAGTGACAGCAACTGAGAATCCGTCACATGCAGGCAGTGTGTAGGCACTGGGCAGCACAACCAAGAATCTTCTCTCCAGTTCAGTGGAATTTTGTTCAGCCATTTGCTGCCAGTTTTTTCTCCTTCTTCATTTCTAAGGTGGCAGGAACCCTACAGAAACCCTGGAGAAAATATGTCACATAGGTGCTTCCTTTGTAGATTTCCCTAGAAGTCTGCCAGCTGGGCAGCAATGGGTCAGCAGCCCCTGGTTCACGCACAAGGCCCTGCAGGTTTAGGGACAAACTCTGGCCCTGACCTGGCCTAGTCTCATTGACGTGGGCAGTGGATCAGAGGGCTTTTCTGTTACTAGGAAAACAACTTAAAGTCAACCCTTCCCAGCACTAAGTAAACATCAACACCCCCAATTCTGAGAGAGGCCCAAAGAGATGATCTCTACCCAGGCATGAAGTCCTTCATGGCTAGCTCTTGATTATTGATTTGGGAGCTCCTGGACCTCAGGGACCAGATTGGATTAATCTCTGTACCACAGGCACGTAGATGATGCTGTACAAATGTTTGCTGAATTGATGTCGGGCCTATCCCCTCTCCCGCCACATGACACCTCCTCTCCAAAGAGCTGACTGTTCCTGAGCTTCATTCCTTTGGTTTTGGAACACTCAACTCCTAAAGGTGGGCCATTCTCTTGAGGAAGCTGCACTATGCCTCTGGGAAAACTCACCAAGGGAGGAACTCTTGATGATTTGCTCACTTTAATATGACACTTTATTCTAGAAAATTTAGAAAATAAAAATTACTAGTCAAATGAGATTAAAATTATATTTCCCTCCACCTTCCTGCTCCAACAGAAACCTCCGTGGAACATACTCCCCTTGTGGATTGCCTGCCTTCATATTATATATCCATTCCAGGTGCCCACTTTCCTCAGCCTTTTTATTCCCTCACTAACATCTGCTGGGGCGACTCAGGTGTGTCCACTACAGCACTCAGCGTTGGCTATCACTGTCTCCAGGCTTCTAGGAGCCACCCTACAGCCTGCCTCATCCCCTGGGGTCCTTGCCAGGATGTTAAACCCATCATCCTGAGAAAGTGCCCCCAAGTCAGCTCTTGCTTAGCCGGTCTTATATCCCAGGCCCCTAGATCAAGCACTGTTTCCTAAGCAACCAGCTGTGTTTGCTTAAGAAGCTGAGGCCCCGGACTTCCTTGGTGGTGCAGTGGTTAAGAATCTGCCTGCCAATGCAGGGGACATGGGTTCGAGCCCTGGTCTGGGAAGATCCCACATGTCGCGGAGCAAGTAAGCCCGTGTTCCACAACTACTGAAGCCCATGCACCTAGAGCCCGTGCTCCACAACAAGAGAGGCTTGCGCACCGCAACGAAGAGTAGCCCCCGCTTGCCACAACTAGAGAAAGCCCATACGCAGCAACAAAGACCCAACGTAGTCAAAAATAAATAAAGAAATTTTTGAAAAAAAAGAAGAAGCTGAGGCCCATTTGGTAATGAGCTACCTTGTATTTCCATTGTCTCCTCACTTCCCTTTTCCCCTTATTCTTACTTCCTTGGAACTCAGTACCTTTCCCCAGTAGAGATTTAGCATGCAAGCTTTGCCTCGGGCTCCTTTTTCTGGGGAAACAGGGCTGAGGCCAGGATCTTCGTGAATTCACCTGTTCTGAGAAGAGGAGAGCTTTTCTTCCTGGCCCTTGCCCTGGGGAGTTCCCAGAGCAAGTCCATCTAGCCTAGGGATGAAAGCAGAAAACCCAACTTTCATGGAAAGATATAAAACGTTAGGAAGAGGTAACATAAAGGTTAAATAGACATTTAACAGTTTCAAAGTTTAGTCGCTCTCTCTAATATCACAGCATTTTTTCATTGAAAACAGCTTGAGGATGGTACTTAGCCAAGGCATCCCCAGGCAGCAGAGGGGAGTAAAGGAGAGGGGCAGAGAATACCATATGCTTACTTGGTTCACCATCTGTAGTGTATTTCTCCTTTTCTCATGGTCCATGATGCTCCAGATCCTGACAGAAGTATGGCGAATCAGTGTGTTGGGGAGGATCGGGAGGTGGGGGAGGGAGTATGGGAACCTGTTTCAGAATTTTTAAAAGGTTTTAGTGTTTAGAAGAGCTGCATGGCAAGGAAGAAGGAGGGGAGGGTTCGTTAGACAAAAACTGGTGACCGCCACACCCAGGTTCCTTACGTGTCCAAAATCACAGGCTTTATTTTGCATACAAAGTCAACCCAAGACCCTTTCCAAGAACGTTTTTGTAGTCAGTAAGGGAGGAGAGGACCTGTAGAAGAGATAAGACCCCATCATGCCCGGCAGGAGAGAGAGAGAGGTAGATCGTGTGGTCATAAATTGGCAAACTTTAACATGGCTGTTCGGAGGGTCTCTGGTGACATACCTTTGAAAACTTCAGTATATTTGTCTAGCAAAACATTAAGAGTCTATTCTGTTGTTGAGGCTCTCCTTTTCTTCAACTACTACCATGAAGCAATGTCTCATTATGGAGAGGCTCATTTGTTCATCATACTCAACCAGAAGTGACCAGAAGTCCAACATCAAATGATAAATCCGTCTTTATGTCTCATTCCTGAATCTTGAAACCAATCATTTCTACTGGGACTCAACTCTGTTCGAAAAAGATAAAAGAACCAAAGGGAAACAAGGGGTCCAAGCAAAAGCAATTCAGATTAAACTTTCACTTAGCATAAGATGTCCCTGACTCGACATCATGGTCCTCAAGGCCAGAAGAATGAAGAAATACAAGCAAGACAAATGAGAAGGGGTCCATGCCCTGAGAGAAGGCAGGAAAACAGCAGTTACCGGAGGAAGTGAATGTCAGAAAGATGGCTCTCCAGCCTGGCTGCATATTGGAACCACCCAGGGAGCCTTAAAAAAAATGCTGTTGCCTGGTTACCACTCCCAGAGACTCTAATTTAATTGGTCTAGGGTATGGCCCAGTTGTCAGAAATGCTAAAAGCTTCCCAAGGTGATTCTAATGTCAGCTCAAGGCTGAGAACCAGTGTTCTGGAGGAAAGATACTTCTGTTCTTGATTCTGTTTACTTGTCTCCATCTGTTACTCTCCCCCATTACCAAGCCAAACTTGGGTCAGCTCGCCCATGCACAGTGAAGCCAATCTAGTGAAGAAACAAGTGAAGGGTTGTGGTGAAGGAAACTGCAGTGTTTATTGCAGGTCACCAAGCAGGGAGTCCAAACAGCTAGTGCTTAAAAGACCTGAACTCCCCCATGGCTTTCAGGGAAAGGTTTTTAAAGACAGGGTGAGGAAGGGGGGTTTGGGAGGTGCATGATCAGCTCATGGACATTCTTCTGATTGGTTGGTGGTGAGGTAATTGAGAGCCAACATCATCAACCTTCTGGTTCCAAGCAGTCTGGGGTCTACATGCTTGTGGTCAGCATAGGGTTAACTTCTTCCACCTGATGGGGGTTTTGGTAGCTGTCAAACAGCTCAAAGGATATGGCTCAGGATATTAGCTATAGCCCTTGAGATGGAACTAAAGGTCCTTGACTTTGTTTAATGGCTAAACTATTATTATTTTGTCTTCCTTGACTGTTTCCCTTTGTTTTTGTATTTTCTCATTTCTCCAATTAAATTTACTCTTTGGAACTCAGGGAAGGCCTAGGAGGCTAAAGTTTTCTACAGACAAGAGGCAGGCGGAGGACATGGGGTGGGGGGTTCTGTCCCAGGAAGGTCCCAGAGGATCCTGCTCAGTTACACTACCTGTTCTTAAGAGTCTTTCCCCCTTGCTGTTGGTCAAGGCAGCTTGCCCAGAGCTCAGAGGGGTTGTGCTGACTGCTCAGGTCAAGGAGCGGAAGTCGGCTCTGGGGTGTACCCTCCTGCCTACTAGTGCAGGGACTCAGGTCCAGCCTCCCAGCCTCCAGCTTTCCTCTGCCACACAAGTAGAAAAATTTTCCACTCTCCTGGCAGCGTGCTGCCTACAAAACAAAGCTTGGGGAAGAGTGCCTTGAGTAGTCCAGAAAGTTCCACTAGGAAGAACTACATGGCAGAGGGCAATTTGAGATCTATGCAACCATAATTCTCTTCAGTTCCTTTTCAGTTTACATCTAGTCAAGAAAAGCCCTCAGCATGGAAGGTTGAGGGTTCTTTCCTCGTAGAAAAGTCCACACCCATAAGAGTGGTCTGCTGCAGTGGTGCGCTGAGCAGGTAAAACTGGTAGGCTCATTATGCCTTGAAAAGTGAATCAATATTCTTTCAGGTTAGGACAGACTATTTCTGCTGAGACCCATTTGGAAAAGTGAAAAGCTCTTTTGGAAGGGAACAGCAGTTTCTACAGAATTCTACATTCTAGTGAAAAGTAAAAGGCTATAGCTTTCACTTCCTGGAGACCTGATTAACCTTTAAAAAAAATAAATGGGATCCTTCTTAATTTATCTCAACTGGAAATCAGCCATAGATATCAGAGGCGGAAGACTTAAGTGTTTTTTCTTTAAAACAAAATGCAATTGGGCCATCAGATCATAGTGCTGTCAAATCTGGCACACGTGAAATGCTTGGTAAAGGTAGTGTGTATTATCCAGAGCTGGTATTGGCTAGGCAAACCATCAAACAGAGGCCATGCAACTTGATTTTTGAGCAAGTGAGAGGACCATACCTGAAAAGCCAATTGTTACTAGGAGTTTAGAAAGGACAGCCTGCCTGTGGGGTAGGGAGAGCAGCAAGGGGGAAGATTGCCACATTTTGTTTCTCTTCTCTCTAGGAAGCCAGACAGGGCCCTAAGAACAGCCTGGAGCAGTGATCTCAACCCTTAGTGTGCAACAGAATCACCCCCAGTTTCTGATTCAGTGGGTCTGGGGTGAGGCCTGAGAACTTGCATATCTAACATGTTTCTGGGTGATGGAGATGCTGCCGGTCTGGGACCACACTTTGAGACTTACTGGCTGGGAGGAGGAGAAGCTGAAAAGAAGGTCGTGCCATAATGCTGGAAAACCCTCTGCTGGAACTAGTCCCAAAAGGCTGTGCCCCTGGAAACCAGACTGGGAGCAACTTTTTTCTTAAAAAATAGATGGCTTATTCTTTCACCTGAGAGTGACTCAAACAATCACCATGAGAAGCTTTCTGTCTTGCTAGAAGAAAATTCGGTTAATAACATCTCTTTATGATGATGACTTAAAACACCATTTCTAGCATCCCCATCTGGGCCACTGCTGTCCAAAGCCTTTCTGCCTCATCTTCCCACCCCACCTCCAGCGCACACTGGTGGCCTGACAGAATCTCAGAATGTCTTGGTGAACAGCTCTGTGAAATTTTATTAGCACTGAGGGATAAGCAGGAACCTTAACCCCTGTTTTGTCACTAAGTAGCCACATTACTTCTCTCTCTCTGGGCCTTGGCTTCCCCATCAATAAAAGGAGGGTTTTCAACAAGGTAATAAGAAAGAAAATGACAGTATTTTGATATTTATAGTTTACTTGGCACTTGCATACATATTATCTCAGTTAACCCCTGTGAAATAATTTTTATTCCCTCCCCATTTTTCACAGAGAAAGAGAATTGGAGAAGCACAATAATTTTAAGGACCAATATTAAAAATGACCACATAGAAAATTCTGCAAAAACGAACATGGAAGACACAGTCCCTTATGTCACTCAGTGTCCCTTATGTAACAATTTATGTGAAAAATTCCTCCTAAAATTAAGTGCCTGATAAATATGTCCCTCCAAAAGACATAATATGCATCATTTTACAGGACAGAATCAACTTCCTAACTCTTCATATTTTTCTTCTGTTTCAGCTGCCAGAAAGCTTAGAGCTAATTACGCCAAGATTATAACAACCATTTAAATCTCAAATTCCTGGTAACATTATCTCTCACATCCTCTAAATCCTAGTGCCTAAATGTTTTCTTACATAGATTATCTGTGATTAGCGTGACAGTGTAATTCACCATCTAAGTGCGGCCCTTTGCAGAGTGAAAGAGAACACCATGAATAATTATGCCCAGGTGACAGATGTAAACCAGGACTGTTTCCGGCAAACTGGGATGGGTGGTCACCCTACCTATGGTTGGAAATAGACTTGGCAAAAATTATATACAAAAAACACTCAATTTGACCTTGTAAGTGTGGCAGTTTGGGGTCTCATTAAACTCAATAAAGTCACATAAAAATGAAAATAGATTATAACTCATAAGAAAAAACAGCAACTAATAGGTTCTAAATATACTTGCGAGACTGGGAAGAGAGAGGGCGTAGTGCTGAGGATGGACACTTCTCCCTTCAAGCATCTCCAAACCCTTCATTTCCTAAAGCCTCTGCCTCCTAAGCCCCATGGGCGTCACATCCTGTGGCCGGTGGCACCTCTACAATTCCTTATAGGAGGGTCTTAAGCAAGGTCGTCTGTTTAGAAGGGAAAGGGGGAAGGAGGGCTTTAAGCCGAACAGTGTAGCACTTTACTGAAGATTGTGGATTTTCCATCTCAAAGAATGGGGTGGTATTGATGAAGTTGGTGGAGCCCTGAAAAGTCACAGTCACCAGGCAGTCCCACTGCCTCACAAGGGCAAGCCACCCAGTATTTGCCTGCTCACACACTCCCCACCACAAGCCCTGCCGAAGACAGGACTGACTGATTGGTCATGGCAGGACCATGGAGACATAGATGGAGGCCACCCGAGGATTGGTGCGTTCAACCAGGTGCCCTGGTTCATACCCAGACACATTGCTTGATGCCTTTTCCACCTTCCGCTTCTCCAGTCACAGAAGTGTAACTGAACAGGTCTTCCACAAACAGACCCCCCCCCCATGTCCTCTGCCTGCCTCTTGTCTGTAAAAAAACCTTAACCTCCTAGGCCTTCCCCAAATTCCAAAGAATAAATTTAATCAGAGAAGTGAGAAAATGCAGAAAGAAAGGAAAACAGTCAAGCAAGACAAAATAATAATAGTTTAGCTATTAAACAAAGTCAAGGATCGTTAGTTCCTCCTTGAGGGCTATAGATAATATCCTGAGCCATATCCTTTGAGCTGTTTGACAGCTACCAAAACCCCCACGAGGTGGAAGAAGTTAACTGCATGCTGCCCACAAGCACGTAGACCCCAGACCAGTTGGAATCAGGAGGTTGATGATGTTGATTCCCAATTACTCACCAACAACCAATCAGAAGAATGTCCACGAGCTGATCATCCACCCTTTTCTCTCACCCTGTCTTTAAAAACCTTTCCCTAAAAGCTTTTGAGGAGTTCGGGGCTTTTAAGCATAAGCAGCCTGGACTCCATGCTCGGTGTCCTGCAATAAACACTGCAGTTTCCTTCACCACAACCAGGTGTCAGTGGGTTGGCTTTACTGTGCACAGGTGAGCTGACCCAAGTTTGGTCTGGTAGCAGAGGCAGGTGAGCTTGTTTCAGCCAGGTGAGTCAGGGGTGAGGGGTGGGCTGAGTCTTGGGTGTTAACAAAAGAGGGGCAGGTGTGTTTGGACAATGAGCAGGCCTCAGAGGCCAAATGTGCACGGTTGGGCTCCCTGGAGCTCAAGAATCCCCTCTGTCCTTCCTCCTCATCTCTCTAACAAGTCCAGTTAAAGTCAGCCCCTCTCGGTTCACTGCCGGGCTGGCCCCCGGAGCCTCACCTCGGTTGCGGAAAGCCGCTGCGTCCCTTCCAAGAACCAACACTAGAGGTCGCCTTTCTCCAGCGTCAGGCAAGTTGACGCGGAAGGAGACGGCCCAGCTTCTGCTTAAATTGCACGTTGGTGGGCGGGCCCAGTGGCCCCGATTCCGGGCCAGTTCCCGGACGTCACGCGTCCCAAGTGGGAAGGCGTGGTTCCGGCCTGAAGAGGAGGCTGAGCCACGAAGCTCTGAGGAGATGCAGCGCTGGGTTGAACAGTGAGGTGTGAGCAGGTGAGGAAAAGACCAAATCCGGGTAGAAATACTTTGCACAAGAGATGAAACTTCCAGGAGCAACAAAAGCCCGTGCAGTCTGAAGAGCCCATGAGATAAAGTGTGTGTGTGAATTTTAAAGTGCTACCCACACCCTTTTAAGTGGCCTGTTATTCTCTGCAGATATGGACACTGTGTAAGGGAGGCCCAGGTGTCCCATAAAGGCCGTCTTGGGCCAGGGCTCACAGGAGGGCCCCCAGCCTGGCTTGCCCCTTGTGCTCTCTCCCCCTTGTGTGGCTCTCTCCCCCTTGTGCTCTTCTTGGCCAAGGTTTTCCCAGAGACCTAGTTTTCTGTGTAAAAAGGGAGGGTAGCTTGCAAAAGGCAATTCTACAATCTTTAGTTTTCTGGTCACAGCCGTTTTTAGCTGGAAGCCGGCAGGGCTGTTTCTGTGAGTAGTTGGGAGCTGAGGTTCAGGGAGGTTAAATACCTTGCTGGGACTAGACTAGAACTCCCACCTGCTTACTCCAGAGCGGCACTCCCTCACTGCCCCGGCTGCCTCTTCTCACTGGAGAGCTACTAGAGCTGAAAAGAAAACTGCCTGGGCTGGAAAACTTTAATCTCGGCAAGGGCCTCAAAACAAAACCAAAACAGAAAACGAACAGAAGCAAGCATACCTCTGGGCCCTGTGAGCAGTCCCTCAGTCCCTGAGGCAGTGCCAAACTAACATCCACCAGCCCTCGACTTGAGGCTTCGGGATGGACAAAAAGGTCAGCTGCCTGCCTCTATACTGTAGAGTGCTATAGCACCCCAAGTGATTCTTCCTCCAGACCATATGGCAGAGCTCAGGTGGGGTGGTTATGCACCACCTGTGCTCCGTGCGTCCCAAGTGAAGTGCAGCCGTTGGTGTCTTCAGTTGGAGAAGAGATAGGAGATGTTTCCACATAAAGCCCAAGGGAGCCGGGCAGGTCCACAAATATGGCACATGGCGGCCCCTCCTCTTCCCGTTGGGAGGAACAGCGCAATCCATTGCCCACATGTAAAGTGACCTAGAGGTCCTCCCTCGACAGACCATCCAAGCCAGGCATCCTCAGGGGCCACGAGTCATGCTGATTTGTGGCACATAATGAAGGTCTGTGTAGTGGCAGAACCAGTGTTTAATGTACATGTGAATTTACTCACCCGGCTGAGCACTAGCTCTCTCTCCTGCTAGAGTGTGAGCATCTTGAGGACGATTCACTTAGTGTGGCAATTCACTTAGATGTGTCTCTCCCACAAGCCTGGACACAAGGCAGATGGGTGCTTTAGGGAGTACTCTTCCAATCCAACCGCTTCTTAACCTCACTGCAGAACTGAATTAAGCTGCTTCTCTTGGGAGAAATTGTTATTCCGGAACACAGGGAGGATCCTTGGATGTAACAAGTCAACATTTTGAAACACGAAAACCATCAAAAGGCATCTGTTTATTATTATTTTTAATTAACTCCTAAAGAAAGAGCCCTTCATAAACGGTTCTGAGTGTCTACCAAGAGCACATGTTGTCATATTTCTTCTCTGTTTCTCTCTCAAGAACCCAAAATTTTTTTTTCCCCAAGAGAGTGCCTTCCTCGATGTGTTTCACCACCCTTGAGAAACTGGATTGTGCCAGAAGGGAGGGAATCCTTGAGAACAGGCTGTTAATTCCACTCTTCTCGACTTTGACTTGACTTTTCTTTAAACTGTGAGGGAATAAGACAAAATATCCCTCAGATTTTTATGTGTTTTCCTTGCTGGTGGATATAAGTAAGATTTCTTCTACGTATTGCCAAAATGTCCCCAAGCTCCAGCCTGTGGCTACAAGGAAGGTCATGTTAACATAAAAGTCACATTTTAATTTTCTGTCACCTACACCCACCTGATTGAGGATCTCAGCCCACCCCGCCAGCATCTCCCACCACCCCCACTCATTTCTGGGAATCCCCTGAGTGGTAGACCTGTTTAAGGTCAGCTCCATCACGCAGTGCCCTCCAGCCACTGTTCACGCTCCTGCCCCAGGGCTTCATGGCTTTCTGGCTTCATCACCCAACCAGACAGATCCCAGAAAGGATTCACCAGGCATGACCACTCTGCTAAATCAGTTCTGCACCAAAATAAACATAACCCCCAAATGACCCCTTTCTCAGGACTTTGCCTGGAAAAAAAGGAGTTTAACCCATTTAACTGCATAAGCTTAACTGAGTAAGATTATACGTGGGGAACCCAGAAAATGAGTTAAATTTGGAGGAGATAGAATCTAGGGTAAATTTTCTTTCTTCTCTTTTGCTTTCTATTACAATTGATTGCATTTTTCATTTTCTTCCAAGATCTGTTAGTGTGAGATGATTATTTGATGATGAAATGATTCATTCAAATAAGTGATCCTATGCATGACAGCGTGATAACCAGGCCTCATTTCCTTGGAACTGGGCTATCCATCCTTGTCCCCGGCCACTTTCAGTCTCTTTAAACGATTTAACCTAGGCTTACAACCTGCTGGCTGCTGCTTTTCAAAACTCTTATTCTGGCCACAGTCGTTATTTTTAAAACATGTTTATAAAGTTGAAGGTCACGTGGCAATTAAGCCTGCAGGGAATGCTTAGATTTGATACAGTTGCCAGGGAAAAAAATATACCTCTCTTTCCTGTTGTTTCCAGCTCTTGCCTGCTCGAAATAGGATTTGCATCTCTGTGGGTGGGTTATGGTTAGTTCCAACCTAATCATTTTTCCCTGCCTCAGAAATCTTTATCTTTTGTCACGAATCTTTTCAAGGAGAAGGTTGTCACTGACAATTGTTTCTCTTCCCCACCAGCGGGAAGGGCATGACTGTCATCCCACCTGCCAGTGTCTGAGTCCCTCTGTTTCAGAGGCAAGAGGCTCTCCGGGATGTCTCTTTGTTCTTTCTTAGTTCTCAGACTGATCAGGCTGCTATCCCAAGGGAACTGATAGAGCCTTGGGGTTGGTGATACATGTGCCCCTGGATTAGAGGCATTTGCCTTAGGGGAAACACAGAGACCCCTCTCATGTTAGGGTATTTTCCCCCAGCCTTTCCTTACAAAAACAAAGGGGACCATCTGGACCAGCCATTTCTAACTGAGAATAATGTAATAATTCTAGACACACAACAGTCTCCCCCCAAACCTAATCTCATGCCCTGATAATGGAAGTATTAATCACTAATGTTCATTAAGTACTTGCTATGTGCCAGGTGCTATACTAAGCGTTGTACATGTATTATTTCATTTAAGCCTCGTAACAGTCCCATGAAGTAGCTAATGATATTATGCCTGCTTTACAGTGAAGCACACACTGGGAGCGTTGTCAGAAATAAATCTTTTTGGCTTCACAATTCTGATGCAAAAATTGGTCCCAGGTGGGTTGTCCTAAGACTCAGGGTGGCGGCAGTAGTCATCCTGACCATGTGTTAGCCACGCACGTGAAGCGTTTTCCACAACAGCAAGGAGTTGGGGGGCCGGAGAGGGCCGTTGCCTGATCCTTCTTAGACCCAAGAATAGTTCCAGTTGCAGACGGGCTGGCTTTGTTATCAGAAAACTCACTTAGGAGCTGAATACACCCCTCCTAGGATCACTGGCCTTTAATTTTCAGGGACCTGTGGAGAGGTTAGGCAGGAACTGTTGGATGCCCCTGGCCCAATCTTTAGCCCATTTTAAAATCAGGTTGGCTGTTTCCTTATTGTTGAATTTTAAGCATTCTTTGTATATTTGGGGGAAATATTTTCTCCCATTCTGTGACTTGTCATCCTCTGAACAGTGTCTTTCACAAAGCAGAAGTTTTTCATTTTAATGAAGTTCGACTTATCAAATTTCTCTTTCATGTTGTACCTAAAAAGTCATTGCCAAACCCAAGATCACTTAGATTTTCTCCTATGTTATCTTCTCAAAGTTTTAAAGTTTTGCATTTTACATTTACATCCATGATCCATTTTGAGTTAATTTTTATGAAAAGTGTAACGTCTGTGTCTAGATTCATTTTTTTACATGTGAATGTCCAGTTATTCCAGCACCATTTATTGAAAAGACTATCCTTTCTCCACTGAATTGCCTTTGCAATTCGTCAAAGATAAATTGACAACATTTATGTGGGCCCACTTCTTTTTTATCATCTCACTTTTATTATTTTTTTCTAGCTTTACTGAAGTATGATTAACAAGTAACTATTGTATATATTTAGGTTGTACAATGTGATTTTTTAAGGTGTACAATGTGATGATTTTTTTTTTTTTTTTTTTGCGATACACGGGCCTCTCACTGCTGTGGTCTCTCGCGTTGCAGAGCAACAGGCTCCGGACGCGCAGGATCAGCGGCCGTGGCTCACGGGCGCAGCCGCTCCGCGGCATGCGGGATCCTCCCGGACCGGGGCACGAACCCGTGTCCCCTGCATCGGCAGGTGGACTCTCAACCACTGCGCCACCAGGGAAGCCCCAATGTGATGATTTAATATATGTATACATTGTGAAATGATTACCACAATCAAGTTAACTAACACATCCATCACCTCCCATAATTACCTTTGTGTGTGTGTGTGTGTGTGTGTGTGTGTGTGTGGTGAGAACACTTAAGATTTACTCTCTTAGCAAATTTCAAGTATATAATACAGTATTAACTATAATCACCATGCCATACATTAGATCCCCAGAAATTATTCATCTTATAACTAAAAGTTTGTACACTTTAACCAACATCTCTCCACCTCCCCCTATCCTACCCCCAGCCCCAGCCCCTGGCAACCACCATTCTACTTTCTGGTTCTATGAATTCAACTCTTTCAGATTCTACATATAAATGAGAACACATGTCTTTCTGTGTTTGACTTATTTCACTTAGTGTAATGTCCTCCAGGTTCATCCATATTGTCACAAATGGCAGAATTTCTTTTTTCATGCCTGAATAATATTCCATTGAATATATATATATATATATATATATATATATATATATCACATTTTTTTTATCCATTCATCTGTCAACAGACACTTAGGTTGTTTCCATATCTTGACTATTGTGAATAATGCTGTAATAAACATGGAGTGCAGATACTTCTTTGAGATACTGATTTTATTTCTTTTGGGTGTATACTCAGAAGTGGGATTGCTGGCTAGCCAAAGCAATCTTAAGAAAGCTGGAAGAATCACACGTCCTGATTTTAAACTATATTACAAACCTATACTAATCAAAACACCATGGTATTGGTATAAAAACAGGCACACAGACCAATAAAACAGACAAGAGAGCCCAGCAATAAACCCTCGCATATGTGGTCAACTAATCTTTGGGAAGTGCACCAAGAATACAAATGGGGAAAAGATAGTCCTTGCAATAAATAGTGTCGTGAAAACTGGATATCCACATGCCAAAGAATGAAACTGGACCCTTATCTTACACCATATACAAAGATTAACTTGAAAGGGATTAAAGACTTAAGTGTGGGTTTATTTCTGGGCTCCACATTTTGTTCCATTGATCTATGTGTCTACTCTTTCACCAATACAAGACTGTCTTGATTATTGCAGCTTTATAGTAAGTCTTGAAGTTAGATAGTGTCCATCCTCTGACTTTGTTCTTCTTCAATGTCGTGATGGCTATTCAGAGTATGGACAGGATTTTGATAGGTAGAAATGGAGGTGAGAGTACTCAGGAGAGGGAACCGAGCAAAGGTTCAATATAGGGAAGGGGGAGATGCACTGGAGGACAGTGAGTAGTTCCAGTTGTCTGTACCCTAGCTTTATAAATGTAGTAAGACTGTGTTTCCTAGAAATGGATGCTTCCAGTCACAGGTAGCGTTGTGCTTTCCCATGGGAATTTGAGTACCCAGGCCTGGAGAGGAAGAGGGGAAGGAGACCTTAGAAACACTTGTGACTGGCTGTCAAGGGCATTTTGCCAGCCACGGAGACTGGATTTAATATTGTGAACTTTTGTTGATAACATGTCTAACTTTCAGTCTGATATAAGGACAGAGAGAGAGAGCCCCCAAAGGGTTTTCCTGGGCAGTTGGTGATACTTGGGAGAAGGCCCTGATTTGGAGTCAGGAGACCTGAGTTCTAGCTTGGGCTCTGCCATTTCTGACGTCATTATGTGGGACAGTTCACTTCCCCCTCTGTGTCCCAGCTCCTCCATCTCTACTGTGGGGTGATTAGAGGTACCCCATCAGATTCCCAGGGAAGAGATTATGAGAAGCAGTTAGGCAATGTATATGTAAACTGTGAAGCACTACACAAGTGTATGCAGTTATGAAGGAGGGGATCCTTGAAGGAAAGGCACTGTAAGCCACGCAGCATATAGTCGTCGTGTTTCACTTTTCTGCTTCCTTTCCCAAGTAACAGAGCATGCATCTCATCAGTGGGTTTTCATAAGTAATTAGGAGCATCAGTGAGGATGCTCCATATACAGACCCAATCCTGCCCTAGATTTGCTTTCGTATATGTGTAAATTCCTGGAAGGCAAAGGACCTACCATTTTTCTGTATGCCCATGGTTCCTAGCACAGTGTCTTACATGTAGGAGACATTCAGTGAGTACAACGTTGGCTTTTTAAAAACAAAACATAGTGGGCTTGATAGGTGTTTATATGATAACATTAGCTGGTCACAAGCTTAGCATGAATCAGGTGGTTAAAAAAGTATGTGTGCAATATTTAGTAAAGGAAAAAATGCACACATGCCATGACGCAGCCGTTCCAGTCACAGCTACTGACCCTAGAGAGACTCCCACACATGAGCACAAGGGGTCGTGATCGACAGTGTTCATCTCATCATTGCCTGTAATGGAAACAACCTAAATGCCCGTCGGACAGGGGCACGAATAAACACATTTTAGAAAATTCAATGGATTGCTGAATCACAGTTAAAATGAATCAAATCTCAAAAACTTAAGGTATAGAAAAATACATACAGTGTGTCACAATTTATCTGAAGCTGAAAACGTGTAAAACAATGCTAAGTACTGTTGATTCATACATTTAACCATATGAAAGCATACATGGGAAGGATTAATCACAGAGTTCTTTTTTTCATTTTTATTGAAATATAGTTGATTTAAACGCAGAGTTCTGATAATGGTTTCTCTAGGGGAAACAGGGAAGGGAGAGTGAAAGGGGTGAGGCTTCAATTGTAGCTGTACTATCTGAAGAAAGTGTGGCTTAAAAGGTGACTTTTGAAGTCTGCAGCAAATGTAGCATCATAGTATATTGCCAAAGCAGAGGGGTGGGTTATTAAGTGATTATTTTACTCAGTGCTTCTTATATACCTGATATATTTCACAACTTGAAAAGCCCTTTGTCAACAAGGGTTGGGAGAGCTTTAAATGAAAGTTAGGCTACCCTAATAAAAGCAGTGTGCCCCAAACTAGACACAGGATCAGTCTCTCAATTCCGCCATGTGGTGGCACCACACTCCCCAGGGAACACTGACAAATCAGAGCCCAAGGGGTGGGGAGTGGGGGTGGGTTGGATGCTGGAGGGCTCAGGAACTTTCTAGTGTGAGGAAAGTTAAAGGAACAGGAAATGTTTAACTTGGAATAGAGAGGATTCAAAGGGACATAGGACCCCAGTCTTCAAATATCTCAAGTGGGGCAGAAAGCATCCTCCATACCCCGTGTGGTCCCACAGGAGCAAGTGGCATAGAAGCTGGGAGGGAGAGGGGCAGATCCCACTCACCCTCAGAGCCACAGCTGTGGGACTCTGGATGCCTTGCCCAGCAGTGATAAGGATGAGCAGCTGATCTTCCAGGCTCTGGGGATGCTGCAGGGGGCATTCTTGCTCTGTGTCAGAGGTTGGCTAGGTAACCTACAAGATCCTTTCTGTGCTGAGATCCTTACAAATTCAAATTTATATGAGTCTATAGTTGTAAAACATTACAACATTTATTTTTTAGTGCTGACATTCCAAAAGGTAACAATAATATTATTCTATCGTCATATCTTCTAGGAGTTTCTATTATTATTTTTAAGCTTTTTTTTTTGGTTGCGCCAGGTTTCAGTTGTGGCAGGTGGGCTCCCTAGTTGTGGCTCACAGGCTCCTTAGTTGCAGCACATGTGCTCCTTAGTTGCGGCTCACGGACTCCTTAGTTGTGGCATGTGAACTCTTAGTTGCAACATGCATGTGGGATTTAGTTGCCTGGCCAGGGATCGAACCCACATCCCCTGCATTGAGAGGCGGACTCTCAACCACTGTGCCATCAGGGAAGCCCCTAGGTTCATCTGTTCTTGTATGTATCTGTAGTTCGTTCCTTTTTGTTACTGAGTAGTATCCCACTGTATGGATTTATCAGAGTTTGAAGTATTCACCACATAGATATTCATCTGTTCACCAGTTGATGGATATTAGAGTTGTTTCCACTTTGAGTCAGTAAGAATAAAGCTGCTGTGAACATTCATGTAGCAGGTCTTTATGTGGACATATGTTTTTATTTCCCTTGGGTAAATACCTCGGTGTGTGGAATTGCTGGGTCATATGATATGTGTGTATTTAACTTTATGAGAAACTGTCAAAGTGCTCTCCAAAGTGGCTGTGCTATTTTGCACTCCCACCAGCAATATCTGAGGCGTTCTGATGCTCCACATCCTCACTAACACTTTGTATGGTAAGTCTTTTTAATTTTAACCATTCTAGTGGGTCTATGGTGACATCTCATTTCAGTTTTAATTTATATTTTCCTAGTGACTAATGATGTTGAACATGCTTATTAGCTGTTCATATAACTTTTTTGATGAGGTGTCTGTTCATTCTTTTGTCCATTTCTTTAATCGAGTTGTTTGTCTTCTTTAAGAGTTCTTTATGTATAAAGCATATAAGAACTTCATCAGATATATTTGCCAATATTTACCTCCCAGTCTGTGGCTTGTCTTTCATTTTCTTGACAATGTCTTTTTTTTCTGTTCTCTTTTTCTTTTAAGTTTTTAATTTAATTTAATTTAATTTTTATACAGCAGGTTCTTATTAGTCATCAGTTTTATACACATCAGTGTATACATGTCAATCCCAATCGCCCAGTTCATCCCACCACCACCACCACCCCTCTGCGGCTTTCCCCCCTTGGTGTCCATACGTTTGTTCTCTACATCTGTGTCTCTATTTCTGCCCTGCAAACCGGTTCATCTGTACCATTTTTCTAGGTTCCACATATATGCGTTAATATACGATATTTGTTTTTCTCTTTCTTACTTACATCACTCTGTATGACAGTCTCTAGATCCATCCACATGTCAACAAATGACCCAATTTTGTTCCTTTTTATGGCTGAGTAATATTCCATTGTATATATGTACCATACCTTCTTTATCCATTTGTGTGTCAATGAGCATTTAGGTTGCTTCCAAGACCTGGCTATTGTAAATAGTGCTGCAGTGAACATTGGGGTGCATGTGTCTTTTTGAATTATGGTTTTCTCAGGGTATATGCCCAGTACTGGGATTGCTGGGTCATATGGTAGTTCTATTTTTAGTTTTTTAAGGAACCTCCATACTGTCCTCCATAGTGATTGTATCAATTTACATTCCCACCAACAGTGCAAGAGGGTTCCCTTTTCTCCACACCCTCTCCAGCATTTGTTGTTTGTAGATTTTCTGATGATGCCCATTCTAACTGGTGTGAGGTGATACCTCATTGTAGTTTTGATTTGCATTTCTCTAATAATTAGTGATGTTGAGCAGCTTTTCATGTGCTTCTTGGCCATCTGTATGTCTTCTTTGGAGAAATGTCCATTTAGGTCTTCTGCCCATTTTTGGATTGGGTTGTTTGTTTTTTTAATATTGAGCTGCATGAGCTGTTTATATATTTTGGAGATTAATCCTTTGTCCGTTGATTCGTTTGCAAAATTTTCTCCCATTCTGAGGGTTGTCTTTTCGTCTTGTTTATGGTTTCCTTTGCTGTGCAAAAGCTTTTTTTTTAACATAACAAAAGACACCTTTATTGCTTTTGTCACTTAGGAAATTCTAAGGGTTTTAGAAGCTCTATGACTTTAATGGGGATAAAGACCAGATATATGTTTCTTATTATAAATCACAATATCACACAGCCCACTCAAAAGTTTCAGCCAAGGGCTTCCCTGGTAGCGTGGTTGTTGAGAGTCCACCTGCCGATACAGGGGACACGGGTTTGTGCCCTGGTCTGGGAAGATCCCACATGCCGCGGAGCGGCTGGGCCCGTGAGCCATGGCCGCTGAGCCTGCACATCCGGAGCCTGTGCTCCGCAACGGGAGAGGCCACAACAGTGAGAGGCCTGCGTACCGCCAAAAAAAAAAGTTTCAGCCAAAGTAAATACTCAGTGCCTTTGAAGAAGAAAAGGATACCTGCATATTTAAATATTGCAGGCATTCAAGATTTCCTAGACTCTTGTTTCCTAGCCCTGGTCCTAAAATAGGTTTAAACTGAGTGTGTTCTTCCTCAGGACAGCCTGGTCTGATAATGGATGGGATGTTAATCACCCCATTGAACCATTCTCTAATTTGCTGGATCACATTCTTTGTTTATTCCTGTTTCCTTGGAGAATATCTTGTAAAATTTATTTACAACTATTTGTAGTTTGGCCAAATTAAAAGTATGAATATCTAGGACACAGATTTATAATTAGCTGAACCAGTGTTTCCCCCAAGATTTTTAACCTTAACTTTGAAATGGTGAAAACACCTTCACGAAGGAGCAATGCTATATATGGACAACTTTCTTTCCTCTTGTTTCAGAGAAAGAAGTACTTTGCTTCCCTAATAGGTTTTACCATTCTGCCTGTTTATAATCTCAATAATGATTTTTTTCATCAAATGTTTATGTGGTATTATTTTATTGATATAGCAGCTATTTTGCCAGATCCTGAAAATATAAAGGTAAACAGGATATGATGCTTACTCTTAAGGATCGTACAGTCTAGAAGGAGAGTTAGACATATGTGGGATGACACATATGTCTATAACATATTAAAAGATAACAAGTGTTTAGAAAGAAGTGTGGACAGTCCTAGGAGATCACAGATAGTGCTATAAAAAATTAATACAAGGAGACTTCAGTTAAACAGAGTCAGGGAATTCCCTGGCAGGCCAGTGGTTAGGACTCCACGCTTCCACTGCAGGGGTCCCGGGTTCAATACATGGTTGGGGAACTAAGATCCTGCAAGCTGCTGGGTGTGGCCAAAAAAACCAAAAACCGAAACAAACAAACAAAAATATAGGGTCAGGCGACCAGAAGGGGGAGCTCTCATGCCCTATGACCAACAATAATGGGAGCCCAACAGGAAGAAGACTTCTTCCTCCTTCCTGGCAAGAGCTTAGCCAATGAGAGACATTCACAATTCAGCCAATGAAAAGTCATGGAGTCTTTGTTTATTGTAGGCCTCCCAAGTTCCTTTTCCCCTCTATGAAATAATTCTCCTCTCCATTTTTTCTGGGGACTTCCACATGGCTTGCCATGCTGCAGATCCTGAATTACAATTCTTTTTTTTTTTTTTTTAATAAATAGGTGTTTTCTATTCATTTTTCTTTTTATACAGCATGTTCTTATTAGTCACGAATTTTATACACATCAGTGTATACATGTCAATCCCAATCTCCCAGTTCATCCCACCACCCCCACCACCCGTGGCTTCCCCCCCTTGGTGTCCATACGTTTGTTCTCTACATCTGTGTCTCAATTTTTGCCATGCAAAACTGTTCGTCTGTACCATTTTTCTAGGTTCCACGTATATGCGTTAATATACGACATTTGTTTTTCTCTTTCTGACTTATTTCACTCTGTATGACAGTCTCTAGATCCATCCACATGTCAACAAATGACCCAATTTCGTTCCTTTTTATGACTAATATTCCATTTTATATATATACCATACCTTCTTTATCCATTCGTCTGTCGATGGGCATTTAGGTTGCTTCCATGACCTGGCTATTGTAAATAGTGCTGCAATGAACATTGGGGTGCATGTGTCTTTTTGAATTGTGGTTTTCTCTGGGTATGTGCCCAGTAGTGAGATTGCTGGGTCATGTGGTAATTCTATTTTTAGTTATTTAAGGAACCTCCATACTGTTCTCCATAGTGGCTGTATCAGTTTACATTCCCACCAACAGTGCAAGAGGGTTCCCTTTTCTCCACACCCTCTCCAGCATTTGTTGTTTGTGGATTTTCTGATGATGCCCATTCTAACCAGTGTGAGGTGATACCTCATTGTAGTTTTGAGTTGCATTTCTCTAATAATTCACTAATTATTGTTGAGCAGCTTTTCATGTGCTTCTTGGCCATCTGTATGTCTTCTTTGGAGAAATGTCTATTTAGGTCTTCTGCTCATTTTTGGACTGGGTTGTTTGTTTTTTTAATATTGAGCTGCATGAGCTATTTATATATTTTGGAGATTAATCCTTTGTCTGTTGATTCGTTTACAAATATTTTCTCCCATTCTGAGGGTTGTCTTTTCGTCTTGTTTATGGTTTCCTTTGCTGTGCAAAAGCTTTTAAGTTTCATTAGGTCCCATTTGTTTATTTTTGTTTTTATTTCCATTACTCTAGGAGGTGGATCAAAAAAGATCTTGCTGTGATTTATATCAAAGAGTATTCTTCCTATGTTTTCCTCTAAAAGTTTTACAGTGTCCGGTCTTACATTTAGGTCTCTAATCCATTTTGAGTTTATTTTTATTTTATTTTTTATGGTGTTAGGGAGTGTTCTAATTTCATTCTTTTTTTTTTTTTTTTTTTTTTGGGTATGCGGGCCTCTCACTGTTGTGGTGTCTCCCATTGCAGTGCACAGGCTCCGGATGCGCAGGCTCAGCGGCCATGGCTCACAGGCCCAGCCGCTCCGCGGCATGTGGGATCTTCCCAGACCGGGTCACGAACCTGTGTCCCTTGCATTGGCAGGCGGACTCTCAACCACTGCGCCACCAGGGAAGCCCCTAATTTCATTCTTTTACAAGTAGCTGTCCAGTTTTCCCAGCACCACTTGTTTAAGAGACTGTCTTTTCTCCATTGTATATCCTTGCCTCCTTTGTCATAGATTAGTTGACCGTAGGTGTGTGGGTTTACCTCTGGGCTTTCTATCTAGTTCCATTGATCTATATTTCTGTTTTTGTGCCAGTACCATATTGTCTTGATTACTGTAGCTTTGTAGTATAGTCTGAAGTCAGGGAGTCTGATTCCTCCAGCTCCCTTTTTTTCCCTCAAGACTGCTTTGGCTATTCGGGGTCTTTTGTGTCTCCATACAAATTTTAAGAGCTTTTGTTCTAGTTCCATAAAAAAAATGCCATTGGTAATTTGATAGGGATTGCATTGAATCTGTAGCTTGCTTTGGGTAGTATAGTCATTTTCACAATATTGATTCTTCCAATCCAAGAACATGGTATATCTCTCCATCTGTTTGTATCATCTTTAATTTCTTTCATCAGTGTCTTATAGTTTTCTGCATACAGGTCTTTTGTCTCCCTAGGAAGGTTTATTCCTAGGTATTTCTTTTTGTTGCAATGGTAAATGGGAATGTTTCCTTAATTTCTCTTTCAGATTTTTCATCATTAGTGTATAGGAATGCAAGAGATTTCTGTGTATTAATTTTGTATCCTGCAACTTTACCAAATTCATTGATTAGCTCTAGTAGTTTTCTGGTGGCATCTTTAGGATTCTCTATGTATAGTATCATGTCATCTGCAAACAGTGACAGTTTTACTTCTTCTTTTCCAACTTGTATTCCTTTTATTTCTTTTTCTTCTCTGATTGCTGAGGCTAGGACTTCCAAAACTATGTTGAATAATAGTGGTGAGAGTGGATATCCTTGTCTTGTTCCTGATCTTAGTGGAAATGTTTTCAGTTTTTCACCATTGAGAATGATGTTTGCTGTGGGTTTGTCGTATATGGCCTTTATTATGTTGAGGTAGTTTCCCTCTATGCCCACTTTCTAGAGAGTTTTTATCATAAATGGGTGTTGAATTTTGTCAAAAGCTTTGTCTGCATCTATTGAGATGATCATATGGTTTTTATTCTTCAATTTGTTAATATGGTGTATCACATTGATTGATTTGTGTATATTGAAGAATCTTTGCATCCCTGGGATAAATCCCACTTGATCATGGTGTATGATCCTTTTAATGTGTTGTTGGATTCTGTTTGCTAGTATTTTGTTGAGGATTTTTGCATCTATATTCATCAGTGATATTGGTCTGTAATTTTCTTTTTCTGTAGTATCTTTTTCTGGTTTTGGTATCGGGGTGATGATGGCCTCATAGAGTGAGTTTGGGAGTGTTCCTTGCTCTGCAATTTTTTGGAAGAGTTTGAGAAGGAAACATCTCAAAATGTTTGATAGAATTCACCTGTGAAGCCATCTGATCCTGGACTTTTGTTTGTTGGAAGATTTTTAATCACAGTTTCAATTTCATTACTTGTGATTGGTCTGTTCATATATTCTATTTCTTCCTGGTTCAGTCTTGGAAGGTTATACCTTTTGAAGAATTTGTCCATTTCTTCCAGGTTGTCCATTTTATTGGCATAGGGTTGCTGGTAGTAGTCTCTTAGGATGCTTTGTATTTCTGCGGTGTCTATTGTAACTTCTCCTTTTTCATTTCTAATTTTATTGATATGAGTCCTCCCCCTCTTTTTCTTGATGAGTCTGGCTAATGGTTTATCAATTTTGTTTATCTTCTCCAAGAACCAGCTTTTAGTTTTATTGATCTTTGCTATTGTTTTCTTTGTTTCTATTTCATTTATTTCTGCTCTGATCTTTATGATTTCTTTCCTTCTGCTAACTTTGGGTTTTGTTTGTTCTTCTTTCTCTAGTTCCTTTTGGTGTAAGGTTAGATTGTTTATTTGAGATTTTTCTTGTTTCTTGAGGTAGGCTTGTATAACTATAAACTTCCCTCTTAGAACTGCTTTTGCTGCATCCCATAGGTTTTGGATTGTTGTGTTTTCATTGTCATTTGTCTCTAGGTATTTTCTGATTTCCTCTTTGATTTCTTAACTGATCTCTTGGTTATTTAGTAACGTAGTGTTTAGCCTCCATGTGTTTGTGTTTTTTACATTTTTTCCCCTGTAATTCATTTCTAATCTCATAGCGTTGTGGTCAGAAAAGATGTTGATATGATTTCAGTTTTCTTAAATTTACTGAGGCTTGATTTGTGACCCAAGATGTAATCTGTCCTGGAGAATGTTCCATGCGCACTTGAGAAGAAAGTGTAATCTGCTGTTTTTGGATGCAATGTCCTATAAATATCAATTAAATCTATCTGGTCTATTGTGTCATTTAAAGCTTCTGTTTCCTTATCTATTTTCATTTTGGATGATCTGTCCATTTGTTTAAGTGAGGTGTTAAAGTCCCCCACTATTATTGTGTTACTATCGATTTCCTCTTTTATAGATGTTAGCAGTTGCCTTATGTATTGAGGTGTTCCTATGTTGGGTGCATATATATTTATAATTGTTATACCTTCTTCTTGGATTGATCCCTTGTTCATTATGTAGTGTCCTTCCTTGTCTCTTGTAACATTCTTTACTTTAAAGTCTATTTTATCTGATATAAGTATTGCTACTCCAGCTTTCTTTTGATTTCCATTTGCATGGAATATCTTTTTCCATGTCCTCACTTTCAGTCTGTATGTGTCCCTAGGTCTGAAGTGGGTCTCTTGTAGACAGCATATATATGGGTCTTGTTTTTTGTATCCATTCAGTGAGCCTGTGTCTTTTAGTTGGAGCATTTAATCCATTCACGTTTAAGGTAATTATGGATATGTATGTTCCTATGACCATTTTCTTAATTGTTTTGGTTTGTTTTTGTAGGTCCTTTTCTTCTCTTGTGTTTCCCACTTAGAGAAGTTCCTTTAGCATTTTTTGCAGAGCTGGTTTGGTGGTGCTGAATTGTCTTAGCTTCTGCTTGTCTGTAAAGCTTTTGATTTCTCCATTGAATCTGAATGAGATCCTTGCCAGGTAGAGTCATCTTGGTTGTAGGTTCTTCCCTTTCATCACTTTAAGTATATCATGCCACTCCCTTCTGGCTTGTAGAGTTTCTGCTGAGAAATCAGCTGTTAACCTTATGGGAGTTCCCTTATATGTTATTTGTCATTTTTCCCTTGCTGCTTTCAATAATTTTTCTTTGTCTTTAATTTTTGCCAATTTGATTACTATGTGTCTTGGTGTGTTTCTCCTTGGGTTTATCCTGTATGGGACTCGCTGCACTTCTTAGACTTGGGTGGCTATTTCCTTTCCCATGTTAGGGAAGTTTTCAACTATAATCTCTGCAAATATTTTCTCTGGTCCTTCCTCTCTCTCTTCTCCTTCTGGGACCCCTATAATGCAAATATTTTTGCGTTTAATGTTGTCCCAGAGGTCTCTTAGGCTCTCTTCATTTATTTTCATTCTTTTTTCTTTATTCTGTTCAGCAGTGAATTCCATCATTCTGTCTTCCAGGTCACTTATCCGTACTTCTGCCTCAGTTATTCTGCTATTGATTCCTTCTAGTGTAGTTTTCATTTCAGCTATTGTATTGTTCATCTCTGTTTGTTTGTTCTTTAATTCTACTATGTCCTTGTTAAACATTTCTTGCATCTTCTCGATGTTTGCCTCCATTCTTTTTCTAAGGTGCTGGATCATCTTCACTATCATTATTCTGAATTCTTTTTCTGGAAGGTTTCCTATCTCCACTTCATTTAGTTGTTTTTCTGGGGTTTTATCTTGTTCCTTCATCTGGTACATAGCCCTCTGCCTTTTCATCTTGTCTGTCTTTCTGTGAACGTGGTTTTTGTTCCACAGGCTACAGAATTGTAGTTCTTCTTGCTTCTGCTGTCTGCCCTCTGGTGGGTGAGGCTGTCTAAGAGGCTTGTGTATGTTTCCTGATGGGAGGGACTGGTGGTGGGTAGAGCTGACTGTTGCTCTGGTGGGCAGAGCTCAGTAAAACTTTAATCCACTTGACTGCTGATGGGTGGGGCTGGGTTCCCTCCCTGTCGTTTGTTTGGCCTGAGGCAAGCCAACACTGGGGCCTACCTGGGCTCTTTGGTGGGGCTAATGGCAGACTCTGGGAGGGCTCACACCAAGGAGTACTTCCCAGAACTTCTTCTGCCAGTGTCCTTGTCCCCAGAGTGAGCCACGGCCACCCCCTGCCTCTGCAGGAGATCCTCCAACACTAGCAGGTAGGTCTGGTTCAGTCTCCCCGGGGGTCAGTGCTCATTCACCTGGGTCGCACACTACTTTGTGTGTGCCCTCCAGGAGTGGAGTCTCTGTTTCCCCCAGTCCTGCTTGACAATGTCTTTTGAAGAGTAAATTTTTAAAAATTGATGAAGTCCAGCTGGTAATTTCTCTTTTATGGCCCATACGTTTTGTGTTCTAAAAAAACTTATCTAACCAAGGCTCATGAAGATTTTGGCCTTCGTTTTCTTCTAGGCTTTTGGCCAGAATATGATTTGACTGAATCCTGACTCCCTCCAGAATAGCTGCACGTGCCCCCTCCCACCAGCAGCTCAGGTTTCCTCTAACCCACAGCTCTACAACATTTGGCATTATTCAGCTTTCTAACATCTGCCCGGCTAATAGGTAAAAAGTGATATTGCTTTGTTATTTTACTTTGTTCTGTTCTGATGACTGAATTAAGTCAGTGTGCCTGTTATCTGTGTGACTCCCAGTTGATTTTCTTCTCTTGTGTATCCTCAGTTGAAAGTGTTTCCCAGGCCCTTTTCTGAGCTTCCCACAAGTATCATTTGGTCCTTCTGCCTTGTTTATTGTCATCACTGATGGCAATCAGATGTAATCAGAGGCAAACTAATTCTTTCCCCCAGTCATTGGCTTACATGGTGAGTGGTATCATGAACAAGCAGGTGCCTGAATTTCAGGAGGAAGCCTCCATCAGTAGGGCTTTTGCTCCTACAGTGTTTGTTTTCTTTTTAATTGCAACAAGTAATGCAACAGCCAGACTTTTTAGACATCATATTTGGGGCTCTGTACTCAAGAAGAGAAACCATTCCTTTCTCAAGATGTTTGCTCCTTGCTAGTAACATTGGAAAGTCATCATTATTCCGTCTTTCTCCTCTCTGGGAAAGACAGATGTGGCTACATGAATTATCTGTTTTAGAGTCCAAGGCTCTGTCTTGAACATGTGTGCAATTCTGTGAGGCAGGTCAGGCCTATGCTGTGGAAGAAGTAGGCTCAAAAGTAGAATTTGGAAAACGAATAATACTCTGTCCAAATACTCTCTCAGTAACAAGCCAAATAAAAAATGATATAAACCTCCTCTACGTACTTTAACAATTATAAACAACATTTTAGGTATTATACTAAAATGCCAGTGCTTAGACCACTGCAGGCTGACTGCACAAGTTAAGCAGCGTCAGGATCAAGCTACATAAACCCTCTAGGGGTAGATTCTTGTAAGGTCAAAAGGATAGTCAGATTTCCCTTTGAGAGTCCCCGGGATCCTGTCACACGTCATCTCAGAAACTGTTTTGCAAGTGTGGGTCATCATTTTCTCTGGTCATCTGTAGACTGTATTTTCATCCTGGATATTCTCTGAGTTCTACCCACAGTATAGTCTCCTTCTCCTTCTAGTCTGATCTCATCTCCTGCACAGGTGGCCACATTTTACTACTCAAGGTACTACATTTAGGAAGGAAAATCTGATGCTTTAAGAAGCAAAAAATGTGCATCTCTACACCTCACCCCCATTGATGCACATCACCTCAGCTATGGATACATTCAAGAAGAAAAGGGCTGTCCTGGTTTCAGAAGAATAACTCATTGGGAGCCACCCCAGTGTTTAGTAGCAGGAGGGTAATGTTTGTACAGGGCCACAGTATACGGTTGTGCAGTTGGTGCACTGCACATAAAGAGCCAGTAGAACTTGTGAATGGGGACTGAAATCCAAGCTAAGTGTCCTGACTTGGAGATGGCTCTTCCCAAAAGGGGCAGCACAAAGGTGCCCTGTAAGCTACCAGAGACCCCCACAGGGTCAGTGCTGGATCCCAGAGGGCCAGACCCAGGGCTTAGGGAAGGATGAGAACAGGCTCAGGTTGCTGTTCTACTGCACCTTGTAGAAATGATATGCTTAGGAGGCTGCCTGAGAGATTGCATGTGAGTGACATCCGAGAAAAGGGCTACATCAGCAGTTCTCAATGGAGGAAGGGGGAAGGGGTTGCCCCCGAAGGGCAGTTGGCAACATCTTGAGGTATTTTTGATCGTCATGACTGGGGGCTGCTACTGGCGGTTAGAGGCCAGAGATGCTGCTAAACATCCTACAAGCCACAGGACATGCTCCATATTAGAATTATCTGATCCAAAAAAATCAATAGTGCCACTGTTGAGAAACCCTGGGTGATGTGAAGATAAGAGGAATGAGTTTCCTCCATAGGTGAACGTGTGGGTAGTAAAGTGGTGGTTTTAACCTATATTTAAGAGTGGCCCGTTGTATACTTCAGGTTTTTCCTTGAAGTAAAGGTTCTTCCCCCACCCCAATTCTACCCCATCCCACTCTCATTTCCCTCCCACCCGTCCCCCTGGTGCCGTGGGAAAACAAGATGCTCAGAAGAAACTCCTGCATCATGATTGTGCGAGTGTCCATGTGCACGGGTCTACCTGTGTGTGAGAGAGAAACCAAGACAGACTGAGAAACAGAAAAAGACACTTAGAAATGCAGAAAGAGGTGTGCAGAGAAAGACAGATAGTGAGGGAGTCGGGTGAGAGGTAGACGGAAAGAGAGAAAAAAACCCACAGAGGACTGATCTCCAGATAATTTTTTTTTTTCAACAAATCCCACCTGTAATATGCCCGAGCCTGGAAACTCAGTGATAACAAGTCCAGGTCCCTGCATTCCAGTCTCTCCAAGAGACAAAGGCCACCAGCTGTAACAAGTGTGGAAAGTAGAAAACTTACAATAAGTCACAAGCAAAGCCGGAGGGAACGTGGAGGAGGGGTGCACTTTGTTCTGAGGGTGAGGTGGGAGCACCGGGGGAGGCTTCGGGGGAGGCGACCACTGAGGTGACCAGGGAGGAGAAGCATTTTGTTGTGGAAACAGAATGAGGAGTGAGGATTCTTGGTAGGTGGGTTTGGGGAATGGCAGAGGGTTGGGAGGTGAGGATGCAGGGTGGACCTGGGCATGGAGGAGTAGCGGTGAGAAAGGAGGTTGAAAAGGGCAGTTATGACCTGCATGAACCCCCAGGGCAGGATTAGACCTTGAATCCGTGCTTGAAGTTGTACACGTGGAGGATGCCTGGAGTTTCTTGTGTAATATTTCCTCACCTCTTTCCAGCTTTTGCCCTTTCAGTGAGGCCTACCCCAGTGACCCTATGAAAAACTTCAACCCACCCCCTGGCATCCCCAGCCCCTCTATCCTTTCTATAGTACTCATCACCTAATAACATGTTATATACAATTTATTTATTAATTTAATGTTTTTATTCCTTGACTAGAATATAAGCTTCGTGAGAGCAGGGATTTTCTTTCTTTTTTTAAAAAAATTAATTAATTAATTAATTAATTTCTGGCTGCATTGGGTCTTCGTTGGTACACGTGGGCCTTCTCTAGTGGCAGCGAGCGGGGGCCACTCCTCGTCATGGTGTGCAGGCTTCTCACTGCAGTGGCCTCTCTCGTTGCAGAGCACCAGCTCCAAGCACACGGGCTTCAGCAGTTGTGGCACATGGCTCAGTAGTTGTGGCTCGTGGACTCTAGAGCACAGGCTGAGTAGTTACGGCGCACGGGCTTAGTTGCTCCATGGCATGTGGGATCTTCCCCAACCAGGGCTCAAACCCATGTCCCCTGCTTTGGCAGGTGGATTCTCAACCAGGGACTGCGCCACCAGGGAAGTCTCAACCAGGGACTGCGCCACCAGGGAAGTCCCAGGGATTTTCTTCTGTTCACTGATGTATCTAAACCAGTGCATCGTGCATCATAAATGCTCGATAAATATTTGCTGAATGGATGAACATGGGAGCTGGAGACATTACCCCAGCTGTCAGCCCCTTCCCAGAACTTTACATTCCTGATAGCTGCTCCTCAGGAGGTATGATAGTTTTCTAGTGTTGCATAACAGATTACCACAAACTTAGGGGTTTAAAACAACACACGTGTTTTATCTCACAGTTGCTGTGCTTCAGGAATCCCAGCAAAGCTTATCTGGATCTGCTGTTTAGGGTCTTTTAAAACTGTAATCAAGGTGTCAGCTGGTATAACTGAGTCACTTGGCTGTACAGCAGAAATTAACACAACATTGTAACTCAACTATACTTCAATTTAAAAAAAGAAAATGGTGGCAGCTGGGGCTGAGTCTCACCTGAGGCTCTGCTGAGGAAAAGTCCACTTCCAAAGTTCCCTCAGGTTGTTGGCAGAGCCCAGTTCCTGCGGCTACGTGACACAGAGCTTCAGTTTCTTGTTGGCTGTTGGCCAGAGGCTGTTCTTAGCTCCTAAAGCCAAGTTTCTTGGCACGTGGGATTCCCCAACGTGGTCAGTTGCTTCCTCAAAGCTATAGCAAGGGAGACAGAAACTCCAGCAAGATGGGCACTACATTTTATGCAACAGAATAATGTAATTACATACACATAGTCACCCACATCCTGTCACCTTTGTCTTATGGTAGAATCAAGCAAGTCGTAAGTTCTACCCACACTCAACGGGAGGGGATCACACAAGGGCGCGAACACCAGGAGGTGGGATCAGAGGGGCCATTTTGACAGAAAGTCCACCTCAGGAGGTGACAGCTGGAGGTGATGCTTCTCCTTTGCATGCAGGCAGTCCCTTGGTCTTATGCACACCTCAACCTCTGCACCACATTTGAGTTATTTACATATGCTAAATATGTATAACATATTTACATATGCCTCTCCCACAAGATTGGGGGCAGGAATCATTCTCACTCCTCTTCAGAGTCAGCGTCTAGCACAAAGCCTGGCACATAGGAAGTCATCAGTTTGGGAAGAATGGGTAAAAGGATGGGTGGATGGATGGATAGTGAATGGATTTATGATATATAGATGGAAGAAAGGCAGAAAATAAGGGAAAATGTGGTGACAAAACAAGGTGAAGGCAAAGCACCTGGACAGAAGGAGTGTGGCCCTCACCTGACAGCGGGCCACACACTGTGAAATGAGAAGGTGAAGCAACGGGTATGGATCTGCCCACAGTCCCAGCCTCATTCCTGGAACCGTCACTTGGACTCTTCCTACCAGGGCAGGCAAGAGACCAGAGGCAGGTAGCCCCTCTTTCCCAGAGCTTCTGTTTTCTCTTCAGGAAATAGGAGTGGAAAAAATCATGAGGGATGACCAAATGTTCCATGTATGAAGACACCAATGAAACCCTGCATCTCTTTGTGACTTTGGCAGGTCTGAAGGCAATTTCCTAAGAAATGAGCTGAAGGAAGAAAGCATTACTTTGTAATCCTCTCCAAGGCTCAAGGGAAAGGCTTTGGATAACAAGGGACTTTAAAAGTGCTTCAAACAATAAATATTGGATTTTGAGCAGAACCTTCCCGAGCTCCTGCTGCAGTGAGGGGTGATGAATCCAGGCCTTGGCCTCTGAGTGCAAGATGGAAGCCAGGTCACAGGCGTGCCTGGTGCTGGAGGTGGGGTCTCAGGCTGTTGTTCCTCTATCAGAACTGTGAGACGGCTATCCCAGGGCAGACTCAGCTGATGATGCGTATGTGTTTTCCACCCAGTAACGCCTTGTGGGAGGAAAGATGGCGACACATTTTCCGGCTGAGAGCTTTAGGCTGGGTGACCTTAGGTTAAAACTTTACGTGTGCATATATTTTTTCCCCTTTTGCTTGAATTTTTATGATTTCTTTTGTTCACTTGATCAGTCATTTGTTTTATGTCAGGTAAAGGCCACTAATAGCCAAGGTGAGTGAATTTTGTGACAAGGTCACACCAGAGGCTATACTATTTATGTCATACGTGCTAATCACGGCCAGACAGTAAGGCTGAGGCACACCATTGTCTTTAGAGGTGACAACTGAGCCTTTGCACGGGTCCATGTTTGTAAAAACCTTTATAACAGAAATCTGTGAAATGTTTGGTGCTTAGTCTCCCTGGTGTTGATGAACCACGGAAACTCTGGGTATTCTGACCCATGAAGAAAATGTCAGGACAAGGCACTTTTTTTCTTTTTTAAAATCTACAATGAAATTTAATGCCATCTAGGAAGGAGTGGATATTCATGGGTATTTTGAGGACATATAGGTAAAGTAAGTTCAGAAATAATAGAGTATATGGAAAGATATGCAGAGGCTAACTTAAATAAATATTTTAACCTGGATTTCTCTTGCTGTGTTTTCTTTATAACCGGTCAGCCTGCCACCACCAAGCTAAAGGAGCTTAAAGCAAATCTGGAAAATCCAATGAATAACAGTGGGGCTTTATTTACTAAAATTGCCCTGAGAGCAAAACAGTAAGGAGAACTTGAAATTTCCCAACACAGTGTTCATCCTTGTTTTGAAAGCAATGTCCTCATTTGAGAAGAAAGGGGCTTTAATCTCTTCCTCCTCACGTTGGCTCCTCTCCTAGCTTTGTGTCTGAGTTCTTCCTCTCCTCCGTAGAATTCCAAACACGAGGAGCGTCATTCCTCTGGATCCAAAACCGGTAACTCGACCTGGAAACATCATGAGAACTATTAGAAGACCACTAGTTCCCTGCTGGGGTCTCTGTGTCCTGAGTCCACACTTCAGGCCCAAACCTTTAAAAGCTTTTTTTTTTTTTTTTTCCTAAAATGTATTTATTTATTTATTTTTGGCTGTGTTGGGTCTTTGTTGCTGCGCGGGGCTTTCTCTAGTTGCGGCGAGCGGGGGCTACTCTTCGTTGCAGTGTGCAGGCTTCTCATTACGGTGGCTCCTCTTGTTGTGGAGCACGGGCTCTAGGCACGCGGGCTTCAGTAGTTGTGGCACGCAGGCTCAGTAGTTTGGCTTACGGGCTCTAGAGCGCAGGCTCAATAGTTGTAGTGCATGGGCTTAGCCGCTCCGCGGCATGTGGGATCTTCCCGGACCAGGGCTCGAACCCGTGTCCCCTGCGTTGGCAGGCGGATTCTTAACCACTGTGCCACCAGGGAAGTCCCTAAAAGCTTTAAAAGTTGACTTGGCTCAGGTGGGAAGCTTTTGTATAAAGGCATCAATAAGTACCGATTCTCCTGTTGGGGGCATAGCACGTTGCTCAGCATGCTGAGGGAACACAAAAGGATTAAAGTCATGACCCTTACCCTCTGGTGACAGATGTGACTTATTCCAGGATCACTGGGAACCCCTGACCAGGGAACTCACTCTGACTGGGGAGCATTTCCAATTCAGGTAATACCTAGTGTTCACAGCCAGTCTGAGTGGTTTCATCCTGGGTTCCTGGGCAGCGTCAAAGAAAATGCAGAGCCATCACCCCACTTGTTTCCTCAGAATGGACTAATCTAGAAGATTTTCTGTGAAGGAAAAAGTGCATCATATCACACACACACACACACACACACACACCAGTTGTTTGTCGCAAGCATGTGCTGCGTATTCTCTCAGGGTCCACCTTGTGTCCCATCGCTTCCCCTGACTACTATCTTAATGGAGAGGTTTTTGATGGCACAGCCTGGACTCACTCTCAGTAACTCATTCTTAGTAAATCGTCTGTTAGAATGAAGGACTTCCTTTCCATATACTTCCCCCTTTCAACATCAGATCAAAAGGAAAGAAAAAGATTACTCACCATCTCCTGTTCTCCCAGTGAACTTGTATGACTGTCTCTTTCCTTCTAAACCTGGGTCTCTCAAACTGCTAGCTTTCCATCTCTATTCATATTTCTTCTTAAGAATTTAACCACTGTGGAGTATTTTTCAAACGGATGAACACTTCTAACAAAAACTGCTTTCTTGATGGGTCCATATCCTTTTGACTTTCTAATATTTAAAAATGCATTTGGATACAAAGGCCTTCCCCATCTATCTTTTCTGGAATAGGTCCTACCCTCCTGTCCACCCTGGCTCACCTTTGTCTATTTATACAGCCCCACTCATTTTTAAAATCAAGTTTTGTTTGTTTACTTGAATTTTTGGTCTGTCCTCCCCTGCTGGGCTGTAAGCTCCATGAGGGCAGAGACCACATCTGTTCTGCTCTCCAATGTACCCCCAGCACCTAGCAGAGTGCCTGCCATGTAGGAGAATCTTGTTAGAACATTTGTTGAATGGATAAATAAAGTAGAATGTACATAATAAGTGATATATCACTTAGCTAATTAATTTTAAATAAGTTTAACAAATTTAAATGAATTTCCTTAGCTAATTAAAAGTGAAATGCAGGGTGAAGTAGAGTGGAGGGTAAGCAATGCCTGCTTTGTCAGAATTGAGTCTTAGGAGAGTGGAGCAGAGTACATTGGAGCTAACAGAGCTGACGGGTCAAACAAAGGCAACTGTCATCGTGGGTGTAAATGCCCACAGCTGCCCAGGGGTCAGGGAAGCTGAGGGAGGACCTAGGGGAGGTGAGGGCAGATATGGGCCTGGTCCCTGCTTCATGCAAAGGAGGTGGGCCAGCAGATACACGACCACATGTGTGAGCTACAAAATGACTGCTGCTTCACTTCCACCCTCCAAATCTCACATGAGAATCCCTCTGGTGGCCCACCCTATCCAAAAACATGAAGGAAAGGAAAGTGTAATATAGCCTAGCCAAGTTAACACATTACAAAGCCACTATAGTAGGCACTCACTGTTTGTTGAAGGACTGCTTGAATGAATGAATGCTTGAACACATGAATGATTGAATGAGCTGGCATGGCAGCAAGAGACATTTGGCCATCTGGTCTCACCAGAATGAGCACTCTGTGAGGGATGGGATTTTTGCAGGTTTCATTCATTGCTGTATCCCCAGTACGTGGAATGGTACCTGGCCCGTGTGGGTGCTTGAGAAAATTTTGTGGAACGAATATTGAATGGTTCTGGCCCAAAGTCAAAAGGACTTGGGTGGAGTCACTAGAAGACACAACTGAATGAAAATTTTTCCTTGGTACAGGGTGTGGGAAATGCATGAGGAGCCATTTTATACATTTAGCATAAATGGGCATGACGTGAAACAAAGGCAAAACCATATTTCCTTCTCTTGCAACATATCTCAAGAGAGCAAAATATAAAATCGTTGTAGTGACAGTGGAGCAAATATCATAAATAGTATATCAGTTATAGAGAAGCTTGGCTACTAAGAGCCAAGAATCCTGGCTAAGGGGAACGAGAGGGGAGAGGAAAAGTGAGTTAGAAACATTTTATTCACAGCCTTCTCCAGGTCCAGGTGGGAAGCTACAAAGCAGAGTAAATCCTAGAAGTGGCCTTGACCTGCTGTGAAACCTAACAAGCCACGGATACCCCAGGGCCAGAGTCATTCAGTTACAACCAGGCTATACCCTTAGGCAGGCTCCTAGAACTTAGTCCTGGGAGGGCTCAAGGTTTAGCTCAAATATTCCACTTCTCTGTTGGCAGGTCTCTGTCGGAAGGTCTCACATGAACTCTGATGCAATTGGAGCATCCCTTTCCCCTTTTGTCTCCCTGCCCCTCATATGATCTCATTTTTGTTTCAAAAGATACGTGCCTCCTCTCTATAACTCTTCTACAACCCTATCCCTATATATCAGAAATACCAAATGGTAACCATGGTTCTCTCTGGCTGGTGGAATGACTGGCTTTCATATGCTTTTCTTCTTTGTGCTTTCCTGTGTTTTCCACTTTTTTTGAACATGAATTACTTCTATAATCACACACACAAAACAGTACAAAAGTACTTTTAAGTACTATAACTAAGGGTAACTGGAGCAATGAAAAAGAGAACTATTGTTTGTATGTTTTCAAAATAAATATTGCCGGCAACATCTTACATCTCAGCATGAGCAACTTAAACTGTAGATGCTGCTTCTAAGCTACAATATCATTGATATGTGAGATACCTGTGATATAGCAACAATATGGCACTTGTACTCGGTACGGAATTTCTTCTAGATGTAGCACCCTGGGAAAGTTTATGATCAGCCAAATGTTGTTGGTTTTCAACTTGAATTAGACTTTCTTTGATCTTTATACCTGATATAAACTAAAAGACTATTTGTCCACAAAAATGAAATAAAGAAAATGAGATAACTTTCCACTTATTATGTGTGGTATCTGCAGAATTACAGACCTAAATATTAAAGAAAAGATGTCAAGGTGCCAGCAGCACCAGATTGAAGATGGCAGCCAGCAGGAGGCTGATGAAGGGGCTTGAAGACATCCTCAAATGTGAGATGAAAAACTTCCTTAACATCTAGGTTGATGAAGATACTTTGTTGACCTGGCAAGGGCTTATGGTTCCTGACAACCCTGCATATTGATAAGGGGGCCTTCAGAATCGAAATCAGCTTTCCAGCAGACTACCCATTCAAGCTACCAAAGATCACATTTAAATCGAAGATCTCTCACCCGGAACATGGATGAAAAGGGCAGGTCTGTCTGCTGGTAATTAGTGCTGAAAACTGGAAGCCAGCAACCAAAACCAACCAAATGAACCCCCTAGCCCAAGGACAGTAAAAAATTCTGTAAGAACGTTGAAGAGTTTACAAAGAAATATGGGGAAAAGCGACCTGTGGACTAAAATCTGCCACAACTGATTCCAGCGTGTGAGCAGAGACCCTGAGCAGTGCATTCAGATATCCCAAGAAGCAGGACTCTGTGGAAGATTGACATGGGCCACCACCCAGCATCTGCTTGTGGCAGTTACTAATTTTCTACAATTTTCATAATCAAACGTGGTCTAGGTAACCTGTAAAGATAGGATTAAAATTTTAAGATGTTCTAAGACAAGAAAAGATGTCAATAAATGGTGTCAGTGGACATGAAAAATGTGGTTACCACTGTGTCATGGATCTAATAAGCGGTATAATGAAAAAAAAAACAACAGAAAAGAAAACTGAACTGAATACTTGGCTTTAAATTAAAACCAGGGTATGGGCTTCCCTGGTGGCGCAGTGGTTAAGAATCTGCCTGCCAATGCAGGGGACATAGGTTCGAGCCCTGGTCCAGAAAGATCCCACATGCCACAGAGCAACTAAGCCCATGTACCACAACTACTGAGTCTGCGAGCCATAACTACTGAGCCCACGTGCCACAACTACTGAAGCCCACACACCTAGAGCCCGTGCTCTGCAAGAAGAGAAGCCATTGCAATGAGAAGTCCGCGCGCAGCAACAAAGACCCAACGCAACCAAAAATAAAATAAATTTATTTTTAAAAAAATTATAACCGGGGCATATTTGAGAACCAAGTTTTATGATTCATCCCTATTTTCGTAGCAGGTTAAAACCCATTGACAATAAAAAAGTATCAAAGTTTCTTCACCCAAATATCTCCAAACAAATCACTAGAGATGTCCTCAGTAAAGTGGATATGTAAGATTAAGATCATTCTAGACTTTGGAGAGCTAAATTTTATGTTTCCTCCTGCCCTAATTCTTGGTAGAGGTGAGTCAATGAGAGGAAAACTCACTTCTGTCCCCAGGTCACAGTCCTGGTCTTCCTCTGCTTCTCCTCTTCTCTCAGACTTCTTCCTTATTTTATCCCCAGGTTCGGTGCTTCAGCCAAGCAAGGCCCAGGGCCCTCCTGAGGAGTGAAGGCTTGGACTGAGGACAAGCTCACTGCCATCTCCCATCATTTGTATCCAGGCAAAAGTGGGTGAAATGAGCATCAAGGGCAGTCTTGGGAAGGGTGTGAAGGATGGAGACAGAGGGAGAGTCAGCAAAGGGAAACTGGCTGCCTGAGAAGCATGTGGAAGGGAAAGGAGCAGTCCTCTTGGACGGGGAGAATTGCAGGAACGCTGTATGTACGTGTCTGTGTCCCAAGTTTGGTTTGCACTAGATGAGAGAGTGACCTCTTTTTCCCACAAAGAACGCTTGTCCAAAATCAGCCAGGCACTTCGTTCTACGCTCTCCAGATCAGCTCAGGGTTCTCACTAACTTCGCAAGGCTGGTTCTGATCTGACCACTAGAGACTTATCATAAAGAGTCTGCCTTTCTCATGGAGTCCAAGGACCTCAACTCTCGGCCACACACAATCACATAGATATATAATTAATATATCTATTATAAACCCTCCTCAAATAATCAGTTCTTCAATTTGGTGGAGGAACCAACCAGACCATTTGGGTCCTGCAAATAAACTAACCCATGGAATCCTGGAATGTTCCCATTCTCAGCCACTTAGTTTGTGCTGGAGACTTTCATATTCACCAAGTGTCCACTAGACTGAATGCTAAACAAGTTCATAGGGGTAAGACCATGAGAAAAACACACAGAAGAAATTCTTCTGGTGTTAAAACAAACTCTGTGAGGACAAAATGTACTTGGAGTTCGACTCCATCTCTTCTGTCTCCTGGTGGGTTACTACAGTTTATCAGGAAAATAGTTTGAAATTGGCAAAACCTCCAAATCCTGCCTTGGGGAGTTCTGTGCCTGTTGGCTTTCTCACAGCTTCTTTGTGACCATAGGATGGGTTTAATAACCACACTCCGGGTTGCACAACTATTATTATCCCCATCAGAGAAATGAGTGCAGAAAAACAGAACCTGTGTTTGCATTTCCTGTTTCATATAAAGAGTTTCATCTAAGACAACAGCATAAGCTATTCATCCATGACTATAGTCCTCTCCTGGTGCTGAGGCTGGAGGGCCTGCAGCAAATAGTTTCAAAATGGAAGCATCTTCCCCAGCTGCACTCTCCACATGGCCTCCTTTCTCACCTCACAGCCTATCTCTCTGACTCTCTACCCCCATGGTGGGTGCATAAAAGAAATGGGGACCCAGTGAGTCTTGGTGCTTCTGCGGAAGCCCACAGGCCCCGATCAGAGCTGACAGTTTGGGAGGTAGAGTGAGGCCAGTGGACTTAAAGATGCAAGCAGAGTTATGTAGGGATCCAAGGATTTTAATGGTTCCTAAGCTAATACAACCTTCTCCCAACTTCCCTTTCTGACTCCCCTGACCTGCCTGGGGTCTTGTCTTCTTCCTATACTAGGTACCAAATCACAGTCATAGAATGTTAGTGGCAAGAAAGGATGAACTTTGATCTGGGCAGAGGAAGTTCCTTGCCAAAGTCAGCCATAGATTGATGACAAAGCTGGGCCTAGAACCCGTCTGTCTTGATTCACAGACCTGTGCTCTTTCCAGAAGCCCTAACATGAAGAGGATTCTTTAACTGAGCTGTTATGGAGATTCTCACTGATTCTTGCCTGTAAATAATAATGGCCTGTCAAGATACCAAAATTGAAATAAGACAAAATAGGATAAACCTTAGTTGGCTACAACATCATTGACAGGAGACTACAAACTCCCTCACCCCTGACACTCTCAGGGATCTGAGTAGGGTCTAGTATCATGGAGGACAAGGTTGGTCACATGAATCCTTCCTTCCCTCTGCTGTCCACCCAGTGACCATTCACAGCATGACTCATCCCTAACATGTTTAGCTATAGGTCTCTAAAATTTTAGATGCTCAGGAAAGGAAGAGGCCTTGAAGAGCATACAGAATAACTACATGTCTGCGTGTATCACATATGTTAGAAGCAGCTGCAAGTCTAAAGGCAGCCTCCTGTGCCTGTGTCCACAGATCCCTGTGGGACTTGAAGATCTGGCCGTTATCTGGCTAATCTGAATAGGTAGCAGTTAAGCTGTATATTTCAAGCCAGAATGTTCACTATGCCACTTACATCATTCTATTTGGCAGTCTACACTGCAGGACTCCTATAGTAGAGCTAGAAATTCCCCTCCACTTATCCAGTTTTTCAATCTAAAGTCCTAAGGGTATCCCTCTGCTTGGCAGGACGTCCTAATGTAGCCATTTATCCCCTGGGCCATTTCCTTGGCCCACTCTGTCCCCGGACCAGAGATGTGCTTCCTCCCAGCCCAGCACAGATGCTATGGGAGGCCTGGTACAGCGACCTGGGCTCAGCTGACCCCGCCACCCCATCTGCTCATGGGAACAGTGCTTCCTTTGTACCATTGTTTGGTTTTTTGCTTTTTGGTTGTTGTTTTTTTAAATTTTTCCTTCTCCCCTGTTTCAAACTCAGTCCCTCAGGGCCTCAGTTGAAGCCATCTCTGCCCAAGCACATCCCCACACTACAACTTGTAATTATTCCCTAAGCAGGCCATGGATATCTTTTCAAATAACCCTCCTGAAGTGGGAAGGTCCTGGGAAATCCAGTCACTTCCCCTCAACTGGAAGCACCAGCTTCTGGAAAATTCCACAGCTCTGGGCCCTGGCTAGTGGGAGAAAAGGGGAGGGGGTGAATTAGGTTGATGCCTAAATCTTTAGACCATCTGTTGGGTTCTTTTTTTTTTTTTTTTTTTTATTTTGCGGTACGTGGGCCTCTCACTGTTGTGGATTCTCCCGTTGCGGAGCACAGGCTCCGGATGCGCAGGCTCAGCGGCCATGGCTCCCGGGCCCAGCTGCGCCGCGGCACGTGGGATCCTCCTGGACCGGGGCACGAACCCGCGTCCCCTGCATCGGCAGGCGGACTCCCAACCACTGTGCCACCAGGGAAGCCCTGTTGGGTTCTTTTGAGTGAGTTAGGGTGAATCTCAATGAAGTGAAATTCTCAACCTGGAATAGTTATGACAACCTGGAGATCATCTCAGGCCAAATGTAGAGAAAAAAGGCAAAGTGTGTGTGTTCATCCCTTAGAGTTGTGAGGTGGGACCTTCCTTCAGACCCAGCAGACTTTCTTTAGGGGAGCCCTTCCTTGACCCTTTTAAGAAAATCACGGGCCTTCTGGTCATGATTGAAATCTCCCTATTTGAAGCATATTTGATGAACCAACTCTTTCGTTCACATATTTTTCTTTTAAAAGTTGAGCTTGTTTTCCTAAATTTTTGTTATTCTAACTACATCAAAGCATCCCAGTCCAAAGACATAGAATGTGCTAGGAAAGCAGACATTGGATCATTTAGGGCAAAATGTATAAAAGACATGTTTACTTGAGAGTTCATGACACCAAAGATAAAAGGATTTCTGGCTGACAGGTCAACAGGCTTCTTTCCCTGGAGACTAGGGTCCCCTGTGGTCCCAAGATACCCAGAGTGGTACCTGCAAGGCTGAGCCCTGAGATGCTAAGAGTCCCTAAGCTTTGCCCATCTCTCGAGTGGATATGGCTGTGAGAGGGGAATGTAAGAGACAATTTGATGCCCCTGGACAGGCAGAACGGAGCTGCCCAGGGTCCCTCATGGCAGGGTGCAGAGATCCTGAGTCTTCTGGTTAATGGCCATGTTCAGCTTCTGCTACAAAGGTCACTGATCCAGGTGAGGGAAGCTGAGAAACAAGTGACCAGAGCAACTACTCAGAGGGGAAAGAAGCCAGAATAGCAAAGTCCACAAGGACAGGGATTTGACCTTTGTACATCTCATCTTCCTGGTGCCTAGCAAAATAACTAGTCCTTACGAAGTGCTCCGTAAACATTTGTTAAATTAATAAATTATTGATTTATGAGATTAGGTCAAGGATTTAAGCCTGGGGTGGGGGAGACAGAAGGAAGTCTAAGGGGATTAGTCAGAAACCTCAAGGGAATCTCGGTAAGTCTCAGAATCACTGACTCAACAGAGGAGGTCCCTTTACTCCAAGACCCAAGTCCAAATGCAGCTCCCACTATGGTTGTGACATATGGTATGAGCTTAGTGACACTTGAACCTTCTCACGTCAAATTAGATGGCGGCCTGAGGTAAGGTATTGCCACTGGGGAAACAGAGAAGGGATGAAATAGAAATTTAGGAGTCTGGATGGAGAATATTTGGAGACAGAGTATGTAGGTATTGAAGAAAAGTGACTCAAAGGTAAAAATAACATAGAGACAATATCTACTTCATGGGGTTACTGTAAGGAGTGGACGAATTAACACAGAGTCTCTGGAATAGTATTTCAGTGCCACTGGGTAGGTTTTTTGTTTGTTTGTTTTTTGCGGTTCACAGGCCTCTCACTGTTGTGGCCTCTCCCGTTGCGGAGCACAGGCTCCAGACGCGCAGGCTCAGCAGCCATGGCTCACAGGCCCAGCCACTCTGTGGCATGTGGGATCTTCCCGGACCGGGGCATGAACCCATGTCCCCTGCATTGGCAGGCGGACTCTCAACCACTGCGCCACCAGGGAAGCCCTGGGTAGGTTCTTAATAGAAAGAGCTTTCTCCTCCTCCTCATCCCTCTCTATTTTCATTAAAGATCAGACTATCCCACCTGAAAACCTCAGAGTGCCCACCCCAAGGAGGCTCTGCCAGCCGTGTCTTCATGTGAATGTCATGACTGAAGGCCATGGACACACCCGAGCCTCTGCTGATCCCCACTGAACAGATAGAAATAAAAGTGTCTTCTCTCCAGGGCTGCGTCAAGAAGACCCTGAAAGCCATTCTCTCACAGTCAGAATGTTTTCTTTGTTCCTCTGAGATAGAACCAACATCTCTGTAAAGGACAAAGAGGCAGCTTGACTCATAAGCCGAGCAGACGCTATGGGCTGAGTGATGGCTACACAGGGGTAGCTGGAGCTGAACCCCTGAGACTTCAATATTTGTTGTGGTATATATTATGATGAGGTGTGGAGGACCTTTTTAAAAACCGAATACGTGTATTTCTGAACGTCAGATTCACATGCAGCCTCAGACCTCTCCAAACACACACATCCTAAGCTCTCCTGATGTGTCTTCAGGGCCCCCAGAGAACGGAAAAGGACCAGACATGTCTGGCCACATTTCTGATTCTTTCCCTCCAAATATTTTCATGCCCTCACTTATTCAACAAACATTTACCAAGCTCCTACTTTGTGCCAGGCACCGTGCTGGAAGCTGGAGCTTCAAAGAAATAAGGCCACATCCCTTCCCACATACAGCCCTGTAGGGAAGAGAGACAAACCACACACTAGAACACTGGGGGATGTGTTAGAGAGAGATTTTGCAAACAGTCCTGGGAGCATAGAGGAGGCCACAGAGCCCAACCAGTGTTTCAGTGTTCCTGGAGGACCAGCAAGAGTTGACCAGGTGAAGAGGGCAGGGAGGCCTTCCAGGTAAGGGAGCAGCAAGCAGGACGGCCAAAGGCAAGCAAGACAGTGACTCGGTAGTTCTCACCTCCCTGCACGTTGAAATCATTGGCAGAGCTTTTCTTTTCTTTTTTTTATTTTTTATTGAAGTATAGTTGACTTACAATGTTGTGTTAGTTTGTGGTGTACAGCAAAGTGATTCAGATATATATATTCTTTTTCATATTCTTTTCTATTATGGTTTATTACAGGATATCGAATAGAGTTCCCTGTGCTACACAGCAGGACCTTGTTGTTTATCTATTTTATATATGGTAGTTTGTATCTGGTAATCTCAAACTCCTAATTTATTCCTCCCCTGCTTTCCCCTTTGGTAACATAAGTTTGTTTTCTATGTTGGCAGAGCTTTTAACAGTTACTGATGCCTAGGCCCTCACACAGATCTATTGAGTCAGAATCTTTGGAGATAGGGCCCAGGAATCAGTCTTATTAAAAGCACCCCAGGTATATGTGACCAGAGTTAAGGACCACTGGACTAAGGAAGAGTCATTAATACAAGACATTTGGGAAAGAAAGCACAAAAGAATACTATAATAGTTCACTCCATCAATAATTCTAAAACAGAGGCTCTTAGACCCCATGCAAAGCATGCAAGACCAAGGGATGCATTGATGTATTCTCGAGTCAGTAACAGATCTACCATACAGCCTCCACCCAAATCCAGGAACCAATGAAATCTGTGGTTCTCAGTCACCTCCTCTCCCCCACACCCACTTGCTCCCTCCAGGAGATTGGCATTGCCATTCTTTTTTTTTTTTTTTTTTTGGCATTGCCATTCTTAATGGAGTATGCTGTGGCTCTCAAATCCAATAATACTCTCTTCATCGCTGCAATGAGGACCTACTTGTATTTCAGAAAACTTAAAAGGAGGCTCCAAGGCCAAACACAAAACTCTAGATACAGTACAACAATACCACTTTTGACAAAGTACATAATAAATCAATAAATCAAATGGTTATTTTCTTAAAGACTTAGATGGAGACATAGAAATCCTGTTCTTAAAACTGGGGCATGTCCCATTGTAAGAGGGACTACCTTGGACCAAGAGACTGGCCAATAGCTCCCATTCACGAGAAGATGAATTCAGAAGTGGTTATGAATCCCAGTTCAGCCACTGGCTGCACCCTGTTGGGCAAGTACTAACCTGTGAGCAGGTTCTCTGCTCCACGAAATAGATATAATTATATCTACCTTTCATGGTTGCTCTTGGCTTAAAGGAGATAATACCCAGCATATCAAGTGTCTAGTACCCGAGAGCTGGCTCCTCAGTCAGTGAAAACTCTCTATTTATTCTACCATCACTTTATTATCGGAAACTGTGTTACAGGAGTGAAAGTAACACAGATGTAGAAGGATGGGCCAGGTCATGGTTCTCCTGCTGCCACCCTCTCCCTCCCTCTTATCTTCTCACTCGAGGCAGCACATGGCACCTGAGACTCTAAGTCTGCAGGCTGCTCCTGCCTCTCGGGGGTGCGCCCCAAATACACATCTAAGTGTGTGATGATTCAGCCCCTCTACCCAGATGAAGACAGCATGTGAGAGCCTGGAGTCTGGCTCTCTCCCTCTGTCACCTGGGCCCCAGCCCAAATGTGATGCTCCATCACCTCCTATTTATTGACCTCTCTCACCAGCATTGGGAAACTGCCCTTCACTCCTGCACACTCAGTTGGACTTCATTAAAGAAATTTCTCTCCCAGAAGGTATGTTCATGGAAATTATGTCGAATCAAGCAGGGACCCCAGACATCCTCTCTCAGGTTCCTACCCTTTTTGTGCCATGGACCCACTGACAACTCAGCAAAAATGTCCAATAATGCGTAAAACAAAACAGGATCGCAAAAGCATTCAATTTTATTGAAATGGGATTCTATCAACCTCCCATGGAGACCCATGGATTCCATATTACAAACACCTGATAGTCAAACCCTGGACTGAAAGCTCAGGAAACTCTCCAAAGTCACCCAGCTAAGAGGTAAGAGAGCCAAGGCAAGAACCCCATCGCCCTGTTCCCGAACCCGAGCTCTGTCCACCAATCTATTTATTATCTTAGAAAATTAAAAAAATCAAAACAGAGCTCTTACTGATTCTGGATTTAAAAATCCTGAATTAAAAAAAAAATCCTGAATTTTGGTCCCATTGGAAGGCTTGGAGGTGGCCCTGCCGGCCCCGTATATCTTCATAAGAACTGGCCTCAGTCTATATTGGATTACAAAACTGGACAAAGATTGTTTCCCAGCAAACATCTGGAAGAGCTTAAAGTCACAATAAGTTGACTGAGGTAACTGGTAGCAGATGTCCCAGCTCCTGGAATTTGTTGGATGACAGTGTTGGATGATGGACTAGATGGACGGGTTCAATCCCTTTGCTTTCAGGTGGCCTTTGTCAAGGAGTCTGGGACACTAGTTTCTGAGCCTGGTGCAGAAAACTCAGCCCTCCTGCTTGCCTCAGCATTTCTCAGGAATTAGTAAGCAGTTGGTATCATCCTTCTCTGCTGAGAAGGTTGGAAGGTATTAAACCCCTGGCCAATCTCTCAGTGAACCCTTTCACCCCTTTCTATTGCTGGGCCAATAGAACATAATGGTTAAAAGTATGGGTTTGGAGTTACACGTTAGGATTTAAATTCTCATTTCATCACTCTAGAAAAGTTGCATGACCACATCTTCCCACCTCAGTTTTTTCATCCCTCTAATGGGACTAGTACTAATGCCTGCCTTGCAGGGTATGTAACAATTAGAGCTAATATATGGAAAACACCTATACAGGACCTGGTGTTGCAGTGTTAAATAGTCAGGAGCTATGATTACAATTAGTCCTAGGTTGAACCCTGCCCCTTCCCAACTCTGTCCCTTAATAAATGAAGCAGGTGTTAAGGCAGGTGTCATTAGCAGAGTGACTGTGTTCAAGGAAACCCATTTACCATGATCAGAGCAGAATTGTTGAGTTTCTCCAACATATCTCAGCAAGATAAGTGACTTGACCACAGTCACACAGAGAGAAAACCCCACATCTTCTTACCACCAGATCTACATACCTCCCTGAATCTGGTTGCCTCCCCTCTGCATCCCCTCCTGTTTCTATGGGCCCAGAACCCTTGCTCCTCTCAAAAGCCAGCCTCTCCACCTGTGCTCTGGATCCCACTCCCTCTCTCCTGCTCAGGATTGCTCTTGCAGTCTCCACCCACCTCTCCTACAAAGTCAATATTCCTCCTTTACTGGATCAGCCCCATGTGCATGCCCTGAGCATCTTCCTCAACCTCCATGTCTCCCGTCAGCTACTAAACTCATTTCTCTATTTTCCTCCAACTTCAAAACTGAGTTGCTGTTTCCAATTCCCTTCCTCAACACACTCAAATTGGACTTCTATTCCCATTATCCTCAGAGACTACTATTGTCAAGGTCACCAGTGACCTCCATTTGCTAAATCCAGGGGCCGCTTCTTCGTTATCTTCTTTGAACTTTCAGTAAAAGTTGATTATTTCCTCCTTCTTAAAACATTTTCTTCCCTTGGCTCTGTGATAGCCCACTGTCCTCTTTTACTTATGTCTCCTTTACTGGCTCCTCCTCTAGTCAGTCTCTCTAAGAGCATAGTAGGGATCTGTCCTGAGCATCCTTTTCTCCCATTACTGTGTGCTCTCCCTTTGTAACCCCATCGAGTCCCATGACTTTGAAGACCATCTATGTCTGGGATCCCCAACCCCCAGGTCTCAGACCGTTACCAGTCTGCAGCCTGTTAGGAACCGGGCCGCACAGCAGGAGGTGAGCAGTGGGTGAGTGAGCAAACCTTCATCTGCCGCTTCCCCTCGCTCCCCATTGCTCCCCACTGCTCCCCATCGCTCCCCACCACTCCCCACTGCTCCCCATCACTCCCCACCGCTCCCCATGGCTCCCCATCACTCCCCATCACTCGTATTACTGCCTGAACCATCCCCCCAACCTCCTGTCCGTGGAAAACTTGTCTTCCAGGAAACCAGTCCCTGGTGCCAAAAAGGTTGGAGACCGCTGGTCTATGTGCTTATGATTCCAAAATCTCTGCCTCCAGCCCTGACTTTTCCCCAAATCTTGACTATCCAACTGCCATCTTCACATTTCCACATGGGTGTCTAACAGGCAACTCAGATATAACTTATCCATGAAAGAATTTGAGTTTTCCTCCCAAACTTGCTCCTTCCTCAGGCTTCCTAGTTTTAGTCATTAGCGCGAGCGTTCACCCAGTTGTTCAACCTATAAATATAGGAGTCAGTCTTGATTCCCTCTTTTCTTCATTATCTATATTCAATATATCAGCAAATCTTGTCCACTTTATCTCCAAAGCATACTCCAAATTCATCTACTTCTCTCCATTTTCATCACAGTCACTGTGGTCCAAGCCACCATTACCTGAATGACTGCAATAGCTTCCCAGCTGATCCATCTGGAACCATACTACAATCCACACTTGACAGGGAAGCCTGAATAATCTTGTCACATTCTTGTAGAATGTACAAGCACATGGCTTCCCATTGTACTTGAAATAAAACCTAAATTCCTCAAAGCAAGATGTAACATGGCTTCTGCCTACCTCTCCAAACTCACTTTGAATCACTTTCCTCCTCATCTCTCCACTCCAGCCACACTGGTCTTTCTGTCCCTTGAAAACCTGAAATCTATTCCCACCCTAGGACCTTTGCACTGGCTGTTCTTCCTGGAATGCTCTTCCCCCTGATCCTTGAATGACTGTTTCCTTTCCATCATTAACATCTCACTGAAATGTCAGTACTCAGAGAGGCCCTTCCTGACCACAAAACTGAAGTAGCCCACCCAGTCACTCCCTATCACATCACCCTGTTCTCTCATATATGTTTTCCTCTCTGTGTGTCTGACTCTGTTCTGGTTGGTAAGTCCCACAAGGGCTAGGACCTTGTCTTTCTTCTTCACCATTACATCTGCAGGACTTAGAACAGTGCCTGAACATGGCAGTGCTTGATATCTGTTGTCGAAAGAGTGAATGAATGGATAAATGAGTCAGTAACGGAGCTAGGACAAGAACCCAGGCCTCCTGCCTTCCAGTTCCGTGTTCCTCCCCCATGCCATGTCAAGTTGTAGTTTTCACCAGTTTGATTGCTTTCTTGCTGTTCAGCAGATGCTTGGCATCCTTCAACTCTCAGCTGGTTCCAGATCCTAGTGATAAACTAAACGGCCACAAAGGAGCAGGAAGGAGAGGAAAGAGGGCATCTGAATAAATCATGAAGTATGTGGTCATCCCCCAAAATAATGAGAAGTAAACACTCAGTCATCCAGTGACATTTAGTAAACACTTATTACCTACCAGGCATTAGGCAATTTACCAGGGACAAAAAGACAAACCTACTCTGAAGGATCTGACAGTCTCCAGGAGGAGATGGTGGCCCTAGTGGTGATGCTTGACATGGTGTGATGGGCCTGAGACCAAAGTAACACGTACTGTGGAAACACAAAGTAGAGAGTGATGAACACTGCATGGAGTGGGCAAGAATTCAGGGAGACAACCAGAGAGTGGAACTTCTGAACTGAGTCTTAAAGAGTGAATACCTGCTATTGAAAACTCATAGTCTGGGTTTTCACATGGAAAGTACAGTTGTGCTTCCCCTTCATTTTACTTGACAAAAGAAAAATCACTTTAGAAAGGCATACAGGATGACTCTGGTAGTTGAAAGAACCACATATTAATAAACAGAGAAATTTCCATCTGGGAAGCTTTTTTATTTTTTTAAGATGGGATAGTTCTCTATTTCTTACTACAAAAAGTCCACAAAAACAATTTCATCTTCCCTGAGGGTCTTATGGTGAAACCACTGAGGCAATTACCTACATGATGAAAGATCACCCAACTAAGGAACTACTTCCTATAAAACCACAGGCCATCCCCTTGAAGAAATGTGCTGTCATGTAGAAACGAGGTTTTACAGCAGGTGAAAGAATGAAGTAGATTTATGTGAAGAGATACATTGATCTCAATGAGATACATTATTACGTAAAGACAAGAAAGCTTCAGTACACTGGATATTGTTGCTACTATTGTTATTATGTTGGGATCTGTCTAGGACTGTGGAGAATAATAAGTGCAAATGTTAACAATCTCTGAGGTGTGGGATTATGAGACACACTTTCTGAGGCCTACATTTTGGTACTATTTTAATTGTTTACAACAAATTGCACTCTTTTGGAATTTAAACATGAAGACTGTTTAGAACACAGTTCTGATTGGTTTTATAATGCTTAAGAACTTGTGCTTGTCTCTACATTCCAGAAACATATAAAAAGAGGATTTCCCTAAATTATATCGTTTGCTAACACCTGCAGAAAAAAATAAACTGAGACCCAGAAAGATAATGTGATTTTTCTCACACTATGACTCCTAGACTAGTACCTTCAGCTCCACAGTTCTTGATTTCATGCTGAGGATTCAAATATATGAATATATCAATCTTAACGTACACATTTGGAAATTTAGCAATATTGCTTTGTGGAAAACTGTGCAACGGTTTATTGTAATAGTTACAGGCCAGTACTTTCCCCAGAAAACAATTCAAATAGAAGTCTCTTGAATATTACCTCTAGTCCTTGTGCATATCTTAGAATACTCAGTAAATTCTTTGAATAGATAGGTCCCTTCCATTCAGTTTATAAGTAGTTACTGAGCACTTACGATGTGTTCTAGCCACTAGGGGTACGGCAGTAAGAAAATGAGACAAATTCTGTACTTGTGGAGCTTAGATCCCAGTGGGGAAAACACCATAAGCAAGAAAAAACATAAATAAAGGATATAATTTCAGGTAAAGATATAGTAAGGATATAATGAACCAAGTAAAATGATAGTGACAAGAGTGCTATTTTTGAAAGGTCAGGAAGGCCCTTAAAGGAAGGACATTAGATCAGAGACCTGGATGAAGGAGGGAGCCACGCAGGAGTACAGTCAGAGTCAGTGCCCTGAACAGGAAGAAGAATTCCTTCTTTTCCTGAAAAAGTAAAGAACATCCCAAAGAAAGAGCTCTCAAAGTTTGGTATGTTAAGGTTTCACTCTTGTTGCTGTTGTTATAAGGTTTAAAGGTCTAGTGCTGTAAATTTCTCTCTATTGCTTACAAATTTGACCATGAATTTTATTTAGGAATATAAGTCTGGTACAAAAGTAGTGTCTTATCTATGTGTCACCTTCTGCCAGTGTGGTGTATATATATATACATACATACAATGGAATATTACTCAGCCATAACAAAGAATGAAATACTGCCATTTGCAGCAACATGGATGGACCCAGAGATTATCATACTAAGTGAAGTAAGTCAGAAAGAGAAAGACAAATACCATATGATATCACTTATATGTGGAATCTAAAATACCAATTTATCTACAAAACAGAAATAGACTCACAGACATAGAGAACAGACTTGTGGTTGCCAAGGAGGAGGGGAGGTGGGGGGAGGGAAGGATTGGGAGTTCAGGATTAGCAGATGCAAACTATTACATACAGGATGGATAAACAAAAAAGTCCGGGGCTTCCCTGGTGGCGCAGTGGTTGAGAGTCCGCTTGCCGATGCAGGGGACGTGGGTTCGTGCCCCGGTCCGGGAGGATCCCACGTGCCGTGGAGCAGCTGGGCCCGTGAGCCATGGCCGCTGAGCCTGCGCGTCTGGAGCCTGTGCTCTGCAATGGGAGAGGCCACAACAGTGAGAGGCCTGCGTACTGAAAAAGAAAAAAAAAAGGTCCTACTGTATAGCAGGGGAAACTATATTCAATATCCATGATAAACCATAATGGAAAAGAATATATATTTTTATAACTGAGCCAATTTGCTGTACAGCAGAAATTAACACAACGTTGTAAATCAACTATACTTCAATAAAATAAAATTTTAAAACCTTCTGCCTATCACAAAGGCACAGAATCCAACGCCTAAGGGTCTTTCCAAAGCTGTTCATTCCACAGAGAGAGACGAGGCCCAACCGAAAGTGCCCCTGGGCTTAAATCTGCTCCCCGTCCCCACTCCCACCTCAAGCAGAACGGGCTGCCTAGAATATGTAGCTAGGAGAGTCATCCAAGACTCAAGAGAGAGGAGTGCAGAAGACACCTTTGGTGTTCTCAGCTTTTAGCCCCTACACACCCAACTCTGGCGGGGACAGAAATGACAGTCTATCCTTCACAGTGGGGAGACTGAAGCTCAGAGAAGTGGGTGGCTTGCCCAGGATCACACAGAAAGCCAGCTCTGTTTGCTAACCTTCTCTCTGTTGCCTGCGTCATGTTCCAGGCCAGGGACCACATGGGTGGAATTCAGGCTCCATTTTCAGGAAATGTGAATGTTGCTTTTTCATTTACACAAAAATGAAAAATAAATAACAGATGTTTGAACACATGTTGCAACTCATCTTACTGGAACTTAAAAGTGCATTCTGACTGAGAAAGTTAAATTAGAAAATCCACACAGCAAAAAAGATGTTTTGAATGAAATGCACTTTGTCTTTCTCTCTCTCACACACACACACACACACACACACACAAACAATATCTCGTTGTTTCTTCTTCAGGGAGCAGCTGTGAAGGAAACTGGGGGAGGGAGATGAACATAACATCCCATCTTTGTGTTTCATACAGAGCGAAGCTTTTAGGCCAGCCTTCCTGAACTGGAGGGGGTGTGGCATGCATTAAAATTAAACATCAATGACCTGAGAAGCTTATAAAATAGCTTGGGAGAAGCCAGTCACCAAGAGAAGGCGTCTCGAATTGGATGATTTTGCATGTGGAAACTGCTTTCATCTTGATAAAAAAGGTATGTACTGTGGTATTAATTTTCATTTATGATAAATAATGCTTAAAATAGAGACAGTCTTGAGTTTTCATTGCCCCTTTTCAGCTAAAAATTGTAACTAACACAACTGAGGACCTTTGGCCAGTTGCTTTGCCGACTTGGTCTCATTTTTCCATAAACAACCTTACGAAGAAGATATTGTTAGTGCCATTTTTCAGATGAGGAAACTGAAGTTCAGATAAGACCATCAACAAATGCTGCCAACGCAGTGCTGACTCACCTCAAAGTCTTCTGCTGGCACTACGCACCCCCCTCTATACTATATGAGACAATGAGGAATTGTTCCATACACCAATACTGTGATAGATGAATTCTCAGGGGGTTGTTATCCACTGTGCATTACAGTAAAATTGACCGAAAAGTGAATTGGAATGCACTATGTGAATAGAAAATGCATTTAATATTAATAGAATTAATTATTATTAAATTAAAGTAATAGAAAATACAAAAATATTTTCTTCAGAAGATATGTTTTCTTGTTAGATTCGATAGCGAAATGGTTTTTAAGACCCATTTACTTGTGGAAATGTATTTTTTTTTTTGGTCACGTGAAATCTAAAAGCCTAGCCCTTAATATTCTGCAGCTCCTTGAGACCAGGCACCAGGTCCAGGCTAACATGCAGGTGTGTAGACTCTTAGGAAACCTGACTTAAGTTCTGGCTTCACCGCTTGTCAGGAAGTAACCTCACTGAGTACAAAGAGAACTGTCAGCACAGGACACTTCCAGTTAGGGTGTTGTGAAGATTCAATGCACATATAAAATACTGAAGCCAGGGCTCCTCCCTGGAGAAGCTCAGTGAGTGTGAGCAGTGGTCCACAGAGTCAATTCTGGCCCTGTGTGGATGCACCATAACCTTAGTAGAATTATTTTTTAATTATTTAATATTTAGTTAAAATAATATTTAAATTATATCTTTTTTTTTAAGTATTTAAACTCTCCTCGTTAGGACAGTCTTCCCATTAGTATTAGGAGACAATGCAAAAATAAGTCATGCATACCCAAGTTCATAGATATATGTTAATAATGTGATTTACCCTCAGAAGGTGCTCAATAAGCACTGGGTGAAGAAGAATGCAAAAAAATGATGGATGTTATCGACTCTTCCTCTCACAAAAAGTTTTCATCATAGGAATAAAAGTACTGCAATAAAGAGGCATCTTTGGAAGGGTAGCAGGCAAGGGGAATTAGTTTTGCTCTGAAATCCTCCTACAGAGCTAAAGAACATGTTTCAGCCCACAATAGAACATTCTGTAACAAGATATTTGTCAGAGTAAGACGGCAAACTGACTTTTGGTGGGGCTGTCACGTGGTGAAATGAGATTTATCAGGTACAGAGGTAGATGTTTATTGAAGCCACCGAAGGTGAGCACAGAAGGAAGCATGGCTCAGGGTTGGGACAGAATGGAGAAGTGGAGATGGGGCCCGAGTCCCAGCGCTCTGCCCCTTCTGGGCCTCAACTTTCCCATCTGTACACCTGAGGGGTGGGGTTGGATAAATGACCTCTAAGGTCCTGTCCTGTTTGGGGGAGGGGGTGCCTGTAGAATGTGTGGCCATCCTCTGGGCTTAGAATTCCTGGGCAAGGCACTGAGCTTGGAGCCTACTAGGGGCCCAAAGCAGAACTTCAGTAGTTCTAAGAACCTCTTGGAAAGAAATGCAAATTTTTGTGGATTTAGGCTGGATTTTGGCATCCATCATCCCCCAAAAGGTTAAGACAAGTGTTGTTTACCTGGTGGTAGGGGCTGACGAGAAGTGGAGCCTCAGAGACTAAGGAAAGGGCCCCACAGCAGACGTGCTCAAGGCAGGGACTCAGGGACCACCTTTCCTCCCCCCAACCTCGCATCAGCTTTTACTCATTAGGTAACTGTTCTTTTGAAAAACGGACAACAGAACTTCCAGAAGAAAAGCTATTGATTATTAAAGGTTATTTGGAGGTTTAGAGATTCATAAGAAAGTGGTTATAATTATTCCTGTTATGACACATCCTTTTAAATATTCAGATCTGAGAACATCTTGCTTGCATTGATTCAGTCCTCTTCATCACAGGCAGAAAGGCAAAGCAAAGCATTGGAAATAGCTCCCGTGCCGCTACAGGCAAGGAGTCGCAAGGAGGAGAACAGACTGAGAGCAAGTCAGTGAAGAAGCAGGGAGCAGCCCAGGCTCCTACCCTGTGAACAGCACTGCAGCCCTCACCCCTGCCCACTGCCCCTCCTCAAAGAAGCTTCCACGCCCAAGGGTGCTGGGCTCAAATGCTTTTTGCACAATTACAAGTCAGCTACTGGTCCTTCTCTGGTTAAATGTACAGCATCTATGAAAAATACCCTCAACAGCATGTCAAAGGAAGGAAGGAAGGAAGGAAGGGAGGAAGGGAGGGAGGGAGGGAGGGAGGGAGGGAGGGAGGGAGGGAGGAAGAAAGAAAAAGAAATTCAGGAAACACAATATTTTGCTTCTGCTTTTCATAATAATAACTAGCATTTATTGAGCATTTTCTCTGTCAGACACTGCTCTAAATGCTCTCCTTATACTTTCTCATTTAATTCTCATGAAACTTCATGAGGTTGGTATGATTATTATTCCCACTTAATAGCCAAGGAAACTAAAGCATCCATTGGACACAATTATACTTAGTATGTGCAGAGCCAGAATTCAAATCCAGTCAGGGTGACCCTGTAGTCCCCAGCACGCTGCTCCCTGTTAAAGTTCCCAGGCCTAGGGCTTCCCTGGTGGCGCAGTGGTTGAGAGTCCGCCTGCTGATGCAGGGGACACGGGTTCGTGCCCCGGTCCGGGAAGATCCCACATGCCGCGGAGCGGCTGGGCCTGCGCGTCTGGAGCCTGTGCTCCACAACGGGAGAGGCCACAGCAGTGAGAGGCCTGCATACCACCAAAAAAAAAAAAAAAAAAAAAAGTTCCCAGGCCTACTCTTGGGTTGGTAAACAGCCAAGCAGATGGGAGCAGGGTGGGGAAGTGGAGTCAGGGAGGCATTTCTTTGATGAATCTCACAGGGCACTAAATGTAGTGAATGGTTTGTTTTTGGTTTTTTCTCTCATGGTTCACTTGATGGCTTCACTCTACCCCTTTGCCTACCCATCCCCAACACACACCCATTGTTTCTGTTCATACAATGAGTACCTACTGCACCTGGCACTGCGAGGTTCTGTGGGTGAGTCCAGGGAGAATCAAAAACGATGCCCGTCCTTGAAAAATGCATAATTAAGTGTGTAGGGTCAGGGGGAGCTGGCAAAATAAATCCAACAAACTCTAATACCAGGCAGAATGTGTTCTAATGGTGGCACAAAAGCTTCTGGAGAGGCTCACAGGGGTGGAGGGCCTCACAGTGACACTGATGACTGAGGTGGCCCTGGGGGATGAGGGGCTCAGATGGGCTGAGTGGGAGGCTGCACACAGAGGGACCGGCCAGCCCAGAAATTTTCCTCTGGGGACTCTGTCCCCTCAGGAGACTCCGAGTGCCTCCAGCTGCTTTGTTCTCCCCACTCCAGGTCCACCTCCAGCCACCCAGCTCCAAGATGGTCCCAGCTCTGCTGCTGCTGCTTCCTGCCCTGGCTGGACTCTTAGGAGCAGCTGAGGGACAAGCTTTCCATCTCGGGAAATGCCCAAATCCTCCAGTGCAGGAGAACTTTGACGTGAATAAGGTGCGGTAAAAGGCTAACCTCCCGCTTGCTTTGCTGTCTCCTGTTTGCATAAGCATCCTACCAGGTTCGGTTTTATTTTTCTGCTTTAATGGCCACAGCAAGCCTTGGGGTAGGTACTTATCTTACTGGGAGCTCCCCCAAAGCAGACCCTGAGACAAGAACTGGGGAGCAGAGATGTTTTAGAAGATGATCCCAGAAAGCCTGAGTGGGCATGTGGGGAAACAGACAGAGAAGGCAGGAAAGCAGTAAAGCGTGAGTTCATGAGCAGGTTACTCTGTGAACAATGGGGTTCAATCCTGCTGGGGATCCTCTGAGGAAATATGTAGAATGTGCCTCAGGTTGTCCCACGGACGGATGTAGGTGGGCAGTGGGAGCTCCCATGGCACTGGCCAAGCCTGTGGCAGAGAAGGAGACCCAGGGGCTCCAGGTGAGAAGTTGGCAGTGTGTATGGGAAGCCCGCTGTGATGGAGGTGAGCCCAGCGGTGGGCTGAAAGGACATGGGACAGGGCACTGACAGCAGCTGCTGCAGAAGTATTATCCTCACTCTACAGCTGAGGAAGCTGAACGTCAGAGAGCTGAGCTTGCAACCCAGTCCGTTCACACAGCCAGTAAATGCAGAGCAGGCTTCAAAACTAGCCAGGCGTGCAGGACCCCCACAGGTTACGCAAACAGAGCCCAGGAGAGGACAGCACTCCCCCGAGGGGCTTTCTTGTTACCTGCACTAAAAAGATATTGATAGAATCAACTCCCCATTTATGGTAAGGATTGTCTTTTCACCTTATTGATGTGTCTTTTGAGCACAAAACTTTTTAATATTAATGATGTCCAATTTATCTATTTTTTCTTTTGTTGCTTGTGCTTTTGGTGGCCTATCCAAAAAAAATTGCCTAGTCTAAGGTTATAAAGATTTACTCCTATATTTTCTTCTAAGTGATTTACAGTTGTAGTTCTTACATTTAAGTCTTTGATTCATTTTAAGTTAAATTTTGTATATCATGTGATATAGGAGTCAAACTTCTTTCTTTGGCATGAGGATATCCAGTTGTTCCAGCACGGTTTGTTGAGAAGACTATTCTTCACCATTGAATAGTCTTGACACCCTTGTTGAAAATCAATTGACCATATGTGTAAGAGTTGATTTTTGGACCCTCAATTCTATTCTATTGATCTATATATCTATCCTTATACCAGCACAGTATAGTATTGATTACTGTAGCTTTGTAGTAAGTTTTGACATCAGAATATATGAGTTCTTCAACTTTGTTCTTCTGGCTATTCTGGGCCCTTTGTATTTCCATATAAATTTTAGGCTCATTTTGTCAATTTCTGCAAAGAAGCAAGTTGGAATTTTGATAGAGACTGTATTAAATCTGTCGGTCCATTTGGAGAGTATTGCCATCTTAACAATTTTAAGTCTTCCTATCCATGAACATAGGATGTCTTTCCATTTACTTAGGTCTCCTTTAATTTATTTCAACAATGTTTTGTAGTTTTCAGAGTATGTTTTATGCTTCTTTGGTTACATTTTTTCATAAGAATTTGATTCTTTTGATGCTACTATAAATGGAATTTTCTTAAATTAATTTGCAGATTGGTCATTGTAAGTATAGAGATACATTTTATTTCTATATATTAATTCTTGTATCTTTAACCTTGCTGAATTCATTTGTTAGTTCTAATAATTGTGTGTGTGTGTGTATTCCTTAGGATTTTCTATATATAAAACCCTGTCATCTGGAAATGGAGATAGTTTTACTTCTTCCTTTTCATAATTATCTTTAAACATTGCATTCTCCTCATAGAGATAGAGAAACGGAGACCCCCAAAGACAAAAAGACCTTCACAAAAATATTATGAGATCATGAGGGAACATGACATGAAAAGCAATCTTCCACCTCTGAGTTTCTTCCTTTCTGGAAAATCGTGTGTCCTCGTTTTTAATTATGGAGCATTAAAGTCACCTTAACAATAATAGAACTATTTTAAATGCATTGTATATAATTGGGATTTTCTGAGAATGCCTATGAAACCAGCTGACCTTTAAACTTATTCTTCAGTGCTTTAAATGCCTGTTAAGTTCAGTGACTTTAATTGAAAGATGTCCTTTAACAAATGAGTGAAAATTTATGCCCTAAATATGGGTAGATATTTTAGCAGAGAGCCAGGTGACCGAAGCAATACTGCTACCTATTTGCAGTATGCTCTCATTTCAAATTCTGACTTTTTTGAAGGTGACTGCATCTCCTTGATTTTGTTTTGTTGAGTAATACATTTTTAAATTTCTAAAATAATTTCAATCAATATTTTGACTAGGTAAATATATTCACATGGTTCAAAATTCTAAAGATGCAAAAGGACATACATCCTTTCCACCCCTATATCCCAGCCTCAGTTTTCCTCCCCAGTAGCAACCAGTAAAAACAGCTTATGGTGTATCTTTTGGGAGATAATATGTACATATATAAAAAAGCACATACATAACTGCAGTAGGAAGAATGATGTCCATGCCATATTCCCCAGAATCTGCAAATTGTTTCTTTACATGGAAAAGGGGATTTTGAAGATGTGATTAAAGTAATGGCAAGAGTATCCTGCATTATCAGGTGGGTCCAACCTAATCATTAGCAGCAAAGAACCTTACCCAGCTGTGGTCAGAGAGATGTGATGATGGAAGAAGAGTGAAAGAGATGCAGTGTGAGAGGGATTTGACCTGCTTTTGCTGCCTCTGAAGATGGAGGAAGGGATTCACAAACCAAGGAATGCAAACGGCCTCTAGAACCTGGAAAGGGCAAGAAGACAGATTCTCCGCTAGAGCCTCTGGAAAGGAATGTAGCACTGCCAGCACTTTGATTTTAAGCCAGTGAGACCCGTGTCAGACTTCTGATGTACAAAACCATGAGACCATAAATTTGTGGTGTTTTAAATTTGTGGTAATTTGTTACAGCAGCAATAGAGAACTGATATAATAACCTTTTCCCCCATTTTTACATAAAAGTTAGTTGAATATATACACTATTTTGCACCTGGCTCTTTTTCCATTAAATGTATCTTGGAGATAATTACATATAGCTCTTTTAAAAGAGGGTGTATAACATTCCATTGTATGGATGTACCATCATTTATTTACCCAGTCCCCTACTAATGCTCACTTAGGCCATTTCCTGTCTTTTATTATTACAAATAGGACTGCAATGAATAACCTTATGCATACATCGTTTCTTAATTTCAGGAGGATACCTTCTCAGAGGTGAAATTGTTGGGCCAGAGTATATGTAGTTTTAGTTTTGCTAGATATTGCCTAGTTGCCCTCATGAAGGCTGTAGATTAGAGCAGTCTCTATGCCCAGCAATGTATGGAAGCAGGAGCGTGCCTCTCTCCCCTCACCCTCACCCGTGCAGTTGCTCACTTCCTTTAAAGATGACTCTGTGCACCAAAATTATGGACAGAGAGCAAGCCCCCAGGGGAGGAATAATACAGGTCTTCTAAATCTTGACCACCTTCCAAAAGCCTTTGTGACCAACTCCCTGTGTGGGGTTATATGAGGAGAATTTAACCAACTCTGGAGACCCAACTCCCCACAGTAAACACATCTGACTTTGCACAGAATTCAAAGACGTCTTGGAGAATCATAAAATATTTGAGCTGGCACCTTACATCATCTAAACCAATCCCTTCCTTTTACAGAGTTTAGAATTTCAGATAGATTTTGACTGAAGGGGACACTGAAAGCATAGCTAAATAAAAAGCACTTTAGGAATGGACTGTGGCATTCAACCAATGCCCACACATCCGATTCACTTATTACCATTTGAGTCAATATCTTGCTCAGTGGCTGCTGGGAACAATGCAGCCCATTTTGCCTGGTTACCCCAGGAAAGGGCTCTGCTCTGAAAGACAACAATGGGGAAGAGTTTGCAGGTCCCCAGAGAGCCACAGGGTTTGCTCTGCTTGTCGTTGTCTCTGCAGTATCTTGGAAGATGGTATGAAATTGAGAAGATCCCAGTGAGCTTTGAGAAGGGAAGTTGCATCCAAGCCAACTACTCACTAATGGAAAACGGAAACATCAAAGTGATAAACAAGGAGCTGAGGTGAGAGGCTGTGCTTTCAAAGGCAACACACGTCCGGGAGGGAGCCCTGCAGAGACTGTCCTGGGGTGACTGGTGTCCTTGCCGTCTAGTGTGGGGAGGATGCAGACATTGCTGGGTCTGGGCTGCCTGCTCAGGACAGGTCCTGAGAGGAAAGCTTTTGGCAGGCAGGATGGTAGGGACTAGAAGTCACTCATTCATTCCCATGACCACTTGCTGAGCACCTTATTGTGTCCCACACCCTGTGAGAGGTCCTAGGGACTCCATGGTAACACAAACTGCAAGGTTCCTGCTCTCATTGCAAAACAGACCCTCTGGTAGCAAAGGACAGCAAAGGACCCTCTTGTCTGACCTCCAAACCAAGAGAGAAGCACTTTCTATATCGTCTGTTGATTGAGGGCATCCAGCATAACTTGAATCCTTCCAGAAACTGGGAGCTCAACATCTTCCATGACAATTTATCCCATCTCCAGACAGCTTTAACTCTTAGAAAACTCCTTTTCTTATTAAGCAAGAATCAGATACATACATAGTCACACTCTAGGTTGTGTGAACAGGAGAACCTCCAGAAAGATATTTTTCTATTACTTCTAACAGACTGATATTTGCTCCCAAAATTCATACTTTAGAAAGCAAATATAAACTTAAAAAGAAACCTAGGAAGAACTCCTACCTACCCGCCATCAACAAAGATAAGAGTAACAATAAACAATGGTAACTAATATTAATTAAGCATTTCCTGTGTGCAAGGCACTGTTGTGTATGTGTATGTATATATACATGTGTGTACATATACATCTATTTATGTATGTACATGTAAATGAGCATAGATATTCATTTAATCCCCGTAGCAACCTGAGGTTGGTACTATTATTAACCCTCTTTTTATGGATGAGGAAAATGAGGTACAGAGAGGTAAAGTAATTTGCCCAAGGGTCACACAGCTTATAAGTGATGAAGCTGAGATTCAACACCAGGGAGAAGTGAAATGGGGAAGAGACCAGAAGATATACGAAAGAGGCAGGGCATGGATGGTTGCCATTCTTGTTTCCTAAGTTGTCTGAGAACTGTGTTCAACTGCAAGAAAACAACTACCACCCAGCCTGGAAGTTACTCGGGCTCAGAGAGGCTTTGCATGGCCATCCTATTACCCATTAAGCTTCCTGTGAGCCACAGTACAATGGGCTGACTCTCTGACCCCGCATAAACCAAAGAAATAAAGTAAGAATCTTGAGCAACTCTAAAGAAAAATCCCACTCATTTCAGAGCCCAGTAAGGGCTACAGGAATTGAGATGCAGACCCCCAGAAGGTCTCACAGGAATTTTATAGGTCCCAAAGTAACAATGACTTTATTTGAAATATTTTGTCCCATTCTAAGGTCAAGAGTCAATGACACAGATCCCAAAACCCATCAGATGCCCCCAGCTCTCCTTCTGAGTTGGCCAGGAATCCTCTTTAACTGTACCCAGAGTATTAGGTCACTCTGCCTCTAGGGTCACTTCTACTTAAGAGCAAAGGCATATGGAGAAAGGTTTGTTAGTCAGGAAAATGATATAGATTCTGCAGAACAAGCAGGGGGCATGGCAGGGAGCCTGAGCAAAATATCCTTAGCCAGTGTCAGAATGCTGGGGCCAAAGCAGCTGGCTCAGGGCTGGGAGCTGAAGGGGTTAGGTGCCCAGTTTCAAATCCTGATTCTACCACTTACTAATGATGTGATCTTAGGTTAGTTATGGTGATTTTCTAGGCCTCAGTTTCCTCCTCTGTAAATTGACAATAATCATAGTACGTCCGTCCATAAGGCTGTGTGAACATTAAATGGGGTAACACATGTAAAGCACTTAGAACAGGGTTTAGCATGTGGTAATCATTTAATATTACCTATTATTGCTAATATGCTGCTACCCTTGAAAATCCAAATGCATTTTTCCTATGAACAAATTGCGAGTTTATGATCAGAGACTGGTATTTTGAAAACTGTCCTGGAGCAAAACATAAATGATGGTGAAAAGGGGGAAAGTCTGTTGGGAACAGACTGGTTTGTTGCTAAGCAACTGCATGCAGATAGAAATGGAACGTCTTCCGTCTTACAGGTTGACTCCCAGGTGAGAGCGGGGCACGGTCTCCAGCCCTACTCAGTGATAAACAGACTGTGCAATCCAGGAGCGTCAGAGAACATTTCCCACCCCCAACCCCCTTACCTGCTGCTTATTGTCTGGTTTCTAGGATATCCATCCCCACTAACCATAGCCTACTGACTTTCTAACACATGCCATTGCTCCAATTTTAGTTTGTCTGCCCCTCTGAGAACTGATGAACAGGAAGCTCCTCTGTTGGCCTGCTAGGAAGAGCACCCTCCTTCATAGCCTCAATCCCTAGGTCTTTCCCTTAGATCCAGGGGGTCATTGGAAGTTATCCAGAAATGGGGCCAGCTCCCTTCAAAAGAGTGAAAGTATTTCATCCATCCAAGCAAAAAGACCATCGCTTTTAAGACCCCACCATTTTATATACCACTAAAAAAGAAATGACACTAACAATTGTAAGGTGGCATTAATTGTAAGATGCACATTTCTTCACATCTAATGTCTCTGAGATCTGGATGCCTGGTAGAATCCCTGAAGTGAGGTAAATGTTTCCTCACTGCCTGCTTTGACCTGGCCTACGTCAGAATCTCCCACACTCGATCAGAAGCTTGCTGAACTGGATGGGGTCTCAGAGCTATGAACCCAGGCATATGAGCCCCTTTATGGGACAAATGATGCCACGTGATATCACTGAGGCCCAAAGAGGGGGAAACTTGGCAGATCTCCAGATTCCACGTTTTATATGATTTTCAGTAATCCAGTCAGCCCTTATTTTTTCCTTTCTCATTTTTAAAGAAGCAAATCTTTGTTCTGTGTTGGGTTGTTTTATTTGCTTGTTTTTCCCTTCCCTTTTCCTCCCTCTTGGTTTGGAGCCCAGGAGCAGCAAATGGCCTCGCAGGCTACTACATACACTCCAAAAAACAGTGTTGAAATACCAGGGCCTCACATATTATCCAGTCCTGGGGCATTGCAATTGTTGATTCTTATCACCCAAAAGCTGTCTTCCTCTGCTCTGTCTCAGAGACAGCAAGAAAGCAAAGGGGAGGGAATGGAATTTAGGACCCAACCTGTTTTCAAGAATCTCCTACCCAGAAATTGCAGTGTTGGCCACCATGATTGTTGGTGTCACAAATCTTGCTTTTCCTTGATTTGGGGCTTTTCATGAGTTCAGGTTTTTTGGTTTTTGTTTTTAACTCATTGCAGAGCTGATGGAACTGTGAATCAAATTGAAGGTGAAGCCACCCAGGAGAACATCACGGAGCCCGCCAAGTTGGCAGTTAAGTTTTTCTGGTGTAAGTATACACTTCTCGCAGGAGGTGTCAGGGACAGGAGATATGCAAACGGAAGACTAGAGCCCTGGGTCCGAGCACTCCCATCACATCTGAGTGTCACCCGTATTGATTCAATGCGTAATTATTCGTTGAGCACCTCCTGCCTGCCATGCGCTGGGCTAGGCCCTGGAGATGCAAAGATGAGCAAGACAGAGCTGGCCCTCGTCCCTGAGAAGCTTACATGTCAGTGTGGATACTGACGAGCACCCAGGTGATTTACTATAAAACTACAGTAAGTGTGTCAATAGAGGAAGCACAGATTGGAGGCCCCTGGGCATGAGCCGTAGGAGATCCAAGCCAGTCTTGTTTCCCAGAGGAAACTAATAACTGAAAAATTAGTAGTTATTAGCAGAACAACTAACATGTGAGAAATCTTGGAGGTAAGAGATGATAAGAGTGAAGGTAAGTTGGAGTCCTGGCTCTGTCTGCCATTTTCTAGCCAAATTGTTGGAGTTTCATTTGGGTCCACCTTCCCCTTAACTTTAACAAGCTGGGCAGTGAGTTTTCCTTGGTGTTTGGAAGTGGAGTTACTGAATAATATCCTCTGAACTGAAAAGGAACTTTGAGACTGGAAACGAAGCAGACAACTCCATAAAGAACTATTGTGGGTAGAATCAGGTGGACGACCCTCAGAGGCATTCACAGCTGCACTGCATTCCGCCAAAAGGGGTACAGGGGCACTTAAAGGAGCCAAAGCTGAAAGTAGAATGACTACTAAAGAGAAGTATGTCCACATTGACAGGAACTGAGGGGTTTTCCTCCCTGCACTCTCACCCCAGGGGTCTCATGACCATTAACCACCTGTGTCAGCAAAAGGCATTCGTCCAGTTTTCATGTCAGATGAAGTTTATAGGGAACGAATCTGGCTTGGGTGTATTCCTTGTGAGTAAGCTAAAGCTCAGACTCACAAAAAAAGGGAGCGGGTAGGACCGCAGGCCTAAGATGGAGCTGACAAAATGGAGCCAGTGTGGTTCAGCCACACACTTGACTTGGACCTTGGCTGTGGAGGTCACGTTCACAGAGGAAGTTTCTGGATTCAGATGGGGAACCTTCTCTCTTAAGGACCGTTTCAATGTTGAGCTTTCAACACTATACAGATGTCAATCAGTGAATCATAACCTGTGACCACCTGATTTACCGTAATCTTAAGAATGGTGGGATTTTTAAAGTTCGCACAATAAGAAAAACAAGCAGACCAGCATTAGCCCCTACCGCCTTCCGTAGGTGGGTTCTAGAGGAAGTGGTACAAACTTGGAAAGCCTGGGGCCCCTAACCTTACATTCTTGACTCCATTTAGCTAAGTGGTGGTTCCATACACACTAGAGCCGCCTGTTGGTCCAGGGGGTACAGCCAAACCTCCCAGGTATTATGGACTTCCAGGTACCAACCAGCAATCAGGGAGGGGGGGATCCAGAATTATGACTCTGAACTCTGGCTGCACACTGGAATCACTGAGGAGCTTTCAAAAGTACCAATAGCCTCCAGTTCAGAATTTGGGAGTCGCGGTGAGGGGAGGTAGGCCTGGTGTTTTTCAAAGTTCCCGTAGGATTCCCATGTGAAGTCACAATTAAGAACCACTGATGTAGAAGAATTAGAACCCCAGAGCCTGGCTTCCAGGGTCCTAGAGGTGAAGGTTTCTCTTGCTCTGATCCCTCCTAATACTGCCTTTCTCTGGTTTTCAGTCATGCCATCAGCTCCATACTGGGTCCTGGCCACCGACTATGAGAACTACGCCCTCGTGTACTCCTGTACCACAATCATCTGGCTTTTTCACATGGATCATGTTTGGATCTTGGGAAGAAACCCTTATCTCCCTCCAGAAACAGTGACCTATCTCAAAGATATCCTGACCTCTAATAACATTGACATTGAGAAAATAGCTGTCACAGATCAGGTGAACTGCCCCGAGTTCCTATAACCAGGCTCTAAAGGGAGGCTGCATTCACTCCATGTTCCTTCTTTTGCTTTGCTTTTCCCCTACACCACCCCTCATAAAGACAAACCAAACCACCACAGCAAACTATTACAAATACCAGAAGGGAAATGTGACAGCAGAAGCTAGTGGAGAGGAACTCAAGGCAAGTTGGCCCAAACACTTAGCCATGCACCATCCTGTTACCTTGCAAGCCTGATAATAAACTTGCTGCTGACCTGCTGTGCTCACAGTAGACTACAAATTGGACTAATTATTGGGAGTTTTTAATTCTAAGCTTATGTTTGGAAATCCTTAAGCAGTTATGTTGAAAAAAAAAAAAGAAGCACCGAACAATTTAAAGGTAACAATCTTGTTTCTAGAAAGGGAAAGCTGATGGCAAAGGCACATACCAGGTGACCTGAATCCAGGTGGCCCCATCCTGCAGTAGGCAGTCCATAGCGGGGAATCATTTGGAGTTTTTGAGTCTCTGACAGGCAGTTTCCTGGACGCATTTACTTTCTTATCAGGAGGTCTTCAGAGTCAGGTGAAGAATGGGACCATCTTGGGTCTGTGCAAGGAAGAAGAGACTCTATGAGGGTGAAGCTATGGGAATTTTTTTAAGAAAATAATTTTTGGGTCTTTTATTCAACTGATATTTACTGGGACCCAACTGCATTCCAGGCATTGAAAAATACAGAATCCGTCTCCTCCCACAGCAGCTCACAGACTAGGAAGAGAGATTGACAAGTAAAGACACAATTTTAATCCAAGCTGAGGGGTCCATAGGCAGAGGCATGTGGAGGGAGCCATGGGAGCTCTGAGAAGGTCTCAACCCCTGCCAGGCATAGGTACCCACAAGGTTATATAGTCACATCTCAGAGTGTCCCAGCTTCAAGGAGTCAGGAACCACCAGGAGTTTGTTGTTGTTGTTGTTTTTTACATTTTACTATTAAAATCAGAACAATCTCAAAATCATCACCCTGCGATTAATCTTAGGTCACATAACATTTGTAATCCACTAATGTTTTGGGAAATGAATAGAAGATGAGGCCATTTGATTAGCTTTTTGCATTTTCAGCATGAGTATAAAATATTTCCTTGAGCACTTGAGACGCTTCACTGATTTATATTAAAGGTTATAAAATTTCCAAGAAACTTAATATGTATAATTTTCACTTTCCTAAATAAATATGACCTCAAAATGTAGCTTGCTATTTGAAATTCCTAAAGGCTGAAAACCACTGGACAAAAAGGCGGTGATGGAGAGGTAGGTATTGAAGAAGAGCCTCTTCCCACAAGCTCGGCCTGCTGTTGCATCTGTGCTTTATCACACTGCCCACCCCACCAGAGGGTACCTGGCTCCTCTTCGAACATACATTTCTTCCCAAGAGTTAAGCTGCTTACCTCTCTCTTAGCTCATCAGACAAGCTATGACTGTGTTCCTCTTAACAGCTGTCTGGTAGCATCTAAAACAATGAACATGGCTACATTTGCACCTTTACAGTGTAGGTATCAGGGGTGATTGAACCTCAGAAAATGGGGGGAATTCAGAGGATAGCATGGGGGCACCACGTATCTAGAGGAAACATGGGGAAAAACAACAAAAAATCTAGAAGGGAGAGCAAGAGAAGGGAAATGGGAAGTAAACAGCAAAATAGAGACAGTAGTAAATCCCCCTGTGCCTATGTACCCATCAACAGCTCCAACAGTCATCAACATCTCACCAATCTTGCTTCAGCTATCACCCACCCACCCCCATTTTTTTTCATAGAGTGTTTTGAAGCAAATCCTAAAGAGCACATCCTATTATTTTGCCTGTTAGCTACCTAAGGATAAATCTCTAGCAGGTACAGACATTTCTTAAACAACAACAACAAAAAATACAAGGTTACGTTTTATATCCTGCAAGTGCTCAGAGAATATAATTTAATCTATGTAATTTAAAGATTATTCTATATTATCCAGATGAAAGGGAAGATATATGTACAAAAATGTTCATCATACTTTTACTCGTAGCAGCCCCCAAACTAAAAGGAGCTAAACTAAAACTAAAACAGATGAATGAGATCATGAATTATGGAACAGCCACTTGTTGTAATGTGGTGTACTCATTAAAATTCATAGTTATGAAGACTACAAGGCCACATGGGAGCTGTGCCTGCCCGCCCACACTTACCACCTGTATGTGTGTAGGGGGGGTGGAAAAAGGTGGAGGAGGGGAGGAAGAGGAGGGGTCCCGCATGTGGCCTTGCTGCCTGCAGAGATAGAGTCTGGAACGTGTGCTCTGCTTACCCAGCCACATCCGATAAGACCAAGGTGTGTCCACCAGTGCTAATGACAGCCAATCCACAGGCTGAACAGAAACCTCTGATTTTTGTGGCCTACCTGGATGAAAAAGATAAATTAGGCCAATCTAATCAGAATCTGACTTTAAGAGATCTAGAGAAAGGATAATTGAAAACTCTGTAAGTCATAATCATAAGGTCGTGTAGTTCGGGGTGGCCGTTTTTGGTGATGCACAACTGAAGTTATGAAGAGTGCAGAACAGAAGTGCAAAGATAAGCCCAGACCCCACCCAGGGTCCCACCAGCAGCTTCAGTAGCTGACTGCTGTCTGTGTCCTAGCTCCAGCTCCTGTGGAGCTTAGCTGTCTTAGGTTCCTGAATTTGGATTTCTTTAAGATTAGGCTCACACACACACCTACACACACACACACACACACCCCTTTTTTTTGAGGTAGTTTGACTTGCCTGAGTGAATGTTCCTTGCAACCTCAAATAGCCCTAAGACAAAAGTGTTCACTTTTTGAGTGAAAAAAAGAAGGCAGCATTGTACCTAAGTTGTACTTGTAGTTACATAAAATGATGGCATAAAATCAAGGACTAAAAGTGAACAGAGAAATGAAAGCAATTAATATGTTAGAATGGTGGAATTACTGAATGATTTATTTTCCTTTTTTATTTTTGCTGTTGGTGTTTGTCGTGTAGGCCCTAAAACTTTAGACCCTAAAACTTCCTCCTAGTTCAGCCTGGCCCTCTAGCAAGTCGAGTGTCAAACCCCAAAGAAACAGGCTTCTTCCAATAATTACCTCAGTTATGTGAGTAGTATGTGTTTAATCCCTATGGAAAAATGTATACATCCAAATAATGTATAGTATGAAAAAAGATACACGTATTGATTAAAAAACAAGTGTGTGTACGTGTGTGTGTGTGTGTGTGTGTGTGTGTGTGTGTGTGTGTGTATACATTGATAAGGATTAGGAAACAAAACAAAGAGTTACTTATGTCTTTTAAGTTTATGGTTTCTTTTCTCTATAAAGGTACAGGTATCCCTTCCTTTGTAGAAAAAAATTTACTTAATTAATCTTGTACAAAACTATAATGCACAGACCTATAAATGATTGACCTGGAAGAGTCGTTAGAGGCAGTTCTTTTAATGACATCTAGTTCTTTTAATGACATAACGCGCAGGTGAGGAAACAGCCGGGAGGGGAGGGGACGCTGGAGGACGCGGCTAAGTCGACTGAAGCAGGGACTGTCCTTGGATCCCATCCCAGTGTGCTTTCCACCACATCACCTCTCAGCACTCCCAACTAGTTCAGTTCACCTTGCTCTGCTGGAAAACCTTAGATCTGAGGAACCTATTTTCATCTCATATTTGATATTTAGTCAAAATATTGATTTTAGCACAAAAGTTGGCCATATTTAACAAATATTCATAATGTTAATAGTTTCTCATAATCATCAAGATGAAAGTGATTGCTGTGGGGGGAAACTTTTAAATATAAGAACACAACATTTAGACAACTGTGTAAACAAAAACTTTCTAAATTACTTATCTCCCTTCATGCCTCCTAGAAGTGTACAGAGGGCCTTGTTGGTAGTAAATAAAGATAGCTTTAATCACAGGTCCTATGTTCACAAATCAAGCCACCATCTCAGGTGTAACGGAAATGCAGTGTGATAAGAGTAGAGTCCAGAAAGGTCTCACACGTTATGTTCTATAAATGCATTGGAAGTATTATATTTAACTTTACTGAATTTTCCTAGGCTACTAATTATAATTCAAGTATAAGAATGCCAAACTTAAGTCAACTCTTCAGCCTCTTCAGAGACCCAGGGGAGTGATAGCTCATTGAATTATTTTTGTTATCTTTTTTTTTAAATTTATTTATCTTCGGCTGCGTTGGGTCTTTGTTGCTGCATGTGGGCTTTCTCTAGTGCGGCGAGTGGGGACTACTCTTCATTGCGGTGCGCGGGCTTCTCACTGCGGTGCCTTCTCTTGTTGCAGAGCATGGGCTCTAGGTGCGTGGGCTTCAGTAGTTGCGGCGCACAGCCTCAGTAGTTGTGGCACACGGGCTTAGTTGCTCCACGGCATGTAAGATCTTCCCAGACCAGGGATTGAACCCATATCCCCTGCATTGGCAGGCGGATTCTTAACCACTGTGCCACCAGGGAAGTCCTGGTATGACTCTCTATATAAAATGGCATATTATTCCAGGATACATACATATGCAATAAAAGTATAATGAAATTCAGAGAATATTAAACACCAAATTCAAGGTTACCTCCAGAGGGTGGAGAGAGGGGATTGCAATTGGATACAGTAACATAGGTAGCTTCCATTGCATTGGTAATTATATTAGTTTGCTGTAGCTGCTGTAACAAATTACTACAAATCTGTGAGTCTCTTTTAAGATGTTAAATTTAAATGTTTAGAGAGTGACCCCTCCCCCCCAAAATTTAGCCTTCAGAGACCTAAAGACTAAAAAACAAAAAAACTTTCAAAAACTGAGTGGATTGGATGCTAACTTCTAGCAGTAGAATTTCAAGCATTGAGGTGAGGACAGGTCAGAGGAGAAAAATTCCAGTCATATTACATAGGCAGTCACCAGCTTCACCTGCTTTTAATCCAAACCTTCTGTCTCCAACCCTTCCCAGGTCAAAAGAGCTGCCAGTGATCTGTGAATTTGCTCTGTCCCCAGAAGGTGACCAATGGGCTCAGGAGCTCCCTAGCCAGAATGGGCAGTACTGGAAAAAGCAGGTGCCCATTCCTTCATCAGCACAGTTCAGCTGTGACTAACCTCACGTTCATTCCTTGCCTGCAGCCCGGTCAGAGCAGGACTGGTGAGGTCAGGGCCTGCTCACAGAGTCAGAAGACTCCCTCCCCAAATGAGGGAGTGGTTGGTAATGACCAGGACCAGCCCTACTGCTATGGAAATCTACAAAACTGGGACTGACATCTCTGGCATTCTGCCTAAGGGCATTATGTCAACAAAGTGTTCTGTACATGGGGAACAGTCTATATGGGTCATTTTTGTACCTATGAGTTACTGATATGAACAGCCTCTCTACCTTGGCAAGCTTAGAGGCTAAGGTTGTTGGCATGTCATTTGGCATTCATTTCTCAGCTCAGATGGCATCTCTACAGGCATCTACCTAAAAGTGATTGCCCCAATTACCACCTATCCCATACACTTTTTAAATTTTCTTTCTTACCACTTTTCACAATCTGCAATTATTTTGTTTACTTATTTGCTTATGTATTTATTGTCTATTTGTCCCACTAGAATGTAGGCTTTCTGAAGACAGGAAACTCGTTTTGTTCATTCTTGCATCCTCAGAGCTTAGGACACTCAACAATTTTTTACTGAATGAATGAGTGAATGAACAAATTAATAAATTCCCTAGGGCCCAGAAAGAATCAGTCGTGGAAATGAAAACAATGCAAATAAATGTAAATATCCTATATTCATGTGCTTCGTGACATATTCAACTAAGATTGTCTCCCAATTTGCTATTTCTGCTACATTCCCACAATTTACCACTGGAATATCATCCCCCTCATATGCATATTCATTCTCCAAATGGAGAAACTGATGCCCAGCAAAGTGAAATGACTTGAACAAAACTATTTGGCTAGTTACAGTGATGACTTGAACTTGGACACTAATTTCTATCAGAGAAGTAATTTACTCATGGGATAATTGGGATTCTTTTACTTCTTCCTGTTCCTTTTCCCCACAAACAACAACAACAAAACACCTCCTATGAGAAAAATGTTCAGTCTCCATGAGACAAAAAACTATGGTACAGAGTCAGTGTTACATTTGGCAAGTCAATAACCTCTACATAGGAGGCTATAGTCAAGGAATAATAACTAAGGAGGTAATTTTGGCTAGGCTTGGTGATACTCTATGTTATTAGAGGTGAGTGAGAGGAGGACATCCTCCTCCCCAGGGCTACCAGACACATGAGATGTCACAAGGAAATCTTGGATTCAGACTCTGGTTATTTTTAGCATTAGGAATATGGTTTCATATGGCTAAGGGGCAACTCTACCAGGAAGCAGGGGACTGACTGACTTTATGAGACCTTCCCAGCATCTAGAGCCATCTGGACAAGGACAGCACAGGAAGCATGAAGAAGAGGATCTTCAAACGCCCCTCCTCCCATGAGACTCTGCTGCCTCCTTCTGATTTGAGGGACAAATGCTGATTGCATGTACTTAACACGTTAACTGAGAAGCTACTAATTCCTTACTAAGTGTGAATGCTTTCTCTGTGTCCACTTCTTGTTGTCCCTTTGTGTGTTATAGAAAGTATACCCCAGCTCATTCATTCCTTCCTTCTTACTTTTTTCTCTTTGAAAATGTCACCCATTCTGAAACTTGTTTTTAATTGTGATAGAAAAGTATGACTGTCATTGAAAGGAGAATCTTTTTCATGCACACAAATAAAAGCCCTGAGGTACCATATCTTCTTATAAGTAAGTTCACTGCCAACTGACAGCAAAAGAATTATCACAGTAAAGGGAGACTCTATGAAGATGTGTGCTTTACCAAAGAATAGCCTAACTTAGAGAATCTTTCTTAGCTCTCAAACAAACCTTACCATTAACTGATATTGTTTATTAATTATGTCTAGTATTGTAAAAACCAGCTCTGCCACCATCTTAAAGAAAGACATCTCCCTTTAAAGTCACAAAGAACAGCCAATGGGTGGCTTGCTGAGAGACAATTTTCAGTACAGAATGATGGTACCCTAAATGCTAAACACAAACTGAAAAAAAAATCACAAAGCAATTTAAAATGAAGAAAAATTCTTATTTCAGCATAATATAAGAAAACTAAAAGGAAACTCTTCAGGTAGTAGAGCAACTCTGTGAAAACAGAATCCCCAGAACATCCCAGGAAACATTATATTAGGCCACCAAATTCAATATGGTCAAGAAACAATGTGATAGTTTTCTGCCTGAGGGACAAAGACTGGTAACGCACTGCAATGTTTTCAGTTCTCTGCTCTGAGGACTGGTTTGACTCATTATTTGAATTATGCCTAAGAATGCCAACAGCTCACATATTCCCTTTGGCAGGAAGGCAGCTCTTCTTGTTCTTGGAATTACTGCCTCCAAAGACAAATGCAATGTGTCAACCCTAAATCATCTACTTCATTCTTAGCTATTGGTTGGCCAGCCTGCCTTTCCCACTAGATGATGAGGGCCTTAGGGCAGGGACACTGTCATTCATTTTCGCTTCCCTCACTTCTAGTACAGAGGAGTGAAGTTAATACATGGGTAGATGTGGAGCCTGCCTCAAAAATCAATCCCCTTGAAAGTATTTTTTATAATTTTATCTGTTCTATTCTTTATTCCTATCTTTTTGGCATTTGAAGGACTTTTTAAAGTATTTTGACATACTTTGTATTTCAAATTTGTATTTGTATTTCAAATTAGCTTATAATATTTTGTATTTCAAATATTTGTATTTCAAATTAGCTTATAATAGATTTGCAACATTTATGAAGGATGGTGTTGTTAGTTCCCCTGTGGCTGTTATTTTTCTTTTATTTACCATGAATCAAGACCTTAAAATCGCTAAATAATATTCTGGATTCTAAAATGCTAGTTATAAATACTATAAATTATAAAAACTAACTTGTACCAAATGTTATGGGTGACTGAAAGCAAGTTATTTCAAGAATTTACAATTGGGATCCACCCATAGACAAGAGTTTTCAGTCTCCACATAATCTCCACATCTCATCTGCAGCAATGCTTCCAGCTGCCTGCAAAATGCTCCATCCCCACCTCATTCAGGCTTTGCTACTCAGTCTCCATCATGGGTAACTGCCAACGTTACCTGTTCGAAGGGGGTTGCCTTAGAGTCCACATCTAGTGTCCGTGTAAATCCAGGAATTCCATCAAAAAAAGCAAAATAAAAACGACAAAAAGTAGGCAAAAAAAGCACAAGATACCTCCACAGATGCCAAAAGGGCAGTACTGTAGGTACAGTACACTGCTTTTGGAGAACAGATCTGGAAACTGCTTGAGTTGCTCACAGTCTAGAGAGAAAGATAAACAAGAAAAGCAACCATTGCAATGTAGCATTCAGAGGCCACGATGGGTTAGGAGCTGGAATCTAGGTTAGAACTGGGCACTAGGACGGCACCAAGGAGGGGCACCTGACCCCAGTCTGAAGAGTCAGGGAAGGTTTCTCTCAGGAGCAGATCCTGATGTGCCTTTGAAGGAACAAGCTGAAGTTAGCCAGAAATAGAAGGGTGAGGAGGCAGCATCCCAGGCAGAAGAAAGACTGTCACATGAGAGAACTCAAAGAATTCAGTAGCAAGTGGGGTCCAGGGTCTATGGAGGAGCAGTGGAATATGAAGCTAGCTAAGTGGCCAAGGTCAGATTACCCACAGCCTTGTAAACCATGACAAGGAGTTCGGATGTCAATTTGAAGGTGAAGGGGAGTGGCTGAGGATTTAAATCTAGGAAGTAATTTAACTTGCAGAGAAAAAAGTCCTTAAAGAGCAGATCAGAGGCTGGAGTCCTCTGGGAGCTAATGCTCTGCCTTCAGTTGGCTGCAGAGGATGCCAGGGTCTGATGAGAAAGGGGTTGGTGAAACTCAGGCAGCAGGCTAAGGCCACGTCATTCATGACACACTGGGCATCCACCTACCACCTACTCAGACACCTTCCTCCTGGTAAGGGCACTGTCCTGAGCTGAGTGATGGCTCTGACAGCAAAGGAAGATAGAGAGGGACAGGTGAGCTTGAAAGTAGGAACATCCATGAGGTGGCTGTTGTACTAATGTGTGTGATGATGAGGGACTGAACTAAAGCAGTGGGGATGAAAAGGACAAGTCAGATTTAGGAGAGTCTTAGGAGGCAGAATCATGTGGACTTAGGGACCAACCGGATGTGGGAAGTGATGGGGAAGTAGGAGTCTAAGATAAGTGGTTACCAGGAGCCAAAGAGGGAGAGTAAAGATGTGAAGGCATGTTTGTGTGGGAAAATAATGAGATTCCTGACCTGCTTCCTGCCACATTTTAGGATTATCTCTTGCCACTACTGAGTATAGATCCTTTACAGCTGCCAGACTAGGTCACTTGCAGTTTCCCAAAGGTGGCATCCTCTCAGACCTCAGTCCCTTTGTACACATTGCTTCAGATGACATGACACAATCTCACTCTCCTGCTCTACCTGGATGACTCCAACTTACCAGCTCACCAGTTCTGTCCAGCCAGTCTTCTCCAGCCCTTCCCTTGCTTTCCTTCCTACTCAGCTGTTATGGGTTGAATTGTGTCCTCCCAAAAGATATGTTGACATCCTAACCATCAGTACCTGTGAATGTGACTTTATTTGAAAATAGGGTCTTTGCATATTTAATCAAATGAAGATGAGGCCATTAGGGTAGACCCTAATCCAATACAACTGCTGTACTTATAAGAAGAAGAAAATGCTCTGTGAAGATAGAAATACACAGGGAGAACACCACGTGACAACAGAGGCGGAGATTAGAATGATGCAGCGACCATTAAGGAAGTCTAAGGATTGCCGGCCACCACCAGAAGCTAGGAAGAGCTAAGGAAGGATTCCACCCAGAGTCTTAGAGGGAGCATAGCCCTGCTGACACCTTGATTTCAGACTTCTAGCCTCTAGAACTCTGAGAGAATAAATTTCTGCTGTTTTAAGCTGCTTGGTGGTACTTTGTTACAGCACCTACAGAAAACTAATATACCAGCCATTTCCATGTGCCCATGTTTCCATACCTATAAATGCTTTACGACCGCTCAGGCATTTACCAGCTAGTCTGAGTCTTTGTTTTATATTTATTCTTTAAACTATGAGCTTATCTTTAAGGACAAGAAGTCTTACACATCTTACACATCTCTGTACATACTGCACACTGGTACAATGAATGCTTAATAATGATTTTTTTTTTTTCCGGCCACGCCGCGCAGCCTGCAGGATCCAAGTTCCCCGTCCAGTGATTGAACCCAGGCCCCCCGCAGTGAAAGTGCTGAGTCTTAACCACTGGACCTCCAGGGAATTCCCGAATATTTCTTACATGAGAAAAAAATGAGCCAAAGCTCTTGATGAATTGTAGAGATTGGCAGGAGTTTGCGAGATGGCCACAGCTGGAAAGGGCAGACAGGGATACATAGTAGCTGATATGAGCCTCCAGGAGTTTTTATCTTGGGGTGTGGGTCAGGGTAGGGGGAGTGATGATGAAGGAAGCAGCCTTGAGAGTAAAGGAGAAAGGCCCACCACTTCCTACCCCCAGGCTCCATGGCACATGGATGAATTACCAGCCATGATTTGTAAGAGCTGCGTGGGAGAGAAAAGCCAGAATTCTGCTAAGGTGAGGAATGCAGGCAACCTTCTGGGAAGTCATTTGGAGACTCAGGCTGCTACTCAGTATGTGGGCCATCACAGCAGTCCCACTTGGTAAGCAACCACTCTTCTGAGCCTCTAGAGTACTCCCCATCACTTGGCCATCCTTGGGCCCCCCCAGTGAGCCCAGAAACTAAAGGAGGAACACTTGGTACTGCAGAGGCCTCCATGAATTATATGAACCCGCACCTGCATCATGGCTATTTTTCTGACTGTTTGGAGCTAGCCCACACCGTTTTGGTTATCGAATATTCGGAGCCGTTTGTTTGTGAGGAATGGAGGCTGGAGTGCCAGCAGAAAGGGCTGAGGAGGAAAATGAGCACTAAGATGCCTGAAGATGACAGTGGGCAAAGAGGTTACATGTCCAGGGAGGCTGAGGGTGACAGGGTTGGGGGCCTAATGAGCAGAACTGGCCTTGGGTGTGAAACGGCTGGTCCACGGTGCCATTTGAACTCTCTGAAAGCTGCCTGAACTAGGAGAGAAGCATGGCCAGCCTACTTGGCTCCTGGAAGCAGCTGTCCCAGAAAAAAGGGCTTGGCCGGGTCCCAGAGCCCAGAAAGATTGAAATGGAGTTTGATGCCTGAGCGGGGGAGGTGGGAGCAAAAGACATTTATGCTGAATTCCACTTAGAGTTATTGACTTAAGTCAATTAGCATTGACAACTTTATTACATTCTTATCCTTCAAGAAGTATAATCTTGTATTTAATAAGTATGCTAACGTGATTAAGCAGAAGACTTCACTCCTGCCCAATCTGTATAAATTTTCTTTATTTCTATGTCCCTCTATGGAAGGAGAAGAAACACGAAACAAAAGCAGTTAACGTGTTTATGTGTTCTCTTCGAAAGAGTTGGAGGGAGTTTATCCTGCAGCCTTAATTCATTGTTTCCTATTTAGAGGGATTTAGCAAGATCAAAGTGAGTTTCAGCTATAGTCACCCATAAAGGACCACAATCCTGCACTGCAGCCATTTTAGCACAGAATCAAATATGCTTCTGGACTCTCCTCTGAGATGTGGCAAATACAATTCATTGCCTTTGACAAGCACAGCTGAGCAGTGTATTTAAGAATGCTGGAGGGGCTTCCAGGGGCTTCCCTGGTGGCGCAGTGGTTGGGAGTCCGCCTGCCGATGCAGGGGACACGGTTTCGTGCCCCGTTCCGGGAAGATCCCACGTGCCGCGGAGTGGCTGGGCCCGTGAGCCATGGCCTCTGAGCCTGCGCGTCCGGAGCCTGTGCTCCGCAACGGGAGAGGCCACAACAGTGAGAGGCCCGCGTACCGCAAAAAAATAAATAAATAAATAAGAATGCTGGAGTATTAGGGGTACAGTGGACCTTCATAAAATTAAGAATGTTTACTAAGGGCCTATCTTGGACACAGTTGGGTTTCCAAGTAGGTAAACCGTTAATGACAGGCAATTAGAAAGAACATTCTAGTTAGTTACCTGAAATACAACAGTATAGGTGCCACAGTTAAAAAAAAATTCTAGCGATGGACTTCCCTGGTGGTCCAGTGGTTAAGACTCCGTGCTCCCAGTGCAGAGGGCCCGGGTTTGATCCCTGGAGGGGGTTAGATCCCACATGCCACGTGGTGCAACCGAAAAAGAAAAAAACTTCTAGGGACAAAGCTAGTATTCATTTTGGCTTCATTTTTAGTTCAATTCAGTTCAAGATGCTGGCTAGAAAACCCCACATATGAGAAAATGGGAGGAGCAAATTCCTTCGTGCCCTAGATTGTTCTTGATAGGAGCTATAAAAAAAGATTGTTGGAAACCTTCAGCATTTCCTGCTTTATGTTTCACAGATGAGAATGTTTGCCCTGAAACCAGCCACCTACGCAGCCATTGGTTTCCCAAGCATGAGCTTTTCTCGCAGTCTCCCCTCCCCTGCTTTCCCCTGACTGCCAGTCCAGGAGGGAGAAAACAGCTAGGCACCAGTTGCTTCTGTGAGAGCTTTGTGGTTCCTAGAGGGGAACCTGCCTTAGCCACAGGAGAACACAGAGGGTCTGGAAGCCCATCTAGAGCACAGGCCCACTTCACGAGAATGCCTGATGATGCAGATAGGAAGACATGCCTTCGTGAAAACAGCAACACTGCTCTCACAGAGCACAGACACAAACGCAGAGAGAACTAATTAAAACTGGATGTGTGTGTGTGTGTGTGTGTGTGTGTGTGTGTGTGTGAGAGAGAGAGAGAGGAGAGAGAACAAAGAATATTTTTTAGAAAGGCTTCTGAACCTAAAATGTAAAAAGAATAGCTGCCATAGTTCACTTTCTGAAACCAAGCCATCGGTGGCACCTAGAAAGGGGCCCAGCACATAACAAGTCCTCGATAAAGATTTTTGACAGACTGTGTTGACAGACAACCACTCCCCCACCTTTAATGCCTTCTCTGCCTTATTCAGCAGGCTTTCTTATCTCTACTATTTCCTTTCCAGCATTATAGCTGGTTAGTAACTCACTCTGCCATGTAGAACAAGATATGTAATCAGATAGTTTTCTAAGAAATTGATGTTGTTAAGGGAACCATTGTTTGATTGGGGAAGAATTTCAGAAGCGTTTATTCATTTATTCACTGATTCGACCAACACTCATCAGGTGCTTCTCATGGACAGACACTGCATTCGTTAAGTGATATTGCTGGGAAGCAGAGAGGAGAAATGCACCTGCTCCCAAAGAGGCCACCGAGGGAGAGACAGACAGACACTTAGAGAATTATGATACCTTGATACAGAGGGATGCAAACAGTTCCTCAGGATCCCGACGGAGGCAAAGACTACTTCTGCCTGAGTGGAGTGGGAAGGAGGTGACCTTTGAACTGGGATGATTCCAGGGCAAGAATGGAGGACAGCATTTCACACAAACTAGTAGAGCATGAAAAAGTGAAGGATCATGGGGTGCTCTTGTTACAGAACCACATTTGTTTTGCCTGACGTGCAGCAAGCCCAAACCACTGAGATGATGAGGTTCGCAGCACAGAGAGTTTATTCACGAGGCAGCCAAGAGAGGGGAACAAGTCTCAAATCCACCTACCAAATGCTTGGGGCTCAGGGCATTTATGGCATAAAACAGCAAGGTGTCTTGAGGTGTAAGGAGCGTGGGGGAAGGTGATTGGGAAAAGGTGTGGTAACTGTCATTCCGTGCAGGTGTAAATAAGCTATGGGCCTCTGCGCATTCAAAAATGGAGGCACTTAGCATCATTTGAGGGTGGAGTTTTTGGCCCTGTGACGTCAAAAGGTCACCGAGTGGACACTTGCTCATGTCCAGTTGGAGGGTCAGTGGTCCTATCCAGTCTCAACCAGCTCAGCTCCAACTAGACACAGCTGACTCGAAGTTCCTGGAAAACAGCTCTAGCAAACATCTTATCGCTTAGGCTACATGCTGCGTGGAGGACACACCAGTCTTAAAACAACCCTGATTAGTGAAGGCAGGGGAAATGGATTTGACTCATTGCCCACGGTTTCTTTCTGGCACCTTGAGAATGGTAGTAAGATTGGTCTGAAGAACACGGGGAGAAAGAAAGTGGATGTGAAAAGACAGGGAGCCTAGAAAAACAGGGCCAGATTGTGAAGGCCCAAGGAGTTTGGACTTTATTCTATGCAATAAGCAGTCACTGAAGGCTGAGGTCCTTGAGTAAAAGATGAAAGTGGGGTAAGGGTCTACTCAATTGTTTGCTCCATGTCAAAAGCAGAGTTGATTTTATAAATTACATTTCATTACATAACACAGTTTATTTTGTTTAGTATGAGAGCAGTATGAAGATGAATGGTCAGTAAGGAAAAATGGAGATTGGTCGCTAGATCAATCTAGAACTGTTGCAAGAGTCAAATAAAAATAATAAGGTTACATAGTTGAGAAATATCAAAGTAGAACAAATGCAAGTGAGCATAAATACAGTTTTTAAAATAAGATGTCTTCCCATTGTAAACAATGATTATAGGCTTCAAAATATATTTGGGATTTTCCATGAGGTATTTATACCAACATCACATGTATTCTGAATCAAAGTCTATACTCCTCATTCCATTATGAGTTCACAGAATAATAAAATGCAATAGAATCTGGCAATATGGACTTCCCTGGTGGCGCAGTGGTTAAGAACCCTCCTGACAATGCAGGGGACAGGGGTTCGAGCCCTGGTCCGGGAAGATCTCACATGCTACGAAGCAACTAACCCTGCGAGCCACAACTACTGAGCCCGCATGCCACAGCTACTGAAGCCCGCTCGCCTAGGGCCCATGCTCTGCAACAAGAGAAGCCACCGCAATGAGAAGCCCAGGCACCGCAACAAAGAGTAGCCCCCGCTCACCACAACTAAAGAAAGCCTGCACGCAGCAATGAAGACCCAATGCAGCCAAAAATAAAATTAAAAAGTCATTAGATGTCACAGTGAAAAAAAAAAAGAAAAAAAAAAGAATCTGGAAATATTAGCACAGTGAAATTAAAATATGTGTCATTGCTTGCTTACTACTTGCAGTAATTTACAAACCAGACTCAATGACACTTATGGAAAATTTACAGTCACAAAAAGTTGAGAGATTTCTGGCAGGCCCAAGATAAATTTGTAGCTTAGCCAAGAAAATAATTCACATTTCCTACTTACAATTCCAAGGCTCTTCACACTTCTTATCCTGCCTTCTTTTTTCTTTCCATTTTTTTGTGTTATAGGTTTTGAAAAAAGTAGGTAATTCTCTAGATTTCCTCAATTTAACTAGTTTTTAATGGGTCAGGAAACATCTAGGAACTAATGAAACCTTTGTATACTTGACAGGTGTACCTATGCTGTGTGAGTCTTCTCAGAAAAGTATTTTGGCAGTATTTGGTGGTGAGGGTAAGGAATCCTTTTGGTAGGTATCTTTGAAGAGAAGAGAAATAGTGGAGAGTTGCAAATCAAAGCCATTTTTTAAGCAAAAAGTGATTAATATTTGTCCTTAGATTTCCCTCCCTCTTTTGAATACTTTTGTATTTTTGTTTAAATAATCTTGCCCCTGCTACCATGAATTTTTCCATGCACTATAAAATCTGTGATTTTTCTTGTCCCTTGGAGGGCTTACCTGAAAAGGAAAAGAACAATAGCTATTCTTGACAAGCAAAGAGCTGCTGCTGACTCAGTGGTCATTAAGTCCCAACCCTTGGGTATTTTTCCAGAGGTTAGGGGTGGGCACTATCGCTTCTCTGCTCAGTGAGCCCTGGCTGATGACTTAGACAGGTCAGTCACAGAAGCCATTTCTAGCTTTGGAATTCTGTTTTTGGTGAGAAACCAAGTGGTGTTGGCCTCAGTTGCCTACTCCAATGAGAGCCAACTGGCTCAGCCACGTAAGGAGGTACATTCAACCTGTCTCCTCTCTTCCTCTCCACACATAGCTTTGAATCAGGCAACCATGATGAAGTCTTCAAAAGGAGAGCAGAAATATTGGTAATTGTCAGATAATTCTTAAACTTGTATATATATATATATATTTATTTATTTATTTTTATTTTTGGCTGCATTGGGTCTTCGTTGCTGTACACAGGCATTCTCTAGTTGCGGCGAGCAGGGGCTACTCCTCGTTGCGGTGCACAGGCTTCTCACTGTGGTGGCTTCTCTTCTTGCGGAGCACAGGCAGGCTCTAGGCGTGCGGGCTTCAGTGGTTGTGGCACACGGGCTCAGTAGTTGTGGCTCACGGGCTCTAGAGTACAGGCTCAGTAGTTGTGGTGCACGGGCTTAGTTGCTCCACAGCATGTGGAATCTTCCCGGACCAGGGATCAAACCCATGTCCCCTGCATTGGCAGGCAGATTCTTAACCACTGCACAGCCAGGGAAGTCCCTAGAATGTATATATTTTTAAATACATGATTTGCCTTGATCTCAATAGCTACCTTCGGAAACTGAAACAAGAATGGAAGATTCCATCCACAATCCATCTCTTGGCAGCCAAACCCTAACACACAGGAAATGTAACGCGAATACAGCCAAATTCAGTGCTTGGGCTGTTTGGTCCAGACGACTTCCCACAAGAGAGTATCTCAGTAAACGCATAGAAGGAGAGCTCTGTTTAGAAGCATTTGGAAATCTTCTTTGGGCCACACTAAGGAGTAAAGTGGTTCAATTATTCTAAAATATAAAGAAAAGCTGTACTGGCACTCATAATCTTGCAGTCAAACTAATGCTTCATTAATATTTTTACACACTAAGAAAGTCCTCTTCATCTACATTCTCTTTTAGTGGTGTTTGGAGTGGAAAAAATAATACAAGAGGCAACAGTCTGACTTTTGATGATGGAAATTTTTTTTTCAAGATTCTCCAGAGAACTCTTTACCACTCCCTGTTCCAATGCTTTTTATTTTATTAACCGTAATAAAACACTTTATGTCATACTGTGCTAGCCCTTTTCATTAGTGTCTCAAAGCAAGACAGTGCTTAATTTAGAGCCCAGTCATGGTTAGGTCCAGGGAGATGACTGCTGGGCCCAAGCAGGAACCAGGCAACTCTGCCCAGTAATTTACATCATGAAGGGTGTATTCCCTTGAGAACAGGATTATCACCGCTGAGTTGGGCTCCTGCTGACAGGGCAGAAGAGGCAGTGCAGGTGTTGGAAACTTGGATGGAAAGAACTCAGGAAGGGAGGTGGCCATCCAGCTTCCTCTCACTGAGAACCCTCTCTCTTCCCCGGGGCTGGTCAGGGCCTTCAGGGTGTGACGTCAGATCCACTGGGCAGTGGAAGACCTGTGGCTAGGAACAGAGGTGGGGCCAGGACAGGGAGGTGCCAAGGGGGGCTGTGGATGCCTCTGCCTGGGGAGATCCCTGGGGAACACATGCAGCTCTGACAAGTTTGTTGCCCTCCTGCCCTTCCTGCTCACTGTCCCCTGCATTGTCTCCATTCAGCAATCATTCCCTTGCTGAGGCCCTGTTCCATGCCAGGAACTCAGCTACAGGCTGGGGGCCAGGCAATAAAAGCAGAATAGTTTTCAGGAACCCTACAGTCGTTCCTGAGGAGCAGAGTTCTAAGGCAATAAACTGATTGTTGCTCTTCAAGGTACAGAGCCTGTATTAAGGGAGATGAGAGGACTCTCCTGGTGGGCGCAGTGGTTGACAGTCCGCCTGCCGATGCAGGGGACGCAGGTTCGTGCCCCGGTCCAGGAAGATCCCACATGCCGCGGAGCGGCTAGGCCATGGCCGCTGAGCCTGCGCGTCCGGAGCCTGTGCTCCGCAACGGGAGAGGCCACAGCAGTGAGAGGTCCGCATACCGCAAAAAAAAAAAAAAAAAAAAAAGAATCCGCCTGTTAATGCAGGGGACACATGTTCAAGCCCTGGTCCGGGAAGATCCCACATGCTGCGGAGCAACTATGCCGGTGCACCACAACTACTGAGCCTGCGCTCTAGAGCCCGTGAGCCACAGCTACTGAAGCCCGAGCGCCTAGAGCCCAAGGTCCGCAACAAGAGAAGCCACCGCAATGAGAAGCCTGCGCGCGGCAACGAAGACTAGCCCCCGCTAGCCGCAACTAGAGAAAGCCCGCGCATAGCAATGAAGACCCAACGCAGTCAAAAATAAATAATTAAAAAAAAATTTTTTTTTAAAGGGAGATGAGATTTGGGGCCCAGGACTAGGAGACTTGAATGAGATCACTGCCATTGGGGTATGATAAAGTACCTCCACCTTCGCTCCTCTCATCCCTTACACCGGTGGCCAGATGTTGCTGGGAACTGGGAGTCAGATCAATTTAAGGAAGAACTTTCTGACTCAGAGCTGTCCAAAGATAAAATGAGTGGTGTTGAGAGGTGGCGAGCGCCCGGCCACTGGGATTGTTGGAGAAGAGGCTGGATAGCTACCTGGTGGGATTAACAAGGTCCCTTCCAGACCTAGTAGTCCATGAATCCACAGGGGTCTAGTCTGCTGGCAGTGGCAATTCTGGATGAACTAGTCTGCTCTGCTCTGACCTGTCATGAAGATAATGAGGAGGCCTGATCAAGGAAAGGGTGATGGGAAAGAGCCTGGTGATGAGGGAGTTGGGGACTAAGGGTAGGAGCGGGAGGGGAGGGGTATATACAGCTGCCATAACAAAGTACCACAAACTGGGTGGTTTTAAACAACAGAAATTTAATCTCACAGTCTGGAGACTAAAAGTCCAAAATCAAAATGTCAGCAGGGTTGGTTCCTTCTGAGATGTCGAAAGGAGAGTCTTCTCCATGCTTCTGCCAGCTTTGGGTAGCCCCAGGTGGTCCTTGGCTTGTAGATGCATCACTCCAGTCCCCTGTCTTCACATGGCCTTCTGCTTATAAGGACACCAGTTATATTGGGTTAGAGGCCTACCCTACTCCAGTACAACCTCATGTTAATTTGACAAATTAGATCTGCAATGACTCTATTTCCAAATAAGTTTACATTCTAAGGTATTGGAAGTTAGGACTTCAATATAACTTAGGGGGACATAATTCAACCCATAACAGGAGGCAACTTGCTTAATTCCTGAGCCCTCCACTTTTCCCACCGGTACAACTCCAGTGGTGGCACTGCATGGAGAGAGGCTGGGTGGCTGGAGTGGACACCACCCCCTCTGTTGACCTGAGCTTGACTTTAGATACAGCCTAGCCCCCAGAGTGTTTCCAGGACTTCAAACTCCTGCCCTTCCCTAGAACCCACTTCTCCTCACAACAGCCACAGCACCCACCACTGGGAAACACGTGTATCCTGGCACCTTAGAGCCTCAAGGTCTCTTCTCTCTCATCAAGGTTCTCCCAGCTATCTTTCATTCGCACCCAGGCAGAGATAACATGCGGAGAGTGTGTGCTGGAGGGTTTTGTTTTTTTTCTCTTTTGGGACTCATCTTACAAAGACCTAGACAGTCCCCTAGGCTTTTGGCCTGTTTCACCCAGTGTTGGTCAGCTGGTTACACTAAGTGTGTCCCCAAGATCTGGGGGGAGAAAGATTATAAACTACAATTCTAGGAACTTCTGCCAGTGATACCTTCCATGAGATTACCAACACAGAGGCAGAATGTGGTAAAATGGGGAAACATCAGACTAGAAGCAGAAGTCTGAACTTCTATGAGCACACACTACGGATGGGCCGTGTGACAGTGGTGGTCCCGTCACTACTCTCCTTCAGCTTTTCCAATGGTAAAAATAAGTTAGACTATTTTAATGCTGATGTTCTATGATTTCATAAAAGTCAGTATTCTATGATCTCACAATAGGTCTCTAAGGACCATTCCAATGCTGATATTTCATGATTTTATAATGGATGGTTAAGCTTTTTATGCTGGTTAAATGGAAGGAAAGAGGAGACACACTTCATTTCTCTGAAAGTCAGTTAATATCTTTGGCGAATGATGTCACCTTTGAGCTTCAATTTTCAGATCTATAAAATACAGAAACAACAATATGAACCTCATGAAACTGTGGGAGCGAGGGTGCTTGGAGAGATGTACAGCTCGGTACAGACTCCAGCCGGAAACCTCTCGGAACGTTTCCTCACCCAGAGCCCCAGCCAAGGCAGGGGAGAGCTCACCGAGAGGGACGGGAAGGGGCGGGGCGAGGAGGTGGACATGGTTCTCGCCCCGCCCCCGCCCCTCCCCAGATATCGCGAGAGGGCGGGCCCGCTTGGGTTTGGCGTCGGCGTCGCTCCGGCGTTAGGCCGGCTTCTCTCCGCGGGCCGCCGATAAAGTGCGGGTGGCCTAGGGTGCTGTAAGGGCCGCCCGGCGCGCTAAGGACCGCTAGCCACGCGGCGTCGGCTGGACGCCAGAGCGTCCGAGTCGTTGTGTCGTGACAACGACTCTAGTGGCTGTCTCCGCGACAGCAGGTGCGGCCGCTTCAGCCCCAGGCGGGCTTGGCGGCTGACTGGCGAGTCTCTGCTCGCGCCCAGCCCTTTCCTTCCTGTACCCGGCGCCAAGCAGCGACGCTGAGCCGACCGCCGGAGCGACGGGCAATGGCGGCCTCGACGGCCTCGCACCGGCCCATCAAGGGGATCCTGAAGAACAAGAGCTCTGCGACTTCCTCTGTGGTGGCATCGGCCGAACAGCCCGGCAGGAGTGTCGACGAAGAGCTGAGGTAAGAGCCGCGAGGGACGGCCATCGTCGCCCGGGTCGGCCTGGCCAGCCCCTTCTTCCCCGCCTGGGCGGCCTCGCCCTCCCCGCCCCCCGGCCCTGTTGCCATCCCCCCGGCCCTGTTGCCGACCCCCAGCCCGACCCCGGACACCGAGCGCGGCGGGCGGGCGGGCGGGCGGGCGGGGCGGCTGCGTAGATGCGGCCCTTGTGCCGCTCGGGTCTCCCTCCGCCGGCCAGGCTGAGGGGTGGAGTGATTATAAAGAAGACAGGAGCTATGACGTTTGTTGTGTGGGTTTTAAGTATATACGCATATATAATAATTTGAAAACATACACCATGATCTTTGAGCTTCTGGAAATTGGGAATATTAAAGAATCAAATTGAAGTTAAAGCTTCACCTGTTAAGCATTTATTATTTCTTCACTTCGTATCGGAGTGTCTTAAATTCAATGAGTAAAGTGTATTTTCTTGGCTTGGGAGCCCTTTAAGATCTACTCGCAAGCTAATAAGAGACTCCTCCGAAAAAGAGATAATTTCTCCATTTTTCTAATTGCCCTTCTGCCATAGTCGTTCCTTTTTAGGTGAACATTACCACAAGAATCATGCCACATTCACTCTCTTGGGTCCTGGTTTGTCATTATCTCTGCATTAAAAGAAACCGAAAATTTCCCAGTCTGATCTATATTTAATGGAAAGCTACTTATTGCTAATTATTTTTGCATCTGCAACGAGAGTTTGAGCGCTTTCTAGTCTTTGTTCCTCTTGAAAGACATATGTAAGCTCAGAACAGTTCAGAAAGTACCAACTTAAAATGATCCCGTGATAATTTAGTTGCTTTTGCATACTCACAAATACATATGTGAAAAGATGTTGATCCATAGCATTGTGTGTGATAGTAAATAATTGGGAACAACCCAAGGTCCCTTAAGAAGGACTGGTGAAATATTAATTATGGTACATTAGTATAATGGGAAAACAGACCAGCCTTTAAAAAGAATGAAATAGATGTTAATGCACAGAGAAAGATATCCAGGGTGCAGTCCTCAATGGGGAAAAAAAAAAAGGTGCAAAACCATATATATAGTATAAAATGCAACACTGGGTTAGAAGTCCTCGGGGGCTTGGGTATTCTAAGATACTAAACACATAAGGACTCTACATTCTGGAAGTAAGGCCTAAGAAAAGTTGTTGAAATCTGTGAAGTCATAAAGCTAAAATGAGGATGTTCCCGAAAACTTTGAATATTGGAACTAGGGCACACCTGTTCAAAAGGATCATTTTAGGGCTATAAAAGGAACTACAGTTTGGTGATGGTAAATTTATGGGGATTTGTGTTACCTAGAGGAAAACATTAAGTAGGATCACAGCTCAGAATCATGGGCTTTGGGGGTTGGAAAGGACCTTAATTTGTCTAGCACCTCTCCTACTCCCACTCTCTTTTGGATGCTTGACTCTCTTACATTCTCCAACATGCAATTTTCAAACCTCTATTTGGGGTAAGCCACTTCATATGGGAAGGGGGGGTGTTGTAATGGGATTAAGAAAATGATCTTACCAGAGCATAGCTATAACAGGAAGACCAAGATAGTCTTAATAACAAAACAAACTATGGAAGGCTTTTATATGATTTCAGGGTGTTCAGCAGCAAGAATGTGGTTCTCACTAGCATTTAAGTTATCTACCTATTCTCCAGTGCGAGCTTCTTTTTGTTTGGCTACCAAGTAGCTTATTACTTTCTAATGTCTTTTGCTGCTGCTTCTGTTTATTCTCAACTTTGGTCTGCTGTAATTTCTGGTGGCCCCACTCTGTGTGTTGGCCTCTTTATGTAATTGACGGGGGTTTACCTCCAGGTCCTTCTGCCTGGAAAGCCACTATACTAGACTGTCTCACCTACATAGGGCTGCTCCTTCTCTAGGAGCTGCTAACAGGGCAGATTGACTTAAAGGGGGCCTTTTGCAAGGCAGTTGACTTTGACTTATGTAAATTAGGAGGTTATAGTCCTGTCTTCAAAGGCAGTTACCAAGCCCTAATTCATTGAGGTTTATGATGTTTAGCTCTAAGTAGTAAAAGGGGATGGGTTTTTTCATGGTAAGTGTTATTTGCTGGAAGGGAAATAAACTAATTCTATTCGTAATACAGTACACATTATTATTTATGGCACAGCTCATGCAAACAATATTAGTGACTTTATGAGAGCCTCTTTGAACAGAAACAATGAAAGTATAGGTGAACACATTTGAAACAAACTTTTTGTAATGTTTAAGTACAACCAGTATTTTCCCTTTCATGTATAAAGGACCAAAATAGCTCTTTCAAGTACAATGCACTTAAAATTCAGAAACTAAAAAGTACGGTGTAATGGTCTAACTTCAAATGTTGGAACCAGAGTATTAGTAAAATAATCTCATATTAATGTGAAAATGACCGGGGATTTAAGTCAGTTCTCACTGTTCTCAGTAGTGACACTCTATAAAGTCACCACAAACACTGAGTTAGTTAATACTGAACTGTTACTCCTAGGGGGAATACAGACTTAGGTTCCTGTAAGCCTCTGGTCACAACATTTTCATCAACCAATCAGTCCATAACCTTTTAAAATTTCTGTTTCTGTTTAAAGACACCTAATTTTATACATATTGTTGATTCATCAGCATTGAACACATGGCCAATAGCACTATATGTAACTCATGCCTGAATGAAGTTTATCTAACACATACTTTCTCCATAAGACACATAACAATCATCTTGGGCTTAGGAGCACTGGACAGCACTTAAGCACAATCTTTGGGAGCCATTTTGAACGGCTAATTCACCAAAAAAGCAAAAAACATGGTACTAAATAGATAAAAAGGACACATTTACAGTAAGAGAGCTGAAGCAAGGTTTAATCTCAGCTGGGAACATGTGCATCAGACAACTCAAATTTTTCCCTGCTCTATGCATGTCAGAGAGACAGAGAAATCTCAGGTATTGATTTTGGAGTTACAGATAAATTTTGGCAAGTAGTCAGATTTGCAAATACAGAATCCACGAATAACCATACCTTTCATTGGTGCCATTATCATGTGAAGTACAGTGGTAGTTTCCCTTTTCTGCACAAACCACTCCCTACCCCAACGCCATCAGGTTGTGAGAGGATATAATTTAACAGAACATTTTATTTAACATAAAGAGATGTTACTAAGGGATTTTTTTTTTAAGTCATGAGTTGTGCTATTCCATTGGTCTCTAAACTTTTTGATTGTGCATCATTTTAGTAGGAAAAACTTGAAATATGTTTCAAATATGTTTGTTTATGATTTATATACATATACTACTACCATTAGATAATATCTCAAGATTCAATATATACTTAAAGTGAGGTTTATATACTGCAGTATTTCAAGTAGTCTTTAGGATTTTTTTTATACAGTTCTTGTCCAACCTTTTTGTTTTTTTAATGTCCCAGTGGTGTTATCTTCTTATTCTCTGTACTTTGCATTGGTACTGTTATCTTCAGTGGTTTCTTCAGGTACCATTTGTCAGGTACCAGTTTTTGAGGGTTAGTTCAATTAAAACTGGATATAGTCTGTACATCCATATAATTAGGCATAGATAATGTCAGTATATTGCAGCACCCTGCTCAACTAATTAGAACACCACTGTCATCACTGTGACTGTGGAACTCCCATTCTTTCTGGATACTTTGAATATAGTGAACAACCTGTGAAGGTCAGACATAACAGATCTAGTGAGTAAGTACGTGTGTTTCATCAAAAACAAGACACCATTGATTCTAAGATGTACCATGATTTTAGGTAGCACCAAGAAAGAAAAAAATACTGCCAATTTTAAGATGCCATCCATTTTAAGATATATTCTGTTTTCAGAAATATTGAAGTGAGAAAAATGTTCACTTGGAATTGTTGAAAATATTGTGTTACTAAAGCCTATCTTATTAGAAGTGTTAAAGGTTAGTGATTAATATGGGGCCAGATTGCCTGGGTTCAGATCCTCTTTGCTACTTATTAGCTCTGTGACTTACGGTGCGTTATTCATTATATCCCTGCCTAGTTTAATTATTAAATGAGTTACTAAATGTAAAGTGTTTAACCCCGTACCTCACCCTCAAATGTTGGTCTTATTCTATTAGAAATACAGAAATCTAATTTTCCCCACTTTTGGGGTTGTTGTACACAGTAAGTATGCTTTGGATTCACTGTGTTCAATTCAAATTCTGTAGTAGTCTTAGGTAATGTAGGCAAATTCTGCTTGGAAAAATTGTGCTTAAATTAATTTCCTTTAATATAATTTTATATAAGCATGCTTCAGCTTTGTCTTTTTCTGCCTATAAAGGGATATGGAATATGGTCAAAGGCCCACTGAGTAAAGTTTTCCAAAGTGACCTTTTATTTACTAATTGCTTTTATTTTTAAGTCTTAGTTTAATTGTTCAAGCTTCAAAGGCTTGTACTTTGTCAACCTACAGAAGTTGAATCTTCATTTAAGAAAGAACCATTTCTTGAAATGTGGGGTTAAAGTTTAACACATTGAAGCAAAATCCTGCTTCCCACTCCAAACTCAGCTAAAACTGTAAAAACGAGAAGGTCACAAGCAACAAGAAGTATGAGTAGATCTTTGAGATGGCATCATATGAGCTATGAAAGTGAAAGTGAGAATTGGTGACTTTTTCTGGTGCAGATTTAGGCTGCCGGAAAACCAGTCACCCAAGAGGGAGGAGGGAGCTGAAACTAGCAGGTGCTTTCACCCTCACAGCAGATCTTCAGTGTAAGTGGTACTGTGCCTATTTTTTGTAAGTGGAGATGATGGCCCAAAGAAGGTCACATGAACAGTTTGTGGTAGTATTGGGAATAAACCAAGTTCACTCCTTGGGTTTTGTTACTCAACTGATGTTAATTCTACCAAAATTTAAGAGATGCTAATTTCCATATCCAGTGTCCTCTGCCGACAGTTTCTTCGACTTCATTACTTTCCTCCTAAGAATTTCCAGCATTCTTTGGAGTCTGTTGTTTTATGCCCTTACTGAAAGTTCATGGTTTTGCAAGATAATATCTCCTCTGGATCTTGACAGTTGTAAGGTTCTTTTCCTCTTAGTATTGTGGTGAAGATGTGGAGTGAAGCTTTGGATATATAAAACTTTAATTCTGTTTATAGTAGATAGTAAACTAAATGGCAAGCGAACGGGAAAAATTTAGGTTATATGTAATGTGGTTCTATATAATATAGCTTAAATCTTATATACATCTTTGAGTTATATATAATGTGGTTTAAACCTTCTCATAAATTTGAATGAGTTCTTTACATTTGTGTAGATATAAAGAACTCACTCAATGAGAATGTTTCCAGTAAATAGGCAAAGGATGTAAACAATTCACACAAGGAAAGTAAAATAAGCATTTTTTCATATGATTTATTAGGTAATGAGCAGAGAAACATAAAACAGCATTTAAATATCAATTTATACCTCTCAGGTGGCAAAAACACACACAGATACCCAATCCTGGCAAAGTTTTGGCAGTTATTTGGGGACATTACAAATAGTCCTCTTTTAAAAAAAAAAGCTATATGGCAACATGGAGTGAACTACAAAGCTCTTGATAAATTTAACCCAGATATACTTGTCCTAGCAAATTATCCTGAAAAGTCATTGAATACAATATGCACAAATGTTCATTTCTGCTTTACTTTAAGTAGGAAGACACTGGATTCAATCTAAATATCTAATATTAGGTAAATAGTTTGTTATTGAATATTATGCATATAATATTAAAAAGGTAAAGACTAGAAAATACAAGCAGCTTATGATAAAATACATATACTGATATAGAAGCTATTTTTATATATACTATACGTATACTGTTTTGTCTATATTTTTATATATACTAATAGCTTGGGTATTTTTTCGTGTATGTTAGAGTGGAAAGAATATACAGAAATCAAAATTGTTAGTGGGTTAAGGTACTAGGATTGTGATTTTTAAATTTTATCCTTAATTTCAAGAAAACATCATTTCTTCTTATATCCTACAATTCAGTTCTTTTTCTTCTATCATTGTCTCACAGAACAGATTTGCAGGGTGTTTGGGGGTACCTCTGTAACTTCAGAGGGCCATCTTCATTCTTCTAATGATGATAAATTGTCATTTTAATTCAATATTGTTAGCATCACTTAGGAAGTAGCTTGTTTTACTTTGAGATTAGGACACACCTAACAAAGTCATTTTGTATGTGTTTATTTTTTAAATATTTTATTGTAATTTAATACACATACAGAAAAGTGTATTAGATGTAATTTTAAAGCTTAAGGAATAATTATAAAGCAGACACCCCTGTAACCGCCATCCTGGTCAAGAAGAAGAATGTTTCCATCACCTCAGAAATGTCTCCTGTCTGGGACTTCCCTGGTGGCCCAGCGGGTGGGACTCCATGCTCCCAATGCAGGGGGCCCGGGTTCGATCCCTGGTTGGGAACTAGATCCCTCATGCATGACGCAACTAAGATCCGGTGCAGCCAAAATAAATAATAAATAAATAAATATTTTTTAAAAAAAAACAGAAAGAAAAGAAACGTCTCCTGTCCTTTCCAATCACAGTCTCCTCCTCCCCTGTAATACAACCACTATCCTGACTTTTACGGTAATTCCCTAAGTATACATACCTATACACTTTAGTTTTTGCGTGCTCTTGAACTTTATATAAATAGATATGTGCTAGTTATCTTTTACAATATCTTTAATAGGGAATCTTAATTGGACTGTATTAATACAGGTTTTATGAAACGTTTACCTGTGCTTTTGTGTTTCTGACTCGGACTTAACTCTGGCTTATCATTTCAGAGGCCTTGTCTATCAGGAGGGAACATTGAGTTACCATATAATGGGTCTCCCTTTGTCTATTAATTGAATTGCTTTCTTTACAAAATTAATCTAATTCTCTTAAAATTTGTATATGTCTTTAATTATCCTTCTGATCAGAAGCTTCTTGATCATTTCTGCTGTCTAAAATCTTTAAAGTGTATCTCTCTTCACTGTGAGTTTCCTTATGTAGAATATGACCATGAGAAGACCTAAATCATTTGCTTTCTAAATTTACAGAAATTTGTAGATAATAGAGCTATTTAGCAAAATACAAATCTGAAACTGTAGATTTAGTCAAATAGAAAACTGACTGCTTTTTAGAAAAACTCATTCTGTAGCAGATCATAAATATTTCAAAATCATTTAAATTTTGACTTGTGGGAGAAGGCATTCATACATAAGCAATTTAAACATTTTTTAAGAATGCCTTATCGCAAGCCATTCTCACAGTGCTAAGTGAGATATGGTTTCCAAACTTGTAACAAAACTTTAGATTTAAAAATCCTAAAAATTCCATTTTTTATAATTTCCATGTAGAGTAAATACAGCCCAAGAGAGAATGTTTGTTGGACTTGACTATAGTAACAGGACTAATGAAGGGTAAGTGGAACTTGAACCTTAAACATCTATCTCCCAGTTGTATGTTACTGTTGTTGTTTTTTGCCACAAGACCAACTATTACTCTGATGGTCAGAAACTAGGCATCTAAAGAAATCAATACTATTTTAAAGCAACATCTATATACACAGTCTAGTTCAATCAAGTGTTATATACATACACACACTAGCAACATTTAAGTTTTATTAGTTGAAAATTCAGGTGAGTACCTTGCTGAATGAATAAAAAAGCAGTTTTTTGAAGAAGAAATGTTACTTCTGTGCTTTAAAAATAAACGACCCACTAATTTTTAGCTTCTTATAAACTTAAGATTTTGATTTTTTCATGGTGAAGAAACTTCTGTTTGGTGGGGGGCGGGAATGGGAGTTGTAGTGGCAGTCACCTGTGGAGTATATCTAGGCCAACATTTGCCTCTTGATAAAACTAAGGGTAAGTAGGCTTAAAAGGAAGTTGTAGTTAATAGTACTTAGTCTGCAATTGAATATTATTCAGCCTTAAAAAGGAAGAAAATTTTGACACATGCCACAACATAGATGAACCATACAGACATTAAGTGAGATAAGCCATCCACAAAGGACAAATACAGTATCAGTCCACTTATAAGAGGTACCTCGAGTGGTCTTAGAGACAGAAAATGGAATGGTTGTTGTGGCGGGGGTGAGGGGTAGTGTTCATTGGGTACAGAGTTTCAGCTGGGGAAGATGAAAAAGTTCTAGAGATGGATGATAGTGATGGTTACACAATAATGTGATGTACTTAATGTCACAGAACTCTTCACTTAAAAATGGTTAAAATGGGGCTTCCCTGGTGGCGCAGTGGTTGAGAGTCCGCCTGCTGATGCAGGGGACACAGGTTCGTGCCCCAGTCCGGGAAGATCCCACATGTCGCGGAGTGGCTGGGCCTGTGAGCCATGGCCGCTGAGCCTGCTCGTCCGGAGCCTGTGCTCCGCAACGGAAGAGGCAACAACAGTGAGAGGCCCGCGAATAGCAAAAAAAAAAAAAAATGGTTAAAATGGTGAATTTTATGTTATGTATATTCTACCACAATAAAAATATGAAGGAAAAAAGTGATTAGCCTTAAATGGGGACACTGTGGGCCCTTTATGGTAGAAAGCAGAAGAACATAAAGTCAGGCTTAACTGCCACGAGTGGGCACATGTAATTTTTAAGGTGACTCAGAACATGGAGAAGAGAATATAATATTAAAATTTTTAAAATGTCTTTCTTCAAGAGCAGTTCAAGATCCAGGTATTGGTAGATTTAGGAAAATTGAAAATATCTGCAGTAAAACCTCACCAATGTTGAGCAAATATGGAAAGGATGATTTGAATCTGTGTAAAGTCTACATTGATTTTTTTTTAAGGTAGTTTTATTTTTAAGTATATAACCAAGTTACAAATTGTATATGTAACAGATTGTTGGCTGGCACAGAGGTTGTTGATGTCCTTTTTAATGAGTAGATAAGGATTTCTAATTAAGGCATTTAATTATTGAGCACCTTAGTAGTTGTACAAATATTTTGTTGAATGGACACTAATGGATGTTCATAAAGCATTTGCAAAGCATTTCTAGTTTTCTTAAGTAGATTTATTCCAGGTGATCTGAAACCATTTATCAGCAAATCGTTATATTTCTAAATTTACAAAAAAACAACTGAGGTATAATTTTATGTGTAATCTAAATCTTTATTAATGGTATCTGAATTTAATGAGGTCTTCTCTGTAGTTTTATGTTATGATTATTTTGATTGTTATAGATACTGCTAAAAAAAATTAGGCCAAGGAAAATATTGCTGTTGTGTTTTTTATCAAACTATTAAAAATATATCATAGATCCAAAATCCTTAACTACTGAGATCAGGCAATGTGTAAATTCCAGCTTTTGCTGTTACTCTATAGGCCAGATGAAGATTAAACATGTCATAATGTAATCGTTTTTTGAATGCCTGGTGAAGAATCTGTTTACCCCTCCATATCCACAGGTTCTGCATCCTCAGATTCAACCAATCATGGATCAAACATATTCTGGAAAAAAAATTCCAGAAAGTTTCAGAAACCAAACTTGAATTTGCCATGTGCCAGCAACTATTTGCATTGTATTATATTGTATTTACAACTATTTGCATAGCATTTACATTGTATTAGGCATTATAAGTAATCTAGTAATGGTCTAAAGTATACAGGAGGATGTGCAGAGATTATATACAAATATTACGCCATGTTATAGAAGAGATTTGAGCATCCTTGGATTTTGGTATCTGTGTCAGTCCTGGAACCAATCCCCTGAGGATACTGAGGGACAACTGTAATGTGTTTTTAATATGTGGGCACTAAGTATTCTGTAAAATATTTACTGACACTTTATTGTAGTTACTTATGGCTTTTACCCAAGTCAGTTTCTGTTCCAAGAAAGTAGATGTAAAAATAGAAGTTAGCAGTCAAATAGAAATTGCAATGTGGGATTTGGATGTTCGTGAATTTTAGATGTGTACATTTTGTATCTTTCACTACATTGAGGAAAAAATTTTTTTCTTCTTATTGTAGTAAAAAGTCCCAGAAGTGGGATGAAATGAACATCCTGGCGACATATCATCCAGCAGACAAAGACTATGGTTTAATGAAAATAGATGAACCTAGCACTCCTTACCATAGGTAATGTTTTGTACACAGCATTCCTTTTTTGACTTGTTTCCATTTTGCATTTGACATGAGCTTCTGGATAACAGGTGATTTGAATCTTTGTCTGTTTTTTTATATTTGTTACTGGAATACTAATTAATAACTCAACTGCATATTTTTGTGTAATAGTAAAAGTAATATGGAACTTTATGGAATCCATTTTTTACATTATAATTATAGTAGTAAATGTTTATTCATTGCACCTCAGTGGTCCCTAGCTGCTAATGATATATACAAAGTGACTTTTGCCTTCCTTAAAGTCATCTATTTGTAAAGGAAGATGAGAGCTGGGCTTGTTTGCTTCCTAAGTAGGTGGCAGAGGCTTATTCATTCTCTTTGCAGAAAGGGATAACTTCACAGATGGTAACTCTTTTTTAATCCATGCAAAGACAAGTGGACATTACTACTGTTTCATGTCCTTATTTTTGAACTTACATGATATTGTAGTTCATATAATTGCATTGTAATTGTTAGTTTTGAGTCTTCCAGACTCAAATGACTCATTATCATTTTTTTAATGAGTTGTAAAATGATAGTGTATGGCTGTAGTTAGTATGAAGACAAAAATAAGGCACCAATAAACATAATGAGATTCTAAATAAGTTAGAAATACCTAATTCAGATCATGCCCAGATTGTATTGAAAAAAATAAACATTTTCAGGACTGAAATATTTTGTATTTGTCACTGAAGTAAAACAATATAAATCTAGAAGTTACTATTAAAATAGCGTTAAAGAAATTCTGTTTTAAATCAATGGATGAAACTTTGGAAGATAAGTTGAGATAACTTGATAATAGCAAAAACAGTAAAAACAAGAATTAACATGATTGTGACAAGGGGAGAAAAATAATGAAATAGGAGGTACAGATACTGAAACTCAGTACTAATAAAGCTTGAGGGAAGAAGTAGACATGTCATTTATGAAAGTGATCCTTATTTTTCTCCTAATTACAGGTATATACTTTAAAACGTAACCTAAAACTTCTATTGTACCAGAAGCCAAAGTCAATGCTTTCTTCCTTTTCAATAAAGGTAGTAGACATCCCTTATCTGTGTTGGTTGGAGATAACTATCCTAAAAAAATTAAGATCAAACATGATTCAAAAATAAATAGCTGTAGCCATTATTTTAAAACTGTTTATATTTAAATAATAAAGGTAACCATTTTTCGCAATTATGTGGGGAGCAAATATTTCCTTAGAGAGTAGATTGCGTAAGCTAAATAGCTTTTAAACTTCCTGAATTAGGTCTTAGGATCTAATTTTGTTATTTTACCTAACCTGTGTCTGCATAGATCATTTGTGTCTTATCTTCAGGTTGATGTACAAATACATATTCTAAAGCTGGATAGGGTTCTTTTGCATTATTTTTTCCCTGCCACTGGATGGACTAACTGAAGTTTTTTTTTTCCCCTCTAGATGATTCGCGTTTTCAGTATTTATTTTTATAGTTGCAGTGGGGGTTTTTTTTGCATGTTTTTTCTTTTTTTAAAATTATTTGAAGGCTTTTCTTGATTGGTGCTATACTTTTAAATATTTGCATCAAATAGAAACAGTGTAAAATTAAACTTCAAAGATGACAACAGAGCCATAAATACATTGATACTTTTAGTCAATAGAATTATGTTTCTCTACCTTGTTTTCCTGCTTGAAAAATTATAGTTCAGGTATTAATTTATAATGTATTTATCATCCTAGTATGGTAGGTGATGATGAAGATGCACTGAGTGATTCAGAAACCACTGAAGCCCTGACCCCAGATATCTTAGCTAGGAAGTAAGTATTGATGACTATAAAGCATTTTACTCATGCTGTTTTTAATTCTTCAGAGTTAAAGGCATTTTACTTTACTTGTACAAGTGTAAATAAAAAGCATGTGCTAAATAAATAAGTTTATCTGTTTTTTTCATAGCAACTTACATAGTCTTATTTCTAGGTTAAAATCAAGGTATGTAGATTGAGAACCAGAAGCTGGTACACAGATTCCCTATGTCAGTTCCCTGAATGGAGGTTTTTCTGTTTTTGCTTTTTAATATCCTGTCACCTGGGTTTTAAAGATAGAAGTGAGAAAGGCAAAATAAGTTGAATTCCTGAAAAAAAGCTCTGTTTGCTGTTCATGGGTTTGTCAACTTCCACTCTTCTTGTTTATTGGTTTCTATATACAGTCCCACTCTCTTGCTTTTTATGTTCCTCATCAGGTTATAGCTAGCATGTTTTTATGAGACTAAAAAGTAGAGTGAGACACTCAACTAATATAAGACTATCACAGTATTGATTTCTTTTTAAATGATTGTTGTATAGATTAACTGCTGCTGCTGAAAGCTCGGAGCCAAAGTGTCGAGTTCGTGAACAAGAAAGCAGTGAAGATGAGGATAGTGACCTCTCACCTGAAGAACGAGGTAGTTTCTTTCTTTTACTGCTTTTAGCATTGCTAATAATTTTTGCTAAGATAAATACATTATATAGAAGACTGTCAAATGGTTTTCCTTTTTAGGAGGTGGATGGTGGGAGATTAAGGAGGAACATTTTTATAATTCAGTTTCTACTTGTGTGGGTTTACTGTATGACAGCTCCACACACCCCCCATTTCAAGAAAATATTACTGTCTGTAAAGGAATTAACATGTGTTCCTTTCTTTGTACTTTTTGTTCCTTTCTTTGTACCAAGCATCTATACCAGGTAGATGCTCAGTAAATATTTATTAAATTAATACATTTAGGGTCATTGAGTGTTTGGATGATCTTAAAGTGGATAGCAGTAAGAGCTAATTTCTCAGTTGCTTGTGCTTTTTCTGTATTAAGGCATTGGTGAAGCTTACCAGATGAATCAAGATGGTCAGACTTGGAATAAAGATTTTTGTTAGGTCCCATTGAATAGAAAGAACAGAAGTGTCACAGGAAAGGAGATAAATATAACCCTCTCAACAAGGATGAAAGAGGCTCTTTTAGCCCACACAGTACATACACAGTTAAGGCATTGCTACCTATTCATTGTTCCTGTTTTTACAAGTAATAGTTCTTATCTGTGGAGGTAAGGAAAGATGGAAAATATTTCACTTTGTTGCTTTTTGTAATTTTGAAGGATGTGAATGTATAATCTCAGGAACTGAAAATTGCTTATATAGTTTATTTTCAATTATTTTTTAATAATTTATTTATTTGACTGCGTTGGGTCTTCATTGCTGCACGTGGGCTTTCTCTAGTTGCGGCGAGTGGGGGCTACTCTTCGTTGCGATGCGCGGGCTTCTCATTGTAGTGGCTTCTCATTGCGGAGCACGGGCTCTAGGCACGCGGGCTTCAGCAGTTGTGGCTCACGGGCTCAGTAGTTGTGGCTCACGGGCTCGAGAGCGCAGGCTCAGTAGTTGTGGTGCACGGGCTTAGTTGCTTCGCGGCATGTGGGATCTTCCCAGACCAGAGATTGAACCCGTGTCCCCTGCATTGGCAGGCGGATTCTTAACCACTGCACTACCAGGGAAGTCCCTTCAATTATTTTTAAAAGGGAAAACCAAGCCTATGTATAGGAAAAAAGATGCAAGAAAAACACACACCCTCACAAAAAAGAAAAAAGAGATCGAGTAGTTTGTTTACTTGAAGGCTTGAAATGCAGAAACTACCTGTACTGTAAAGAAGTTTAGAAACTTTAGAACTAAGATTCTGAATATTTGCTAGTTAACTGTCAGGATCTTTGTCATGTGTAGCTGTAAAGGTACAATTTGCTATTCCCTCGTATCATCTTTAGAATGTAGTGTATTGAACAAAACTATGATAGTTTGAGTGCTATACAAGAAAGAAATATATAGCATAATCTCAAATTGTATTATATTCTATCCTCAGTGACTTCCTGTTTTATTTTCCCAAAATATACCCCAAAGGCCTTTGAAACGGTTTCAGATAGAAATTGTTCCTAGAGTTTGTTGATTCCTTATTCTCTGAACACGTGATCTATTGAGAACAGGGAATTTTTATTAACCTCTATTGTCAGTTTCATTAAGGGATTTTTCCCTCAAATTGTAGTTCCAGGAGTTAGCCAGCAGGGGGAACCATTTCACTAGTTACAGTTTCACAAGTTCAAGTTCCCAGTCGTAAGGGTTACTGATACAGGTGTTTATTGCTTTTAAATAAATTACATGTCTGAACATCCTTGTTTATTAAAGAAATTCTTAGAAAATTTTATTTTGGGGACTTCCCTGGTGGCGCAGTGGTTGAGAGTCCGCCTGCCGGTGCAGGGAACACGGGTTCGTGCCCCAGTCCGGGAAGATCCCACATGCCGTGGAGCGGCTAGGTCCGTGAGCCATGTTTGCTGAGCCTGCGAGTCCGGAGCCTGTGCTCCGCAACAGGAGAGGCCACAACAGTGAGAGGCCCGCATACCACAAAAAAAAAAAAAAAAAGAAAAGAAAAGAAAAAGAAAATTTTATCTTGTAACTAGTAACATAACAATTAAAATATTGGCTGTGGAGTCAGATAGATCTAAGTTTGTACTCTAGGTATGTCACTTACCTAATTTGCCTAATTTCTCTGACCCTCAGTTTCCTCATTTCTAAATGGGGGGCTATAAAAATATTTGGAGTCATTTTTGAGTATTAAATGAGATAAAGAATTTAAGACACTTAGCACTGATTCTGGCATATTGTAAGTACTCAGTAAATATTAACTTTTAATAACTTAAAATAATTGGTATATTCTCCATTATTTTTAAAAATAGCCAAAGAAAGTATAAAAAGGATAATTTACTTGTCAAGTTCACATGGATAGTTGATTATTATTAGAGCTGGGCCTGAAACCTGAAAATTTTTGTACTCTTTGGCATTATGTTGCTCTGCCATACAAAGATTATAAGTAAAATTAATATTCAAAGAAGGTTGAGACCACTTATGTTAGCTTTCTACAAAATAAATGCATAAATTATATAATAAATTTTGAGTATTGCAAAACTAAAATATATAACAAGCAAAACTGAGTTTAATATCTCTTAGAATTAAAAAGAAATCATCTTCTTAGACTATTACTATAATTGACAAAAGAAAAATACCGTAAGATCAACTCTTAGGAATAAGAAACTACAAATTAAAACAGCGTCGTGGTGCCTTTCTTTCCTTTCAGATCAACAAAAATTAAAAAGAATGACAATATCCCTTTTGGTGTGAATGTGGAGAAATAAGTTATTCATATACAATTGGTGGGTGTGAAAAATGGTTTGGCTTTTCTGGATGGCGATATGGCAACATATGAGCCCAAAGCTTTAAAAGAAAATGACACCCTTTGCTCTAGCAATTCAGTTTCCCAGGCTTTATTTCAATGTTTCTCAAACATTTTTTACCAAGTGCCACTCAGCATACATGTAAACATAAAATTATAAAAATTAAAATTTCACAAAACATTACTTAACCTTTACTATATGTGATATGTTCTATCCAGTTTATTTTGTTTTCATTTTTTTAAAATGCTGGTTATAACTTACTAAAGGATTATAAGGCACAGTTTAAAAAAACACTAACTAGGGCTTCCCTGGTGGCGCAGTGGTTGAGAGTCTGCCTGCCGATGCAGGGAACACGGGTTCGTGCCTGGGTCTGGGAAGATACCACATGCTGCGGAGCGGCTGGGCCTGTGAGCTATGGCCGCTGAGCCTGCGCGTCCGGAACCTGTGCTCTGCAACAGGAGAGGCCACAACAGTGAGAGGCCCATGTACCGCAAAAAAAAAACGAAAAAAAACCACTAACTAATGTTGAGAAACTAATAGAACAGATGCACAAATATGTAAGTTGAACCTTGAACAACATGGGTTTGAACTGTGCAGGTCCACTTATACTAAATACCTACTACACAGTCTGCGGTTGGTTGAATCCACAGATGCGGAACTGTGAACATGAAGGGCGAACTGTAAAGTTATATGTGGATTTCAACTGTGAGGAGAGTAGGCACTCCTAATCCCCACGTTGTTCAAGGGTCAACTGTATATTACATCATAAAAAACAATGAAAATACAAAGGGGGAAATCAGAAACCTTTGAGCAAGTTAGGGGATTAAATTATAACTCACTACTTTATAACCTTCTAAAAATTGTGTAGATCTGCTATGTACGTGGCAGAATTTTACTCTTATCTTCATATACTTTATTGTCTAAACTCTGGATTATTTTAAGAGTGAAAGGGTCACTAATACAGCTCCATCAGACAATAGGCATAAACTGAAACTTCCTGGGACGTTGTCATTCTAACTACACAGTAAGTGAGAAAATAGCATATACATACAACAAGGTATGATTCATTTTTATAAAAAATACATTTTTAGAAAAAAGTCGAGTCATAAAATATTAATGATAATTTCTGAGTGCGGAGATTGAGTGATTTTTAAGTTTCTAGCTTTTTTTTAAACTTTGTAAGTTCTTTTAAGTTGCATGAAAAAGAACATGTGTTACTTTGTACTGAGAAAAAGTCTTACCTTTTTTATCTGGTATTGGAGGCAATTAGAATCATTTTTTGTTGTTTTTTAATCTTGGCCTTTACATCATCTGAAAGTCATCACTAAAAATTTAGTCATGAGGATTTGGTCTTTTATTGATTTTTTTAAAAAATTTTTACCTTCTTCTACAATATGGTACTCTCAAAAAGTAAAACAAATCACAAAAGTAACTTAGAGAAGGAGAAAGATGGCTGGCAAGATCTTGGTAGTTTGCAACAAATGTTTATGGGATGATGATATGGATGTTGATCTCAGAACTTTCCTTCTCCCAACCCAAATAGAGGCTGAAAAGTGACTGATCAGTAGTGACAACTGTAAATGCCAGTGTTTAGAACATAAATAAACATAGATGATAAAAACTTAAAGGGAGGGACTTCCCTGGCGATCCAGTGGTTAAGACTCCGCGCTTCCACTGCAGGGGATGTGGGTTCGATAGAGGGAATTAGGGGACATAGAGAAAGTACTTTGAATAGCCTTATTCTGAGAGATTTCTCTTACGCCTTTTTGGCATTAAAATATTTTTATGAATACCATAATAAACCTATGGTGAATGAGTTTTAATGCTCTTGACAAAATAAACAGTTGGCAATTTTATGTCGACTCCTTTTTTGTCTTTCAATTTACTGGTCAAAGAAATTCTAAAATCTTATAATATTTCTTAAAGTTGATCTTTAAAGTGCTATATATTGATAAAATATGGTCAGTTGTGTTGATTTACAGCTTTTTTTGTTTCTGTGGTGAAGACTATAAATAATGAATAGTCTAGAATCACTTTACTGTTCCTAATAATACATTTTTCTTAAAATTACTCTGGGAATGAGGTTATGTTTTTAGGCCAGCAATGTTTGTTTTTTTTTCCTCCCCCCGTCCCTTCTTCCCTCCCTCCCTCCCTCCCTCCCTCCCTCCCTCCCTCCCTCTTTAGAGCCAGCAATGTTTTAAATCATGGCAATTTCTTAATGGATAATAAGAATTTTTTAAGGGAATTTTTTCTGAATTATAAAAATAGAAAACTTGAAAACATTAAAATTACCCCATAGTTCCTTGACCCAGAATTAACGGTTGTTAATTGCCGAGTCTTATTTTGTGTCTGTGTGCACATGTGCATGCACGCAGGCTTTGTAAGTATGTATATGGTATTATAGTTTTCCTTTTTTCCCATTCAACTCTATCTGGAGAATTTTCTTATATCTTTAAATTTCCTTCACAAATATAACTACTAATGGCTCTTACTCTTAGTCTCCCATTAAGATGTACTTGAAGCATCTAAGGCAAAGGTTGGTAAACTTTTTCTATGAACGGCCAGACAGTAAATATTTTAGGTTTTGAGGGCCATATGGTCTCTATTGCAACTACTCAACTCTGCCATTGAGTACAAAAGCAGTCTTAAGCATTACAAAAGCAAATGAGTGTGACTGTGTTCCATAACACTTTACTTACCAAATAGACACAGGCTGTAGTTTGCCAGTCTTTGAGCTAAAGACGCCTACTTTTTTGTATCTTGTAGAAAAAAAGCGACAGTTTGAAATGAAAAGGAAGCTTCACTACAATGAAGGACTGAATATTAAATTAGCTAGACAATTAATTTCAAAAGACCTACGTGATGAGGAGGAGGATGAAGAAATGTCAGAGACTGCAGCTGGAGAAAGCATGAATACAGAAGAATCAAATCAAGGTTAGGTGTTTTGAAAATATCACTGAGACACTTGTGGTCCTTTGTACCTAAATAATATACTTTATTTTGCTCTCAACTTTGAAGAACCTCAGAAAATTTTTCTAAAATTCACTTTTTATGGCAAAAGTTTAGAAAATTTCAACCCCCTGTTGGTCAGTTTCAAAATAATGTTTTTATGCTCAGAGTTGATTTAAGCCCATATGTTATGTTATATGTCTATGTTGTTTGGTCTACTTGACTTTAAGCAATGATGTTTGTCTTCATATTAAGCTATACTTTGTTTTTAATGGTTCAGATCATATTTTGTCTGTCGTAACAATGTCAATTAAGGTTTAAACTTTTTAAAGAAACGTTTTTAACATGGAAGATTTGTTTTAACATCCCTTCAAGCATAAAGTATGTCATGTCTTTCCAGTGTTGATTCTTTTGACTGTTGGGTCAACAAATTATTTGGCTGATTTTTGTTTGTTTTAAGTCTCAGACAAACAGCCATTGCAGCCTACCAACTCTCGATCAGTCATAGAAAATTGATTTTATTTATTTATTTTTCATAAACTGTTATTCTGGCATTCAACAAAGGTGAATCTTCTATACCATTAATGCAGATTTTGTGCCCATCTACCTACTCTTTGTGCTGCAAACTGGTGCTTTTGAGTGGAGATGTAGCTTTTTTTTTTTTTTAACATCTTTATTGGGGTATAATTTCTTTACAATGGTGTGTTAGTTTCTGCTTTATAACAAAGTGAATCAGTTATACATATACATATGTTCCCATATCTCTTCTCTCTTGCATCTCCCTCCCTCCCACCCTCCCTAGTAACTTACTTTTATATGTTGTGCCTTGGATGATTAAGTCTTAGGAAAGTAAATAATTATTATATTATTGTTTTGGTGAGCAGATATGAAATATAAGTGATTCTATGGTAGAACCTGATGACTGTGCTCATTATAATAGCAGGATGACAATATTTTTTTGTTATTCCATGTTATGCTTTTGCGTTTCAGTTTGTTTCATACAGCATTTTCTTTCCATTTTATTCACCATAGTCTGTTTAACTTGAACAAACTTTATCTTGAGTAATTATTGTTGTATGTCTCTCTCTTCTCTCTCTTTAAATTTATTATCCATTTTTAGGTGACCTATCTCCTAGTTGGTCTTTGTTTCCCTGTTACCTATATCTTGGTGATCTCTTTTTATGTATTCAATGCAGATGTTTCTGGGTTATAACTTTTCATCAGTTTCTTCTCAGACTTTCAGTATCTATTTGTAGCGACTCTAACAAAGCGTTGGGAATACCCTTCATTTGCCAATGGAAATTTGTACCAGCACCACTATGCCAAATATTAAAGGGATTTGTTTTTTAAGCCACAGCTTTTGAAAAATAAATCTGACCTTTTGTCTGTCTCTGCTTCTAAAACATTGGATTTCACAGATTTAACACATAAATACATTTTTTTCATTTAAGTGTAATAGATGATTAAAATTTGTATTAACGCCGATTTTTCTTCAGTGGAGATGAAGTACTCCTTACATAGGAGTATATACTACTTCGCTTCAATAACGTCCACAAAGATAGAAAAGACTACATAATAAGGCATAGAGAAGAAAGTTCATTATTTATTTTCTGTTCTTGGGCCCTTAAAAAAATTTAACCAGCTTTTAAAATCTCCAAGGATCTATGGCACCCATTACTTTTTTATCATTTTCCTTCTTTTCCCCCTCTTCTACACTCCTGCCCATCCCCACCTGTTTTATTACTGTTTTTATAAAAAGAAATGTGGCATGTTTAGACTCTCAGGAAATTTTTTATCATTTTTATATCATAAACACAAATCTTTTATAGTTCTGGATATTTGAGTTGTAATAAACTCTTAGCTATCCACCTGTGATTTAGTCACAAAAGTGTTCAACCTGAAACCTATTTGTCCTGTCACTTAAATAGATACACCTGTTCTGCTCTTTATATTATTTACGGGGTATACAGATTCTTTCATATCATACTGATCAGTCTGCATGAAATATCTTACTTGTTTTTTAGATCTTTCTATTTGTTTATCATACATAGCAGTGGAAGGAAACTTTAGCTCAGGTAGTTCCAAGTTTGGCAGTACTCAACAAACAAATTATGTTCCTGTTTTTTCTTTTATCATTGCAGGATCTACTACATGTGACCAACTGCAAAACAAATCAAAGAGCTCATAGAAGGGATTCGTTCAGCACAGTAATTGTCAGATACAAACCATTACTATAACATACTGCTTCTTGTTCTCTACAATTCATGACTTAAGTACCAAAATGCGTACTAGTTATTATATATTGCCAAGAATTAAATAACTTTAGAGACTAAATAGACTGAAAATGCCTAATTGATACATATATTCTTGTGCCTAGTACTTCACCACAAATACAGCATAATGTCATCAGTCCAAAACTACATTACTTTTGTAAGAACACTGGTTAATTTGTATAAGATATATAGCTTTTTATGCTTTAGAAGTTAATATCTTTTGGGGAGGGAGAGGGATCTAATTTATTTTCTTCACTTCTAGATGTGATAGCTCTTATAAAAAATTAGGTTTTTTAAAAATCAAAATCCAATTGGAACAACAGATCATACAGGCTGATAAATATTCAGTCTGAAAAGTATTTTAACATGCATCTTCAACTTGTCTGTTTAATTGAAAAGAATTATAAGAGTTACTGTTGCATTTTCTGGTATACTACCTTTAAAATTCCTGTTGCGTTTCTTTTATGTTTACAAGGAAAGGATTAAACTTTTTCTCATCAAAACTAGCTTTTTCCACAAATAAATTATCAGGTTAAACTTGCACTAACGTCTGCTCTGACTTTTTTTTTGTACTCTCGATGGGCAGACTTCAGATCAGTTTTTAAAATAAATATAATTCTAATATAGTCTCAGCATTCCCTTTATCTACTTGTCTTAACGTCCTACCTTTGTTTCTTACTCCTTTCCACGCATATGCACAGAATCCTTTACCTTTATAAAGGATCATAAAGATTGTCGTGACATTAGGAACTTTTCCTTTTCTCACATATTCTGTCATTTGCTGCAACAATGCAAATCTTATTTTGACTATCAATGCCTATTAGTTCTTCTAATACATGGAGAAAATAGATTGAATAGCAGCAGTACTATAGACAGGAAATACAATTCAACTGCAGAATTTCTACACCTCTGATTTACAGCTTGCTAATTAAAGTGCTATTATTAGTTTATTGTTTGACTTAATTAGACCTTAGAAAACAACTAACTGAGGCTTTTGGGGGTTTTTTTTGCATGATGAGAGAATTGTGTGTAACCAGTGATATGATGATAGTTCCTGAATGTATAGACAGAAGTAAATCTGAACACTTTTTAAATTTAAAAACCTTAAATAGTTCCTGCTTTAAGGGAATATCATAATGTATACTATGACAAATGTACTTTATTCTTCTAACACAGTAAGATTTGGACTTTTTCCCTGAAATGAAGTGCAGTTCCTGTGTATCTTAGTTTAGTGATGGTTTCATTTCTAGTCAATTATTTGTATCTTAATTTTTTGTTAGTACCAAAGGAATCCATTATATGAACGGACTTTTAAAATAATTTCTGTATACTGTATGTATTATGAATTGGCTTTTATTGAACAGCTTTTCTTCCACTTGCAAGTTTATAGAAATATCAATATGTCAAAATAAATAAGAAGTGGGAGAATTCTTTGCTGTTAGAAGAATGTGTTTATTAATTTGAATGTCTTTTTCTTTTAATGGAATCCAATCAGTACTTTTGAACTGCAGGTATAGTGTTCTAACTAAAACATATTAGCTAGTAATACTACTGATTTATAAACAATGTTTATCTCTACTTTCTGAATTTAGAATGTTGAGGTATTCTTACCTGTTTAAACCTGTTTGGGGGTATTTAAGCTTATACATATGTGTGTACATATGTTCATGCGCACAGACCTCTGTTTTTGGTTTTCTCGTTTCGAGTCCTTAGAAAGTATCCACATGCTCTTTATTTGTAGAAATAGCTGCTATACAGTGAAGAAAAGGTAAGACCTTTAACAACTGATCCTTTTGGTGTTTTCTACAAACTATTTCTTGAAACTTAAATCACAGGCAAACTTGCATATCTGGTTTCAGGAAGTAGATAGTTATGTAAGAGGAATAAGACATGGCAAATAGCATGCCCAGTAGAATTTTAGGTAGTCAAATGTGACTGAGTAAAACTTGTTCATCGTCATGAATTCCTAATTGACACAGTATTGAACTACACAAAAAATGGACCTTCATGACTCAAGTTAGATTTTCCTTTGGAGAAAGTTATCTGTCAGTGTTCAGTTCTAGCCAAAGTAGATTTTACTTTCAATTTTTTAATCAATATCTCTTCTCTGCTTAACTCCTCTGATGTCATCTTTTCTGTTTATTTTTCAGTCTGAAATTCAGCAATGATGCTCTTTAAAATCTGAGACATATAATGGTATAAATGGATTGTTAAAAATAACTTTAAATTGAAGATTAAAGCAAAGTGCCATTTTTCCCTAGACTTCCGTTTTGTTTACATTTTTTCCTCTTAAATCAGTACACCGAACATATTGTAATAAAATACAGTAATATGACGATTGTGTGTGGATTTTATTTTCTTGTTACCCAGCTATCGTGTTCCATTGGCTAAATGTTCTGGATACCAGGAGAGGGTCTTGAACTACACTGTGACAGAGTAGTTTGTTTAGTTGCCCAGCCTTGTGCTAGGTGTCCAATATATAATCCTCAAAACAACCACGCAGAACAGGTATCTTATCAGCACTTTGTAAGTGAGGAAAATGCTCTTGGCCAAATTCTTCAGTCTCAATGTCTCATACATGCCAGTTGACAGGATTCAAATCCAGATGTAACTAAATTTCATACTCTTTATCCATGCCTTTTTAGATGTAGAAATTCCCTCATTTTTGCAGTTGTACCTTACAAAGGTGTTTAGTTTGAGTTTTTGTTTTTTACTTTAATCTGAAGAAATTTGGAAATTTTGTTTGAGGTTTATATACCACTGAGGAAAAAATCTCAAAAGTACAATTATACAGTGGCTGGAGATGTCTAAATTCATGTGATTTGGTTTGCATTCCACAAGTTTGTCTCTGAACAGAATGTTTCAAACTCAAAAAATGATTTTTTTCATAGACTCCGTGTTACAAAGTAAGTACCAAGCTAGCCTGTCAAAACTAACATATACCTAAGCCAGCATTTCCCAGTGTGTTCTGTGAAACCCTCAATCCCACACGTTCCATGAAAAGGATTCCATGAGCAAATGTGCTTTGCACATGCTACATGCTTTATTCCCCTACCTCCCAGAGATTTATAATAATGCACATCATCATATTAGAGTCTGAGACATCCTGCTTAAGGAACTGTTTAAAACTTTGGTTTAACCTAGTATTTATCAGACGTTTCACAACCACTCCCAACCCCCTTTTCCCTCAAGTAGAATCCCAAATAGGAGTAGGGAAATAGTCTGGGATCTCTAATATATGAAAGTTGAACTTCCTCCTAAAAGAAAAGAACAGTTTACCATTGAAAGAGGGAAGACACGGTAGCAATAACTGCACATTGCAGATTGTATATAATTTGCCAGATATAAGACTTTAATTTTTGGTAACGTATGCAAGAAACTGTAAAATACACATCTGGGACAGATGAGGGTGTGGTTGATGTGTTTGGTTATAAGCTGCTGTGGTTTAGTATTGATACAACTATTGCTCAAAGACTTGCTGCTCTAAGCAAATTTCCAAAATGCCTTGTCCTCCCCATCAGCTCACGTAACTGGTCGACAAGAGCACATCTGCTACTCATTGGGAAAATAAAAGAGCAGACAGCAAGTGTCTCTGGTCTGTGGCTTACACCCCCAAGCCTTGGTTAGCTGCCCCAGTGTTTGGGGGGGATGTTGGGGGTGGGGGTTGGCTCCTACACTTTAAATTTGGGGTTGACTCATCTAGTCTTTTATTTGAGGAACTATTGGTGGGAGGTAATGCTGAGAGGAGGTAAGTGAGGGTGGATTTGGCAAGTGTTCAGTCATGATTTTATCTCAACTGCCCGACCTGAAATTTTTTTCGGTAAGTCTGCCAAGTGAGTGTTTAGCATTTCAGTTCTGTTACCAATGGGAATTATTGTAATTGGAAGAAAATACACATTTTTGTTCTCCATTTAATTATTTTGGATTGTTGACTGTGTTGACTAGAAGTAGAAGAGGATTGTGCAGGCTGATCTTTGGCATCTTAATATCATTTGACCTCACTTTTTAGGCAAAGGGATTATAAGCAGCTTTGCAGTGTGCCTTGATCTAATAAATGATACAGCCTGAAAAAGTGTTAACCAGCAATAGACCTAACATGCATAGGAAGAAGAAAGTTTAATTATATTCTTGTTTAGTTATACTCCCTGGTATCTGCAGTATCACTTACATAAGCAGTTACTTAAAAGATAATATACATATTTTCATCTTCATTTGTAAAAGAGATTCCCATGTGAAAAATAAGCACTTTATTGTAGGGCATCATGCCAAGCTAATTGGGAAATATGGACGTGAGACTCTTGCCCCGCCTTTAAATATTTTAAAAGTTACATGTACATACAGAGCAGAGAGCACACTTTGGGGGGGAACAAGGAAGGAGTAAGCTACACACTTACCTTCTCTAGTCATTCTGAGGAGGCCTTTCTGGTAGGGAAGCCCGGGCTAATTATTATTAGCAAGACTTTGTTATTTAGCAGATTACTTACACTGTTTTCCTGAAGGTAAGATTTCTTAGTGATCTAAGACAAAGTTGTTACTAAGCAAGCTAGAAAGTTCCCACAGAAATCAAAAATGTTAAATGACCATTTTTTTTAAACAAAACTTAATCTGAAATGTTGGATTTTAAAAGTTAAAGCAAATTTGTGGATTGTTGCCAGTTAACCTGCTGCTGCCATTTTTAGTTATCCCTAAGTCAGGTTATTGGGGGAAAAGGGGTGGGTTGAGAGGGTCTGGGGCAAGACCACAATTATGGGAGTCCCACTGTAGTTTGAAGCTATCAGGAAATGTGCTCTGGTTCAGTGCTAACTTTGAAAAGTGGTCCCCACTTGTCCAAGTAGGAGTATCTTGAGTTTTTTTATGGCAAATGACAAAGTATAGAATTCAATCTAGGAATTTTAAAACCAGCCCGGGGGTGGGGGAATGGGGCGGGTAGTGGGAAATTGGTCAGACTGCAAAGTGAATTCGACCCAGAATAGTATTCTCTATTCTAAGCTTCAAGCACTGTTCGGAAGACGTGGACTAGAATCATCTGAAATTTTACAGTCTGGATGAAGACACACTGATAAATGTAGAGTTTAGGGGAAAAGATGTTTATTTTTGAGAAGATTATTAAATATGTATTAAGCACCAACTGTGACCCCAGAAATTTGCTGGGTATTGTACATAAAAAGGTAAATAGATGGTTCTTAGAAAAAAAGTATGCAATTACTGTGACCAGAATCAAAAGGTATAAGAACAGAGGGTTCAGATATCTATTGCTTACATAAGATGTCTCACATGTATCAAACACCACATCTAAAACTGAGCTCTTTATTTTTCTTCTATTTTTTTTTTTTTTTTTTTGCGGTACGCGGGCCTCTCACTGTTGTGGTCTGTCCTGTTGCGGAGCACAGCCTACAGACGCGCAGGCTCAGCGGCCATGGCTCACAGGCCCAGCTGCTCCACGGCATGTGGGATCTTCCCGGACCGGAGCACAAACCCGTGTCCCCTACATTGGCAGGCGGACTCTCAACCACTGAGCCACCAGGGAAGCCCTCCTCTAATTATTCTTAATTGCTGTATTCCCCACCCAAAACATTCTCCCAAAATCAATAACTTAGCACCATATTATTTCTCAACTTTGATTCCCTTCATTTTCTCAAATATGTGAAAACAATCCACTAGAAAGCCCTTTTGATTCTACCTCCATGATATATCTTAAATCTCTCCCCTACTCCAATCCCTACTACAGTATCATAGTCAAACCACCATCATACTTTGCCTATACTACCACAGCCTCCTAAGTACTTGATTTCCCCACTTCCATTCTGTCCCTTTCCAATCCATCTTTTATAACAGCAAGTGTTGCTGCCCTACTTAAAGCCCTTCAGTGATTTCTCTACCATCCTTAATGAGTCCAGATTTCTTAGAATGGCTTAAGACTGTGTGTACTGACCCCCAAATACCTCTGCAAATCTTCTCGTGCCACTCTTCTGCATAATTATTATAGTCATACTTTTTTTTTTTTCATTTTCTCAAGTTTACTGAGTTTCCCCCCTTTTTTAGGGCCTAGGCATTAAAGGTTACTCTTCCTGAAATGCTCTTCACTAATTCTTCATATGGCTTTTGTTTTCATTATTTAGGTTCAGACATGACCTCTCCAGAGGTGCCATTCCCTGACCATCTTATCTAAAAAAGATGTCTTTCCTATTATTTTCAGACTCTTGTTTTCTTATCTGGTTGGTTTGGTTTGTTGTTGCCTGACTCCCTCTCTAAACAGAAAGCTCAAGGCAGGACCTCTTTCGCTTACTACAGTATTCTCAGAGCTTGGTATAGGTCATCTCAATAGAAGCCTCAATAAATGTTTATTGAATGAATAAAAGGAAGATAATTGTTTATAATGTGATTTAACTTTTCCTTCCTGTTACTCTTTAGCATCTTCATATACTTAATGCTTGAATATTAGAACTGGAAAGGATTTTTAGAAATCAACCAGTCTAATGGCCTTGTTTTTCAGAGAAGTCAACCAAAGCAAAGAGAAGTCAGGATTACCCAGCTGGTTTTTGGCAGAGAGTCTAGAATCTAGTTTCTCTGACTCTATTTTCACAATAAATCTCTCCTTGGATTGAACAACTGTGGCCCTGTCTAGGCTTGGTGGTTATATTTTTTCATAGTGGAGGGAGTTAAGAATTATTAACTCATTATTCAGGATTATCTGAAAATGAGTTCTTACCCCCAGGTAAAATTTCTCAAAACTGAGTTACCCAAACTCTGCCTTTTTTGTTGTTACAATGATACACATCGTATGTGTATAATTAATATATGATATTGTATTAGTTTCAGGTGTGCAGCATAGTGATTCAGTATTTTTATACATTATAAAGTGATCACGGCAGTAAGACCGGTTCCCATACATCACCATACAAAGTTGTTGTAACATTATTGACTCTATTCCCGATATATGCATTACATCCCCGTGACTTATTTATTTTGTAGCTGGAAGTTTGTACCTGTAAGCATTTTGGAAGTAGATCTTGCTAAAGAATGGTGCATTGTCCAAGATTCACATACCAAGGATCCCAAACATAATCTTTACTTACTGACTGGTTTGTTTTTATCAACATTGATTATTGTACTGTCTGAAATACAGCCTTGCCCTCAAGAGCACATTGAAGGGATTTTTCCCAAGCCTTAACATGCTGGTCTTTTTTAAAAAGTAAGACATCTGAGGGTAGTTACCAGTTTCTGGATGAGGCCTTTGTGACTGTTTTCCTTGATGCCAAGAGACTTGTTTCATTTCCAGCTTCCTGTCTTTGTTTCTGGCTGTAATTGCCAAAAAGCTCACACCAGGGTGAATGGGTTGTTACTGTAATGTAATAGTCCTTGAACTTCTCCCAGCCCTACCTATCTTAGGAAGGTCTTTAACACTTTTGAAAAGATCAGTTGTCGGGTTCTGTGGTCCAGCCAGAACATGAATCAAAAAAGTTACAAATTTTGAGAACCAGACTGAATACTTAGCTTCTCTTCTGCCCAAATTCCAGAAAATTATATTACATGTGTTGATGAGATTTTCCTGAAGAATTAAAATGGAAGGGTATACTTTACCTTATTCTTCTTTTAGCTATTTTTCTTGTTTAGTTATATAAATACAAGTGAGTGAAAATGTGATGACTTTTCAATTATTTTGAATGATGGAAAAATCATTTGCTGGATTTACATATAGTCAGAGGTACCAAGAAAAGACAGAAGTTTGGAACATATCTTGAATATTTCAGATACTCTACTAAGTATATTAGATAAATTAACTCATTTCTTCATTTGATTTAGGGTCACCTAGATCAGGATGTTCTTGGTGAGAATTGACTTCATTGGCCTTGTGAAGGTGGAAGCCACATTGCAGGGGGCTGAGGAATGAGTACAAGGCATGGAAATGGATATTGCATGTGTGGGCAGCTTGTTCAAGAACTTTAGTTGTGAATGCGAATATGGGGATAGAACGATAGGCAAAGTGGAGCAGAGATTTGTATGTTTGTAATTATATTTTAGAAAATGTTTAGACTTAGGAGATAGAGAAGGTTCATCTTTGTATATAGGTTAAAAATGCACATATGACTAGATAAAGTTTAAAAATTAATCATCAGCAGTAACATTTGAAAAGAGACCTATGAACGTACCTAATAAATAACCCTGCCTTACTGTTCTCTGAAGTACCTACCTCCTTGTGTGTACAAATTATAACATACACATAATGTTCATTAATCGTGGCATCATCTCAGCCTGTTTGTTTAATGCAATGCCTAAAGCATATCATTGTTTTCTGTGTGTAGGTTTATGATCTATATTAATATATTCCACGATTTTGATGTCATTTGCCTTCAAAAGATCATCTATTTTTAAACCATTAATTGGTCTCTAAACAGGTGGCACAACAACTAAGAAATCTTTTTTAGAGTCAGAGGCTTTGGTATATATTAAGTTAGAACCCCAGATGTTATGCTTCTTTGTTCACACGTTTTATTAACAAAAGTTACTGCATCCAAAATTTAGTTATAATAAAAATTAAAATACCTACTGACAGCAAGAAAAAAAGGCTACTGAGAAAAACATTTAAATTACCATCACCTATCTTTTGTTAAATGAAATTTTGGACAGTAAAAGTGGCAGATCTTAGAGAAAGGGGATATTCCAACGCCCCAAAACAAAACACTTGAGCACAGAGCTAGACAGCTCGGAGCTAATTTTGGAACTCAGAAGTCAAAGCAAAATTTTTCTAAAGGATATCTGAGAAAAAGCAGACTTTAAGTTTACATTCTTTTGTTTAAGCTCAATGTGTACAAAACTAAACTCATAAAATTTCCGTACCAAACCAGGCCATAATTGTGGAGCAGTGTCTTCCTGTCACCCATGCTATCCAAAGCCATCTTTGATGCCCTCCCTGCCCTTACCCTAACTAACATCTTATAAATTACTAAACTCTGTCAATATTACCTTTAAAATATCTCTTGAATCTGTCCTTTTCTAACTTCTCTGTAACTCCTCTCACTTTGATCCTTTATTATCTACCCTCCAACTACTCTCATTCCTTCAGTCCTTCCTCTGTCACCCTTGCTAATCTACATCCATCCTATTCCTGGATGTTAATTTTATTTTAAGACAAACCTAATCATGCATTAAGATATTCCTGGTTTGGAGGGCCCTGGCTCCCTACAGCCTACTGGATAAAATCAAAACTCAGTTCGTCCTTAGGTCCTTTCTTTCTACTCTCTATATATTCCCTTGGTTTGTGTGAAGCTGGGCTGCTCTTTTTTCACTAACATAGCTCGGGCTTTCTCACCACCTTTTTCTTTTCTCTACCAGCCTCTGTCATTCTGATCTTTCCTGTTTTTTAGGTCAAGATTCACTTCTTTCATTAAGCTTTTTCATATGTGGTGGTTTTTTTCCTTTGAATCCCTGTTACATTATACTTATTTCTCCCTTAGCACATTCTGCTCTGTGTTATAATTATGTACCTGTCTTCTATTCCCTTGGACTAAATACATCTTTCTTGTATTTCTAACATATAGGAAAGTGCATGACAAATGTTTAATTATTCTTGAGTCTTGAGGTATATTGACTAGTGAAACGTTAGATTGTGATTCCAATCTGTAATGATGGAGCCCTAGGGTCAATTAAAAGGAGATGTGGGTAGAGGGAACAAGAGGAAATTTTGCATAGATTCCAGTGCCTTGGACCTGTTTCTGTATTGGATGTAAGGAAACATTACAGCTGCACTGCTCTTCCTTCCTCTCTAGATCTGGGCATCAAGCAAACTTGCTGGATTGCCAAGGTATTATCTATATGCAGATCCCAACACATGGGATTTGGGGTACCACAGACACATCTATTTGGTTTAGTTTGAGGTGAGTTTATTCACCCTGTGTAAGGCCTTACAATATTCAAAGGAGATATGGATTAGTGATAACAAGGTCCCTCTCTCAGAGGACTGGAGTAGATTTGGCTTGAATAGCTGTCTGCTTCCAAATGCTGGTTAGCAGAAAAACGCAACGATATTTTATATTTCTCAGGGACACGTGGGTCCATGGAGATAAAAATGTTAATTTCAGCAGCTGTGTCAATTTTACTCAGGGAGAAGGTGTCAGAACACTGTACCAGCACCAAAAATAGCTTCTTGAAGGCATTGTGTGCCTGAATTTAGAAAGGTTAAAAATAAAAAACATTTTTACATACTTTTCAAATGGTGGTAAAATATGTTATGTGTTACACAAGGCCTTTTTCAGTGTGCTTATTTATTATTAGGGTAGTTTCTTGCATAACCTAAGTGATAAACATGTCTGCCGAGTTCTCATAAATTCCCAGGGATTTTTCATCTGCCTCTTTCCTCTCAAGTTATTTACTAATATGGAAAGGCTTGTTTAAGAGCATTTTGTTATCCACATGCATCTTAATCCAGTTTTGAAGAGAATTTGGTTTTGGCTGCTAGTCAATTCCAAGAGAACATATTAAGTAGGGTGGGTGACTGAGTAGCTGGTTGGCAGCTGGGTTGTAGAATAGCTTGGTTCTTAATCTGGTTTGCTTCGATTGCACATTACTCCAATGTCCTTCTTACAAACAAAAACAAGATTTTGCTAAACACTGTGAAAGTAAGGGAAAAGTTACTAAAATATGAAATAGGGTGAATTTGTGGATATGGAATCCCTTTAGACTGTTGAAACAGATGATGCCTTTTTATTATTACACAAAGATGGCAAAAATAGCACCACTGTGATACTACTACGTGTATTAGGTTTTACTGAGACTGAAATCACTTTCCCTGAAAAGTAACAAATACAATGAAAACTTAACATGACATAGTTCATTCCTAAGGTGACTCCAGTAACTAGCATGAGGTCCACTGTAGATCTGAAAACGTGGGTTACCAAAAATATTGACGAAGTTTGTGCCTGCCTTGGGTTATCAGCTAACCTGACAACTGATTTCTAACTTTCATCTTTACACATTGTATAACATCCGTAATCATTTTTTTTTTCTTTTGGTCAGTTTCTTGAAGCATCTTATAAAGAATGTTATATAGATGCAGACTATTACAGATATCTTAGAAAATCAAAGAGCATCTTTCAGAGAAGGTATGTATATCAAGTCTTTTGGTGCAAAGAAACCAAATCCTTAAGTAAAATAGGAATTTATGTCTCACATAACTGTAAAGTCCAGAGGTACATAGAGCTGACTTTAGTTGTGGCTGAATTCTCAGCAGGGCTATCTCTATCTTTTGACTCTGTTTCTCTCTGTGCTGGCCTCATTCTCTCCACCTGGTGGTAGAGTTGGCTGCTACTTCCTGGTCTATGTCATCCTTAGAGGCTTGAGATGCCAGAAAGAGAGAGCATTCTCTGAAAAACTCCCAAGGAGGACTCCGATTTGGCCCAGTCTGAGTCTTGTGCTGCTCCTTCTTTGAACAATCACTGTGTGTGTACGTTGGAGAAAGGAGGCAGGAATGGGGAACACAGAGTGCGGATGGAGGACTCCGGGCAAAGCTGGATCTCATCTTCACTCCTCACCAGGACTACACAGACCAAGAAGAATCACTGCGGAAGAGGGATTCCTTCCCCCAAAGGAAGGAACAACAAGCAGATAAAGCCCTTCAGTGTGCTTATTCAAACCTTTTATAAATAAGCACATTCAGACCTTCAGGGAGGCTAATTTCATTTATTGTCTGAATTCTTTATATAGAAGAAATATGCATTTAGTTTTCCTGTTTAAAAATGTTTTTTCTTTTTCTTTTTTTTAAAATTTATTTATTTTATTTATTTATTTTTGGCTGTGTTGGGTCTCTGTTGCTGTGTGCAGGCCCCCTCTAGCTGTGGCGAGCAGGAGCCACTTCCCCGCTGCAGTGTGCGGGCCTCTCACTGCAGTGGCCTCTCCCGTTGCAGAGTACAGGCTGCAGGCCCACAGGCCTCAGCAGTTGTGGCTCGTGGGCTCCAGAGCGCAGGCTCAGCAGTTGTGGCGCAAGGGCCCAGCTGCTCTGCGGCATGCAGGATCCTCCTGGATCAGGGCTCGAACTCATGTCCCCCGCATTGGCAGGCGGACTCCCAACCACTGCGCCACCGGGGAAGCCCTAAAAATGTTTTTTCTTTATATGTAAATTTTCTGTTTAAAAAATAATTTGCAGATTCTGAATTAGTGAAGTCTACCTTAATGAACTCAATTAGTTGTACAACTTGGTAACTGATAGTAATAATGGCTAACATTTATTGAGCACTTAATTCTAGAAAGTATTCTGAGTGTTATATGTGTAATATCTCATTTAATCTTCAAAACAACCCTAATATGGTAAGTACTATTACTACTGCTATTTTACAAGTGAGGAAATTGAGGCACTAAGAAGTTAAGTATCCTATCCAAGGCCACACACGGTAAGTGGTGCACCCAAGATTCCAATCAGGCAGCCTCTAGAGCCCATGCTCTTCTTAACAGATGTGCCATATTGCTGCCAAAGTCCATGTTACACCTCTGTTGTCTACTATTTGTGTTGCTTTTTGCATATTTTTGCTTTCATTATCTTCATACCACATGCACAATAAAACCCCAGCTCTCTGCCATGGCCTGCAAAGCTATGCATGACCTGGCCCCTGCCTATCTCTGTAGCATCATCTACCACTATCCCCCCGTGCTCACTCCTGGCTATTCCTCACATGTGAACCCCCAGTTCATTCTGACCTTAGGAACTTAAATTCTGTTTGCCCTGCCTGGACTGCCCTTTCCCCAGATCACTGTCTAGCTTTCTTTCTTTATATTCAAGTCTCTGTCTGATGTTACCTCTTCCCTGATCACTCTATAACCCCTGTCCTCTTTTATTTTTCTTCAGGGTGCATATTACTCTTGAAAATATCTACTTATTTGTTCTTATTTTTGTCAATCCTCCTTTCCACTAGAATGCAAACCCCATGAGGGCAAGGATTTTGTCTGTCTTGTTCATGACGTGTTCCTGGTGTCTAGAGCAATGCCAGGCACACGTAGTAGGTGCTCTGTATCTACTGAATGAATAAATTTAGCTTCTCCCAAGAGTCTACGGGGTAGTAAAGCAGAAAATACTATATTGTTTTTACAGTTGAGATGGTCTCAGAAAGATGAAATAAATGCCTTAAGAGTATTGGCTAATGAGTGGATGGGACTAAAGTAAGACTAAAATTCCTCCCTCTTCACTCTCATGTCTGGACGCTTTTTACTGTGCCCCCATGGTCTGCCTGATGTCATCTGTTTTTCTCTTCTCTGCCTCCGGATTGGTTATAAAACATTTTTCAAGTTACTGTCTGTATACGTCATCACAGTAACCAAACCACAGCTAAGATGGACTATAGTTTGAGAACCCTTAAGTTAGTGACACTAACATTTGTTATTTTTTGACATGATTTTTCTACGGCTAAAACTTTGAAATATTTGTAAATCTATGTCCTTTTCTCCCTCTCCCATTTCATATGTGGTTAGAATATTTAGCTAAACCCAAATGTTTGCTTATCTTGAAAGAATTATTTTATTTCATTTATTCATTATGGATTTGTTTTATTTATTTTTAATTTTAAATTTTTGGCTGCGTTGGGTCTTCACTGCTGCACATGGGCCTTCTCCAGTTGCGGCGAGCAGGGTCTACTCTTTCGTTGCAGTGCGCAGGCTTCTCATTGCCTCATTGTGGTGGCTTCTCTTATTGCGGAGCACGGGCTTTAGGTGCGAGGGCTTCAGTAGTTGTGACTTGTGGACTCTAGAGCGCAGGCTCAGTAGTTGTGCACACGGGCTTAGTAGCTCCGTGGCATGTGGTAATCTTCCCGGACCAGGGATCGAACCCACGTCCCCTGCATTGGCAGGCAGATTCTTAACCACTGCACCACTAGGGAAGCTTCTCAATATGGATTTGAATTCCACCCTTGTATTCACTGGTGTATGTCATTTCATTTCTCTGGGCCTCAGTTTCCTCACTTAGTAAATGAGGATAATAATAGTACCTACCTCATGAGGCTGTTCTGATGATTAAATGAGATTATGTTAAGTGCCTGTCACATATCAACGGCTCAATAAATAGCAGTTATGAGCTATATCGCTATGTTCTATGCACTCCTTGATGTGAGAATACAACAATGAACAAGGCAGATTTGAGCCCTTCTCCCTTAGAACTTTCAGTCTTACAGGGAAGATAGTTAAACAAATCAACACAACGTATGTCAAGTACTCTAAGGGGGTTGGGGGGAGAGTGTCATCCTTGGAGTTATCCTTGACACCCTCCTCTCATACCCCACATTCAATCCATCAGCAAATCATGTCAGCTCTACCTGCACGAAAAAACCAGAATTAGACTACATGTCACCACCTCTACTGCTGGCACTCAGGCCTTGATCAGCTCTCACCTGGATTATTCTAATAGCCTCCTACTTGGTCTCCCTGCTTCCACCCTTGTCCCCTACAGTTTATTCCCCACAGAGCACTCAGGGTTATCCTGGTAAAAACCTTAAGTCAGATCAAGTCATTTGTTGTAGGCAGAATAATACCCTCCCCAAACATGTCCATTTTCTAATCCCTGGAACCTATGAATATACCACCTCATGTGACCAAGGAACTTTGCAGATGTGATTAAGGACCTTGAGATGCAGAGATTATTCTGGATTATTCAAGTGGTCCCCACCTAATCACATGACTGCTTAAAGGTAGATAACCTTTCTTGACTGTGGTCAGAGGGAAGTATGGACACAGAACTGTACATTACTGGCTTTGAAGACAGAGGAAGAGGGCTGATACAGAGGGATGACTATACTCTTATTTTCAGAAATTTTTACTATGTACCTAGTTTAAAATGAGCCAGATGGTTCAAAATGAAATAGCACAAGGAGTTTTTGCTTATGTGTATGGGCCTCTTCAGACTGCAAGTTGTGACTCATTAGTGGGTCATAGACCGACTTAGTAGGTCAAAAAAGCTTTTTAAAAATAATAACAGGGCTTCCCTGGTGGCGCAGTGGTTGAGAGTCGGCCTGCCAATGCAGGGGACGTGGGTTCGTGCCCCGGTCCAGGAAGATCCCACATGCCGCTCCGCGGCTGGGCCCGTGAGCCATGGCCGCTGAGCCTGCGCGTCCGGAGCCTGTGCTCCGCAACGGGAGAGGCCACAACAGTGAGAGGCCCGCGTACCGCAAAAAAAAAAAAAAATAATAATAATAACAGAGGGAGCTCCCTGATGGTCCAGCAGTTAGGACTCCGCACTCTCACTGCCAAGGGCCCGGATTCAAACCCTGGTTAGGGAACTAAGATCCTGCAAGCTGCATGGCGCGGCCAAAAAATAATGATAATAATAACAACAACAGAAAACAGAGCATAGCATTTGGAAAGGGTAATACTGTGTCATGCCATGTCTGTTTCAATCACATGTATGTCTACATTTCACTCACTCATTGGTAACGAGGTTAAATGTATTTCTGACCATGGATCCTGGTTTCACAAGTTTGAGAAACACTGCTTCAGGAGACCTGTTTAAATTCTTGTTCTGCAAGCTGGCTGTGTCACCCTGGGTGAGTCCTTTATAGAATCCTGAAGGTTCTTATGGCTCTGTAAGATCATGACTCCTGATATAGGAGGTCCTCCCTGTTTGGTTGTGTGGCCAAATGTCTTGCTGTGACCTATAGTGAGCTAAAAGGCAAAACCCAACCACTCCTTGAGGGACGGCCCCAAGGAAGCAGTTGGCAAAGCACAATCCAGAGCAGAGCAGCTGTGGGAGGCTGATTTCAGATCCCAAAGTACCTTGTGTTTCCAAGTTAGGGAGTGGGGGGAAGGATGGGGAAGTGTGAACTACTTATCTCCATAGTGCCACCCACCTCGGCTGCCTTCGAGTCATGTCGACAAGCTGTCGACAGCTCTGTGGCACTGCCCTTGCCCACCCAGGCCCCTTGCAGCGGCCAGTTATGGAATCAGCTGAGGGCTGTTATGTCCATCAGAAGGTTGGTGGTCTCTGCATGCCTGACGGTCGTCTCTGTGGAGCTTCTTTGCCAGAAGTTGCCTGGCAGGTCAGCTGTTCCATGGGTGGAGGGGAGGGCTGACTCTGGCCAGTTATATGTATGTAGCAATGTAACCAATGCCAGCGGTGATACACACCCCTTTTGTCAGTGGCGGCACACCACTGGCACTAGCCCACCTATTAGTTTTGCTCTAACAAGTGTTCTAATTCTCTGAGAGAGGTAAGAAAGCTGGAGTCAGAACTGCGAGGAACTGGAGTCGTGGTGGCTGGGCCGAGAGGAGTTGGACAATTTCTGTTCTTTGAATGTAGCTATGTTGTGACCAGTCATGTTGAAATCACAGTACATTGAACAGCGCTACACTTGAGGCACTGAGGCCCCAGGTGGGGATGGGGCCGTTAACCCCTTGTACTCCTGGACTCTGCCACTCCTCTAACAGCTTATGCCTTGTACTCAATGTTTTACTAACTTCAAACATCATCCTTCCCTTTGCATTCCCAGAGCACACACATCTGGTGTTTGAATGTGTAGCTTTGGATTGATAGCATTTGGGTGAGCATTTGTGTTGGTGCAAAAGGCTATGAGTAATGTCAACATTACATTTTAAAAAAGAATACTTCCCTCGTAATGTAGATCTATACCTCGATATAGCACAGTGTGTTCAAAGGAACTAATAAATAGGTAAAATTCATCAGCTCCTCCCCCCTCTTTTTCTTTTTTTAAGCAACAACAACAAGCCACCCTGTCATTAGGAGAGATTAAGGAATGAGGTAGGCAGCTTCTTAGCTTTTCTAGTGAGGGACATATTTGGCTCTATTCCTGCAGTTGATAAAAATTTTTTTAAAAAAGTTTTAAATTTCAGCCATGAAAATCAATAGCTTGGTTTTACCTAACAATACCAACTTTAGCACATGAAGGAAGACTAGGAGGAAGAAGACAAATTTATTTCTATTGCCTTCTACTTCCCTAGCACTTCTGCCAAGAGGCAGTTAAAGGCAAAAGACAGATATTAGGAAGAAAAGCAGTAAATGTTCTGCTGAAGGTCATGGGTGGCCCTTGGTAGGTAAGGAAGGAAGCAGTGAAGCCTAAGACATGAGTGCTCCTAGCATCAACAGCAGCAGGAAGGAGACCTACTCTTCAGTGCATACCCCTTTGTACATGTGCAAATGTTCAAAGTATTTAAATCATAAACAACAGCAACAAAACTGAAGTCCCCTAGTAAAGCTTCATTGGTATTTGGAAATACCAAACTTTCTTTAAAATAACAAAAGTAAAGAAAACAGGGTATGTGTTCTGAGGCCCACTAAAAGGAAGTACCAAAATGTCCTTGTGATAATACCACATCCTCATGTGTAAGCACTTTCAAAGCCATGAATTCAGCATTAAAGAGAGGGTTCAGTGGAAGTGCACATTAGTTGCCTAACAGGTGATAGGAACAGAAATTAAGCTTGTATAAATTTCTCTTGGAAAGTGTTTGTCTTTCCTGAGTTAGTGGTATGAATTCTTTTCTCAGTTAATTGGAACAACATAACAGTGTATTTTATTTTTAACCTTGTCCAAAAAAAAAAGAGCCTGGGTTCTTAGCATAACTTTTTATTCTCTTTCCCATAGTTTCCATGTTTTTAGAAAAACTTTCATTTTAACTGCCTTGTTATTTAATATTTTCTTAATTTAAGAGACATACAGGATATAAGTGATTAAAATAGAGCAAATAGCTAAAATTTTAAACACTTTAGGGTCTACTTTTCCTGGAATAATAGGTCTGAAGACTTTTTTTCAACTATAAAAGTAATATGTATGTTTACAAAGAAAGGAGGTACACGATAAAGGATTAAACCAAAACTAATAATCATTGCTAATATTGGATTTATTTTCTTATTACATAGTATTCTACTGTATGGATATATTATAGTTTATTTAACCCGTCTATTAGTAAAAATTTAGAATATATCTTTTTTTCTCCAGAAATAACACTGCAGCAAATATGTATGTATACATATCTCCTATCCTTTTCTTAAGATAAATTCAAAGATAAACATATTTAGCACTTTGATTCATATTGCCAAATGGTCCTTCAGAAAAGTTCTGTGCTTCTCCAGTGTATGAGAACCTCTATCTACACAGTCTCACCAGTGAGAAAAATTACTTAATTTTTCCTTCTTATACATGTTTCCTTTTTGAAGGTATTTTATCTTCTGATGCACCAGAGCTTTCAGAACTGTGTGGTACAGCCAGTCATACTTCTTTAAAGAACAGGTATTTTCTTATGTGTTGTGTGTGGCAGAGGGAAGGCTGCAGGGCTTGGATTTGACTGCCTTCCTGTGCAATAAGGAAAGCTGATCTCACACAGGTGTGCTAGTCACTTACTGAATATTAAATATTAAATTGCCACAACTGTCTGCCAGGCTCTGTGCCACATGATAGGGATATAGTGGCGAGCAAAACAGAAGTCTCTGTTCTCAGGAGGTTTACACTCTAATGGGTTGTTTTCTAGGGCATTCTTTTCCATCTTTACCATCTGAGAGGGGAGGAAAAGGTATATCTTTCTAATTTGCATGTATTTGATTTCTGAATTTCGTAATTTTTTGTCCATTTGTATTACTTCCATTTTTTAAGATAGGAACATTCTTGTCTTCTCCTTCTTTTTCTTTTTGATTTGTCAGGGTTAGTCACGTTGATCCTTTGCCATTGTGGCAGACACCAGTGCCCCTCTGTCCTTGCTGACCAGGCCCTGACTGTGTTCAGGTGCTGGATGACCAGCACCAGTGGAGCTGGCCTTAGTTCCTGGGCTTTTAGGAGAAATAGGAAGCAGTGCGCTGAACCTGGGCTCTGGCATGGAATCCCCGTGAGGTCTGATAAGTGCACAGATTACTCTTTGCTGTGCCTCCATTTCTTCACCTATAAAGTAAAGGGACTGGACAAAACAATGTTTTTAGTTTCCGCTTCTGTCTATGACTTGAGACCAAGATTGGGGTGGCTGCTTCTCACTGGCCAAGCCTAGGTCACAATCCCTCCTCCTCTGTGTGAGGAGGGCTGGGAATGAGAATGACAGCCGTTCTGGCTTTGACGGTGGCAGGCTGACTCTGCTGAGTAAAGTGGAGGATTCCCCGGACACCCAAGACTCTATTAGTTTGCTAGGGCTGCCATAACAAAATACCACAGGCTGGGTGGCTTAAACCACAGAAATTTATTTTCTCACAGCTCTGGAGGCTGGAAGTCCAAAATCAATGTGTTGGCAGGTATCTCCTGAGGCCTCTCTCCTTGCCTTGCAGGCAGCTGCCTTCTCTCTGTGTCCTCACTTGGCCTTTTCTCAGTGTACCTGCATCCCTAGGATCCCTTCCTCTTCTTATAAGGATATCACTCATACTGTTAAATGAGGGCCCCACCATTATGACCTCACTTAACCTTAATACCTCCCTAAAGACCCCATCTCCAAATATAATCGCATTCTGAGGTACTGGGCACAGGGCTTCAACATATAAATTTGAGGGGAACACAGTTCAGCCTATAACAAGCAAGGAGCCCAGTTAGGATGCTATTTAGAATAATTCTGGCAAGGGATATTGAAGGCCTTGAACCAAGGCAGTGGCAATGAGGATTGGAAGTTGGGCACAAATTCAAGAGCTATTACACAAGAAAAAGTTAACAGGATCTGAGGATCAATTAAATGTGGTGGTTATGAGAGAGGACTTCCAGGAAAGCGCTGAGAGAGAGACCATAGCCAGATCGAGAAGTTACATTCTTGATTCTTAATCTTAGAAACTTTGGTGTTTTGGATCTGTGGGGTTCGTAGTTGGGCAAAGAGTAAGTCTTCTTACCATGTAATAAAGGCAGGAAGGTGGGAAGGGGGCAGAAGGAAGGAAGAAGAGCAGCAGAGGGTACAGACTGTACTGAAGTATAGACCCAACAGGACCTATGCCAGTTACAAAATGAACATTAGGTAGCATGTACTGAGTTTCAATTATGAGGGCTGTGCATCAGAGTCATCTGTGGGACTTATGCCCTGGACCACTTCTGGAAAATCTGATTTAATAAGTAGGGCCCACAAGTCTACATTAAAACAAACAAACACAGAACAACTCTAAAGGGGATTCTGTTATACAGCCAGGATGAAAAACTCCCAATGAATCAGGCATTGTTAGGCACTTTTATGTATATCTTATTTAGTTCTCACCATCACCCTAACATACAAGTATTGTAATCTGAGCTCATAATCTGGTGGGGAAGTACATACTTCCCCATAATCTGGTGGGGAAGTAACCATGGGGATGCAAATAAGAAAAAGATCATCTGGGGAGAGAAATACATCTATTTACTCAACATTTATCAGACACTTAGTAAGTGCCAGGCAGTAGACTAGGTTAGGTTCTAGAGCTAAAAAGATGAAAAGAACATAATGTCACCACCCAGCAGCTCCAGGTCTGAAGAGAACATGAGTATAAAAATCTCAAATTATAAAGCTGAACTGAACTCTGTTCTAACGGAGTTATGTGCTGACACAAAGGAGAAGTCACATCATGTGGGAAGCACCTGAGGAGATTCCATTTAAGCCAACTTACAAATAATGAATTGCAGCCCACCAGGCACACAGAGGAAGGAGGCCCACTCAGGCAGAGGAAACATCATGTACCACGGTGGGGCTGAGAAAAAAGCACACCAAAGCCACTGAAGGAATCCCTTCGTGGATGGCTGAACCTGTCTGGAGTAGAGAGATTGGCAGCAAAGAAGGTAGGAAAGGTTGGCAGGTTGATGGGGCCTGATTTTTGAAATTAAGGAATTTGGAGTTTATCCTACAGATCTGTGGTTTTCAAATTCTATTCAGTAGAGCTGTGAGATCTCTTTGGAGTCCACTGGTGGGTCATCTGGGAATGCGGAGTGGGCCCAGGTGGGCAGGGGTCTGGGTCTCCCACCCCTAATTCAACCACACCAACTCTGCTTTTACCCATTGAATAGTGGGTACTAGTGAAAGACTTTTTCTTTTAAACAAAGGGTCCCATGATTAAGGAAAGCTTAAAAACCATAGCTTTAGGTGATGATAAACTGTTGAAGAATTTTAAGCATGAGAGTGCTATGAGTTTCCAAGGTGAAAAGAGTTGCCAAGAGTGTCAAGCGCTGAAGAGATGTTAGGAAAAATAAGTACTGGAAAGTGTCCTTTGGCTTGGCAATCGGAAAGTGACCTTACTGAAAACAGCTGATGGGGGTGGGTAGGGAGTGGAGAACAGAATGCAGTGGATAGTGGAATGAACAGGAGGAGAAAAGGTGGCGACTATGCTCTTAAGAATCTTAGGAAGCAACGGAGGGAGATTTGGCAACAGCCAAAGGGGGGGTTTACTCCACTCACCTGTCTGCCTTCTTTGCTAACTGATCCCCTATCCACATGGTGACAGTGGGAGGCTTCTGAAGCTATGTTTGTATGTGGCTGTCCCCTTGATGTGATCAGTTGGCCCTTGATGGGGTACATCATCCAAGCTGGGCTGATACTTCCCCCAAGAAATTTAGAATTTGGGTCAAGAGAGAAAACCCTTTCTTGCAGGTTGGTTGGTTAATCTCAGGAGCTGGGCCCGGACAGTCAGGTGAAGTGAGCTTCAGGTGTGCAGAAGAACAAAGCAGATGTTTGGAAAGGACAGAGGGGAGAGAGCATCCAGGCTTTACAGGGCCTGGTTCCAACTACTTCTCAAGGTCCATGGAAAGCCTGTCATCCCCATTCCTGGTGAAATCATCCTATTTTATCATGAACTCTTTATTTTTGCCTTACTCAAATAGTTTCTCTTACAACAAAAATGATCCTTACCGATACAGAGGATATATGCTTCTATTTCTTTCTCTTTTCTTCAAAGAGAAAAGAAAGGTCAGTGGAGAGAAAGGGTGAGGATACCGAGAAAGAACCTTTCTCAGAGGAGAATGGAAGGGGTGAGGTCTGGAGCACAAGGAAAAGATACACTTTCCTCTGAGTTAGGTGGGTAAGAAGTAAGGAAGATGAGAATGTAGATGAGTATGCGGGGCAGGGCTGGGAAGAGTATTCCTACCTAATGACTCCTGTCTTCTTTGTGAAGAGGCAAAATTATCTACAGATCATGGAGGTGTGGGCCACAGCTTGGCTGGCAAAGTTTGGGAATAGCCATTGTGTCAGTGCGCCAGGGATGTGGCAACATAAATAATACAAAGACAGTTGAAACGCCTAAGTATGTAGTGTCCAAGTCTTGAACTACTGAATGCAGTGATACAGTCTCAGCCGTAAAAGCCTTCAACTCTTGGCTACCCAGCCCCCTGTAACATACAAATTGGATCACATCACACTCCTCTACTTAAACTCTTCCAACGGCTCCCATTGCTTTAAGATACAAATTGTCTCCAGTATTGCTCAACAACTAGTGTGGGAGACATCAGGAAGGAAATCTTTGGATTGATCCAGTGCTGGGTGTGTGAAATAGCCAGGGAATGACCTAGGGAGAGGTAGGGGGCATGATTAAAAAAAAAAAAAAAAAAGCTGTTGAAGTGGTGGAGGAAGACCAGACAGGTGGATACCAACAGCCTGAAAGAGAGAGTCCTGGGGTCGGGACTTGGGGTGTGAAGTGAATGTGTGTGAGTGAGACAACAGGGAACATTGAAGGTTGAGCTTGTGCATGGAATGTTCTGGGTGAGACAAAGTTTAACATGGGAACATGTAAGGACTTTCTGGAGTGACATATTCTGAGCCAAAGAGATAAGCTTTCTTCTCTCTGTGTGAATGACACCACCTCCTACCAGTCACCACAACCTGTAACCTGGAGTCATCCTAGGGGTTCAGTCTTCATTGCCTCCCTTACATTCATTTGGCCATCAGAACCTTTTAACTGTATTTCCTAAACATCTCTCTTTTTTTTTAAATATAAATTTATTTATTTATTTTTGGTTGCGTTGGGTCTTCGTTGCTGCGTGCGGGTTTTCTCTAGTTGCGGCGAGCGGGGGCTACTCTTCGTTGCAGTGTGCGGGCTTCTCATTGTGGTGGCTTCTCTTGTTGTGGAGCACGGGCTCTAGGCGCGTGGGCTTCAGTAGTTGTGGCGCGCGGGCTCTAGAGCACAGGCTCAGTAGTTGTAGCACACGGGCTTGGTTGCTCCGGGGCCTGTGGGATCTTCCCTGACCAGGGCTCGAACCCGTGTCCCCTGCATTGGCAGGCGGATTCTTAACCACTGCAGTACCAGGGAAGCCCCCTAAACATATGACTGCAGTTGCCTTGATTGAAAACCTCGAAATTGCCCCCACCCCCTTGTTCCACTGTCCTTTAAAATTCAAATCAGATCTCACTCCCAGGCTTAAATTCTCCCAGTGACTTCCCACTGCTTTAAGATAAAAATTCCTTAGTGTGGCAGGCAAGGTCCTTGGTATCTGGTCACCGTTTACCTCTGTGCTTTAGTCACATAGTCCTCTGTGATTAAAGGTCCTTGGAAAGACCTTCCACACCTTCTCTTGGATCTTTTTCAAGATCCCTCATATCTGTGGAGGTATGAGAAACCTTATTTCCTTCACTGGGAGAAATGACCATCAGAGTATGAGTAGCCCCCTGTGCATGCCCCTGGCCCAGAACTAATCACATATTTCCCCCTCTGGTCTGATAGCTCTAGACGGGAGACACTGTTTATTTCACCTGTAAACCTCAGAGCCTACCACAGGGTTTGGCCAGAGTACATGCTCAATGGATATTATTGAATGAAGAAGGAATGAGTGAATGTTGAAATCTCCTTAGCTGAGGGTAGGAATTGGGGTTGGAAGACTGTGAGTGAGAGGCCAAAGTCTTGGATGAGAGTTTACTAGCTGTGTTTTATGGGACCTGGCCATCGACACCTTCTTTTAGGGAAATTGCCTTGTCTAGTAGTCAGCTGTCCTGAATCCTGCATCCTGACACCATTCCTGTACAAATGATTAAGTTGAGTCATCCTGCCCTTCTATCTGCTTGCCAGGGACCTGTGTGACCTGTCATGAAATGATGAGCTGGGTTAATCGGATTTTCTCCTGGGATCTGGGAATTGGAAAACAGGTTAAAATGATAAGCTCCAGGAGCATAGGTTGAAAGGATACATCAAGAATTGTCAAGAAATATTTAGCAGAAGTTGCAGAGTGGCCCGGATACATTTTTATGACCTGTGCGATGTTTTATAATATTTTGAATGGGTTGCCAACGTTTGAGAATTGGAAGGTTTCACATTGAAATCTGGCTATTTGGTTTCTCTTGTAAAATTCAAAAGTCTGATATGGCAAAAACTGAAGACAAGTAGAACACAGGGCACCTGCTTTCCCCTTCACCATGGCCTTCCCCACGCCATATGCTCACACCTGGCCAGCTTCATTCATTTACTTTATTTGCTTGGCCCCTATAGCCATCTGACAACCAACTTGTTAAAGGAACAAGTTAGCAGTGAGGGCTTATATGCAAGCCAGGTTCACAGGGGAACAGAATCCCTAAGAGAGCAAGGAGGAAACTGGTGGGAGTTGGGCAGTAGGTGAGAAAGAGAGGATACAGCTGCTAAGAGAGGGAAACCAGTGCCCAGAGATGCCTGAGTTTCTGGGCTTCTCAGTTCTAGTAACTGCTCATGGTTACCTTCATCATAATTCCCTTTTCTTGAGATAATTTGCAATGCAATTAGTCAGGCTAAGGGAGGGGGCTACTAGGAAACTGGTAGATAACAGCAATGAGGCAAGTAAGACAGTGGTTTATTTAGATGATATTAGCCTCAAAGAAGAAATTCTTACATGAAGGTGGAATATAAATTATAAGTTGCTGTCAAGAGTTAGACTCTTGTTGACTATGTATCCTGGTTCAGAAAGATCAGAGAAGGGGCACTGAACAACCTCTGCTCGAGAGGATGTATAGTCAAAAGTATTCTCAGAGAAAATCAGAAGCATTCTGGGAAGGGCTGTGGGTATGCAGGGTTCCAGAGGGTTTGGAGGAAGGAACTAGGAAGTCTGGGGAGAAGAAATTTGGAAGAGATTTAAGTTTTGATCATTTATATCATCTAAGAGTGTAAACTGGGCCTGGTAACTAACTTTCACTGTGTGTTGAAAAGAGAGGTCTGTATTTCAGCAAACAGAGAAGGCTTCCTGAAAGAGGTGGCATCTGAGCTGCGTTTTTTTTGTGGCACGCGGGCCTCTCACTGTTGTGGCCTCTCCCGTTGCGGAGCACAGGCTCCGGACTCGCAGGCTCAGCGGCCATGGCTCAGGGGCCTAGCCGCTCCACGGCATGTGGGATCCTCCCGGCCCGGGGCACGAACCCGAGTCCCCTGCATCAGCAGGCGGACTCTCAATCACTGCGCCACCAGGGAAGCCCTGAGCTGCGTTTTAAAGAGATGAAAAGGAAATGCTTCACAGGCAGACAGAGCCACAACTGTAAAGGCTGAATTCTAAAGGGAGAGTGGGCAGTTTGCAGTTAGAGTCTGGATCATGGGGCCTGAGTCACCTAGCAAGTTATTTTTGTATCTTGGGGCCTTGGTTTCCATTATTATAAGAATAATGATATTGTAATTCTATTCTAATACTCCATGTTCCTACCCTATCTCACTTTTAATATTTCTCAATTTAAGACGTATCTTACAATTGACACCCCAAAATGCTTGCTTTATCACAGGGCAAAGAAAAATTGTGACAGCGTTATCACTAACTAGGTATATGTAAATTTAGCCATCCACAGAAAGATGTTCATTTGATAATTAGCTTAGTTATTTGCATTGATGGTGCCATGCAGTTGAATTTTAATCTGAATCTCAAAGTGTCATGTTAGGTGTCTTCCAAAAGGTTACACTGTGTTGAGTCATTGAAACAATAAGATATTGTATACACAGATTAGTTGTCATGCATATGGAATACAATTAAATGTAGAAATGGCCAACTCTCTAAATTTGACACAGAAGTTACACATCTAGAAGAGGTTGTTTTGACTAACTGAAGTGTCTGAGGACACTGAATGTTTAACTGCCAATAGTTTCTAGTTATTAAGAGAAGCTGTGTAGATTCTAGGGCTATGCAATTCAATTAAAAAAATAAACCAAGTTTATAAACAAAGAAGAAACATATATAATGCTCGTATATTCTTTGAAATGTCTCAAAAGTATGCTGTTACTTTCTAAATGTGATGAAGAGATCAAGATATAACCATACGTTATGAAAGACAGATGTCATCATGCTATACTTAACCAGATGGTCAAAGGGGTGATTATATAAGACTTTCGGCAGTGGAAGTGCCTAACTTCTGCTATGGTACTGAAGTGGAAGTTAAACCTATGGAAGTTAAACCTAACTTCTGCTTATGGTACTGAAGAAGAAAGTGGTACAATTATGATAATAACCAACATTAACTGAATGATTACTATGTGGCACTGTTGACTTGAGTTCTTACCTATTCAGCCTCAGGACACTGTGTCAGAGCAGTGGTATTATCTTCATTTTGCAGTGAGAAAGCTAGCAGGCAAATCCAGGAAGTTTACCTCCAGAGCCACTATGCTGTTCTAACCCTCCCTGTGCATTTTTACAGGTATGGTTTTTAGGTTGAGTTTAGAAGTATATACTTAAATACAATGTATCCATGGTACTTTTTACTTACATGCCATGAGTCCGTGGCATCTAAGAATCAGAAGTAGGGGCTTGTGGGATTATTGTGGGGATCAGAAGATGAGTATCTTACAGTGGCTCCTAGAAAAATCGTGTATCAGAGGGCAGGTGTTGCAAGTTGAGTAAATGAGCCTGCATTTTCAGAATCCTATCATCTTAGAACTGGCAAAGGCTACTGAGAGAAAGGCGTCAGTAAGGAGGAATGTTTTCTGTGGTTTTGAGAACGGTTCCTCCACACAAAACGCCCTGCCTCCCCCATCTGTCTAAATCCTTCTGATCTTTCCATGCCCACCCCAAATGCCAGCTCCTTCTGAAAGTAGTCTCTGCTTATATGAAAATATATATCAATACATGGGAGATACTTTCAAATTATTACGTGATGAAGCCGGTAAGTGAAAGACGGATTTTATCATTAAAGTTACCCTCGCTCCTCTCCTGGCCTCGGTTTCTCTAAACTGAAAGGAAGTGGTGGCTTAGACCATCTCTTCCTTTTATAATCTCTACTCTTTTACCCTTTTCAGATTTCTGCCAAAGCTGCCTTGAAAAGCAACTCTCCTTCCTCAGACCTGCAGGCGGCGGCTCCTCCTTGTTGGCAGCTCAGCAGGGCGGGGCTGGAGAAGCAGGAGAAGAGGCGGGGGCTCCGGGGGAAGCGCGGCGCGCAGCCACGTGACTTCCTTCCCAAGGAGCCTCAGCTGCCGGCCTCCCAGCAACCGGTTCGTCCCGCCTAACGACGCCCGCGCATCCTGGTTGGCCCTTGGGACGCATTTGGCAACGAGGCTCCCACGGTCGCGCCGCTCACTGGCTTCCGCTACCGTCGCTCAGGCGCGTTGCCCGAGCGCCCGCAGGCGGTGCTACCGGAAGCTCCTCCCAGTGGCCGTCGTGTTCGTGGCTGGCTGGTTGGGGCTGTCACTCCGGGTCGTTTCCCTGAGGTCGGTCCTCTGTTGGGGGCGGGAGGAAGAGGGGTAGGACTGGGGCCTGACTAGCCGTCGCTGCCGCCGCTGTCTTCGCGGCTGCTATGACCAGCGGGCGAGACGCCCTCCGCAGCTCTGCGCAGCGCTAGTCGCGGCCGTGCGCCAGCCGTAGCCGTCTGGGTCCCCAGCGCAGCCGCTCCCGCGGCTCCCTCGGCTCTTCCAGCGCCGCTTGCGAGACGAGGCGGAGGCAGGATGAAGATGACGGTGGATTTCGAGGAGTGTCTGAAGGACTCGCCCCGCTTCAGGTAGCCGACGCGGCCGCCTGGCGCCGGGCCGGCGTCACCCGGAGGTGCCTCCTCCGGCGGTGGGGGCGTGAAAGGCAGACCGCGGAACGCGCGGGAGGCCCCGTAGCCCGCGCCCTCCGACGGGGCAGGCTGCGGATGCCGTCGCTCCCGACCCGGAGAGGGCACGACAGCCCCGACTAGCCCTTCGTGAGGGGCGAGGCTGAGCCAGAGGGGGATGTTGCCTCCTTATCCCCCTTCCTTGCTCTCTGCCCGGGGCGGAGCGCCCGAGAGGCGGGGCGCACCAGCTCCGGGGAGCTGGGATGCAGCCGCGTCCCCGAAGACTCGTGTCCTTTGCGGTGCGCGCTCTCGTCCCCTTCCTCTTGCCGCTCGTCCTTTCCCCTTCCTTCCGCTGCTTCTTCGTTTCCACCCCCACCCCAGCCCCTCTTTGAGGGAGCTTGCAGGGCACCCTCCTGCAGTTCACTTAGTTCCTTTTACCCCGAGGGTGAAGGATTGGGGGGCGAACTGGGATGTCGATTTATGCTGCTGGCGTGTCCCCTGCCAGGAGGGGTCTCCTCGGAAGGCGCTGGCGGTTGATTTTGCACGGGAGTCGGGGGTGGGAGTCCTTTGACCAACAGCATTCTGTCCACCTTGGTCCGAGACTATAGGTTTTTCTTTACACCTAAGCTCTTTGGAGGGGCACCGCTGTCGAGAGGTACCGGGCTGAGGGGGGAGGACTAGGAGAAACAGTGCATTTCAGTTTTGAGAACGGAAGTAGGAGGGCCCTGAAGATGGCATTTCTGTTCCTCTTCCAGCAGCGTCGGCCCGGGAGGGCCCCCATCACCGTCGGATGTTCCCAGTGGATCTGTCACATAAACTGACGTGGTGGCGCTCCGATTCACATGGGCTGGCCACCTTGCCTTGAGAGAGGCGGCAGTCCTGAGGGTGTCCAGAGCACAGACTCTTTCGGTTTCGGGCATCGTAGGAAACTCTTGAATTGTTTTGGAGAATGGTGTTTTGCTAGGTTGTGTTTTACAGTGCATTTATAGGGCTGTCCTTAGGCCTTAAAAATAAGGCCTTTAGAACTTCCGTTAGATAGTGACATGTCTTGAAAGCGTCCCCTGAGCATTGATGTGTGTGTGCCCGCTGATCTCTAGGCCAAGCCTGGGTTGTAAATTCCTGCATCCGCTGCCTGGGAACTAACTGTTCTCATCGTTATCACTGTTAATTTCATTTGCCATTTTCTTTTCAGTGAAAAGCAAAGAAAACTATTGTAAAACTAAGGAACTCCTACTTCTAAGAGAATGTCCTTTGATTTTTTTTTGTTTGTTTTTTGGTGTTAATTTTATTTGGAGCTTTGGGCTATTGCTTGTAAAAACGTACACCTGATTTGATTGTTGTTGTTGGTATTAGTTTTTAAAACTTATATTGTGCGTGATTTGATGGACTCAGAGGAGATACAAATGGATTGTTTAGGACAGCTTTGCAAGTTAGATTCCAGGACTGTGTGGCAAAGGAAGTAATTTTTAAAGTGTACCTTAAAAAGTTCTACTTTTTTGGTGAAATTGTTTTTAATATTACTGGGTAACGAGGTAATCACGGCACTTTTTACCTAGAGAATGTGGCTTTGTGCTCAGTTTGTTTCACAGTTTAAATTTCATTAAAAAAAAAAAGTTGAGAGAAGTGATTTGGAAATGCTTCTAATCCCTGGTGTTGGTCACAAACCATGTGCTGTCTTTGTTTTTAAAATAAAAGAATCATTGAATATAAAATAAGAGGAAAAGATACTGATTAAGTCATATGGAATATTATAGTGAACGTTTGTTAGACTTGAATGTAATTTCTATTCTGTATTAATTAGGATGTTAGGGATTTTCTAGAGTTGTTTCCGGTATTCCAGTTGCTGTTGGCTGCAAATTGGGAAGACAAACCAAGATTCAGAGAACTCTAATATCTTGTATACATTTGTGAGACTAGATTAAATTTGCAATAGAGGCAAGAATGCCAGGAAATAAAAGTCTCATCGTTCACACTTCTAATTTTTACAGTTTTCCTATAATCCCATTACTGTGTAGGTTTCTATAGCATTTGAAAATAATGTTTCAGAAGTCTTTTTATTCACATGCCTTATGTATAAGTGAAACTTTTAAAAGCATTGTGCACTTTATGAGTGATATATTGAAGTGTTTGTATCAAAAGAGAAGATTTGTGGCGGCTGGGCTTGTTTTTTTGAGAGCAAGGCAGCTGTACTATTTATTCCTTGTAGTGTCCTGATCTATTGTGCTGCTTGAAATCTAATTCCTATTTTTATTATCCTTCACAAATGAATCTTGTGGCGTTTAAGTCTGGTATGTGGACATAACTGCCTTGAATGTTGTAGAATCAATGTAAATGGCAGCTCTTGCTGAAGAAAAATTTCATCAGTGTTCAAGCTTCAGACATTAATTTTCCTATTAAATTGGTAAGGAAACAGGAAGACTGGTTGAAATAGGGAGAGAAGGATGTTGCAGTTGCAACATTGTTTTTAGTAATTTGAATAGTCAGTGGTTACTTTTACATTCCTGTGAACATTTTGTTTTGTTTTTAGATTGGAAGGCACATTTCATTGTGTAATTTTGGGTTCTCTTCTTAGTTTTTAAAAAACCAGTCTAAAGGTCAAAATCTTGTTCATTTAAAATCTGCAGGAAAGTGAATGCATCTAAGTGTACATTTCTGAAGTGGGAATTATCCATTTTGACCAACATTTGTTGAAGAAGTTTGAACTTGTTTGGGCCCTAAACTGTAAATTTATATAATTTTTATAAAAATTGTGTTTTTTCCTTTATATAAGCATATGGTTCACTCAGGAAGTGAAATTTTGTTTGAAACAAAAAGTTGAATTAGTGCTTTTTTTTTTTTTTTTTTTTTTTTACAGTCCAGGTCTTTTATTTTCTTTACATCCATCATGCCATGAATTCATAGGGAATGGGCTCCAACAGTTCAGGCTTTTTTGTGTTGGTTCTCACGAAGTGTGCTTCTCTGGGTGGAGCAGGCTGGTGCTTCAGTTGAACCCAATTACCTTTCTCTTTGGCTTCCTTCTTTTAATGATCATTTTCCTTCACCCGTTTCAGGAAGCTATCTCGGCTCTTAGAATGCTTAATATGCTCGATACGCACGTTAATTCTCTTGGTGAGAATCTTGCCCTTAACTTGTTTGTTTACAATGATGCCAACAGCATGCTGGGTAACATTGTAGACTCTCCCAGTTTTGCCATGGTAACATTTGTGGGGCATTCCTTTTTGAACAGTGCCCATTCCCTTGATATCTACAATATCACCTTTCTTGTAGATTCGCATGTATGTGGCCAAAGGAACAACTCCATGTTTTCTAAAAGGCCTAGAGAACATGTAGTGGGTGCCCCTCCTCTTTCCCTTCGTGTTGGTCATTTTGGCGAATTACTGGAAGATGGCAGTTCCGCTAGTGCTTTTTTATTTTTATTTTTATTTTTTTTGCGGTACGCGGGCCTCTCACTGTTGTGGCCTCTCCCGTTGCGGAGCACAGCCTCCGGACGCGCAGGCTCAGTGGCCATGGCTCACGGGCCCAGCCGCTCTGCGGCATGTGGGATCTTCCCGGACTGGGACACGAACCCGTGTCCCCTGCATCGGCAGGCAGACTCTCAACCACTGCGCCACCAGGGAAGCCCCCGCTAGTGCATTTAAAAAAAAAAAAAATTATTTATATTTTGGCTGCTTTGGGTCTTAGTTGTGGCACGTGGGACCTTTTGTTGTGGCGTGCAGGCTCTTCCTTGCGGTGCACCAGCTTCTCTCTAGTTGTGGCGTGCGGGTTTTCTCTCTCTAGCTGTGGCACGTGGGCTCCAGGGCTCGCGTGCTCTGTAGCTGTGGCGCGTGGGTTCCCAAGCGCGTGGACTCTGTAGTTTGCAGCACGCGGGCTCTCTCGTTGAGGCACGCGAGCTCAGCAGTTGGCGGGCTTAGTTGTCCCGGGGCGTGTGGGATGGAACCGGAGTTCCCTGCCTTGGAAGGCAGATTCTGTACCACTGGACCACCAGGGAAGTCCCAAGTGCTTTTTGACTTGTGGAAGATGTTTGCTCTAATTCATTCCTCAGATATAAAAATATTGAGTCTTTATCTAGTACATTTTTGTTTATTTTGCACTGTTCTGAAGGTTTTTTGTTTGATTCTATTTCAGATATGATCCTTGTTCAGCAACTTAGGATAAAAATCTTAAAAAGATGTTTTAGGGTGAAAGGTTTTAATGGTTGAAAGACATTGGAATAAATAAATAAATAAATGCACACATAAGTGTGTGCACGTGCACACACATACATATAATGTTTTGCTCTTAAGCTGGTGCCAATCCTGGCTGGTTTGCCTCTTTACCTTCCATATTTAGAACCGGTATACACTCTTAACAATTGGTACTTTATATACATGGAAAATACAGTGGGCAAGAGATGAAGCAAAATGTGTTTTTATTTCAGAAGCGGTAGAATGGCATTATAAAGTATCAATAGTTTTATCATGAACCAAAATACGGGAACCCAGCTACTCCTCATTGCAGCTTCTAATTCCTCATTTAATGTAGTACCAGCATAAGTTGAAATAAGGAAGAACAAGCTTTTATAACATACCAGACCTTATACTAGATGCTTTTATAGCTGCCATCTCTTTTAATACTAAAATATATTACGATGTAGGAATTACTATCTTTGTTTTTAAAATGTTTAAAAATTACCAAACTGGATATTTTGAGAAGTTAAACTGACTTTTTTTTTTTAATTTTATTTATTTTATTTTTGGCTGCGTTGGATCTTTGTTGCTGTGTACGGGCTTTCTACGGTTGCGGAGAGCGGGGGCTACTCTTCGTTGCAGTGTGCAGGCTTCTCATTGTGATGGCTTATCTTGTTGCGGAGCATGGGCTCTAGGCACGCAGGCTCAGTAGTTGTGGCACACGGGCTTAGTTGTTCTGCGGCATGTGGGATCTTCCCAGACCAGGGCTTGAACCCGTGTCCCCTGCATTGGCAGGCGGATTCTTAACCACTGCGCCACCAGGGAAGCCCAAACTGACTTCTTAATGGTGGACTTTCAAGTGGTGGACTTGGAAGTGAATTCACTCTTTTACTCCATCTCTTGAGCCACAGGCTTTATTGCATTAATTAAATTTGCATTAAGTGTGTGTATGGTGTCTTTTATAATACAGAAGTTTAAAAATTGGCATTCATGTATTCCCTAGAAAAGTGTTCCCATTCCCATTATTATAGGATATTTTCTATTTTTAGCAATTTTTAGTTTCATGTAATGCAGCTGGATTTAGTTTTGAGTGTGGGAGATAATCCTATTTTATTTTCTTCCTAATGGAAGCCCTTGTCCTAATACCTTTTATTGAATAATCCATCCTTTCCCCATTGATTTAAAATTATACACATACGTGCATATACATATATGTATACGAACGTGTGTCTTTTTCTGGATTCTACTCTTTTCTACGAATGTAATTTTTTGTTCTCTTGCAAATATTGTTAATATATTAGTTGTAAAATTTTATAGTCTGTTATGATATCCAGTGGGACAAGTTTTCCTTTGTTACTGTTTTTTCCAAAAATTTAATGGCTGTTCTTGAATATTTTGTCTATATAATAGCTTCTTCAATTTCAGAAGAGGTTACATCTTTCTATGTATTTTGGCCTTATTTATTTAAAACTTTTTATTATGTAAAATTTCAATGATGATCCAACTACATGCTGTTTATTAGAGAAATACTTTAGATTCAAAGATACAAATAGATTGAAAGTAAAGGGATAGAAAAAGATAAACAGTGCAAGCAGTACCCAAAAGAGAGCTGGACTGGCTATACTAATATCAGATAAAATAGACTTTATGACAAAAATTACTAAAGATAAAGGACGTTTTTTAATGATAAAAGTCAATCCATCAGGAAGACATATACTTATAAACATATGCACTTAGTATAGCCTCAAAATACATGAGGCAAAAATTGACAGAATTGAAGGGAGAAATAGAAAATCCAACAATAATAGAGACATAAATACTTTCAATAATGGGTAGAACAACTAGCCAGATGGTCAACAAGGAAATAGAAGATGTGAATAACACTATAAACCAAAAAAATATTTAATAGATATCTATAGAACACTTCATGCAGCAATAGCAGAATTCATATTTTTCTCCAGTTCACATGAATACATTTTCTAGCACGGACTGTATATTAAGGCATTAAACAAGCTTCAGTAAATTCAGAAGGATTGAAATCATGAAAAATACGTTCTTTGGCCACAATGGAATGAAATTAGAAGTCAGTAACAGAAAGAAATCTGAAAAATTTATAAATACTTGAAAATTAAGCAACACATTCCTAAATAACTAGTGGATCAAAGAGGAAATCACAAGGAAATAAGGAAATACTTTCAGACAAATGGAAACAAAAATACAACATACTAAACTTATGGAATGCAGCTAAAGCAGTGCTTAGAGTGAAATTTATACCTACAAACACCTATATTAAAAAGAAGAAAGATCTCAAATCAGTGATTTAACCTTCCATCTTAAGAAACTACAAAAAGAATAGCAAACTAATGTCAAAGCAGGGAAAGGGAGGAAATAAAAAAGACTAGAGCAGAAATAAATGAAAATGGAGACTAGTACAACAACTAGAGAAAATCAGTGAAACCAGAAGTTGGTTATTCATAAGGATCAACAAAGCTGACAAGCCTTTAGCTAGACAAAGGAAAAAAAAGGAGAAGACTCAAATTTCTAGATTCAGGACAGAAAGAGGGGACATCATTGCTGTCTTACAAAAATAAGAGGGATTATGAGACAATACTATGAAGAATACTCAGACAATAAATTAGTTAAGCTAGATGAAATGGATATATTCCTAGAAAGACACAAACTACTGAAAATGGCTCAAGAAGAAATAGAAAATTTGAATAGACATGAGATTGAATTAGTAATCAAAAAGCTTCCTGGAAAGAAAAGCCCAGGGACTTCCCTGGTGGCAGAGTGGTTAAGAATCCGCCTGCCAGTGCAGGGAACACGGTTTCGATTCCTAGTCTGGGAAGATCCCACATGCCGCGGAGCAACTAAGCCCATGCGCTACAACTACTGAGCCTGTGTTCTAGAGCGCACGTGCTGCAAATACTGAAGCCTGCATGTCTAGAGCCTGTGCTCCGCAACAAGAGAAGCCACCACAGTGAGAAGCCCATGCACTGCAACCAGGAGTAGCCCCTGCTTGCCACAACTAGAAAAAGCCCATGCACAGCAAGAAGACCCAATGCCGCCCAAAAGAAAAAATAAAAGAAAACCCCAGGCCAAAATGGCTTCACTGATGAATTCTGTCAAATATTTAAAGATGAATTAACAACAGTCCTTCATAAACTCTTCGAAGAAAGAGTAGGAAGGAAGTGTCGCTTCCCAACTGATTTATGAGGCCAGTATCACCCTGCTACCAAAGCCAAAGATATCACAAGAAAATTACACACCAATATCTGTTATGAATACAGGTATTAAAATCCTCAACAAAATATTAGCAAACCAAATATAGCAATATATAGAAAGGATTGTACACCATGACCAAGTGGGATTTATCCCAGGAGTACAAAAATCAGTCAATGTAGTAAACTGTATTAATAGAACAAATGATGCAAACCACATAATCATCTTGGTACAGAGAGAGCATTTGACTAAATCCAGCCCACTTTCATGATGAAAATAGTAGTGATGAACTGGGTGATTGGGATTGACATGTATACACTGATGTGTATAAAATTGATGACTAATAAGAACCTGCTGTATAAAAAAATAAATAAAATTCAAAGATTAGAAAAAAGAAAATACTCAATAAACTAGGAATAGAAAAATTCCTCAACCTGATAAAGGACATGTATAAAACACTCTCAGCTAACATCATACTTAATGGTGAAAGACAAAGTTTTTCTCCAAGATCAAGAGGAAGTCTGTTCTTCCCACTTCTGTTTAGCAGTGTAGTGGAGGTTGTAGCCAGAGCAATTAGGCAAGAAAGAAAAATAAAGGCATACATATAAGAAAAGAAGTAGTAAATCCATCTCTACTTTTAGATTATATACAGTTGTCTCTTGGTATCCATGGGAATTGTTTCCAGGACCCCCATGGACATCAAAATATGTGAATACTTGGGCTTCCCTGGTGGTGCAGTGGTTGAGAGTCCGCCTGCCGATGCAGGGGACGCGGATTCGTGCCCCAGTCCAGGAGGATCCCACACGCTGTGGAGCGGCTGGGCCCGTGAGCCATGGCCACTGGGCCTGTGCGTCCAGGGCCTGTGCTCCGCAACTGGAGAGGCTACAACAGTGAGAGGCCCGCGTACTGCAAAAAAAAAAAAAAAAAAAAATGTGAATACTCAAGTTCCTTGCATAAAACGGTGTAGTATAGTCAACCCTCTTTATCTGCAGGTTCTGCATCCAAGGATATGGAGGGCTGACTGTATCTAGTACATAGAAAATCTTTAGGAATGCACAAAAGTCAGAACTAATAAGTTCAACAAGGCCGCAGGATACAAGATCATTGTCAGAATATACCACAGTTTATTTATTCATTCACCTACCAGAGGACATCTTGGTTGCTTCCAAGTTTTGGCAATTACGAATAAAGCTGCTATATACATTTGTATGCAAATTTTTGTGTGGACATAAGTTTTCCACTCATTTGGGTAAGTACCAAGGAGCACAATTGCTGGGTTGTATGGTAAGTATTGCCAGAGTATATTTAGTTTTATAAGAACCCCCCCAAACTGTCTTCCAAAGTGGCTGTGCCAGTTGCATTCTCAAGAGCAATGAGAGTTCCTGTTGCTCTACCTTCTCACCAGCATTTGGTGTTGTCAGTATTCTCAAGTTTAGCCATTCTTGTAGGTGTGTAGTGGTATCTCGTTGTTTTAATTTGCATTTCTCTGATCACGTATGATGTGAGCTTATTTGCCATCATGTGCTTATTTGCCATCTGTATATCTTCTTTGTTAAGGTGTCTTTTAAGGTGTTTGGCCCATTTTTTAATTGGGTTGTTTGTTTTCTTATTGGTTTTTAAGAGTTCTTCGTATATTTTAAAGAACAGTCCTATATTAGATAGGTATTTTGGAATTTTTTCCCCCCAGTCTATGGTTTGTCTTCATTTTCTTGATTCCCTTTATTTTTGATATGGAAATTCCCTCTGTCCTTCATATATTGGGTTTACTGTTCTTGATTTTCATGTTGTTGCTTTTTCTATTTACTTATTTTTGCAGAGCGCAGTTGCCACTACCCTCCCTTGAAAAGGTGCATTTTTTTTTTTTTCCTTTTAGACTTTAGCTGTTTGGAAATGTTTGTAGGTTTGTAGATTGAAACGATTTTCTCTCAGAATTTGCAGGCATTGCTCTATTTTCTTCAGGTTTTCAGTGTTGTTGTTGACATGTGATGCTGTTTTTATTTCCTGATTCATTGTTTGTCCTTAAAGTTTTTTTAGATTTTTCCTTTACTACTGGTATTCTGAAATTTCATGATGATGTGCCTTTGGGTGGGTCTTTTTAATTTATTGTCTTGGACATGTACTTTCAATCTGAAAACTCATGTGTTTTAGTTCTGAGGAATCTTATTATTTCTTTGGTAGTTTCTTTTCCTCTTTTTTTAACCTGTTATTTTTATATTCATATTTTGAATGAATCCTCTAATTTTCTTTTTCCTCCCTTTTTCTATTTCTTTGTCTTTTTGTTCTACTTTCTGGATGATATATCCAAATTATTTACTAATCTTAGTTTTCAAGAATTCTTTCTTACTGTGAATATTCCTTTTTAATGTCAACCCATTCTTCAAGAGCTTTCCTTGTACGTCTGAAGAAATTAGTCATAGTCAACAATTTTTTTTCCTCTCTGAATTACCTTTCCTCTAAGGTTTTTGTTTGTATGTTTTGGTCTCCTTTTAGAAGTTTTCCTTAATGTGTTTCTGTTGACCCTTGGCTCTCTGTTTACATCAAAGAATGAGGCACTTAAAAAGTTATTGGAAGTATGGTATATTTTGTTACAGCTTGTTGACTGGTGAGTTTCACTACAGGGCAGTATTTTCATTGGGACCACTCCCAAATGTCAGTATTTTAGGTCTTTTCTTATTTATCTGACATATCCTTAAAGAGCCATCTTCTGCCTGGTAGGTAGAGCATAAGTGCTGAATTTCAGGGAACTGAGCTAGGGAAGGGGTTGGGGAAGGGCTGTGGGGTAGAGACTTCTTACTGGAGTTTCTCTCTCATAGGGAATTTTTAACTGAGTTTTAATCAATACTTTTTTTTTTTTTTTTTTTTGCGGTACGCGGGCCTCTCACTGTCGTGGCCTCGGAGCACAGGCTCCGGACGCGCAGGCTCAGCGGCCATGCCTCACGGGCCCAGCCGCTCCGTGGCATGTGGGATCTTCCCGGACTGGGGCACAAACCCGTGTCCCCTGCATCGGCAGGCGGACTCTCAACCACTGCGCCACCAGGGAAGCCCCAATACTTTTTTTTTAATCAATACTTTTGATTTAATTATGTAAGCCTTTACAGAAAATAAAGCTCCCATCTTTTGTCAGGGTCAGGGAGGGGTAGTCATATCAGGTTGGAGGAGTGGAATGAGGATCTGAAGAGTTTGGTTGTTCCTTATAAGATTTCAACTAGTCCTGTTTTCACCCTCCCAGCTCCTCCCACCTCCATCCCAGTATTTTGAGACATATGACATCTTCATGCCTCTAACCATTAGGGGATTCTGTATTGTGGATCTTCTTGCTTGACACTGGCTTCACAAGTGTACTTTGAAGACTTAGGTTTTGGCATTTTCTGGTCTGAGTTACTGTTGTTTTATTTGCCTTTCAGATTCCAGAATTGTGTTGCTACTGTTATTGCTTCTGTTGTTTGTCCTGTGTATTAACCTGCCTTACTATTCTGTCATTTTAATTGGATTTTTTTTTTTTTTTGCGGGCCTCTCATTGTCGTGGCCCCTCCCGTCGCGGAGCACAGGCTCCGGACACGCAGGCTCAGTGGCCATGGCTCATGGGCCCAGCCGCTCCGCGGCATGTGGGATCTTCCCAGACCGGGGCATGAACCTGTGTCCCCTGCATCGGCAGGCGGACTCTCAATCACTGCACCACCAGAGAAGCCCTTAATTGGATTTTTTGAGAAAATGGAGATAAATGGATGTATTTGATCTGCTGTTGGTATGCAAAGCATAATTTCTACTGGAGAACACTCTTTTAGGGTAGTGAATGTGGACCAAGTATGTGGGCTCTGGAGGTTGATTACCTGTTTGACTGCTTTTTCACTTACTCGTTGTGAGACCTTGGGTAGGTTTCTTACTTTTACCTAGGCTCAGTGAGAACAGTACGGCATTACTGAGAATTCAAAATGCTTTTCACCGAAGTAGGTGGGGAGTACCCACTTAATAATGCTAATTTCCCTTCCTCTTTCTCTTGTATCCTTGAAGAGAAGCTTGGATGATTTAGTTAAGGATGCAAGCATTCCCATGTGGAAATAATAAGCTATCGGTTGGAAGCATCTAGAATGCATGAAGGATTAGGCATGTTACTTGTAAATATGAAAATCATCTGTGTTGTGGATGATGAAACAATAAAAGTAGATGGACAGACTTCACTTTGTAGGAGAGCAGTAAAGGTCTTTAAAAAGGGCCATATGTAGATTTTATGTGTAGAGTATTTAAGAAGGAAGAGCGAGCAAAAGAATAGGAGGAGAAAAAACAACTGAGGACGCAGTGCCTTAAGGATTTAAATCCTGAATGATGACAGAGCAAAGGATTAGTGAACTGAGAGGTTGTAGAAGAAAACTACTATGAAGAAATATACGTGTTTACTGGAGAGTACATGAAATCTGTTTCCATTGAATTGTACCTAGGATTTGGGGGTTAGACAGATGAGAAGCAATGCAAGTTAAACCTCTATAAAGATCTGGGTAAATGAGTACATGAAGAAATTCTCATAGAAGGAATTATCTTGATTGTAATCTTGTAGTAATTTGTACCTGAAATACGTCAGGATTCTTTATTGAAATATAATCAGTTTTTCTGTTTAAAGTTTTTATATTTTCTGTGATGCCACAGACATACTCAAATTTAAACATAAATTTTTCACTGCTTAAAAAGTTATAGTTCAGTGCTGAAGTGTAAAAAAAGTGGTAAAATAGTTTAACCAAAGGCAGGCAATGGAGAATGGGCATTGCTGTTGCAGGAAGGGGGACCCCTTCCAGGGCACGAGAGTGGGCTCTTGTCTAACACTCGGAAATGAATTGTCCGAGGAGACACATATGCTGACATAAAGCAAGAGACTTTATTGGGAAGGGGCATCCGGGTGGAGAGCAGGAGGGTAAGGGAACCCAGGAGGACTGCTCTGCCACGTGGCTTGCAGTCTCTGGTTTTACGGTGATGGGATTAGTTTCTGGGTTGTCTCTGGCCAATCATTCTGACTCAGGGTCCTTCCTGGTGGTGCATACATCGCTCAGCCAGGATGGATTACAGCGAGGAGGATTCTGGGAGGCTGGCAGGACATATGGACTGGCATCACCTTTTGACCTTTACTGAATTCTTCTGGTTGGTGGTGGCTTGTTAGTTCCATATTCCTTACCAGGACCTCCTGTCACAAGATAACTCATTGGTGCCTGGCCAGGGTGGGCAGTTTTAGTCAGTGGTTCCCCTAACACTAGGACAATTAATATCAAGGATTTAACTTTGTATGTATTCTAGAGTCACTTTTAGACAAAGATGTGAGCAAGTGTGTATACTTTTAAAGTTGACTCATATAAAATTAAAGTTGATGGGACTAATTTTAGCTTTTTAGTTCTAGCCAGAAGTGTGTGTGTTTTTTTTTTTTTGGCTGCACCTTGGGGCTTGTGGGATCTTAGTTCCCTGACCGAGGATTGAACCCAGACCCTTGGCAGTGAAAGAGCGGAGTCCTAACCACGGTACCGCCAGGGAATTCCCCATGTTCATTTTTAAATAAACAAAACTTTTCCTTTTTTAAAAAATAGTTTTTAACTTGGAGATAATGTTTTACTTTGATTTTCAATTTTCTGTTCAAAGGGAGGCTTTATAGTAAGTTAAAAGTCCATTTCTATGAATTTTCAAATTAAAGTATTTAAACTAATATAATAATAAAGAGACTAGATTTTATTGGTTATGGTCAGGTAATAGTTTTATATGAATAAAATGAATTAAGATACTTCCTAGCACACTTATCATTTAATTTGAAGACCTCTTTTGGCATTTCTTTCAGGTTTTATGGGCTGGCTAAGAGCCATCTCTGTTTGTCTGAAAAAGCCTTTGTTTTTCTTTGATGTTAGAAGGCTATTTTCCCAAAGCATAGAATAGTAGGTTGGCTTTTTTCTTAAAGCACAATGTCATTTCATTGTCTTTTGTTTATGTTTTTATCACTTATGTTACAAGTTTGTTTGTCTTATTGTTGCTCTTTGGAGCATAATGAGTCTGTTTTCCTCTGGCTGCTTTTAAGATTTTTTTCTTTGACTGGTTTTCAGACAGTTTTACCATGATGTGTAGGTGTGGTTTCTTTCATATTCATCCTGCTTGGGGCTTGTAGGGTTTCTTCAATACATGGGGTTTGTAGAGAATCTTTCATCCATTTGTAAAGTTCCTGGCTATTATCTCTCCAAATGTTGCCTCTGCTTCACTTCTTCTGGGACTCAGTTCCACATATGTTAGAATTTTTTTGCTGTGTCTTACATGTCTCTTGTTCTTTTTTGAAATATTCTTCATAGAGAAATAGGATATTTTTATTCATCTGTATTCCCTCATCTTCTGCTGTGTATGAACTGTTGTTAAACCTGTCTGTGGAGTTTTCAGTTGTATCTTTTCACTTTTGGAAAGTTCATTTGATTTTCTTTTTTATAGATTCTTATTCTTTGGTGAAAATCACTAACTTTTCATCTGTTTCTTGCAGGTTTTTCTCTAGTTTCATGAATATATTAATTATTGCCACTTTTAAGTCACTAATAAAACCAATATCTAGGTCATCTGTCGGTCTGTTTCTCTTTGTTTTGTGTTTTCTTTTTGTTGTTATTTAGTTCTTTCTTTTGGTGGGCCCAGTTTTTAACTTCATGCTATACATCGTATTTGAAAAACTGTAGATGCTCTGGAAGATACTATCTTTCTCCAGAGAGGGTGAATTCTTTCCTTTGTTAGGTAGACAGTGTGGCAGATGATCATCCTAGTGCAGTCACTGAATAAGCTTTGTCAGTTTCCTATTGCTGCTATAACAAATTATCCCAAATATAGTGGCTTAAAACAACACAAATTTATTATTTTACAGTTCTGAGGGTCAGAGTTTCGATACAGGTCTCATTTAGCTAAAATCAAGGTGTTGGCAGGACTGCATTTCTTTCTAGACGGTCTAGGGAATAATCTTTATTTTATTTATTTATTTATTTAAAAAAATTTATTTAGTTATTTATTTTTGGCTGTGTTGGGTCTTCATTGCTGCACGCGGGCTTTCTCTAGTTGCAGTGAGCGGGAGCCATTCTTCGTTGCGGTGCGCCAGCTTCTCATTGTGGTGGCTTCTTTTGTTGCGGAGCATGGACTCTAGGTGCGCGGGCATCAGTAGTTGTGGCACGTGGGCTCAGTAGTTGTGGCTTGCGGCTCTAGAGCACAGGCTTAGTAGTTGTGGCTTGCGCGCTTAGTTGCTCCACGGCATGTGGGATCTTCCCAGACCGGGGCTCGAACCCGTGTCCCCTGCATTGGCAGGCAGATTCTTAACCACTGTGCCACCAGGGAGGTCCCAGAATCTTTATTTTTTGACTTTTCTAGTTTCAAAGGGCTGCCCATATTTCTTGATTCATGGCTCCCTTCTATCTTCAAAGCCAGCCATGACTGTGACACTCTCTGTCTCCCTCTTTCCCTTATAATGACTCTGTGGTAACACTGGACTTACCCAGATAATTCCAGGATAATTTCCTCATCTCAAGGTCAGATGATTATCAACCTTAATTCTATCTGCTGCTTTAATTCACCCAAACAGTGTAACCTAACATCTTCACAGGTTCTGGGGATTAGGATGTTGGCATCATTGGGAGGCCATTATTCTGTCTACCACATTCCACCCTCTGACTCCTAAAGTCTCACCTCTGTCTCACATGCAGAGTTTATTAACCTCATTGCAACTTAAGTCTCATCTCATCCGGGTTGAAATTTTGCCAAAAGTCTCATTTGTGTTTGTTAGTTTACACGTTACCATCTTAAAATCATAGTGCAAAGTTTTGGTAGCTGTGCTATTTTTTTTTTTTTTTTTTTTTTTTGTGGTACGCGGACCTCTCACTGTTGTGGCCTCTCCCGTTGCAGAACACAGGCTCTGGACGCGCAGGCTCAGGGCCAATGGCTCATGGGCCCGGCCCAGCCGCTCCGCGGCATGTGGGATCTTCCCAGACCGGGGCATGAATCCGCGTCCCCTGCATCAGCAGGCGGACTCTCAACCACTGCGCCACCACGGAAGCCCCAGCTGTGCTATTTTTTATTTAGTAGTATGTTATAAATTTTCACTGTTGCTAGGAAGGTTTTTATGATTTAAAGAAAATGGTTGTATTATATGTTCTATCAAGATGTTATAGCATAACACTTATTGCTTATTCCTGTTTTCAAAGTGATGATTCCCCCACTTCTCTGGATTATAGATAATATGATAACTAATAATTTCATGTTACTTTTTTGAGGGTAGACAAATTATCTTGTACAATTTCCCACATTCTGAAATTGTCTGGTTGTTCCCTGTGGATAGACTCAGTTTAAACAATTTTAGCAAGAATACTTGTAAGTGGTGATGTTTCATTTCTATCAGGAGGCCCATGATAGTTGGTCATCTTCCGGTTGATCTCTGGTACCATGGATTGGGAACTAGGGGGAAGAGAGGCTTCTGAATCAAAAGCCTTGAAATGGGAAGGAGCATGATCTTCAAGGAACTAAAAGAGACCAGCATGGGCTGGAGCAAGTGAGCAAGAGGAACAATGGTAGGAGATGAGAGAGAGAAACAGGGATCAGATCATGTTAGGCCTTGTAAGTCATCCATTGTAAGAAGTTTGGATTTTATGATTAGTGCAATAGGAAGCCATTAGAAAACAGTGGTGAGAGATAAGGATTATATTTTTAAAATATTTTGAGTACTGTTCGGAAAATGGGTTGTAGAGGGGCAAGGGTGAATGTGGGGAGAACAGTTAACTAGTTTCCTGCAATGGCTTCCTTATCAGGCTAGGCCAGGCAAGAGATGACTCGGGGAGTTAGTAGAGATAATTTTTGTGGTAGAATCAAACAGAATTGCTGTTGAATTGCTTGTCAGGAACAAGAATAAAAAATGACATTTTTACCTTTAGCAACTGGGCGGATAGAGGTATTGTTTGCTGCTAAGGGGAAGGCAAGGGAAGAACAGGTTTTGGGTAAAAAATAAAGAGTTCTATTTTTGTACCTGTTAAGTTTGAGATACCTAGTAGACACCCAGGTGGTACTGTTAAGTAGAATCGGCACAGAAGTGTAGCCTTTTGTAATTTTACTTTACAAACTGCTATGATCTCATCTCATACTCCCTTTTAGATTATAAACTCTTTGGTACAGAGACCACCACTGTCTTCATTTCCTTTCACTCTCAGCATAATACTTTGTGCACAAGTTAGGCTACAGACTTTTATTGCCAAAAATTATGTTCATAAGATAGTCATACATTCTCCATTTTCACATAACATACTATTTTTAGTTTAGAAATCTTTCTGTTATTGTACTATTGATGAATTTGAAAAACTATAAGTAATACATGACAGCTGCTAGGGCTTGTGTAACTTTTCCTTCACTACATAGTAATTAAATCAAACCAAAATCTTTAGATCCTCTTGGGTAGTTGTTATAATTCTAGAGAGCCTAGTCTGTTTCTAGGCTACCAGAATATTTATACTTGGGGTTTATAAGGAAATAGTTAATTTCACAAACGGAACTATTCAGAGAATTAATGCTTATTGTAGTTGTATAGAAAAAATTTTACATATCATATTCTTTTTTATTTTTTTCAGTTTTTAAAAAAATTTTCCGCTTCCACCTTGAGAGACTTTGGGCTCTCGGCAGTGAAAGCACAGAGTCCTAACTACTGGACCACCAGTGAGTTCCCTAAAATAACATTATTTTGTCTCCTTGATAAACCCTTAATTTTTCAGCTGACTATCTAGTTAGAATATCTATAACAGTCTTTTGGAAACTGTTGTTCCTTGACAACCTGATTCAGAATGAGATAAATATTAAGGCTCCTTAAGCGATTATAAAATAGTTGTTCTTAAGATGCTCTTAGTAATCATGAAATCATTGGAGTAAGTATGTTTCTTTAAGATAACCTTTGAAGTGCATGTTGACTTGGGGATATATGATCTTAAAATTTTTATCAGACAGCAAAGGAAACCATAAACAAGACGAAAAGACAACCCTCAGAATGGGAGAAAATATTTGCAAACGAATCAACGGACAAAGGATTAATCTCCAAAATATATAAACAGCTCATGTAGCTCAATATTAAAAAAGCAAACAACCCAATCGAAAAATGGGCAGAAGACCTAAGACATTTCTCCAAGGAAGACATACAGATGGCCAAGAAGCACATGAAAAGCTGCTCAACATCACTAATTATTAGAGAAATGCAAATCAAAACTACAATGAGGAATCACCTCACACCAGTTAGAATGGGCATCATCAGAAAATCTACAAACAACAAATGCTGGAGAGGGTGTGGAGAAAAGGGAATCCTCTTGCTCTGTTGGTGGGAATGTAAATTGATACAGCCACTATGGAGAACAGTATGGAGGTTCCTTAAAAAACTAAAAATAGAATTACCATATGATCCAGCAATCCCACTACTGGGCATATACCCAGAGAAAACCGTAATTCAGAAAGACACGTGCACCCCAGTTTTCATTGCAGCACTATTTACAATAGCCAGGTCATGGAAGCAACCTAAAAGTCCATTGACAGACGAATGGATAAAGAAGATATGGTACATACATAACAATGGAATATTACTCAGCCGTAAAAAGGAATGAAATTGGATCATTTGTAGAGCCGTGGATGGATCTGGAGACTGTCATACAGAGTGAAGTAAGTCAGAAAGAGAAAAACAAATATCGTATGTTAACGCATGTATGTGGAACCTAGAAAAATAGATAGTACAGATGAACCAGTTTGCAGGGCAGAAAATGAGACACAGATGTAGAGAACAAACATATGGACAGCAAGTGGGGAAAGCGGTGGGGGGTGGTGGTGGTGGTGTGATGAATTGGGCGATTGGGATTGACATGTATACACTGATGTGTATAAAATTGATGACTAATAAGAACCTGCTGTATAAAAAAATAAAATAAAATTCAAAAATTAAAAAAAATTTTAATCAGTTTTTACTTTAAATCATGTTCTGGTTATCTACTGCTCTGTAACAAACCAACCTAAAATTTAGTGACTTAAAACAACCATTTTATTTTGCTCATGATTTGTGGGTCAGGAGTTTGAAAAGGTCTTGGCTGGAAGGTTCATCTCTGATCCATGTTGTGAAAACTGGGTGGCTGAGGCTGGACCATCCACTTCCAACGTGGCTTCTTTATTCATGTGTCTGACGCCCCTGTGCTTCATGGTCCTTCTGCCGTCTCTTCACATGTCATCTCATTCTTGAGGCCATTTAAGCTACCAGGCCGATTAAGGGCTAAGCCTGGAACAGGTTCAGCATCATTTCCACTGTATTCTGTTAGGGCGGTCACAGGAGTCACCCAGATTCAAGGGAGTGGAGAAATAGACTGCATCTTGATGGGGGCATGGCCAGGTCATGTTGCAAATGATCATGTGTGGCCATCTTTGGAAAATATAATCTGCTGCACATTGTATCCAAAAGTGCCCTTGGCAATAATGATGAGGAAAATTATAAAGATTGCATATTTAAAGCTAAAGCGAGCTATTTTTGTCTGTCAAATTGACAGTTTTAAGAGTTCTCATTGCTAGGAAAGGTATAGGGAAACAGTCCTCATACTGTTGGAAAGCGTGTGGTTTGGTAGAGCTTTTGTGAAGGACAAAGTAGTAAAATATCTCAGAATTTTAAAATGCATATGTTTTGATTTAGCATTTTTCCATCTAGGAATTTCTCCTAAGGAATAATAGGAAAAGTGTGCAAAGTTATATGAACAAGGATATTTTTCAGGTAAATTTATCACATTATTTATAAGAAAAATTGTGCAAGTAGAATATTGGTTAAGTAGAATACTGTTTAGCTATTAAAATATAATGATAACTAACACTTAAAAAGTGCTTTATATTTACTAGGACCATTCTATGTGCTTTATATAACTTGTGCAGTCATGTAGGGCCTCACTCTTAGAAGGGTCCTGTGCTTGGTTTAATGCTCTGTCACTATTTTGAAATTCGTAATTGTTAAACAAGAGACCTCATTTATTTTTTTCCATTGGCCCCTGCAGATTATGTTATCATTTCTACTTGTGAACTATGTTTTTATATCTTTAAAAGTTGAAAAAAACCCAGAAGATAATTTTATGACACAATGAAAATTATACAAAATTTAAATTTCTGTTCATAAATAAAGTTTTATTGGAACACGTCCATGCTTATTTATTTACATATTATCAATGACTTTTTTGCTACAGCAGCAGAATTGAGTAGTTGGAACAGGGACTGTATGGCTCTCAAAGCTTAATATTTACTATCTGGCTCTATATGGAAAATTTGCCAGTGCTTGCTCTATCTATATAAACCACTGTTCTATTCTGCATTTCATAAAAGAATGAGAAATAGATCTCAATATATGGGGATAATGTCCATGATACATTACGTGAAAAGAAAAAGTGGAATATAGAATATAATTTAGAATGTGTAACATGACACTGTGTATGTCAAAAGGGCTATTAAAAAGTCTGGAAAAGTCTGGAAAACTATTAACGTATTTTATTTCTGGGAAATAGGAGTATGCTTTCTGGCCATTAGTTTTGAAGTTTTGTTTACAAAAATAAGTGCTATTAGTAAAAGAAAAAAAAAAAAGATACTATGGGGAAAAGGAGGCAGTATGTTCTTTCCCTTCCCCCTCTGCCCCCCACAACTTTTTATTTTAAAAATGTTCAAGCTTACTGAAATGTTGAAAGGATGTACAATGAATACCTATCTAACCTTTGTCTAGATCCTCTGGTTGTTAATATTTTGGCACATTTGCTCCCTCTGTCTTACACACACACACACACACACACACACACACACACACACACACACAGCATGTACATTTTTATTTATTTTATTCATTTATTAAAAAATTTTTCTTTTGGCCATGCTGTGCGGCTTGTGGGATCTTACTTAGTTCCCTGACCAGAGATCGAACCCAGGCCCTCGCAGTGAAAGTGCAGAGTCCTAACCACGGGACTGCTAGGGAATTCCCCAGCATGTACATTTAAAAAAAAATCATCTGAAAGTTCAAAATGCATCTTCTAAAAATAAGGACATTCTCCTTCATAACCACCTTTATAACACTAACAGTAATTACACGTTCTAATTTTCCCAATTGTGCCAGTAAGGTCTTTTGTAAGTAGTTTTTTCCTTTGGTTCAGCATTCAATTAAGGTTCCACACCATTGTAAAGCAATTATACTCTAATAAAGATGTTAAAAAAAAAAAGGTTCACGCAGTGGATTGCTTTTTCATTACCTTTAGCTGAGTGTACTTTTTTGATTCTTTTAGTCCATTATCTCTCACTGGGGCAACTTACCATTAAGAAAATACTAGATTATTATGGAGCTAGGAGAGGTCTCAGTCATACTTGAGGCCTTGATTTGGGTAAGCGCCAGAACATGCAAGACTTTGTATATCATGTTAAGGATTTTGGTGGATTGTCATAGAAACATAGTGGGAAGCTGTTACAGAGCTATGACATGTTCAGATTTGGATAGTGTATAAAACATTAACTTTTGAGGCAAAATATTTTAGAGTATCACATTTGGTACAAAATGATATAGCCTTGAACAAAACTGTAAAAAACACATTTTTGAGACAATCTAGGAAAGTCAAACATGACATGGTTATTAGATACTATTAAGGAATTACTGTTATTAGGTGTGATAATGATAAAGAGTTTCTATTGTTATCAATTAAAGTTTAATTAAAGAATATAACAGCTGGTGTTTTCTTTAAAGTACATCAGCAAAAAAGTAGGATAGGATTACATGAAACAAGAATGGCAAAGTTTTGATAATTGTTGAAACCAGGTGATGGGTATGTGGGAGTACATCATATACTTCTGTCTATTTTTATGTGTTTGATTAACTTCATAAGAGGTAAAAAAGACGTAACCACTGACACCTCATTTTTGACTTGAAAAATGAATTAGAAAGTAAGTTGTATGTGAAAGTTGACTGGTATCTAAAACTTCTGTTACTTTCCATAGGAGTTCTTTAATAGTATCAAATAAATACACCAAAGAAACATTTTAGAACATTTGATTAGAAAAATAATTCTTAGCAAAAATAATTATGTTTCTGAATCTCTTGAAGAGAATCCAATGTTTGAAGGTATTAAGAAGTAATCCTGGGCTTCCCCGGTGGCGCAGTGGTTGAGAGTCCGCCTGCCGATGCAGGGGACGCGGGTTCGTGCCCCGGTCCGGGAAGATCCCACATGCCGCGGAGCGGCTGGGCCCGTGAGCCATGGCTGCTGAGCCTGCGCTCCGCAACGGGAGAGGCCACAACAGTGAGAGGCCCGCGTATCGCAAAAAAAAAAAAAAAAAGAAGTAATCCTGCTCTTACAGTATTTATTTAAAAACTGTGATCTTTTAAGTATGGCAGAAAGCTAGCTATGACAATAGAAAAAGTCTGTACAAATTACAAAACTGTTTAATTCAAACTCACAATTGTAGAACACTATTGTGGAGATTTCTTGCTTATCAATCAGCTATTGTGTAAATTGTGTGTAATCTTTCCTATAATTACAGCGCTAATACATTACTAGTGCTGCTTTACTATGATTCCAAGAGATGTAAACAATGGCATCTCTCTTTTTTTTTTTTTTGCGCGGTACGCGGGCCTCTCACTGTTGTGGCCTCTCCCGTTGAGGAGCACAGGCTCCGGACACCCAGGCTCAGCGGCCATGGCTCATGGGCCCAGCTGCTCCGCGGCATGTGGGATCCTCCCGGACCAGGGCACGAACACGTGTCCCCTGCATCGGCAGGCGGACTCTCAACCACTGCGCCACCTGGGAAGCCCAGTGGCAGCTCTTGATTTGAATCCAGCCAGCTGTATTCTGACCACAGGTGCTAGTTGCAGTCATTGAAGTAAAAATATGACAGTGTTATGGAGGGAGAGTTTGATTCTAAGATAGTTAACAGATGACTTAATGTCAAGGCCTTTGCCCTCTATATTAGCAATGTGTTAGTTTTCGTTTTATTTTAATGTTTGATTATTTGAGAAACCATCCATGTAGTCAAATAAGCAGTTTTAAACCAGAGGATCAGAGGTGCACATCAAAATCACCTAGGGAGCTTTATCCAAGATACCTTTGTTTGGATTCTGCTCCAAGCCTATTGAATCAGAACTTTGGGGGAGAATAGGACCTAGGCATAGATACTTTGAAAATGTCTTTTAGGTGGTTCTGATGTGAACCTATATTCAAGGACTATTCAAGGACTCCTGTTCTAAGAGTGTCGGAATTCTTCTTTAATATATGTAAACAGATAATAAAGCACAGTGATTTCAGTCTTCCTGTCTTTTTAACCTAATGGTTCTAGGCAAGGCACAGTTACCCACTGGCTATGTATAACTCCATTCCTTATTCTTGTTTACTTGTTCTCTAGAACAAGTAAAGCATTCAGGATTGCAGTGGATAGCCATTAAAGTGTTTTTTAGCAGGCAAGTGATGTGATAACATTTGTATCCCAATTATTAGTAACAAGTATTTTGTCACACCTCAGACCGACCTCAATAACTCCCCAGTGTAGACAGCCTCATTATAGTTCTTCCCTAGATAACCTGTTCCCTGCCCGACCCAACACTACCTATTATTATTGGGTTGGCCAAAAAGTTCGTTCGGTTTTTCTGCAGCACCTTATGGGAAAACAAAACGAACTTTTTGGCCAACCCAATATTGTATTAAGTCCTCCTGTGATACTAATTTCATCATTTTTACTTTTATACACAAAAATGCTCAGTGTCTTTACACTGCCTTTGAGTAAACTTTGCTAAGGCCTTCTAATTTATACCCTCTTGTGTCTTCTAATTTTTTATTTTGTTGCCACCTAAACATTGCTGTCATGACCACTTCAAACTTTTATATGCAGTGCCCTTTTCTTTATTCTATCTTTAAAAAAATTATGAAGCTTTATTTTTTCTGGTATAGGTTTTAAAAACAATTTATACAAATTGGAAAAATAATACATTTAAAGTAAATTCTAAGTGCTAACAACTTAGTGTATATGCTTTCAGATGTTTTGCTCTATTTATGCTAACACAGTGATTTTTCTTGTATGAATGAGATCAGATCATCTTCTGTCTGCTTCACTTAGCTATAATATTCATATTTCTTTGTCAGTACATAGAGATCTGCCTCTTTAAATGGCTGCATACTTTTTAAGTGGCTGTGTACTAATTAGTGAATGGTAATTTGAATAACCAGTCCCCTGATGGGTTTTTTATTTTTAGTTTATTTATTTTTCCTGTGAGCTTCCTTCTGTACTCTTGGTGTATTTGCCTTATTGTATCTGTAGCATAAATACCTAAAAGGAACATAATAATTTGGGTAAAAGAGGATATAACACTTAAAATTTTAGAAGCTATTGCTAAATTTTGAATGAGGAGGACTAGTCCAAGCAAATGTGCTTTCTTATCTCTCTCTCTCTCTCTCTGTGTGTGCGTATCTTAAAGATGTAACTTTTTTTTTTTTTTTGGCTGCACTGCGTGGCTTGTGGGATCTTAGTTCCCTGGTCGGGGATTGAACCTGGGGTGCAGAGTCCTAACCACTGGACTGCCAGGGAATTCCCAAGAAGTAACTGTTTTTGAATAAATAGGGTTATGAATCAGGAATGGGTGTTTAATTTTGTCAGATGCCTTTTTGTCATCTGAGACTGTTTTAGTCAATTTGGACTGCTGCCATATCAGATTGCCATCGACTGAGTGGCTTAGATACCAAACATTTATTTCTCACAGTTCTGGAAGTTGGAAGTGTAAGATCAGAGTGTTAGCATGGTTGAGTTCTTGATGAGGGCCTTCTTCCTGGTGTATAGAGAGAGCTCTGGTCTCTTAAACTCCTTTTAAGGACACTAATCCCATCATCACCTTTGTGAACTAATCTAACCCTCATTACTTCCCAAAGACCCTACCTCCAAATACCAGCACATTAGAAATTAAGGTTTCAGCATATCAATTTTGGAGGGATACCAACATTCAGTCTTTAGAGAGATAACCATGTTGCTTTTCTTCTTTGACCTGTTAGCATAGTAAATTAAATTAATGGATTTCCTAATAATATTTAAGTTTTATTACAGTCCTGGAAGCTTCATTTGGTCATAATTTTAAAAAACACAGCTGGGTCTTATTAATATTTTATTTATGAATTTTTATTAATATTCAGAAGTTATAATGAGCTGTTGTTCTGTTTTAGGTTTTGGTAATACAGTAGTCTCCCCTAATCAGAAGGAAATACATTCTAAGACCCCCGATGGATGCCTGAAACTGAGGATAGTACTGAATCATATATATACCATTTTTTCCTATTCATACATACCTATGATAAAGTTTGACTTATAAATTAGGCATAGTAAGTGATTAACAATAATTTATAACAATAAAGTATAATAAAAATTATGTGAATGTGGTCTCTCAAAGTATCTTATTGTAATATACTCACCCTCTTGTGATGATGTGAGATGATAAAATGAAGTTGGCATTGTGATGAAGCGTTAGGCTACTGTTTTTTTTGTTTTTTCATTTTTGGCTATGCTGCATGGCTTGTGGGATCTTAGTTCCCTGACCAAGGATTGAACCCAGGCCCCTGGCAGTGAAAGTGCTGAGTCCTAATCACTGGACCACCAGAGAATTCCCAAGGCTACTGTTGATGTTCTGATTATATGTGAGAAAGATGATCATCTACTTCAGGTAATCCTGGATCATCAAGCCAGGATGATGTCAGTGGTGGGCGGGTCGGAGCAAGGTGACACAAGATTTCATTGCACTATTCAGAATGGCATGCAATTTAAAATTTATGGGTTATTTGTGGAACTTTCCATTTAATATCTTCGGACTGTGGCTGACTGTGGGTAACTGAAGTGGGGACTACTATAGTGTTATATTGACTTTAAAAAAAATTATTTAATTAATTTATTTTTGGCTGCATTGGGTCTTCGTTGCTGTGTGCAGGCTTCCTCTAGTTGCAGCGAGCGGGGGCTGCTCTTCATTGTGGTGTGCGGGCTTCTCATTGCGGTGGCTTCTCTTTTTGTGGAGCACGGGCTGTAGGCGTGTGGGCTTCAGTAGTTGTGGCTTGCAGGCTCTAGAGCACAGGCTCAGTAGTTGTGGTGCACAGGCTTAGTTGCTCCGCGGCATGTGGGATGTTCCCGGATTAGGGCTCGAACCCGTGTCCCCTGCATTGGCAGGCGGATTCTTAACCACTGTGCCACCAGGGAAGCCTTATATTGACTTTTTTAAGTGGAAAAAAAACCCCCAACCCAATAAGTACCCACTTCTACATGCTCTGGTATAATTTGCTCTTCAAATTATTTGTTCTTGAAATTGTTATATAATTCACCTAGATTGGACCTTTCTGTCACTCTTTGGCAATTTGTCTTACCCAGAAGTATCTGTTATGGGTTGAACTGTGTTCCCCAGAAGACATGTTGTAGTCCTAACTCCAGTATCCCAGAATGTGACTTTATTTGGAAATAGGGTCATAGCAGATGTAATTAAGTTAAGATGAGGTCATACTGAAGTAGCATGGACTCTTAATTCATTATAACTGATATCCTTATAAGGAGGCAGAAGGCAGTGTGAAGACAGACACACAGGGAGAAGACAACCATGTAATGACAGAGGCAGAGACTGGGGTGATGCTGCTATAAGCCAGGAATCGATGACCAGAATCTAGACAGAGGCAAGGAAGGATCCTGCTGTACACGTTTCAGAGACAGCATGGCCCTGCCGGTGCCTTAACTTCAGACCCTAGAGCTGTGGGAGAAGAAATTTATTGTTTTAAGCTACCCAGTTTTTGGTAATTTCTTATGAGAACCCTAGAAAACTAATATAATATGTATTTCACTCAGGCTTCCAAATTTGTACAACATAGGGTCATGTAAAATATTGTAGATTTCTTGTCTTTTTCATTCATAATGTTTTAATTGATGCTTTCTTTTTTTATCCTGTTAATATTGTATCCCATAATACTTAGTTTTTATCTACCTCCCCATACTAGTTGTTGAGTTTGATCAACATTCTCTTTTTTTTTTTTGGCCATGCCCCATGGCTTGTGGGATCTTAGTTCCTCAACCAGGCATCGAACCCAGGCCTCGGCGGTGAAAACACTGAGTCCTAACCACTGGACTTCCAGGGAATTCCCAAGTTTGATCAATTCTGTTTTTTATTACTATCGGCCTTAGCCTTCATAATGCTGTTTTCTGCTTTTCTAAGAAAGAATAAAGTAAATCTGACATTTTGAGTTCATTTACATTCTTTTTGTCTAACATTCAGTATGAAGTCTTCAAGAGTATAAGTTTTTCTTTGAGCTTAGCTTTTGCTGGATTTTACCAGTTTTGATGTGAAATGTTTTTATGATTATTTATCATATATTATTACTGTGTAGTTTTGATTTTCTTTTTAACTCAACACTGTTACAGAGAAAAATTTAAAATTCCTAACATTGGGATTTTTTTGTTTGTTTACTTCTGCTATTTCAATTTTCAATACTTACTGGTTAATGAGTGTGATTAGTTTTATTTCTACTTTATGAAACTTATGAATTTTCTTTGTGGCTTAATTAATCAGTTTCTTAAAGTGGTCCATGAATGTTTAAATAGAAGATGCAAACTCTGCAGAGTATAAATCTTCGTTGATAGCTGTATGTCTAGTCCTAGGTTAATTGTATTAATAATCTTACTTATCAGAGATTACAAACTGCCTAACATGGTCTTATTTGGCCCATAGGCATATATTTTTCTTGCCATGCGTTGTGTTGACTTGTATAATGTTAAAAATTAACATTGATTAAAAGTGTGCCAATATTAAAACGTTTGGACATTTTCTATACATATGTGGATTTCCAGTTTACTAAGAAGGTCTTATTTCAGCTCCTCAAGCAACTCATACTCTCTCCTGCCTCCTCCAGTCTTTGAACAGGCTGTTTGTTCCCTTTGCCTGGAAGGCTTTCTCCATTCCCTTTTACTGGCTTATTCCTATTCATCCTTTCTGTCTCAGTGTCAACATTACCACCTTCCAGAAGCCTTCTTTCACCTCTCAGGACTAGCTAAAGAAGATGTAGGATAGCAAATAAGCATTTGAAAAGATGCTCAACCTCTTCAGTAATTAGGATAATGCAAATTATTAATACCCTACTAAGATACCACTACATACCTAGTATAATGGCTAAAATGAAACGGATGGATCATACCGATCATAACAAGTATTTGCAGGTATGTGGAGTAACTAGAATTCTCTTACATGCTAGTAGATATGTAAAATGGCAAAACTACTTTGAAAACCAGTATGGCAATTTCTTGAAAACTTAACATACAGTTCTCATACGATGCACACATTCCACTCTTAGGTATTTATCCATGAGAAAAGAAAGCAGATGGCCATAAAAAGACTTGTACCTGAATGTTTATAGCAGCTTTATTTGTAGTAGCTGAAAACTGGAAACAACCCAAATGTCCATCAACAAGTGAGTGGATAAATAAACTGGTATATCCTTAAAACAGAATACTACTCAGTAACAAAAAGGAATGAACTGTTGATACAACGTGGATGAATCTCAAAATATGCATGCTGAGTAAAAGAACCCAGATCAAAGAGTTCATAGTATATTAACCCATTTATATAAAATTCTTTTTTTTAACATCTTTATTGTAGTATAATTGCTTTACAATGGTGTGTTAGTTTCTGCTTTACAACAAAGTGAATCAGTTATACATATACATATGTTCCCATATCCCTTCCCTCTTGTGTCTCCCTACCTCCCACCCTCCCTATCCCACCCCTGTAGGTGGTCACACACCACCTAGCTGATCGCCCTGTGCATGCGGCTGCTTCCCACTAGCTATCCATCGTATGTTTGGTAGTGTATATATGTCTATGCCACTCTCTCACTTTCTCACTTCCCCCTCCCCATATCCTCAAGTCCATGCTCTAGTAGGTCTGTGTTTTTATTCCTGTCCTACCCCTAGACTCTTCATGACATTTTTTTTTCTTAGATTCCATATATATGTGCTAGCATACAGTATTTGTTTTTCTCCTTCTGACTGACTTCACTCTATATGACAGACTCCAGGTCCATCCACCTCACTACAAATAACTCAATTTCGTTTCTTTTTATGGCTGAGTAATACTCCATCATATATATGTGCTACATCTTCTTTGCCCATTCATCTTTTGATGGACACTTAGGTAGCTTCCATGTCCTGGCTATTGTAAATAGAGCTGCAGTGAACATTTTGGTACATGACTCTTTTTGAATTATGGTTTTCTCAGGGTATATATATGCCCAGTAGTGGGATTGCTGGGTTGTATGGTAGTTCTATTTGTAGTTTTTAAAAGAACCTCCATACTGTTCTCCCTAGTGGCTGTATCAATTTACATTCCCACCAGCAGTGCAAGAGTGTTCCCTTTTCTCCACACCCTCTCCAGCATTTTCTAGATTTTTTGATGATGGCCATTCTGACCGATGTGAGATGAGATCTCATTGTAGTTTTGATTTGCATTTCTCTAATGATTAATGATGTTGAGCATTCATTCATGTGTTTGTTGGCAATCTGTATACCTTCTTTGGAGAAATGTCTATTTAGGTCTTCTGCCCATTTTTGGATTGGGTTGTTTTCTTGTTATTGAGCTGCATGAGCTGCTTGTAAATCTTGGAGATTAATCCTTTGTCAGTTGCTTCATTTGCAAATATTTTATCCCATTCTGAGGGTTGTCTTTTGGTCTTGTTTATGGTTTCCTTTGCTGTGCAAAAGCTTTGAAGTTTCATTAGGTCCCATTTGTTTATTTTTGTTTTTATTTCCATTTCTCTAGGAGGTGGGTCAAAAAGGATCTTGCTGTGATTTATGTCAAAGAGTGTTCTGCCTATGTTTTCCTCTAAGAGTTCGATAGTTTCTGGCCTTACATTTAGGTCTGTAATCCATTTTGAGCTTATTTTTGTGTATGGTGTTAGGGAGTGATCTAATCTCATACTTTTACATGTACCTGTCCAGTTTTCCCAGCACCACTTATTGAAGAGGCTGTCCTTTCTCCACTGTACATTCCTGCTTCCTTTATCAAAGATAAGGTGACCATATGTGCGTGGGTTTATCTCTGGGCTTTCTATCCTGTTCCATTGATCTATCTTTCTCTTTTTGTGCCAGTACCATACTGTCTTGATTACTGTAGCTTTGTAGTATAGTCTGAAGTCAGGGAGCCTGATTCCTCCAGCTCCGTTTTTCGTTCTCAAGATTGCTTTGGCTATTCGGGGTCTTTTGTCTTTCCATACAAATTGTGAAATTTTTTGTTCTAGTTCTGTGAAAAATGCAAGTGGTAGTTTGATAGGGATTGCATTGAATCTGTAGATTGCTTTGGGTAGTAGAGTCATTTTCACAATGTTGATTCTTCCCATCCAAGAACATGGTATATCTCTCCATCTATTTGTATCATCTTTAATTTCTTTCATCAGTGTCTTATAATTTTCTGCATACAGGTCTTTTGTCTCCTTAGGTAGGTTTATTCCTAGATATTTTATTCTTTTTGTTACAATGGTAAATGGGAGTGTTTTCTTGATTTCACTCTTAGATTTTTCATCATTAGTGTATAGGAATGCCAGAGATTTCTGTGCATTAATTTTGTACCCTGCTACTTTACCAAATTCATTGATTAGCTCTAGTAGTTTTCTGGTAGCATCTTTAGGATTCTCTACGTATAGTATCATGTCATCTGCAAACAGTGACAGCTTTACTTCTTCTTTTCCGATTTGGATTCCTTTTATTTCTTTTTCTCTGATTGCCGTGGCTAGAACTTCCAAAACTATGTTGAATAAGAGTGGTGAGAGTGGGCAACCTTGTCTTGTTCCTGTTCTTAGTGGAAATGGTTTCAGTTTTTCACCATTGAGGACGATGTTGGCTGTGGGTTTGTCATATATGGCCTTTATTATGTTGAGGAAAGTTCCCTCTATGCCTACTTTCTGCAGGATTTTTATCAGAAATGGGTGTTGAATTTTGTCATAAGCTTTCTCCGCATTTATTGAGCTGATCATATGGTTTTTCTCCTTCAGTTTGTTAATATGGTGTATCACGTTGATTGATTTGTGTATATTGAAGAATCCTTGAATTCCTGGAATAAACCCCACTTGATCATGGTGTATGATCCTTCTAATGTGCTGTTGGATTCTGTTTGCTAATATTTTGTTGAGAATTTTTGCATCTATGTTCATCAGTGATACTGGCCTGTAGTTTTCTTTCTTTGTGACATCTTTGTCTGGTTTTGGTATCAGGGTGATGGTGGTCTCGTAGAATGAGTTTGGGAGTGTTCCTCCCTCTGCTATATTTTGGAAGAGTTTGCGAAGGATAGATGTTAGCTCTTCTCTAAATGTTTGATAGAATTCACCTGTGAAGCCATGTGGTCCTGGGCTTTTGTTTGTTGGAAGATTTTTAATCACAGTTTCAATTTCAGTGCTTGTGATTGGTCTGTTCATATTTTCTGTCTCTTCCTCGTTCGGTCTCGGCAGGCAGGTTGTGAATTTCTAAGAATTTGTCCATTTCTTCCAGGTTGTCCATTTTATTGGCATAGAGTTGCTTGTAGTAATGTCTCATGATCTTTTGTATTTCTGCGGTGTCAGTTGTTACTTCTCCTTTTTCATTTCTAATTCTATTGATTTGAGTCGTCTCCCATTTTTTCTTGATGAGTCTGGCTAATGGTTTATCCATTTTGTTTATCTTCTCAAAGAACCAGCTTTTAGTTTTATTGATCTTTGCTATCGTTTCCTTCATTTCTTTTTCATTTATTTCTGATCTGACCCTTATGCTTTCTTTCCTTCTGCTAAATTTGGGGTTTTTTTGTTCTTCTTTCTTTAATTGCTTTAGGTGCAAGGTTAGGTTGTTTATTTGAAACGTTTCCTGTTTCTTAAGGTAGGATTGTATCGCTCTAAACTTCCCTCTTAGAACTGCTTTTGCTGCATCCCATAGGTTTTGTTTTGTTTTGTTTTGTTTTTTTTGTGGTACGTGGGCCTCTCACTGTTGTGGCCTCTCCCGTTGTGGAGCACAGGCTCTGGACGCACAGGCTCAGCGGCTATGGCTCAAGGGCCCAGGCGCTCTGTGGCATGTGGGATCTTCCTGGACCGCGGCACGAACCCGTGTCACCTGCATCTACAGGCGGACTCTCAACCACCGCGCCACCAGGGAAGCCCTATCCCATAGGTTTTACGTCGTTGTGTCTTCATTGTCATTTGTTTCTAGGTCTGTTTTGATTTCCTCTTTGATTTCTTTGATTTCCAAAATTTGCATGCTGAGTAAAAGAACCCAGATCAAAGAGTTCATATTATATTAACCCATTTATATAAAATGCTTAAAAATTTAATCTGTGGCAACACAAAGTACCTGGAGAGGGGAGGGGCAGGAGGCAGAAGTTACAAAGGGGCATGAGGAAATTTTCAGGGTGATGGATGTGTTTATTATCTTGATTTTGGTGATGGCTTCGTGTGTGTGTGTGTGTGTGTTTGTGTGTGTGTGTGTGTGTGTATGTATCAAATTGTACACTTTATATATATGCACTGTCAATTGTACCTCAGTAAATCTGTTTAAAAACAAAACCAGCCTAGAGAATGCTATTACTATTACTCCCTAATCCATCAATGTGGATCTCTAACTGCTTTTCTCTTGTCATAGGCCAATGCTTCTTGTTAGGCAGGTTGTTTACAGTATTTCTGTCCATTGGCATCTGGTGGTACAGTTCAGCCTCTGCAGAAGTTTCCTCATTCCAGGATATAAAACAAGTCCAAGACAGCTCTCAAGTGGTTCATATTTTTTTTACATGCGAAACACTCCTTGGCCTATTAGCAGTGACAGTGCAGCTACTTTGTAATTCTAGTCTTCTGCTCTGCTGCTGTGGGTCACTCTAATCAACTGCTAGTCTTTAGATTTCTCAGGTAGAAGTCAGATAAAACCAGTCCACAGAGTCCCTAAGCTCCAAAAGACAGATACCAAGTTTTCAGAGTGGTATCCTTGCAGCCCTCCTTACTAGGTGAGAGGCGAGGGTAAAACACCAGTCCACTCCTATTCATTTGAGAGTGTTATTGACAACTCACTCTAAAGAAAATCTCTTCTCCCTAGTTTCCGCCTTCTCTTTAGATCTCTCCAGATCCTCCCCACCTCCACCCTTTTTAAAAATAGTTGGAGGTGGGTGATTAGCTAAGGTATTGTAAAATTGCCCTTTTTTTTGGCCACTTCCTTCGTGGTGTAGACCTTCATTTTGGATAGTGGAAGTAAGTAGTTGGCAGGTAGTACCTTGGAGGCTCAGCTAAGAACTGACAGGTGTTTATTTGGTATCGTGTTATATGCTGTTAATAGGATGTGTCTGTACTTAACTTAAGATTAGTGAAATTGTGGGAGCTCCACTTTTCATTTTGTCCTTATTTCATGGTATTGGACCTATATTCTTATCTGTGGTATGGAATTGTAGCCATTCCCTAGTTTCATAGTAGGTGGAGTTTCCTATAATAATAGTTTTCTTTTTATTAATGTTTGTAAACTTTAGGGAAGGAAAGAAACATGCTCTTACTGCTCTCCCCAAACAGTCGTCTCATCATTCCCTCACTGACTTCCATCTTTTCTAAATTTCTGTAGAATTTATTCTTTGTAATACTCATTCTCTATATTTATTTAGTGTTTTATTCTTTTGTATTTATTTCCTTTCAAATACTTCGGTGCACTTGATTTGTTTTCTGTATTTTTGAAATGGAACAATTAAAATGGGTTATCTTTGATAGCCCTTGACTCAGAGAATTTAGGATTCTCAAAGCTCCTTTGGGAAGGTAGGATAAGTGATAATATTTGGAGTTTTATAGATAACGAATAAGTCAGATTTGAAGTGATTGGCCAGTATAACATAGCAAATTAATGACAGTGAGGATTAGAACACAGTCTGTACCAACTCCATTCTGTTTCCTGGGTACTACAAGTTTTCAGATTTTCTGCTGAGGAATGGGTACCCCCCACCCCTGCCTCCCGTAATTGGTTTATGTAATGAGCCCAGACCTGACAGATGGAATAACTGCTGCTAGAGTAATAGGTAATGTGGGAATGGGGATTACATTTATTAAAAGTCTCATTTATTAGATGTTTTTATTCTCTGTGTTATGCAGTGGGGAGTTATCAAAGTAATAGATTGATCAGAAATGACCATAGTACCAATAACTTTACTCAAACCCCAGGCTAATTGCTTAATTTTGTATATGTTTTTCCCTGTTCTTTTTTTGTTTTAACTGTATGGGCTGCAAAATCTAATTTGAATAATGAAGAAAGGAGTTTTTTGGTAAACTGCCTGTGTTAAGAGGTAATCTGTCCTCATGAAAGTTCCTGTTGACATAGACCTGATTCTGGAAATTAAGGGAAACATTTAAGACATACAAGAATGTTGTCAGAGTAAATAGGAAGAAAAACAATAGGAAGAGATGCTGTCTTTTTGCCCTGCCTGCTTAAGTTAGCCTTTAAGTCTTAATCACAGGGAAACCATTAGTGTAGTAAGGTTTATTGTGATCAACATAATTAAGAGGTCTTTTATTTTGATCCTGAGTCTCTGCAAGAGTAATCAAATGACTGAGAGAGGGAAAAGCAACATAGTCACCCTCTTCATCCCAAATTAAGTCTAACACAAAAATCATTCAAGATGGCTCACCACTAAAAAGATTTTTATCATTTTTCTCTCATAATTTATTCTAGACTTAGTGAGATTCCTCTTTTTTTAAATGAATTTATTTATTTTTATTTATTTATTTTTGGCTGCGTTGGGTCTTTGTTGCTGTGTGTGCGCTTTCTCTAGTTGCAGCGAGTGGGGGCTACTCTTCATAGCAGTGCGTGGGCTTCTCATTGCGGTGGCTTCTTTTGTCGCGGAGCACAGGCTCTGGGCGTGCAGGCTTCAGTAGTTGTGGCATGTGGGCTCAGTAGTTGTGGCTTGTGGGCTCTAGAGCACAGGCTTAGTAGTTGTGGTGTACGGGCTTAGTTGCTCTGCGGCATGTGGGATCTTCCCGGACCAAGGCTCGAACCTGTGTCCCCTGCATTTGCAGGTGGATTCTTAACCACTGTGCCACCAGGGAAGTCCCAGTGAGATTCCTCTTAAACAAGGATACATATCTGTGGCATGACAGTAAGTTTTTCTTCCCCCACCCTGGGAAAACAAACATATGTTAGTTTGTGAGACACATCTGGTATTTCAAAGTTAAGTAGTAAATCACATTTTTAGATTGAAAGCTATGTCAGACGGATTCTGAGTAGAACAGAGTTCTTTTCCTTTTACTTCCATCCATGGTCTCCCAATTTCATGGCTGTATAATTCTTTCTGCTGTTTATTTGGAAATGTCTCTGGTCTTCCTTGAGAAATTTAGCTTGTTGAATGTAGTCAGAATACCCCCTTGAAAAAAGTAACGTACAAAACAATGCACACTGCGCTCCTTTAAAGGAATGGATAGGTAATATACTTTATAAAACAGTCTCTGGAGTCATGTGTAAATGTTACTCTGAATCTCATTCGTTTTCTGATCATATTCCCATAGTCCTTTTTCAGCTTATAATGTTTAGGTCTGATTAAGTATAAGGCAGATACAATGAAAATGAATAAAACAATTCAAAAATGATTTTGAACATGTTTATACATAAAAGTTAGTAACTTTCCTGTATACCAAGTAAGCAGATAGAAATAAAGACATGTTCAGGGAAATCTCCTTTAAGTTAGTGAAAAAATACATAAAATGAATAGAAATGAAGTCAACAAAAATATGTGGGACTTTATAACTATACAACAACTAAAAACTTGATGACAAAAACGGAAAATATGACTAAGGAATCATGTCTGTTGCTTGAAGACTCAACATTGTAAAGTGTAAAGTTTTCCTAAATTAATTTATAAATTTAAATCTCTAAATTTAAATGCAAGAACAAATGTGCGAGACTACCCAAGAAAATTTTAGAAAATAAGAGCAATGATGTCCCCTATCAGATTTTTTTTTTTTTTTTTTTGCAGTACGCGGGCCTCTCACTGTTGTGGCCTCTCCCTTTGCGGAGCACAGGCTCCGGACGCGCAGGCTCAGCGGCCATGGCTCACGGGCCCAGCCGCTCCGCAGCATGTGGGATCTTCCCGGACTGGGGCACGAGCCCGTGTCCCCTGCATCGGCAAGCGAACTCTCAACCAGTGCGCCACCAGGGAAGCCCCCCCACATCCGATTTTAAAATGTATTATTGGAATACCAAGATTAAAATAGTGTTGTATTGAGTTCAGATCTGACAGATGAAAGGAACAGAATTTTTAAAAGTTCTGAGACAGACTCAAATGTATATGAGTTTAGAGTATGATTAAGGTGATATTTCAAATCAATCGAAAATAGTTACTTGAGAAATAAAGAGGGACTACTGGCTTACTACTTGGCAAAAACAAGGTAGGATACTTACACTTCTCCAGAATAAATTTTAGGTGGAGTAATGATTTGGATGTTAAAATTGAAGCCTTGAATATAGTAATGGAAAGTATAGATGAGATTATATATTAACTTGTGATCAGGACAGTCTTTCTAAGCATGACACAAAAGGCAAAAGCCTTAAAATAGATTTGACTATATAAAAATATTAACTTCCCCTCCATAGATGGAAAAATATTTGGAATGTGTGAAAGAAGTGTCAAATCCTATATATTTAGAAAGTTCTTAGAAATGTCTTGCAGGAGCTACTGGGTTGGTGAACATGTGGTGTTTAGGCAGAGAGTGACACACTCAGCATGGAAGCTCCGTGCCCCTTCCCACATACCTTACCCTATGCATCTCTTCTCTGTGGCTGTTCCTGAGTTGAGTATATTTCTACTGGATCATAGGAATGCCTCTGCTGATCTGTATTCTATTTAGATAAGACTTGATACAAATGAATATCTAGATTCAAGAATGTGTTTGGTTGGAAATACAAGAAGTCTCCATCTAAAAGTCAGAAACATAACACCTAGCTTGGATATCTGAAAATGTCTGTATCAACTTATCCATAAACATAGAGTCTAATGTAATAATTCTTCCCTGTCCTCTTATCAAAATCCATTTAAATAAATCCAAAGTATTGTACTGGGAAAATTTTTTTTTGCAGTTCCATTTATATGAAATGTCCAGAATAGGCCAACCTGTGGAGGTAGAAAGTAGATTAGTGGTTGCCTAGGGCTGGGAGCAGGGGAAGTGGGAATGGGAAGTGACTAGCTAATGGGCATTGGATTTCTTTTGGGGGTGATGAAAATGTTCTAAAATTAGTGGTGATGGGTGCACAACTCTGTGAATGTACTAAAAAAGATTGAATTGTATATTTTAAGTGATTATAGTATTTGAATTATATCTCAGTAAAGCTGTTTAAATATTTTTTTAATTGCAAACCTGACTCAGTAGAAAATAGGCTAATACCTACTCAGCCATAAAAAAGAATGAAATAATGCCATTTGCAGCAACATGGATGAACCTAAAGATTATCATATTAAGTGAAGTAAGTCAAAGACAAACATCGTATGATACTACTTATATGTGGAATCTAAAAAAAGTGAAACAAATGGACTTACAAAACAGAAATAGGCTCACAGACGTAGAAAACAAACTTATGGTTACCAAAGGGGAAAGGGGGTGGGGAGATAAATTAGGAGTTTGGGATTAACATATATACACTACTATATATAAAATAGATAAACAACAAGGACCTACTGTATAGCACAGGGAGCTATATTCAATATCTTGTAATAATGGAAAAGAATCTGAGAAGAATACATATATATGTATGTATATATATATATGCATAACTGAATCACTTTGCTGTACACCTGAAACTAATACAACATTGTAAATTAACTGTACTTCAATTAAAAAATGGTTAAAAAAAGAAAATAGGCTAATATCATAAATAGGCAATTAAAAAAATAGAGTGCAGTTGGCTAGTAAACCTAAAAGTTATTCATTTTTTGCATTAAATAAATGCGAATAAATCCATATTAAGTTGCCATTATTTAAGATATTTCAATTGACAAAGATTTGGGTATACTCATATATAGTTGGTGGGAGTGTAAATTGGTCAACCTTTGTGGGAGGCTGTGTATCACTGTGTAAGAAAAAAAACCTTTAAAATACTCATACTCATAAAACATTTGTTTCTGCAATTCCACTTTAAGCTTAATAGTCTATTCCAAGTATCTCCGTGTTATATAATATCTCAATATTTTGAATAGCCATGTGTGTGTGTTTAGTTATTTATTTATCTGGGAATATTCCCTATAAAACACTTTTATAGAATGAATGTTTTTATCTGAACATCTTATTTATTTCTTTGATTGTTGAGAAATTATTATTTTAAAAATTACTTATTTTTGGCTGCGTTGCATCTGTTGCTGTGCGCAGGCTTTCTCTAGTTGTGGTGAGCAGGGGCTACTCTTCGTTGTGGTGTGCAGTCTTCTCATCGCGGTGGCTTCTCGTTGCGGAGCACAGGCTCTAGGCACGCGGGCTTCAGTAGTTGTGGCATCCGGACTTAGTTGCTCCACGGCATGTGGAATCTTCCTGGACCGGGGATCGAACCCATGTCCCCTGCGTTGGCAGGCAGATTCTTAACCACTGCACCACCAGGGAAGCCCAGAAATTATTAAAAACAATAATCTTCAGTATGGGTTTCAAGCAGACTGAGCAACCACCCAAGAGCAAGTTAATTGCAAATGGCAAGAAATTGCAGGTTTCTTGCTTTTTAAAGAAAGTTCAACCTGTTAATCCTCTAAACTAGGTTCTGGAGCTTTGGTGAAAAGACTCAGTCTCTGTCTCTGGGAGCAAATGGACACTTAACTTACAGCGTGTTAAGTGGTACAGTTGAATTAAATCCTGGGGGCAGATAAGAAAGATCTCTGTCTTGCATGGGCAAGTAAGGCTTCCTAAAATAGGGAATGTTTAAGCTGACAGATGAAGAACAAATTGGGAATTACTGAGGTGAAGAAGTTTGAGGACAAGGGCTTCTGGCAGAGAACTGCGTGTGGAATGGCCCGAAAGTAAGTGAGAGTGTACAATGGTGAGGATGGAGGCATAAATAAGGGCCAGATCATGGGCCTTTTGAGTCCATTAAGGATTTTAACCTGAGGATAGTGGAGAGCCATTGAAAATGTTAAGTAGGAGGTTGATGTATCTTGATCATATTTTTGCTTGTTAAAGAACATTTTGATTGCAGTGTGTTGATATGATTAACTTCACTGGAGCAAGAGAGTCCTTTAGAAGGTGGTTGCTGCAGTTCAGATGAGAGGAAACGATGGTTTGCTCTGGGTAGTTAGTGGGATAGCATCAAAGTATTTAGGAGGTAGAATGATAGGACGTGTTTGCTTGCATATGAGGGATGGGGAGGAAGGAGGTCAGGGTGATGGTCCAGAGTTATGTCTTGATCAACTGTGCAAATACTGTTTGTCGTTAAATCACTGAGCTAGAGAACAGCAGGTTTGGTGAAGAAGATAATGCCCAGTTTTTTAGTTAAGCATGGCTCTTTCAGGCAGAGGTGTTCAGTAGGCAGTCTGAAGCTCTGAGAGAGGTAATGGGCTGGATATAAATATTTGAGATCTTGATATTCATTTCCTTGAGGGTAAATTGGGTTTATAAGTTGGGATAATTTCCTTTTGTATTTTATGACAGCCAATGCTTATGCTCAAAGAGTTGCTTGCCAAATAACAGGCTACTTGAAAGTGTTTTGTTGGTCATGTTTTTACTTCCTGTGTTATAATTGGTGAGATTCAACCTAATTGATTCTTATTCTTTTATTTATTTTCACAGTTTTCATGGTATTTTAAAATCCATTGTAAGAAAATACTTCATTGTATTTATCTCTCCTTCTGTGGATGGACATTTGTTTCCTATTTTTCTTAGTGCTACTGTGTTCATAGTTAGTGTTAATATGAAGCTCGTGTGCATGTCTCTGCACATGTGTGAGAGCTAGGGAGTGGAACTACCAGGTAGAAGGGCATATACATCTTTAATTTTACCAGATGTTGGCAGATTGCTTTATGAATAGGTTATATCTGTGTACACTCCCACTAGCTATGTGTGAGACTGTATGTTTCATATCCTCTCCTATGTTAGGTATTGTCAGACTTTAAAGTTTTTGCCATTCTGAGGAGTGTGAAATGGTGTCTTGTGATTTTAAATTTGTTTCTTAATTGCCCATGAAGTTGAGCATCTTTTCATGTTAATTGTCCACTCATGATTTCTCTTCTACAAATTGCCTATTCATATTTTCCCCCTACTTTCTATTGGCGAGTTTGTCCTTTTCTTTCTGATTTGTGGAATGATCGTGGTTTCTCTTCACTTTTTAATGTTGTTTATTTTTTCACCCTAAAACTTCACCTTCTGTGACTTGAGACTTTTAAAATTTACTGCTTCATTTACTGCTTATTTTGAATATATACATATCTTACTTTTTAAAAGAAAGTTATTTTTATCTTTTATACATAATTTATCAAATCAATGGTATTGAATAATTATACATTTGAAAATATTTTACAGTTATAAACTGATGATACAGACATATGCAAATGTATTTTTTTAATAGACTTTATTTTTTAGAGCAGTTTTAGGTTCACAGCAAACCTGAGCAGAAGGTAAAGAGAATTCCCATGTCCCTTCGTCCCCACATACTTACAGCCTCCCCCCACTGTCTACATCAGGCACCAGGGTACCTTTGTCACAATCAAGAAACCTACATCGACACTTCTTTATCACCCAAACCCTGTAGTTTACATTAGGGTTCGCTGGTAGTGTTGTACATCCTGTGGGTTTTGACACGTGAATAAAGACATGCACTCACCATTGTAGTGACATACAGAATAGTTTTACTGCCCTAAGTATCCTTTGTGCTCTGCTGATTCATCCCTCCATCCCCTTGACCCCTGTCAACCACTGATCTTTTTAATGTCTCCATAGTTTTGCCTTTTCCAGAATATCATATAGTTGAAATCATACCGTATGTAGCCTTTTCACATTGGCTTCTTTCACTTAGTAATATGCATTTAAGTTTCTTCCATGTCTTTTCATGGCTTGATAGCTCATTCTTTTTTTTTTAAGCACTGAATAATATTCCACTATCTGGAGGTACTACAGGTTATTTATCCATCACCTACTGAAGGACTTCTTGGTTGCTTCTGAGTTTTGCAATCGTGAATAAAGCTGCTATATAGATGTATGTGCAGGTTTTTGTGTGGGCAAAAGGTTTCCACTCATTTGGGTAAATACCAGGGAGCACAATTGCTGGATTGTATGGTATGTATTATAAGAGTATGTTTAGTTTTATTAGAAACCCCAAAACTGTCTTCGAAAGTGGCTGTGCCATTTGCATTCCCAGGAACAATGAATGAGAGTTCCTGTTGCTCCACCTTCTCACCAGCATTTGGTGTTGTCAGTATTCTGGAGTTTGGCCATTCTAATAGGTGTGTAGTGGTATCTTGTTGTTTTTAAAATTAATTAATTAATAGAGGTATAATTGATTTACAACATTATATGTTTCAAGTGTACAGCATAGTGATTCAGGATTTTTAAAGGTTATAGTCTATTTATAGTTACTATAAAATATTAGCTATGTTCCCTGTGCTGTACAGTATATCCTTATAGCTTATTTATTTTACACGTAGTAGTTTGTATCTCTTAATCCCCTACCCCCCCATTGTGTTTTTAATTTGTATTTCTCTGATCACTTATGATGTGGTGCATCTTTTCATATGTTTATATGCCACCTGTATGTCTTATTTAGTGAGGTGTCCAGATCTTGGGCCTATTTTTTTAATTGGGTTGTTTGTTTGCTTATTGTTGAGTTTTAAGAGTTCTTTGTATATTTTGAATAGCAGTCTTTTATCAGATATGTATTTTGCAAATATTTTCTCCCAGCCTATGATCTGTCATTTTATTCTCTTAAGCAATATTTACTTTTAAATAAACATCAGGCACTTTTGTTTGTGGACTATAATTTTTTAATTAATTGATTAGTGTCCTAAGATAAGAAATCTTGGTTGTGATGTAACCCACCAAATAAAATAAGGCAGAATCAATAAAATTTTAAATCAATAAATACTTCCAACTAAAACTAGTTACAAAAAGAACAAGGTTGAGTGCTTTAAGGTCTAAATTTATGTAGAACTCCCCTCTATGGAATATAATAAAAATCACATTTATTCAACTATTTTCTTCACTGCTTATATTGTTGAAACAATTTCTTTCCATTCCTTAGTATATTTCAGCCATGAATATTTTTTCTTAAATATTTAAAATTGAATCCCCTTCCATCACTCTATCCTCTTATCCCGCCTTTTTAAAAAGTGCTTATACTACCTGATACAATATGTGTACATATTTATTGATAGTCTTAACCCCACTTAGATTTCTTTATTGATTGTCATAACCTGTTCCATGAGAACAGAGATTTATTTTATTTTCTACTGTACCCTAAGTCCCTTGTATAGTGTCTGGCATCCAATAAATACTAAAGAAATATTTGTTGAATGAATGAAAAACTTACTTATATTTTAGTATGCAAAGCTTAAAAAAATTACTGCTGATTTCAGAGGTAGTTGTTATGGCCTTTATTTGTTATTATCCCCAAGATTGATTTTACAAAGACATCTCACACCTCAAAAGGGCTTAAATCTCCGCTTAGTACTACTACTCAGAATTTCAAATTTCATATTCTGAGCAACAAGTTATGCTACCTTAATCGAGTATGCTAATTCTTAAGCCAACTATAGATTTTTGAGTGGTTGGTCAGTGGGTCTGTGTAGTATGTGATGTAATCCTTTACCATCATCAAGACCCAGCTTTAAAACAAATTTTGCCATGCAATATGAGTTTAAATGCAACATAGTTATGTTAATTATCTGTAAATTTCTTGATGGTTTGACCTAGAAATTTGAAATTGGTTAGTCCTAGGAATATGCCAGTTACAGGCAAAAGACTACAGGTTAGAGATTATCAAGGAAAGAATTAAGTAAAATGCATATGTCTTTTAATGTGAAGAAATTCTTTTATTTTCCAATTTTTTATGGTGGTAAAATACATATAAAATGTACTGTCTTAACCATTTTTAAGTGTACATGTCAGTGGTATTAAGTACATTTATATTATTGTGCGATTATTATCACTATTCATCTCCAGAACTCTTTTCACCTCCCCAAAATGAGACTCTTTACCCATTATGTAATAACTCCCCATTTCCTCCTACCCTTAGTCCCTGGAAACCACCATTTTACTGTCTCCATGACTTTGACTAAGAATCTCATGTAAGTGGAATCATACGATATTTATCTTTTTGTGACTAGCTTATTTCACTTATCATAATGTCCCCAAGTTTCATCCATGTTGTAGCATAGGTCAGAATTTCCTTCCTTTTCAAAGCTGGATAATATTCTATTGTATGTACATACCACATTTGGCTTATCCATTCATTTGTTGATGGACACTGCAGTATTTTCTCCTAGTCTTTATCCAGATGATGGATGCTACCTTAACAATTGACATGAAGGGAATGACTTTCTCCTTCAGGGGAGCCCTTGTCCCTTTTAGGAGTGTGGTTCTATTCCTGTAGGTTTAAATAATATATCTTCATCAGAATATAACAAAGCCACATATCCATACAATAAATACAACTTTAGTGTTGTTTCCCTAAGAAACACACTTTGCTTTTCTTCAGCGTTCTTGGAAACACTGATAATAGGTTGTTTTTTTTTTAAACATCTTTATTGGAGTATAATTGCTTTACAATGGTGTGTTAGTTTCTGCTTTATAACAGAGTGAATCAGTCATACATATACATATGTTCCCATATCTCCTCCCTCTTGCGTCTCCCTCCCTCCCACCCTCCCTATCCCACCCCTCTAGGTGGTCACAAAGCACTGAGCTGATCTCCCTGTGCTATGTGGCTGCTTCCCCCTAGCTATCTATTTTAAGTTTGGTAGTATATATATGTCCATGCCACTCTCTCGCTTTGTCAAAGATTACCCTTCCCCCTCCCCATATCCTCAAGTCCATTCTCTAGTAGGTCTGTGTCTTTATTCCTGTCTTACCCCTAGGTTCTTCATGACATATTTTTTTTTCTTAAATTCCATATATATGTGTTAGCATATGGTATTTGTCTTTCTCTTTCTTACTTACTTCACTCTATATGACAGACTCTAGGTCTATCCACCTCATTACAAATAGCTCAATTTCGTTTCTTTTTATGGCTGAGTAATATTCCATTGTATATATGTGCCACATCTTCTTTATCCATTCATCCGATGATGGACACTTAGGTTGTTTCCATCTCCGGGCGATTATAAGTAGAGCTGCAGTGAACATTTTGGTACATGACTCTTTGAATTATGGTTTTCTCAGGATATATGCCCAGTAGTGGGATTGCTGGGTCATATGGTAGTTCCATTTGTAGTTTTTTAAGGAACCTCCATACTGTACTCCATATTGGCTGTACCAATTCACATTCCCACCAGCAGTACAAGAGTGTTCCCTTTTCTCCACACCCTCTCCAGCATTTATTGTTTCTAGATTTTTTGCTGATGGCCATTCTGACCAGTGTGAGATGATATCTCATTGTAGTTTTGATTTGCATTTCTCTAATGATTAATGATGTTGGGCATTCTTTCATGTGTTTGTTGGCAGTCTGTATATCTTCTTTGGAGAAATATCTATTTAGGTCTTCTGCCCATTTTTGGATTGGGTTCTTTGTTTTTCTGTTATTGAGCTGCATGAGCTGCTTATAAATTTTGGAGATTAATCCTTTGTCTGTTGCTTCATTTGCAAATATATTCTCCCATTCTGAGGGTTGTCTTTTGGTCTTGTTTATGGTTTCCTTTGCTGTGCAAAAGCTTTGAAGTTTCATTAGGTCCCATTTGTTTATTTTTGTTTTTATTTCCGTTTCTCTAGGAGGTGGGTCAAAAAGGATTTTGCTGTGATTTATGTCAAAGAGTGTTCTGCCTATGTTTTCCTCTAAGAGTTTGATAGTTTCTGGCCTTACATTTAGGTCTTTAATCCATTTTGAGTTTATTTTTGTGTATGGTGTTAGGGAGTGATCTAATCTCATACTTTTACATGTACCTGTCCAGTTTTCCCAGCACCACTTATTGAAGAGGCTGTCCTTTCTCCACTGTACATTCCTGCCTTCTTTATCAAAGACAAGGTGACCATATGTACGTGGGTGTATCTGTGGGCTTTCTATCCTGTTCCATTGATCTATCTTTCTGTTTTTGTGCCAGTACCATACTGTCTTGATTACTGTAGCTTTGTAGTATAGTCTGAAGTCAGGGAGCCTGATTCCTCCAGCTCCATCTTTCATTCTCAAGATTGCTTTGGCTATTCGGGGTCTTTTATGTTTCCATACAAATTGTGAAATTTTTTGTTATAGTTGTGTAAAAAATGGCAGTGGTAGTTTGATAGGGATTGCATTGAATCTGTAGATTGCTTTGGGTAGTAGCGTCATTTTCACAATGTTGATCCTTCCAACCAAAAACATGAGATATCTCTCCATCTATTTGTATCATCTTTAATTTCTTTCATCGGTGTCTTATAATTTTCTGCTTACAGGTCTTTTGTCTCCTTAGGTAGGTTTATTCCTAGATATTTTATTCTTTTTGTTGCAGTGGTAAATGGGAGTGTTTTCTTGATTTCACTTTTAGATTTTTCATCATTAGTGTAAAGGAACGCCAGAGATTTCTGTGCATTAATTTTGTATCCTGCTACTTTACCAAATTCATTGATTAGCTCTAGTAGTTTTCTGGTAGCATCTTTAGGATTCTCTACGTATAGTATCATGTCATCTGCAAACAGTGACAGCTTTACTTCTTCTTTTCCGATTTGGATTCCTTTTATTTCTTTTTCTTCTCTGATTGCCGTGGCTAGAACTTCCAAAACTATGTTGAATAAGAGTGGTGAGAGTGGGCAACCTTGTCTTGTTCCTGTTCTTAGTGGAAATGGTTTCAGTTTTTCACCATTGAGGACGATGTTGGCTGTGGGTTTGTCATATATGGCCTTTATTATGTTGAGGAAAGTTCCCTCTATGCCTACTTTCTGGAGGGTTTTTATCATATATGGGTGTGGAATTTTGTCAGAAGCTTTCTCCACATCTATTGAGCTGATCATATGGTTTTTCTCCTTCATTTTGTTAATATGGTGTATCACGTTGATTGATTTGCGTATATTGAAGAATCCTTGCATTCCTGGAATAAACCCCACTTGATCATGGTGTATGATCCTTTTAATGTGCTGTTGGATTCTGTTTGCTAGTATTTTGTTGAGGATTTTTGCATCTATGTTCATCAGTGATATTGGCCTGTAGGTTTCTTTCTTTGTGACATCCTTGTCTGGTTTTGGTATCAAGGTGATGGTGGCCTCGTAGAATGAGTTTGGGAGTGTTCCTCCCTCTGCCTTATTTTGGAAGAGTTTGAGAAAGGTAGTTGTTAGCTCTTCCCTAATGTTTGATAGAATTCGCCTGTGAAGCCATCTGGTCCTGGGCTTTTGTTTGTTGGAAGATTTTTATCACAGTTTCAATTTCAGTGCTTGCATTGGTCTGCTCATATTTTCTATTTCTTCCTGATTCAGTGTTGGCAGGTTGTGAATTTCTAAGAATTTGTCCATTTCTTCCAGGTTTTCCATTTTATTGGCATAGAGTTGCTTGTAGTAATGTCTCATGATCTTTTGTATTTCTGCAGTGTCAGTTGTTACTTCTTTTTCATTTCTAACTCTATTGATTTGAGTCTTCTCCCTTTTTTTCTTGATGAGTTTGGCTAATGGTTTATCCATTTTGTTTATCTTCTCAAAGAACCAGCTTTTAGTTTTATTGATCTTTGCTATCGTTTCCTTCATTTCTTTTTCATTTTTTTCTGATCTGATCCTTATGGTTTCTTTCCTTCTGCTAAATTTGGGGTTTTTTTGTTCTTCTTTCTCTAATTGCTTTAGGTGCAAGGTTAGGTTGTTTGTTTGAAATGTTTCCTGTTTCTTAAGGTGGATTGTATTGCTGTAAATTTCCCTCTTAGAACTGCTTTTTCTGCATCTTGTAGGTTTCGGGTCGTTGCGTCTCCATTGTCATTTGTTTCTAAGTATTTTTTTATTTTCTCTGATTTCAGTCAGTGATCACTTCGTTATTAAGTAATGTATTATTCAGCCTCCAGGTGTTGGTATTTTTTACAGATCTTTTCCTGTAATTGATATATAGTCTCATGGCGTTGTGGTCGGAAAAGATACTTGATACAATTTCAATTTTCTTAAATTTACCAAGGCTTGATTTGTGACCCAAGATATGATCTATCCTGGAGAATGTTCCATGAGCACTTGAGAAAAATGTGTATTCTGTTGTTTTTGGATGGAATGTCCTGTAAATATCAATGAAGTCCATCTTGTTTAATGTATCATTTAGAGCTTGTGTTTCCTTATTTATTTTCATTTTGGATGATCTGTCCATTGGTGAAAGTGGGGTGTTAAAGTCCCCTACTATGAATGTGTTACCGTCAATTTCCCCTTTTATGGCTGTTAGTATGTGCCTTATGTATTGAGGTGCTCCTATGTTGGGTGCATAAATATTTACAATTGTTATATCTTCTTCTTGAATCGATCCCTTGATCATTATGTAGTGTCCTTCTTTGTCTCTTCTATTAGTCTTTATTTTAAAGTCTATTTTGTCTGATATAAGTATTGCTACTCTAGCTTTCTTTTGGTTTCCATTTGCATGGAATATCTTTTTCCATCCCCTTACTTTCAGTCTGTATGTGTCTCTGGGTCTGAAATGGGTCTCTTGTAGACAGCATATATATGGGTCTTGTTTTTGTATCCATTCAGCCAATCTGTGTCTTGGTGGGAGCATTTAGTCCATTTACATTTAAGGTAATTATCGATATGTGTGTTCCTATTCCCATTTTCTGAATTGTTTTGGGTTTGTTATTGTAGGTCTTTTCCTTCTTTTGTGTTTCTTGCCTAGGGAAGTTCCTTTAGCATTTGTTGTAAAGCTGGTTTGTTCGTGTTGAACTCTCTCAGCTTTTGCTTGTCTGTAAAGGTTTTAATTTCTCCATCAAATCTGAATGAGATCCTTGCTGGGTAGAGTAATCTTGGTTGCAGGTTTTTCTCCTTCATCACTTTAAATATGTCCTGCCAGTCCCTTCTGGCTTGCACAGTTTCTGCTGAAAGATCAGCTGTTAACCTTATGGGGATTCCCTTGTGTGTTATTTGTTGTTTTTCCCTTGCTGCTTTTAATATGTTTTCTTTGTATTTAATTTTTGACAGTTTGATAAATATGTGTCTTGGCGTATTTCTCCTTGGATTTATCCTGTATGGGACTCTCTGTGCTTCCTGGACTTGATTAACTATTTCCTTTCCCATATTAGGGAAGTTTTCAACTATAATCTCTTCAAATATTTTCTCAGTCCCTTTCTTTTACTCTTCTTCTTCTGGAACCCCTATAATTTTAATGTTGGTGCGTTTAATGTTGTCCCAGAGGTCTCTGAGACTGTCCTCAGTTCTTTTCATTCTTTTTTCTTTATTCTGCTCTGCAGTATTTATTTCCACTATTTTATCTTCCAGGTCACTTATCCGTTCTTCTGCCTCAGTTATTCTGCTATTGATCCCATCTAGAGTATTTTTAATTTCATTTATTGTGTTGTTCTTCATTGCTTGTTTCATCTTTAGTTCTTCTAGGTCTTTGTTAAATGTTTCTTGCATTTTGTCTCTTCTATTTCCAAGATTTTGGATCATCTTTACTATCATTATTCTGAATTCTTTTTCAGGTAGACTGCCTATTTCCTCTTCATTTGTTAGGTCTGGTGGGTTTTTATCTTTCTCCTTCATCTGCTGTGTGTTTTTCTGTCTTCTCATTTTGCTTATCTTACTGTGTTTAGGGTCTCCTTTTTGCAGGCTGCAGGTTCATAGTTCCCGTTGTTTTTGGTGTCTGCCCCCAGTGGCTAAGGTTGGTTCAGTGGGTTGTGTAGGCTTCCTGGTGGAGGGGACTAGTGCCTGTGTTCTGGTGGATGAGGCTGGATCTTGTCTTTCTGGTGGGCAGGTCCACGTCTGGTGGTTTGTTTTGGGGTGTCTGTGGACTTATTATGATTTTAGGCAGCCTCTCTGCTAATGGGTGAGGTTGTATTCCTGTCTTGCTAGTTGTTTTACGTAGGGTGTCCAGCACTTTGGCTGCAGCACCAATAGCCTTTCATCCACACGGCTCAGAATAAAAGGGAGAAAATGTAGAAGGAAGGAAGGAAAGAAAGAAAGGAAGAAATAAAGAAAGAGGGAGGGAAGGAAGGAAGGAAGGAAGCAGGGAAAGAATGAAGGAAAGAAAGAAAGAAAAAAGAAAAAGAGAAAGGAAAGAAAGAAAGAAAAAGAAAAAGAGAGAAAGAAGGGAAGGAGCGAGGGAGGAAGGAAGGAGGGAAGGAAGGAAAGAAAGAAAGAAGGAAAGAAGAAGATAAAGTAAAATAAAGTAAGAAAATTTAAAATAAAGTTATTAAAATAAAAAATAATTATTAAGGAAAAAAATTTTTTTAAAGAAAGAAAAAAAAAACGGACGGATAGAACCCTAGGACAAATGGTGGAAGCAAAGCTATACAGACAGAATCTCACACAGAAGCATACACATACACACTCACAAAAAGAGGAAAAGGGGGAAAAATCATAGATCTTGCTCTCGAAGCCCACCTCCTCAATTTGGGATGACTTGTTGTCTATTCATGTATTCCACAGATGCAGGGTACATCAGGTTGATTGTGGAGCTTTAATGCGCTGCTTCTGAGGCTGCTGGGAGAGATTTCCCTTTCTCTTCTTTGTTCCGCGCAGCTCTCGGGGCTCAGCTTTGGGTTTGGCCCCGCCTCTGCGTGTAGGTCGCCGGAGGGCGTCTGTTCTTCGCTCAGACAGGACGGGGTTAAAGGAGCATTTGCTTCTGGGGCTCTGGCTTACTCAGGTGGGGGCGGTGGGGGCGGGGGGGGCGGGAGGGAGGGGTATGGATGCGGGGCGGGCCTGCGGTGGCAGAGGCCGGCGTGACGTTGCACCAGCCTGAGGCACGCCGTGTGTTCTCCAGGGGAAGTTGTCCCTGGATCCTGGGACCCTGGCAGTGGCGGGCTGCACAGGCTCCCCGGAAGGGGGGTTTGGTTAGTGACCTGTGCTCACACACAGGTGTCTTGTTGGCGGCAGCAGCAGCCTTAGCGTCTCATGCCCGTCTCTGGGGTTCGCGCTCTTAGCCGCGGCTTGCGCCCGTCTCTGGAGCTCCTTTAAGCAGCGCTCTTAATCCCCTCTCCTCGCACACCAGGAAACAAAGAGGGAAGAAAAAGTCTCTTGCCTCTTCGGCAGGTCCAGACTTTTCCCCGGACTCCCTCCCGGCTAGCCATGGTGCACTAACCCTCTGCAGGCTGTCTTCACGCCGCCAACCCCAGTCCTCTCCCTGCGCTCCGACCGACCGAAGCCCGAGCCTCAGCTCCCAGCTCCGCCTGCCCCGGCAGGTGAGCAGACAAGCCTCTCGGGCTGGTGACTGCCGGTCGGCACCGATCCTCTGTGCGGGAATGTCTCCGCTTTGCCCACCGCACCCCTGTTGCTGTGTTCTTCTCCGCGGCTCCGAAGCTTTCCCCCTCCGCCACCCGCAGTCTCCGCCCGCGAAGGGGCTTCCTAGTGTGTGGAAACCTTTCCTCCTTCACAGCTCCCTCCCACTGGTGCAGGTCCCGTCCCTTTCCTTTTGTCTCTGTTTATTCTTTTTCTTTTGCCCTACCCAGGTACGTGGGGGACTTTCTTGCCTTTTGGGAGGTCTGAGGCCTTCTGCCAGCATTCAGTAGGTGTTCTGTAGGAGTTGTTCTATGTGTAGATGTATTTCTGATGTATCTGTGGAGAGGAAGGTGATCTCCGTGTCTTACTCTTCCGTCATCTTTCCCTCGTCCTCCATTATCTTTTAAGAAGCATATAGAGGAGGCATTTGAAAGGGATGAGTGAAACAATATAAACTTTAGTGAGGGTTTTCATGGCTTATATGTTTTTTTCTTTTATTCTCTAACTCTGTTGAAAGTGTGAGTGAGGGCCTGGAGGAAACCTTGCTTAGGAGAAGATAATCAAATCCAGGTTCTTGCTTTCCTTTGAATGCTTATTCCAGAGTAATAGAATGTTATTATCTGGAAGTGATATTAAAGATGATTCAGTCCACTCGTCACTTTTTATGGATGAGAGAATTGAGGTCTGGAGAGATTCAGAGGTCTTTCCAGGGACCCATATTAGTTGGTAGAGGGTTAGACTAAAATTTTGGTTTCCATTTCTAGTCTGTTTTTCCACAATTCTTTTTTCCATTACAGGACTGAATTTCTCATGGATCTTGCCAGTTTTGCCTAGTTGACCAATCTGAGCGAATAGGAGCAGTTAACATTTCTAGCATACTATGTTGCATATAAATGTTTCTAGCAACATTTCTAGCATATACTTTTAAAAGGAGAATGTCCTTTTAATTTCACTGAGACTTTCCAGAAATAAAGGCAGAGACTTTTTTAAAAAGTGGCTTATTATTATTATGTAATTTTATTGAAGTATAGTTGATTTACAGTGTTGTGTTTAATTTCTGCTGTACAGCAAAGTGACTCAGTTATATGTATTCTTTTTCCTATTCTTTTCCATTATGGGTTATCACAGGATAGTGAATGTAATTCCCTGTGCTATACAGGAGGACCTTGTTGTTTATTAAAAGGTGGCTTACTATTATTGTCTAATAAATATGTATTCAGGGCCTTAACTCCCCCTGGTACTGATTGCAGTGTTGGTTCTCCTCTGTTTGTAGGCTCTTAGAGGAGTCAGATAGAACCAACCTTGATAACCATAGAAAACCTAGAGGATTTTCAAGTAAATTTTATTATATTCTCCTATGGCTAGATTGAAGTTATGAAGAAGTTAGGAGAAGACTGCAGTGTGTATTTGACATGTAATTTTTGTAAGAGAGTAAAAAGTATTGAAGTATTTTAAGGCAGTTTGGACTTGCTGTTTTATCTGCTGATCAAAGGCCTGTTGTAAATTTTTTGTTCCTTTTTAAACCATTTCAAATTCTTGTTGGAAGTATGTGATAACTTAATCTTATCACTGCTTTCTTCCCTTTTGGCCCCATGAAATGAAAATGAAAAGAAATTGTGTATTTTCTTTAACACTATAGATGATTATAGCTAACATTTATTGATTACTTACTGAGTGTCAGGTACTGTGCTAAGGTTTTTATATGTATTTAAAAATTCTCATACGTCTCTATGGGACATACAGTTATTATTACCTGTATTTTATAGATGATATTGAAACACGAAGAACTTGTTCAACATTACATAGGTAGTAAGAAGTAAAATATGGATTCAAACCTAGACAGTTTTTTTAAAACTCCATTCCATTCCCTCTCAACATTAAAAGGTATTACAGAGACCCAATTATAAAGGGCTCAGAGCTTATTGAACAAAATAAGGGGAGGCCATTCACATTACAAGATGATCTAATGAAGGACTTCTTTTAAAAAGTAAGTTTCCAGGGTGTGTCATGTGTTCTCCCGTCAAAAACCCAGAGAGAGCCATCTCATTATATGGGGAGTTTGGTCATCTAGTTTTGCCATCTGTTGAGTTATAGGGCTACCCTTGGATCAGTGAGCTATCCCTGATCCTGCCATTGTCCTATCTTTGCAAAGAATAGCCCAGCATTGCCCATGGTGGATAAAGCTGTTGAGCTGAAAGAGTTGGTTGGGGATGGTAGGTCATGATAGATATATAGGCAACTCCTCTGAGTATCTAAATGGTTATTCAATTTATGTGCAGCCTTTAGGAGTATATCTATTATATAAAACAAGAACCATAGATGTTAGTTTCAAAATCTGTACATTATAGTTTGAGTAGTTATTTGATCTCTTTCATAATTCTTTGGGAGGTAGTTATGACAGAGCCTCAAATCCATCTTTAATGCTTTGAGGATATTTATGTGCTTAATAAGTGATCTTGAGTATCCTGTAGTTGTGTTTTAGATTGCATCATCATGTGACCTAGTCTTAGATTATCAATTCCATTTTAAGCATATTGTCAAAGCTGAAGTGGAAACAGTTTTTTCTTTTAAAGGATCTCAAATGGATGGGTAGAATAATTCTTTATCATACCTCCTGTTTCTTTCAAATAATTTTCTTTTATAAAGAAAATGTAATGCTCGCGTTATGCATACTATTTAGTTACTCTTATGGATAAACTTGTAAAAGCAGTGGTTTAAAAAGTTTATTGTAAACCAATTATACTTCAATAAAAAAATAAAACAAAAAAAAGTTTATTTCTACACCAGGGGTGTGCAGTTATCTGGGTGGGGAGAGTTCTATGTTTGTGCTTTTCTTAGAGCTTTATTTAATTCACAGCCCAAAGTGATCACCATGTGATTAGAAATGTCTCAGTGTTAGTACTTGCTGCTAGATATTTTCCTATTCTAGTTTTATGTTTTTATTTTTAGTTAACTCTTTTGTGAGTTGATCTGTGATGCATGAATAGATAAAAGAATGAAGTTGTTATTATTAAAAATAAAGTGACCCTAACAAAAAGGTCCTACTGTCTAGCACAGGGAACTATATTCAATATCCTGTGATAAACCATAATGGAAAAGAATAGGAAAAAGAATATATATGTAACTGAATCACTTTGCTGTACAGCAGAAATTAACACAGCATTGTAAGTCAACTATACTTTAATAAAATTTAAAAAAATAAAGTGACTCTTGCCCTGAAATCTGGGCTTATTCAGTTTCTTAGGGTACAGCCAAGCAGACCTAAGTCCTAAAAATTATTTTCTTGTATGTAGCTCATGTATGAAAACACGTTTTCATCCATGCTCTTGTATTTGATATTCATAGTAAGGAGTCAGTAAACTTTTTCCATAAAGGACCAGATAGTAGTAAATATTTTAAGCTTTGTAGGCCATATAGTCTCTCTTCCGACTACTCAACTCTGCCACTAGGGCGTGCGAGCTGACATAGGCAATGTGTAAATGGATGAGCTTGACCGTGTTTCCATAAAACTTTATTTATGGACACTGGAATTTGAATTTAATATGGTTTTCATGGGTCATTAAATATTATTTTTCTCTTTTTTTTTCAGCCAGTTAAAAATGCAAGAACCATTTTTAGCTCATGGGCTATGTGAAAGCAGGTTACGGGCCAGATTGCCTGACAGGTTGTCATTTGCTGACCCCTGCTTATAATAATCCTGTGAGACTTAGCTGACTGCTTTCTGGTTTTTTTGCCCTTTATTTTACCATCTTTTAACATTATTTTATATTATTCTTATTTTACTACTTAATCATGTTTTCTTTCATTGTTAATGTGTGTGTAACTTTTAAAATTTAATAATTTTAATTAACATTTTAAGCTATGGAGTGTAGGGTCTATAATATTGTCATCTTTAATGCCTTGCACATTTATAAAAATTATATGCTCAATAAATATATATTTTTTAATACATATATTTATTTATTTTTGGCTGCGTTCGGTTTTTGTTGCCGCGCGTGGTCTTTTCTCTAGTTGCGGTGAGCGAGGGCAACTCTTCATTGTGGTGCGCAGGCTTCTCACTGGTGGAGCACGGGCTCTAGGCGTGCAGGCCTAGTTGTGGCTCGCGGGCTCTAGAGCGCAGGCTCGGTAGTTGTGGCACACGGACTTAGTTGCTCCGTGGCATGTGGGATCTTCCTGGACCAGGGCTCGAACCTGTGTCCTGTGCGTTGGCAGGCGGATTCTTAACCACTGTGCCACCAGGGAAGCCCATATGCTCAATAAATATTTGAGAGAGTTGGAAAGGAATAATATCTGTCTTTCACTATTTGAAGGATTGTTGTGTAGATTGTTTTACTTATTGATTTATGTATTAAAAATGTGTTCCAGAATGGTTGTCTTGCATAATGAGTAGACACAATAGGGAGGCAAAACTCACCTCAGAATGCAGGGATGAGAAAGGAGAGAAAGAAGCTCCTATTGATTGTGTTCTTTGTGTTGTAGTACATATATACTGTAGTCAGTGACACGTAGTCCCTCATTTAACCTTTACAACTCTTTTAAATAGGTATTTGTTTACTCAGTTCACAGATGAAGAAACTTAGATAAAATACTTTAGCCTTAGATAAGTGAGTGGTGAGACAGAATTTGAACTGAGACCATGTTCTGTCCATATACTTTTCTTTTTATACCAAGGAATGTTCAACAGTTAACCAGGCTGCTTTAGACACTAGGTACTTACTTATTGCTACAAGTTTTCACACACATCTTAGATGACCAAGGACAGAGATTTTTTTTTAGAGAAGGTGAAATGTTGAATTGAAGAACCTCTGTGATAAACTTTCAGATTCTCAATATGTGATTACAGTGAGCTTTATTTTGAAATGGTAGGCAAAACACATTTTACCTGTTAATTTTATACACAAACTCTTACCTCTCTCTTTTAAAAAACTATTTATTTATTTGGCTGTGTCAGGTCTTTGTTGCGGTGTGCAGGCAGGCTCTAGAGTGTGCGGGCTCAGTAGTTGAGGCACGTGGGCTCTAGAGTGCATGGGCTTAGGTGCCCCACAACGTGTGGGATCTTAGCTCCTCTACCAGGGATTGAACCTGCGTCCCCTGTATTGGAAGGTGGATTCTTAACCACTAAACCACCAGGGAAGTCCCTCTTACCTCTCTTTAAAGAAAGGTGTTTAAAAGTGTTTTACAAATAAATTCGTAGTATTGCACAGTGAAATAAGATTGAGGAATGTACATGAAGTTTCTATTAAACTATATGTTTAGTAGACACCAATGATTAAATCAAATCTTAAGCTGATCGTTTCAACTCATTTTCTTGAAGTTGAAGATTGAGTCAAGCTAAATTAAATGCAGGTTAAAAGTATAAATGGAGAGGTTTTAAATGGTTATAAATGGAGAGGGAATTCCCTGGTGGTCCGGTGGTTAGGACTCCATGCTTCCACTGCTGGGGTCCTGGGTTCGATCCCTGGTCAGGGAACTAAGATCCCGCAAGACGTGCGGCGTGGCCAACAACAAAAGAAGTATAAATGAAGAAAGTTTCTGAAATTGTGGAGTTTCTTTCTTGACGCGGCAAACATTTTGAGTCTCTGTACTGCTACCAGGAGCTCGTAATAGTGAGAGAAGTGGACAGGGATAGAGCTTCTAAGAGGACCCACTTCCTAGGAAGGTGATGTCTGAACTTATTTCTTTTCCCCCTTTATTAGCTTTAAAAATTATTTAAAAACACATAGTCATTGAAAATATTAAAACAATCTAGAAGTATAAATCGTAAGAAGTGTAAATCCTTATTTTCACTTTCTGCCCTCTGATCCTCATTCTTCAAAGTTATAGTTAGCAAATTGGTAAATATGCTTCCAGATTTTTTCTTATGCATATACGAATAGGCTCCCCACTCCACCCCCCCAAAAAAACTGGGCTCACACTATATGTAATTTTGTAACTTGCTTTTCCTCCCTTGTGATGGTCTGTAATGTATATGTTTCCATCTCAGTAGAGACAGATTAATCTCATTTAAAAACCTGCTGCTTCACATAATAGGATGGAGTACCATCATTTATTTACATTATTTCTCATTGCTGGACATGTAGGTTTTAAACCTATTTACAAAAAATAGATATCCTTGTACTAATATATTTGTTTTCTTTTGTGAATTGTTTTAAATGATGAGTAACATAGAGTCAGGTGAAGAGAATGAGGATTAATGTGAAGGGGAAATGTTTTCTAGGCTAAGGGAACAATGTGTACTTTGAAAACACTGCTGAAGAAAATGACAAACTTTTAGTTAGGGGAGAAGCATTTCTCTTTCTATGCTGTGGAAGTATAGCACCTCTTGTTTTCTTAACTGTGCTAGAGTATCTCATTTTGTGGAATCGGCATTTCTTTACTGAATAATTTATGGTTACATAATTTTCTCATTTTGGAGATTAAAAATTTTTTTCAATAAATGTTACCAGGTAGAGAAGTAGAACCACAAGCTGATAAAAATGGTATTCAAGAGGTCACACAGAGGTTCTGTGGGTAGTTTTGGGAATAGAGCTCATATCTTAGCTATTTTTCTCTTCTTAACAGTGTCTAACTGAGAATTCTTTCCCAGAGTTCAAACTAGCTTTTTGGGTGGCTAGTCCCCCACTGTTATCCAATTGAAACAAATTTCGGTTGATTCAAAAAACAGGTATTGCAAAGTTGCTAGTTTATCAAGTAGTTATCTTAAAATGGATAGATAGATGGCTTAAAGTAGATGAATAACATTTTTTACTCCTAAGTATAAAATATCGTTATCCTTAAAAAGTTTTAGTTGCTGCTGTTTTGTTCCAAATTTCCAATTTTGGAATGTTGCCCTATAGGGCATATCAAGTACTACTTAGTGTTAGAATTTTATCATTCCCCTGACAAGGAAGAGAATCTGCTGATTTCTTTAAAAATACATAGGAAACAAAACGCGGTCTTAAACAAGGGTCATAACATCTTTCTGAACTGTTTCTAAAAGTAAAAGCCTTTATTTTTGGTTACCAAGGATGCTTTGCTGTTTGGTTACATGTGCTTTGTTGAATAGAAATATAAGTCTTTGTAAGGCTCAACTTTCAAAATTTCTTACTTGTTTTTAAAAACATATGCTTAATAGTTCTAATTAGTGTTATTAATTTGAATAACATGAATGCGTTCAGTAAATTAGCCTAATGTGTTCTCTCATTACCTTAAACAATAATTGTATTATGTGTTGTAATACATGGTTATGAAGTATTCATACTTTGTTCTAAGGGAGTTATTACTTTATGTGAAGTGTAATCTTTTAGCATTCATATCTATTTTTTTACTTGGAGTTATTTTTCAAGAGTAAAGTATATGTTTAAACACAAAGTAACTTACTTTATGTTTAATTTTTCTAGGGCTGCTTTGGAAGAAGTAGAAGGAGATGTGGCAGAATTGGAACTGAAACTTGATAAGGTAAATTTTACTTTAACTTTTTAAAACATTAATTCTTGTTTTGCATAATGATTTGTTCCTGTAACACTAGATGGTTCAAGTGACTTTTATCTCCGTGAGGGTAAATGCTAATATTATCCCAATATTATGAAGAAGTTGAGGCTAGAGACATTAAGTAGTTTGTTGAAAATTTAATCTAAGTGCCAGAGCAAGAATCTGAACCATCTCTGACTAGGCATCTTTTATATTGTTGGACGGTTGTTTCCTTCTCCATCAAAAAGATTGCAGTCTTTTTTGTTGCTTAATGGATATCATATGTAACCTAACCACTCTTGTTTATACATTTGGGTGAGGCCATGTTCAAATATAAAATTTTAAATACTCCTTCCATTTTTTAAAGCTAATGCCAGAAATGCTGAATATGTATTTAATAATTGATATTAAATGGTCATATTCTATGCAAGGGTAAATGTAGATTGATTCCTATCTTCTGTATTAATTATTGATAATCTTTTTTTTTTTTGGCCTCTACCCAAGAAATGTTATCTGCTGTATAACAGTGAAATATGAGAATGAGTAAGACATGGCTTCTGATCTTAAGTAACCGTTGTTCATTGTTAAAATTTTTGGAGATAAATGTGTATATTTGAATACCTTCTCTGAAAATAATTTCCTATTTATGTAATTATTATTATAAATGGAATTATTATGTAAAGCAGTGCTTCTCAAACCTTACTGTGCATAGGAATATGTGGGGTTCTGGTGAAAATATGGATCTAGATTCAGTAAGTCTTGGTATCTGAGAGTCTGTGTTTCTAACCAGATTTTAGGTGATACCAATGCTGTTGTTCCATAGACTGCATTTTGAATAACAAGGATATAATATATATTAACTAGACTGATGGTTTTCAAATGTTTTGAAATCATGAAATATATGTATATAATGTAAATAGTATAGAAACTGTATAAAGCAGTAGTTATTAGTTATATATGTAAAACAAAATAATTTTAGAAAATGTTTAGTAGTAAGTTATTTTTGTGCAGTACTCTGTAGTTTTCAAAGCACTTTGATATACAGTATGTTTTTGGATTTTTACAATAATCCTGTGAGGTGGGTAGGACAAGTGGATTATTTCCATTTTATAGATGAGGGTCCCACAGCCCACAAAGTGAAGAGGACTTGCTTCAAATCACAGAGTTAGGAAAGGCAGAACCAGGGTTAGAATCCATCTGTTTTATTCTTAGTTCAGTGCTCTTCTTGTGCACCACTGTACTCCTGGATCCATGTTGAGGGAGCACATGCCACTTGGAAATTTTCTGAGGAACACTAGCAAGCTTCCAGGCAAGTGTTTTTAAAAACTAATGTTAGAATTTTTTGTAAGGATATTATTTTCAAGAACTTTATTTTCTATTTAAAATTATATATATGGGATCATTGTTGTTGTTGTTGTTATTATTATTTTCCCCTGAGGTATTACATTTATTTTTAAGGACTCTGTGAAACAAAGTTTTTAAACCCTTAAGGTAGGCAGCAGAAGATGTAGTTTTGATTTTCTGGTAGGTTTATAAGAGAGTATATAAAAGGAGAAGGCTTTTCAAAGAATCACAGAATAGTACAATAAGGATATCTATTCTCTTTGGGCAGAACTTCATCTAAATCAAACAAAACACTTGTGTCGGGGGGACCTCAAAATTTAAAGTACCTAAACAGAATCCTCTTACAGTATTTTTGTTAATGATTTGCTTTTATGAGCAGCTATCTCCCCCTGCCCCCTTATATCATTTGGTTGCAGTTGAGAGGCTGGTAGAATCTTAAAACCAAAAGATTCAAATCTAAACCAAGTTGTCGCAGTATTGGCATTCAGTACTAAGAACCCTAAATCCTTTCTAGAGTCCATATTACCCAAAGGGCTACTCAGGTTATCATGGAAGCTTTGGCATCTTTTAAAATATCATCTTCCACCCAAATAGAATTTCCATAGTTACTTTTATTTCTCTAGTTTAAGATCTTGATCCCTTATACAATGTCCCTTTCCCAAATTCTTAAGCTATTACTGATCATTTTTACTTTAGAATTATGAGGAGTTACAATTAAAGAAGAGAGCCTGTGAGGAGCAAGAAATGGTTGTTATTGAAGGAGGTGGCATTGAAGGACTTGTGGAGGGGAGGGGTTGCCTAAAACTAGTTTACTGATTTCATAACTTTGTGCAGGACCAGTTGTACCTGTAGTATTGCAAATCATGGCAGCAACAGGTTTAACTAGCTTGATGACCTAGCTTATATTTATTTTGCTTATAATGTATGCCACCAGTAGTTACACTCTTTCTGATGAGTAATGCTCCATGAATGGATGGCATTATTCGACTAGGTCCAATTATTTATTCATTCTGCCAGGTATTCTGGCATTGGCAATAGACAGAGCATCATAGTGGCCATCTAGATATAATTTCTGTATCTATTGCATCTTCTCACTGGAATGCTTGTTCCTTGTTTGTTAAGCAGATACCCTTTAAATCACAGCTCAGGTACTACCAAACTTAGGTTCTTTTTCAGGTATTGCATTATTTCTTGCATTTTTACATTTTAAAATTGTATTGCCATTTAAATTATTATAATATTATTGTAATTTTTGGTTTGTAGCATAGTCTAGTAATTAAGAGCACAAAGCCTGGAGCAAGGCTTTACCACTTACTAAGCTGTATGGCCTTGGGCAAGTTCCTAAACCTTCCTATGTCTCAGTTTCTTCATCTCCAAAATGGGGAAAATAAGAGTATCTATTATAAGGTTATTATGTGAATGAGATGTGTTAATACATGTTAAGTGCTTTGACACATGATAAGTTCTAAATAAATGTTAATGATGGTGGTGTCTTTTCAACAGACTCTTAGATCTCCTTGAAGACAGATTGTCTTTAACAGGGAAAAAGCCCTCATTTTACTCTTAGGTAAAAATCTTCCCTCTTTGTAGGCTTATGTTATTTAGTATAGCTGTCATCACTGTCATCTAATAAGGACTCTGACAGCTGGCAAAGTATCTATCTGTCTATCACCCAGTCAATCCTTCCACCTGAGTAGCTGCAGTGTATATGTGCTTCAGCTATATGACAATTTCATCTTCCCTCCAACGCCTGCGATAGTGACCTTTATTCTAATTCTGATACCTGTTTTCCTGGCCATATGCTGTGTCTTTTTGCTCAGAGTCGTAATCTCTGAAACTGTGGAATGCTCATTGATATCTTACTTTCTGATGTGAGTCTCCAGTCTTTCCAGTTCTCATCTTGGACTCCTCCTGCTTCTGTTTTTCAAGCTTATCTAAATCTCTAGTCTTTCAGTCTATCTGCTTCCAGTGTTTCAGATCCCTTTTTTATTCACTATATATTTTTTAAAATAATTTTTTTAATTGAGATAAAATTCACCTAACATAAAACCCACCATTTTAAAGTATACAACTCAGTGGTTTTTAGCATATTCACAATGTGAATGTACCACTTAATTCCATTACCCTGATAAGAAACTCTGTACCTGTTTGTAGTCAATTCCAATTTCCCTCTCCCTACATCCTCTGGCAACCACTAATTTACTTGCTGTCTCTGTGGATTTGCCTGTTCTGGACATTTCATATAAATGGAATCATACAGTATTTGACCTTTTGTGACTGGCTTCTTTCACTTAGCATAATGTTTTTAAAGTTCATCCGTCTATGTTGTAGCATCGCCAGTATTTCCCTTTTTATGGCTGAATAATATGCCATTGTATGGATATACCATATGTTGTTTATCCATTCATCAGTTGATGGACATTTGGGTTGTTTCCACTTTTTGACTATTTTGTATAATACTGCTGTGAACCCTTCCAGTCTACTCTTATCACATCATTATTTCTCTTATGGAGACCTTCATTTCCTTTCCATAACACCTACTCTGCAGAATTCTGACTATATTTGTCTAACCATCTATATCCTCTGTCCCTTATCTGGGCTATAAAGCCCTACAGGAGAAGTTACACAACTGTTTGGTGAAACTAATTGGTGGAGCTACACATACCTGGGATTCATGATGCAAAGCAATTTTTCTGACACTCAATCAGGTTATCTTACTATCTTTAGCATCTCTTATATTTCACTGTTTTCTCAAGATTCACCACCTTGCTCTTCATTCTTAGTAGAGGAACTTGTCTCTTACTTCCTTTTGGTGGGAACACCTTTATTTCTTGCTTTTAATCTAGAAACTTAACAGAATCTGTCCTTATTCCATTTTTTTTCCCATTTGAGTGATAAAAATATCCCCTTTCCTATGTAATTCCAAACTCTAACTTCTCAGGACTTTGCTTTAGCCATCTCTCTCCTTTTCCATCTCTACCACCTCATTATTTTAAGTAAACAAAAACGTTTGTTTCTCTTGAATCAAAACAAAACAAAACAAGAGGAAAATCTCACCTCTGACAAGGAATTGCAAATCTTTATCAAGTATTACCATGTGCCAGTAACAGTTTGTGCTAAGATCTTTAAGTGCATTATCTTAACTCTTATAGTAACCCTCTATGGTTTGATACCATTGTCATTGTATCATACAGAAGAACCTGAAGCTTCTTGAGGTTGAGGTCTCTCCGAATCACTTAGAGCATTAAGTTTGGTGGCAGAATTTGAACCTAAGCCAACTGAGCCTATAAACCTGTTTTTAACCATAATGTTCTACTACCAACCTGTCTGTTTCTGTTTTTATGGAAACTTTCAATTTAATCACTTTTGAATTATTTAATTTGTTGAATAAGCAATATCACACATGTGGTACAAAATTCAAAGGTACAAAAGTGTACCTAGTGAAAAATTAGTCATCATCTAATCTGTATCCCAGAGGAGTACACTGACCTAGTTTCTTGTGTGGTCTTCCAGAAATCTCTTAAGCATGTGAAAGATTATATGTATTTGTACTCTTCTCTCCCCACTCCAACAAAGATATTAGCGTTGTTCTAATTTTGCTTTCTTAAAATATATAATTTAGATTTTGTTCCTTATTATTAATTACAGAGCTGCCCCATTCTTTTTAATGGCTGATTGTATCTAATTGTGCAAATATATCTGTATGATACATTTCTAAAAGTGAAATTACTACATTAGAGGGCATGTATGTTTAAAATTTTTATAGCTCTTGCTTAGTTGCCTTTCATAGAAATTGTACCAGTTTACATTCCCACCAGCAGTGTGTGAGAGTGCCTATTTCCCCATACCTACCTTCTCTAAAACAGCGTGTTATCACATTTTTTGACCTTTGCTCTTCTATAAAAAATAGTAATTTACCTTTCTTTTATTATGAGTGAGGTTGAATTTCTTTTCATGGACATAGGTATATTTGAATTTTCTTTTCTGGGAATTACCTGTACATGTCTGTCAGCCATTGTTTTTCTAGTGGCTGGTTGGATTTTCAAAAATGAGTTGTATACCCTTTCTTGTGGTAGGGAAATTAGTCCCTTGTGATTTGTTGCTAATATTGTTTTCCAGTATTGTCATTTGTCTTTTGACTAAGTTTTTTTTTCCCCTTATCTAAATGTTTTATTGTTACGTATTTGAATTGATTAGTTTCTTCTATGGCTTTTGAGTTTTGCATCCTTTTCAGAAAGACTTTTCCTACTTTGAGATTATAAAAAATATCACCTCCTGTTTTCTCTTGGTTTTCTGATTTAATGTTTTATGTTTAAATATTTATTCCATCTGAAATTAATTTGGGGGTTTGGAATACAACTTAGTTTCTTTTTTTAGATGGCTTTAGATGGCTATCCAGTGTCCTTGTGTCATTTATTGGATAATTTTTTACCCCCCTGGCTGGAGTGTGTATCTGCTTCTTCACTCTGTATTCTCTTCCATTAACCAATTTGTCTGTTCACATCCATTACCAGACTTTTAATTACTGCACCTGTATATTTTAATATGGGGCTAATGTCCCTACCTCATTACTCTTGCATGTTGGTTACCCATATGAATTTTAGAATTAGTTTTTTTGGTTGTTAAGATACCTTTTTTTTTTTTTTTTTTGAAATAGCAAACTGTTTGAAGGACTAGTCTCTGCCAGCATTTCTCATAGTGGGTTTTGTGGAACATTGGTCCTATGAGGATGCTTCCTCTAAAGAGAATTCAATCAATGTCAGATAATTTTGAGAAATGCTACCTATTACATACTTCCTCTCTAGGATTCATAATACACATTAATATATCAAAAGCTCTTACAAATTTAGTAATTAAGAAATCTGTTTAACTTGACAAAATGAGTTTCCCAGACTTACTTGATCACAGAATCCTTATTTTGGTATTGAATGTTCCCCTGGGATATTCTATAGAATATATATTGGCAAAGAATTGACCTCTCATTATGTCTTCTTCATCTGCAGTTCATAACTCACTGTAATCTGGCTACAGCCCCCCAGTTTTTCTTAAAACTATCCTTGCTAGGGATGCTGGTGACTGTCACCAAACTCAACAAAGTTTTTTTAAGAGTTTTTAAAACTTGACCTTTATGGATTTTCAACCTATTCATCATCCATCTTTTGATACTTTGTTCTTTCTTGACTTTGATGAAATTAATCTGTTGCTTTTCCTCCTACCTTTCCCTTTTCCTTTTTAGTCTCCTTTGTGGGGTCCTCACTGTACACACTGTGACCCCTGCTTTTTATCTAGGCTGTAGCATTGTAGCACTGATACTTTATTTGCTGCTGACTCCTGTGTGTGTATCTACAGTACACTTCTCTTTTTTGAGCTTTAAATATCTATTTTCACTTGGGTTTGATAGACTTTCCGCTTGGCTTATTTCACAGACCCATCTAGCTCAGGCCTACCTCACAGGCCCAATGCTGTTAAAACAAGTCTTTGCTGGACAGTATAGTGTCTTTGTGCAAATTAGCATCTTGTAGCAGATATAGCCCTCAGCAAGCAGAGCTTAGGCTGGATTTCATCCCCTGTTTTTCCCTTTGGTAGGACACTATCTGCATAATTGTACTTCGGTGCTCAACTAACTTCTAAATTTGTCTCCTCTCTTCTCTCCCTGCTTACTGCCTTAATTCAGGCTCTCTTAGTTTTTGGTCTAATCTCCTTATCTTTATTCTTTCCACTTCCGTATCTTACTTTTTCTTCTTTTAGGTCATCATTCTAAAATGGAACTCTGGTCAACTCACCCATTCGATGTCTTTATTGTTTTCCATTTCCTTTCGTATAAAATGTGAACACCTTAGCTTTGCACACAAGGCTATTCCTGATCGGGCCCTTGTATACATTTTCACACTGTGCTAAGCTACTTAGTGCCCCTGGTTTGCCCTGCCATCTAAGCTTCAGGGCCTTAGAACATGCTTTTCCTAGAGAAGTGTCTTCTTATTACCCTTATCTGATTGGCTAATTCCTGTTGGTGTTCAGGGCTTTTCTCAAGTGTTACCTTTTCCAGGAACCCTTCCTTGATCCCCATAGCCCTCATTACACATTCCTCCTTTGTTCCCTCTTGCATGATTTTGATGAGCATAGCAGTTGTACTTGTGCTAAATATAATTTATCTGCTTTTTGAATGGTTAGAATTAGAACAGAGATTATGTTTTTCACTTCTGTTCCTCCGGGTCCCAGGGTAACAGTTTTAAATTACACTCCTGAGATCCTTGAGCTGTCTTCTGAAGTTTTCCTGAGCTCTTTATCCTCTTCTTGGGGGCCCCTCTTCCCACCCTCTCATTACCCTTCCTTCATCTAGAGCAGCTCCACTTTTATCTTTTTTAATATTAGATTTTCACCCAAGTTTTTGTTTACTTAAAGAAAATGTTCTGTATCTGAGTGAACTGAAGAAAGAAACAAGGAAGGGATAGAAAAAAAAAAGAAAAGGAATGAAAGGGAAAAAGAGAAAGATGAAAAAAAGAAAGAAGAAAGGAGGGGACAGGAGAAGAGAGAGAAGCTCTGTTCTAAGATTTAGCACAATGCCTAGATGGTAGGCATTAGAAAAATATGGTTGATTATGCAATTCTGCTTTGATAGTCTGATATTAAAATGACCAGCATGACTAACCCACCATACCAGTTTACTTCCCTTTCCTCCACCATACCATAGTTGTGTTTTTAAAAAATCTTTTATCATACTGCTTGCTCTGCCTGAAGTTTCCTTTCCTTCCTTCCAAGGGGTGCTTAATACATTTTTATGGGGTTAATTTATGGGATTGAATTTAACTTGATAAAATGATTGGTTGTTGTTGTTATCAGACAGCCTCTGCATCCTGAAAGGTCAACTTCTTTTGGTACAGTTCTCTTATGAATTTACTTTTTAAGCCAAAGGAAAAAAAGCAATTTTCATTTAGTCTATTTTGGGTTTATCGATGAACTATAATTTGTCTTAACTAGGCTAACTCATGTGGTTAATGCTAGCACTTGTTTGATTAAGTAATTTGTAAAATTATTTTCAATGATATGATGTTTTTCTTTTTCAGCTTGTGAAGCTATGTATTGCAATGATTGATACTGGAAAAGCCTTTTGTGTTGCAAATAAACAGTTCATGAATGGGATTCGAGACCTGGCACAGTATTCTAGCAATGATGCTGTAGTTGAGGTTAGTATTATTAAATTTAGTTAAAATGGTAAATGAAACAAGATGTTAAGAGAATTATGCATCCATTTACCTTATTAATAGTAGTAGTGGTCCTTAAAATTAGAAGTGGAAAAGCTATCATCTGTTGGTGCTATCTGATATAATCCTGTTTTCTAGGACAGTTAGAAGGTGATGGTTGATTTGCATTGTGGATATAAGTTTACTCTACTTGCTGCTAGGTGAACTGAACCATCTACAAGGGGACCTGAGCAGTGAGAATAGGATCATGCTCATTAGTAGCTGTTTATCGGGGCAAGCAGAGAGCATTAACCCAAGACTAGTATCTAACTATACATTTTGGGGGCTGCATAGGAAAGTTCTGGTCAGCTAGCTATGCTGTGTTAGCTTAGACCCCTTGCTATACTATGTGGTATTATGACATTTCTTTTATGAAGAATAATAACTGGTACAGAAATGGTTGTAATTTGATGATTATGTGATCCATAGATGCCTAAACGGACAGTCTTGATATACTCAATTTTACCTTAGGTTTACATGGGCCATTTCGATTTGCTAGTATAATAGTATTGATAGGGCAGGCTAATTCTTTGACTGTTCTAGGGTTTTATGTTACTACATGTAGACTTGACCTCTCTGCAGAGCATGCCTGAGAGGTAGTGAGATTGTCCTAATGAGAAATAAATGTTACTGTTTACAGTGTAACTTGATCTTTCTGTCAGAAACGCTGAAGTAACATTTTTGTGGCCTATATTAGTAGCTCTTAAATGACTTGGTTTTCTTTTGATTTCTTTCTCATAGACAAGTTTGACCAAATTTTCTGACAGTCTTCAAGAAATGATAAATTTTCACACAGTAAGTGTTTAGTAAATAGGTGTTACTATGACCATGTTCATGTTTTAGTACTTTTCTTTGGTGGCAGTATTTTATAAAATTACTTAAGTTGGAAAATGAATGACTGATTTGTCAACAACTTTTTAGTTGGGTGGATCTAAAATTCTGTGTGTGTGAGGGAGAGACAGGGGGAGAAAGTATAGATGTGTATTATTTCCCATTCTATAATAGTGAACTTTAATTTCAATGAAGTACACACCCATAAAAGTTAATTTTTTTCCTTTAAGGTGTGCCTTTATAAGTTTTTAAGTAATTTCAAGAAGAAAGATGTACAAGTCATCATTCTAAAATTAGCTATTTCTTTTAAGATACGAATATATATATCCCCTTTGAGGACAGATCTTCAAGAATGAGGATATGTATTACTTTTGGAATGTTGTGAAATTCCTTTATAAGTTTTGTAAAAGTTTACTGAAATAATGTGGGATCTTTTAGTTGTGGCGTGTGGGATCTAGTTCCCTGACCAGGGATTGAACCCAGGCCCCCTGCACTGGGAGTGTGGAGTCTTAGCCACTGGACTACCAGGGAAGTCCCTCATTGTGGTTTTGATTTGCATTTCCCTAATGACCAATCTGGTTGAGCATCTTTTCATCTGCTTATTGGCCATTTGTGTATTTTCTTCTGCCATTGTTACCATTGTTGTCCACTTAAGTCCTTTGCCCATTTAAAGTTTTTTTTAATTGAATTCTTTATATATTCTGGATATTACATGCTTATCAGATATATGATATATAAATAATTTTTCCCATTCTGTAAGTAGTCTTTTTATTTTCTTGATAATGTTATTTGATGCATAAAAGTTTTAATTTTTTTTATTGAAGTATAGTTAATTTACAATGTTATGTTTCAAGTATACAGCAGAGTGATTCAGTTATACATATATATATATTCTTTTTCAGATTCCTTTCCATTATAGGTTATTACAAGATAGTATAGTTTTCTTCACTATACAGTGGGTCCTTATTGTTTACCTATTTTATATATAGTAGAGTGTATTATGTTAATCCCAAACTGCTATCCTCCCTCTCCCCACCCCCACTATCCCCTTTGGTAACCAGAAGTTTGTGTTCTGTGTCTGTGAGTCTATTTCTGTTTTGTTAATAAGTTCATTTGTATCATTTTTTTAGATTCCACATATAAGTGATATCCTATGATATTTGTCTTATTCTGTTTTACTTCACTTAATAATCTCTAGGTCCATCCATGTTGCTGCAAATGGCATTATTTCATTCTTTTTAGTGGCTGAGTAGTATTCTGTTGTGTGTGTGTGTATATATATATATACACACACGCACACACACACACACCCCACATCTTCTTTATTCATTTCTCTGTTAATGGATATTTAGGTTGCTTCCATGTCTTGGCTATTGTAAATAGTGCTGCTATGAACATTGGGGTGCATGTATCTTTTCAAATCAGAGTTTTCTCCAGAAATATGCCCAGAAGGGGGATTGCTGGATCATATGGCAACTCTATTTTTAGTTTTTTAAGGAAACTCCATACTGTTCTCGATAATGACTGCACCGATTTATATTCCCACTAACAGTGTAGGAGGGTTTCTTTTTCTCCACACCCTCTCCAGCATTTATTATTTGTAGACTTTTTGATGGTGCCCATTCTGACCACAGTGAGGTGATACCTCATTTGTAGTTTTGATTTGTATTTCACAGTAATTAGCAGTGTTGAGCATCTTTTCATGTGCCTCTTGACCATCTGTATGTCTTCTTTGGAGAAATGTCTAGGTCTCCTGCCCATTTTTTTTTACTGGGTTGTTTGTTTTTTTGATATTGAGCTGTTTGTGTAGTTTGGAAATTAATCCCTTGTTGGTCACAACATTTACAAATATTTTCTCCTATTCAGTAGGTTGTCTTTTCATTTTGCCTCCTTGGGTAGGTTTATTCCTAGGTACTTTATTCTTTTTCGATGTGATGGTAAATGGGATTGTTTTCTTAATTTCTCTTTCTGATATTTGGTTGTTAGTGTATAGAAATGCAACAGATTTCTGTATGTTAATTTTGTATCCTGCAACTTTACTGAATTCATTGATGAGCTCTATTAGTTTTCTGGTAACATCTTCAGGATTTTCTATGTAGAGCATAATGTCATCTGTAAACAGTGACAGTTTTACTTCTTCTTTTCCAACTTGGATTCCTTTTATTTCTTTTCCTTCTCTAATTGCTGTGGCTAGGACTTCCAAAATTATGTTGAATAAAAGTGGCGAGAGTGGACATCCTTGTCTTGTTTGTGATCTTAGAGGAAATGCTTTCAGCTTTTCATCATTGAGTATGATGTTAGCTGTAGGTTTGTCATATATGACCTTTATTATGTTGAGGTAGGTTCCCTCTGTGCCCACTTTCTGAAGAGTTTTTATCATAAATGGATGCTGAATTTTATCAAAAGCTTTTTCTGCATCTATTGAAATGATCATATGGTTTTTATTCCTCAATTTGTTAATGTGGTGTATCACACTGATTGATTTGCAGATATTGAAAAGTCCTTGCATCCCTGGAATAAATCCCACTTGTTCATGGTGTATGATCCTTTTAATGTATTGTTGGATTCAGTTTGCTGGTATTTTGTTGAGGATTTTTACATTGTGTTCATCAGTGATATTGGCCTATACTTTTCTTTTTTGATATCTTTGTCTGATTTTGGTATCAGGGTGACTGTGGCCTCATAGAATGAGTTTGGGAGTGTTCCTTCCTCTGCAGTATTTTGGAATAGTTTCAGAAGGATAGGTGTTAACTCTTCTTTAAATGTTCGGTAGAATTTACCTGTGAAACCATTGTGTTCTGGACTTTTACTTCTTGGGAGTTTTTAAATTACTGATTCAATTTAAGTACTGGTAGTTGGTCTGTTCATATATTCTATTTCTTCCTGGTTCAGTCTTGGGAGAGTGTACCTTTCTAAGAATTTGTCCATTTCTTCTAGGTTGTCCATTTTATTGGTATATAATTGCTCATAGTATTCTCCCTATGATCCTTTGTATTTCTGTGGCGTTGGTTGTAACTTCTCCTTTTTCATTTCTGATTTTATTGATTTGGGCCCTCTCCCTTCTTTTCTTGATGAGTCTGGCTAAAGGTTTATCAGTTTTGTTTATCTTTTCAGAGAACCAGCTTATAGTTTTCATTGATCTTTCTATTGTTTTTTTAGTCTCTATTTCATTTATTTCTGCTGTGATCCTTGTGATTTCTTTTCTTTTACTAAGTTTGGATTTTGTTTGTTCTTCATTCTCTAGTTGCTTTATATGTAAGATTAGGTTGTTTGTTTGAGATTTTTCTTGTTTCCTGAGGTAGAATTATATTGCTATAAACTTCCCTCTTAGAACTGCTTTTGCTGCATCCCATAGGTTTTGGATAGTCGGTTCTTTTTTTGTTTTCGTTAGTCTCCAGGCATTTTAAAATTTCCTCTTTGATTTCTTCAGTGATCCATTGGTTGTTTAGTAGCATATTGTTTAGCCTCCATGTGTTTGTGTTTTTTTGCAGTTTTTCTTCTTGTAGTTGATTTCTAGCCTCATAGCCTTGTGGTCAGAAAAGATATTTGATACGATTTCAGTTTTCTTAAATTTACTGAGGCTTGCTACGTGGCCCAGCATGTGATCTGTTTTGGAGAATGTTCCATGTGCCCTTGAAAAGAATGTGTTCTGCAGCTTTTGGATGGAATGCTCTATAAATATCAATTAAGTCTGTCTGGTCTGTATGTCATTTAAGTCCTGTATTTCTTCATTGATTTTCTGTCTAGATAATCTGTCCATTGATGTAAGTGGGGTGTTAAAGTCCCCCACTATTATTGTGTTAATGTCAGTTTCTCCTTTTGTGTCTGTTAACATTTGCCTTATGTATTGAGGTGCTCCTGTGTTGGGTGCATATATATTTACAATTATATCTTCTTCTTGGATTGATCCTTTGATCACTATGTAGTGTCCTTCTTTGTCTCTTGTAACAGTCTTTATTTTAAAGTCTATTTTGTCTGATATAAGTATTGCTACTCCAGCTTTCTTTTGATTTCCATTTGCGTGGAATACCTTTTTCCATCCCCTTACTTTCAGTCTGTATGTGTCTCCAGATCTGAAGTGAGTCTCTTGTAGGCAGCAAATACACGGGTCTGATTTTTGTATCCATTCAGCCAGTCTCTGTCTTTTGGTAGGAGCATTTCGTCCATTTACATTTAAGGTGATGATGACCAATATGTTTGTTTCTATTGCTGTTTTCTTAATTGTTTTGGATTTGTTTTTATAGGTCTTTTTTCCCCTTCTTTTGTTTTGTCTTATGATTTGATGACTTCTCTTCTCTTCTAACAAACACTGCTATGTTTGTATTCCTTTTTCTTCTTTGTGTGTATATCTATTATAGATTTTTGTTTTGCAGTTACCATGAGGTTTTTGTATAGGAGTCAGTATTTATACATGCTTGTTTTAAGTTGCTGATCTCTTAATTTCAAACACATTTTAAATAACCTGCATTTGTACCCTCCTACCCTCACGATCACTGTTTTTTTTTGTTGTTTTGTTTTTAAAATTTATTTATTTATTCACTTATTTGTTTGTTTCTTTCTTTATGGCCATGTTGGGTCTTTGTTTCTGTGCAAGGGCTTTCTCTAGTTGCAGCGAGCGGGCACCACTCTTCATCGTGGTGCGTGGGCCTCTCACTGTTGCAGCCTCTTGTTGCAGAGTACAAGCTCCAGATGCGCAGGCTCAGTAGTTGTGGCTCATGGGCCTAGTTGCTCCGTGGCATGTGGGATCTTGTCCCAGACCAGGGCTCAAACCCGTGTCCCCTGCATTGGCAGGCAGATTCTCAACCCCTGCGCCACCAGGGAAGCCCCACTGTTTTTGATATTATATTCTGCATCAAATTGTTTTCTATATCCCTTAACTGCTTATTGTGTATACAAATGATTTTACTACTTTTGTCTTTTAACCTTACTACTAGCTTTGTTCGTGGATGATTTCCTACCTTTATTGTATGTTTGCCTTTACGAGTGAACTTCTCCATTTTGTGATTTTCTTGTTTCTAGTTGTGGCCTTTTCTGCCTAGAGAAGTTCCTTTAGCATTTGTTGTAAAGCTGGTTTGGTGGTGCTGAATTCTTTCAGCTTTTGCTTGTCTGTAAAGCTTTTGACCTCTCCATCAAATCTGAAGGAGAGCCTTGCTGGGTAGATTATTCTTGGTTTTTCTCTTTCATCACTTTAAGTGTATCTTGCCACTCCCTTCTGGCCTGTAGAGTTTTGCTGAAAAACTAGCTGATAACTTTATGGGAGTCCCCTTGTATGTTACTTTTCCCTTGTTGCTTTTAATATTCTCTCTTATCTTTAATTTTTGTCATTTTGATTACAGTGTGTTGTGGTGTATTCCTCTATGGGTTAATTCTGTATGGGACTCTCTGCACTTCCTGGACTTGGGTGACTATTTCCATCCCCAGATTAGGGAAGTTTTCAGCTGTTGTCTCTTCAAATATGTTTTCAGGCCCTTTCTCTCTTCTCCTTTTGGGACCCCTATCAAGTGAATATTAGCACGCTTGATGTTGTCCCAGAGGTCTGCTAAACTGTCCTTATTCATTTCATTCTTTTTTCTTTTTTCTTTTTTCTGTTCAGGGACAGTGATTTCCACTATTTTGTCTTCCAGCTCAGTGATCCATCCTTCTGCCTCAGTTAGTCTACTATTCATTCCTTCTAGTGTATTTTTCATTTCAGTTATTGTATTCTTTAATTCTGTTTGGCTGTTCTTTATATATTCTAATTCTTTGTTAAAAACTTCTAATTTCTCACTCTGTGCATCCCTTATCCTAAATTCTTTGATCATCTTTATGGTTGTTATTCTGAACAAGATCTTTCTTGGTTAGATTGCCTATCTTCCTTCACTTTGTTTTTCTGGAGTTTTATCTTGTTCCTTTGTCTGAAACATATTCCTCTGTCACCTAATTTTTTGTAAATTGCTATTTGTATTTTTATGGATGTGGTAGGTTCGTTAAGTTTCTTGACTTTGGAAAAGTGGCCCTCTGTAGGAGATGTCCTATGTGTCCCAGCAGTGCACTCCCCGCTTGTCACAAGGGCTAGGGGCCAGCTGGTCCAGGGTAGTGTCTGGCCTGTGTTTGTGGACTTGGTCCACATGCTGCTGGACTGTAATTTTCTTGCTTCTGGTGTCTGCCCCCTGGTGGGTGAGACTGGTCTAGAGGCTTCTGCAAGCTTCCTGACAGGAGAGGCCGGTGCCTGCCCCCTGGTGGGTGGGGCTGGGTATTAATCTTCTGGTGGGCAGGGCCATTCTATGGGTGTGTCTAGAGGCTGCTGTGGGCTCAGGAAGTCTTTAGATAGCCTGTCTGCTCATGAATGGGGCTGTGTCCTTGCTCAGTTTTTTGTTTGGCCAGAGGTGTCCCAGCAACTGGAGCCTACAGGCTTTTAGGTGGGGCCAGGTCTTTGTGCCAAAATGTCAGCCTCCAGGAGAGCTCACGCAGATGAATATTCCCTGATACATCTGAATATTCCCTGATACATCTGCCAGCAGTGTTTGTGTCCCCAGGGTGGGCCACAGTCACCCAGGAGCCTCCCCAGGAGACCCTCCAAGACCAGAATTAGGTCTGGCCCAGGCTTCTATCAAATTACTGCTTTTGCCCTTGGTCCTGGTATACCTGAGATTTTGTGTGTGCTCTTTAAGAGTGAAGTCTCTATTTCCCCCAGTCCTGTGGAGCTTCTGCAGTCAAGCCCCACTGACCTTCAAGGCCAGATGCTCTGGGGGCTCTCCTTCCTGGTGCCAGACCTCTAGGCTGGGGGCCTGATGTGGGGCTCAGCATTCTCACTCTTGTGCGAGAACATCTGTAATTTAATTCTCTAGTCTGTGGGTGTCCTACCCGGGGGGTATGGGATTTGATTATATCACAGGTGCACCCCTCCTACCAGTCTTGTTGTGGTTCTGTCTGTATGTCTTTAGCTGTAGAGAATCGTTTCTGGTAGGTTTCAGTCTTTTTCAATGATGGTGGTTCTGCAGATTGTTGTGATTTTGGTGTGTTCGTGAGAGGAGGTGGTCTTAGGGTTCTTCTACTCTACCATCTTGGCCACTCTCTAAAAGTTTTAATTTTGGGACTTCCTTGGTGGCACAGTGGTTAAGAATCCACCTGCCAGTGCAGGGGACACAGGTTTGATCCCTGGTCCAGGAAGATCCCACATGCCATGAAGCAACTAAGCCCATGCCTCACAACTACTGAGCCTGCGCTCTAGAGCCTGCAAACCACAACTACTGAGCCCATGTGCCACTACTACTGAAGCCTGTGCGCCTAGAGCCCGTGCTTCGCAACAAGAGAAGCCACCGCAGTGAGAAGCCCACGCACCGCTATGAAGACTAGCCCCCGCTCGCTGCAACTAGAGAAAGCCTGCGCGTAGCAATGAAGACCCAACACAGCCAAAAATAAATAAATAAAAATAAATAGAGGTTTTAATTTTGATGAAATCCAATTGATCTTTTTTTTTTCTGTTCCTCCTGCTTTTGGGGTCATATCCAAGAATCCACTGCTAAATTCCAGATCACGCAGATTAATCCCTTTGTTTTCTTCTGATATTTTTATGATTTTAGCTCTGATATTTTGCACCAATTTGTTTTTAATGACCTCTTATTAATTTTCTTTTTGCCTTCTATTGAATTTGGATGCTAGTGTATAGTATATTTGATTTCTTTTTAAATCAGGGACCTTTGGGATTCAAACTTCTTAAAAAGTATAATATAATGAGAATTAAATTTTTTTTTTAAGTTACTGATTTTAAATTAACATAATAGGTTAAATTTTTTTGTAATATAGTATCCTTTGCAGTAATCCTATTTCTTATATTTTCTTTAAATCAGTAAGTCTTATATTATTGCTTTATATAAGAATATTTTGCTTTTTGTTATAGTTTTATATGTGAAAAGTTATGAGTAAGATAAACTTCTGGTAAATAAATAGTTTAAATGTATGTTGAAATCTGTCCTGTCAAGAAAACTTAAGTTCAGAGTATTTTATAAATCATTCTCTTAGAGTAAATTGAGTCTTTAAAAATGAGGTTTGTTTGAAGCAAGGTATCTAAGTATAGTTTGCTTCAAGAGGATAGCGGTTGGTCTTTTTAGTGCTAGTGCTGTTAATGTGCAGCTGGTTTCCTGAACTGATTCCAATAATGTGGTTTTTTTTTTCCTTTTGTAAAATTGAATGCAATCGATATTTCTTAATTTTAACATTGTAAAAAGAGCATAGAATTTAGATAGAAACAACTTTGAGTTTAGGCTTCACTGTTATTAGCTGTATAATTTTGGTCAGTTTATTTAATCACTTTCATTTTTCATTTTACTGTTCTATAAAAGGGGAATAGTAGAACTTGCGATACCAATGTGTAAGGGTGTTGTGATGAGGAACAAAATATGTGCAGCTAGATCCTGGGGAGTGAAACTTCTTCCTTTACTATATTGGTTGGTATCCGTTCGGGAAAACAGAAACCACATACGGTATTTCTTATAGAAGGGTTTTGATATAGTGAATTGGTTACAAAGTGTTGGAAGGGTTGTAGGAATGCAAAAAGCCACAGTGAAAAAAAAAAAAAGCCTAGAGATTAGTCAACGTAGGAAGGAGCTACTGTCCTTAGGGGTTGCAGGAGCAAGGGTGGAAGTGGTGGTGCTAGAGCTCCTAAGTACTGCACTCTTGAGAACACTGCCATTGTTGCCGAGCCAGGAAGTCAGGGCTTGCCTGCTTGCTGTGGCTGCAAGAGCCTCGGAGCCTGCAGTCCCATTGACACCCTCAGATTGGTCACTGACGCTGCCGAAATTTGGAGTAGCTCAGTTGCTCACTAATGGCTGTGTCAGAACAGAAGCAGAAAAAGAAAGTGGCTTCTCCTTATCTCCTGCCTCTTAATCTAACATCAGATCCTATTTGCAGAACCTAACCTCTTGGCTTGCAGGGGGGTTGGGAAATAGCTTTGCAGATTTCTAGCTCCTGGCAACATAGAGGAGGAGATTATGGAAGGGTGATGTAGTGGTGAAAGCCAGTAAACAACTGGCACACCAACCATAAAGGCTATAATTTTGAAAACAGTTTTAGTAAGCAAATTATTGTGCAGTCTTAGCAATTTTCATCCTTGAAACCTCTTTCTGTGACTTTTCTTTTTCCCCCCATACTCCATATCCCACACATTATCAAAATATACCCCAGATCCTATAATAAATAGTTGCTCTGTCACCTCCAAGTCTAAACTACTACCATCTTTTGTTTAGGATTATATAACTTGATCTCTGCTTCTTTACTTGCCCTTCTAAATATAGTGAGTTATGTATACAGCAGCCAGAATGAACTTTTAAAAATATAAATTAATTCACAGTACTCTCCTGTTCTAGTTCCCTGTTACACTCAGAATAAAATCCTAACCAAGCCCTATACGATGAGGCTCCTGCTGATAACTTTCTGATCTCATCTCTCTTCTCTGTCCGATTGTAGCCTCTTGGGCTCTTTGTTCTTCTTTGAACGTGCCAAAGTAATGCTCATATTATGGCCTTTGTACTTGCAGTCTGTTCGGTGCGGCATGTTCCTCCTCCACGTTTACGTGTGACTGTTTCCTTACGATATTGCTTTTCTTTCTATAGGTCTCCCTCACTTTAATAGATCACTGCCTCTATGAGAAGCCTTCCTTGACCACCATATGGTTACTGTCTATCAATTTACCCTGCCTTTTGCGTGCGCACACACATACCATGTATATTCTTAAATATGTGTACTTATTTTATTGTCTGTTCCTTTCTAAGTTTTATGACTGTAGGCACTTTGTTGTATTCACCTCTGTTACTACCACCTAGAAGAGTCCTTGGCGGGAAGGAGTTACTCATGGCAGGATTGAGGACACTGAGATTATGACAACGCTTGTAATGTTTTTTTAGTCATTAAATGAATAAAGATGTGTTAAATCAGTGAAAATTCAGTGAACAAATAGACAAAAGTATTTAATATTCTTTAGAAATGCTTAATATGCTTTAGAAAGATAATTTGCAAACTAAGAGGAGATCACTATTTGTCTGCCTGTCTGCCTAGAGGTCTAAATGCTATAGGTTGGTGATCTTGTGTGTGTTTACATGTATACTTATATATATGTATATAGGAGAGCTCTGATACTACACCCAGATGTCTAGTGCCTTTCTAATTTTATTCCCATATTCCTTTTTACAGCATCTCAGAAATTTTTCTACTAATAGCTATAGGTATGAAATTATGAGACCGTAGTTTAGTTTCTTTTAATTTTCTTGCCTTTTATATAGTTGCTATGCTCTGTGCTTTACCTGGCCTTTTTGTTTCTTGTTAACAAATACTTTTCCCTTAGTTTTTTCAGTAGGAGTGACCTCTTTGTACTTGAATCACAATCTTTATTTATTATTATTATTTTTTTTTTTTTTGCGGTACGTGGGCCTCTCACTGTTGCGGCCTCTCACTGTTGCGGCCTCTCCTGTTGCGGAGCACAGGCTCCGGACGCACAGGCTCAGCAGCCGTGGCTCATGGGCCCAGCCACTCCACGGCATGTGGGATCTTCCCGGACCGGGGCACGAACCCGTGTCCCCTGCATCGGCAGGCGGACTCTCAACCACTGTGCCACCAGGGAAGGCCGAATCACAATCTTTATATTTGTGGCAAAGGTTCTTCCCCCATCATAACGCTGTATACTTCAACTAGATTAAAGATAGGGATGACACATATCTTGTTTACTGTTATATCCTTAGTACTTGGATAATTCTTACCTTGGGGAAGTCATTTAATTTTTCTAAGCTTTGCATTCCACCTCTGTAAAATGAAGGAGCTTTTATTAGATGACTTTTAATTATAAAGTATTAATTATTATAAGATTTAAATATGATCTCAGAGTCATTTGTTAAAAATGTGGGAAAGCCTAGTTGTATAAATGCTTTATTTTAGTAGCATTCTGTTCAGTGAAATTTTAATTACATAGTATTATAGGATAAAGGAGACTTTATAGGATAAGACAAACTGCTTTCTAAAAGGTAATAAACACTGGAATCTGCTTTATATTCTATAGCAAAGCTCATAACACTTAAGTCTTGGTGTATAACTTTGTATCAGTATAAAAGGCTAGGTGTTACAGAGATGATATTTATGAATAACTTTGTGGGCTTAAATAAATGTGTGAAATAATGTAGCCATTTGGGTTTTTAGCCAAGTAAGATTAAACATAGATTGGGTTTAGATTATCCAGTCATTTAAAAATTAAATTATTTGGATTCTTTTGTGATTTATTTTCTCTGTAAAAATGGATAGTACTGTTCCTTATTCCTTACAGAATGAGAACTTCCTAGGGTTGCTGTTTAACTCATATGTTTTTTATAAGGTACCAACTCATAACTTTTCCAGAGCAGGTCATATATGCTACATTCTACTATGTACTAGAGTTGATTTGACTACTTTGTTTTCCTGGAACTTAGAGCTCTGTTTCTGTAACGTCGCTGATGACTCTTTTGGATTCTAATTTGCTGTTAGTATAAGGAAATTGGAATATTATTTTGATTATTTGCTGAATGAAGTTTTGAAGTTGAATTGCTGCATAAAATTCTGTGAAAATATATGACCCTTTTTGTTTTGTTTTTTTGTGAGTTTCGTTTTCCATATTACAGCTGTCTACTCATTCGCTCAACAAATGGTTTTAGGTAGTGAGAATATAGTAGTTCAGTGCTTCCCAACGGTTCTCATCTCATGGCACAGGTAGAAACTGATGGTTGTATTTGTATGAGACACTGGAGAAAACTTCTAGGGGACATAAGGTGTCATGTCCTGTCTGGGTGTTGGTGAAAAATGTTTAGATTTCCTTTTTATGGAATTACATTAAATAATTAATAAATATTTAATAAATAATTTATTTTTATAGAATTATGTTAAAATAATACCTAAAGTGTTAGGAAAGATATTACGTATTGAATGTGTATAACACTTCCATATATTTAAAATATATATATATATATATATTAATATCTTTATTGGAGTATAATTGCTTTACAATGGTTAGTTTCTGCTTTATAACAAAGTGAATCAGTTATACATATACATATGTTCCCATATCTCTTCCCTCTTGCGTCTCCCTCCCTCCCACTCTCTCTCTATCCCACTCCTCTAGGTGGTCACAGAGCACCAAGCTGATCTCCCTGTGCTATGTGGCTGCTTCCCCCTAGCTATCTGTTTTACGTTTGGTAGTGTATATATGTCCATGCCACTCTCTCACTTTGTCACAGCTTACGCTTCCCCCTCCCCATATTCTCAAGTCCATTCTCTAGTAGGTCTGTGTTTTTATTCCCGTCTTAACCCTAGGTTCTTCATGACCTTTTTTTTTTTTCTTAGATTCCATATATACGTGTTAGCATACGGTATTTGTTTTTCTCTTTCTGACTTACTTCACTCTGTATGACAGACTCTAGGTCCATCCACCTCACTACAAATAACTCAATTTCGTTTCTTTTTATGGCTGAGTAATATTCCATTGTATATATGTGCCACATCTTCTTTATCCATTCATCTGTTGATGGACACTTAGGTGGCTTCCATCTCCTGGCTGTTGTAAATAGAGCTGCAATGAACATTTTGGTACGTGACTCTTTTTGAATTATGGTTTTTCAGGGTATATGCCCAGTAGTGGGATTGCTAGGTCGTATGGTAGTTCTATTTGTAGTTTTTTAAAGAACCTCCATAATGTTCTCCATAGTGGCTGTATCAATTTACATTCCCACCAGCAGTGCAGGAGTGTTCCCATTTCTCCACACCCTCTCTAGAATTTATTGTTTGTAGATTTTTTGATGATGGCCATTCTGACCAGTGTGAGATGATATCTCATTGTAGTTTTGATTTGCGTTTCTCTAATGATTAATGATGTTGAGCATTCTTTTATGTGTTTGTTGGCAATCTGTATATCTTCTTTGGAGAAATGTCTATTTAGGTCTTCAGACCATTTTTGGATGGGGTTGTTTGTTTTTTTGTTGTTGAGCTGCATGAGCTGCTTGTAAATTTTGGAGATTAATCCTTTGTCTGTTGCTTCATTTGCAAATATTTTATCCCATTCTGAGGGTTGTCTTTTGGTCTTGTTTATGGTTTCCCTTGCTGTGCAAAAGCTTTTAATAAGTTTCATTAGGTCCCATTTGTTTATTTTTGTTTTTATCTCCATTTCTCTAGGAGGTGGGTCAAAAAGGATCTTGCTGTGATTTATGTCATAGAGTGTTCTGCCTATGTTTTTCTCTAAGAGTTTGATAGTTTCTAGCCTTACATTTAGGTCTTGAATCCATTTTGAGCTTATTTTTGTGTATGGTGTTAGGGAGTGTTCTAATCTCATACTTTTACATGTACGTGTCCAGTTTTCCCAGCACCGCTTATTGAAGAGGCTGTCTTTTCTCCACTGTATATTCTTGCCTCCTTTATCAAAGATAAGGTGACCATATGTGAGTGGGTTTATCTCTGGGCTTTCTATCCTGTTCCATTGATCTATCTTTCTGTTTTTGTGCCAGTACCATACTGTCTTGATTACTGTAGCTTTGTAGTATAGTCTGAAGTCAGGGAGCCTAATTCCTCCAGCTCCATTTTTTGTTCTCAAGATTGCTTTGGTTGTTCGGGGTCTTTTGTGTTTCCATACAAATTGTGAAATTTTTTGTTCTAGTTCTGTGAAAAATGCCAGTGGTAGTTTGATAGGGATTGCATTGAATCTGTAGATTGCTTTGGGTAGTAGCGTCATTTTCACAATGTTGATTCTTCCAATCGAACAACATGGTATATCTCTCCATCTATTTGTATGATCTTTAATTTCTGTCATCAGTGTCTTATAATTTTCTATGTACATGTCTTTTGTCTCCTTAGGTAGGCTTATTCCTAGATATTTTATTATTTTTGTTGCAGTGGTAAATGGGAGTGTTTTCTTGATTTCACTTTCAGATTTTTCATCATCAGTGTATAGGAATACCAGAGATTTCTGTGCATTAATTTTGTATCCTGCTACTTTACCAAATTCATTGATTAGCTCTAGTAGTTTTCTGGTAGCATCTTTGGGATTCACTGTGTATAGTATCCTGTCATTTGAAAAATGACAGTTTTACTTTTTTTTTCCAATTGGTGTTCCTTCTATTTCTTTTTCTTCTCTCTGTGTGTATAACACTTCCATATATTTAAAAAATATTTTAATGAGAAACTTGAGCTGGCTTCCCTGAACATAACTTTAAAAAAAATAGTCTTATGCATGAAATGATTTCAAGCAATTCCTGATCAGGATTTAAAAATTGATGATCTTTTCAAATTATTGGCCATTGTCATTGATGAGAACTTTGTCTGCATAGGTAGACATATTAGTGAAAGGCAGATGAGCACTTATTGCCCTTTCCTCCTGATTGACAGAAACTCTTTTATCACTTGTAATTAGAATTTAAATAATTACATATCTTTAAATTATACCTTAAAGGAGCAATCATTCATTAAGTGGGGCTGCTCTTCCTTTTCTTTCATTGACACATGTAATGCTTAAATTTTCTGTGATAAATTGAATGGATTTTGAATAAAATAATGATGAAGCTTTTCTGTAGGTATACGTAGAAGTTGCTCTACTTACTAAACCCCATTTACCCACTTTTTTTTTTTTTTTGCGGTACACGGGCCTCTCCCGTTACGGAGCACAGGCTCTGGACGCGCAGGCTCAGCGGCCATGGCTCAGGAGCCCAGCCGCTCCGCGGCATGTGGGATCCTCCCAGACCGGGGCACGAACCTGCATCCCCTGCATCGGCAGGCAGACTCTCAACCACTGCGCCACCAGGGAAGCCCTCCGTTTACCCACTTCTAATAATTCTATTTTTGGATTCAGATTATAGCACTGACTCCCTAGTGACTCATTCTTAACCTCTTGTTTGCAACACTTTGAATCCATAAAGATTGTTGGTACATGTTAATTGTCAAAAATATCAAGGATTGGGCTTCCCTGGTGGCGCAGTGGTTGGGAGTCCGCCTGCCGATGCAGAGGACGTGGGTTCGTGCCCCGGTCTGGGAAGATCCCACATGCCATGGAGCGGCTGGGCCCGTGAGCCATGGCCGCTGGGCCTGCGCGTCGGGAGCCTGTGCTCCGCAACGGGAGAGGCCACGGCAGTGAGAGGCCCGCGTAACACAAAAAAAAAAAAAAAAAAAATCAAGGATTGTTTGAAATAAGATCATCAGATTTAGAACACCAGTTAACTAAGCCACCTTTTAAAGTCAATAACTAGCACTAAACACATCTGCAAGTTGAAAGTTGTTCCTCCTAAACTTTTTGAATTCTACTTTTTTTTTTTTTTTTTTTGCGGTATGTGGGCCTCTCACTGTCGTGGCCTCTCCTGTTGCGGAGCACAGGCTCCGGACACGCAGGCTCAGTGGCCATAGCTCACGGGCCCAGCTGCTCTGCGGCATGTGGGATCTTCCCGGACCGGGGCACGAACCCGTGTCCCCTGCATCGGCGGGCGGACTCTCAACCACTGCGCCACCAAGGAAGCCCGAATTCTACTTTTAAATCATAAACTTAGGCAAAACTCTTCCTTTGGACAGCTAGTACACTGTTGTATGAAAACAGTAGAGAGTGATATTCCTTTTTTAAAATTTTTTTGGCCACGCTGCACAGCATGCAGGATTTTAGTTCCCCGAACAGGGATAGAACCCGTGCCCCCTGCATTGGAAGCCTGGAGTCTTAACCACTGGACAGCCAGCGAAGTCCCCAGAGCATGATATACTTGTCTCACTGCTATACAAAAAGCTGAAAAAAATTGAAATATTTTGAATATTTGTTTAGATTCATGTATCATTTTCATAAAATTTAATTTGGAATTTATATCTACGTGTAACCTTTTACATATAAGAGATCCTTTGTGAAATAATGTACTACTAGATCTTCACAGCTTTCTAAATGAATTCTTAATGTAAATTTACATCTTGCTGTCTTTGTAGCTGTTCTATCAGTATGCAAAGTTACAGTGTTTCCAAATTTATCCTCTTTGTTTGTTTTAAAGTTTTCTTTTGTCATTTGAGTATTTCATCCCTAGGAATTTGTTTTGGTGCTTAGTAAAACAATCTGTTCTTCCAAGATAATCTTCTATTCAGAAATTTTAAGTATTGCTGTTAGTTTGAGTACAGTTATTAACATGTAGAATCACTGGGCAGCAATGAAAACTTTTTGATACAGTTGTCTTCTGGGTTAGTAATTATTGCTGTGTTTATTTGGCATGCCATCAAACGCATCTGTTAATTCTGTTATTTGAATGCGGCACATTTTCTATTTCCTTTGCTTCTTTGGAAATTACAAAGTTCTGAAATTTTCCTTGTAGGCTGGTATATTATACAGTTTTGCAATTGTGTGAGGCATTCTGGCTCTAGCCGTTAATTGAGTAGTAACCTTTTAAGCAGTTTAGTAATCTGATATAGTTATAACTAATGTGATAAAAGAACTTTGTTTCTTATTTTGTGTTTGTAGAAGTTTAAAGTGCAAATCTTTTCCTGTATTAAATGGATATTTTGTGTTGAAGTCCTGTATGATTTGCTTCTGTAATTGCTTTATTTAATAACTCTTTCATGTAAAAATACATTTTGGTTAAAGAAGAGAATTTTGGAAATGTTGTGTTTGCCTTATGAATGTAATGGCTTTCCAGCACTGTTTGATGAAAAAGTTGTCCATTATGGTGGAAAACGACAACCAGTAAAAAATCAGATCTATTTAAATATGAGATAAAATAGGATATGTTTTAAGGTTCAGAAGTTGATTATGTGTATAATTTTCTGCATTCTTAAAATGTTTTAAAGTAAATTATATTGCAAGATTATAAAACTAGGCATTTAGTAAAGATAGGAAATATTCATTTTAGTTTATTCAACAAATGTTACGCTTATTTATGATCAAAAAATCAAAATTTCAAAATGTTTTTAAATCTGCAAAGGTCTGCAATCCCATTTAAAATGATAGAATTATGTGCATTTAATTCCATCTTCAGAAATTAATATTTTTTAATAATTTAAAATAAAACACAATTAAATTTCATTAAGAGTCAGACTTTGGCTAATTAACATTAAAAGCCAATAATAAATAAATACCAAGAAGTAAGAGCCAAAAAATAACAAAATCAATTGCATTCTAATGGGAATACCTTATAACTAATGATGATGATGCTAAGGAAACAATCATACATACCTTGTTAATAGGAAAAATGTGAAAAATGACAATAGGAGCAAGAATTGTGAAAAATAAGCAAAAGAAAGATGCAATATTTGACAGGGCGTACAAAACAAAGAAGTGATGACAAACAAATTGTGACTAAAATAGCTTTGGATGATTCAAATAGTAATGCCATGTAACTTTTCCCCTGAAATGTCACTATTTTAGTGTGCCATGACCTAAGCATTGAGAACCTTTATAGTAGTAAATTGGTTCCCATTCCCAGAGACTGGATTTATGTCATCTGGAGTGCGGCATTAGAATTTTTAAAATCTCCCCAGGTGATTCTGACATGCAGTAAAATTTGAGGACCATTACTTTCGATCGGTGGTTCTCAAATTGTGGTCCCTGGACCAGCAGCATCAGTATTACCTCGGGACTTGTTAGAATAACAACTTCTTAGAGCCCATCCAGATCTACTAAATCAGAAACTCTGAGGCTGGAAGCCAGCAATATGTGTTTGAACAAGGCTTGCAGGGGTTTCTGTTGTATTCTAAAGTTTGTGAACCACTGTTCTAGAGCAGGGGTTGGCAAACTACGGCTTACAGGCCAAATCTAGCCCATCGCCCCCTCCCCTTTTTTTCATATAAATTTTTATTGGAACACAGCTATGCTGTGTTTGCTTCTGTATTGTCTATGGTTACTTTCGCATGATGGCAGAGATGAGTAGCTGTGGCAGAGACAACATGGCCCACAAGCCTAAAATACCATCTAGCTCTTTACAGAAAAAATGTGCTGACTTCTGCTCTCAAGACTGTTTTTGCCCACTTCCAAGGACTGTATATGTCATGACATCCACTGAAGGGAGGCCCCTTTTTGCTCTTAGTGAAGGTAATTTAGTGATTTAGACGCCTTGATGAATTCTTCTCAGTGGAGTGCTAGTGGGCTGCAACCCAGACTAGTTAAAATTAGTCTCTGGGAGTAAGAACCAGCAATCAAAGCTCTACAGGTCATCCCATTGTGCAGCCCAGTTTGAGAAACAATGCATTGCTTCTTCCCCCAAACAAGCACTTGGAAGTCATGGTAAATGTAGATTTTGATTCTGTAAGTCTGGGGTGGTTCTGGAGATTCTTCATCTCTAACAAGCACGCAAGTGATGTGGATACTGCTGATTCACATCTGGGGAACCTTAAAAATTCTGATTCCTGATACTTGCCAGTTTTTCTAATTATCTCAGCATCAGGGTACTTAAAAGTTCCCCAGGTTATAATACTGTACCATTGAGAACCCCTGGTCAGAGCGATTTGTCTCAATCTTGGAGTAACAGAATCACCTAGTGAACTTATTAAAAAATACAGAGGGATTCTGTCCTTCAATAAGCTTGGATCTTTGTATTAATATTTTCTGTTAGCTTTGCAGGTGATTTTGATTCACAACCAAGCCCGTGAAGAACCACTGCCTTAGAGAAATGAAGAAAGGGAGAAAGAAGGGGTTAGATAAATGGATAGGTTAGGACAGGCAGGGGATGTAGAAAAACGGGAACACATAATAAATATTCATTTGCATATTGGGACCTGTTTCTGCTAAAAGCAAAGAAGAGTCTTCTTGATTATTATAAGCCTGTAATAAACAGGCCTAATGAGATTAAAAGATTCAATGAATCCACAGTGTCAACAGCCATAACCCTGTGCCTATAGATTCTGGAAAGGACAGGAATGATTATGTCATGCAGAATCGTCAGAAGAGACTGCTATGGTAGCTCAGTAATATTTAAATGGATCACAAAGACTACAAAATTTTTAGTCTCGGCCAGTGGGACCTAAATGGCAAGAACTGAGAATAGTTCAATGCTGTCTATGGATGTGTAGCCTATTCTTCTACTAAAGTTCCTAGAGTGTCTGCCATCTGTGTAGTGTATCTCAGCTTTCATCTTTTGCTGAACACAGCTAGATAGTGTTGCTTTAACTGGGTGCAGACATGAATGGGGAATAACCTGAGTGTAAGCCATTGGTTTTAAACAGCCATGATATTTATGCACTCTTACCTCTTAAAAGGTAAGATCCTTTTATAAGTAGCAGATAGGTCAAATGACATTGCTGATTATTTGTCATACATATGTTGCTAGGAATAATGCCATTCATTTCCAAAAATGGAACTGAACCTTTGCTTTGTGTTGGTACCCCCCCCACACCCCACCCAAGGAACCTGTCACTCTGGCTTTATTATACCATCCCAGGTTTTGTGGTACAGACATGGAAGAGAAGACCTGTATGCACTCAATTCTGAGGATGAAACAAATTTTGTTTTTGGTCTAAAGCCCAGATAAAGTTTTTGGGTGGTTGCTGAGCACTTTGGGTAAGATCTTGATCAGAACCCCCAACTAGTCAGGATAGTAGAACTCTACACAAGGAAAATAGGGAAATGAGGTAAAGGGCAAAAATTTAGGGAAGAGTCTTGCAAAATTCCTTCGTCACCAAATTTCCAGAGACATTGACAAGGCAAAGTCTTAAAGCTTAAGAAATGCTGTGAATTCTCTCTTAGTGGGGAATAGATTAGTGCCCTATTGAGGCAGCTCTTTGCAACAGTTCACCAGAGGAAGAGTTAGCTGTTAGGTAGCTGGATAGCTTGAAACTGGCAAGTGGGAGACTCAGTTGCCTTTGCATTACAACATACTTTTCATTCTAATGGAGGTGTTAAAATAGGTAGGCTAGATTATTGACAATTGCTTGAAATATTTCTCATTCTCTCCAAATGTATATAAACTTTAGTTAATGCTATATTTTGGAGAACTTTGTAATGTTTTTGTAGTTTTAAAATAACAATAATAGGCAAAAACCATTGTGTTTCTTTCTCTGGAATATATTGATTTTTTTTTTTTTACTGGGGAATGATTGACATAAACTGTATTATTAAAGTGTACAATTTGATAAATGTTGACATATGTATACCTCCATAAAACTGTCACCTCAATTAATTTAATGAACATAACAATTATGCCTCAAAATTTTCTTGTGCCGCTTTATAATTCCTCCTCTGATTTGCCACCTCCTCATTCCTAGTCAATCACTGATCTGCTGTCTGTCATTACTGATCAGTTTGCATTTTCCAGACCTATATGTAAATGGATTTTTTTTTTTTTGGTCTAATTTCTTTCAGTGTAATGATTTTGAGGCTCAATCATGGTCTGTGTAGCAATAGTTTATTCCCTTTTTTTCTATTGCTTAATAGTATTGCATTGTGTAGATATATCACAATTTGTTTATCCATTCACCTGTTGATGGATGTGTTAGTTATCTATTGCTGTATAACTGATTACCCCAAAATATGGTGGCTTAAAGCAACAAACATTTATTATCTCAGTTTCTGGGCCTGGAATTTTTAGAGAGACTTAGCTGAGTGGCTTTGGCTCAGAGTCTTTAATGAGATAGCTGATAAGGTGTGGCCGGGGTTACTGTAATTTGAAGGCTTCACTGGGGTTGGAGGATCCAATTCCAAGATAGGGCCATGCATATGACTGTTGACTGCAGGCCTCACTCAGTTCCTCACCAAGGAGCCTCTTTACAGGGTTGCTTGAGTGGTTTTTACTGCATGGAATCTGGTTACTCCCAAAACAAATGATACAAGAGTAAGGGCAAAGAGAAAAATGCAATACTATCCATGACTTAGTCTCAGAAGTTACTGTTTGTCACTTCCTCCATATTACTACTTTTTAGAAGTAAGTCTCTATGGGGAAAAGAATTAGGCTCCACTTTTGAAGGGAAGAATGTCAAACAATTTGTGGACGTATTTTAAAGCCAATACAATGAACATTTGAGTTGTTTCCCAGTTTTGGCTATTACAAATAAAGCTGCTTATAAAAAATATGTGTAAAAGTCTGTATAGATGTATGCTTTTATTTCTTTTGTGTAAATAGCTAGAGGTAGAATGGGTAGTATGTTTAACATTTTACGAAACTACTTATATAGTGAAATGTACAAAAAAATTGCTAAGAAGAATTATGGAAAGAAGAATTTCTTTATTAATGCTTATAATGATGTTAATATTCTTTTATACATTAAATTTCTAAAAGTTTTAAATTTCATTAAAGAAAACCTCCAAAATCTGGAAATTGTTTTCCAAATTTGATTGTATCCTTTTATACAAGCAGTGTATGAGAGTTCTAGTTGTTCCACATGATTGCCAGCACTTGGTATGGATACTCTTCTTAATTTTGTTATGGTTTTAATTTGCATTTCCTTAATAACTAATGATCCCAAGAATCTTTTCATGTGTTTATTTGCCACCCTTGTATTTTCCTCAATGAAATGTCAGATCTTTAGCCCATTTAAAAAAGTTGGGCTGTTTATCTTATTATTTAGTTACAAGAGTTCTTTCTATATTCCAGATATGTTATTTGTCAGATAAGTGTTTTGCAGATATGTATTTTCTCCCAGGCTTTGGCTTATCTTTTTTATTTTTGTAGCAGTATCTTTCGAAGAGCAATAGTTTTTAATTTTGATGAAGTAAATTTATTGATCTTTTTTTCTTTTATAGTTTTCTTTTTGTGTACTATTAAGATATGTTTGCCTAACCCAAGTTCACTAACACTATTCTAGGTTTAGTTTAGATCTGTAGATCCATCCCAAGTTAATTTTTATGTATGTTGCATGCTAAGGGTCGAGTTTCATTTTTTGGTCATAAGGCTGTCCAGTTGTTTGTTCCAGCATCATTTGCTCAAAAAATTATCTGTTCCCTATTGGCATCTTTTGTTTAAAAAAAAAAAAAGTTGACCGTATGTATTGGTCATTTCTGGACTCTATTCTGTTTTATTGACTTTTTTTGCCTATCTTTAATACTACAAATGCCTTGATTACTGTAGGTTTCATAATAAGTCTTGAAATTAAGTAGGTTAGATATTTCAACTTTCTTCCTTCTTTTCAAAATTGGTTTGGCTACTCTAGGTCCCTCACATTTCCATATATATTTTAGAATCAAGTTTTAAACTTCTACAAAATGCCTTACTGGGATTTGGAGTGGGATTGCATCAAATCTATATAGATCAATTTGGTGAGAATTGACATCTTACTAATATTGACTCTTCTAATCCATGAACACAATATATCTCTATTTTTTTAGGTTTTCTTTAATTTCTCTTGGCAGTATTTTGTGATCTTCATTGCACAAGTCTTGCATATCTTTTGTCAAGTTTATCCCTAAGCATTTCCTATTTTTTGGTGCTATTGTAAGTGATATATTTTAAAGTTCAGTTTCTAATTGGTCATTGCTGGTGTATAGAAATACCACTGAATCTTGTATACTGACTTTATTTCTGCAGACTTGCTAAATTCACTTATTAGTTCTAGTAGACTTTCCTGTAGTTTCTCTTTAGTTATGTTTGTTCATTTGTTTTGTTTTTTAGATTCCATATATAAGTGAAATCATACAATATTTGTCTTTCTTTGTCTGACTATTTCACATAGCATAACACCCTCGAGGTCCATGCATGTTGTAGCAAATGGCAAATATTAGAAGTCATAGCCACAGCAGTCAGACAAAAAAAATAAAAGGAATGCAGATTGGAAAGGAAGATACAAAACTGTCAATGTTTGCAGATGCCATATGATACTATATATACAAAATCCTAAAGATGCCACCAAAAGACTACTGGAACTTGTCAATGAATTCAGTAAAGTTGCAGGATACATAATTTTTTTTTAACATCTTTATTGGAGTATAATTGCTTTACAATGGTGTATTAGTTTCTGCTTTGTAACAAAGTGAATCAGTTATACATATACATATGTTCCCATGTCTCTTCCCTCTTGCATCTCCCTCCCTCCCACCCTCCCTATCCCACCCCTCTAGGTGGTCACAAAGCACCGAGCTGATCTCCCTGTGCTATGTGGCTGCTTCCCCCTAGCTATCTATTTTACGTTTGGTAGTGTATATATGTCCATGCCACTCTCTCACTTTGTCACAGCTTACCCTTCCCCCTCTCCATATCCTCAAGTCCATTCTCTAATAGGTCTGTGCCTTTATTCCTGTCTTACCCCTAGGTTCTTCATGACCTTTTTTTTTTTTATTTTACTTAGATTCCGTATATATGTGTTAACATACGGTATTTGTTTTTCTCTTTCTGACTTACTTCACTTTGTATGACAGACTCTAGGTCCATCCACCTCACTACAAATAGGATGCATAATTAATATGCAGAAACCTGTTACATTTCTATACACTAACAATGAAGTAACAAACAGTCCCATTTACAGTCACATCCAAAAGAATAAAATACATGGAAATAAATCTAACTAAGGAAATAAAAGACTTAGAAAACTATATGACACTGATCAAAGAAATTAAAGATGACACAAACAGATGGAAAGGTATACTGTGATCATGGATTGAAAGAAATAATATTTTTAAAATGACCATACTACCTCAGGTGGTGTGGGGATTCATTTTAATCCTTATCAAAATCCCAATTACATTTTTCACAGAACTGGAAAAGATAATTCTAAAATATGTATGGAAACACGAAAGACCCGAAGTAGCCAAAACAATCTTAAGAAAGAAGAACAAAGCTGGAGGTATCATGCACCCTCATCTCAAACTATACAACAAAGCTGCAGTAATCAAAACAGTGTGGTACTGGCACAAAAACAGACACATAGATCAAGGGAACAGAATAGAGAGCCCAGAAATGAACCCACATTTATATGGGCAATTAATATATGACGAAGGAGGCAAGAGTACACAGTGGGGGAAAGGCAGACTCTTCAATAAATGGTGTTAGGAACACTGGGCAGCTACATGCAAAAGAATCAGATGAGTACATTCTCACACCATATACAAAAATAAACTCAAAATGGATTAAAGACTTAAATGTAAGATATGAAACCATAAAACTTCTAGAAGGAAACATAAGCAGTATGCTCTTTGACATCAGTCTTAGCAATATTTTTTTGACCTATGTCTCCACAATCAAGGGAAACAAAAGCAAAGATAAGCAAATGGGACTACATGAAACTAAGAAAGCTTTTATACAGTGAAGGAAGCCATGAACAAAATGAAAAGGCAGCCTACTGAATGGGAGAAGATGTTTGCAAATGTTATATCCAACAAGGGGTCAATATCCCAAATATACAAGGAACTCATACAACTCAGCATCCAAAAAAACCCCAAATACCCCAATTTAAAAAATGGGCAGAGGACCTGAATAGACATTTTTCCAAAGAAGACATACAGATGGTCAACAGGCACATGAAAAAATGCTTTCAAAACCACAATGAGATATAACCTCACATTTGTCAGAGTGGCTGTTATCTAAACAAATCAAATGCAAATCAAAACCACAATGAGTTATAACCTCACATTTGTCAGAATGGCTGTTATCTAAACGTTAACAAGTAACAAGCATTGGTGAGGATGTGGAGACAGGTAAATCCTTGTGTGCTGTTGATGGGAATATAAATTTATACAGCCATTATGGAAAACAGTATGGAAATTCCTCAAAAAACTAAAAGTAAAACTACCGTATGGTCCAGCAAGTTCACTCTTGGGTACTTAACCAAAGAAAACAAAAACACTAATTAGAAAAGATATATACACCCCTGTGTTCATTGCAGCATTATTCACAATAGGCAAGATATGGAAGCAATCTAAGTGCCTATCAGTAGGTGAATGGATGAAGAAGGTGTGGTGTATATATTACATGTATAGTATATATACAGTGGAATATTATTCAACCATAAAAAAGAATGAAACCTTGCCATTTGTGACAAATGGGGTGGACCTAGAGGGTATTAAAGTTATTTTCAAATTTAAATTTATTTATTTATTTATTTATTTATTTTGGATTGTGTTGGGTCTTCATTTCCACGCGAGGGCTTTCTCCAGTTGCGGCGAGCGGGGGCCACTCTTCATTGCAGTGCACGGGCCTCTCACTGTCGCGGCCTCTCCCGTTGCGGAGCACAGGCTCCAGACGTGCAGGCTCAGTAGTTGTGGCTCACGGGCTTAGTTGCTCTGCGGCATGTGGGATCTTCCCAGACCAGGGCACGAACCCGTGTCCCCTGCATTGGCAGGCAGATTCTTAACCACTGCACCACCAGGGAAGCCCCAAATTTAAATGTAACAAAATTGATTTTTTGTGGTGTAGTTTTATGAGTTTTGACAAATGCATACGGTTGGGTCTCCATACCTCAATCAAGATGCAGTTTTGTTAACTCTCGAAATACTCGAAATACTCTTATTAACCCATTGTTAGTCACCCTTTCCTTCTTCCTCCTACCATTGTAAATTGCTGATTTGATATCCATCCTATAGTTCTGCCTTTTCCTAAATGTCATATAACTGGACTCATTTAGTTTGTACCCTTTTGAATATGACTTATTTATCAAAATGCATTCAGATTCATCTATGTGGTTGCATGTATTAATAGTTCTTTCTTTTTTATTGCTGAGTAGTATTCCATTGTATAGATATACTATAGTTTGTTTCTCCAAGGACATTTGGGTTGTGTCCAATTTTGGGCAATTAGGAATGAAACTGCTAAAAAACATTTGTATACAGATTTTGTTATGAACCTAAGTTTTCATTTCTCTTGGGCAAATACCTAAGATTGGGGTTGCTAGGTTTTATGTAAAGTTACCTTTAACTTTATAGGATGGGGAGGTTTTTTTTTTTTTTTTTTTTTAATTTTTTTTTTTTTGTGTGTGTGATACGCGGGCCTCTCACTGCTGTGGCCCCTCCCGTTGCGGAGCACAGGCTCCGGACGTGCAGGCTCAGCGGCCATGGCTCACGGGCCCAGCCGCTCCGCGGCATGTGGGATCCTCCCGGACCGGGGCACGAACCCGTGTCCCCTGCATCGGCAGGCGGACTCTCAACCACTGCGCCACCAGGGAAGCCTGGATGGGGAGGTTTTTCACTATAGATTCTATTTCTTTAATTCTGTTTAGGTTTCTTTGTTTTTTTTTTTTTTTTTGGCCACGCCATGTGGCTTGTGGGATATCAGTTCCCCAACCAGGGGTTGGACCCAGGCCACGGCAGTAAAAGCCCAGAATCCTAACCATTAGGCCACCAGGGAACTCTGTTTAGGTTTCTGATATCTTCTCTTTTTTAAATTTTTTAATTGAAGTATAGTTGATTTACAAAGTTGTTATTAGTTTCTGGTATACAGCAAAGTGACTCAGTTATGTGTGTATGTGTGTGTGTATATATATATATATATATATATATATATATATATTCTTTTTCACTATGGTTTATTACAGAATATTCAATATAGTTCCCTGTGCTATACTGTAGTACCTTGTTGTTATCCATCCTATATGTAATAGTTTGCATCTGCTAATCCCGAACTCTCAATCCTTCCCTCCCTCACCTCCCCTCCTCCTTGGCAACCACAAGTCTATTCTCTATGTCTGTGAGTCTGTTTCTGTTTCGGAGATAAATTCATTTGTGTCATATTTTAGATTCCACATATAAGTGATATCACATAATATTTGTCTTTCTCTGGCTTACTTCAACTTAGTATGATAATCTCTAAGTCCGCCCATGTTGCTGCAAATGGCATTATTTCATTCCTTCTTATGGCTGAGTAATATTCCATGTATCTATTCATCTGTTGATGGACATTTAGGTTGCTTCCATGTCTTGGCTGTTGTAGATAGTGGTGCTATGAACATTGGGATGCATGTATCTTTTCAAATTAGAGTTTTCTCTGGAAGTATGCCCAGGAGGGGGATTGCTGGATTATATGGCAACTCTATTTTTAGTTTTTTAAGGAACCTCCATACTGTTTTCCCTAGTGGCTGCACCAATTTACGTTCTTACCAACAATGTAGGAGGGTTCCCTTTTCTCTACACCCTCTCCAGCATTTATTATTTGTAGACTTTTTAATGATGGCCATTCTGACTGGTGTGAAGTGAGACCTTATTGTAGTTTTGATTTGCATTTATCTAATAATTAGAGAAGTTGAGCATCTTTTCATGTACCTATTGACCATCTGTATGTTTTCTTTGGAGAAATGTCTATTTAGGTCTTCTGCCCATTTTTTGATTTGTTTGTGTTTTTGTTATTGATTTGTATGAGCTCTTTGTATATTTTGGAAATTAAGCCCTCGTCAGTTGCAACATTTGCAAATTTTTTCTTCCAGTCTGTAGGTTGTCTTTTCATTTTGTTCATGGTTTCCTTTGCTGTTCAAAAGCTTCTAAGTTTGATTAGATCCCATTTGTTTATTTTTGCTTTTATTTCTATTGCCTTGGGAAACTGCCCTTAACGTTGCTACAGTTGAGCTTTGTTAGTTTTTGTCCTTCAAAGTATTTCCCCATCTCATCTATTGAATTTATCGGCATAAAATTGTTCCTCTGATTATCCGTTTTTAATATCTGTAGAATCTGTGGTGAAGCCATCTCTCTCCTTTTTATTGTATGAAATTTGTGTCTTCTTTCTTCCTGATCACTTTGGTTGTGGGTTTATCTATTTTAGATCTTCTTAAAGAACTAGCTTTAGGTTTCATTGGGTTTTGGCTATTGATTTTCTGTTTTCTATTTAGTTGCCTTCCAAACTGATCTTCATGATTTCCTTTCTTCTGCTTAAATTGGGTTTAATACTTTGGGATTAACATAATACAAAACTCTTTTACCTTTGGAAGTGAATTGACAGATTTTGAAACCCTGTACTCAATCCAGGTTTTGTGTGTGTGTGTGTGTTGTGTGTGTGTGTATTTGGCATTTAGGCAAGGACGTAAGACTTTGCTAATAGTAAGATTCCATAGAGACTGAATTTTTTTGGTACTGCTTTTAGTTAGTTGAAGGACATAAGGTTTTCTTTTTAATATTTATTTTTCTGCCTCTTCATCTGGCATGTGTTTCAAATTCTGAATGAAGTGTAAATTATGTAAATTATGTAAATTATGTAAATTACTGTAAATTATGAAAGTATTTGGAATTCCCATGCCAAGCCCTGTGAAATTTACCACACATAGAGTTAAATATGTGGCATCCATTACGTGGTGTAAAATATTGTCGTGAGAAGTAAAATTTTATTCTCATTTTTAATCTTAGCAATAATTTAACCTGAAGGGCTATATAATATTTACTTGAATTCTGAATTTAAGACATTTAAATCCACAGGTCTTCCCAAATGAGAAACCTCTAACTAAGGTATAAGGCAGTTCTAGAGTTGTTTTCATTTGTTTTGTTTTAATATATTAGAATAAGAAATTTCTGTGGTGGATAGAGTAGAATTTGTATTACTCTTTTAGGTTGTCTTCCAAAGCCTGAATTATAGTCAAGGAGATAAATTGCTCTACTGATTGAACATTGTATTTAAATATTAATGCACATTTCATTCCTCTGTAAATAGAAGTAATTTTATTTTTTAAACAGATGAAATTGGCTTGAAAATCAGTTTGTTTCTTTTTTAAATACTTCTTATGCAATGTTCAGTAAGAAATGTAGGTGTTATTAGAATTGGAATATTGTTGGAAGGATGTAATATTCACGGAACTACATGAAAATTATTTTCTTTGTTTACTTTTCTAATTGTTTAATGTCCTTCTTTTCTTTTAGATCCTATTTGACCAAACTCAGAGATCGATTAAGGCACAGCTTCAGAACTTTGTCAAAGAGTAAGTCAGTTGCAGTGAAAAGAAAAGAAAAGCAACCAGTTAATGATCACATCTGGGAGTTGGTATCTTTTCAGAGAGCTTAGAAACATGACTTAGTGAAAATATGGGGGTTTTTGTGCGTTTTTTGCTTTGTGAAATTTATATTGCATTTCTTCCTGAATTACTCTGTAAAGGAGTCAGACTTAATGCCTTTCAGTGAATCATTTATACTATGAAATTTGTGTTCAGGATACATAGTTCAAATTGTTACAGACTAAAAAAAATTTTTTAATGTAAATAAATAACCTAATGATCTTTAAAAATCAAAGCAGATCCCAAAAGTGGTTGAAATACTGTCAGTTATTCTAGTTGTCTCAATATGGTATTTTCTTTGTAGAGAAGATAATAGAATATACGAGAATGAGTAATGAAGGTGCATAATAAGTAATGAAGCAAACCTTTTGTGTCACATTCATCACATTTTATATGTGAAATAAAATGAAACTAGAAATAAAAAATTTATCTGAACTTCCAGGTAGGAATGTTTTCCTTTTCCACATTAATAATTTCACTTTATGTCTTTTAATTCCTGACTGAGAATATATTAAATTATAGATAAAGTTGATTATGATATAGTATTCAGATGTTAAAAGCTATAAATAGTGGCAGATCTCATGAACATAATGCACTTCTGTTTCAGTAGGTTAGAATTTGTTGTTCTGGAGGTGATGTCTTGCAGATCATTTATAAATCACTTCAAAATAGACTGATATCCAGGATGTCCTTATAGAGTGTATACATGAAAAATTATGGCTTCTTATTAAAGTCTTTGCTAGGTACACGTTATTATTATTGTTATTATTTTAAAGTCATTTGTCTTCAAATTACTTTGCCTAATTCCTTGGTAGAAAAAGTAAAAGGATGTTATATATTTACCTAAGGTCATTAATGAATCAAGGTTTCAGATTTTCAGACTACTGAAATGGATACTGTTATTCTCTACTGGTATATAATTCTTTTAGAAAGCATTCTTCTGTGTGTGTGTTTTAAGAATATATTCGTGTCCTTTGGCCTCCTAATTTTTTTCAACAATAAATGAATGTTGTTTCTTAAAGTGTGGTCTGTAGACCACCATAACAGTGAAATCAAGGGCATGTCTTAAGAAAATTCCTCAGATTTCTAGGGCTTATCCCGAAAACACAAAGAATTGTAATCTCTGGTAGAGGACCCTTGGAACTTGCATTTTTAACAAGTTCCCTATGGTATATACTACTGTTTAAAAATCATTTGGTCTTTTTTTTTTTAATTGGGGTATAGTTGCTTGACAATGTTGTGTAAGTTTCTGCTGTATAGTGAAGTGAATCAGCTATATGTGTACATATATCCCCTCTTTTTTGGATTTCCTTCCCATTCAGGTCACCACAGAGTATTAAGTAGAGTTCCCTGTGCTATACAGCATGTTCTCATTAGTTACCTATTTTATACATATTACTATGTATATGTCAATCCCAGTCTTCCAATTCACCCCACACACCCCTGCCCCCGCTTGGTGTCCATATGTTTTTTTCTTTACGTCTGTCTCTATTTCTGCCTTGCAAACAGGTTCATCTGTACCATTTTTCTACATTCCACATATATGTGTTAATACACGATATTTGTTTCTCTCTTTCTGACTTAGTTCACTCTGTATGACAGTCTCTAGGTCCATCCACATTGCTACAAATGACCCAATTTCATTCCTTTTTATGGCTGAGTAATTTTCCATTGTATATATGTACCACATCTTTATCCATTCATCTGTCAGTGGACATTTAGGTTACTTCCATGATCTGGCTATTGTAAATAGTGCTGCAGTGAACACTGGGGTGCATCTGTCTTTTTGAATTATGGTTTTCTCTGGGTATATGCCCAGTAGTGGGATTGCTGGGTCATATGCTAATTCTGTTTTTAGTTTTTAAAGGAACCTTCATACTGTTCTCCATAGTGGGTGTATCAGTTTACATTTCCACCAACAGTTGCAAGATAGTTCCCTTTTCTTCACACCCTCTCCAGCATTTATCGTTTGTAGATTTTTTGACGATGGCCATTCTGACTGGTGTGAAGTGATACCTCATTGTAGTTTTGATTTGCATTTCTCTAATAATTAGTGATATTGAGCATCTTTTCATGTGCCTCTTGGCCATCTATATGTCTTCTTTGGAGGAATGTCTATTTAGGTCTTCTGCCCATATTTTGATTGGGTTGTTTGTTTTTTTGATATTGAGATGCATGAGCTATTTGTATTTTTTGGAGATTAATCCCTTGTCTGTTGCTTCGTTTGTAAATATTTTCTCTCATTCTGTGGGTTGTCTTTTCGTCTTGTTTATGGTTTCCTTTGCTGTGCAAAAGCTTTTAAGTTTCATTAGGTCCCATTTGTTTGTTTTTATTTTTATTACTGAAGGAGGTGGGTCAAAAAAGGTCTTGCTGTGATTTATGTCAAAAAGTGTTCTTCCTATGTTTTCTTCTAAGAGTTTTATAGTGTCTGGTCTTACATTTAGGTCTCTAATCCATTTTGAGTTTATTTTTGTGTATGGTGTTAGGGAGTGTTCTAATTTCATTCTTTTATATGTAGCTGTCCAGTTTTCCCAGCACCACTTATTGAAGAGGCTGTCTTTTCTCCACTGTATATTTTTGCCTCCTTTGTCATAGATTAGGTAACCATAGGTGCATGGGTTTATCTCTGGGGTTTCTGTCCTGTTACGTTGGTCTGTATTTCTGTTTTTGTGCCAGTACCATACTCTCTTGATTACTGTATCTTTGTAGTATAGTCTGAAGTCAGGGAGCCTGATTCCTCCAGCTCCATTTTTCTTTCTCAAGATTGCTTTGGCTATTTGGGGTCTTTTGTGTCTCCATACAAATTGTGCAATTTTTTGTTCTAGTTCTGTGAAAAATGCCATTGGTAATTTGATAGGGATTGCATTGAATCTGTAGATGGCTTTGGGTAGTATAGTCATTTTCACAGTATTGATTCTTCCAATCCAAGAACATGGTATATCTCTCTATTTGTTTGTGTCATCTTTGATTTCTTTCATCAGTGTCTTGTAGTTTTCCACATACAGGTCTTTTACCTCCTTAGGTAGGTTTATTCCTAGGTATTTTATTATTTTTGTTGCATTGGTGAATGGGATTATTTCCTTAATTTCTCTTTCTGATCTTTTGTTGTTAGTGTATAGGAATGCAAGAGATTTCTGTGCATTAATTTTGTATCCTGCAAATTTACCAAATTCATTGATTAGCTCTAGTAGTTTTCTGGTGGCATCTTTAGGATCTTCTACATATAGTATCCTGTCATTTGAAAAATGACAGTTTTACTTCTTTTCCAATTTGTATTCCTTTTATTTCTTTTTCTTCTCTGATTGCTGTGGCTAGGACTTCCAAAACTATGTTGAATAATAGTGGTGAGAGTGGACATCCTCGTCTTGTTCCTGATCTTAGAAGAAATGCTTTCAGTTTTTCACCATTGAGAATGATGTTTCCTGTGGTTTTGTCAGATATGGCCTTTATTATGTCGAGGTAGGTTCCCTCTATGCCCACTTTCTGGAGAGTTTTTATCATAAATGGGTGTTGAATTTTGTCAAAAGCTTTTTCTGTATCTATTGAGCTGATCATATGGTTTTTATTCTTCAATTTGTTAATATGGTGTATCACATTGATTGGTTTGCATATATTGAAGAATCCTTGCATCCCTGGGATAAATTGCTCTTGATCATGGTGTGTGCTCCTTTTAATGTGTTGTTGGATTCTGTTTGCTAGTATTTTGTTGAGGATTTTTGCATCTATATTCCTCAGTGATATTGGTCCGTAATTCTCTGTTTTTGTGATATCTTTGTCTGGTTTTGGTATCAGGGTGATGGTGGCCTTGTAGAATGAGCTTGGGAGTGTTTCTCTCTCTGCAATTTTTTGGAATAGTTTGAGAAGGATGGGCGTTAGCTGTTCTCTAAATATTTGATAGAATTTGCCTGTGAAGCCATCTGGTCCTGGACTTTTTGTTTGTTGGAAACTTTTTTTTTTTTTTTTTTTTTTTTGCGGTATGCAGGCCTCTCACTGTTGTGGCCTCTCCCGTTGCGGAGCACAGACTCCGGACGTGCAGGCTCAGCAGCCGTGGCTCATGGGCCTAGCCGCTCCGTGGCATGTGGGATCTTCCCGGACCGGGGCACAAACCCGTGTCCCCTGCATCGGCAGGTGGACTCTGAACCACTGTGCCACCAGAGAATCCCAGTTTTATTGATCTTTGCTCTTGTTTTCTTTTTTCTGTTTCATTTATTTCTGCTCTGATCTTTGTGAGTTCTTTCCATCTACTAACGTTGGTTTTTATTGTTTTGTTTTGGTTTTTGTTTTCTTTTCTTCTTTCTCTAGTCCCTTTAGGTGTAAGGTTAGATTGTTTATTTGAAATTTTTCATGTTTCTTGAGGTAGGATTATATTGCTATAAACTTCCCTCTTAGAATTGCTTTTGCTGCATACCATAGGTTTTGGGTTGTCGTGCTTTTGTTGTCATTTGTCTCTAGGTATTTTTTGATTTCCTCTTTGATTTCTTCAGTGATCTCTTGGTTATTTAGTAGCATATTGTTTAGCCTCCCTGTGTTTGTGTTTTTTTACAGTTTTTTTCCTGTAATTGATTTCTAGTCTCATAGCGTTGTGGTCAGAAAAGATGCTTGATACGATTTCAATTTTCTTAAATTTACTGAGGCTTGATTTGTGACCCAAGATGTGATGTATCCTGGATAGTGTTCCATGTACACTTGAGAAGAAAGTGTATTCTGCTGCTTTCAGGTGGAATGTCCTATAAATATCAGTTAAATCCATCTCGTTTAAAGCTTGTGTTTCCATGTTAATTTTCTGTCTGGATAATCTGTCTGTTGGTGTAAATGAAGTGTTAAAGTCCCCCACTATTATTGTGTTACCGTCAGTTTCCTCTTTTATGGCTGTTAACATTTGCCTTATGTATTGAGGTGCTCCTGTGTTGGGTGCATGTATATTTGTAATTGTTATATCTTCTTGGATTGATCCCTTTATCATTATGTAGTGTTCTTCCCTGTCTCTTGTAACAGTCTATATTTTAAAGTCTATCTTATCTGGTATGAGTAAGTCTATCTCATCTGATATGAGTATTCCATGCACATGGAAATCAAAATCTTTTGATTTCCATGTGCATGGAATATCTTTTTCCATCCCCTCACTTTCAGTCTGTATGTGTCCCTAGGTCTGAAGTGGGTCTCTTGTAGACAGCATATATATGGGTCTTGTTTTTGTATCCATTCAGCGAGCTGTGTCTTTTGGTTGAGCATTTAGTCCATTCACATGTAAGGTAATTATCGATATGTAAGTTCTATTACCTTTTTCTTAATTGTTTTGGGTTGTTTTTCTAGGTCTTTTTCTTGTGTTTCCGGCTTAGAGGAGTTCCTTTAGCATTTGTTGTAGAGTTGGTTTGGTGGTTCTGAAGTCTCTTAGCTTTTGCTTGTCTGTAAAGCTTTTGATTTCTCTGTTGAATGTGAGTGAGATCCTTGCTGGGTAGATTAATCTTGGTTGTAGCTTTTTCCCTTTCACCACTTTAAATATATCCTGCCACTCCAACGTGGCCTCCAGAGTTTCTGTTGAAAAATCATCTCATAACCTTACAGGGATTCCCTTGTATGTTATTTTTTGCTTTTTCATTGCTGCTTAATATTTTTTCTTTGTATTTAATTTTTTTTAATGTGATTAATATGTGTCTCGGTGTGTTTTTCCTTGGGTTTATACCGTATGGGACTCTCTGTACTTCCTGGACTTGATTGACTATTTCCTTTCCCATGTTAGGGATGTTTTCAACTATAGTCTCTTCAGATACTTTCTCAGACCCTTTCTCTTTCTCTTCTTCCTCTGGGACCTCTGTAATTTGAGTGTAGGTGTGTTTAATGTTGTCCCAGAGGCCTCTGAGACTGTCCTTAATTGTTTTCATTCTTTTTTCTTTATTCTGCTCCCTGGCAGTTATTTCCACCATTCTGTCTTCCAGCTCACTTATCCATTCTTCTGCCTCAGTTATTCTGCTATTGATTCCTTCTAGAGTATTTTTAATTTCAGTTATTGTCTTATTCATCACTGTTCTTTAGTTCTTCTAGGTCCTTGTTAAATATTTATTGTATTTTCTCCATTCTATTTCCAATATTTTGGATCATCTTTGCTATCAATACTCTAAATCCTTTTTCAGGTAGATTGCCTATTTCCTCTTCATTTGTTTGGTCTTGTGGGTGTTTACCTTGTTCCTTCATCTGCAACATATTTCTCTGTCTTCTCATTTTGTTTTACTTATTGTGTTTGGGGTCTCCTTTCCACAGGCTGCGAGGTTGTAGTTGCTCTTGCTTCTGGTGTCTGCCCCCAGTGGGTGAGGTTGGTCCAGTGGCCTGTGTAGGCTTCCTGGTGTGGGGGACTGGTGTTTGTGTTCTGGTGGGTGGAGCTATATCTTGTCCCTCTGGTTGGCAGGGCTGTGTCAGGTGATGTGTTTCGGGTTGTCTGTGAGCTTCGTATGACTTCAGGCAGCCTGTATGCTAATGGGTGGGGTTGTGTTCCTGTCTTGCTAGTTGTTTGGTGTGAGGCGTCCAGCACTGGAGCTTGCTGGCCCTTGGGTGGAGCCAGGTCTTGGTGTTGAGATGGAGACATCTAGGAGAGCTCTCACCTATTAATATTCCCTGGGGCTGGGAGTTCTCTGGCGGTCCAGTGTCCTGGACTTGGCTGTCCCACCTCAGAAGGTCAGGCCCGACCCCTGGCCAGAGAACCAAGACCCTGCAAGCTGCACCATGTGAAAGAAAAAAAAAAAGGAAATGAACTAGCAAAACCCCCAAGACAAATGGTAAAAGCAAAAGCAAACACACAAAAATACACAAAGAAACACACACACACACACACACACACAAAAACAGGGGAAAAAAAGGAAAAACATAAAGAAAGGCAAGATGGACTTACCTGGTGGTCCAGTGGGTAAGACTCCATGCTCCCAATGCAGGGCGCCTGGGTTCAGTCCCTGGTTGGGGAACTAAATCCCACATGCATGCCACAAGTAAGAGTTCACATGCCTCAAGTAAGAGTCTGCAGGCCGCAATGAAGATCCCATGTGCCATAACTAAGACTCGGGGCAGCCAAAATAAATAAATAAATATTAAAAAATAACAACTTTACAGATTCACAGACTCAGAGAACAAATTTATGGTTATCAGGAGGGAAGAGTGGGGGAGGGATAGTTAGGGAGTTTGGGATTGACCAAAAAAAAAAATTGTATATAACTATATTATACACCTGTAACTTATATAATATTTTACATCAACCATTCATCAGTTAAAGAAAATAAAAATAAATGTAAAAAAATTAAAAATTATTTGGTTAAATATTGGTGCATGTCCCAGAATTTGTCTTTAGAAAAATTAACTTTGCCTTTTATGTTTCTGTAATGTTAATTTGATAATTTATTTTCACTTTAAATTGTATAGATTTAAGTAAGGAAATGCTAGGTGACTATATCAGGAATAGTGTGTACTCATAAACTAATATATACGTTAGTTGGAAGAGCTATTGAGTGTCATTTTCAAATAAATAAGTAGAGGAACATAAGAATTAAATTCTAAATGTTATTTTGGTGAAGTTTTTGATCCATATAGTTTTATGAAAGTTTTGCTATTTTAATTTTTTTTAGAGATCTTAGAAAATTCAAAGATGCCAAGAAGCAGTTTGAAAAAGTCAGTGAAGAAAAAGAAAACGCATTAGTAAAAAATGCTCAAGTACAGAGAAACAAACAGCATGAAGTTGAAGAAGCCACAAACATTCTGACAGCAACAAGGAAATGTTTTCGACATATAGCCCTAGATTATGTACTTCAGGTATGTTTATTATATGTTTTCAAAAAATGGTTATTAGGGCTTCCCTGGTGGCGCAATGGTTGAGAGTCCGCCTGCCGATGCAGGGGACACGGGTTCGTGCCCTGGTCTGGGAAGATCCCACCTGCAGCAGAGTGGCTAGGCCCGTGAGCCATGGCCACTGAGCCTGCATGTCCAGAGCCTGTGCTCTGCAACGGGTGAGGCCACAACAGTGAGAGGCCCGCACACACACACAAAAATACTTAAGTAAACATATTGCTAATTAGTGATTAAAAACTACTCAGGTAACTTTGCGAAAACAGTAGAAAATGACTTTAAGATTTTTTTCTATTAAGTTCCTGTTCAGTAAGTGGGAAGTTAAATTTTAAACAATGAAGTACACTCCACTTATTAATGAAAGGCTTCTAGCATGGAGTAGTCTGTATTTCTTATCTCGTCTTATCTACCTCACATTTATACCACTTCCTGCAGTAGTATGAGTACTGAGACTGCCTACCTCATTCTACTGAAATGGCTCATGTTAAGGTCTTATTCGTTAGATATATTGTACTTTTTAACCAACTTGACTATTGTGTTTCACTGAAATAGTAGACCACACTCTCTTGAAACATACTTTTGTCTTGATGTATCTTAAACCATTTGCAAGTCATCATCTTAATTTATGTTTCTTTTCAGTTTCCACTTTGGGTTTCTCTCCTTTGTCCACCTTTTCAGTCTCTCTATTAGGGTTCCATCTTTGGTCTTCCTGTTTTCTGACTTTATGATAATCCCTTACAGTTTAATCATGCCCTTTGCTTGAATTATCACCATATATAAGTGACAAAATATATTTTTCTCAGAAGTACCTCATTCCTTTTGTGTCTAAAACTAAAATCTTTCTTCTTCTCAAATGACTTCGTATTGCCATTACCATACTGAGTAGTATCATCCTCTTAATCATAGAAATCAGAATTGGAGAATCATATCAGATATTCTCCTCATTCTTAGCTACTATATCTAACAGTCAAAATTGCCTTGAAAAGTTCTATGTACTTCTTAAACCTGTTCGTTCTCACTCTGCTGCAGCCCCAACACTAGTTCTTAACTGTTTCTTGTCTCGAGTATTAAGATGTTCTTATAAAAATTGATCTTTCTTGTGTTGCTTTTAACCTGCCCATTAGCAATTCATTCTCTGTTCTGTGGTCACAATTACTCAAGCTTTTCCAGGCAAAATGAATCATTCTTGTCTCTGTTTCCTCTGTGCTGCCATATTATTGTCATACACATTGCTGTTAGAGCACTTATCTCATTTATTGAAATTATTTATTTATATGTCTTTCCTACTCCTAGATTATATCCCTTCCCTCTAGTCCAGTGGTTGGAAAATAGATAGGTAATGTTTTTTGAAAGAGTGAACAGCTTACTTAATTTTAAATTTTATTTGGGAAGTGGGGAAGTTACCTAAATATTCATTATTTTCAAATTTACACATTATAAACTGTCGGTTTCCTTTGATGTCCATCCAGTAGTTTTAAGTTAGGACCTCACCTCTCTTATAACTATTTGTTTGATTTTTCTAATGAGAACTGTTGCGTTATTTTACTATATGGCCAAAGTGTCTGTTTTAGAGAATAGTAAGTAAGAAATATTCAGCTTTATAGAGTGTCACGCTTTAGTTTCTCTAAATATTTGAATATACTTTTGTATTTTCAAATGTATGCTGTTTTTCATTGTCAAACAGAGGCATTTTTAACATTTTTCTAAGCTTTTACTTAGAGCATTTGAAAGTTAACCTTTTAGTTTTCAAAACTGAATAGACCTTGAAACAGACATGCAGAAGAAACTAGTGCTTAGGTAAACAAAGTTATTAGATTTTTCTTGGTCTGTCTTTTCTTATTTATTTATTTATTTATTTTTGGCTGCATTGGGTCTTCATAGCAGTGCGCCTGCTTTCTCTAGTTGCATCAAGCGGGGGCTACTTTTCATTGCGGTGCACGGGCTTCTCATTGCAGTAGCTTCTCTTGTTGCAGAACACGGGCTCTAGGCACGTGGGCTTCAGTAGTTGCGGCATGCAGGCTCAGTAGTTGTGGCTCATGGACTCTAGAGCACAGGCTCAGTAGTTGTGGCACACGGGCTTAGTTGCTCCGCGGCATGTGGGATCTTCCCAGAGCAGGGCTCGAACCCGTGTCCCCTACGTTGGCAGGTGGATTCTTAACCACTGCACCACCAAGGAATTCCCTCTTGGTCTGTTTTTTTTTTTTTTTTTTTTTTTTTTGCGGTACGTGGGCCTCTCACTGTTGTGGCCTCTCCCGTTGCGGAGCACAGGCTCCGGACGCACAGGCTCAGCGGCCATGGCTCACGGGCCTAGCTGCTCCACAGCATATGGGATCTTCCTGGACCGGGGCACAAACCTGTGCCCCCTGCATCGGCAGGTGGACTCTCAACCACTGCAGCACCAGGGAAGCCCCCTCTTGGTCTGTTTTTGTTTTCTGATCAGTGCTTTAAAATTATCTTATTAAACAACAGGTAGAACATTCAGTGGGAAGGACATATTAAAAAGATATTCTGTAACCTTTTGGAAATTTTAGCAAATAGTTCATGATTCTTTTCTTGTGTAAACATTGTATTTCATTAAGCTGATATATAATAAATAACAGACAAAAATAAAATGTTTGTTGTGAATTTCTAGAGTTGGGAGAGATACCACAGAAGGCAACTTTTATAATTACTGATCTTTCAATAGTTTAGTCTAATTAAAATATTTATTTAAGGTCCATTAATTTGTTCAACAAATATTTCTGAGTGCCTAATATATACAGCTTGGAGGATACAACTGGGAATAAAGCACGACCTTGATCTCATGGAGCTTATGTTTTAGCTGGGGAAAACAAATAAGTAAATAAAATATGAGGTAGTTATGAATACTATAAAGAAAATAAATAGGGTTGGTGTACTAAAGACTGCTTAAAGGCCTACTTTAGACCTTTGTGAGGAGATACTATTTAAGCTGGGACCTGATGGATAAGAGCCTTGTGCCCATCTGGGAAGAAAATCATGACATGAGGACAGAACAAATAGTACAAAGGCATCGAGGTGGGAGTACTCTTGGGTTGTGGTTGGACCACAGAAAAGGGGAAAGTACTGTAGTAGAAAATTAGGTGGGAGAGGTAGCAGGAGCCTCTTCACAAAGGGCCTTGTAGGCTACAGTAGGGAGTTGGAAGGTTTTAATACAGACGTACATGATCTTATTTATTGTTTGAAAAGATCACTCTGATTGCTGAATGAAGTGTCAAGAGTGGAAACAGAGACTAGTTCATAGACTATTATAGCAGTCAGGAAAAGATATGGTGGTTGGTGGTAGTAGTAAAAGTGATTAGAATTTGTATTAAGGATGTATGTTAAAAGAGCAATTAGATAAGGAGGGTGGAGAGAAGACAGAATTCTAAGAAATTCAGAAGTTTATCAAGGTGATAGTTTTATCAGTACAGTACAATTTTATGGTTTGAACATGGCCAGTTTTTCTTTAAGTTGAAAAAATGGATGAGAGTTTCATTGGTATGTTTGTCTTAACTGTTTTTGCAAAAAGCAGGTCAAATGGTGAAAAACTTGAACTTTGTTTTCATTTACTTTTCTGGAAAAGTATTAAACCATTAGAATAAGCAAATTTTACAATATTGCATTCTGGATTAGTTTTTAAAATAATGCATAGGTGATTAACCAAGTGCATTTTCCCTCAGATTAACGTCCTTCAATCAAAAAGGAGATCAGAAATCCTGAAATCAGTAAGATATTTATTGAAATGATGTTCTAAATATTTTAATATGAAGTTAAATGTATATATTTAAGTTTTTAAAATAGCACCATATATGTGTGTGTGTGTATATTTATTTACTTATTTATTCCAGGTTCATAATTAATGATATTGTTGTACTTCTTATATGTCACTTAACCACTTTTTTTGGTCTCCTTTATGTTATAGTTATTTATGTGTGTCTCATCTATAATTATACTGTAATCTCCTTAAAGCAGACACTTAAATAATTTGAGATTGAGGGCATACATAGCATCATTTTACACAATTTTTCCCTTAGGGCTGTTGATGGTGTATCAGCTTTTTGGAGTGCAGGTAGAAAACAAATGAGATGAAATTTGAAGGATGGCACGGCAACAGTGATTTCTTATTTGCCCATTTTTCGTCTTAAAAGCTAACGAGGAGGTGGGCAGAGGATGATAGTCATATATACATTACACTCTTTTATATTTTGAGAACCTTAGAAATAATTTCTCCTTTCTGATTTCGTTCACTAAAGTTTTTTTATGGTTTTTTTTTTCTCAAAGGATCCACAGAAATTGCTTTTGATCCTTGTCCACACCTAGGTTTTTCCTAAATTCTCTGTTAATATTTATGTTATTTCTTATCAGATGAGAACATTATACTTCCTGTTTACCTCCACCACCTTTTCCAGATTGAGAGTAATGTATGTTAATTGTAGAAAATTGGAAAATAAAATATATGAAGGAAGAATAAAAATACTTATAAATGCTACTACCAAGAGAGAACCACTATTAACATATTGGTGTAATCTTTGTCTTTTTTCTCTGTTTGTGTGCGCACGCCTGTGTGTGTGTGTATGTGAAAATGTATATACACCTCTTAAAATTCCATTTAATTTTTTTTTTTTTTTTTTTTTTTTTTTTTTTGCGGTACGTGGGCCTCTCACCGCCGCGGCCTCTCCCGTTGCGGAGCACAGGCTCCGGACGCGCAGGCCCAGCGGCCACGGCTCACGGGCCCAGCCGCTCTGCGGCACGCGGGATCCTCCCGGACCGGGGCACGAACCCGCATCCCCTGCATCGGCAGGCGGACCCCCAACCACTGTGCCACCAGGGAAGCCCCCATTTAATTTTTAAAAACAAAATAGGAATCATTCCTACTGTTCTGTAATTTTCTTTTTTCACTAATACACTCCAAAATCATCATGTGTCATTAAATATTTTTTTATTTAACGATGTGACCAGGTAGAATTCTACCATATGAATACAGTAGAGGTGAGCAAACATTTTCTTTGAAGGGCCAGGTAGTAAATATATTAGGTTTTGGAGGCCGTATTGTCTGTGTTGAAACTACTCAGCTGTGCTATTGTAATAGGAAAGCAGTCATAGACAATATGTAAATGAATGACATGACTGTTCTAATAAAACTTTTTTTATGAACATGGAAATTTGAATTTTATATAATTTTTACGTGTCATGAATTTCATGTCTTCTTTTCATTTTCTTTAACCATTTAAAAATGCAAAAACTGTTGTTAGCCCGTAGGCCATCCAAAAACAGGTGGTGGGGCTGGATATAGTTTGTAGGTCAGTTTGCTGACCTTGAATATACCATAAATTAACTTTACCTATTAATGGATTTTAAGTAATTTCCCTGTTTTTGACGTAAAGCATAGCATTATAGTGATCATCGTAATGAATAATATTTCCTTCGGATAGATTAAGACAAGAGATTACTTAGTCAAAGGGTTGAAGCATTTATTGAAACTTTTAAGGAATATTGTCAAATTTTAAGGGTTACACAAAATTTCCACTAATAGTGTGTGAGAGTGAACATTTTTCTACATTTTACCAACGCTGGGTATTAATTTCCCCCACTCTACCACAGTTTGGTAGATTGAAAATGTCATCTCTTTGTTTAATTTTGGATTTCTTTGAGGTAAATGAGTATGAATGTCCCCCCCCTTTTTTTTCTTGGTCACTATGTTTTCTATTTATGTCCTTACCCTCTTTTTTTGTCTTCATACTTTTCATATTGATTTGTAATATCTCTTATCTGTTAAGACTAGTAACCCTTTGTCAAGTGTTTTTTCCTAGTTTATTATTTATCTTTTAATATGCTTATTCTGTGTTTTGATGTGCAGGCATATTTTACTTTTTATGTACTTGTAACTATTAATCTCTTATTTTTATAATAAGAGATTAATATAATAGTTAATAATTAATTAACTATTAATCTCTTCCTCTCTTTTTAAAAAATATATTTAGTGTTTTTTAAAATCATATTCACAAAGTTGTACAACCGGCGTTATCTAATTCCAGAATCATCTTTTAGTGAGCTTTGTCCTTTTGTCATTGTGTTTTATTTTATGGTTTTTCTCTCCCAAAAAAATTCCTTTTGAAGGATTCTTGAGTATTAAGGACCTTTTGACCTATTTTAGATTTTACAGAATTAAACAGATGTCTCTTCTTGCTAAAAATAACAGGGATGTTTGGAGGATTCTTTCAGTATTGTGATTGAATTAATTCCTTCTCATGTAAAAATTTAACTAATAAAAATAAGAGTGTTTTTTCTCTCATGAATAGGTAAAATGTAGGAAAACTTAGAAAAAAATCTTAACCCATTAATCATTTTTGAATTTTTGGAATGAATATAACAAAATCTCCATATTGGCAAAGTCTGTTGCCTCATTTTATTTTGCTATCTTGAGAAAAAAATGAGCATGCCCCTATTTCGTGTTGTGCTTAGTGATCTACGGGTTGTAAAGTATATGTGATTGCTTTGTTTTGAGAGCTTCGTATGTCCCCTCCTAATATTTTAATGTTTTATTTGTAATTTAAGGTTTTGCCAGTGAGTTTTGTTGAAAGACACCTAGATATTTTATAATGTACCTGGAAAGCTGGTGAAGTTATTGAAAACTTGATTCTTTGAATTATTGCAATATAAGTTTGAAAATATTTTTGTAATACTCTTTTAAGAAAAATGACTCAGTTTAATTTTAAATAGGTTTGCTATTTTGGGCTCTGGTGGAATAATTTTTAAACAATAGATAGGATCAGAATTTTTTTTAAATTTCAGAATATTTATCTAAGAATTGATTTTAAAATGCTAACCATTTTTTCCTCCTGTTAGATGTTATCCTTTATGTATGCCCATTTGGCCTTCTTTCATCAAGGATATGATCTATTTAGTGAACTTGGGCCCTACATGAAGGATCTTGGTGCACAGGTAATGTACTGTACTTCTTGATTCTGTGTTATATACCAATATCTGTATTTTTTTAAATTGAGATATAGTTGACATACATATAACTGGAAGTTTTGTACCTTTTGACCCCACTCACCCATTTTCCCACCGCCAACACCCACCTCTAGCAACCTCCAGTCTGTTTTTACTATGAGTTCTGTTTTTTGTCTTTGTTTTTTTTTAATTCCACATATCAGTGAGATCACACAGTAGTTGTCTTTCTGTGTCTGACTTATTTCACTTAGTGTAATGCCCTCAGGATCCATCCATGTTGTTGCAAAAGGCAGGATTTCCTTTTTTATGGCTGAATAATGTTCCAGTGTATTATGTATACCACATTTTAAAATCCATCTATTGACAGACACTTAGTTAGGTTACTTCCATATCTTGGCTAAATAATGCTGCAGTGAACGTGGGGATGCAGATATATTTTCGAGTTAGTGTCTTCGATTCCTTCAGGTAAATACCCAGAAGTGGAATTGTTGGATCACATAGTAGTTCTATTTTTAATTTTTTGAGGAACCTGCATACTGTTTTTCATAGTGGCTGTGCCAATTTCATTCTCACCAACAGTGCACAAGGGTTCCCTTTTCTCCACATCCTTGACAGTCTTCTCTTATTTTTGATGACAGCCATTCTAACAGGTGTGAGGCAATATCTCCCTGTGGTTTTGATCTGCATGTCTTTCATCATTAGTGACATTGAGTACCTTTGACCCCTTATTGGCCATCTGTATGTCTTCTGTGGGAAAATGTCTGTTCAGATCCTCTGCCCATTTTTTAATTGAATTTTTTTTTTTTTTGCTGTTAAGTTGTCTGAGTTCTTTATGTATTTTAGATATTAACCCCTTATCAGATATATGATTTGTAAATATTTTCTGCCATTTGGTAGGTTGCCTTTTAATTTTGCTCATGGTTTCCTTTGCTGTGCAGAAGCGTTTTAGTTTGATGTAGTTTGAGTTGTTTATTTTTCCTTTTGTTGTCTTTGTTCTAGTATATGTATTTTTAAAGAGATTTAGCATATTGGGAAATTTGACAATTTAATGATGAAGTTTGGTGCTATAACAGATTTATGTATGGGTTAAATGTGTAACCAAAAATAAGATTAAAGTTAAAGAAAATGTTACAGATAGTATATTAGGGTACCAAAAAGAAGAATTTTAAAACAAAGTGTTTGTTTTACAGTATACATAGCTGGATTTATTTTTTTGTTTCTTACATTTGGATTATTGAGTTACTGTCCTAATTGGTATTTTATTTGAGTTATAGCTCTTTTTTTATTTTCAGAGAAATTTGCATTTTGCTATTTTGAATAATAAAATTTTAGAATCTTAAGATTATAGAACTCTTGGGAACTTTTTCATTTTATACACATGCACACACACATGCACATGCATGAGTTATATATAAGAATATTATATAGAAATTTTATTACGTCCAAATTATTTTTGATATCTAATCAAAACTTTATGTTAGATCTGTTCCCGGACATTCTTTTTTGTTGACTGGTGAGTTTTCTGGATTTCTGTCAATTTTCAGTTGATTTTCTTTCCCAAAATGGTTCAGGTTACTTTCTGAGGAGAGGGATTAAGGATGAAAAATAGAGTTTAGGGAAATGGGGAAAAGGTAAGAGCAGAATGAGAATTGCATTCACTGACCAAAATTAAATGTGGTGCATGCATGTGTGCATGTGTGTCTGTGTGTGTGTGTTGGGATGGTGCTGGGGAAAGATGGTGTGCAGGGCATATGCTGTGAATTATAGAAATGCTCTTCCGTGCCTCTACAGAACTTAATCTATTGGAAGAAAATAACAAGTCACCACACTATTAATCTCTGTGCTAAGTGCCCTGTCTGGGTATATAAATGGAGATTAGATTTGTTTGCATGTGATAGAAAACCAGAAATAGTAGGAGCTTTAACAAGATAGAATTTTATTTCTTTTATGTAAAATCAAAGGCCTAGTATGGTGGTCACTTAATCTGCAGGGACACAGGCTTATTATATCTTTGGATTCTACCTAATGGTTCAAAGTGGTTTATCAAGCTTTAGCCTTCATATCCAAATGCTAGCCAACAGGAAGGAGGAAAGGGGAAAGAAAGATTCATTCCCTCTCTTTAAGGATATTTCCTAGAAATAGTATATTCCACTTCTGTGTATGACCCAGTGTCACACTAGCTGCAAGGAAAGCTGGGAAATTTAGTCTTAATGCATGTAACCGTGTTAACCTACTAGAATTTGGGGATTCTGTTGTTAAGAAAGGAGGAGAGAATGGATGTTGGGAGGCAACCAGCTATCCCTACCACATATTGGAGGATCAAAGTGTTACTGTAACCTGTATAGAGTACATCCAGCCCAGACTTGGGAAGAAGGCAAGACCTTCCTAGGCCCCAGGCACTCCCCACATCTTAATCAAACATTAGATTGTACCCTTATCTTAAATTAAGTATAATTTATCAAAAAAATGAATTGGTTTGTAGTTGACTAGTTTCAATAATTGTATATTTTGACATTTATTAATTTCAGTTTTTACCCTCCCAGGTCTCAAGTAATTTTGCAGGTCCTCGAAAAGCATCTAAACTCCGGTGCCTGTAGTGCCTGGTGGATAATATGGCCTGGTTGGAGGTGGCCAGTTAGGATATTCTTTCAGTAATTCAGTTATGAGATTATGGCATCTGGAACTAGGGTCCTGGCAGTAAGGGTGGAGATAAATAGATAGACTTGAGGAATAGTTAAGATGTAGCCAATTTGAGTGGAGGGACATGATGAGTTCAAGTTTAAATGTGTTGATTTTGAGAATAGGACATCTAAGTGGGTATATCTGGAGTTCAAGAGAAAGAAACACTAAAGGAGTCAATAGCATATAATTGCTAATTGCAATCACAAGAGTGTGTGAATTGACCCAAGGAAAGTTAATAGGTATTTCAAAATCATGAACCTATTTTAAAAAAACATAAGTGATCGAACACCATGCCTAATAATTTTGATTTTGTAAGTTAAGGTCAAGGTCCACGAGTATGCAGTAAAAAGAGATTTGGCTTGGGACAGAGCCCTAAGAATGATCTACTTTTAAGAGACGGCTAGGTAAGAGGGGCTCCGTGAGAACACTGATGGGAGAGGAGGTGGAAAACCAGAAAATCGTGGTAGCACAGGGCAAGGAAAGAGTGTCTCAGAAAGGTGGGGGTGGTTGTCAGTGCAAATGCTGGAAAGAAGGTCGAGTAACCCTAGGACTAAGAACTACCTCTTGGGTTTAGCAGCAAGAAGGTTATGTGTTACTGATGTGAGAGTTGAGGGTCCAAGAGGTGAAAGCTTAATTACAGTGGGTTGATGAATATGAAATGGGCAAGTGGAGAACAGGGAAAAATTTTTTAAGAAGTTGTATTGTGAAGAAAAGAGAGCAGGTAGTAGCTAGAGGGGAGTATGAGTTGTAGGAAGGTTTTATTTAAGGTATTATTTGCACAAATTTAAAAAGAAATGGGAATGGGAGAAGTTGAAAGGCAGAAAGAGAAGTGGTGAAATCTGAGGTGGTAGGAGTGTAGGAGATTCAATACATAGGTAGAGGATTGGGGGCACCTGGTTAGGTATAGGAGCCTATTAACCTCATGATGCCCAACGCTAATAGAAACACGGGACACATGCTACTGTGCTCCAAACTCTCTCTTCCTGATACAGTACCCAGCATCTAGGAGACAAGACTGCCAGCCTTCGCACCTCCCCAACTCATACGTCCTCCAGTACTCCACCATGTTGGAAGATATCTTTTTCTTTATACTTCTGCCCCAACAGAGAGAGGGGAATTTCCTCCCTTTCTGCTGCAATAGCAGTGGGTTGGGATGCAGCAGAGAAATTTACTACCAAGTTGACAATTTTACTACCATCACTGGCATTGTAGTACTGGTGTGGAAAGTACGTGCATGCAAGTTTAGAAATAGCAGTTTGAATCTTGGGGGCTGCCTTCTGCTGCACTTCAATCTGAATGTATGAAAAACATTAACATGCCTTTCACTTAAAGGCTATAAAACAAGGATATAATGGTTATGCCACTCATTCAGTATAAGAAACTATTGAGGACAAACATTTTCCTAGCACAGCATTACCCGTTAAATCAATGCAGCATGTCACTAAGGTAAGTATGCATTAGATCTTAAAGTGGAGTGGTATAGTTGCCATCTAAGTAAAATATTCTATAATAGTGATAGTTCTATTTCAGGATGTTTTCTTTTGGTTCTTTATTATTATTCAGTGATATTAAGAGTCTGTGGTCAGAATTTGTCTCCTGTAGAAAAAAAACACCATTTGTGATAGTGAATAAAGGATCACACAGTCTTTTAAGAAGGCCTTTTTCAGTTTTGTTTTTAAAGGATATCAATGAGAACATTTTGACATTTAATACTTTGTCTCCGTAGTCTGTTGACATTTACATTTTTATTTATTCATTTATCACACATTAGTCAATTTGAGGTGATGGGTGTTCAAAGATGAAATGACATACATCACAGTTTAGAAGAGTAGACCCACATAATGGGGTATTTTATAACCCAATTTTTGTTATTCCAGCAAAGAGGAGTTCAAGAAGCCAGTGCTTTTTGTCATAATACTGGAAGTCAGATATTTCTCTTCTGATGGAAAGGATCAAGAAAGAAATGGGATTTTATGATTTCATAAGTTTTTAAATTTTTTTTTAAAAAAAGGACTTTAAAAATTGGTGATTTTATACCCTGATCTAATGAATGGTTTCTATTCTATTCTATTCTGTTCTATTCTATCCTATTCTGTCCTCTCCTACTCTATTCTATTCTTTTCCCTCCCTCCTTCCTTTCTTGCTTTCTCTTTTATCTGTTGAATTATTTTTCTACCTTTTAGATTTTATTGTAATATTAGGAAGCCAACTTGAAAACATCATGCATCTTGAGTGATTGGAAGTGTCTGTTACGTTGAACTTGTGAGGCTGGCACACACTAGCTTAGCTGCTACTTTTTGCTGTTTGGGAAGAAAAATCACCAGTATATCTTCTTTCTGTCTTTGATAGCAACTACCAGAATTGCTGAGTGCATCAGCAGACAACTTAATCTAGAGTCATTCTCCTTAATTCAAGGGGTGAGCATGTTATCACTGTTGTGCCTGAGACAGGGCCACCTGTCACAATTGCTTGGAACCATGGTTGCTCTTAGAAATGTTTTCTCTAAAGGAATTAAAGACCTTCTCAAAGAGGATATGATACCAGAAAAAAAAGAACTTCCACTTTAAAGTTGTAGCCAAAATGCCTTTTTAGGTAAACCTCAATTGACTGACTGATTTGGTGTATGAGTTTTGAAAAATAATCATGTCTTTCTTTCTTTAACTTCTAAGTCTATCATTTACTCCTTTTATAGTTGGATCGACTGGTTGTGGATGCAGCAAAGGAGAAAAGAGAAATGGAGCAAAAACATTCCACCATTCAACAAAAGGTACTTGAGGGGAGAAGTTAAAGGAGATTAATTCCCATTTTACACAATTTCTTGATTATTGGTTTCAGCAGGATATCATTGTGTTGGAAAAGATCCTTTGAGTTGCTTTAATAATTATAGATTGTATTGTATAGATAAATTCCTCCATTTTTTGTAAAAAATAAAATATTTTTCTGACATTCAGGTTTGTATTTTATTACTATTTTATATCAAAATATTTGAAAGCCATGCTCTTGAACCAGTTTATAAAAACATCATCAGTCTCTTAGGGCCTTAACTGCTTTAAAAGTGGCCCTTAGAGTTTAAAGCACTACTTATAGTTTCAGTTAAGATATCACCAACCACCTGTAAAAATGTGTGTGTGTATGTGGGGGGCGGTGGATGGGGGGGTGCGTGGAGGTGGTCATGGGTTGGAGAACACCGTAGCATCAATGTGTGTGTTTGGTACTAGGAATTTCCAGCTGCAGTCACTCTAAGGCAGCACTTACCCTCTCAAGTGATGCTGAAATTTCACTTGCATTTCTTATTAATTTGCCTAAGTCTAACTAAACTAATGTTTGAAAAATATATATTTAAAAATGAAGATTTAAATGTGAAACCAGTTTTTGTTTCTGTGTGCTAAAAGCTTTGAATATGATATACCTGGAACTCAGTCTAATAATATTTTATCTTATATAGTCATTGACATTTTTTTGTGTGTAGTAATCTGAAAATAAAAAGAGACAACTGGAGGTTGAATGTATGTAAGAAGTATGAAAAAAGATGTGTTCTGTACTTACCTGGCAGGAGAGATACCATGATCACAAAGGTGGTTTGCCCAGGGTGAGGCTTATCCATCCCACACCTACAATTTCCCCAAATGTGGGAAACTTGACTGCATAATTTTTGGTAGTGGGGGACTGCTATCACACTTTACCCTAAAAAGACCAAAAAAAAAAAAAAAAAAGACACCTTCTAGCATTGCTTTAAGAAATCTATTCTCTTGGTATTGAGCAGTCAAATCAACTTTTGTTATGGTGTATTTAGAATTTAAAATACCAGTAAACTAGATCTGATATAGAAGATGTCAGAGGAAAAAAACAAAAGTGAAATCTGTAATAAAAGTAAGGAAAATTTTATTGGTGATGGGTTGTTAGTACTCAAAGAGAAACGTTATTTAAAAAGTAGAAGATTTTCTACCAGACCATGTTTAATTCATTACTTCTAGTTATATTCAGGTAAGACTACCTCCATGTTTTATTTTGTTTAAAGTTAGAATCACTTTTGTTTGGATAACTTGTTTTAATGACGTTACTGTGGAAAGATTTTTAAGAATTGGGACCAATCATTTTTAATTAAAATGAGAGGTCATGAAATTTAGAAGCATGTGACTATTTGTTTAAACTGAATTATTTAATGAATATTATGCATCTTTTTTTTAAATAGATCTTTATTGGAGTATGATTGCTTCACAGTACCGTGTTAGTTTCTGTTGCACTATGCATCTTTTAATATCTTTCCCTATTGTATAACAGCTCAGTGTTGTACCGAATGTCCAAGAGTAGTAGATTATTAAATCTGATAAATTTATTTGATTTTAAATAATTGTCAGTTATTGTTTTCCTTAAAGGGAATAATGCTGTTTTTGTTCATTATGAATACTTACCTTTTTTTTTTTTTTTGCCCTTAAATGCTGACACAAGGCTGCATTACAGGTAAAAAAAAAAAAAAAAAGGAAAAGAACAAGATCCAGTCAAACTAAAAATTAAGGAAAAATATGTCTAATGTAATTATTTAGATTTTTTCAAGAATTGAAATTGATCAGTTGAAGAAACAATGCTATGCATATTCATGTACATGCCTTTTGGATATATGCACACATTTCTGATGAATTCATACCTAGGAATAAAACTGGGTCAGAGGGTGTGTATATATGTTCAGTGTTGGTAGATAATGCTAAATTATTTTTCAAAATGTTATACCACTCCTGGTAAGCAGCACTGTGTGAGAGTTCCCATTGCTGCTTGCCACCTCGTTGTATTGTGAAAGTTTTAAATTTTTTGCCTATTTTGGTGGTAGATATTGACATCTTGTTGTGGTTTTAATTTATGCTTTAGTCACTAATGACCTTCTCCCAAGTCTGTTGGTCATTTGGATATCCTCCTTGTTAAATGTCTGTTAGTCTTTCTCCCATTTTTCCATCATGTTGCCTAGCTAACTGTTGATCATATCTTCAGATATTCTGGATATTAGCCCCCCTTTGGGGTATATACGTTTTAAATTTTCACATAGTTTTTAAAATGTCTTTTCTGTGTGGTACTTTTTGTGTCCTTCCCAACCGAGGATCACAATGGTATATCTCCTAAGGGTTTATAGATTTGCCTAATCTTCTAAGTGTGTATAGATTTGCCTTTTATCAATATATCTAGATTTTTAATCAATCTGTAATTGGTTTTTTGTATATAGTATGAGGTAGAGATCCAGTTTCCTTTTATTTTCACATTGGTAGCTAAATGATCTAGATTCAGTTATTAAAAAGTTTGTTTCTCCCTACTACTCAGTGTTGTATACTGTTATACATCACATTTCCATACATGTGAGGTCTGTTTTGGACTCTATTCTGTTTTGTTGGTCTTTTTATCTTAATTATGCCAATACTGTGCTATCTTAATTATTTTAGCCTTATAGCATATCTTGATATCTGACAAAGAGAAGCCTCCTACCTTCTCTTCTTCAAAAGTGAATTGCCAAAGTTCTGCATTTCCATATAAATTTCAGGAGTGGCTTTTTAGGTTACATAAAAATAGCTTTTGGGATTTTGATTGGGATTGCATTGGATCTGTGAATCAGTTTGGGGAAAAATTGATATCTTTATTTTAAATGTCTTCTAGTCCATGAGCTTGAAATATTTCTCCATTTATTTAAGTTTTCTTTAATGTCCTTCATAAAGTTTGATAGTTTTCTTGTACATCTTTTGTTAAATTGTATTGCAAATGTTACTGTAAATATTATCTTGTAAAAATTTCTTTTCTCACTGTTTACTTTTGTTATATATTAGAATAAAATTTGATTTTTATGTATTGATTTTGTAACCAGTAGTCTTTTTAAGCTCTCTTTAATACTGATTTATCTCTGGATTCTTTTGGATGTTACGTGTACAAAGTCACATCATCTGCAAATAATTGTTACCTTTACTTTTTGTTTATCTTGCTGGCTAGGACTTTTAAAATAAGCTTAAATCAAAGAGATAATAGTGGTCCTTCTTGTCTTTCTTGCAATTTCAAAAGAGAAAGCTTCTCTTAGAGTCCCCTCATTGGCCAGCCTTGGCCTTGCCTTCTATTCCTTGGGCCCCACACCAGAGCTTCAAGTTCTCCTGATGAGACAAACGCCCTTAATGGGAGACTTGGCTTCCTTGCTCTGCTTACCCCTGTGGCTTCCAATTTTCACTTATTCTTTTGCCTTTGAGTATTCCTTCCATTTTGTCAGCTCATCAGTGTGTTTAAATTCTAATATTATATATTTTATTCAACATTATTCGTTGCTTTCATTATAAAATCACATCTATCACATTTTAAGTACTATAAAATATTAATTGATGTTAATAGGAATTATACTGAAGACTTAATTTATCTCAAGAAAAATAGTTGAAATTAGAAAAAAAATACTTATAATGCATTGCAAAGATGCCGATGTGACAAATGAAATTTTTAGAATGTTGCCAAACTCAATTATATCTGTTGCTGACTTAATTCTGTCTACATAATTAAATAAATTATAGCTTCAAGTAAATTTTAAATGAAGGAATTAAAATTTCCCTGATTTTTTCCCCCAAAGTAAAAGCAGGAAGAAATGTAGCAATTTATTTACAGGTTATTTCATTTGATTATTTTGGATTATTATGTCTTTATGATTAAATTTTGAGAGATGTCAGCAGTGTTTGTTTTTAATTCTGAAGTTAGTCTGTTTCCTCTTTCCATAGTCTTAGACTCTTAGATTTGGAAAGCCCTTAGGTGATTCTCACTCCATTTCTCCTCCAGTGCAGGACCCCCGCATCCCAGCGTTCTGGCAGGTGGTCATCCAGCCTCTACCAAAATCTTTCTCAAGACAGAAAGTCTACTACTCTCTAATAGGATAGCATTCTAATTTTGATTATTGGTCCAGAAATAATTTTGAAAGTTTCAAGACTGATTTTTAGAGTTTTCAATTTGGGGATCACAGCAATCTTGCAGTTTTGTTGAAATTACTTTGGAAATTCACCAGGAAATATTTTAAATATGGGAATTCTGATTTCAAAACTTCATGAATCCTGGGAGGAAAATTGAAAGTTTGAATTGTATTCAAGTGAAAACTAGAATGATTAGAATGATAGAAGATGACTATGAGTGGTTCTACAGTCCTCATAAAAAAGTGAGCTCGGAATGCTCACTTCACACTGTGGTGCTTCTCCTTTGCAAAAATAATTTTATTTTAATCCTTTTTTGAACCCCCAAACAGTGGAGTTATTGTTTCTACCAGATTTTAAAAACTGCCATAATAGTAATATATTTAGAAAATAGTGGTAGATTTAAATAATCCCAATTAAATATACCCATATTCCTTTAAAAAAAATTGTTAGCAGATACATCACCATAAAATATTGGGATTAAATGAAAACATTTTAAACATAACACCTGTAGAATATCGAGTTATTCCCTTTGTCTATTTGTATACATATTGTGCTTTTAATCACAGTGTATATACAGTTTATTTACCCAAGCTGTATAATTTATAAAATTTATATTGTTTTTTCTCTTTTAATGTATATTCTGTATACTCATCTATGTTATTGCATAATAGTCTACTGGATTGAAATACATCAATATGTTGAAGCATTCTTCTATTTTTGAACATTTAGGTCTCCCCTGCTTTCTTATGAATATTGTTGATATAGCTATCTTAATACAAAGCGTTTTACTGTTTGAGCTGTTTCTCTAGGATAGATTTGTTGTCTAGGGAAATCAGTAAAAATCATATGAACTTTTTAATGTGTTATTTTGCCTAGGATTTCTCCAGTGATGATTCTAAACTAGAATATAATGTAGATGCTGCAAATGGCATTGTTATGGAAGGTTATCTGTTCAAACGAGCCAGCAATGCCTTCAAAACTTGGAACAGGTAATATATTTCAAATCTAGTCTTGCTCTTTCCATATTCTCAGTTTTCTGACTTTCCCTTTGGTTTGGCAACTCTTTCCTTCATAATTCTCTAAATTCACAGTCCCTAGTAACTTTCCTGAACCCAGTCCATTGAAGATAAGATAAGGCCCTTCTAGGAAAGGGGCCTTAAGAAGCAAGTCAAAAGTAACAGTAGTAATTCTAAATTTTAAAATTTAAGCGAAGTTTAAACCAGGAAGCAAGGAGACTTTTTATACTGCTTGGTCTGTAGTGACTAGATCATTACAATGAATAAATTTTTAAATGTGAGCTTCCTCCCATATTTGTTACCAAATAGATCTGATTGCAAATTATATTTTGAACATAATGGATGAATATGACAAGTGAGCTTTTTTTTTTTCCCTTTGGGTTCCTCCCCTATATGCTGTTTATGTACATTTTTACTTAATTTTGGCTTGTGAATCTTTAAGTGAGGTGATCCTGATCTTTGGATCTTTGCAATAACTTTAACCAGGAGTTTTAGGGTATGGAATTGTTTTTATGTGTGAAGTGAGTATGGCAGCTGGTGCTCCGATGCCTACCAAAAACTTAAAATTTTTTTTTTCTAAACTGATTTTTATATATATTGATCCAGTAAATGTCTTTTGAATGAATGTGTAAAATATTTTATTTTCTTATGTATTAATAAAGTGGAATAATTTCAGACATTAAAGCAAAAAAAAAGATTGTATTGTCTCAGGATCATTCTTCTGAATAGCAGTGATTAGCCTTTTATTCAAGGATGCCTCCCTTCTTGCAAAAAAAAAAAAAAAAGTAGAACAGTTTTGTAATAATTGAAAATAGTATTGGGTTCTGGTTAATTGATACACTATTATATTATTGGTTGAATGTATATTATTTGCTGCTTGAACAGATATGAATTCACTTAATGATAGATTGTTTTCTTTTTATAAAATGGACAGTAGCAAAATAAATAGAATTTTCTTGGTAAGTTTAATTTAGTATACATTTTTGTTAATTTAACTGGAAATGATTATGCTTGGATATTCAGTACGTTGAAATGGATTCCTTGTGCACTAATTTTGAGTCCTTGGTGATGAGGTTATAGAAAAAACATTTATTGATATTTTCAAATGTCAGTGATACATTGAGTATTTCCATAGCATTCGATATTGTCAGATGTTTGAATGGTACATGGTGTGTTGTATTTGAAATAATTTTCATTTACTTGAGAGTGAATATAAACTGGAAAGAATAATGATTATATTTGATATTAAGTCTCTTTGAGTTATGTAGAACTTTTTTTTTTTTTTTTTTTTTGCGGTACGTGGGCCGCTCACTGTTGTGGCCTCTCCCGTTGCGGAGCACAGGCTCAGCAGCCATGGCTCACGGGCCTAGCCGCTCCATGGCATGTGGGATCTTCCTGGACTGGGGCACGAACCCGTGTCCCCTGCATCGGCAGGCGGACTCTCAACCACTGCGCCACCAGGGAAGCCCGAGTTATGTAGAACTTTAAAAATAATACATGAATATAGATGGATCAACTAGATGGTCTGGTTAAGAAATAATGTTTTAACTATTATAAAGTAAAAAAGAAAAATTAAAATTCTGTATTAAGCCAATAATCTTTGAAGCGTTTCCTGGCAAATTTCCATAGCCAGAGTAGGAAATTAAGATCGTGTGGTTGTCAAATTTTTATAATAAAGATTTTTCAACTAGTATGGTTTCATGAGGTAATGTTAGAATTGAATTTTAACCTTCAGATTTCAAAACAACCTCCTTAAAGTTTAACACAGTGAAAATACAGTAAATCCATAAAAACTGTACCATTATGTTAAGAAGAAATGAAATGAACTTCCATGGACTACTCCAATCAGAAATGCTCTCAGACTTCAAAATGAAGCACAGTAAGTGTTAGTGGAAAATCGCATTCCCATTTAGGACAACGGAAGAACATTAATTGACTTAAGCATGGACCTTTTGGTTTTTTATTATATGTTTCATGAATTTTATTAATTGGCATAGACATTAAAACATAACTAAAATCAAGTAGGGAATAACTATTAAATTCTCAATTGTAGATATGTTACCTATCATTTGCCAAGTAAGGAAGACAATAACTTTGGAAATGAGGCCACTTTTTAAAGGAGATGCCATTTCTGTGTGATAGGATGACAGTTATTGATTAGAATCATAGATTGTAGTTAACACCCTAATTTTTAGTAAAGAAATGGAAGTGCAGGGAGATGGTTGCTCATTCAGGGTCACACAGCTGGTTTGTGACAAAATTGAGGCTCAAAACCTGGCTCTTTAAAAAACTTGCTATGGCAGATAGTCAAGAAACGACCAAGGTCAGACGACAGTGGATCAACCCAGAATTAAGACTCCGTGCTTCCAGTGCAGGGGCGGGCGGGTTCGATCCCTGGTCGGGGAACTAAGATACCACATTACACGAGGCCAAAAAAAATAAAATAAAACATAAAGGAATTGTCAAAAAAGAAAGAAAAAACTTGCTATGGAAATTCCAAATAATCTGAATTTTTATTTTTTTGCGGTACGCGGGCCTCTCACTGTTGTGGCCTCTCCTGTTGCGGAGCACAGGCTCCGAACGTGCAGGCTCAGCGGCCATGGCTCACGGGCCCAGCCGCTCCACGGCATGTGGGATCTTCCCAGACGGGGCCACGAACCCGTGTCCCCTGCATCAGCAGGTGGACTCTCAACCACTGCGCCACCAGGGAAGCCCACAATCTGTAGTTTGATAAGACAAAATACAACTTCAATAACAATAACAAAAAAATAGCTTAAAAAATATTTTTAAAAACCTTCCTAATCCATTTGCATTATTAGGAATAAATTATGCATAGCAAATTAGTTTCATTTTCATACACCTTTAAAGAATATTTTGATGACAACAGTAGTTAAAGGCAGACTTCTAAGGAATATAGCATATAAACATTATACAAATCCCTTTTCAAAAACAAAAGTCAAAACCTTGCAACAGAAGTCTTAAGTATTTTCTAGGTTATAGGTCAGTAGCTATAAAAGGGAGAAGAAAGAAAGAGTTATCTATTAAATGTTATTTAGAATTCTCTTCTGCTTTTCAATTTTAAAAATTTGGAATGTATCTAAATTTTTTTATATGAAGTTACCAAAAATCTAATGTTAGGAAGTACATGCAAATAATTTCCCTTTACCTGTATATGACTTCCAGACTCTGCCCTGCTTCTCTAGTTAGTTCTCTATCTAGCTTGATTTAATATATTCTACGAGCCTCTGAATAAAAGACTGTGTATTTGTGCCTTAACTTTAAAAGTCCAGGAATTCAACTGTTCAAATGTACAGATTTTTTTTCTGCCCACCGTTTACGTTTGTTTTTGTTTTTTTTAATTGTTTGTGGATTAGTTTTAGGAAACATACTTTCTTGTAGTTACTATAAGGTGCCAATCATATGACAAATTTGCCATTGTCTATAGTTCTATGGAGTAGAAGCATACAATATTTTCAAAAGGAACTTTTTAAAAAGATCTTCCTGAGGGAAATGTGAATTTGACTAGGAATTCCCAGGTAGTTTTAAAACCTGGCCCTGTGTTTCATAAAATCTAAGTATATCTTGAAAGCATCATTCTATGATCTGAAATTTAACCAAAGAGATGGTATTTTGTGTGATATGATTGAAATAGCATAAGGAGTGAAACGTTTTATGTCTTATGTGAATTGTTGAGCTTGTTTCTGGTTGGCTTCAGATTTCTGGTGTCTCTTAAGATTTTTATATGTCTATAATATACATTTTTTGATGATGTGATATCTACAAAATAGTCTTTCCATACCAGGCCATCTTCTCAGTGTGTCAGCTTTACTTCAAGCTCAAGTCAGTGCTAGATGGATTACTAATACCTGTATATCTCTTTTGCTTTTAATGATAAATTTAGAAAAGATGAAGGAACAAGGAAAATAATTAAATATTAACATTATTTAGTAGTGAGGTGTCAAAACGAATAAAGAAGTTGAATAATTACATGCTGTGCTCAGTCTTTGTTGAATTAGAAAATACAGCTAAAAGCATAAAATGTATTATATAGTATCTTAATCTAGTACAGATACAAATAAGAAGTGTATAGATAGATTAAAGATAAACTCTACTTATGTGTGGCCTTAGAGTCTCCACTATCATTTGACAAAAAGAGGGTGAGCAGATGGGAGGAACTTTTCCTTATGGAAAGTTCTCATTTGTTTCAGGTTTATATATATATATATATATATATATATATATATATATATATATATATATATATATATATATATTCTGTATCTGTATCACTGTAGTGATTATTTCCTTTAAATTTTTAAGATGAGGAAAGGTACTATTTATATTTTACAGCTATGACCATAGAGGCAGAAAATAATAGCAGAGTGTGCTAAGTCCTACCAGAACCTTCTATACCATAATGCTTTGAAGAAAATTTTGAATATTTCTGAAATATTAGCGTTTCAGATCCCTGAGAATTGGAATTAACTGTATAAATGCATGTATGTATAATATGTGAGCAAAATACAACAGATACTTTTGACTCTTTTGTTAGGTTATGAGCTTAAGCTGGTTCCTTTAATTCTTGCTTTATTTTCATATCATGCTAGTCTTTTGCTTATTTTGCACATTTGCGTTTTCATTCTTTTACCACCTTTCCCTTATGTTTTAATCCTGCCCCATTTTTTCACATGACAGGAAAAAGCCCGATCATATCAGGTACCAAATGGCTTCCTTCCCCTCACCCCTACCTTACTCCAGTTTCCTCTTTGGCACGAGAAAGCTCATAATTAACCTGCATTTCAATTGGATTACTTGCAATGGATATGAAGTCTCATGTTTTAAATTGGGAAGAAAGTGTAAACTTGTTATTTGAGGAATGGAATTATACCTTTTCATTGCTTATCTCCTCAATTTGTTTTAATCTGGAAAAGAACATTTGATATGTATATAGTTATCCAAAGAAGATACAGATTAATACGAATACCTTTATATATATGTGTGTCTGTATTTTTTAAGGGAAATAAGCTAGTAAGTGCTTTTTAAATTTTTTAAACGGTAATTAGGAATTAGCCCCTTTGGTAATCACCTTATTAATTATGTTTAAAGGAAACATTGTCAGTTCCTAGCTTTTGTTTGTTTTACCATTTTGGTCTTTTTCCTTGTGAAAAACTAAATTGAATTTTAGATAAAGGAACATGTACATGTTCAAGCTTTTAATTTTGTTAAATGTTCACCTTTTTGGCACCTATGTGCCAAGTGTGTGCATGAATCCATCATCTGTATAGTTTTAGTGATAAAGCTTCTACAGATTTAGAAGTCTGACTTTTACCCATGTTCTTGATTTTGAGTTCCGGGACTAGTGCTCAAAAATTGTAAAAGATACTTGATTTCTTTTTTAATGTATTCCCTCCCCACCAAAATTCTGTCATCCTATGGCTCTCATTGGTATTTAAAAATTGATAATATTTATGAATGTAATATTTTGGTCTAAAATCTTTATTATGTTATCTCAGTTTGAGATAGATATAAAGTGGTGTCTTAGTTCTCTTAAAACCAAGAAATTTTCCTTTTTAAAAACGTTTATATTTTGGCTTTGTGGTCAGTTTGTGAATCTTGCAGAATATAGTGTAGTTGTCAGCACAATGCTTTCCAACATTTGTCTTTTTTATTATTTAATTACCTTTTAAAGAATCTTTAAATTGCAGGTAGCATGAACTTGAAAATATTAAATATTTTTGCATATCGCATAGACTATGAACTGTCTCATTTTTCCTTTTATTAAAATTGTTAATAATAACTAGGATTATCCTACAGGAGCAATTTAAAATTATATTTTATTTTACTTACCTGATTAAGGTCTTCATCAGTGTAAATGAGTGAAGTTAGCTCTTTTTTCTTTTTTTAATGGCAGAGGAGAGGAGATAGTATCATAAGACATACTGATCTTAGTAATTAAAATATTTTTCTACCTAGGATATATTGTGGGATTGTTTTTCCTTAGGAGATGTCAAATTAAGATGAATTTATAGTGTATACAAAAACTAATGATGTGAGAAAGTTACCCAGAAGCAGATAGATGGTAGGGGAACTGAGTTTCAGAAATACAAATGATCTATAAAGTTAATAATCAGAGGAAATTGTCTCTAAGAAAAAAAAATTAAGTTTTTATCTAGTATTTTGTTATTTATGTTTAGAGGCTATTCTAAGATTCAGCAGGTCAAAAGAAATTTATTTTTTGAAGACCTCAGAAGCATGAAAAGTTTACATGGATGTTTTTCCATTGTGCAATAAAATTCATTGTAGTTTTTCATCAAATTATATAATATGATTACTATATATAAAATATAAGAATTTTTATTAATATGGTTTATGCTACTTCAAATGATTTTTTTAAAAAACACTTCAATCAATATCAGAGATTGTTTCCATTGCATGTCATCCCATGTGGCAGGGCTGCACCATTTTGTTTGTTTGGAGGTATTTCCTTTAACATTTCTAACCAACTATGTGTTCCAAAGCAAAGAGACCCAGAAGTTCTTCCTTTTCTAGCTCACCTCTTGATGATTTGCATTTAGAGGCAACCCACTTGGTTTTATCTAGATGCTTATTTAACAGTCTCTATTTTAATGGTAACGGTGATACCTTTTTAAATAGCAAGAAAACCTAACAATCTGTCTAGCTTAAAAATAGAAAAGCATCTAATCATTTTCTCAGCTTTGGAGAATTAACTTAATTTTTTAAAATAGAAATTCTAAATATGTCTAAATACAATTTTTAGTGCTTTGTATTAGTGTCAATGAAAAGGTAGAATCTATCTGCTAATAGATTAATAACTAATGTTTATGATAGAAATCATTTCACATGAAACTAATTTTAAAATAATGACTCAACTATTGTTTTACCTTTCATGCTTGATGAGAGTTTTTGCTTCCTTTTATGAATGGCTTTTGGCTGTGATTTTTTTTTTGTAAGTCTTTAGGTCCTTTTACTGTTTTAATAAATTAGAATTAGTAAATATGCCATACGTAGCTTAGTTTTTTCTTCTAAAGAAGATTGCAAGTAAAGTGTTTGCCAATTAATGTATAGTAATGAGCAGAACAATAGTTAGGTGACTCATTTTTAGTCATAACTTTGATTATTCTGCTTAGAAGTATTTTACATGAAAGTAAGCCCAAGTGAATTGGCACCTATCTCCTGTGATGTCAGTTCTAAAAGGATGATACAATTTTCTGTTTTGCTTAACAAATCAAATGCTGAATTAGCTTCAGAAAGGTTGAAAACAAAGCACCATTTATTTCAGTCTTTTATTGTATACAAATGAAGTCTTATTTATAATATAATTTTATTTCTACTTTATAACAAAAGCAAATTATTTTGGGGGAAAGATTTAGTTATTTTTGAGGAAGCTCAAAAAGCTAAATTTTTATTTTAAAACAATTATTATTTGGTAATGACATAAAGGATGACAACTTTTGTTAGGATATAAATTTCTGACATAAAAATGAATCAAAATATAGTAATTTTATTTTCCTAATCTGTGGTTTTAAAATTGCCTGAAATTGTTTTTTTACTTTCAGTAGTTATCTATCTCATTGACATCAGTTTATATAAAGCAAAACAAAACAATGCACTTCTAAAAACATAATTACCATAAACTGATTTTCTAGTGCTTTCCCCAATATTTCTTTTCTAACAACAACTGAAATAAATTATGTTTGTGAAAACGTAATCTATTTTGTATTTATTTAGACGCTGGTTTTCAATACAGAATAATCAGTTGGTTTACCAGAAAAAGTTTAAGGTAGGTGTTTTGTTAATTAGTGAAAACCCATTGAGTCCCCAGTTTAAGTTTTTTAACTGTTCCTTTTGGTAAAGCATTGAAGTCCATAAATATGCATGTGTGCAAGATTACTGTTTATTAGTTTTATGTTTGTGTATGTATAAGAGGACTCAGAAGTGGAAAGTGTCAACATTGTGTCCTGAATTCTTAGTTCCTAGCTTTGAGATGGATTTTTCTGTGTCCCAGGATTATTACTTTTATTCCTTCACATGTTTCTTTGTCCAGCTGTGAGACAGGAATTCCCTAGTACTGTTTTGATGCTGAAGGAAAGGGTGCCTTTTAAGAAATATCACCTTAGGGCCAAGTGGTAATGGAGAAAGGTTAATAATTACATTAAAGTGTAAGCTTGAATTAATTTAAATAGAAACTTTTAAATTTGTTAACATTGTTTTTACATGTTTGTTTTCCTGAACCTGATTTTAAGAGTGAGGTATTTTTATTTAATGGAAAGGCATAATGAGATTATATGTGACTTGAGAATGTTAAAGATAATTAGAGAAAAAGAACTATTAGTTAATTGATGACTTGATTTTTACCTAGTTAGTCTTTATGAATGATGTATTCACCTGTAAATTTCAAATATCCACTTTACTCTTGAGATGACACAATGTGAAATTTTACTTGCTATTCTATGATAGCAGGTTTATTCCATAGAAGTTCTTTATTCTAACTAATTAGTCCATGGTTATTTCTACTCTGATAAGCTTGGTTTTGAGTTTATTTTTTTATTAAGTACTAAAAAATGATTTAAAATTTCTCATTTTCTTAGGTATTTTAAGAAGCACGTATAGGCTTCTTATTTTTCTTTCAGTTATTTAAACTTGACTCATGAAAGGCTTCTTGTTTTGGAGGAAAGTAGCTTTTATTATATGTGAGTAAGGATCAGGAGAGAAATCGATATGAAAGAAAATAGAAGAAAATGAACAGAAAGCTAACATTTATTGAGCACTTGCTAATTAACTACCAAGTGTTGGACTAAGTTTATATAAACTATTTCATTTAATTCTTATACAGCAGTTTTATGAGGCAGATAAAATTATTAACAGGGCAGAATTACCTTTATTAGTTATATCTATGTTGATAACTCCTATTTCTAATCTAAAATAAGATAAAATATAAACCTTTAAAATTAGACCATTTATTCCAAGTACTGTTTTTAAGTATGTTTTTATTGGTAGTTGGTATTTAAAACCTAGGTTGATAAATATAGGAGTTTTGTTTCCTTATTGTAGGATAATCCCACTGTGGTGGTAGAAGATCTAAGGCTCTGTACAGTGAAACATTGTGAGGACATAGAACGACGATTCTGCTTTGAGGTGGTCTCTCCAACAAAGTGAGTGGTTCTAAATAATTTGAGAGTTGCTTTTATGTTTCCATAGCTTGTCTTAAAGAATTTTCCAGAATACAGAGAGATCTGTGTTGCAGTTGTGATTATATGAGCTAAAGAGGAAAAAAGTGCACTAAAAGTAAATTTTAATAATTAATGATTACACATATTAAGTCAGATATTTATGTAACTTCTACCCAGTATCATATTCTTTAAATTCTATAAACATGATTGATGTGGCCATGTGAAAACATATTAACTGTCATGGTAATGAACTGAAGTCATATATCAGATAAATTTCTTTGATAACTATCATTTCATATATCTACCCAATGGAAAAAATTAATGTTATTTTATGTGGCAAATTTAAAGTTGTTTTTTTTTTTTAATATACAGGAATGGGTGATTTGTTTTCAGTAGGTAATTTATTTCATTGGTTCCTTGATTTCTTTATGAACATACCCTGTCGTAAAGATAGGTGAAATAAAACCTTTCAACAGAAATTAGTTTTTGTTAGAAAATTATTAAATAACAAAGTGGACAAAAAAGTAAACCTTCTTATTTTTTGGTTTAATTTAGTATCTGAGAAAACAATGTTATTTCCTTTTAGAAGTTGTATGCTTCAGGCAGATTCTGAAAAGCTGCGCCAGGCATGGATTAAGGCTGTTCAGACCAGTATTGCTACTGCTTATAGAGAGAAGGGTGATGAATCGGAGGTTAGTAAACAATATTGTGATACCAAGTGATACATTAACAAAGTTTCTAATTTTAGTCGCAACATTGCATGATTATTAAAACTTTCTTTTTTATGGAGGATAATTTTTTTTGTAATTGAAATGGGTTTTATTTTTAAATTGTAGATTCAATTCTCTTGCTTATTTCTCTTTACTTATCATTTTATATATATGTTTAATATATATTTAATATATATATTTATGTTTAATCCATTATTTCAATATGTGTCCCAGGTATTCTGATGCAAGTATTTTTCCCCAAATATTTTATTATTCTAATAAAACAGTGAATGTGAAAGGTATTTAAAATTAAATCTGGGTGAAAAGCAAAAAAGGAAAGCTCATATTTTAGTGGAAATCTCCCTGGAGAAGATAAACTAAATATAGAGTCTTGGGTTGTAGTCTGGCTTTAGCTACCCAGTGAGTTTACAAACTCCTTTGAGCAAGGCCATGAGTGAGTCTTAAGAAATGGAACTCACCGCTTCCCCCCACTAGCTTCCTGAAAATGTGACATTTGTGAATCTGTACATGTCTGAAAATGTCTGTATTCTATCCTTACATTTGTTTGATAGTTTGGTTGAGTATGGAATTTTTAGGTTGGAAATGATTATTCTCAAAAATTTTAATGGCAGTGTTTTTCTTGTTTCCAGAGTTGTTGTTGGAGTCTTTCTTGTTACCAGTCTTTAGTATTCCTCCTCTCCAATTTCTTTGTTTTCTTTTTCTGGAATTTCTGGACTGGTCTTATGACTTTCTTATTTTTTGTGTTTTTTGTTCTTCATTCTGGAAGATTTTATCAGTTAGTCTTCCAAACCTTCTATTGAATATTTCAGTTCTGCTAGCACATATTTAATTTCCAAGAGATCCTTTTTGTTTGCTGAATGTTTGTACATATAAACCTGTTCTTTTTTCATATATGCAGTGTTAGAGTTGTGGTTCTTAATCTTGACTACACATTAGGATAACACAAGAAGCTTTAAAAAATCCCAGTGCTTAGGTCCCACCCCAGAACAATTGAATGGAGTTGGGACCCAGGCATCAATATTTTTAAAAGCTTTCTAAATGATTTCTGTGTATAGACAATGTTGAGAACCATTTTATTAGGGGCTTTCCTTGGCTTTCTGGTAATCTGCTCATGGTTGCAAGATAAGGACTAACCTCTTCGGAAGCTCTGAGAACGCAGTTAGGACTTCGTTGACTGTGAGCTTCAGCAAAGTGTGGACCATTTGTTGAGGAATAACCATAGTTAGGGACTTTGGAGTCTTTTCAGCTAAGATTCCCCAGAGAAGACTCACCAATCTCCTGCATAGGGATAAGGGCCTGGCTTGGAGCTAATTGCTGGGGATCGCAGCATTCGGTGTGTATACATTAATTTAATCCTCTGCCTTCCACCTTTTAGGTAAACCCCATCCAGTCACTTTCTGTTTTACTTTCCCAGAGAATAAACCTCTAGTCATTTGTGTGTCTTTGTAGAGAGCAGTCCACTAATGGCAGTGTTGGGGAGGGCACCTTCGATCTAACTGCTTCTTAAACAATCAGTCCTCCTACTTTCATCCCCACTTCCGAGATAACTGGTATAAATCCTTGAGTCATTTGAATATTATGTGATATAAATTGATGGACTCCTGGATTTTTCTTATTATTTCCTTAGATTTTACCTTGGTCTACTCAGTTACCATTCATCCAGCCACTCTTCAGCTCCCCAAGTTTTGTTGCTCTTATTTTCTTTCCTGTTCTCCCTATTCTTGTGGATAAATGTCTTAATTTTTTAAAATAAAAAAGCTTAAGTTTTTAAAAGTAGATTACAGATATCATGTCATTCCACACTTAATAGTAATTTCTTAATATCGTCTGTAACCCAGTCTATATTCATGTGTCTTCAGTTGTCCTAAAAATGTCTTTTACAACCTGTTTTACAAAGTAGGATCTCTTCTATGACTGGGCATTGCATCTGGTCTTATGTTCCTTGTCTTTCCATCTAGAACAGTTCTTTTTTTTTCATAACAATGATGTGCTGAAAAGGTTAGGCTATTTGTTCCTATAGAATTCCTTCTCATAGATTGCAACATAGATAATGTGTATACTTCATGCTGCAACAGGAGACATACAATATTGTTATCCAGCCACTGTTAATGCGAAAATGTTCTGTGTGAACATGAAGCAGATACATTGGATTAGGGAGATGACAATATGATCCCTCCATTGTCATGTTACATTTCCTTTTTTGTTCCCAGTCTACTTTGTTATTTTGTGTAACAAAATCTACCTTGTGTTACTTTGACCCTATAAGATCTATGCTCCATCAACCATTCATCTAATAGTTTTATAACTGAATTTGTAATTTCATTAGGAATTGCAAAATGATGATTTTCTAATTCTGTCATCCCCGTCTGCATTCCTGTGTGAAATACAGGTTTTCTTCATCAACGGAGCTATTTAGTTAGTTTAATAAAATGCTTAATTTTTTGCTTTTAATTACCACATTTGGTTGATTTATTAGCTACCTTAAGTGGGGACAGATACATGTTTTTTGGGATATCATTATACACTCATGGATTTTTGGTAAATACAGTGGGTCCCAATTAATTGCGGTAATTACTCTTTTTTCATACTCAGATTATCACAACTTTGTCCATTAATGGCTCTGGGTAATTGCCTTTAAAAAAATTCTCTAGTTTTTAGCGGAGTTTTGAGAGGGAACAAATTTAGGTGTGTATCCAGATCATCTTGATGAAGGAGCTAGTGGTGTTGCTGAAATACCTATGTTAGCAAAACCATACACCAGAAACAGCAGGGATTACAGGAAAAATAGGGATAGGGCCAACCTAAAAAACCGTGTAAGTTTGTAACTTGAATAATTTTTGGAACTTTAGAATCTCAGTAAAAATATTGGCTTGGCCAAAAAGTTTGTTTGGTTTTAAGTCAAGATAAAAGACACATTTTTCATGAAGAACTTTATGGAACAACTTATTCACTACCGAATGAGCTTTTTGGCCAACCCAATATTAGCCTAGTTAAATTCCTAATAAATGAACACTATAATATAGAATACAGATAGGACTTAACTTTAAAAATTGGTGAGGATAGCTTAAAGGAAGGGTACAGAAGGGTTGAGGCTTTGGTGATATATACAAAATACATAAAGATCAGAGAGAATGGTGCAGTAAACACTTTCAAGTCATAGCACATGGCCAAAATGAGCCAAGAAGAATGGGGAGATGGGTGTCCTTTTCAGTCCTGTGTTCCTTGAGGTGGCCAGCCCAAGTTCTGCTGTGTTAGTGTACTTTGCTTTCAGCCAAAAGCATTAGCTAATAAAGAAAAAATTGGGACTGAACCAACATGATTTCTGCATTATATTGACATCCTTTCTCTATATGATAATTGCTTATGAGCTAATTCACATTATCAAACATGTTTTAGTAAAGCAGATTTTATTTCTTTTTTTAAAAAATTTTAAAGTAATCTCAAATTTATAGAGAAGTTCCAAGTATAATACAAACAATTTTTTCCCCTGAACTGTTTCAGAGTAAGCTGCTAACATATGCCCCATCACCCATTATTAATTTAGTGAGTAATTCCCACAATTAGGACATTTCTCCTGTATAAGCATAGTACAGTCATCAAAATCAAGAAATGAGCATTGATGCATTACTTCCATTTAATTCTCAAATATCATTGTTTTAACAGTTGTCCCAGTAATGTTCTTTACAGCAAAAAGATGCAGTTCAGAAGCACAGGTCTCTTTTAGTTGTCATGACTCTTCAGTTTCCTTCAGTTAGGAATAGTCCCTCAGTCTTACTTTGACCTTCTTGACCTTGGTTGTATTCAAGATTACAGATTTCTGTAGAATGTCCCTCATTGTTGGTTTGTTTACTCACAAGGTTATGCACCTTTTGTAGGAATGTTGTATAAATGATGCTGTGTTCTTCTCACTGCATCCTTTCAGGTGGCACAAGATTTTGATTTGTCCCGTTATTGGTGATGTTAACTTTGATCACTTGAGTAAGGTAGTGTCTGCTAGACTTCTCTACTGTAATGTTATCTTTGTAATAGTATTTTGTATGTGGGGGGGGGGGGTACTTTGAGACTGTAGATATTCTGTTCCTCATCAGGCTTTAAATTTTAAAATATAATTATATCAATATAGGCCTCTATTTTATTCAATGTATTATAATTCATTACTATCATTACTTGTTTTGTTTCTCAAATTGACCCAAGTTTGGCCAATCCAGTGGAGCCCTGGATTCTGTATCCTTTTGACATGTTCCCAACAATCTTTGAGTTGTTCTCTACTTTCTAACATGATGAGATGTTCCGAGTTCATCTTCTTGTAGTTTCTCTGTACTAGCCTTGAAATCAGTAGTTTCTGCAAACTGCCCTAGTTCTTTTTCATGGAGAATAGTTTGTAGAAACCAAGATAAGGGAATATACATGTATATATACACATTTACATCTGTATAACTTTATGTATCTATTTGTATTGAAACCATTAGGGCACCTGTTGGTATCTCCAGTCCTAATTTAATATAACAGGGTTTGTTCTAACTCTCTCCCTTTTTATATAAATGAGCCCTTTCTCTGCAGTGAGAAATCTGGCTCCCATTTATTTTTAGCAGGTTTAGTTACATAATCAGTTCCCCTGTATGTGACCAATATCCCTTCCCTGCTGCCATTTCCCACCTGCCAGGCTCTAACATCTCTCACTAGGTGGCACTCCCACTTTGTAGTTCCTCTCTATCCTCAGGCTCACATTTCCTTTGTTGGGCTGTCTCCCTATGCAAATACCCTCCTTCTGCTGCTTGGGAACAGCAACCTGCACAGGGTCACTCTCATTTGAGGGTATGCTCCTCACCCAGCTGAGTCCTCTCTGGCATACTGTATCCCCACACTTTCTTTGCTTAGGCCCACCTAACGGCTATTGAATTGAGTTTTCAAGAAGGGCAAGACAAGGGCCAAATTATATTTCTGTTGATTTTATACTAAAATACTGGCTTGTTGAAATATTTTTAAACGAGAAGACTTTTTAGGTCATATCTTTAATTGCTTAGGATCCCCAAACTACATGTTTGTATTTGGTCGTTATTGGTATAGACTTTGTTGTTCACTTAAAAAATTAGCTTTTTGCTTATCTACCACCTTTGCTTTTCTCCTCGTTTCGCCTGAGATTTTAGACATCGTGCATTCTGTTGTTGATTCACTCGTAATTATAATTATGCAATTGATCTCCTCATTAGTAAAAGGCCATATCATTTTCAGTAATTCACTGCAGTAATTGAAACAACTTGCTTGCAGTTCATTGAATACCTTGGAAAAACTTGGTATAAAATAGTATTTATTTTATTCTTGAGTCTTTATAGTCTCACGTGTACTCTCTCTGTCTCTCATCCTGCGTGTTAATTTACTGTTCCCCTTTCTCTTTGCCATTTTATCTTGTACATACATTCATTGTATCGGGTTATTTTTCAATATTAATGTGTTTCTCCCCACAAGACTAAAGGCCAATTGATGGAGGAAACTATATCTTTTCATCCTTGAATCCCCGGTGCTTAGAACAGTGCCTGGCTTAGGCCCATAATAGGCCTTCAATTTGTTGATTAGAAGCATTTGTTTGGAGCATGCAGTGTGCAACGTAGTATTACAATCCTTTTTTTTTTTTTTTTTTTTTAATAATTCTTAATTCTTTTAGAAGCTGGATAAGAAATCATCTCCATCCACGGGAAGCCTGGATTCTGGAAATGAGTCAAAAGATAAATTATTGAAAGGAGAAAGTGCATTGCAGCGAGTCCAGTGTATTCCTGGCAATGCCAGCTGTTGTGACTGTGGTCTGGCAGACCCACGGTGGGCCAGCATCAACCTGGGCATCACCCTGTGTATCGAGTGTTCTGGGATTCACCGGTGGGTAGGCCTGCCCAGGATGAGAGACTTCTTTCCGTTAAACACATATTGTAAATTACTGTGTCTCATTGGTTAGAGGACCTTTCCCACTTGCCTAGTTTGACTGCCAGTGTGTTTTTGTATCTTTTATGAAGTGGATAAAATTCTGGTTGGTGAAGTACGTTTGAGGACTTTGATTCACCATTCATTATTAACTAGAAGATCTACCCCTATTTATGTATGTGTTGAGGCCTATATTAGAGACTATGTCACATTAAGAGAGAAAAATAACTTGCATAATGTGCAAATAGAGACTTGAAAGTTTTATATATTAATGCAGTCTTTTTTTTTTCCCCACTTAGGAGTCTTGGAGTTCACTTTTCAAAAGTACGATCTTTAACTTTAGACACCTGGGAGCCTGAACTTTTAAAGGTAAAATGAATATTTGCTTAAAAATATTTTATGTTTTCACATAAAAGTCAAGATTTTATTTATTTATTTATTTTTTTGCCACATAGCTGTGCAGGATCTTAGTTCCCCTACCAGGGATTGAACCCGTGCCCCCTGCAGTGGAAAGGCAGAGTTCTAACCACTGGACTGCCAGGGAATCCCCCAAAGTCAAGATTTTAGAATCTGGTTTTACAAATGTGTGAGTTTCTCAGTGCTAACAGTGAATTAAATTGTATTGGAACATATCTGATGTTATTTTGGCAAATCTGATGTTTTGTTATTGGTTTTTTAAATTGCTAAGCTTATTATGTAGCACTCTTAACTCCATGTCAGTTCACTTTTTTTTTTTTTGCGGTGCGCGGGCCTTTCACTGTTGTGGCCCTCTCCCATTGCGGAGCACAGGCTCTGGACACGCAGGCTCAGCAGCCATGGCTCACGGGCCCAGCCGCTCCGCGGCATGTGGGATCCTCCCGGACCGGGGCAAGAACCCGTGTCCCCTGCATCGGCAGGCGGACTCTTAACCACTGCGCCACCAGGGAAGCCCTGTCAGTTCACTTTTTAAGGAAACCAGCACCCTGCATTTTTATGTTTTCTCACAAATTATCTTAGATTCTGTGCCTTAGTTTTATATTTTATAATTACATAAATTCTTGTTAAAAATATTAGATATTGCTATAGTGAGCTGCGTGATGGATTGGTATAGCATGTCATTATCATTGCATATTTTAGCATAACACATTTGCAAATTTACATTTTTAAGGGGTAGTAGTCATCAGACTAAGACATCCTTTTTCCTGTGCAAGGATTCATATCTATGAAAATGTCATAAATGATTTTATATCACAACTTGGTTTTTAATATTTACAAAATTTATACTGGTTAATAGTATGCCCATTTTAATTCCCACCATTTAGTTTACCATACTCTAAAAAATATACGTTTGTTTAAAGGTTGTAGTGTATCCTACATTTATTTCTGTCTGAAAATTTTGTTCTTAATGTGCTTGTGTTTTTATTTCAATCCATAAATAAACCAATAATTCTGTCAATTAAGTAAAGTAAAAAGTTTTCTTTGTGGAATCACTGTGGAAACGTCTAAATGAAAGTGATTAAGTTGGCTCCTGTGGTAGAGCCCTATTTCGATAGATTCCATAAATTGTTATGAATTCAAAGGAGAAGAAAGTGGGGGGTGGGGGCTAGCAATCTAATTTCTGCATCAACTTTGCGTGTAGATATGAACTCAGTGGATTCAGTTTAGAAGCTTTGGTTGAAACACAACTGTCTGATACATTTAAAAAATATTGAGACTTAAAAAAATATTTAGAAATACTTATAAATAAAGTGTAAGGAGAAAATAGTTTGCTTCAATTCTGAGTTGTTTAAACCTTACCGTGTCTGGACTTAGGCTTCTTTTTTCAGTTAACTTAGCAAATGTTGTGAATGTGTAGCCTTGTGCTAGCCACAGTAAGGGATAGAAATCTGGTAGAAGATGGGTGAGGAGAAACGCTTTCTTGAGGAGTAGTAATCTTCTAGGGGAGGTATTCTGGTGAAGAATGGCAAAATGGTGATATTGCTCTCAGTCCTTGTCTCCTTTTGTTTTAAATTTAAGCATCTTTGTGAAATGAGCATTTGTAGAACATGCAAAAAGAACTAAGTAGCTCTGTTTGCTTAAGGATTTATACAGTGTTTTTTAGGAAATTATTGCTTATTTTCTGTCTTTCTGCCAAACAGCTTATGTGTGAGTTGGGGAATGATGTTATGAATAGAGTTTATGAAGCTAATGTGGAAAAAATGGGAATAAAGAAACCGCAACCAGGACAAAGGTACTGTTGTGTTAATGTGTTACCTCATTCCCCCCCCCACCATCTTGAATATAGCTGTTACTTTATTTCACTTTAATTGATATGTATTATTGAAGCAGACTGTTCAGAAGAGATCATTACTGCTTCTGTTAAAATGTGGCTGTGTCTCTCTTGGGTTTGTTAATTAGATAATTATATTTTACTAGTCAGATAATAAATTATAGTCTCCAGATGAGAGAGACTCTTAAAAATTAAGGCTCCGGGGCTTCCCTGGTGGCGCAGTGGTTAAGAATCCGCTTGCCAATGCAGGGGACACAGGTTCGAGCCCTGGCCCAGGAAGATCCCACATGCCGCGGAGCAACTAAGCCCGTGAGCCACAACTACCGAGCCTGCGCTCTAGAGCCTGTGAGCCACAACTACTGAGCCTGCATGCCACAACTGCTGAAGCCTGCACGCCTAGAGCCCGTGCTTCACAAGAGAAGCCACCACAATGAGAAGCCCGCACACTGCATTGAAGAGTAGCCCCCGCTCGCCACAACTAGAGAAAGTCCGCGCACAGCAACAAAGACCCAAAGTAGCCAGAAATAAATAAATTAAAAATAAATTAATTTTTTAAAAAAAGGCTCCACATAGGAATATAAAAACTCTTAGCAGTTAAAGGAGACAAAGTTCTGTTAGTGGCAGGCCTTTAAAAAGAGTTAATCTGTTCATTAATGTCTCCAAGGATCAAGTTTCTACTACCTACAATGAATAGTATCACATTGTTTGACTTCGTTCTGCAAATATTTGTTAATTATGTATTTCATACATGGCATTATTATATTGAAGAATTACAGATGAAAAGGGTAGCTTCTGGTAGGGGAGAGTACTTACTTAATTGCTCTGTTTGAAATTTTACTTCCAATTCTATTTATGGAGACTCCAAACGAAGTGGCCGCCTTCAAGGTAGATAATTAGTTTTGTTGTTCATGTTATTTTTAGACTTTATGATTCTTTATATTAGGTATTAAATTTTTATTTGCCATAATCCTATGTTTGATTATATTTTTATGATAATTAATACTTTTTAAAAGTTATTGCCCTCTAAACCAATACCACTTAAATCAGATTCTTATTTTTTTGCTAAAGCATGTCTGTTTGAGTTATTTCAGACCTTGAGATATCCTATTTTAGCCAAAGACCTAGGCATTTTAGAAAGATGTAAGTAAGAAAAGGTATAGAACAAACTTGGTGTTTTATAGTTGTATCATAAATCAAAAATTTTAAATGTGATACCTTTTTTGGTCCCCCTTAAGTTAGAAATGCTATGTTGTTTTGAAGTAGTTGTCTTACGAAGAATTATGGTCATGACTAGTGATAGTTCAGTATGTGACATTATTTATCGGAGTAAAACTGGAATTAAAGTTAACTTCTGTAAATTTTAATAGTTTCTTGGTAATGTTTTTCATTCTGTAAAAAGCAAAAGAGAATATGTATGGGAATGAATGAGCATAGAAATTAAGACAATAAGAGAGTGCCATGTTAATACTTGTGATTTTTCATTTTATTGTTTGTTTTTCATTTAAACATGAAATCATAGTTCATTAAATATTGGGAAGGAAAACATGTTGTAGAATGTTGCAAATTCAGTTTTAACTAGTATGACATTTAGTGACTTTCTTTGAAAAATTCAATATGTAATGGCTTCTTTTCAGTATTAGCCATGCTAAGAGATTAAGCAGAACGTCATGACATTTTTATGTATACCAACCAGACAGGAGAAAGAGGCGTATATCAGAGCAAAATATGTGGAGAGAAAATTTGTGGATAAATATTCTATATCATCATCACCTCCTGAGCAGGAAAAACAGATTGTCTCCAAAAGTTGTGAAGAAAAGAGGCTGAGCATTTCTAAACTTGGGCCAAGTGAACAAGTTAGAGCATCTCCCCAAAGTTCAGGTATTACGGTTTACTTGTTATCTATATAAATATTTTCTTAAGCTGAAGTCACTTTCTTAATCTCTGAATCAGTAGCTGTTGTAGATTTTTTAAATGCTAAAAACTGTTTCCTTCTGTATATCCTACAGAAAAATTGGATTTCTCTGTCTATAAAACAGTTAAATTTAAGTAGTGTTCTGATAATTCACATTTCTAGGTACACTTGACCCTTGAACAACTCGGGGGTTGGGGCACTGACTCTCCGATCAGTTGAAACTTCTCATATAATTTGTAGTTGGCCCTCCATGTATATGTTTCCTCCATGTCTGCTCTGCAGTTCCTCTGTATCATTGGTTCTGCATCCGTGGATGCCACCAATCCCAGGTCATGTGGTACTGTAGTATGTAGTATTGAAAAAATCTGAGTATAGGTGGACCCACGTAGTTCAAACCTGTGTTGTTCAAGGTTCAACCATAATGTGTATATTCTTAAGGAATAAAACTGCTTAAAATGAAATGGGAGATGGGAATTGCAAATCTGTCATGCAAAAAGCCCTAAATATCTGATTAACCACCTAATAGCCTTCCTGTTTTTTCCTCCTAAATTTTTCCCAGTAACGTTTTTTCCTGCCCTTTTCCCTTCTTATGGCCTGCTTTGTGCTTTGCTAACTTGCATGTCCCCAGTGATTGCTGTAAATAGCGACGAGGCCAGGAGGGAGTCTCTGTTCTGTCCTGATGAGCTAGATTCACTCTTCTCCTACTTTGATACTTCTTCAAAACTACGTAGTAGTAAGTACTACTCTTGTGGAGCATTCCAAGTCTGTGCCCGTGGTCATTGTGCGGTGTGGCCATTTCTCTAGATGTTACCCATTGTCTCAGAATTACACATTACTTACAGTCATACGATAAATTAACTCTTTACTACCCCTGACACATTACGGGGTAATGAGATATGTTGCGACTCTGAAAGTAAGTTTATTGCCAGGCTTCATGACTGATTCATATTTTGATACGTGAAGTGTTCCAAAGGATTAAAATTGTCGTAAATTTATTCTACTGGTGGTGGCTGAGATCACGTTGATGTATCAGAGCTCATTTTAAAACCTCATTGATTGTGGGACTTTTTTTCTTAATGGTGCAAACTTTAATCACTAGCTGGTTTTTCTTTAAAACAGTCAAAAGTAATGACAGTGGAATCCAGCAGAGCTCTGATGATGGAAGAGAATCTTTACCTTCCACAGTGTCAGCCAATAGTTTATATGAGCCGGGTGAGTTTTGGTGAAATTCCATGTTAATTGGTATTGTTTGCTGAAAAATGCATGTGGAAAATGCCAAGTTTGATTAAATAGTTTCTGAAGGAAGTGGTTAGTCTTTTAGAAGGTACTAAGGGGCAGTTAATACTGCTGAATGAGAAAGCAGCTATTTTCATATTTGGAAGTTCTCTCTTAGCTGTACATTTTTCTGAGCCTCAAGATATGTGTCAATAGCTAAGGATAATTTTTAATCCACGTGAACGGTATTTCTTACTACCCATTATCTTTTTTTGTGGCTCTCTTTTCTTATCAGGAGAAAGAGATCAGCAAATCCCCCACATCCCCCCTCAAGTTAGGTTTTTCTTCTGACCTGCGCTTTCCTCCTGTATGCTCTCCTTTATGATCTTAGTGGTTATGATCTTGCAGAATACTCAGGATAGTAAGCATTCTTTAAATTATTTGAATTGCTTGTACTGCAAATTGTGATGATGGTATTGGACCATTCTAGGAATAAAGTGAGGTTTGGTCTAGTAGTGAAATCCTTTAGGGGTTCTTACTGCCTCTTCTGAGTCTCTAAGTCCAGGCTTATACTCATATATACCTAATTTTAATCTAATACAGAGTAATTTACCTATCCATTGGATACTGGCAAGACCATAAAGGCCTGGTGTACTAGTCGATGTATTTATAAGAGAAGAAGGTTGTGGAGAGTGATTAGTCTACAGGAAATAAGATTCCTTTGTGAACATCTCCCATTAGCTCATTTTGTTAAACTAGTGGTTTCTTATGTCACAACTTTCATACTGTGATACAGGTAAGAGTTCGCCTTTTTAAAAAGCTGTGGTAAGATACACATAACATAAAATTTACCATCTTAACAATTTTCAAGTGTACAGTTCAGTGGCATTAAATCTATTCACACTGTTGTGCTGCCATCAGCACCATCCATCCACAGAACTCTTTTCATCTTACAGAACTGAAATTCTGTACCTATGAAGCAATGACTCCCCATTCTTTCCCTCCCTCCTTGCCAAGAGCTTATTTTTATTGATGTATTTGTGTTTGCTTTTCAGAGACAGAAAGGCAGGATTCTTCTGTGTTTCTCGACTCTCAACATCTTAATCCAGGACTCCAGCTTTATAGGGCTTCGTATGAAAAAAATCTTCCTAAAATGGCTGAAGCTTTGGCTCATGGCGCAGATGTGAACTGGGCTAATTCTGAGGAAAACAAAGCAACACCACTTATTCAGGCTGTATTAGGGGTATGAATTTGTAAATTCAGGTCTTCAGTGGTAGTAGAGCATAAAATAAAATGATAATTCATTTTGAGCATAGCTTTAACATTATTGTTTGCTTTAAGAGATGGGATAGAAAATAGAAGCAGCAGCTAGTAGTGATTTCTGAACATCACTTTGTGTAAGCTCAGTTTTTTTTCTTAATGAGAGAGTTCTAGTAATGAAAGTAGTGGGTTTTGCTAGATCACAAACTGCAGATTGAATCCCAGTTAGAAGTAGTTCTTGGGAAGAAAATAATATAATTTATCATTTTTCTGCTTTTTGCAGGGGGGTATTTTCTCTTTTGGGGAAAATACAATAGAAAGGCTATTAGAGTAAAGTAAATACTCTGTTAATAGAAATATATTGTTGTTTGCTTTTTCTCCATTGTTATCTTCTTTTTTCCTCTAAGGGCTCTTTGGTGACATGCGAGTTTCTCCTTCAGAACGGTGCTAATGTGAACCAGAGAGATGTGCAAGGGCGGGGACCACTGCACCATGCCACTGTCTTAGGGCACACGGGGTAAACTAGTGCTTATATATTTAAGTAGATTTTATTTGAAAAATTTATTTTGAAATAATGTTTTGCTCTTTCTCAGGTTAAGATTGTTAGCTAGAGCTTATAAAGTTATACTTTCCTTGACTTATACTCTCATGCTGGAACTGAAAATTTTTTTAAATTTCATTCAGAAAAAAGATATGGTTACTTTTCAGATAAGAAAATTGCCAAGCTTACTTTGAACTTTACTAATTCTTTATATAGATCTGTTTTAGTATTTAAAACTGTGGTGATTTCATCAGACAACTTAAGTCTGTATTTGTGTATATTTACGCATGTACATACATTATGTACATAGCACATACATTTTGGGAGAGTTTTGTAACTTTGTAAATTTTAGTTTTCCCACAAGGTAGTTAATTCTTAATTTGTGCTATTGATGTGTGGCTTCTGGAGCAATATTTAGATTCACAGAACAATAAAGCCGTAAAAATGGGCTTTCTACTAGAGGGTACAAATAAAGTCAAAATATTGGCCTTATGTAAAGTTTGTGTCATAGGTCATTGTTTTTCAATAAAACATCTCAGGATCTCCAAGTCTTATTACCTGGACAAACAAGAAACTGTCCTTTTTTAATGTTTATTTTATAGCATCTTCTATTTTCATCATAGCTTATTTTGTTTCCCTCTATTAGCAAGAAGATTCAGTTCAATAACTTTATCATAAAAACTTTTCTCTACTTAAAAATGGTTGTATTTAACTCATCCTTTGTATTTTCTTCATAATCATAATTATTCCCATTTTACTTTATAGACTCCATTTATTCATTTTTTTTCATTTTTTTTCATTTTTTGTCAGTTTCTTCAAGTTATGAATATTTGTGGAATACAGCGGCAAGATTACTTCCCGCTCGTTGCTGTTGTATTATCGTTAATGTATTATGATGTTAACGTTGCCTTGGCTTTCTTCTTTCCCAGATAATGACCTTGAGTGATTTTTGTTTTATTTACATTTATAGTTATCTGTGTACATCTTTTTATGATATTCTTGGAGGGTAGGGACCATAATTTACACATCTCACTATGCTGTATATTATCAGGTTAAATGTGAAAATTTCATAAGATTTATAAAATGTTGATCATGGTAGATTTTTATTATTAGAGTCAATATTCAATAAATCTTTGTAGCATGAATCAAGAATTTCCTAATGAAAATGTTATTTCTTTAAGTAGTGCTTTTTATTTCTTAAGGTGAATACTAATTTTTTTTCTTATCGGCAATATCTCATAAACACTGTTCCCTTAAACAGGCAGGTATGTTTATTCCTAAAACGAGGTGCCAATCAACATGCCACTGATGAAGAAGGGAAGGACCCTTTGAGTATAGCTGTGGAAGCAGCCAACGCTGATATAGTGACCTTGTAAGTGTTTTCTTTTCACTTGATTATTTTCCATACACCGTATTACTTAATACAGTGTTTAAACGTAGAGTTTCGTGTGTAGGCATGAAATTTAAACTTGGTTCTTTACTAGAAGCCATTTACTTCTCTAAGTACGTTAAATGTATGAAGCACTTTACATACATGAACTTACTTGGTTCCCACCTCAACCCTGTGAGGAAGGTTTTATTATTATCAGCCTCATTTTATAAGGAAGCCAAGCCACAAATAATTTGAGAAGCTAGTAAGTGGTAGGGCTGGGATTTGAAACCAAGAATTCTGGCTCTAAAACCCATGTGCTTAGCCACTTCTGTTATACTGCCTGGCCAGTAGGAACAGAAAATCAGTAACTTTTCTGATTCTTTAACTCTCAGTACAGTACTGGGGTGGGAGTTGGATTGGTATAGTAACAGGCAATTTTTCGACTACCTCAGGAATCAGAGGATTATAAGCAGGGAAGCCAACTGCATTGATGTTAGTAACTTTTGCAGCTGCATTTCCTTTGGGCAGTGATAATTAGGGGACCTGTTTGTACTTATTTTTTTGAAGAACTATTCGTATGAGTCCTCTATTTTGAGGTAAAAATATTTGTTTTGGAATGTTTGAATACAATTTAACATGACCTCCTAAAGAGAGAATCTTGAGGTCTTTATTTGATTTTCATCTTAGATCAGAGTTGTTCATTACACTTGGAATCTAGGAATGTGGTTGTCACCTACACTTTATTGTTATGTAGGGAGTCTCAAGCATATGTTGTATGAATCGCTTATTCAGTCTATTCTGAATGAAGCCCAGGATTGCTGATTCCCTGTTAAATAAGTAGAGATAGTTCCATCTACACTACTGAATTTTAGTCACTTACAGATAGAAACTCCCTTGACTGTCTTGAACTCCTGAGCTCCCACTGAGAATTCTTGACTTGCCATATATCACCCCTCCCTGACCCCTGCCAGATTAAAACAAAACGAAAAAACAAAAGAGCAAGACATATTTTCTCTGTACCTAGCTTCTTTTCCTCACTGGAGGGGTTATTGTTATTATGGAAACTATTGTGGGAAAATTTAGATCTATTAAATCATTATAGACTTAAAACTGGAGAAAGATAAGTTATTAAAGAAAAGATAGGAGTGATATACAGAGAAATTAACCCTGGCTGCAGCTTCCCAGGCAATTCTTACAGTAATGGGCCTTCTTCCCCCAAAATACGGTCCCAAATTGTCTTAAGTTTTCTCATTTTACTTTGTATGAGGACGTCAGTTTCACTTACAATTTTTTGAAACAGGCATCCTCTGTGAAAAGTCCAAATACCAAAAAGGGAGACTTATCTTGCTATTATTAATTCACACAATGGTTGGAAAGGAAATGGCAGGGAATTGTGGTGCTTTGAAGATAAGAAAAGCCCATGTCAGATGCTGCAACTGCCAGAGAGAGCACGCTAGAAGAGGGTGACAGCAGTCTGGGAAGGCGTTGAGGATTTGGCGGCCTGGAGGACAGGCAAGAAGTACAGAGTAGGAGAGGGGCACCACAGGTAACATTTGCCTGTTTCAAAATGTTGCTTAAAGTCAGTAAGAAAATGAGAGGAAATTCTTGTTTCCTTAATCCAGTGCTACAGGTCTTCCTGCTGCCAGGATAAATAACCCAAAAAAGAATGTATATAATCAATATGGTAACCATGCAAAAATCTTGGTAACCTATGGTCACTTATTATAACGTCTGTAGGTCAGAATATATCCCGAGTATTTATAGATAACACATGCTGTTTATACATCTGGAACTACCGTACCTCAGGGTGAACCAGAATGAACTTATGACAGGCTATTGCTTCCATTCTATAGAAGCAGTAATTTCAGCAGTTGGCATTTAAAGTTTGACAGGTTGCTTTAGGAGCCAGGAATTCTCTGTGTCTGGAGGAAGTAAGCTGCTAGAGGTGCTGCCAGGAACCTGCTTAAACCGAAGTGAAATGCCCTTGTTAGAAGTCTTTTATTGTCTTCTCTCATGAGAATTGTATAAGATAAAATACAGTATCTCAGATTGCTGGGCCTGATAAACTAAAAGTACTTTTGTTTCAGTGGCAAATACTGGTAAAAGAAAAAATTACATGAATACGTCTTAGCTGCATATGTAATTCATTAGTTTATGAATATTTATATGGTATAACTTATCTAAAAAATTCTTTTATTTAATTTTAGGTTACGTTTAGCAAGAATGAATGAAGAGATGCGGGAATCAGAAGGACTTTATGGACAGCCAGGTCAATATTCTACTAATAACCATACTGAAATGCAGTATAAGAAATGCATCCAGGAATTTATCAGTTTACAATTGGAAGATTCATAGTTCTTTAGCAAACTAACTTAATGCTACAGAGTTTTTATAAATTACTTGTAAATTGTGAGTTGTTAGGTATATATAGTGTACTTACTGAATTCTTGGGAGTGGCTCACTCCCAAGCCTTTAAAAATCCGTAACTATTCCTATTACAGAACACATTTACTTGCTGTATCTAACTCTGGCTGCTGACTTCTTTATCTGCTGTACAGATAGATGTCTTCCATATACATTCCAGAGAGGCGAATGGAATGATAACGTATCTTTATACCCTTACAGCAGCACAGCAGTCATTTTCTTTTTGGCTGTCAAGTGAATATAACAAAATTGTTTTCTTTTTGTTATTCAGGGAATTTCTATAAATTGTGTTCAGGGAAAAAAACAAATCACTATGTGTTGACATATAAAAGTCAGTATGGAAAATGCCTAGAAGAAGTTTATTAAATTAAGAGTTCCGTATTTGATCTAAAAATGAGTGGAAGGTTTAAGAATAAAATTTACCAGTAGGTTAAGAAGTCCATAATGCGAATGGAGTTAGTTTAAAAGATATAGGGAAAAGGTCAAATTTTATCTTGTACCTTTGCCCCAAGTAATTGTACAATATCTGTTGGCTAAATGGAAGTATTTAGAAGAATATTTCATGAGCTTGATGGCAAAGTAGACGTATTCTTATTAGAGAGAACTCAGGATCAGCTCAAGTCTCATTTTGAGTAATTTTTGAGTCAAGATGTCAAGAAAAGCAAGAAATGTTGCTGATCAGATTTCTTTCTTTGATGAACATATCCTGATTAGACATTCTTCACAAAGAAGAGAATAATAATTAGATCTCCAGTTTCATGAATTTGAGTATATGAATTACTAATTTATCTGTTTTAAATTCATATACATGCTGGTTAAAAATTTTAGGAATTCATGACTGAAATAATTGAGAATGTTCAGTTTTAAGTGAGTATGTTTGAGTTTTTTTCAATGACTACTAATATATTATTTTAAAAGTGGCTTGTGATATCATCTATCTTTCCTGTTTAAGTATGTTTTGAAATTTCTGCACTTTATGCTAGCTTCAGCCATTTACTTTTATTTTATCCAGATTAATATATAACTAAGATAAATATGGGGCCATTCCTTTCTCAGAGGACTGTATTTATTACTTATTTTTGGTCTAATTTAATAGGAACAAATAAGAACTTTGAGAATAGAGGCACTTCAGCTAGATACTTCTAATCTAGGGTGTCCCACTTTAATCCTATGGATCAAACAGTACTACTGACTCATGATGTACCAAGATGTAAGAGTGCTGATTAAGGGTGAAGTCTCAGCGTTAATTCTGAATTTCACCCATTTGTTTTAAACTTGAATGTTAGACTTTAAATACATTATAATTTTGTAACAGATATACACTTAAGTGATAGTATTACTAGGCCATTTTTGAGGCCTTTATGTTTAAGCACTTTAAAATGAAAATTATTCAAAGACTATGACCTGATTCGTGAGATAAGAGTGAACTTCAAGATTTTAAGTTAAACAGTTTTTTTTTCCTGACATTTTAAGTGTAAATGTTTCCTTAAGGTGTTTGCTGATGAAGCTGCACCCAGCTGGTTAGTCAGAAGGTCGGTGGGTGACTTTTCTCTGGAGCTGGGAAGCTTGGAAGGACAGGTCTTCTTATGTTCTTGCAGCTTCTAGTTCCACCTAAACTGCTCCGGCTTCTGCCCCCATCTAGGAGCCTTCAAGTGTCTCTTTCACTGTCGTTTTATATATACGTTTATGAGTATATACCTTCCGCTCAACAGTAGAAAAACAGATTTTTCCAATTTATTTGAATGAAAATTTGAAGAAAAGGCTTATTTAAAAAAAAAAGCTTGGGCTTCCCTGGTGGCGCAGTGGTTGAGAGTCCGTCCGCCTGCCGATGCAGGGGACACAGATTCGTGCCCCGGTCTGGGAAGATCCCACATGCCGCAGAGCGGCTGGGCCCGTGAGCCGTGGCCACTGAGCCTGCATGTCCGGAGCCTGTGCTCCGCAGCGGGAGAGGCCACAACAGTGAGAGGCCAGCGTACTGCAAAGAAACAATAATAAAAGTAAAAAAACAGGCTTTCCTACCACTCAAATTTTAGCTTAGAAAAGATTAAAAAATAGACCAGAAGTCTGGAAATGGTATATCAGCAGAATGAAATGAGATTCTGATTTGGTAATAATTAGATTTTAAATTCATTTGGGGGTCTCGTAGTTAAAGCAGAACAACTTTATACTTATACAGGTGACATGGTAAAATGGCTCAGCAGTTGCTCTCTGGCTTCTTTTCCTTTATGAGTCTTGGGAGAGCAGATAGTTTTGCTCAGGCAGCAGGTCTTTTTTCTTCTCTGCTTATCACTGTAAATTTCCCTCTCATAGATTTTGGTTGGTTGTTTTATCTAGATCCTTTTTTTGTTGCCTAGCAATAGAAGGAAAACTTGAGAATTCTGGGTAGTTTTAAAAGGCGGGTATTTTCAATTTTTGCATTATGAAGAGCCCTACCATTAAAAGACTCAGATATAATCTTTGGGAATGATGGACGTATTTCTAGGAAACCCCACTTTTGAACTTTCTGTCTACAACCCTATGGACCTGAGACTCCCTGTTTTTTGCAAGGCGACTTAAGAGCACACATTTCCTGAAGGGAAGATGTATCCTTCTTTGTCAGTTCCCACAACTCATAGGACTGGGTGGGTGGGTGCAACATCACGCCGTTCTCTCAATTGTTGGAAACCAGTTTGGTGGTTCCCACAGTCTCTGGCTCTGTGACTCCTCTTGATTGTTGGCAGAGTTTCTCAGCCAGTTGAAAATCACTGCTTTAGTGAACCAGTACTGGTTACGTGAGTATGTTGCTGATGAAGATTGATCATTGATCTAATCAGTTACAAAAAGGAAGCTGTAATCAGCCCAGAAGGGGCAGGATCATACACTGATCACCTGGGAGTAGGGTCTCACAAGCTGTCATATCTTTGAGGGGAGTATATTTTGAGAGCAAAATTAGCAAAATCTTGGATCATCACTGCTGTTGCAGTGCTTATTCTGAATACCAAAAATCAAGAACTGTTTTAAACTATCAGTGGAAATATAGCAGTCCACATTTCAAAAAACTCAGAACTGTCCAGGCACATGGAAAAGCTAACTTTCTGAAGAGAAATAAAATGTGATGAAGTAATTTAAAGAATATAACTTAGTATTACAAATATTGGGTGGTTAGTTGTTTACTGTTTATAATAGACTGTTAAATGTACTCATATGAACTTTCCAGGGCAACATATTCTGGGTCATTGTTTATGTATTCTAGTGTAGACAAGTTATATTTGCCGTGGGAAACATTCTAAATGATTAAAATTGTATTTAAAGAATCATATTGAAGTTCAGTTTGTGTTAACTATATTAAATATCTTAGTCACTATTGTTATTGTAACGTTTGCTTTCTGACAACACATTTTGAGGCCTAAGAAAGGTATTATATTGATAAGTCCCTTAATTAACATTTGGTTAGAAACTGAATGTTAACAAAAAGTTTTGTGTATGTGTGTGAAGGTGAGACTTCCTTTGTATTGTATTAACTCTTTTAAAATGTATTCAGTAAGTGAAACCAATGAGTAGTGTAGCACCAACACTTTCCTTCAAGGACGCATTTAATTCAGTCAATTAAAAAAATCTTATAATTTGTTTTGCATGGTACAATGGTTCTACTAAAATGTACTTGTGTAGTAGATACTTTAAAAACAAAAACTGGGAAACCACAAAAAGAAAAAAAAATCTCACAACCTGTTATACAAAATATGCATTGCTAATAGTAGAAGCCATATATTGCCATTGTACTGTTGTAATACTTAAGATTGCTCACCTGGTGCTATCTGTAAACTATTTGGCATTAGCATCTATTAGATACTTCTTCCTATTTCTTCTTGAATGTATAATGTGTGCCTTTTAAGTTATTTCTGGTGTTGAATGGTAAAATCAGTGTGGTATTTTTGTATTATAATCTGCACTTTACACTTTCTTGGAAAGTAAAACTCCAGACTCTCCAGTTTAAATAGTATTTTAAAAATATTTATAATGTTTACAATAAATATTTTAAATATTTGAATTCAACATCTAAGAATAAGAAAAAAATTTAAATGTTTTATATGGTTTGTTAAGTGATGTTTAATGTTTGTCTCTTCTCAGTTTATTTTATATCTTTTAGAGTGGCTAATAATGGGAATAGATTGTAGTTTGTCTTTTAATGTGGGGTAAACTTTTATGAAATGAAACATGGGTGTAATTGAATTGTCTTACCCATTGTTCCACCATATCAACCTTTATTGTTTTAGTAACAATAATATGAGTTAGATGTTACTCTTAGCCAACCTATTAAGATTCTCTTCTTACTGTATTTTTTCTTTTTAAAGTAGATTGATTGATTCAGGTCATGAGAAAATTTCCAGGGCTAAATGAAAAACTACGTAGAGATTTTAATAACTTGCTTTTTACATTGACTAAATATTAAAAGCATTAACATTTTTTTACTGAAAATCTTGGTTTATGCTATTAGACCTTTTACTAGATCTGTATCCCCCTCCCCCAGATTTTTTCTAATTCTCTGGCTTTTGGTATGACATCTGTTGCCTCAAAAAAATCTCACTTTTTGAAAGCTGACAGAACTTACTGCACTATTAACAACAACTGTAGCAATGAGTGTATAATAAGATGGATGCAAGGTATCTTATGGGGAATAATTATAAAACCATGTTCCAACACGAATCATCTAAAACAGTATTTGACAGTCTAAATTCTGTTTCCTAAATCAGAAAACAGAATTATGCCCAGCTTCTGCATAAAGCTAATATGTTTAACAGGAAGCATTCATGATGAATGATTCATCTTGAAAATAAGATTTCATTTTATACAAATCTTTTGTCTGAGGAGTTAGCCTTTATGTGTGTTATATATTTAGTTTTTCATTGCAAGAAAAATAGTATTCAATCCACTATAATATCAGTATCTATAATCTTCTCTACAAGCATATTTGTACGTATAAACATTTGCATTACTCTAATTTAACAGATGTCTTTGATATTTATTCCCCTTTTGTCATAGCATCCTTGCTCATATGACCTACAGTAAATGAAAAACTGACTAAATGTGAAATGATTTTAAAGTCATTTTCTAGGCTTTATTTTGTAAGCCTAGTAGAAAGTGGATTAGGTGCATTAGTTTGAGTTAAGAATTAAAGTTTGAGTAAAGACTTACTTTTTCACATTCTATTTAAATTAAAATGCCTTTAATTAAAAGATAATATTAAAACATGAGGCTTTTTTTCCCACATGGTTATTAGTTTTGTCTTGCTAATAACTTGCATCCAACAGAAACAGTAGTGTTTGTTTTTGGTCTTTTCTTTTGGCCTTGATCAAGGGAAGTATTTATTTAAAGAATGCTTTGTTTATTTAGAATGACGTGATTTACCTCATTTAGAATGACTTTTATTTCTCATGTGTTAATAAATGTATTTCTTTATATTGCTTTAAAACACTTGCATCTTTGCTCTTTTCTAACTCTGAACTTTCCTCTGTGGCTGCATCTGAGGTGCTTTTTTCAGGTATAGTTTTTTTTTTTTTCTTCCACTGTATACTTTTCCAACACTTATATTTAGTTGGTCTTTTTTCTTCCAAAAATGCTCATCTGAACAAAATTTTAATGTAATGAATTATAAAATAGTTACTAGTCGTAAAAATGAATGTTGTTTATTAATACTTTCAATTGTGTAAATTTTTAAAATCTCCTCATTTTACTTTCATGCAGGTGATGAAACTTACCAGGATATTTTTCGTGATTTCTCCCAAATGGCATCCAATAATCCAGAGAAACTAAATCGTTTCCAGCAAGATTCACAGAAATTTTGAATTTTTTTAAGAAGGGGAAAATAGTAAATCTGGTGACTCCCTAAAGTATACATCTGAAAGCTCACAGCTTTTTACTTCTTTAATTCTACTTACTTACTTTTAGTAGCTATTGAGTTGTTTGGGAAAAAGGTACCCGTTCATTGATATTTTTATAAATCAAAACATAGATCTCTAGTAGTTGGGAGAGGAACCTACTTTAAGACTTCTTTTATTAAAAAAATTTTTTAAAGCCTGTTTAAAGGGCTATTTTTTATAGATTAAAATTTAAATCTAGACTTAGGCCATCTCTAGTTTACAAGATGCTAAGAGTTTAGACAAAATAATCTTTTTTTCCCAGTGGGTGGTAGCATTGAATTTTTTCTTCTGTGCACTGTGCCCAGGATCGTTCAATCAAGCATATCGGCATCGAGTGGGAGCCTGATGTCCTCCTGCCTGACTTGAGAATATGTCTTTGCTTTAGCTTCCCTGATGTTGGTGATTCAGAAATAGTTTTTTTCTGTTTGTTTGTTTGTTTCTTGGTAGCCTAGCTGTCATATACACAATATGTAATTTAATTATTAGAACTAGAGAATATATGCCCCCCCATTTGCTCAAAAATGCAGTTATATTCCTCAGTTATTGTCCAGTACTTTAACGTACATACAGTGGCTGTACAGATTGACATAACTCAGTCCTTTAGATTTATTCCATTTTATGAAGGAAAAAAAAAAACAACCCTTGACAATAGTTTTTTTTTAATTACCAAAAGAATCTCATAGAAGTTGTAGTTCTTCATTGTTTAGTTGATTTCCTAAAACCTTGACAAATTTATTGATGTAACAAAACTGTGTTTCAAAGGTTACTTGAATGTTGCAAAATTATGCTTTCATCAGTTGTAACTATCAAAGGAAAAGTTGACTTATAAAATAATGTAGAACATTTTTATATTTGAAATGTGTCCTTTTCCAGATACATTTTTGCTGTTGCTCCTAGTGAACGGAAAAATATCTCTGTAAAAGGAGTAAAAAAGACTCAAGTTTTTTTAGTTTGTACTAAAATATACAGCAATAAATGGCTTTTTAATTCTTCTAACATCTCCTGTGTACTTGTTGTACACGGTATACATTCTTTTAAATTATAGCATCTATATAGCTTTAGTATTTAGTTACATGAATCACAGACCCTTGAATTCCAAAATATTATGGGTATACTAATTTTCCAGGTATATGCTACAGATTAGTCTGATTCTATCTTTGATTGACATATCTTGTCAGGAGTATAAAATAAGTAATTTGCCTTATGGTTTCTTTCTGATATTGTCATAATTAAGTTTAACTTTCTTTTTCAAGTTACATGTAAGTAATATTATTGATACTCAGTTTCTAAATGAGAGGTTTTTAAACTTGAGTTGCCAAATGAGTACAGAAATTATATTTCATTGGGTAGATAATAAATTTTCTAACATTTTCCCACCAGTAAGTAGAGTTTTCTAAGTTGACTGAACATCAAATCAGAATGTCTAAACAGGAATTATACTGACATAAATTCGTATCACAGAAAAGGTTCCATATTTGTTTGGCCAAATTGCATGCATATAATGCTTATTTAGTAATAATTGCTGTGTATTAGATAAGGATACAAATATATTTAGGGATTATTTCTAAGGAAATGCTAACTTCCAAAGCCTTGTATTTTAATTGCAACAATACCAGGAACCTTAAATCTTTCCTGTTTCACCTCAGAGTCACAGGTCACCGGGCTTTGCAAAAGTCTGATTTGTAGCATTTTTATTAGTGTACTTTGAAATTAATTGTCCGAAAATCTCAAGGAGAAGGAAATATGTTGAGAAAAGAAAGAAACAAAGAAAGGAAGAAAAGAAAAAAAGAGAAAAGAGAGCCTCGCTTTTCCTTTGTAGTGCCTATTCCTGTTTTGCTCCTAGGGATTCATCTGACCTTTATCTGAGGAAGCCTAGGCAGTTTACCTTTTGGATCCAGCCTTTGGTCTTCAGATCACTTCTGGGATCTCTGGTTGTAAAAGCAATTCTTGATCATACTCTTAACTCCTGTGGCTTCAGTCATGAGTTGTTAATGTGGCAGTAATTAATGTCTACTTAAATTTAATTGTTAGAGATGTATTTGAAGTACACTAAAAGATCATGGTTCTGAATATCTTCAGAGAAAGTGAAATCTTTAACAGTACAGGGAGCCTGTACATACAAAAATATACTTCTGTGGCTTGACTTCTTGAATATGCGGAGGCCCAATTTTGATTAAATTTGGCAGAAATGATGCAGGAGTAACAGCAAGGTTTTAAAGTAAATTAATGGTTACAAGTGGTTACAGAGTAGGTTGGCTCTTAACCAAGGTGAATTAGCTGTGTCAACTAATAGCCTTTCTGTAGTATGTAACAAATCTTAGTTTCATTATGCTGTGAATTATTCAGTATCATATGATAAATTATAGTTTAAACAACGTTAGTCATACTCTTGGGCTTCAGAAATCAATTTGACTGTCCTTTGTTTTCATTCCCTCACTGATCTGCTGGTATTAGTTTCTGATTCCTTGTCATTATTCCATTAACTCATTAACTTAAAAGTTAGAGTAATCTGAAAATAAGAATAGCAGTACTATGAGGAATTCATAAAATACAGTTTCATGTTAGAACTAGACTAAAGGTAATTGCGTAGTTATTTGCAGTTTTTTCATTGTAACACTTACATGTTTAAGATTTCTAAGGTTTTAAAAATTACCTTTGGTACAATCCTTAGAAATTCAGAAATTTCCAGGGATTCACTATATTACATTGTTTACCTAATTTATACTGGTCTTTGTAGATTTTAATCAACTTTAGTGTTTACTTTGTAAAACATACAGATTTTATTTGGAATATTATTTTGGTTCTTCATGGGTGCATTTTGAAAAAAACTTATACTTTCACAGTCTGGACACCTTAAGTTTGTGATGTGTTAAAGCAGTATTTTAAAAATATAATTTTACACATGTGAAGTGGGGTCACGATAAACCAAATTGTATTTAAGATTAAATTTACTATCCATTTTGAATAAGACATTCCCATATCACTCTTATATTGTGGAATTAACTTTCCTGTTTGATAGCACTTTCGACTATGGACATGAGCTGGAAAAATGCTATATTTTTATAGAATTGTCTGTTCAGAATGACTTCAGACCTGCATGATATAGTGGAAAGAGCACTGACTAGTTGCTTACTACTCTTACTGGATTCAGAGCTCCTCACAAATAAAATGAGTGGGACGAAACAAGGTGTTCTGTAACAGCATCCCTTGCTGTACTGTTCCGCTGCTCACATCTGCTCACAGTGTGCTTTGCCGTTACTCACAGTAGGACTTCTGAGATCTTAATCTAAGAGCACCAACAGTGTCTCTTCTTTGATCCTGGGCTGCTCCTCTTGTTTTACAGAGCAGGTCACTGGTTTGTTGGTTGGTGGCGTAGCTGACACCAGAACCCCTGTCTGACTAGTAGTCAGAGGCACTTTACTCATATCGTGAAATGATTTGAAATCCTTGTAAAGCAGCAAAATTGGATAATGACTGCCAGCTTTCCTTGTGCTTTGATAACGAAGACTCCAAGTATTCTGGAGAACCTGGATATAAAATTACTTTGAAGGAATAGATTAGGGTTTAAATACGTTAAATTGTAGGGAATTTTATATGTTTGCAATAACAAACATTGATGAAGGCAAAACGTTGTAAAGGCAATTCGAATTCACATATGCTTATCAATTTCTTGATGCTTCTAAATGAAGACGACTAAAAGGGGCATGGATTCAGTTTGGCCAAATCCTGACATCTATAAATATGATTTGGGGGGCATCCTTTTCTATTTACATAAATTTATCTACTAAAATAAGGTAATGGGGGGAGGGAAGTAAGGTTTGATTAAGTAAACTTTTCTCTACACTGCTCTTTTCACTATCTTATGTACTAGATTTTCTTATTTTTCCTCAACACACCTCCCACCTTTTGGGTGTTCATTTTAAACAGGGAAAGCTCGCTACATTATAAAGAATGTTGGCACCATTTATTTTACACAAAGGCTAAAGGTTAACTTTTGGAAGTGATGAGCTACTTTTCTATATGTGTTTACTCGTGCTTTGTGATATTTCTGGATCATTCCAGTCATAAAGACTTATTACATGTAATATTTCCTGCTACCTGTGAAAAGGTATATTTTAAAGAATGTATAACCAACAATCCATTTACTTTTTATTAGTATGTAGAGGATTTATTTGTATCTAATTCATGAATGTAGTTTTACTGTAGGATGTCACTGTAAATGGAACAAAGTACATTATCTTTATAGTTATTCTAAAATGTATATTATGTAAGAATTGTAAATATTATACCTGATTAAACTCTTTGTATGCCAAGAAATTATGTCAAGTCAATAAAAATCTCACCTCTGGCGTAGTTCTATTATGCTCAGACTTCCACTTTATTGTGAACTACAATTGCAGACATACCTGTTAACAACTGTCACGTTTAAGGTCCTGTATTCCTTTCTAACTCTGTCACACTGGTCCAGATTGATCCTATTTGCTGATTGCTTCAACCATGAAATCCATTTTGATCTTTTAAATATTTTCTTCTGCCTGATCACAGAGCTGTATGGCTCCCAGTTCATTAGCTAAACACCACAAAAGGCCTTTTTTGCTGTAGCTCTAATTTTTTTCTATTACGATTGAGATATCTGTTGAAGTTTCTAATCTAGGCAATTACACTCAATCCTTTTAGTAAACAAACAAACAACATGTTTTTGCATGAAATGAGATTGAAGGAATAGAGGCTTGAAAGAACAGACCTGGAAGTGAATTGCCTGCTTTTGCCTTTCCTTTAAAAGTTAGTTGCAAGCAGACACTTAAAACTTTTCTATGTAATTTGCTTTATTCCACTTCATTTCATTTTCATAATAGTTGTTTGACAAAGAGAATCCAAACTGACAGTAAATGTTTTCAATGAAAACAGCCTACTATTTCGTTATTACAAAACAGTGCTTTTTCATCGTCGAAAAATGTTCAAGTAATGATAAGTAAAAAGAATTCCATCCTAATTCCGTCACCTGCCTGTGATGTTCACGTGTGGCTAGTAGATGGTAGCTACTAGCTACATGTGGCTATTGAAATTTAATTAAAATTAGACAAAATTAAGAGTTCAGTTCATCTGTGGAATTGCCACATTTAAGAGCTGACTAGCCATGTGCCCAGTGACTACTGTTTTGAACAGGGCAGATAACAGAGCATAGTCATCCTAGGAAGTTCTATTTGACAGTTACCAAGTACGGGGCAAGCTGTTACTTCTTTGGTATATACCCTTCTAGACCTTTGGGTGTATGTATTATATTTATATACAATGGGATCATACTGATTTGCCAACTGCTTCTTTCACTTAATAAGTGAGGAACAAGTTTCTAAGTCCTTAAGTAATCTGCATCACTTTGGGAAGGATTTCTTTAAATGTTTTTGTTATGGAAACTTTCAAACATGTACAAAAGTAGAGACAGTAACTTCAGTAGCTGTTAGCTCATGGCTCACATTGTTTTATCTATACTCCCACCCATTTTTCCTCTTCCTCATTTTTTGTAAACCAAATGCCAGACATTTCAACAAATCGTTGAGTATGTCTCTAAATATCGTATGATAGCGCTTATTACGCAGAATCTTAAAAAAATGATACAAATGAACTTATTTACAAAACAGAAAACAGAACAAACTTAGGGTTACCAGAGGGGAAGGGTGGTGGGGGGTTGGCGTTAATTAGGGAGTTTGGGACTGACTTGTACACGTGGCTAAATTTAAAACAGATCACCAGCAGGGACCTACTGTGTAACTGCAGGGAACACTGCTCAATATTATGTAACAACCTAAATGGGAAAAGAATCCGAAAAAGAATAGATACATGTATATGTATAACTGAATCACTTTGCTGTACACCTGAAACTAACACAACATTGTTAATCAGCTCTCCTCCAATATAAAATAAAAAGTTAAAAACATAAAGGGGGAAAAAAAGGACTGTTTTAAAAAAATCATATCACCTTCCTTAAAATATGAAACTATGTAGTCAATATTCAAATTTTCCCAATGTCTTAAGTGTGTTCTTTAAAAAAAGATTTTTCAAATCAGAATTCATGTAAGTTCCATTCATTGCAATTGGCTAATATATCTCTTGAGTCTCTATAGGTTCTTCTATTTATCACTTTAAAAAATTTCCCTTATAGTTTGTTGAATACATCACTTTTAATGACAGCATCTTTATTTTAGTTTCACTTTACTGATGAACATTTGATTTCAATATCTTGTCATCATAAACCTAGTTCTTCATTACCCTTATGGCTAAATATTTGAGTACATTCTTCCTTATTTCCTTAGGATGAATTCCTAGATGTGAAAATGCTGGTTCACAATGGGTGGGTATATTTTTGAGGCTCATTCAATGAGTCAGGCACTGTGTTAGGTACTGGGGATATTACGGTTAAAAAAAAAAAAAAGACACACTACCTGTTCTCTTGAAGTCTTGCCTTCTTGCAGTGGAGAAAGATAGGACTGGGCAGTTCATAGGTGGCCCTCATGGGATCCCTGAGGATGGTGCCTCCTCTGGACACTGGACGCGTTGGTGTTTAGAGACCATTCCTCAAGGCAGTGACATCTAAGCCAAGGTCTGAAGCCAGAGCGGTTGGCTCCCTGAAGAGCTAGGGCAGTACTTTTCAAACTTTGGCTTGTAAAAGAATCACCGTCGAGGCCCAGGCTCACTGAAGATAATAGGGCCTGAGCCATTGTGTTTTTACCAAGCTCCCCGTGGTTTCCAATGCCAATCAAAATTTGAGACCCTTGTCTCAGAAAGAAACATTCATCTGGATAGGAGAGAGAACTGAAAGTTCTCTTAGAAAGATTTTAGTATTGCCAGAGTTCCCTCCAGGAAAGTTGTGTCAATATACACACCCCCATCTACTGTAGAGGAGTGTCTTTTTCTCTGTATCTTTGACAATATTGGGTAGTGGTCAGTAAAGAAAAAAGCCTGCTAAACTATCAGATTTCTATGTTACATTACAGATGTAGAAATCATACAACAGGAAAAACCATCTCCCCTGGCTAGAAGTCAGAGAACTTGACCACAGTTAAAGTTAGAACTGAAGGGTCACTTGCCGACCAAGTTCTTGTCTATTTAGTCATATTGTTATACACCCAGATATATCTATTTTAAGCTGAGAAAATAGCGCATAACATCTGACACACTACATACTTTCTCTTTTTGTTTAAAAAGACTTTATTCATTTTTGATAAGGGAAAGGACAATCTCAATGTCAACTTGTCATCTAATCATAAATTTGAATTTACAGGATTCACTGCCCTAAAGACACTGTATCTACTGACTGACAACATAGCTTAAAATGAAAATCTCCTTTCTGTTCCCTAAGGTTGCATGTTGAAAGAATTAAACAGTCCTTTGCAATAGTCAGCATTGGTACTTGGCCTAGGTGTAAGATCAAAGAGCAAAACAGGAGCAAAAGAAGGCCGAAAGCATAACTTGATTGCCCAGTGAGTACAAACATCATTGGAACAAAGAAAGTTGCAGGCACCAGATAAAAAAGGCAGGTTCATTAGCATAAAAAAATTACACTTGGTTGAAGGTGAGGTCAGCTATTCCACACGTTAACATGTATGCCAATCCTAATGGCTAACATGGAACCACAGAAACAAAAACAGAGACCTTAAATTCAGTAACTACACAATGTAAAATTCAAAATGGAATTTACCCAGGTCATCCTACAAAATCTATAGCTAAAACTGTTTTTCTTTTTAATGCACCAGGAAGATCTGTTGTAATGACATGAGTTGGTCACACTTAGACTTGCATTTATATAAGATTTAAGGGATACCTTTCCCCACTATTCCTTATGTCTGAATATGGATATGCTTAACTACCCAGCTCATGCACTAACTGCGCTAAAAATGATGAAACAAACTACCATGACTTTTTCTAAGAACTCACACCACATCAGCTAACACCCAATATAGCTTCCTAAAAATGCCCCGACAGAAAACATTTTGTTCAGTTTGGTGCTTGCTGTGACATAACACCAACAGAATAGTGTACAACTACTTTAGTTACTCAGCCGCTACTTCAAATATTTTAATCTAACTTTTGTTCAGACTTTAATAACTTCTTACCTATTTGCCAAAATCCTTGTGTTAAATGTAACTACATCTGATATTCTTAAACTGTAGCTCCTGTAACACAGTTCAAGTGTTTTTTTCCCCTGGGTATATCTAGACATTTTAATCAAGAAAACAAAGTTATGCTATTATGATTAGCCAAAGCTCTTTCCAGCAGACCACTGAATACAGCAAGTCATAACAAATGCCTTCCCAGAGACAAGAACAAAGCAAAATATTTTCTATTCATAAAAGGAGCTAACAGCATGCTTTGTGCCATTAAAAAGCTACTTTTCAAAATATAACCAGAAGACTTACGGTCTACTAGAAAACTTCCACTAATCACACACTATAACTAAGCCACAGAAACTTTCATGACAAAGGCTCCAGATATACAGAGAGAAAACAAAGTTACGTGGAAACCTCAGTTAACAGGGAAATGAAGCCTTAGAAGACAGAATACATCTAACAAATATGGGGAACAGAGTAGACACTGTAGCTGGTTAGTAAAGGACCACAGTTTCTCCCTGTATCAACACTCCCTACAAAATTGTACCTTAATTATCACTTATTTAAAATTACACTTTTACAGAGATATTTAGTACCTGACTCAGAAAAACAATCGCATTTATTTGAGGTTTAACATGAAATCATACAAATAAAATTTGTATAAACACAAATCCACATCGAGTCATAACACAGCAAAAAAAAGTAAAAACAAAACTAATTGGCGGCTACATGCAGTTGGACACAGTTGTGTCTTGTACACTAGAAAGTCTTTTACAAAATAATCATCTTAGATCAATAGAAGACCAAACTTCAATGTTGTCCTTGCAAGATGGGTTGCTTTAGCAATCTCTTCCTGTTTTCTCCAACGTCCCTTTTTAATATGGCTGGTAATTATTTTGGTGATTGCCATCCCCTCGAGATGCCTTGCCATAAGTGCTCTGTTGGCCACTGTAGTCTGCATATCCGTGCATATCCATAGTTCCCATAGTTATACCCAGTATAACCATAGCCGCCATAGCCACTATAGTTTTGATCACCATCATAAGCACTATTGTAATTTCCATATCCTTGATCATAATAGTTATTAAATCCTTGGTTCCAGTTTTGGCCCTGACCTTGGCCATGACCCCTAGTACCTCCTTGTCCACCAGCTGCAGCACCTCTTCCTCCTTTTTGTTGTTGCTGTTGCTGCCTATATACCTCTTTGGGTTGTGCAACTTTGATTTCACACTTCCCAGAACCAATTTGATATCTGCTTTCTACCAATTTCTTTACTGGCTCTCCGTCTGTATATGTAATAAAACAAAATCCTCTTCTTTCATTTGTTTTTGTATCCATGGGAAGTTCAATATTTTCAATCTCTCCAAAGTCTCCAAAATATTCTTTAATTTGTTCTTCCAAAGTATCTGGGTTCAATCCACCCACAAAAACCTTTTTGGGGGGTTCCTTCCCCAAGCTTTGGCCCTTTTAGGGTCTATCAATTTGCCATCCAGCTTGTGTTCTTTCAGTTTCAAAACCTTATCAACACTAGCAGCATCTTTGAAACGCACAAATCCAAATCCTCTTGATCTTCCAGTGACTGGATGTGTTTTCATTGTGCAGTCTACAACTTCTCCAAATCGAGACAAATATTCAGTCAGATCTTTCTTGCTTGTATCCCAGCTCAAGCCTCCAATAAACATTTTACCGTCATCCTGCTGATTCACATAACACATTAATTTTTCTTTATGGTCAAAGAATTGAGGATGAAGAAGCTTGGAGAAAAGACCAGTCTCTTGAGTATTTTCCTGTGTCTACTGACTTCCTATGTAAAATTTAAATTATCTTGTTCTTCATTTGTTATCCATAAATTCCAGGAGTAGTGATCTTATAAAGGTCTGAAAAAATATATTTGTTGAATAAATTCCAGAATAAATGGCAGAGGAAAAAATCCACCTTATTGATCGTGTAGGTGGGTGGACTAAAAGGTAAAATTCCAGAATTATTTCCCCCTTATTAATGAACAGTAATTAGAATGTAATAATACAATGGTAGCACACAGTGGTGGAGATTCTGTGGTACATGTAATAAAGTCTTAATGGATATTTGGGGTTTAGAATTTGTAAACACTCTAGAAAAGCTATGATTGCTAAACTGTATTTTGTACTTGTTGGGTATTTAGACTTTGTTTTAGAGTTTGGTGTTTCTAGCATAGTTTATATTTATTGTTTACTAAGTGTCAGACACTATTCTAACTGCTTTTTATCTATTATCTCTCATAACCCTATGAGGCATAAGTACTAATATTAGCCCCATGTTACATAGGGGTGTGATTGCAGCTCAGAGAGATTACCTCCCTTGAAGTCTAACAACTCCTAGTTAGCTGTAAATCCAGCTCTCTGGTGCCTGTGGGAGCAGCTGTGCTCAGGGTCTTCCTACTCTGCCATCTTGCTTCCCCCCGCACGTGCCCAAATCCAGCTCTCTTAACCACAATGTCATCTGCTGAAGCTTGTGGTAAAATACACTCAACTCAGAGTCTGAGTTATCACTTTCAGTGCTAATCTTGGCTGGAAGTTTGGGCTTTGGAAGTGGTATGGCTTGAGTGGGGATCCATTATTTACTAGCCAACTAGATTTGGGCAGTTCACTTCTCTAAATCTCAATTTCCTCAATTGTAAAGTGCAAATAAGCAAATAATACCTCTACCTCTTACAGCTGTGTGGATTAAATGAACTAAAGTAATACCTGTTACTAAAGTGAGATAATTCTGCTATTGTTCCCCACCCCCCAAGGTGAGTAGCATGTATTGAACTTGTTGCTAAGCACTCTTTAGAGGTCCAAGGTTTTTCAGAGAAGTGTTGCTCCAACTGAAAAGAAGAAGAGTTAAAAACGAGATGAATTGTGGTTCTGGGGACCACACATTCAGAAATAATGGCATGGCACAGTAAACGGGTGAGAGAATTTGTGATTGCATTTGTGCCTGCGTTTTCACCTGCACCTCTTTCAAGCATGCAGACCACTTGTACATGTTTACGTAAACACTGTAGTGTGTCATTGGTCCTCAGAAGACTCAAGTTAATGGGCTTTTATGTAGTTGGCAGTGTCCAGCTATATTGTCAAACCTGCCACTGTGTGACCCTGGGCAAGTGACCTCAGTTATGCTTCAGTTAAGAATTTGCAAAACTACCGGGTACATATTAAGCCTCTTTTAAAGTGTTAAAGTTAAAAAAAAAAAAGTATCCTTTAGATTGCCTCTGGTCCGCCTCAGAGGTGCCAAGTGAGGTGAGCAGGACATTTACACCTCTGGTGTCAATCCTACTTCACCGAGAATAGGGAGGGAGTTGCTAGTTTAAATTCTTTAGCCCCAGATAGTCTCCAAGGTGTGAAAGGAGTCGGGGAGAGGACTTAAAGCCTTCAAGAAATTAGGGTGGAAAAGGTATATAGAGAAAATTTTTCTTTGTGAGTCCAGTTTAGTCTTTTTGCTACCGAAGTCTTAGCTTCGGTTTCTAGCGTCTGGGGCTGGGCACTTAAGAGGGCCATTTTTCACGGACGGTACAGCCAGCGGGCTTGTATGCCCGAGTCCTCACCGGCTTCTCTGACCACTCTGGGGCGGCTCCTGCGGACCCGCGGCGCATCCCCGATGTAATCCTTCTGAGCCTAGGACCCAGCGGCTGCCGGGCAGCCCTGGCCCCGCCTCTCGGCGCATCAGCGCCCGCGGATTGGTAGCGCGGCTCCGCCTCCGCCATGGCTGCCGCCCGCCGCCGGGGCTACTAAGTAGCTGCAGGGGTACTGTTCTCCGCTGCGGCTCCCCGGCCGCCCTGTCCGCGGGAGGGTGGCGCATGGGTCTCCTCCGAGGCGCGCCCCCATGCGCTCGGGCTATGGCGCGTCTGGGCGCTGTGCGCTCCCACTACTGCGCGCTGCTGCTGGCCGCGGCGCTTGCCGTCTGTGCCTTCTACTACCTCGGCTCCGGCCGGGAGACCTTCTCCAGCGCCACCAAGAGGCTGAAGGAGGCCCGCGCCGGAGCCCCTGCCGCGCCCTCGCCGCTGGTGCCGGAGCTGGCGCAGGGCTCCGTGGCGCCGGCCCCGGGTGCTAAGGCCAAGAGCCTGGAGAGCGGCGGGGCCGGGCCGGTGGACTACCACCTGCTGATGATGTTCACCAAGGCGGAACACAATGCCGCGCTGCAGGCCAAGGCCCGCGTCGCGATCCGCTCCCTGTTGCGCCTCGCTAAGTTCGAGGCGCACGAGGTGCTTAACCTGCACTTCGTGAGCGAGGAGACCAGCCGCGAGGTGGCCAAGGCCCTGCTGCGGGAGCTGCTACCGCCCGCCGCCGGCTTCAAGTGCAAGGTGAGCGGGGCCTCAGCCGGAGGTTCCGGGTGGGTAGCTCGGTCAGCGCGCGCGCCCGGCCAGGCTCCAGGGGTCAGGAGGGAGGTGTCTTCGTTGCGCTGCCCACTGCCAACGCCAGTAGAAGCCTAACCTCTCAACCCGATCCCCCTGGCTGAAGTGTGCATTCACAGCACGCTGGAGGCGTCGTCCGGGGGCGTGTCCGGGAGCCTCGTTGTTAGCCGACTACCCTGACCGCGTCTCCCCCTTTAACTGCGGCCTCCTTGAGAACTGGCACTCCCCGTCTTTGCTAGCGTTACAGGATTCAGCAGTCAGTGCCTTCAGAGCCTGCCCCTCTTTTTATTCTTCTCAGTCTTTGACTTTTTTTAAAAATAAATTTATTTTGTTTATTTTATTTTTGGCTGCGAAGGGTCTTCGTTGCTGCGCGCGGGCTTTTCTCTGGTTGCGGCGATGCGGGGGCTACTCTTCCTTGTGGTGCGCAGGCTTCTTATTGTGGTGGCTTCTCTTGTTGGGAACACGGGCTCCAGGTGCGCGGGCTTCAGTAGTTGTGGCTCACGGGCTTAGTTGCTCCGCGGCATGTGGGATCTTCCCGGACCAGGGCTCGAACCCGTGTCTCCTGCATTGGCAGGCGGCTTCTTAACCACTGTGCCACCAGGGAAGCGCCTCAGACTTTTACTTTTGAGGATGGAGCAGGTCATTTGAACGTACCAATATGCTTCTGGTGCATAGTCTGCTGGACAGGGTCTTCGGCCGCTTGAATTGTTCAGGTTACAGTGACATTTCTCATAGCTCATTTTCTCTAAGGTATTTCAGTCGGAACTAGTCAAGCCCAAACCCAGCCAGTGTGAACCATCTCATCTCCTCTGTGTGCCCCCTTCTCCCCTACCCTCAAGGGTCCTGAACCCATTTAGAGAAGCACCGGGTTCCTCCCAGGAGGTACAGATAAGATCTGGGGAGAGCAGAGCTAGTCACCTTGTCCCAGGCTGGACCCACCTGCGTCCCCATCATCTCGCTTCACCTCCTGGCTCTGCTTGTCAGAGATTGGATTCCTAGCTTAGAGTTAATGGTCTCAGTTAAATTGCTTGCCTCGTTTTGACCTAACAGTTGCACAGAGGGAATCCAAGGTCTGATTTTGGGATAGAAATAGTAGGTGATCCTAAAGGATGGAGCCTGATGGTGGGGGGACGGGCGGTGAGGCAAGAGTAGTGTTCCATGTGTTTGTGCCCAGTGAGTGACTAAGGGGAGCTGATGCCAGGATCCTGCAGGGTTCAGGGGTCTGCTGTTTGTTGTCTTCAGAATCAAGTTCTAATTTCTTGGTAGGGCTGTCTGTGTTGTGGCCCTGGCTCTCCTCTTCTGCCTACCTTCTTGTCTAACCCCCAACGTGCACCTTAGATCTTAACTGTACTGAATGTGCCTTTACATAAGCTATACTTTTCACCCAGAATGTCCTTCCTTCCTTCCTGGGCCCTTGGCCACTCTTTACTTAGTTTTCACCTTCCCCCAGGAATGTCCATAGACTCGGGGACAATCTGTGCCCAGCCCTCCACAGCTCTCCTTTCCAGCTTCCCCCCATAGCGTCAAAAGTCTGTCCTCTGCCCAGAACAAATGACCCCATCTGGAACACCCACCATAGTCAGGGAGAGGTACCTGGGCCTGGATTCCATGGTACAGGAGGCCAAGAATCCAGGTCCTGGAGCTTGTGGCTGGCCAGGCCCTTGACACCCACTGTCTGACCTGGGGTTTTTCAGCCTGGGGCCCATCGCATTTGCCCTAATTGCCGTCTCTGGAAGTAGGGCCTGGCAACCTGTTCCAGGTGGTCCTTGGGACTTTAATGTTTGAGAAATTCTGTGCTAGTCCAAGGGAGAAAACCAAGGGCCCTTGATCATAGGGCCAGTCTGGGCAGAGCTGGGATTTGACCGGCTCTCCAGACACTGCCTTGAAGACCAGCATGTCATCTCTTCACTTTCTGAGTCAGAGGTCACAACTCAGGCCTATCTCCTCCATTGCTAGGGCTCTACTGTCCCCTTCTCGAGCTCCAGCCACAGTATCTTGTTGCAAACTCAGTGCTTTCCAGCCTACATGCCTCTGCTTCTTTCATTCCACTGTCAGGATACTCTTTCTGTGTGCGTCGCCGAGTCTTGCCCATCTTTGGATACCATCCCTTCCTTGGAGCTGTCCAAGGAACCCCCATTCAAAAGGCACATCTTCCTCTTCCTCGTGTACCTCCCTGGTGCTGTAGACTCTACGACGTCTTATCTCCCATCCCTATGCCTGGCACATAGTGGGCACCAGAAATACTTGTCCAGGGCAGGTCCAGTCTCAGGGCCAGCTTCCCTTCTTGGAGTCTGTGTTTCATGCTTTGACTCCTTCCCTCTGCTGGGCCCAGTTCTGACAGCCATAGCCATCACCCAAGGCCTGAGGCAGCTGCAGATGACCTGAGGGAATTGACACCACCCCTACTGAGGCATGAGGAATGAGGGTCTGGGGGCTTTCAGCCAGATGGCTGTGTTCAGATAAGGGTTTATCAGTTCTAGCTAAAATTGCTCCTGTTCCTTTTGAATGATTTTTTGTGAATCTGTTTTCTGTTTGTGACAAAAGTTGCTCTTTTTGTTTTATTTTTTTCTTTAAATATGCAGTCCTAAAAGGTTTGCCTCATTTTAGTTGTCATTTAATTCTTCCTCAGGTTTGGAATGTGTCTTCTGGTACCACTTCACACATGCCTTTCCCTCTACCTGGAGTACCTCCCACCCCACCCCCCCTCTTCCTTAACTGGTACTCTGCTTTCAGGTCTCAGCATAAATGTTATTTCCTTGGTAAACCTTTCCTGAGCCCCCATTGTACATTCTCATCACACCAAGGACTTTTCCTTAGTAACATTTCTCACAGTTGTCATTATGTAATTATTGAATGAGTTATTTGTCTACCTTGCTAGACTGTAAACTCCTTAAGGGCTTGGACCCTGACCTCTCTTAAGTGTATGCCTAGCAGCGAGCATCAAGTCTTACATATGGGAGTGCATCTTATATGAGAATTATTTTTTCAGTATTAATTAGGAAGAATGACACTAGAAATTCTCACCCCAGTTGCATCACAGCTGGAAGGGATTTTCAAGAGCATATAGCAACCCAGGTGAGGAAACTTGCCTAAGGCCACTTGGGGAGTTACTGACAAGGCTGGGGGCTAGACTCAAGTCCTAGGCCAATGTTTTTCTCTTTGTACCATGTTCCGCCTTTAAGGAGCACTTCTCTCTTGTAAGATAAGGTAAAAGAACAGTCCACTCCCCGGGAGAGTTGCCCTGAAGTGTGTAAGAACACCTTGGGAAGAGGAAGGCAGCTCCTGGCCCACCCGGCTGTCTGGAGACAGCCTGAAAGCTCTTCCTCCCTCAGGGTGGGATCTGGGACTCCGCCAGGTGTGCGGGATGCAGGGCAGGGCTGCAGTGAGCCAGCCTAGGACTTGTGCTCACACTCAGAGGTCTCTTCTCAGGCCATTTTCAAGTGCCACAGAAATGGTGGAGCCAAAATGTTTGCAGTAATTGATCATAGAATATTACTAGTGACTTTAGATTACATTTTGGTTAATTAAATACTAGCTAAAAAGCTATTCAGTTAACCAGAAAAATCTTGTTTCGAATTATTATTGAAAGTCTTTCAAAATCCACTGGTTTGTTTTCTCCTAACAGTATGGAAATATATTATTTGTTCACTTATTTAATAAACATCCAAACCTGTTATGTTCGAGGTACCAGGATAGGAGCTGCTTCTAGCTCATTTAATAAGTCTACGGACTAACTGCATCAGAATCTCCTGGAGACAGTTATTCAAAATACAGACTCATGGACCCTGCCCCAGCCTGTGGGTCAGAATCTTCTGATGGGGCCTGGAAATCTGAATTTGTATGAGGCTGTGGCAGCAGGCATGGAAGTCCCTGCTGTAAAAGGGATACAGGAGGGCCTGATGCTTTCCTGCCCACCTTCAGACCGAGCTCAGGCATCCTTGCCCCTGTGCAGCCTGCCCTGTGAGCACAATGCCTGACACATAGTAGACCTTCAGGGAGCATTTGCCTTTCATTCAGGCTGTCCTGGCTCTGCTGTCATCTTGTTAAAATGGGGCTCTTATCACACCACTCAGAACCCCCTGGCTCCCGGCTCACTGTCATCCAGGTCATTCCAACATTCTAGCCCCACAGCAGCTGGCTGCAGCTTCCTTGTCCAGCCTTTCCCCACTAAGCTGCAGGAGACCCTGTCCCTTCTCCTGGAGCTTTGCTCGCTTTGCTTCCGAGCCATCTACTGTCTCATTCTGTCTGTCCAGTGGGATCTCACCCTTCTAAAACTTAGGTCCAGACTTGTGTTCCATAAGGCTTCCTTTTGCATTAAGTTTGATAGAATATGCCATGGGAATCCCACATAGTGGTAGCTTAAGCAAGATGGAGCTTTATTTCTCATCTAAATGGAGTCCAGAGGTAGGAGGCGTTCCGGGCTGGCCCAGGAGCTTCATGACATCATCAGGGTCCTAGGCTCCTCCAGCTCTGTTTTACCATCCCCACAGAGTGGCCCTTGTCCTCATGGGCCAGAATGGCTGCTAGAGCTTTAGTCATCACATCTGTGTTGCAGCCGCAGGATGGAGGAAGAACCAAAGCAGAGTTCCCATTAAAAATAGTTAATAAGGAGAGGAGGGGAAGCTTTGGGGTAGGCAACCAGTCATCTCCCTCAGGAGGCTACCGTGCATGTCGAAGCCCTGTGAATGACTGAGCACCTGTTGTGTGTTGGACCCTGAATGCACAAATGCAGGGGACACAGAGGGGGCACAGGCACAGCCCCCTGCCACCCAGGTACCTGTGTCGCTTAGCATCACCCCCACGTACAGCCTGTCCTGTTGCTAAACCTGCTGGGTTGGGCACAACATGGTCCTGAGGGAGGGAGACAGCACTGAGTTTAAACCCCAGTGGCCAGTTACTCGCTGGTGACTGCGGGCAACCCCCCTCGCCTCTCAGGGCCTCCCGGGCCTCCTGTAAAATGAGGATGAAACACCCATCCCCCACGGGGCGGTAAGGATTAAACGCAGCCTTGCTGTATTGTGCAGGGAGCCCAGTGCTAATGCGTCCGTTTTTGAGTCCAGCCTCACAACACGGTTCTACTCTGCCGACTTCTGGGGACTCAGCACTGCTGAGACCCTGTAGCCATCTCCTCTCTCCTTTTCGGGGTGGCCAGCCCCTTGCAGAGGCCTGGGGGAGCTTACCCAGCCCTGTGCGGACACCCTCAGGGGTACGGCAGGATTGCCTCTTGTGCTGCTTCTCTCGTGCCGTCACTGTGTTATCACTCAGATGGTAACGACTCAGAAAGGCCTTCCCCGAACCCCTTTTCTAAAGCAGCAGCCACCCTAGCCCTCGTTATCTTTCCCATCACCTTGTTTGTAGCAGGTACTCATGTGCTCATTGATTCAGCAGATGTTCTTGGGTGCTTCCCTGGCACCAGGCCCTGTTTTAGGTGCCTGTGCCAGTAGGAAGAGAACCAGTCCCTGCCCTCATGGAGCTTCCATTCTGGGGTTCTGGGGGTGTGTGGGAGATCGACTTTAAACAAACAAACCTGTCCACGTAGAGTGAGTCAGATCGTGATCCATTGTATAGACAAAAGTAAAGGTGGATAAGGACACAGGGAGCGTTCCTGTGTTGGGGTGCGGAGTTGTGGGCTGTTTTGTACAGCTGGTCAGGGAAGGCCCCACGGATTTGGTGACATCTGAGCAGGGGCTGAAGGAAGTGATAGCAAGAGCTCTTTGGACATCAGGAAGCAAGTTTGGAAAGTCACTACCCTGTTTCCTAGTTTGCATTCTGCCGCTCCCTACTAGAGTATCATCTCCATGGGGGGCAGAGCATTACTTACCTTCTTCATCTGCTGAAGTGGACAGCCCCCCCCCCCCCGTAAATGTCATCCCTATTTCTGGCCTGAGTTGGGAATGACAGACACAGGGACAGGTGCCTCCCAACCTGGGGTACAGACCAGACAGACTTCTGAAAGGACAGGCAGCTCTGGACAGCCGCTGGCCGCCTTGCAGGGAGGGCAGTCTCTCGGAGGCTAATTCCAGAGGAGAGGAGAGGAGGATTGGGCAGCCTGCCTCCCAAACTCGCCCATCACAGCAGTTTCTCTTCCTTCCCTAAGGGAGGTGGTAGTGTGCACAGGTCGGGAAGGAGGGCTGAGGAGGGGGCAGGAGGCGGGGAGTGCTGGTCAAGTTAGGGGGGTCCTCCATATGGATGGTGCGAAACAATGGAAACAGAGGTGTTCCCTCCTCCTCCATCACCATTATATTTTTAGCACAGTTCCTGGCACTTTCTAGGCTCTCAGTAATATTTTATAGTCGACTGATTGATAGCTATATTAATTCAACCCAAGAAATCATCCTCGGGGATCTGCCCCTCGTACATCAAATTTCAGCCTCCTCAGAGCACGAGGCTGGGTTGCTTTGTCTCCAGATGACACAAGAAGGAGGCCTTGTGCTTTCCACACTTAAAAGAGACTGTTGGATTTCAGGAGGAGCGTGTGCTGAGGACTGGGCTAACAAGAAAAGTGTTAAAGCTCTTTGCACACCTCTTCTGAATTTGCAGAGTTTCTTTTACCGCAAGAGCAAAACTGTGAGTGGCTTTGAAAAGCCTCAGCTCACAGTCGGGGCTTGAAAGGAGCCTGAGGGTAAAGACCTCGATGCTGGCTGTCTCAATTAAGCTAATGACAAACAGGTGACATTGCTGTGCAGCTTCTCCGGCATGTCACAGCAGCAGGAACCTTGACCAGAAGGAATCTTTTGACTAAGTTATGACCGTCTGGGAAAGAGGTGATCAAAGAAATGTATCCTGAAGTGAGAGGCTCTTTGAAAAGATTGACTGACATTTTATACTATAGAATTTGGAGAATTTACCAAATGCAATGGAACTCTTTTAAATTATAATATGCTCATAACACAGCTGTAGTAGTTTGTGTACCAGTGCATGTTTCTCATGGAAAGCTTTAGTCACGGATCTGTAGGGAAGACCTTTGTATGGCATTATTGTATCATGTACACTATACTCTGGATAATTTCACAGGTATTTGTTGAAATTATAAGGCAAAGCCCATAACATAAGACCAGCAATCATCATGTAGATGAAATACACTGACACCTGGGTGATTTTGCTGTGGGGCTTCAGTGCATGTATGAAGTGGTCCAGCTTTGGGTAACAGTCATTGTTTATGATTACTTGACTGTTCTCTCTTCCAATAGGTCATTCTTTTGAAAGACAGATGATTACATTTTCTTGCGGTTAAAAAAACCTGAGATGTAATTCACATCTCATGAAATTCACCCTTTTAAAATATACAGTTCGGGGGCTTCCCTGGTGGCGCAGTGGTTGAGAGTGCGCCTGCCGATGCGGGGGACACGGGTTCGTGCCCCGGTCCGGGAAGATCCCACATGCCGCGGAGCGGCTGGGCCCGTGAGCCATGGCCGCTGAGCCTGCGTGTCCGGAGCCTGTGCTCCGCAACGGGAGAGGCCACAGCAGTGAGAGGCCCGCGTACTACAAAAATAATAATAATAATAATAAAATAAAATATACAGTTCAACAAAACTAGAAAAATTTGAGATCTCCCTTACTGTAACATTGTCACAGATCATTGAAATACAGTTCTTTCATGATGTCATTAGAATCAGAAATATATCTTATTATTGGCTTTGTAGACAGATTGCTTAATATCAAAAATATACAATTCAGTGGTGTTTAATATATTCACAAGGTTGTTCAGTTATTCCAGAACATTTCATCACCCCAAAAAGAAACTCCATACGCATCAGCAGTCATTCCCATTCCCCCTTTTCTCTCAGCCCTGGCAACCACTAACCTGCTTTCTGTAAATTTGCCTATTCTGAACATTTCATATAAACGGACCTTTTGTGTCTGGCTTCTTTCGCTTAGCGTAATGTTTTTAAGGTTCATGTTGCAGCATGTGTCAGTACTTCATGCCTTTATATGGGTGAATAATATTCCATTGTACGGCTATACCACATTTTGTTCATTCATTCATTAGTTGATGGACATTTGAGTTTCCACTTTTTGGCTATTGTGAATAATTCGCTGTGAACATTCATTTACAACTTTTTGTGAGGATATATGTTTTCAGATCTCTTGGGTATATATATACCTGCGCATGGAATAGCTCAGTCATATAGTAAGTGTGAGGAACTGCCAGACTTCTCCAGAGTAGCTGTATTATTATTTTACATTCTCATCAGCAATGTGTGAGGGTTCTGATTTCTCCACATCTTTGCCAGCACTTGTTGTCTGTCTTGATTCTAGCCATGCTAGTGGGTGTGACATAGCATCTATTGTGTTTTTTAAATATAAATTTATTTTATTTTTGGCTGGGTAGGATCTTTGTTGCTGCACCTGCACTTTCTCTAGTTGCGGTGCGCGGGCTTCTCATTGTGGTGGCTTCTCTTGTTGTGGAGCACGAGCTCTAGGCACGCGGGCTTCAGCAGTTGTGGCATGTGGGCTCAGTAGTTGTGGCACGCGGGCTCTAGAGCTCAGGCTCAGTAGTTGTGGCGCATGTGCTTAGTTGCTCTGCGGCATGTGAGATCTTCCTGGACCAGGGATCGAACCCATGTCCCCTGCATTGGCAGGCGGATTCTTAACCACTGCGCCACCAGGGAAGTCCTCGTTGTGGTTTTGATTTGCATTTCCCTAATGACTAAAGGTGAGATGATTAGGTACTGATAAGGACAGCCAACTAAATGTATTTGGTATATTTCTTACATATTTACCAAAATACATTTTACAAGAAAAACCAGGTATCTTGACTCCCCTCCCCATCCTGAAAGATGTTGTAACATCTCTGGAAACACTTGTTTCTGAAGAGCACAGTTTGGAGATTTCTGATGTGTACAGTAATGATATGCCTAAAATCAATGAGGAGGTGTTATTAGTATGAAGACTGGATTAGGAGAATAGTAACAATATTTGTTCAGCACTTAGAGCTTATGAAAGTGCTTGCAGAAATGTCTCACTTGAGCATCACTGCGACCCGTGAAGGAGCCTTCAAGGCTGAGAGATCCGGTGACATACTTGAGCTCCCACACTAAGCCTTGGGGCTGGACTGTATCACATGCTTTGGGGAGTAGGGGGGCAGGACAAGACAGGGAGCCATTGAGGTGTGCAATCTGTATCATCCTCCTGCCCGGATGCCCCCAATAAACATTCACTCTGAATAAAGACTGTGCTTGCTGCCAGAGCCTTGCAGAATCACCAAGCATTGGAGTGGGAAGGAAACTCTGAACCTCTGGGTGCAGCGTCCTCCCGGCGAGCTGATAGATCCTGGGCGGCAAGGCAGTGATTTATGCAGTGCGCACAGCGCTGGGGTTAGACGCAGCCCAAGCCCTTCCCTCTTCTGTTTGTCAGTGTTTTCAGCAGCCTCTGGCCCTTTAGGGAGGGTGGGTGAGAGCCAGCTCACCCTAAACCCCACAGCAGAGCGGACAGGATGCAGGGTCGCTTTCACCCATCCCAGCGGAGCCTCTTCCTGTGTCTCCAGGGATCCCTCTGGCTTGGGAAGGGGAGGGGCGACACCGCCCTGACCTCTAGCGGGCCAAACCTCTGCTGTTCCCTGGGGCCAGCTTTCCAGCTGTCCAGTGCCTGAGACGACCGGGGAGTTAGTATTGGGGGAGCTGTATTCCTCCGAGGGAAACCACGTGGTTTGTCCTCTGCTTGGGGCTGAGCGCTGGAGGGAGCTCCAGGGCTAGAATCCGCGCGCGGTGCTCCCAGGCCGATGGAGGAGGAGCTGCAGAAGTGCAGCCCACACTGGGCCTCCCCTCCTTGGTGGTCACCGCATCCTCGCTGACACCCAGTAGGGGGAGAGCTTGCCCTGCTGCTCCCAGGCGGGGTCACGTCCCCTGCGCATCGAGTCGTGTGCGGCGCTGCGCGGCCAGTGGAGGGCGCCGCTGCACCGCGTTTGCTTGGCTGGAGCCCCCCTCTGCCTCTCCCTCCACGGAAGCCTGAGGCGCAAGCAGAGCTGTTTTTGTTCATTCTCCACGAGCGTTCCCCTTTCTCACTGACCACCTCCCCGCCCCGGGTTTTAGAAAGGAAGACTGAAATGAAAGGGAATCTGCCTGGCGATTATGGGCGGTCATTTCCTTCCTGAACGGGGGGTGGGGGGTGGGGGCGTGTAAACCTGTTTTGATGAGGCCCTTAGAAAAAGGTGGATGGAAAACAAGCTGGGATGGTTGGATCCTGGATGGAGAAGGCTTCAGTGCTTCTCTGCAGCACAGTCGGAGAGAAGAGCGTGGATGGGGTGCGGGGTGGGTCTCTGCGCATCCCGATCCTCCTTGCCCCTCCTTGTTTCCCTGCCCTATGACCCCAGCTGGGCGCTGCCCACGGGCGTCGCAGCTCCCCAGGGCACATCCTTTCCTGTGGGGTCCCCATCACACCTAGCACGGGCCCTCTGGTAAAGGGAGGCACGCTTCCGCTTAACAAGGGGAACTGTGCCTCTTGGAGCAGCTTGAAGGTGGAGCCCCTCACCTATGGTGAGTTTGCCAGAGTCGCAGGGTTTGCGTTCTGTCAGCGGCCCCGGGTATCCTGGCTCTTGGTGGGGACTTGGGCAAGAGGACAGCATGGTGGGGAGGGTGCTGTGACCTGGGTGCTGGGCCTGGAAGGCCCCTTGTTGCCTAACTGCCTGGAGCCTCCGCGTCCTCAGCAGTCAGATGGGCTCGGATCCCCACCTCCAGCCATGTCCCCATGGTGAGTGGCAGCTTCCCCAGTCTGTCTTTGGCTGAGTGAGACCGCCATTGGAGAGGAGGAGCCCAGCTGTGACTGGAGGGGCGGAAGGGAAGCCGCCCATCCCCGCGGCAGCAGGCAGGCTCTCGGGGTACCTGGCAGGGCAGGAGAACTCCCTGCTTCCCCTCCTCACACCCTTCCTGGTCCAGGCCTCTTGCCTTTGGCCTCGGGGCCACTCACACTGGCCTGTGGGTTGCTCAGGGCAGTCAGGATGGCTGGTCAGGATGGTCAGGCCTGGCCCCAAGAGGCAGCTCTGTGTGCTCCCATTCCCGTTTCAGGTGCCTGTTCTGAGCAGCTGAGTCAGGCCCCGTTGGCTGGCACAAAGCCTGCTGTTAATGTAATGTCTTTTAAATTAAAGCCATTTGTTTTCTTTATTGGGGTAATTACTGTTAGGCAGCCGTGATTAAGTGATCCGCCTGCTGGTGGGACAGTGTGTCCGAGAGGCTGGCCTCTGTTGCCCTGCACTGGTCCCTGGTGGGCGCACACTGTTCTCCCTCGGCCTCCTCTTCTCTCCTCGATGGGGTTCACCACCCTTCCCGCACCAGAGGAGTCTGTCCTGTTCCTGCCACGGAGAGGCCCCAGGGCAGGAGCGTGTGGCTTGGAGCCTGAGACCTGGGCCCAAATGCAGTCTGTGGCATTTGGGAACAGGGGAACCCTGGATGTAAGCCCTCTGAGCCTCTGACCCTTCACACAGGACCTTACCAGAGTGGCTGTAAGGCAAAAGTGAGGCACCACCGGGGCCCTGGAACATGGCAGGTGGCTAATTAGTGGTGACTGCTACAAATGGTACCTGAGTAGGTGTTGGGGGGAGGACCCTTTTCTCATCATTTCGGAAGGCACGACACCTTTAATTCAACTGGAGAACCGTGAATTGAGCTCAAAAATCACTGTTATGCCCAGGTTTATTTCAGGGTGTCTTAGTCTGTTCAGGTTGTTATGACAAAATACCACAGACTGGGTGGCTTATAAACAATAGAAATTTATTTCTCACAAGTGCTGAAGGCTGGAAGCCCAAGATTGGATGCCAGCATGGTTGGGCTCTGCCAAAGGCCCTCTTCCTGTTTGCAGACTGCCGACTTCTCACTGTGTCCTCATGTGGTGGAAGGGGCTAGGATGCTGTCTGGAGCCTCATTTATAAGAGCACGAATCCCACTCATGAGGGTTCCACCCTCATGACCTAAGCACGTCCCAAAGACCTCACCTCCTCGTACCATCCCATTGGGGGGTTCGTATGTCAACATATGAATTTTGGGGGGGACATAAACAATCAGACCATAGCACAGGGTGTTCTCATGTTCTTTCAAGTCTTCCTCAGTTCCCCAAACTACAGTGTTCTCTCCTTCTCTGACCCTCCCTCCGTCCCCTGTTTCCCTTAACAGTGCACTGTTTGCCTCTCTCTGAAAGCACCCCAGGCTGTGGCCTCATTTGGTGCTCAGATGTGTCCATGCTTTCTCTCTTCTGCTAGAAGGAAGAGGGCCTGATCACCAGCTCTCCCTTGCCCACCGTGCCTAACATGCGCCTTACTCTGGGCAGAGGCTCAGCAAATGCTAACTTGCTTTGGCCTGTGGTCCGGAGCAGGTGCCACTGTTTCTTATCAGGATGGGGAAGCTGGACTGTGCTTTGCTGCATCTTCTTTGTGAATGTTCCTTTCTAGAAGTTCCAATTCCAGAAGTTTCTAGAAGGTTCCAGTTCAAACTTGTTGCTAGTAAAGTGAGAATGTTTCTTGTTTTGCTTACCTCTTCTTAATGGTGTTTGTTTTCTCGGTCTCATTGCACACAGCAGTTGTTCATAATCTTTTTGGGAATTCAGCGAAGTATAACCTGTAAGCGATTTTAAAAAGCCAGGCTACAGGGGAGACCCACACCCCCAGAGCTTGCTCCTTTCCCTCTCCCACCCATCCCTCTGAGTGGGGTCTTGGGCCTCACCCTCTGTGGCTCATACCCCACCAACTGCTCTGAAGGGGCCCAGTTCTTACCAGATCACATGGGCTCCTTGAGTCCTGGTCACTGTAGGATTCTGGAGGGGCTTCACCAGCTCTGGCAGGTGGACAGGTGGATTAGTTGATATTGTTTGATAACCCGTACAGGATCAGGTAGAGTGCAAGCTTTGTTCCGGGCGCCCCTGGCCGCCAATGTCTGGGGGGCAGGAAGACACCAGGCGGGGGATTCCAGGTGGACTGGGGCTGGCTTTGTGAGTGTGGAGGAGGGGCTGTAGGAGTCAGGGAGCTTTGGGGATGTGCATCCATTGTAAGTTGGGGTGGGACTCTCCCAATCTTGCAGAGGAGGGAATGGAGGCAGCTTGGGCAATAGGCCGGCTTTGTCTCCTGTACCTGGGAGGAGAGTCATGACCAGAAGATGGGGGAGGAGAGCACGGGACTGAGGGGCCATCTGGCTGGTGGGCCGTCAGGGCCCCAGAACAGGCGGAGGGAGCTGCAGCGCCTGTGAGGCTGGCCATCTCGGGGAGTGGCTGGCTGTCGTGTGTCTCTGCTTACCGAGCTGCCCGTAATTGTGGGAGCCTCTCCATGCCTCTGGGACTTAGCTCAGGTGCTTCCTCTCCTGAACACCCAGCCCACCTTTATCCAGTTAATTCTTTTCGTCCTTCAAGATTAGGCTCCGGTGGGTGCCAGCTACGTGAGGAGGCCGTCCTTGACCACCTCACCCTGCATTAGCCCTTCTCTTCTGAGTCCTGCTGTGCTAAAGTTGGCCCCTGTGCAAGCTCCTGGGGGCAGGGCTGTCTTGTTTCCTTCTGTGTCTCAGGATATGGTGTACTACAGGGCCTGGCGTAGAGTCAGACCCAGCACGAGCTTGTGGAGCTGGCGCAGGTGGGCTGCTCGGCACCCGGCTCCATCAGACGTTCTGTGAGCGTGCTCTCACACCTTAGGGTGTGGATGGCAACATTGGGAGTCCTTGCCCTCTAGAGAGGCCTCTTGATTTAAATAAAGTCTTCCTTGCACCTTTTAACGCAGGTCCTCCAGACAGGGAGTTGTCCAGTCTGAAACCAGCCTGGAAGATCCAGGTGTGCGTTTGGAGACTTCTTCCTGGGTTTCAAAACTACCCCCCCCCCACCCTGTGTATTACTATGCAGAGATACTGATGGGGGTCTGGAGGAGGTAGGAGGGGCTTGGCTTTTCTCTCTCACCTTATGCAAATAGGGAGGATGGGGCTGCAATGGCCACTGATCTGCCCAAAGCCTCCAGCTGGTGAGCAGTGCCTGGGGCTGCTTTTCAGCCTCTCCCGTAAGCAGCCCAGCCCCTGCCCATCGGCTCACTCTCAGAGTCCTGCCCAGGTATCATGATCCTGGGTTCTAGGGCTCTCCCTGACCTTGGCTTCCACTGGCAAGGCTTTCAGTGTCTCTGAACCTCAGTTTCTCATCTGTAAGATGGGCAGGGACATTCTAGCCTGAGTGATATTCCGTAGCTCTCTTACTGGCATGTTGAAACTGGACTTGGCAAGCTGTAAAACACGTGTCCTTTCCAGACTTTTCCTGAGTGGGAGGGTAGGAGACTGGGGGGTCTTGAAGCCATTGTTTATCTCTTTCTGGGATAGCCTCCCAAGTCTTGCTTGCCGACTCTGCTTTGTCCCTCTGGGAGATACTGGTTCATTTCCGGGCCTCTGCCCCAAGCCAGGCTGCACCTCAGGGTTAGGGGGCTGGGTGTGGAAGCGCCCAGACTCTCTCAGGTGTCTCGCAGCATCAGTGTTTTTATCGCACAGCTGCCGCCATTTAAGTGGTGGGCCCCCTGCTGGATTCCACCTTCGTTCTCTTATTAACCTTAGAGTGATCAGTCCTGTGAGGAGGGAGGGATTCTCCCCTAGGAAGAGGTTTCCCGGATGCGGATCCTGAGCCCGAAGCAGGTTCAGAGTTTGGGCTCTGAAGTGGTGGAGACTGGATGGGAGCCGATCTTTCGGACTCGTAAGCTCTGTGCCCTAACGCCTGTGATGTCTGTTTGTTTTGGTGGTTCGTTCCAGGCCCTCCAAGCAGGGGGTGCTCTGGGAGAGCTGGGGTTCCCCCAGGAGGGCTCCCACAGTTCCCTGGTGCCTGCTGCTCCCTGGGGCCTCACACACATGTCCTCTTTCCCTTGTCACCGGGTGGTGTGAGAAGAGCAGGGCAACTTCAGCCTGCCCAGAGTGGCTCTCTCATTTCTTCTCCAAGTTCTGCCCTGAGAACCAGCTGGGAGCCTCTGTCGAGGATGTGGGATCTTAGAGGACCGTGGTGTTTGGAGCCCCACTTCCCTCATATGGCAGCAGGTACAAGAGGTCAGGGCAGGGGAAACTGGAAAGGCCATGTAGTCCTGTCCCCTCATGTTACCCGTGAGGAAACGGGCCCAGAGCCGCCAAATGACTCGCTCAAGGCTACACAGCTAGTCCGCGGACAGGGGCCTGGGACCAGGTCTCCTTCCCACACCGCCTCCCTGTCTGCTGTCCGTTTCGTTTGTTCTGAAGCCAGTTCAGGGCTGTGCTGGTCTCTGTGTGCTTCTTTGTCTTCTGGTTTTGTCCCTAGCCTGACACATGTTTCAGATCTCACCCACCTGTGACTGCCCTGCAGTCTCCTGTGTTTTGTGTACATCGAATGGCCTTGCTTGCTTCCTGCCCGCTGAGCAGCTGCTCCAGAATCCAGTTGATTGGGCTCCTCAGGTGCAGGCCCCAGAGCCTTCTGAAAGGCGCAGGGCACGCGGGGCTGGAGGGAGGCTGAGCCTGTGTGTGTACGTGTGGGGTGGAGGTATAAGGACCCCGCTGCTGTCTCCTGCCTTGGTCTGCACCCCATTAAACCCAGTCCTGCTGTATCACAAGGATCTCCGGGTGCCGGGGAGTGGGCTCCCCATTATGTGAGGTGATGCACGTGACGCAGGAGGCTCTCTGGTACGTTTTTCTGATGTACCATCCCACTCGCCCTACCTGGAGAGTCCACTCTGTCTGGAGACTGTTGCCTGAGCCTGTCTTCTGATGCCTCTTTTCTCCCCTGTGCTGTCTGCAGTGATGTTAAAGCTGCCAGAGGGGAGGCCTTGAGGCCGGGCTCCGTGTTGGCTTTCTGTCCCTCTCGGTGTGGCCTGGCGCAGGGGTGGGCAGGAGCTTCTCGAATGAGCGTGGTGTTGGCTACAGATGGACCTGGGCAGGTTCCAGGTCCACCTCATCCCTCTGGGAGGCGGTGGGTAGTTGTTTGCCTTCTCTGATCTCCTTCCTCATCTGCACAAGGGGCACAATACCATCACCCACCTCAAGATGTTGGCATGGGGATGAAATGAAATGATGCAATGTGTCTAAAGGACCTGTTTGTGCCCAGCACATACGAGGGGTCTGTTGTGGACCTGAGGCACGGTGGCCCCATCCTCAGTGAAGGCCGTCCAGGTGTGCTTTCTGCCTCCCAGCGGCAGTACCCTGTCTGGGTCCACCCTGAGAATACCACCCCATGGCCCTGCCCTGCTGGTGTACACCTGCTCATCCTGTGTCCCAGGTCAGATCCTGGTGCAGGTGGCCCCCCCCCCCCCCCCCGGCCTGGGCTGTGCGAGCCGGCCGCTTGAATGCTCACGTTTGTCTTATAAAAGAGCAAGTTTGGCACGGAGGCGGCCCGGTCTGCACACCTTATTACAGTTGGTGTATGTGCTGAGTGAGAGTGAGAGGGTGACTGAGGCCTGGGGTCCCCAGCTCTCTCACCGTGGGGAAGGAGCAAGCTTTCTGCTTGGGAGAACGGCTGCTGGGGAGGAGACCTTGATATGGGAGTACCCCTGCAGGGAGATGGACCTGCGCGCCTGCGGTTGGCAGGGCGAGATGCTTGTGATTTTGGCTGCTGTCTGTTTCAAGGTGATTTTTTTTTTTTTTTTTTTTTTGCGGTACGCGGGCCTCTCGCTATTGTGGCCTCTCCCGTTGCGGAGCACAGGCTCCGGACGCGCAGGCTCAGCGGCCATGGCTCACGGGCCCAGCCGCTCGGCGGCATGTGGGATCTTCCCGGACCGGAGCACGAACCCGTGTCCCCTGCATCGGCAGGCAGACTCTCAACCACTGCGCCACCAGGGAAGCCCTCAAGGTGATTTGAGGTCCGTGTAGGGTGGGACTTCGGTCCTGGGTCCCTGGGGTTGGGCACTGCTGACGCCTGAGTCTTGGCCAAAGTCTCAGATCCCTGATCGCCCGCCCACTCGGGGTCTGGCTGTGCTGTGGCTCACTCAGCCAGGAGCAGGTGATGGACGGGGCATGGGGTGCCCAGCTACATGCGGCCCAGCCTCAGGGGCACCAGTCACCTGCAGTCTCCAGTGGAAGGGGCTCCCTGGTGTGAGCTTGTCTGCGAGCCTCACTTCTTCCACGTGTTCCCGCCTAAGACCCAACCTGGCTAGTGACTTCCTTCAGCTGTGGAGACTGGCCTGTTAAATAGCTCAGTGAGTGTGGAGAGCAGTGTTTGCAGGGGAAGTGGGGCGTTAGGGGGTCAGCTGCGTTCTTCTGGCTCCCCGAGCAGCTTTCGCTTTGATCAGAAACATGAGCAACTGAAGTTAGTCACGGGTGTGGCTCTCACAGAGCCGTAACGCTTTGAGGGCAGATGCAGACTGAAAGCATTTCTCTTTACTCAGGGGGAAGCTCTGTCTCAAGCCCCTGGCTCTGGGAGGTGAGGTAGGACCTTGCTGTCTCTGGAGCTGTTGACTTGGAGCCCTGTACTGTGACGTGCGCAGCATCTGGAATGGATTTCTGGAAATCTTTGGGGGATCTTTTAGGGCCTGGAAAAAATGTGGGGGGTTTCTTGCTGCCCCCCACGAGTCTTCAGCTCTGAGGAATCAGAGTCCTGGACCTGGGGAGGGGGGTGAGGAGGAAGGGCTTAGAGAAAGGTGGGCAGGCGGGAGCAGTGACAGCAGCCCCTTTGTGCCCGGCTTCTACCAAGAGTGTAAAACTGTAGATCAGATGTACCGTCTTCATTTATCCAGGTTCCCTTTGAGCCTTGTCCACTGGCCGGGTACCTTTTTTGTAGCCGGAGAAGGGGTTTTCTGCTCATTACACTTAATATGGGACCCACACGTGGTGGTGCATCTCTAAACATCTTCCCATTTTCTGTCTCATCTTGCCCTTTTTGTTTGTATGGGTATAGTATAAGTTACTGTCCTATTTCTTTTGTAAGCAGTTCTGTAAGTTCCTGACTTTTCACACCATAAATAACACCACAGAGAACATCTCTGTATGTGTTTTTGTTTGTTTGTTTGTTTTTGTTTTTTTATTTCTTTTGAATTGTTCCCAGGAACACTTTCTTGACTCCTTACAAGGAACACTTTACAGTCCTAAATGGTCCTGTGTCTACAAATTAATATTAGAAAGTCAGGACCCAGCAGTGATGCCCCTCAAGCTCACTCTCGGCTTTTCTATAATAAAGGGTTTGCCAGCTAATTTACATGGCACAGCCTTGCTTTCTCTCCTCTTATGTGGTATTTTATTAAAAAAATGTTTCTTAAGCAACAAGGATTTACTGTATAACACAGGGAACTATATTCACTATCTTGTAATAACCTACAATGGAAAATAATCCGAAAAAACATATATATAACTGAATCACTTTGCTGTCCACCTGAAACTAACACAATATTGTAAGTCAACTATACTTCAATAAAAATTTTTTTTAACATTTTATCCTTATACATTAAATTATGAAGTATCAAAATATAGAAAAATTGAGAAAAAATATGATACCTATTTTCCTACTATATAAGTTAAATAGGGGCTAACAGTTTGCTCTCTTTGCTTAGATTCTTTTTTTTGTTTTTGTTTTTTTTTTGTTTTTTGCGGTACGCGGGCCTCTCACTGTTGTGGCCTCTCCCGTTGCGGAGCACAGGCTCCGGATGCGCAGGCTCAGCAGCCATGGCTCACGGGCCCAGCCGCTCCGCGGCATGTGGAATCTTCCCGGACCGGGGCACGAACCCGCGTCCCCTGCATCGGCAGGCGGACTCTCAACCACTGCACCACCAGGGAAGCCCAGATTCTTTTTTTAAAGAAATAAAATATTATAGATCTAGCTAAAGCCCACCCCTATTTCTCCCCGCTGCCTCAGCGGTGTTCACTATCACACACAAGGAGGTGGTATGCTTTGTGGAATTTGTCTTTATACTTTTACCACATACATATGTGTTCATGCACACACACATATATACACATATATGTAAAAAATATATATATTGCTTTGTATATCTTAAACAGTTATATAAATGCTCCCATTCTATATCCTCTTGCTATTTCTTTTTTCACTCGACATTATAGGTTTGAGATGTATTCATGTTGATACAGGCAGGTCTTGTTTGGCCGTTTTAACTGCCATATAGGATTTCATTATGGGGAGACATCAGTTTATCCATTTTCCCTCTGGTTGCCCCTACTTTTTTGTCTTCACAATCATTGCTGCAGTGAACATCTGGGTGCACATCTGCATACGCATATGTGCTTGAGTTTCTCCAGACTCCACACCTGGAAGGGCTTTTCCTGGTCCAGGTGCATCTTTCCCAGATCCTGCCAAGCTCTTCTCCAGGGCAGCGGTCTCCCTGCCCACCCCGAGTTCTGCCGAGCACTTGGCGTAGCCTCCCTTTTCCTGGTGTGAGTCCGGCTGCCTTTGTGACAGGGGGTGGAAGCTTGAGGACAACTTTGGGCATAGGGAAGGAGGGAAGTTTTGAGGGCAGACTCGAGTGTTCCTCAGCGCCACTGCAAGCTCTCTGGCTGTGTGGAGACCTGACCCAGTCTTCCCCGGCATTTCCCGAATCTCTGTAGAGGAGGGTGCCTCCAGCTGCAGGTGGAGTGCCTTTGTCTGGGAGGCGCAGGGCCTGGCTTTGGGGCTGGCTCTGCCCGTGACTGGCCATGTAACCTGGGGAGAGCCCTGCCTCCCTCACTGGCCCTCACTTTCCCTCTCTGAGACATGAGGGGTCGAGTCAGTGACTTGTACACATGGCCTCTTGGCTCTGCCTGTGTTGCTCACCCACTTTGGCTTTTGCAACTAGCAGAGGGGTCTCCACGATCCTATAGCCACAGCTGCTGGGCCTGAGCCGTGGGCAGCTGGCAGGTCGGGGTGGAGGCTGGGCGGCTGCTTTGCAGGGCGGCAGGGGCCTGGCGCTCACCAGTGACCTGGCTGTCCCCTTAGTAGAATGGTCTGTGCTCTCATACAACTTGGGGGAAGGGCCTCAGATCCCAGGGCTGAAGGCCAAAGCAGATTAATGCTGACAGAGGGGACCTGTCAGCAGGTCGGGGACCTCACGGAAGCCAGCGGCAGAGGAGGGCTGCTTTCTTCCTAAGGCCCGTGTGAGCCCCTGCGGCATTGCTGCCGTGTCCATGGAACCAGAATTTACTGTGTGCCTGAGAGGTGGCCACACTGTCCCACGACACTGATACACACTGGGTGTGTCAGTGAACAGAGGAAGAGTCGAAACCCCTGCCCTTGTGGAGCTTACCTTCTGGCAGGAAGAGGAGTAAACGAGCCTATAATGTCTGTCTGCTTTGCTGCCTGGGACACGGTGTAGTAAGGGCTCACAAAGGGCTGGGGTTCATTTCATCTTTTTGTTGTTCCTTGAGAAGCAGATGAGTAAACTGTACCGCGTCCTCCGAGGTGAGTTAGGATGTTAGCAGGATGAGGGGTGCAGGGCTGTCACGATCTTTAGTTGGACAGGCAGGGGCTCCGTCACTGAGAAGGTGGCATTGGAGCAGAGGCCTGGAGGAGTGAGGGTGCTGGCCAGGCAGCTACTGAGGAAGAGTGTTCGGGTGGCAGGATGGGTGGCAGGTGCCTGGCATGTTTGAGGAGCAGCAGGGGGGCCGTGGGCTGCAGCCGTGGGAGTCACGGGAGGGTGTGGTAGGATGGGGGGCAGGCTTAGCGGGAGGAGGGCAGGTCCAGGCCGGTCCCAGTGAGGGTTCTGGCTTTGTTGGAGTAATGGGAGGGGCCGCTTCTGGGTTTTGAGCAGAGAAGGGTCACCTTGGACAGAATGAAGTGGAGACCGTTAGGAGGCCAGTGTCCTAGCCCAGGGGAGCGGGTGGACGCTGGGGGTCTGGGGAGAGGTGGGGGGCTGCTGGGCCCATCCAGGAGAAGAGTTTGTTCGGACATGGGCTTGTGGCCTCGAGAGGGCTGTAAACGACGTGTACCTCTTTGACAGAGCTGGGGTTGTAGTGTCCACACTCAGCGGGCTCTGCCCCTCGGCGAGGGGATAAAATAAGAAGAGTGGCGTGAGGGCAGGCCACGGAGGTTGTTCACATTCTGGAATCAGAAAGGCCTGGCCTCAAATCTGGGCCTCTGCCGTCCACCAGGTCGCCTGGGGCGGGTGGCTCCGCCTCTCCGAGGGCCATGGCTACCTTCTTCATGAAGGGCATGGTATTGGTGAGGGTCGGATGGACTCCTGGCTGTCCACATTGCTGCCTGACCCTTGTTTCCTTTTGTTTCTTTGTGGCCCCTCGATGAGCAGGTGCCAGTACCTCGTGTGGCAGGGCTCAGAGCAGTGCTGGAAGTGGGATGTAGCCGGGGGAGAGACAGTCTCAGCTTGAAGTTAAGGAGGGGACTTAGTGGACAGGCTGCAGACGGGGCGTCAGGAGATCCAGTCCTGACGTCAGCACGTGTGACCTTGGGGAATGCAGGGACTCAGCCTGTGGGCGCCTCCTGGCTGCCCGTGCTGCGCTCAGCATTTTAAACACATCATCTCACCCTCGAAAGGAAGTCATGGACATGAGCAGTGTCCCCAGAGTCGGGCCATTGATTGTTTCCTTCACTGTTTTTGCCAATATCCTGGAAGTGCCTGCAGCGTTACCTGCTTAATATGTATTTTAAGCTGACTCACTTTTTTTTCCTTAGCCTCTCCTTAGGTAATATCTGTGAAATCATAGTCCTAAAGTGTTTTTTAAATTAATTTTTCTCGTGTTTTACATATCAAAATAAGTCTATGAGCATTAAAGTGGTTGGTCTCTTTGCCCCTTTAGAAGTCCCTTTTGTACCCCTCCAGAGGTGTGTACCACATCTCGGGGGGCATGGGACGAGGGGGTTTCAGGAAACCTAGGAGAGCAGGCAGCCTCAGAAAACGATGGACGCTGTCCTGGCTGGCTAGCCTGAGCTTGGCAGGGTGCTCTGCGGGCCACGGATCCCCTGCTTGGGCGCCTGCTGTGTCCCCACCCCAGAGAGCCAGGAAGGGAGGGGGGGAAGTGTGGACCGAGGAGGGGGTGTGGGAGGCCTGGCTGAGGCCACCTTCCCGCCTGCCCAGTGGAAGCAGGAAGCTGGCTAAACGCACCCTTTTGGATGCCACTTGTGTACAATGGCAGTGTTCCTTGGGAGGTCATAGGTCATGGGAGATGACCACACAAAAAAGAACAAATCAAGGAATCTGGTGAAGAAGACCTGACAGCCCAACTCCTTGGTGGGTGGGTGGGCTGGGACACTTACCCTAAGATTTCACAATAAAGTCCTTTTACTGCAGGGTCACTACTCTCCTTCCATCTCTTCTCCCTTCCCTACTTTCTTTCTCTTTCATACCTTTTCTTTTCTTGTGGGGTGGAAAACATTATTCTGTAGAAAACTGGTTCCAACTGTCAGGAAAATGCAGTATTAAATCTAAACAATCCAAGCCTCATAATTTATAAAAGAGGTGAATTAAGGAATGTTTATACCCACTATGTACAGATTATTTGAGATCACTAAACAAATTCTTCAGTGAGTACTGGAAAAGGTAGGAGGCGACTGGGTGCATTTAAGAATAACTGCTCAGTGCTGAGAGACCGGCCCTGGGAGTGGGAGGTGGGACAGCGGGTGGTGGGGACGGCCGTGGGGCTGTGGGAGTTGGATGGACTGCGTTGTAGAAATTATAGGTTTATGCTCACGGAACCCCACAGCTGTGTCACGAATCTCAGCAAGGGCTTGTGGCCCGTCCGACGGCACCGTTTGTCAGCTGGTCACGGACACGTGCAGACCCCGGGAAGATAGCACTCACCTTTTCTTTTTTTTTTTTGCCCCCACTTTTCCTTTGGAGTCGCCTTATCGTTCATTTGGAGTTAGCCCTGGAGGGGCGTCTGGGCCCATTCCTCTGTCTCTTCTACTCCTCTTGGCGTGTTGGTGTTTTCTTGGATCCTTGCTCACCCTCCGTCTCAGTGATTTGCTGTAGTTCCTGGTGGTCATCCTGGAAATCCACTGGGAAGGCCCAGGTGTTTCAGGGTCTAAGAGTGGAGCACCTGCGAGACAGACCAACCTTTTTCTTGCTTGTTTTTGTATATATAACGTTTACACCTTGCTGTGCAGAGAAGGTCTTCATCTCTTTATCTGCTTGCCCAAGACTGTCCCACCACTAGAGGTGAGGTGGACGAGCTCTGGGTAAGGGGGAAGCAAAGTTGGTGTAGCCAACTGGACACACAGAGGGCACCAGGTTCAGTTCCTGAGCCTGGGGACTCCTCTCCTCCAGACGTGATGGCCTGCTCTTCCTTGATCCCTTGTTAGGGCTCCTGAGTCAACAGACAGTTGAGGTCTCAAAGGGGGATGGGGTTAATCGTTGCCATTTATCCTCCATTACAGGCAAGAAAATGAAACATGGTGGAAACATGAGCGGGGATAGAGGGCGGGGCTGGAGAGAACGACTTGGCACGTGTGTGAGATTATATAAGTCCCCCCCACCCTCGCCCCTGGGCAGACACCCACAGGTCCTTCAGCTGCTCCTCACGCTTTTGCCACCTTGGTCTTCTCCTTTGGACAGACTCTGGAGGTTGCCCAGGGCCATGCTGCATGTGTATCCAGAGCTGAACCCATCCAGTTCCCTGAGGCAGGCCGACTGGCACTGAGTCGAGTGGGGCCCTCTGTCACCCCCCTTCTCAAATCGTCTAGGGGCCGCCTACAGTAGAATCACTTGGGGTGGCTTTTAAATAAAGAGTCTTGAGCCTCAATGTCTGGGGTCAGGACCCAGGAGTCTGCCTTTTTACCAGACTCCCCAGGGAGCGCCTGCACGCACTGAAGATGTGGGACCTCGGGTCCAGACCACCATCCTGGCAGTACGGCTGGAGCTCACAGGCTTGCTGGACACACCCGCCCTGGTGAGGTTGTTCTGCTGAAAGTCACCCACCGTCCGGGGGCCTTCTCTACGGGTGCCAGGCCTTCCCGTCTTATGTTCTGCTTCTTCCTCGTCCTATCCTACCTCGGTCATACCGAGGTTTTGGAGAACTGGAACGCGGCCCATCTCTGCTGCAATGTTGGGAATCTTGTAGGGGTCCCAGAACATTAACTGTACACCTGGTTATCCAGACACTGCTGATGGCACAGTAAGTGTGAGGTGGACTTGGGGGCGGAGAAGGAACTGGACAAGGACACCCTGTAGTGAGGGTAGCGGGAGGGGCGGTAGCTTTTGCGCTGTTAGTAAACTGGGTCATGAGAATGGTGTTAGAAATTACTTTGGAAATTAGGTGGGCTGGCTTCTTTTTTCCTCTTCAGCTGCTTGCGGTTCTGCCTGACACAATCGAATTATATCTAGGACATCTTGCAGAAGATGAACAACAGGACAGGTGGCATGGAGGGGGGGCAACCTGTGGATTTACATTTTTCTTTTCTCATGAAAACTGTTCATCAATGATAATTTTTGGTTTTTTCGTTTAAAACTAACAAATTTACGGTGTTTTTCACTTATCCTGGGAGATCTTTGTTTTCAAAGGGAGCTAAAGTTATTGGAGGGGGACAATATGCAGCCACTGATAACTGATAGTGTTTTTAGGACTTGGTAGTGATTTGAAAAAAAGAAATCAGTATATCTCTCCGTTGCTCTACCCATCTTTCAGTCATCTCTCTATAGCTCCTTTGTCCAGGACGTTCATTCATTTAAGGAGATACCTTTGATATCATTTCTGACATAAAATTAAAAGCTAGGGCATAGTTACTCTGAAGCAGCTTGCAGGTTGGGTACAAAATGTATGGGGCAACAGCTCTCCTTCTGACAAAGTGAGATATTGCAACCCAAGCCTGCCTGACATTCTAACCAGCAGGCTAAAGGTGCAAAGAAGACCCATATTCCTGATGGTTTAGAATAAGTCCCATGGGGAAGAAACTCCTCCTTTGGGAGAAGAGCCAGGATGGAAGTGAGGAAGCACGTGACAGGCCCGGGAGAGATCCTGGGGTTAAGAAGGAGCCTCTAAGTTCTCCAGGCCTGCAGGGGCCACCGCTTTGCGTCCTGGGGCAGGTTGTCATTGTCACCCCTCCTCTCTGGATGCCTTTATCTCTGCTCATCCATTTGCTCATTCCTTCCTACAACAAGCAGTTGCTCAACTTCTACAGGGCATGAAGCGGTTTGCTAAGAGCTGGGTGCATAGCAATGAGCAGGAAAGACAAGGTCCTCCCTTCATGGTGCCTCATAGGCTGGTTGGGGCCTGGGGAGAGACAGCAAAAAATGACTAAATACTTAAAAATTAACGTGTCAGGTGGTAATACATGCTCTGGAGAAAAGAAATCTGATAATTGAATAGCCAGGACTGGTTGTATGTTGGGGGGCTAGGGGGCTGGGGAGAGTAGCTCCTTGTTTGGTCGGGGAAGCTCTCAGGGGGTGACATTTGAACCAGCACCAGAAGAGCTAGAAGGACCTAGGCATGCGATGATTCTGGGGGAGAGCGTTCTGACAGAGGGAACAGCTGGTGCAAAGCCCTGCGGTGTAATAAATGTCTTTGGCATGTTTGTAGGATGGAAAGACTGCCAGTCTGTTGGCAGGTTTTTCTTTCCATTGTAAAAATATGCCTTCACATTCATAGTGCACATCAATGAGAAAACAAATTTTTTTCCCAGGAAATCATTTCCCCTCCAACTGTTGTTGAAATTGATTACTCAGATTACACAAACGAGGAATGTGCTTGTGGGAGCTGACCGGCCTGTGGTGGGGTCCACTCGGTAACCCCCCCGACACCCCACGCCGGCCGAGTGCTGCAGAGCCAGGCAGCTCCGATTATTGCCGTATCGTATCTTGGGCTGTTGATTACAGAGTGTATTCTTTTATCAAATCTAGGTATTCTTGCATGGGAAAGGCATTCTAGCTATAGTGGAAGGAAGGGGGTGATAGTGTCAACTCTCCTTTATTGAGCTCCTCCTACATTCCTCACCAAAGCCTGTGAGACCACCGCCATGGTTCTCTCCCATTTTGTAGACGAGGTAGTTTCGGTATTTTGACCAGGGTTACCAGGTGATGAAGTGGTGGAGTTCGCATCTGAACCCAGAACTGCCCGCTCCAGCCCCGACTGGACTGCCCAGCACAGGTGTGATTCCACCCAAAACTGGTGCCCACAGAGCAGGGTGATAGCCCTGTGGGTGGCGACTTTGCCAACCCCTGGAGGACGTTGCCGTCGGCACTTTCCTGCCGAGTCCAGATGTTGGCACCGCAGCCCTCCTGCCCAGTGCCCCGGCAGCCCCTCGGGAGAAGCGGACGCCTATTTGCTGTTCCTGCAGTGCGTGGGCCCCGGCGATTTGAACAGGCTTCCCAGAGCGCTGCGCTGGCACTCTGTCCTTCAACAGCTCCTCCAGGGACATCCGAGTACGGGGAGGTGCTGTGGCCGCCCCGTGGCCCTGTGCCTGCCGCTGGAGGAGCTGCTGCTCTTCAGGCAGACCTTGGCGTTTCCTGGAAGCCTGGCATCTCCCTTTGTGCAGGGCTGGCCCCACTGCCTCCCTCCTTGGCTCTAAGAGCTCAGTGTGTCCTGATTCCCAGTGGGCATACCAAGTGCTACGTGAGTTTTCTCTACCACATTCAGCTGCGGCTTGGCATGGCTTATGTCCCCAGTGGCTGTGCGGCGGAGCAGTGGTCTGGCTCTTTAGGCCTGTCTGTGCCAACGAGACCAGGGCCTAGACCTCTGCCCCTGCCGGGCACCAGGCTCTGCCGTTCTGGGGGCTCTGGCCTCCCGTGTAGGAAGTGTTGAGGAGGTGCTGTGCGTGGTGGCTGTGAGGCAAGCTTCACCTCTCTGCCCATCCCCAGACTCTCCTTTGCAAGAGAGATGAGTCTTTCCAGTCTCTTATTTTACACGGCACTCTCTGAACTACATGCTTTATTTCGAACAACAGAGTACAGCTTGAGACCACTTTAGCCTGAAGCAGCCTCAGTCATTATTGAATGGGGGCGCTTCTAGGATTTACTTGACAGCATTCATTAAAGGTAAAAGGAGGCAAAGCCACTTCACACAGATTTAGCCACTGTTTCTGGGATTTGGATCTCATAATTATAAATGTGGAATATTGATACGAGCAAGCCTTTTAAAGTGCTCACAAAAACATTTATAAGGGGCTGTATCCAAAACATCTTGAATGGATGCCGAGGATGAGGTGTTCTGAAAAACTACTCTGAATGACTCAGCTTGACTCTGGGATTGACGAAGGCATTCATGTTGGGGAGGCACGTGAAGCGTTTGAAAAAAATCAGTTTGTAAGCAGGGTGGGGGGTGGAAATCATAATGGATAGGATTTTTAATTTAAAATATGTATAAATTTATTAATAAAAGTTACAAGTAATGATTTGGCTTTTAAATCTACATCCCTAAAAAAATATGCTCGGTGTAAACCGTTGTCTTGGTTCTTCTCTTTGGTCAGTTGCCTTCAATATGGGCGTCACCTTGTGGTCCTGGGTTTCTAGGTTATGTGGTACTTCTTCCTGCAGCCTCTGAAGTGGGGGGTTTGAAAAGGAGGAGGAGCAGAGGGAGGGGTGCCATGTTCTCTCCCCCCTCCCTCTTTTTTTCCTCTCTTTCCATCACTCTTGCTTCGCTTCCGCCTGCCAGACACCAGCCCCTGGCTGGGCTGGGGGCTTCAGAGAGTGCCAGACTCCATCCCTGCCCTTAGGAGACCAGTTTGCAAACCTGTTTTAGACACTGGCAGGCCTGGGTGTTTTGATTCACACTTGCAGTGTCTGTGGTTTGCTTCTTGCTTCAGAAAGTGTATTCCATGGAACATATTAATTTATCTCTAAGTAGATCTGTTTTCTGAAATATTCATTGGAGCGGGCTCTGCCGTACAGTGTTTGGAACAACGTACCTAGTACAGTTTGTCCTCATAAATCTATTAATGCTGATGGGATGTAATTGTCTCCTGTGAAGCTCTGGGGTGAGATGGGGGCCCAGGTAGGGGAGGAAGCTGGCCGCTTCTCTCTCTCCCTCGTAGCTTAGCTGTGGCAGGCCCTGCTCAGTGTGTGTGTGGGTGTGTGTATGTGTGCGCGCACGTGTGCGTGCATGTGTGTGTGTGTGTTTGTACATATCCGTATATACATATCTTCCTTTTTAATGAATACAGAGGCTTCCATTTCTGAAGGCCCTCTTGTCAGCTTCCAGCTTCTTGTCAAATTCCAGCTTCCAGCAGTGGTTGGAGGTGTAATGAGGCTCAGAGGGAAAAGCTGGCTCATGAGTGAAGACTGATCTGTGACCTGAGGGAATTCAGGGGACCGAGGAGGGGGTGAGGGTGGGCACAGGATGCTAACACTTAGGAATAAGTGCAGCGTGGAAACCCCTGGGCTAGGTTTTTAAAAAAAATTTTTTTTAATAGTTATCTCTATTTATTTATTTATCTATCTATCTATCTATCTATTTATTTATTTATTTTTGCGGTACGCAGGCCTCTCACTGTTGTGGCCTCTCCCGTTGCAGAGCACAGGCTCCAGACGCGCAGGCTCAGTGGCCATGGCTCCCGGGCCCAGCCGCTCCGCGGCATGTGGGATCCTCCCAGACCGGGGCACGAACCCATGTTCCCTGCATCGGCAGGCGGGCTCCCAACCACTGCGCCACCAGGGAAGCCCCTATTTTTTTTTTTTAACATCTTTATTGGAGTATAATTTCTTTACAGTGGTGTGTTAGTTTCTGCTTTATAACAAAGTGAATCAGCTATACATATACATAAACCCTCATATCCCCTCCTTCTTGTGTCTCCCTCCCACCCCCCCATCCCACCCCTCTAGGTGGTCACAGAGCATGGAGCTGATTTCCCTGTGCTATGCGGCTGCTTCCCACTAGCTAGCTATTTTACATTTGGGAGTGTATATATGTCCATGCCACTCTCTCACTTTGTCCCAGCTTACCCTTCCCCCTCCCCATGTCCTCAAGTCCATTCTCTACGTCTTTGTCTTTATTCCTGTCCTGCCCCTAGGGTCTTCAGAAACTTTTATTTTTTAAATTAGATTCCGTATATATGTGTTAGCATATGGTATTTCTTTTTCTCTTTCTGACTTACTTCGCTCTGTATGACAGACTCTAGGTCCATCCACCTCACTACAAATAACTCAATTTTGTTTCTTTTTATGGCTGAGTAATATTCCACTGTATATATGTGCCACATCTTCTTTATCCATTCATCTGTTGATGGACACTTAGGTTGCTTCCATGTCCTGGCTATTGTAAATAGAACAGCAATGAACATTGTGGTACGACTCCTTTTGAATTATGGTTTTCTCAGGGTATATGCCCAGCAGTGGGATTGCTGGGTTGTATGGTGGTTCTATTTTTAGTTTTTTAAGGAACCTCCATACTGTTCTCCATAGTGGCTGTATCAATTTACTTTCCCACCAACAGTGCAAGAGGGTTCCCTTTTCTCCACACCCTCTCCAGCATTTATTGTTTGTAGAATTTTGATGATGGCCATTCTGACTGGTGTGAGGTGATACCTCATTGTAGTTTTGACTTGCATTTCTCTAGTGATTAGTGATGTTGAGAATCCTTTCATGTTTGTTGGCAATCTATATCTTCTTTGGAGAAATGTCTGTTTAGGTCTTCTGCCCATTTTTGGATTGGGTTGTTTGTTTTTTTGATATTGAGCTGCATGAGCTGCTTGTATACTTTGGAGATTAATCCTTTGTCAGTTGCTTCGTTTGCAGATATTTTCTCCCATTCTGAGGGTTGTCTTTTCGTCTTGTTTATGGTTTCCTTTGCTGTGCAAAAGCTTTTAAGTTTCATTAGGTCCCATTTTAAAATTTTTGTTTTTATTTCCATTTCTCCAGGAGGTGGGTCAAAAAGGATCTTGCTATGGTTTATGTCATAGAGTGTTCTGCCTATGTTTTCCTCTAAGAGTTTTATAGTTTTATAGTGTCTGGCCTTACATTTAGGTCTTTAATCCATTTTGAGTTTATTTTTGTGTATGGTGTTAGGGAGTGTTCATTCATCCTCTTACATGTAGCTGTCCAGTTTTCCCAGCACCATTTATTGAAGAGGCTGTGGGCTAGGTGTTTTATCTGCTTGTCCCAGGTGGTCCTAACAGCCACCTGAGATGGAGGTGTCAGCATTACTGTGTTATCCATGAAGAAATTGAGTCTCCGAGAGGTCTAGTAACTTGTGCAGAATGCAGCTCATTTAATTCAGCGAGCCTGTCCTGATGGCTTGGGGTTGGGCCCAGGGCAAAGAGCAGTCACAGCCCCTGGCCTCCAGGAGTGCCCCATCCTACTGATGCAGAAACAGGACCTGCAGAGGAGACGGACAAGGAGATGGCGCCTTCCTCCCTATGACACAGGGCGTGCAGGGCAGCGTGACGAATTGTGGGAGGCCATGGGGAGGCCGGAGTGGGTGCCTAGCAAGGCTGGAAGACTGGATGGGAGTTCACCCGGGAGCTGGTGGCTGGGAGAATGAGTTCCAGACAGTGCAAAGGTCAGGTGCAACACGTAAGGACAAAGGACACCAAGGTGTGGTGGGCAGGGTAAGGACTGCCTGGTTCAGTTCTGCTCAGTCACCAGGGGAGGGAGAGCTGAGGGGTAGCCAGAGCCACTAGTGCAGGGCCTTGCTGGGGCATTTGGACTGTAACCCAGGGCACTGAGGAGCCATATGAAGTTTTGAAGCCAAGGAGAGAGAGAAATGAATTTGTATGTTTGGAAAATTACTCAAGGGGCACAACAGAACCTGGCTTGGAGGGGGGCAAGGCAGGAGGTGGGAAAGCTTGTGGGGTTTGTGATTCCCGTGCAGCCAGGATGTCAGGTGAGCGAGGCGTGTGGGGCGTACAAGGCCAAAGCCATAGTGTGGTACCTGTGTTGAGAAACAGCAGAACAGGTCTGGAGTCCCCATCCCAGGCTGAGAGGTCACAAAAAAGGAAAAAGTCAAATAGAAGAAAAGAAGCAGTCAGTAAAAGGATAAAGGAAAATAGTGCATTAGAAGGGAAATGTCAAGAAGTTGTAAAAAGACTTTTATGAAGAGATAAAAAATTTAAAGAATTCCAGCTAGGGAATGATAAGGACTAACAGAATATGAAAGATTTCTTTTTTTTTTTTTTGCTGTACGCGGGCCTCTCACTGTTGTGGCCTCTCACTGTTGTGGCCTCTCCCGTTGTGGAGCACAGGCTCCGGACACGCAGGCTCAGCGGCCACAGCTCACGGGCCCAGCCGCTCCGCGGCACGTGGGATCTTCCAGGACCGGAGCACAAACCCGTGTCCCCTGCATCGGCAGACGGACTCTCAACCACTGTGCCACCAGGGAAGCCCTAAAAGATTTCTTTTTTAAGTTTTTAAAACACTTTTCTAAGTGTTTTAGAAATTTAAGTGGATCTGAGGATAAAAAGCAAACACTTAAGTGAGTTAAGACAAAAACAGATTTCTGGTCAAAAGCAGAACCTAAAGTAGGAGGAAGCAGACGGGGCAGCTGGCCGCTGCAGGGCCTTCAGAGGTGCTTATTCCAACAGTCTGACCACTGATGGCTCTGGGACTGTGGGCTGGCTGGGTGGGTGACACCGCGGGCTGGCCCAGGCAGAGTTGAGGGAAAGGGCAGATGTAAGCGACAAAATGGAGGCTACCTGCTTTGGGGACTTCTCGGGCACCACCCACACCTGTCTTTTCTCCTGCGGGCAGGGCCACTGCGAGCGTAGGCTAGCCAGATGGGGCCTTGCACGGCCCCTCCTTTCACTGTCGGCGCCCTGTTCAGGCAGGTTCTTGGCCCTGGAGTCTGGGTGGTGGCGGCCGAGCAGCTCATGGCCGTTTCGCAGGCTCATCCTGTCCTGTTAGCCACCAGGGAAGAGGGAGGTGGAAGGTCATCAGCAGATGTCTGTGAGCGTTGAAGACTGGGTGCGTTTATTGAGCACCTCTTGCATGCAGTGGAGCGTGCTTTAACCTGGATTCCAGTCACTGGGCACAGAGCTTCCTCCAGGGTGGCCCAGTTTGAAGTTCAGAAGCTGCTCCCATTCCCATTCAGGCTCGCAGTCCTCTTCCACTACACCCCACGTGCCTCCCTGCACACGCTCACACTCGGCATCCCCGTCCCCGTAGCCAGCCTCTGCGGACTACCCACTCCTCCCCGTTTTGTTAGCTCTTAGGGATTCCAAGTCCTATGCTCGTGGGCCCCCTGCTCGTGGGCCCTGGAGAGGTCTGCCCCCTCCTCAGACGGCACGTGTGCCAGGTGCCCGGGTAGGGTACTCACTTCAGCCATTTCCCGTGCCCTTCTGCAGGTTGTCTTCCATGACGTCGGTGTGCTGACGGACAGACTCTTCCCCGTCGTGGAGGCCATGCAGAAGCACTTCAGTGCCGGCTCCGGGACCTACTACAGCGACTCCATCTTCTTCCTTTCAGTGGCCATGCATCAGATCATGCCCAAAGGTAACCTGAGCTGCGGGGCAGTAGCCCCTGGGGTGTGACTTTGCATCTGTTTTCCCGGCCCCAATACTGCTGGTGTCCCGTATCAGAGAGAAGCGCTCCACTCCAACGCGAGGGAGAGGGCGAGGGGGCCCGCCAAGCCCTCTGTGCGCAGAGTTTCCTGCACAGAGACTCCGTGGCAGGGCCTTGGGCTGCACAGCTCCTGGAGTCCATTCACAAGTTCACGGTGTGAGTTGTGCCGTGTGGAGTCCCTGGATCAGGGCATCTGGGCTCCAGCTCGGATTCTGCTCCTTGTACGCAGCCCCCTCTGGGACTCCGTTTGCTTATCTGTAAAATGGCAGGTTGGACTAGATAACCCTCCGTCCCAGTCTGTGATCCTGCTTTTTCTGGTTTGAACCTGTACTTATCTGACTTTAAAATATCAAATCTATAGATGTGAGAGGTGCAAATTATGACTGAGTAACAAGACTTTTTCTGAAACGCTGGTGCACGATTGAAGTATTTTCTGGGCTTTAGTCCCTTCAGGGCAGAAGAGATGTGACTGTCTGATGTGTGGAAGTGCTGGCAGGTTATCCTTGGACTAGAAGACTTGAAGGGGGTGAGGGTCTTATTCATGGGGTGTTCCAGCTTCTGGGTTTATTTCCTCCGAAGTGCCCATGATTGATTCTGGAGCGCTGGGTATTGCCCCCAGCCCCCGTTTCTGGCTGTGGCGAACCGTGAGCTGAGCATTTTAGGGGTGACGAGGGGAGTCCTGGGGTCTTGGGGTAGCAGCTATTTGAACTGTGACTAGTTGAGTTTTCTGCGGTTCCCAGACCAGGCGGGACCCGACAGCTGAGGGGACAGCCTGTCCGCTTGGTGGAGGCCCACTGCTCCAGCCCAGCAGCCTAGGGTGGGAGAGGAGTCGGGAGCACCGCCGTTTAATTCCTGGTGAAGCAGGAACCCAGGAGTCAGAGGATGAGGCTGGGCTCCTGTTGGCAGGTTGTCATAGCACAGGAAGATCTAGCCCACCGTTTTGGCTGGGACTTTGTCTCCACAGGGCAAGTTCCTGCACCACAGAGGCCTCTGATTGTTCTCTTAGCTGTAAGGCAAGAGCTCAGGGAGCTTCAGTGAGCTCAGGTCTGAAGGAGATGGGGGACAAACTCACCTAAAGGGCACGGGGAGGAGAGCTGGCATTTGTGATTCTGTGAGGAGACCAGGTGCAGCTCCGTCAGCTCCCCAAGTCCGCCCCCCGCCCACGCCGTAGCCGTGGAGGTTACACATGAGAGCTGACCGAGGAGTTGAGTGATGAGCAGTTATTTCTCTCCCCTCAGGTGGGCAGGTGTGATCTCTCTGGGCAGGCCCTGTGCAGGTGCCGTGGGCCTCTCAGACTGGAGGAAGGTGTGGCTCCTCATCTCCTGGATTCCAGGGGAGAAGACAGACGTGGGTGCTGGTCCCAGCTGTCCCTCTAACCCCTGTGTGTCTTTGCTGAGGCCTCAGTTTCCCCACCTAGAAATGAGGAGTCTGAACTAGTGAAGAGTCCAGGGTTACGGGAATCTCCTATGGGATTCTGTAGTTCTGGGGAGAGAAGGAAGAGGGGTTCTACCCTTTCCCTGCCTCTCTCTCCCATCCCCACCTCACTCCTAGCAGTCCATCTTGATCGCTCTGTAGATCAGGCTTGGGAGCAGGATTCTATTTGGGCAAAAGGTTTCGTGGTTAAACTTGCACTTTGAAATGTCTTGACTAGATGGGCCTTAGGGACCTGCCCAGTCCTGTTGTCTTGCATGCACAATTGGCCTTGAATGAAGCTCTGTGACAGAAGAACTGGCAAAGGACTGGGAGATCTGGGAGGAGGCGTGCCTGACCTTCCTTTCCCTCTTTCTCCCTCCTTTCCTCATGTAGGTCTCTGCCCATGATGTGCTAAACTCTGGGCCAGGTTTTGCTTTGGGGCACCCAGAGGGAGAGGGTTGTCAGGACAGAGAAGATACTTCTGCCTCACAGCCCTGGCATGGACCAGGCTGTGAACAGTAAGTGCAGTTGACAAGAGTTAGGGACCCAGCTCGCTGCCCCTCTGCCTCGCTCACTCTGCCCTGCCCCAGAGCCTGGCCTTGCCCCCGGGGCCATGTCTTCGGAGAAGAGGCTTTGCCTGGAGCTTTGCTGTCCATGCAGTAGATCAGATCATAGGTGTCCCTTCAGGTGATCTGTGGGCTCTGAGGGCCCGATATCAGGGGGTGGGGAAGGAGCTGTGTGAGATGTGCCGACCCAAACACGGGGTCTTTTCTTGGGTTCTTTAGGCAAATGATTCACTGCCAGAGGTTCATTTTTACATCTACTCAAAGTCCACTTCCTAAGAAGCACGTTATTAGGAGTTAACTAAACTTTGATAATCATAAAATAAAACGCACGGTCCTGGATCTCCCCTCGGAGTTTGGGTGTTTCCACCGAGCAGTCTGGCTGCTGCACAACACTTGGCAGTGTTGCAAAGCTCCTGCCAGGCAGATCTTTTGGAATTCTTGCAATTTTCGGAAGGATGCTCTGTTTTCCAGCACCATTAGTGCCGTCTTGAGTGTGTCATGGCTCTTTATTGCTGCCTTTTTTGTATTCATTGTTTTCAATCATAGAAATTGCTGTTGTTTTGTGCTTTTTTTTCTAAATTAATTAATTTATTTGTTTTTATTTTTGGCTGTGTTGGGTCTTCGCTGCTGCATGCGGGCTTTCTCTAGTTGTGGCGAGCGGGGGCTACTCTTTGTTGCAGTGCGCGGGCTTCTCATTGCAGTGGCTGCTCTTGTAGAGCATGGGCTCCAGGCGCATGGGCTTCAGCAGTTGCAGCATGCGGGCTCAGTAGTTGTGGCTCGTGGGCTCTAGAGCGCAGGCTCAGTAGTTGTGGCACGTGGGCTTAATTGCCCTACGGCATGTGGGATCTTCCCGGATCAGGGCTCAAACCTGTGTCCCCTGAATTGGCAGGCAGATTCTTAACCACTGCGCCACCAGGGAAGCCCCTGTTTTGTGCTTTGTTGATCGTTTTGTTCTCGTGTAATTGCTGCATTCTTGCTATTTTGGTTTATTTTGTTTCTTTCACAGTGTTCTTTTTCCTCTGGGAAAGTGAGAATGGGATGTGGGTGGATCATAAACCCTTGGTCTTGCCCAGGAGAGCTGGGTCAGAAAAGCTTGTGTTCTCCTGAGTCATGTCTCAGGAGGTCCTGTCAGGTGTTTGCCCCCAAACTCCAGGTTGTTTATTTCTGTGCCTTGAAGCCTCTTTTCCCCTCCCCTTTCTGAAGCATAAGTGTTACCCTTCTGTACTCAAACTGCCGTTACAGTACGTTTACTTACTTTTCTATTTTTAAAGTAACAGTCATTCATAAAAAAAATCTGAAAACTACATTAAAATAGAAAAAAAGTTATCCCTTTATTACTACATAAATAGCATTACTGTTAATTCTGATTATCTTCTAATATCTTCCCAGCACGTAGCTTTTTTAAAATTTAGGCAAAGTAGGATTTATACTATATATTTAAAGCATTTTGAGAGTCTTTTTTATATATCAGCCTATGAAATCGAACCTTCATTTCAGCTTAAGCTCAAAAATGAAAGAAGTAGTACAAGTAGATCTGTATTATGACTTTTTCAGTTAATGTCGCTCATCACCGTTTTCTGTGTATTCACAGTGTTTGAAAATTTTTTGAATGATTCCATTGAGTAGATGAACCTTAGTTCATCTTATCATTTCTGTGTTCTCAGCTACCTAGACGCTTTCTGTTTTTTCCTACAATCATCAATTACACTGTGATGAATGCCCTCACGCATAAAGATTCTTTTCTTTACTTAGGGTTATTTCCCTAGGCTAGCTCCCCTCAGGTGGAATTCGTGGGCCAAAGGTGAGCCTTACAGAGCCAGCCTGTGTCAACTGCCCCAGCCCCACTGTCTCAGCCTGCACGTGCCAGGTTCTGTACGGTTTGCTAAGCCCGTTGATGTCTGGCCTCTCAGGGGGACCTGAGGCAGCCGTATTCGAGCTTCAGTTGCTGTCCCCACATGACAGGAGAGGAAGCTAGGAGCTGAGGGCAGGCCACTTCTCCGAGTTCTAGGGTGAGCTGGGCCTCCCCGCAGGTTCCTGAGGCCTTGACCAACCACGCTCGTTCTGACGGCGAGACCTGCGTGCCAGCCTCTCATACCCGCGCAGCCCCTTGAGGCTTCCAAAGCGTGGCCTCCTCTCCTCTTCTGGGCCCCTCGCTGCAGCCCTGCGGAGGGGGCCTGGCTGGGCTGGGTGGGCGATGGTTAACCCCTTGTGTTTTGCACACGAAGGGGACTGTCCCCTTCGGCTCAGACCACATCCTCAGAGACGAATGAAGGGGCCTTGTTGGTGGAACGCACTGGCTCTGATTTTAGTCAGACCTTGTTTTTCCTTCCATTGCTTGTTGGCGGAGCCACGTGTGGCTGGCTGGCCCTGCCTCTCACACTTGCCTGCCCACGTACCCTACACAGACACGCAGCCTCTCTCTCTCCTCACTCACACCCACAGGGCTTTTATCTCCTGTCAGTGGTGTTGGGTTTGTCGCCACTGGAAGCATTATGCAATGGAAAAGAAAATATTTTTTTCCCAACTGGAGCTGGAGGGTGCAAAGAGCAGCTTCCCTCTCCTTGTCACACGGCTCCAAGGAGCTGTTGGCCCCGGCTTAGAGACACGGACCATAAAAACAGCCCTTACCCAGATTGAGCCACGATGCCTGGTCCATGGTTGAGGTGGGGATCCCCTGGGCAGGGAAGGCAGGTGCCCAGAGAGTCAGCAGTGGGTAGGGTTGGCCACAGGCCCTGGGAGACTTTTTTGGAAGGCTCTCCTGTCCTGTGGTCAACCCTTTGCCAATAGACATCCTTTGCCAAGGGTCTGATGTTTGCACGACGTGGTGCTGGGCACTCCGGGTGTCCCAGAGATGTTTGCTGGGTTGCCACTTGGTGGGCTCCTGGTGGTGGGATGGGTGGCATGGTCCAACAATCAGGCAGCACGTCTTGAAGACCACCGGGGAGATCCACACCGTGCTGAGCGTTCAGGAGAGGATGAGTACCAGGCATTTGGCAGGAAGTAGGAGGACTTCATAGGGGAGGTGGTACTTGAGGTAGGCTTTGAAGGGTGGGTAAGATGTCATTGTGGAAACAGGTAGTGAGCAGTTCAGGCAGGTGGAAAGAGTGTGGTGAGTGTTTGGGAGACAGCACACCACCTCTTTTGACAAACGCATTAGGGCACGTGTTGGGAAGCAGTGATGGAAGAGATGGGCGAAGGAGGTTTGTACGTGTATGGGGGCTTGGATGCCAGGCGGGGGGCTTGCTCCGAACACAGGGGACAGAGCCTTTGTGAACATTCCGGCAGGGAGGAACTTGACCAGATCCATGCTTTACGATGGGTCTAAGGCTGGGGGTGGATTACCGGGGGAGCTGTTGGTGTCCAGCTGCATATCTTTTCTGGGTGTCCATTGGCTGGACAGGCTGTGAGAGACCCACAGGTGGACTCCCTGGCCTCAAGCAGCAGCTAATCTGGAGTGTGTGTGTATGTGCACATGTGTACCAAGCATGTCACATCCACAAGGTGAACTGCAGTGCCGGGTGAGACCTGACAGGCATCCCAGCTTTTGCACTGCCTCCCTCTTTCCATGAAAGGGGCTGCAGATGTTGTTATACTGGCTGCTGTGGGAGCAGTTACGAACTAACTTCAGCTTTTAGCAACTCTGTGGGTTAGAACAAAAGGAAGTGAAGAGTTTATGAGAGTAGGCAGAGCAGACAGTCTTCCACTCTGAGCTCATAAACCCCTGTAAAACCAAGGCAGATATTTCTGCCATGGAACCTCTTGCCCAGCCAGTCCTTTGCAAGTGCTAACTAAACTTGGTGTGAATTAGCCTCCAGTCTGATTGCTTTCCTCTGACACTGAGTGGAGATAGATGACCCAAGGGAATGGGATGAATATGACAAATGAGGTTGAGGGAAAGGTGGAAGGAAGGAGGAGAAAATGATTTTGGAGCCTGGTGCTCTCCTGGGGTCTTTTGGAGATAGGCTCAGGCATGTCTTGAGAAACCCCCGAGTCTAGGCAGAGGGAGGTTGGGAGGAAGGAGGCCAACTGCCTGATTAGACCTTGATGAGGTCTCAGTCCTGGAAAGGTCGAGGAGACCCTCCTCTCCTCTTCTAGTACTTTCCTTCCTACACCCCATGAGTCTGGCTCCTGGGCCCTGGAACCCAGGCCTGGGCCATAGAGCTTGGCTTTAGCTGTGTATCTACTTGGCTTCTGTAGGCTAGCCTGGGCACCTGACCATTTTTACCCTGGTGTCTGTTGAGGTAGGGGTATAGAAACTTCCAAGCGAAAACTTCTGGCTTCTTGATGAGCCTTGTGCAAAACCGGCTCCATGGGAGATGGGCGTTTATAGACCTTGGGCCCCAGTGGAGCCTGGGCAGCTGCCCGCTCTGGTTTGTGCACGTTATAGGGTCATGTTTCCAGGCGCCTTGTGTTTCTGTTGGTTTCCCAGCCTGCAGTTGAGGACTGAAGTTCTGTACAATCCTGTGTCTACACAGAGGAGGGGTGGGTTCGAGTGTCGCAGCCTCTCCTGACTTGGCCTGTGGTCAGGGCATTCTGAGAATTAATGAGATGATGCCTCCGATGGCCCTCAGTACTGTGCCGGGCACGTGGTGAGTGCCCAGTAATTGAGGCAGTATGAGACGTGCCTGCAAACACAGCACTGAAGGGTGTGGGGCTGGAGTTATTCTCAGACTTAGGCCACCCACTTTTGCCTTTTGGAAAGAGCCTCTGATATGGGAGAAGGAGATTTTCTGGATGATCCTGGGCAAGTCATGTGACCTCTTGTCTCCCAGGTGAGGATTGCCATCCCTGACCTGCCTTCCCCTCAGGGTTACTGTGAGCCGGAAATAGAGTAATGCAGCTTAAAATGCTTCTCCCCGCCACCTCCCAAGACCAGCTCCCAGAATCGGAGTACTTGAAACCTGTGCAATCATAGCACATTATTATTACCAACACGGTCAGCCCCATCCTGCTCATGCTTCCTAAGGAGGTTTGTGAGTAAAAAGATCAGGCAGGGGCTTCCCTGGTGGCGCAGTGGTTGAGAGTCCGCCTGCCGATGCAGGGGACACGGGTTCGTGCCCCGGTCCGGGAAGATCCCACATGCTGCGGAGCGGCTGGGCCCGTGAGCCATGGCCGCTGAGCCTGCGCGTCCGGAGCCTGTGCTCCGCAACGGGAGAGGCCACAACAGTGAGAGGCCCGTGTACCGCAAAGAAAAAAAAAAAAAAAGTCAGGCAAATGCAAAATGTTGTAAACTCCCTGAAAATGTAGGACTTGGGCCCTGAGTGTCCTCTGCCCCAGAGTCACATTCTTGAAGACACGTGTGATGCTTGCTGTTGTAGAACCGAATGAAAAGGCAACTGGTGATGAGTAGAGGGTGGCTCAGTCCTGCTCCCATCACCCTTTCTCCTGGCATCATGGGTGCCATCACCCCTGAGCATCCTTCTTTCAGCGATCTGTCCCTGGGGCCTTGTAGAACCGAATGAAAAGGCAACTGGTGATGAGTAGAGGGTGGCTCAGTCCTGCTCCCATCACCCTTTCTCCTGGCATCATGGGTGCCATCACCCCTGAGCATCCTTCTTTCAGCGATCTGTCCCTGGGGCCTTGGTGTCCTGAGGCCAGAGGCAGACGGTTGGACTCTTATGAGGACATTCTTGGATCTACTTTGGGTTGGTGGCACTGGATGGAAAAAGCTGGTGTGAATCTCAGGTAATTCGTGCACGGGTGGATCTCAGCCCAGGTTTACAGGCCCACGTGAGAAAGAATGGAATCACGGCTAGGAAGCCTGCAGGCTGGAGATAAAACCAAAATGGGAAAATCCACACGGGCAGCTCTCATTCATTCATTCCTGCTTTGAAACACTGAATCAGTGTGCAGTCTTTTTTTTTTTTTTTTTTGCGGTACGCGGGCCTCTCGCTGTTGTGGCCTCTCCCGTTGCGGAGCACAGGCTCCGGACGCGCAGGCTCAGCGGCCATGGCTCACGGGCCCAGCCGCTCCGCAGCATGTGGGATCTTCCCAGACCGGGGCACGAACCCGTGTCCCCTGCATCGGCAGGCGGACTCTCAACCACTGCGCCACCAGGGAAGCCCCAGTGTGCAGTCTTTTGCAGAAAGCCTTTAAAATTCCATCTTCTTTTTTTCTTTTTTCCTTAGGTGAAATTTGACAAATGTAGTAAAAGCTATATCCAGTGTGGACTTCTTTGTTCTGTGCTTTTTGTGCTTTTACTCACTACCGTGGGGGGTCATTAATATTCTCCACTGTTGTCTCATAGCAGTTTTATAAACAGAGAAGGCTTTTAAGGCTGGGTTTTGGAACTTTATAATTTCGCTCAGTTAGAACCCAAATCAGGAAGCTAGTCTATAACCAATGTTTAATCATCCCTCAGTGAGGCAGACATGTGTCTGGTAGGAGGGGTCCTGCAGCAGGATGTACATACATTCTGGAACCTGGGGTACAGTGGAGAAGGGGTGGGGATTCTGGGGGTGGCCTCTTCTCTGCCCCTACCCCATCAGGCTCAGTATCGGAAGAAAGCAGAAGCAAGTTGATGCTGTTTTAACTGGTTTGTCATTTCCTGAAATCCTTAATGGGAAAGGCGGCAGCTGTACCCACAGTTAGTCCCACGGCCTCTGCTTACTCCAGGGATGAAGGGACCTGAGGGGTGGTTTAGTGTGGATGTGGAATCGGCTGTGGTGAGGGGGGCTCTCTCCGTTCCCTGATTCCTCTCCAGAGGACAGTGATGTAGACTGGCTTGAGGACCCTGTTTACTAGTGGGCACGGTCACTGCATAAGAGGTCTCATGCATGAGTGTGGCTTCCCTTCTCTCTGGAGTTTTCTGCTGGCTCCAGAGACAGGAGACGTGGCGGGAACAGGGCTGCCTCAGCATGGCGGGGTGGGGAGCACCGTTGCCCTCTCTCTCCCACACCCCTCAGGCTTACCTGTGCGGGAGGAGAGTGAGGTCCTGCTGAGACTTTGGGCCTCAGCCACGTTCTCCAGCCTGGTTTGCCAGGGAGTCCTGCATCGCAGCCCAGCTGATAACAAGGAGGTACTTGACGTTCCCACCCGCCATGACTGCTGGGGTGCCTAGATGTCTCAGAAGCCTCCTCAGGAGGGCTCACTGGGCTTCTCCGAGTTCTCTGGTCAAGATAACGTCTCGGACTGCCTACCCCCCTCCTGACTCCTAACAGAGGCTCTGAGTGAACAGCCTCGCTTCTCCGTACCGCTGACTCTCTGTTTAGAAAACGGGGATAAATGACTGTACAGACGTCATAGGGTTGGACGGGGACTGAGATGGCGTCTGCAGAGTCATAGTCCCTGGGACTAATAACATATGTCACTAGTGCCTCTCCTCTTGGAGGGTCCGGCACATCAAAAGCAGCACATCAAAAGCTCTGCTAAGTGCTGAAGTTGAAAAAAACAAAAAAGTTTAACTTAGTTTCACCCAGTATTTCTCAATGTAACTTATCACAGAACCCCTTTCTGAGGAATCCTTATTCACATTCTGAGGCAGGGCTGTTTCACGGGACTCACTTTAAGAAATGCTGCCCTCAAACTAGAGTAGTAAACACACCACACTGGCGTAGCTCTCTCTGGGGGGTGGGCAAGCGGTGCAGGACGCCTCAGCCCGCAGGGAAAGGCACTTCCTGTCAGACTTTCCTCTTCTCCCTGCAGCGCAGCCCGGGGAGCCTCCGGCTGGGCATGGCACTTTAATTACTCGCTTCTTTGTTGCTTATACCACAACTACTTCCTGAGCAGGTCTGAAGTAGCTTTGGGGCTGCCCAAAGTCTGCCTCAGACCTAGAAGCGTGAGGAAAACTTTCTCTGGATCACGAAACGTGGTGGGGCCATGGGGAGCAGAGTCGTTTAGAAGGAGGGCGATGTAAGTCTGGTGCCCCTCCGTAAGCAGGGCACCCTTTGTGGCAGTGACGAGCTGGTTTCAGAGCACGGTGACCCAGAGGGCGGCCGTGCCATCTCGAAACGGACCCTTGAGGGAACCGGACCTGCGCACTGGAGAAGACTTGCTGGCTTCTTTTTCTTTATTGAAGTAGAGTCGATTCACGATGTTGTGTTAGTTTCTGCTGTACAGCAAAGCGATTCACTTATACACATATTCTTTTTTATATTTTTTTTCCATTATGGTTTATCACAGGATATTGAATATAGTTCCCTGTGCTAGACAGTAGGTCCTTGTTTATCCATTCTATATGTAATACTTTGCTTCTGCTGACCCCAAACTCCCCCTCCATCCCTCCCGCTTGGCAACCATAAGTCTGTTCTGTAAGTCTGTGAAGACTCGATGCCTTCTGAAGGGCTGTCCTGGGAAAAAGGAAGCCGGCCCGTTCTGTGTGGCCCTGAAGGCCACCCCAGGTACAGCTGACTGCAATTTGTAACTCTGTTGCCACCTTTCTGTGAGCCCCGTGGGCAAGGCCTTTCCCTGGCCAGGGGGCAGGTCCTCACAGCCTGAGGGGTTGGATAAAATCCAGAGTGTAGACTGGCCACTTACGGCTAGGGACCACAATCTGTTTGGCCATTTTAGCATCCTTGCAGGGGCTTTCAGTGGCATCGTAGCTGGAAACCAGCCGTTCTAGCCTCACTGCTCTTGGTTCCCTGTCTTTATGTTGCCTACGATGCCTGTGGGTTGAAGTCCTGTTTAAGGGTCTGCCGGTCAGCTCCACTCCGCTCCTCTCCTCCTGAGCTCTGCTTTGTTCATCCTCCTGCAGCCGCACCAGCTTCCCTGCCCCCTCTGCCTGGACCAGCCTCCCCAGGGATCCTTAGGGCTTTGCTCCCTCACCTCCTTCAGATCTTTGTCCAGTTGTCACCTCCTTGGTGAGGCATCCCTGAGCCATCCTGTGTTAACAGTGTACTCACCCCCTGTGGAGCACTCTGCTGTGACCCCTACATGGCTTTATTTCTGTTCATGCTGTGACCCCTACATGGCTTTATTTCTCTTCATCGTCCTTATCCCATCTGACAGAGAATGTATTCTACGTTCTTCTTTGATCGTCTGTCCCCCATACCCAAATGTAGGTTCCACGAGGGCAGGGAGTCTTAATGTGTTTTGTTCATTGCTCTGCTCCGGGTGCCTAGAATAATAGCACGCACATAGTGGGCATTCAGGAAATCTCTGTCAAGTGAATTAAATGAATACGTTTCTGTTAGCCATGTATCTTTTTTTTTCAATTAATTAATTATTTATTTTTGGCTGCGTTGGGTCTTTGTTGCTGTGTGCGGGCTTTCTCTAGTTGTGGCGAGCGAGGGCTGTTCTTCGTTGCGGTGCACGGGCTTCTTACTGTGGTGGCTTTTCTTGTGGAGCACAGGCTCTAGGTGTGCAGGCTCAGTAGTTGTGGCTCGCGGGCTCTAGAGCGCAGGCTCAGTAGTTGTGGTGCACGGGCTTAGTTGCTCCGCGGCATGTGGGATCTTCCTGGGCCAGGGCTCGAACCCATGTCCCCTGCATCGGCAGGTGGATTCTTAACCACTGTGCCACCAGGGAATTAGCCTATTTTGTGGGTCACCTTCGTATGACAGAGCCGACTCACTGCCTCAGCACATTTTCTTAAGCCCGTTTGGAACTGCCTGGGGATGAAGTCCAGCAGCTTTGATAAATTGCAGAGAAACTGGATGTTCTTTGTGAGTTAGTCACAACCACGAGCTTGGGTTTTCTAGATGACCACTTCTTGATGGGTCCCCTCAAGCCTTGAGGAAGCACGGTGGGTCCTGATTGCCTGCTGCAGCCTCTGATGCCCTGACTGCCAGTGTTCAGTGTGGCACGAGGGGCAGGAGTTCTCCTGTGGAAGAAAGCAAAAGGAAAAACAGATACTCAGGGGCTTGCCTGGGTGAAAACATCTGAGTAAATACTGAACAAAGGTTATGAACATGTGTCCAGTGGTTGCAGTGAAAACCGCTTTCTGGCAGCTCCTATGGAACAAATTTGAGGCATTTCAGTCTTATTCTGAAAGGGGACGACTGAGCAGATTTCTCATAAAATGCTAAAAGTAATAAGGTGACACAGACCACTTTCTATTAACTTAATGCCAGGGGCTCTTTGCAAGCTAATGAAGACAGTGGCCAAATTGAACAGTAATACCTTCCATTTTGGTCCCCCCATTAGATTCTGCCTTTTGACTTTTCAAGGTCCTCTTTTAAATTCTTGGCTACCAGTCAGAGGTATCAGCCAACATTTATTGATGTCAAGAGGTTAAGCAGCGTTTATTCTTGGCAACTTGTCACCTGTGAAGGGGCGGCTATCTCTTGCCATACACTGGGCGCTGAGTGGGTGTAGCTGCCCTGCCCTCCGGGTGCTCGCCTTCTGGTTGGGAGAGAGCCCAAGTGAGTGGGTGCTCGCAGAGCCAGAGGTTGGAGGTCAGCAGCCCTGGGGCTGGTCTGGGGAGATGGTGTCGGGTTATTTGCATGGAGAATGGACCGGATACCATCAGTTCTGCCAGCGTGCAGAGGGGATGCTTTGTTGAGGAGGATGAGGTGGGTTTCTGCCAGGCCTTGAAGGCTGCGGGGGTGAGGGTGAGGGAGGAGAAGGGCAGGTATTCTGGGTGAGGGTGGTGCTGGGCTGCCTGCCTCTCAGCCTGGGCGGAGGCCATCGTGCTCTAGGGATGCTGTCTCTTCAGGTGGCAGCAGATCCCAAATCCATCAGTCCAGCGTGTCCAGCAAGCACCTCTGGGGTTGACGTTAAGTACATTAACGAGCATCTTCTCCTTGTCCCTGTCTTTGTGCATCGTCCCCTGGCAGGAGAAGACTCTATTTCTTTACGCAAGCCGTGTGTGTAATTGCTGATGACCAGGTCCTCTTGGTTAAGCATCTTGGAATGAATCTCAGGCCTGCTCTTCCTTCCTTTTCCCCACCCACTTACTCTGGCTCCGGACGTCCTTTGGAATGTGCCTGGCTGTGCCTGGGCCTCCAGAGAGAGAGAGCGCTGCAGGGATTGAAGCCTCGCTGCCCCTGTTAGCCGCCTTACCCACTCCCTTCAGCAGAGTTTCTGGCTGCTCCCCATAGCCATGCTGTTTTCCAGCCCGAGTGGCTGCCTGAAATAGTTTGTGGTCAAACATGCATTCGGCTTTCCTACTTCCTGGCCTTGCTCAGCTCTTCCTTTGGCGCGTAATGCCTCCCCACATAACCCCCCAGTCACCGCGCTGCCTAGCAGAAGGGCTTCCAGAGGGCAGGCTCTGCAAGCACGCAGGGTGTCCACAGGGCAGCCTCTGGACCTGGACCTTTGGGGGGTGAAAACCTCTTGAGAGTCCTAAGTCAAGCGGATGGGACATGACGTGAACCTGAACTTTTTTGTAAAATCTGAAAGCCCTTGGTGGATGGGTGGGGACGATTCCCATCACATGTGGGTAAGAACTCTCAGCAGGCAAGGGATTCCACTGAGTGAGTAGAATCGGCCACGTGGGTGTGGAGTTCTGGTGATAAAATACTGTTTTAGAGTTGCTTGTTGCTCAGGGAGCTATCACAGTGGCTCTAAAGGTGGCCTTAAACCTTGGCTTTGTGGCTTCTGTCCCTCACACCAGCTTCTTGCCTTACTTCAGGACTGATTTCTTTTTTTTTTATTTATTATTATTATTATTTTTTTGCAGTACGTGGGCCTCTCACTGTTGTGGCCTCTCCCGCTGCGGAGCACAGGCTCTGGACGCGCAGGCTCAGCGGCCATGGCTCACGGGCTCAGCCGCTCTGCGGCATATGGGATCCTCCTGGACCGGGGCACGAACCCGCATCCCCTGCATCGGCAGGTGGACTCTCAACCACTGCGCCACCAGGGAAGCCCTATACTGCTTTTTTAAAACGTGTTTTTTTCTGTTCCCACAGAACTGAAGCTTGCGTGGGGCTTTGGTTTGTTATAACTTCCCCACAACAGGCATCATCTCTTGGTAGTTTCCATTTCAGAGCCTGAAAGAGAATCTTCTGGCCAGCCTGCAGGCCATGAATTGTTGACATTTTTTGTCATTGATCCAGTCAGCTGGGACCAGCGCAGGTGGGCCTATGTAGTCCCAAACCCAGCCACCGGTGCCTACCCCTTCAGCAAGAGTGTGAGAGGGGACAGGTGTGTGATTGCTGCTCTCAAGACACAGAGCAGCTGTCTGAGGTGGCCCTGGAGGGGAGGGGAAGGGAAAAGGCGTGCATCAGATGTGGGTCTTGCCCTCATGACTTTTCTAGTGAAGGAATTTAAAATTCCTGTCATACAGAGGCATGGACTTTGGGGGGTGTCGTAGGCAGCCTCTAAGCTGCCTCCCATTGATCCCCACCTCCTGGTGTTCATGCCCTTCACTTGAGTGTGAGCTGGACTTACTGACTCCTAGTGTGTAGAATATGGCAAAGATTCTGAGGTCATGTTACTACAGACTGTGGCCTCCATCTTGGAGATCTTTTTTCTCTCTGAGCCCTTGTCCTGGAGGAAGCCAGCTGCCATGTTATGAGCTGCCCTGTGGAGTGGCCCGCATGATAAGGAATCGAGATCTCTGGCCAGCAGCCCAGAGGACCTGAGGCCCACCAACAGCCACATGAGTGAACTCTGAGACGGTTGCAGCCTGTGCATCTACTAAGCTGTGGCTGAGGTGTCTCAAGAGCTGTGAGATCATAAATGTTTGCCATTTTCAGCCACAGAGTTTGGGATTAGCCTGTTACGCGGCAACAAACTGATCAGGAGGTATAAGCACAGAGCTGTGAGAGGATAAAGGAGGGCGCACCTTTGGCCAAGGAATTTGGGCAAGGCTTTGAGAAGAATGTGGCATTTGGGCGTGGCTTGCCTTTTCTCCCTGGAGTGGCCTCTTGTACAGGGTGGGCCATCTGTACATACAGAGGGCAGGGAGGGCTGATCTGGCCATTTTCCAAGGTGGATCAGATGAACGCATGGTTTTTCTGTTGCGTGGCCTCTGAGAACGTCTGTATCTTCTGTTGAAGAAGGGCAGGATAGGCTTGAGCCTCCCGCTCAGCCTGACACGTGGCTTCTCTGATGAAGGTTGGGTCTCCTGGGCCCCTGGGGCCTCCATGATTGCGTTGCCGGGCTGCTTAGTGCCCGGCCCTGAGTAGAGAGCCACAGCTCTGAGCTCACAGCTTAGCTGGGTGCCTCTGACATCTATTTCTCTTTCTTACTGATGGTGTGGCCTTAGGCAAGGCAGTGAGTGTCCTCTCTGGGACTTTTCCTGCACCTTTTATTATGAAAAATTCAAATATATACAAAAGTAGAATAACAATGAACTCTCTCATACCCATCACCCAGCTTCAATAGTTATCAACTCATGGCCTATCTTATTTCATCTCTACTCCCACCCACTGCCTTCTCCCTCAACCCTGGGTTATTTCAAAGCACACACCAGATATCATATTATTTTATTCTTAAATACTTTGATAAGTGTCTCTGACAGATAAGTACCTTTTTTTAACATAAACACAATATCTTTATTACATTTAACAAAATTAACAATTCCTTATTACCGTCTAATATCCAAGCAGTGTTCACATTCTTCAGTTGTCTTAGAAATGTGTTTTTATAGGGTTGTTCAAATCGGGATTCAGACAAGGGCTACATGTCTCTTAAGTCTTCCTCTCTCTCTTTTTGTAAATTAAACTTTTAAATTTGAGATATTTGTAGATGAATATGTAGTTGTAAGAAAGAATATAGAGATCCTTTACCAACTTTCACCCAGTGGTACCATCTTGCAAGACTACAGTACATGACAGCTACAATACTGACATTGATGTAGTCAAGATTACAGAGCATTCCGTCATCACAAGGCTCCTTCTTCATGTTGCCCTTTTAGAGCCACATCCACTCCTCACACTCCCCACCCCACCCCTGGCAAGCACTCATCTGTTTTCCATTTTCTATACTTTTGTCATTTCAAGAATGCTATATAAATGGAATCATAAAGTATGTAACCTTTTAAGACTGACTTTTTTTTTCACTCAACATAATTCTCTGGAGACTCTTTCAAGTTGTTACATGTATCAAAATCCATTCCTTTTTATTGCTGAGTAGAATTCAGTAGTATAGATATGCCCCAGTGTGTTTCACCATTCACACATTTAAGGACATCTGGGTTGTTTGCAGTTTGGGGTTATTATGAAAAAAGCTGCTAGGACATTTGCATACAGGTTTTTGTGTGAACATAAATTGTTATTTCTCTGGAATAAATGCCTGAAAGAACAGTAGCTTGGTCTTAGAGTAGTTCCATGCTTAGTTTTATAAGAAATTGCCAAGCTTTTCCAGAGTGGCCGTACCATTTTACATGCCTACCAGCAATGTGTGAGTGTTGCTTGAGTCTTAGTCTATGTCTTCTCTCCTTCTTCCCCTCTTTTCTGCCCTACCAACTTGGCATAGAAACCGTGTCCTGATTGTCTTGGATAATTGAGGTGATACATGTGAAACTGCTTTATAAACTCTCCCTAACTGAGATTATTGGTGCTTCTCTTTTGTGGGATATCTGAAAATGGCATCACAGCACCTTCGGGAAGTACGGTAGATGCTTCCTGACTATCCGCCCCTGCGTTTCCCAGCCTGGCTAGGTTCTGCAGGGCAGCTGGATGACCAGGGTAGCCGTACATCAAGCACGTTTAGTACAGCTTGGTTTTTAAAGAACATGCCGGATGGGGTGGGAATGAGATACTCAGGTTGCCTGAGTGACCCATGAGACTGTAGTCCCCGCCCACCATCCTGCCTGTTAGGATGGGTCGTCCAGTCACCTTTCATCTTTCTTGACCTGGCTGGCAGTTCTGCTGACCGGAAGGTGGAGATGCCAGCGTGTGAGTGTATATGTATGCGCACGCTGCCCTTTTAGCCACAGGTTCGCACCACATTTGCTTAAGGTGATGACAGTTTTCTAGAACGCTGTGTGCAGCAAGTTCCAGGTTCTATTAGAAATTAGAATGTGAAGCTTTTCAAAGCACTTTCCTCGTCTCCTCCCTTGTGCTGGGTCTGCCACACATGTAACTTCCTCAGGGTCGTAATCCTCCCCCATCACTTGCTGAGCTGTTGACCGATGTCCCTGATGTTAGTGGCAGCTTCTGTTCCAGGGGCTGACCTGACTAAATGTCCCAGGTTCCTGGGTGACTTCAGACAAGAAGCACAGCAGTTACCTGGCCTCCAGCCCCTTCAGCATCAGGAATGACAGTCCCAGCGTTCCGCAGCGGGGGGCTGTGAAGAATCGGTAATAGATTTACGGAAAAACACTGCACAGAGGAATTGTGTTGAAGAGACACTAACAGCAGAGAGGATGGTTTTGTCAGGCTGTTTGCACCTTACTTTTTTTTTTTTTTTTTTTTAATAGGGTAACTCTGTGGGTCTCTGTGAGGTTTTTCAAGACAGGGTATTAATTAATTAATTTATTTTTGTTGTGTTTGGTCTTTGTTTCTGTGCGAGGGCTTTCTCTAGTTGTGGCAAGCAGGGGCCACTCTTCATCGCGGTGCGTGGGCCTCTCACTATCGTGGCCTCTCTTGTTGCGGAGCACAGGCTCCAGATGCGCAGGCTCAGTAGTTGTGGCTCATGGGCCTAGTTGCTCCGCGGCATGTGAGATCCTCCCAGACCAGGGCTCGAACCTGTGTCCCCTGCATTAGCAGGCAGATTCTCAACCACTGCGCCACCAGGGAAGCCCCTGTACCTTACTTTAAATGCCAAGGGATTGCCAGATCTCTGTTCCTTGTATTCTAGAAAATGAGATTTCAGTGTTGTTAGACTCGCTTCTTTTGTGGGTTTCCTCTAGTGCCAGCATGCTCCCCTTTTGTATTGCTATCTGTCCCAGGCCTGGGGTTGGAGTTGCGTCTGCTGCTCTCTTGAAGGATATGTGGACTCAAAAGGGTTTTCAGTGAGGTGCAGTGGTGGGTACAAGTCATTGAATTAACAAATAATGGTCATGAAGGTCCGGCAGTGGAGGACACTTGTGTGAACGTTCATATCCAAGTAGCACAGAGGTGTGAGCAGGAATTGCAGACAGAGGGCAGTTAGAGTTTCTTTGGGGCTGCTCTGCACGGAACCTGCTGTCTGTTCCTGTCTAATTGTTGCTGACACGTCGTCCCTCTTTGGGGGCGGGGGCTCTAGGAGCCAGGGTGTTGCCTTGGTGGCACTCTGCCCCTCTTCTTTGGGCCTCTGTGACTTCCAAGTGGCCTTTCTGTGGGCGATCACTCTCTGGGTAGCAAGCTTGGAGGACCTGAGGGCCCAGGGGGCACACTGTTTATCACACAGTCCCTTTCACACGCGTCTTACTTTCTATAACACTTTTGTTAACACCTGCTGTGGACTAGGTGGCCTGTGAGAAGTGCTGAGACGCAGCCTGCATGGCTCTTGGTCCCGCAAAGCCTACAGGCTCCTTAGGGGGAAACCCCATTCCCAGTTGTTCCCTCTCAGCTGCCCTCCCCTTCTCCATATTCTTGCTGCCATCTCCTTGGGTCAGATCCTTGTTGTACAATGTTACAGTGATGATAGATGCCATGATTTAGAGAAGCCTCACCTTGTGCCAGGCATGTGCTGAGTGCCTTACTACATTGTATTATCTCCCATTAGCTCAGAGGGAGGTACATTTCCCTACTTTACAGGTGAGAAAACTGGGCCCAGAGGGATCAGGTAAATTGTCCCAAGACACCGCACTGATGGGAGAGCTGGACAGAACATGGACTGCCTGACTCCAGGGCCTGCTTTTTACAACTAAAAGGGGGTCTGGATGATCCATAAACCTGGCAGGACCTTAGTTGAACGTTGCCCTGGCCACCTACTTTCTCACAAATAACTTTCAAGAACAATGAACAGTGCCCAGCTCAAAAGAACCAAACACAAAGAAAATAAGGTACAATGAGTGAGAACCAGCAAAAACAAGAAACAGCAGAAGTAGACCCTTTAAGACTTCAGATGTTGGAATTATCAGATTTGGATCATAAAAAATGTATACTAACCGTGTTTAAAGAAACAAAAGACAAGCCTGAGAATACCTGAAGGGAACTTTAAAAAAATGACCTAACATATTTGAAAAACAACCAAATAGAACTTCTGGAAATAAAGAATACAGTAGTCAAAACAAAAAGTTATGGGTGGTCAATTAGAAAAATCTTTAAAATGCAGATTTTTAAAGGTAACCAGTGCACAGATTCCTTGGTTCCCTCTTTCCTACCCCAATTCTACTGCTCTCCTCAAGGGTGAGCACAGTAAATAGATTGTATGTTTCATTTTAAGCCTTTTTCTATGCGCTTATGAACACACATATGTCAACAGACAACAAAAGAGGGTTATTTTTTTGGGGGGGGGTAGGAGTTTATTAATTAATTAATTTTTGCTGTGTTGGATCTTCATTTCTGTGCGTAGGGCTTTCTCTAGTTGTGGCAAGCGGGGGCCACTCTTCATCACGGTGTGCGGGCCTCTCACTAGCGCAGCCTCTCTGGTTGCAGAGCACAGGCTCCAGACGTGCAGGCTCAGTAGTTGTGGCTCACAGGCCCAGTTGCTCCGCGGCATGTGGGATCCTCCCAGACCAGGGCTCGAACCCGTGTCCCCTGCATTAGCAGGCAGATTCTCAACCACTGTGCCACCAGGGAAGCCCCAAAAGAGGTTTTTTTTAATATAAACAAGATGTGCTTTTTTCCCCCACTTAATAATATGATAGACGTCTAGATACCGATGCATATAGATTTACTACATTGATGAAACTCATTTTAAATTTTTGTTGTCGTATTTTCAAGCACCGCCACATGGTAGAAAATTCAGAAAACACAGAAGGGTATACAGAGAAAATAAGTCTTCTTACCCTCATTCCTGCCACCAAGTTCTCAATTCCCTGGAAATGTTCTGCACCTTATTTCTTTTTCACTTAATGTCTTGTTGATATTTTCAAATCAGTGTTTTTAGGGGTGCCTCATTCTTTTTATAGCTACAGAGTATTTTATTTTTAAAAGTTTATTTTTTTGAAGTAGAGTTGATTTACAATGTTGTGTTAATTTCTTCTGTACAGCAAAGAGATTCAGTTATACATGTATATACATTATTTTTCATATTTTTTCTCATGCTTTATCACAGGATATTGAATATAATTCCCTGTGCTATACAGTAGGACCTTGTTGTTTATCCATTCTATATATAACAGTTTGCATCTGCTAATCCCAAACTCCCAATCCATCCCTCCCCCACCCTACAGAGTATTTTATTGTATGGAATTTAATTTACTTAACTAGTCCCTTGTTGATGTACCTTTAGATCATTTCCAAATTTTATAATTAAAAACAATGCTGCAGTTACTACCTTGTTCACCAGTGATTTTACACATATGTAGGATTTTGTTGGATGAATCCTTAAAAGTAAAATTGCTGAGTCAAAGGTGTGTGCATTTAAAATTCTGATAGATGTTGCCACATGGCCCTCCATCATGTTTATATCAATTTCTAAATCCACCAGTATGAATGAGATTGTCTGTTTCTCAATACCCAGCTCAGAATGTTAAGCAAACTATTTGATCTTTGCCAATTTTATAGGTGAAAAATTGTATCTAATGGAATATTAATTTCTCTTGCTCTTATTTTGAGTGAAATTGGATCTCCTTGAATATGGTAAGAACCACTGCATTTACTTTTCTTGGAAATATTTATATGCTTAGCCCATTTTTCTGTTGAGTTGTTGACTTTTTCTTACTGATTTCAAGGAGCTCTTTATTTATTAAGGAAATTAGGGTTTTTTTCTTTGTCCCTGATATACATTGAAAATATTTTTTTTATAGTTGTTACCTTTTTTTTTTTTTTTTTTTTTTTTTTTTGCGGTACGCGGGCCTCTCACTGCTGTGGCCTCTCCCGTTGCGGAGCACAGGCTCCGGATGCGCAGGCTCAGCAGCCATGGCTCACGGGCCCAGCCACTCCGCAGCATGTGGGATCTTCCCGGACCGGGGCACAAACCCGTGTCCCCTGCATCGGCAGGCGGACTCTCAACCAATGCGCCACCAGGGAAGCCCAGTTCGTTACCTTTTGACTCTTTTTAGACTTCTCATGAAGTCTAAAAATAATTGTGTTCTCAGATGTGTCAGCCCTTTGTGACTTTTAGATTTTGTGTCCCACCTAGAAAAGTCTTCTTCACTTCAAGATTATAAAAAACATTATTTCATGAGTTCTGATGAAGCAGTCTGTAAATTGTAGTGTTAATAGAGAAATGAACTATTGTCATCCTTAAGAATTGTTCTGGCCTACTTTCTTCTCTGAATTCATCTAAAGCAACTCTTCTTTCGAGGCGACTCAAGTGAGTGACTCTGGATACAGAAGTTTAGAAGCTAGGGAGCTGATAGTCTGAGGATATCCTTTTAGCTTGGGCTTGTGGACGCCAAATTGACCGTGTTCTCAGGATTCCTAGGTTTTCATCTTTGGGGCTGCCGGTAGACATGTCAGGCTATACATATGGGAGTGTATATATGGAAATGTAAGGGAAGATGGACGGGATGGTGGGCAGTGAAACCACGTGCTCTAAATCTAAAGCCCATGCCTGTGGTTTCCTCCTCCCAAAACAGGGCTCAGATGGGCGCCGCCACATTCGCTTCTGAGAGTCTCAGTCTTTTGATTGACAGCTTATATTTTAAGACTTATTAAAGTATTCTATCAGGTTACTGCCAATTTTCTTGGCCAGGGACCTAGTTGGTCTCCTTAAGGTTACATTGCAATCTCTGCTCTATTCCATTGTGTGTTGATTTTAGGATTAGTTCTAAACACTTACATTTATTTCTTTTGTTTTCACGTTATTATGTCTCTCTATAGCCCTTTGTGCTGACAACTGGAACAGAGTGAGATTCAACACTCCAGAAACTTGTTCCAAGTATGAAATTGGCCTCATACAAATTCCTTTGTACTCTTGGCTCTTAGTCAGCACTCAGTTGCCTGTGCGGATGGAGGAGAGGGGCAGAGAGGTGGCTAAGGCCCAAACTCAGAATTAAACAGAATGCCAAGGCTTTGGGTCCCTCTGGGCCTCAGGTTATGATGCCTTTATCCCTTGGCCAGTAAGGTTCTGTGAGCTTTAGATGGTCCCTGGGATGTGTATGGGGCCAGCCAGGATAGATGTTCTACCTGAGATAGCCCAAAGTGTGACAAGCCAGTGGAGTGAACCCAAGCAAGGGTTCTTGTGGAAGGGAAGCCTGAGACTCCAGTACAGATTCGGAGTCCAGAAGGGCAGAAATGGGATCATCAACAAGGAACAGCACCAAGACAAGACTTGGGATGAAGTGAGTATAGAATTGGGGAGGAGGATCTGGGATAGTTGATGCTTGCTTTTTTTGGCACATGGTTTGAGAGAGTGTTAGGATGGCTTAAAGGCAGAGGGTTGAGCTGGACTTGCAGAGATAGGTAGCTGTATGGAATGTCTCAGAAGCAGCTGGGTAAAAGTATGTGGCTGGGCTTCCCAGGATATACAGAGCACCTCTCTCTGCAGGAACTGAGGGCCCTTCCCAACAATCCTGACCTCGTCCAGCCAATGATTTGAAAGGCAGTATGTTCGACACCTTTTTCATAGAGGAACCCAGAAGTCGGGTGGCCTTTTATAAGATGCTTGAAGGGATGCTTGTGATCATGCAGGCAAGTTTTTCGGATTGGAGTCACCCAGGGAGTTTTTTTCAAAATACTTTGCCTGGGTTCCAACACTCAGAGATTTTTTTTTAAAAATTGAGGTGATTTTTTTTTTTTTTTTTTCTTTTTTGCGGTACGCGGGCCTCTCACTGTTGTGGCCTCTCCCGTTGCGGAGCACAGGCTCCAGACGCGCAGGCTCAGCGGCCATGGCTCACGGGCCCAGCCAATCCGCGGCATGTGGAATCTTCCCAGACCGGGGCACGAACCCGTGTCCCCTGCATGGGCAGGCGGACTCTCAACCACTGCGCCACCAGGGAAGCCCGAGGTGATTTTTATATGCAGTGAAAATAGAAATTTTTGACTCAGTAGCTCTGGGGTTGGGTCTAGACAGGATTGTTTCCAGAGAGTGCCCTGAATAAGTCTAATGTTCATCTCCAATTGAGAACCTATGTTCACTTCATCCCTAAATATTACTGATGGGGAGACTGAGGTCCAGAGAGGTGGCTAGTGGTGGAGCACAAGAGCACATTAGACCCTGGGGCTCATATTGGACCAGGGATGGGAACCCAGATTTCCTTCTTGTGGTCGAGGGTTCTTTCCACCAAGTGACTTTTATCCTTAAACGAGTGGCTGATGAAGTCAGAATGGGAAAAGGTTGTTTGACCCCCTCTTTCCAGCCCAGTCTAAACAGATATTTCCAGGTTTACTGCATGTCACAATGTAGTCATGGATCTGCCCTACAGAATCCAGGAGGGGGTTCACATGAGTCAGTTGACTGCAGGTCAGTGAGCACTGGTCACCAAAGCTCTTACTTGGGAAACTGTGATTAAAAATCTTCCAGCATACTAAAGCCCAGGACCAGATGGCTTCACAGGCAAATTCTATCAAACGTTAAGAGAAGAGCTAACACCTATCCTTCTCAAACTCTTCCAAAATATAGCAGAGGGAGGAACACTCCCAAACTCATTCTACGAGGCCACCATCACCCTGATACCAAAACCAGACAGAGATGTCACAAAAAAAGAAAACTACAGGCCAATATCACTGATGAACATAGATGCAAAAATCCTCAACAAAATACTAGCAAACAGAATCCAACAGCACATTGAAAGGATCATTCACCATGATCAAGTGGGGTTTATCCCAGGAATGAAAGGATTCTTCAATATATGCAAATCAATCAATGTGCTATACCGTATTAACAAACTGAAGGATAAACACCATATGATCATCTCAATAGATGCAGAAAATGCTTTCAACAAAATTCAACACCCATTTTTGATAAAAACCCTCCAGAAAGTAGGCATAGAGGGAACTTACCTCAACATAATAAAGGCCATATATGACAAACCCACACCAACATCATTCTCAGTGGTGAAAAACTGAAACCATTTCCTCTAAAATCAGGAACAAGATGAGGTTGCCCACTCTCACCACTGTTATTCAACATAGTTTTGGAAGTTTTAGCCACAGCAATCAGAGAAGAAAAAGAAATAAAAGGAATATAAATCAGAAAAGAAGAAGTAAAACTGTCACTGTTTGCAGATGACAGGATACTATACCTGTACACAGAGAATCCTAAAGATGCTACCAGAAAACTACTAGAGCTAATCAATGAATTTGGTAGAGTAGCAGGATACAAAATTAATGCACAGAAATCTCTGGCATTCCTATACACTAACGATGAAAAATCTAAAAGAGAAATCAAGGAAACACTCCCATTTACCATTGCAACAAAAAGAATAAAATACCTAGGAATAAACCTACCTCAGGAGACAAAAGACCTGTATGCAGAAAATTATAAGACAGTGATGAAAGAAATTAAAGATGATACAAACAGATGGAGAGATACACCATGTTCTTGGATTGGAAGAATCAACATTGTGAAAATGACTCTACTACCCAAAGCAATCTACAAATTCAATGCAACCCCTATCAAACTACCAATGGCATTTTTCACAGAACTAGAACAAAAAATTTCACAATTTGTATGGAAACACAAAAGACCCCAAATAGCCAAAGTAATCTTGAGAAAGAAAAATGGAGCGGGAGGAATCAGGCTCCCTGACTTCAGACTATACTACAAAGCTACAGGAATCAAGACAGTATGGTACTGGCACACAAACAGAAATATAGATCAATGGAACAGGATAGGAAGCCCAGAGATAAACCCATGCACCTATGGTCACCCTATCTTTCATAAAGGAGGCAAGAATATACAATGGAGAAAAAACCAGCCTCCTCAATAAGTGGTGCTGGGAAAACTGGACAGCGACATGTAAAAGAATGAAATTAGAACACTTCCTAACACCATCCACAAAAATAAACTCATAATGGATTAAAGACCTAAATGTATGAAATTAGAACATTTCCTAACACCATACACAAGAATAAACTCAAAATGGGTTAAAGACCTAAATGTAAGGCCAGACACTATAAACTCTTAGAGGAAAACATAGGAAGAACACTCTCTGACAAGATCCTTTTTGACCCACCTCCTAGTGAAATGGAAATAAAAACAAAAATAAACAAATGGGACCTAATGAAACTTGAAAGCTTTTGCACAGCAAAGGAAACCATAAAGAAGACGAAAGGCAACCCTCAGAATGGGAGAAAATATTTGCAAACGAAGCAACTGACAAAGGCTTAATCTCCAAAATATACAAGGAGCTCATGCAGCTCAGTATCAAAAACAACAAACAACCCAAACCAAAAAAGGGCAGAAGATCTAAATAGACATTTCTCCAAAGAAGATGTACAGATTGCCAACAAACACATGAAAGGATGCTCAGCCTCACTAACCATTAGAGAAATACAAATCAAAGCTACAATGAGGTATCACCTCATACGGGTCAGAATGGCCATCATCAAAAAAATCTACAAACAATAAATGCTAGAGAGGGTGTGGAGAAAAGGGAACCCTCTTGCGTTGTTGGTGGAAATGTAAATTGATACAGCCACTATGGAGAACAATATGGAGGTTCCTTAAAAAACTAAAAATAGAACTACCATATGACCAGCAATTGCATTACTGGGCATATACCCTGAGAAAACCATAATTCAAAAAGAGACATGTACCACAATGTTCATTGCAGCACTATTTACAATAGCGAGGACATGGAAGCAACCTAAGTGTCCATTGACAGATGATGGATAAAGAAGATATGACACATATACAATGGAATATTACTCAGCCATAAAAAGAAACGAAATTGAGTTATTTGTAGTGAGGTGGACGGACCTAGAGTTTGTCATACAGAGTGAAGTAAGTCAGAAAGAGAAAAACAAATGCCGTATGCTAACACATACATATGGAATCTAAAAAAAAAATGGTTCTGATGAACCTATGGGCAGGATGCGAATAAAGACACAGATGTAGAGAATGGACTTGAAGACACAGGGAGGGGGAATGGTAAACTGGGACAAGGTGAGAGTAGCGTTGACATATATACACTACCAAATGTAAAATAGCTAGTGGGAAGCAGCTGTATCGCACAGGGAGATCAGCTCCGTGCTTTGTGACCACCTAGTGGGGTGGGTTAGGGAGGTGGGAAGGAAACGTGAGAGGGAGGGGTTATGGGGATATATGTATACATACAGATGATTCACTTTGTTATACAGCAGAAACTAACACAATATTGTAAAGCAATTATACTCCAATAAAGATGTTAAAAACAAAAAACAAAAAACTCTTGCTTGGCAGGAGCCAAGTTGTAAGGACAAAAGGCAAGTTTTGTGTCCTGGTGCACGTCTCTTGGTAAGCACCGGGAAAAGCATTTTCCAGGCTTGATTCCAAAGGAGTTAATGGAATTCCACTACCACTGTTTCCACTACTGCTTCCAGTGAACTGTGCTATGCACTTTGATGAATTATCTCACGTGACCCACCCTTGGGAATGGGCCATTTATCCCATTTTATGGCTAAGGAAGCCGGTTAAGTAACATGGCCAGTGTTACCCAGCTGGCTGGGTTGGAGCTGGAGTTCAAGGCCAGGCATAATGACTCCAGCCCTGGGCTGCTACCCTGGCTGCTCCATGGTCTTCCAGAGCACTGGATCTGAAACAAATCTTGCAGAACAGCATTCCCTAAACTGCATGCTCCAGGGAAGACCGTTACAGGAAATGTGAAAAGCAGTGATGGAAAAATATGTGCAAACACAGCATTCAGTCCCTCCTTGGAGAATGATAGTGTGCTTCCTCATACTGGAGACTTGGAGAACAGCAACAAGGAAATCTATTTCACTTTGATTAAGCAGCAGTTCCCAGATTGATGCACTCATGGAACACTTCTTTCCACATCATCCTAAATGGCTTTCAGGCTACTGTTCCTCAAACACTAGTTTGGGAAACACGTTCATGGTCGATAAGTCCAATTATCTCATTTTCAGTGAACACAGAAGGGCAAGGACTTACCTAACATCCAACATGAGTGTGTCACGGGGCTGGGGATGTCTATAGTCTGAGCTTTACCAGGATGTCCATCTTCAAGGGGACACCTTGAGTCCTGGAGGGAGACAGGTGGATGATAACCCCTAGAGAGACCCTTTAGCTTGGACCTTTATGAAGGTGGCAACAAGATCTGTTGGAAATGATTAGTTCTATCCATAGGTATAGAGGTTATATTTTGAGGGGTTTTGGATAAAATCCCACTTCCTCTCTCCCAAGGTCGTGATGGGACCCCTGAGCCAGGGGCTAAGGGAACAGACTGTGGATGTTTTCTGCTTCTGTTCCCACCAATGGGGCCTCTTCGTGGGCCCTTGTTCTGCTCCCACACCGGTGCCTGGGCCCAAGGGCAGCATCCACATATCCCAACTCTTCATTCACGTTGCAGATTAATTTCCATCCCTGGTAATGCAATTGATCAAAATTTATTTCCGGGACTTCCCTGGTGGCTCAGTGGTTAAGAATCCACCTGCCAATGCTGGGGACACGGGTTCGAGCCCTGGTCTGGGAAGATCCCACTTGCTGTGGAGCAGCTAAGCCCGTGTGCCACAGCTACTGAGCCTGCGCTCTCGAGCCCGTGAGCCACAACTACTGAGCCCACGTGCCACAACTACGGAAGCCCGCATGCCCGAGCCCATGGTCCACAACAAAAGAAGCCACCGCAATAAGAAGCCCACGCATCGCAACTAAAGAAAGCCTGCGTGCATCAATGAAGACCCAACGCAACAATAAATAAATAAACAAATCTATTTAAAAAAATTTATTTCCAAGCAGCAGCCTCTATCAGTTGATTTTTATAGAGATTTTTTCCAGTGTGCTTGGCAAAATGCCTATCAATATTTACTTATTAACTCGAGAACTGGTGTTTGTGCTCCCATCTGAGGACTCTGGCTTTTATCTGAATTTTCTGTAGTGATCAATGTTCTCTGTGGGGAGTGGAGGGAGTGTTTTGCTCCCTTGACAGAAGAGTCACTTCCCAAATTGGGTATCAAGAACTGTGGGTGCCCTGACCTTGCGAACACCATGGAACTTTTCTCTGATGACTGGGGTGTTTGTGTTAAAGGTTTTGTTATGTGTTACATAATAGTTAAGAGCACTGGAACAACACTGCCTGGATTTAAAGGCAGCTCTGCCACTTAGTTATGAAAATAATAGTATCTGCTTTGAAGATGATTGAGTTCATATATTTACCGTGCTTGGATGATACGGGGCGCACAACAAGTGTTATATGGGTGTTCACTCTTCCTGCTCTTGTTCGTGTGGCTCCGGTTGGGACATCCCTACAGCCTGGCTCTCCTGACGCCCAGGCCCTGGAGTCTCTGTACTTGATAACCTTTACTTACTATGGAGTAAGTTAAGGTTATCAAGGAGTCCTAGGACTCCTTCTTCAGGCACTTGGCCTTCCCCAGGATGAAACGCCTGGGCAGCTTGCTCCTGATTGGCTCTTCTTTAAAACTCTGGGAGGAGTGAGAGGAGATGTTCTACATTGCAGGACTCCTCTCTAGGAGCCTATTTCCTACTTAGAGTTACTCATCCTTTATATGAATCAGCTGTGCCAATTATGACCTCCTTAGTTTGCATCCCTCCCTTGTGAAGCATACTTCTGGGATGTTTTCCCCAATAATTACTCCACAGTCAGGAAATGCAACTTAGTTTTTATAATCCAAGTCAGACCGAATTGGGTGAACCTGGCATACGCTTTCTATCTCCACGCCCCAGTTGAACAGTTATTGGATTACCTGCCGTTATGAATTCGTCTCAGTTTGGCTAGTGTGATCTTATGGATAAGGGAGAGCTGAGGTGAAGCCTGTGATTAGCACTGGAGCCAGGTGCAGTCCAGGTTGGCTTCTGTCTCCAACTTGAATGGGAGGTAATGAGTGGGTGGGGCCAGTGTTAAGCTTCCCCCCGGTTTTGAGCCTGCAGGTCCTTGCAGGGAAGCCTCTGGGTTTGCTTTTCTATAAGCTCCTGTCTGGGTTAGGGAAATGTGTGAGGCCAAATGAGCAGAGCATTTCTAGAGAGGGAGAGTGATCACTTGTGTGGAATGCTGATGACTGGTCAGTATGATGAGGGCTGGAGTTAGCAACGTGGATATCATCTGTGACCTTGACGAGCAGTCTCACTGGATCACGGACAAGTGTGAGCCTGAGTGAAGTGGGTATTTAATCATTTCCCTTTTTATAGGACATTTAATTTATTTAGATTGTTTCAGTTTTTGCCATTTTAGATTATGATGCTTGTGAATATCTTCAGGTATATAGTTTTTCTTTTCGAATATTATTTCACAAATCATCACAGTAAGATTACTGAACCAAAGGATTAAAACATTTTAATATTATACCGCTAATATTTGACTCTCAGTCTGTCTTTTCCCTAAAACAATTTGTAATAGCATTCCATTTTTTTTTTTTTTTTTTTGCTGTACGCGGGCCTCTCACTGTTGTGGCCTCTCCCGTTGCGGAGCACAGGCTCCGGACGCGCAGGCTCAGCGGCCATGGCTCACGGGCCCAGCCGCTCCACGGCATGTGGGATCTTCCCGGACCGGGGCACGAACCCGTGTCCCCTGCATCGGCAGGCGGACTCTCAACCACTGTGCCACCAGGGAAGCCCAGCATTCCATTTTTGCTGTAAATATCTCAGATAGAAATAGACTGGCTGCTATTGTTTTAAGCTAAAAACTAATTGAGCCATGAAAACTCATTGCCAGTTCAGTAGCAGGAGGTGCAGAAAATAATTGCCTCGATGCATATTGATTTTTTTCAATCCAGGGTGGTTATGCTGTGAGATAATTGACCAACACTGGCTTTTTAAAAATTGACCAACACTCACAAAACAAAGGATTTTCCTTCTGCTAGTTGCTCTGCCTGTCTTGAAACCTGCTACTTTTTAAAAAATTTGCATGAAAAGACAATTAAGGGCTTGAAATTATAGTTCATTTAGTCTTATCTCATTCTAATATTATTCATTACACTGGTATTTTAGTTCCTGCAATGCATTTTATAATAATCTCTTTTTCCTGTCTGATGTGACTCTTAAATTTTGTTTTACATAATCTGGGCCCAACTCTTAGTATAATAGTGAAATTATGACAAAATTCCAGGCACATTATTTATTCAGATTTCAAAAGAGAAAGCAGGGGCCTCATCCATCCTTCATGTTTGCATCACCGGTCTGACTCATTTGTGTGGTCTCTCCCTCTGTGTTTGTTTTTTTCCCCTAAGATGCTTTGCTGAAATATTAAAGGAACAGTTCTCAGACCCCCATGAGCACACCTGTTGCCCCGGGGGAGTATCTGTATATGTCTGGGTTGCTGGTCCTGTGATAATGCTGGAAGGGATGCAGAGGAAGCCAGCGCCCGTGTGTGCTGTCAGGGAATGGGACAGGGTCAGTGGATGAGGTTAGGGAGCACCCAAGGGGATTGCTAGGCCAGTGTTCAGTATCTAGAGCTGTGCTGTCTGAATCAGTAGCCACTGGACACATGTGGCTATTTAAAATTTAATTAAAAGTAAATGAAGTTAAAAATTCAGTTCCTTGTCACACTAGTCATATTTGATGTGCTTAATAGCCAAATGTGATTAGTAGGTACTGCATTGAACAGCACAGATATGGAACATTTCCATCACTGTAGAAATTTCTATTAGACAGCACTGCTCTAGAGGGCATGGCAACCTACTGGGTGTTTTGAGAGGCCGATGTTTAGGGTACTTTTTGGCCAAGGCCCTTGTACAGGGGATGGGGTTCAGCTTTCTGAAGAAGGGAAGTTGTAGGTGATCTGGGAAAGCAGGCTGTGGCCTTGGGCCGGGAGGAACAGCAGTGCTAGGCAAGGAAACTGAGACAGAATCCCAGACACACACTGGGTCACCTCCAGTGAGGAGGAAAAGGGGCTGTGACTTGGAGGTCAGGGCAAGTCTCAGGCTCACTTAAGCAGCCTGGATGGCTTACTGAGCCGAAAGCCTGCAGCTGTGGCTGGGATTGCTGAAATCCTGCCCTCCGGAGAGGCTGGGCCTGCCAGGAGGGGCTCAGCTGGGGTGCATGGAAGGCAGGGCTCCCAGTACAGCACTGCCCTGCCCCTCAGAGCTGTTCCAGAGAGCTCTGTGAGCCGAGTTGGTGGGGTGGGCAGAAGGGGGTGCTTTAAGAGCTGAGCAAATGGGACACAAAGGCTTGTCATTCCTGAATCTTTTTCTTTTACAATACACTAGGAGTGGCCTTTCCTCAGGCATCTGAATGGTTCCAAGAACAAAGGAACAAATAAGAAACAGATGGCTTTTTTTTTTTTTTTTTTTAAAGCTAAAAGAGGCTCTATCCAATGGAAGGAATGTGGCCACTTTTCAGTGGGACTCCTTTTAGGAACAATTCTGGCTGCCCTAGAGCCTCTGGGGAAGGAGTCCATAATGGCCACCCCTGGAGGGCTCAGGATCACCTTCTCAGAGCACTTCAAGGCATGCCTGTCACATTAATAATAAGGACATTGAAGATGATAATAATAATAATGATAATATAGTTGACCCTTGAATAATGCAGAGGTTAGGGGCGCCAACCCTCCAAGCAGTTGAAAATCTGCTATAACTTTATAGTCAGCCCGCCATATCTGTGGTTCCACTTCTGCGGATTCAACCAACCTCAGATCAGGTAGTGCTGTAGTACGTATTTATTGAAAAACTGCATGTAAGTGCAATCGCACAGTTCAAACCTGTGTTGTTCAAGGGTAGACTGTAGTGAATATAGACCGAACTTGTTTTATTGCACTTTGCTTTATTGTGCTTTGCAGATGCTGCATTTTTTTTTTTTTTTTTCCTGGTACGCGGGCCTTTCACTATTGTGGCCTCTCCCGTTGCGGAGCACAGGCTCCAGACGTGCAGGCTCAGTGGCCGTGACTCACGGGCCTATCCGCTCTGTGGCATGTGGGATCTTCCCGGACCGGGGCATGAACCCGTGTCCCCTGCATCGGCAGGCGGACTCTCAACCACTGCGCCACCAGGGAAGCCCCCCCCCTTTTTTTTTTTTTGCTGTTTTCTGTTTTTTGGTTTTTTACAAATTGAAGGCCTGTGGCAACCCTACATCCTCCAGGTCTACTGGCACCATTTTTCCAACAGCATTTGCTCACTTCATGTCTCTGTGTCACATTTTGCTATGGTGATCTGTGATCAGTGATCTTCCATGTTACTATTGTAGTTGTTTTGGGGGTACCATGAACCCGTATAAGATGGTGAACTTGATAAATGTTGTATGCATTTTGACTGTTCCACCAACCATTTCCCTGTCTCTCTCCCTCTCCTTGGGCCTCTCTGTCCCTGAGACAATGATATTGAATTTAGGCCAAATAATAACCCTACAATGGCCTCTATGTGTTCAGATGAAAGGAAGAGTCACACATTTTACTTTCAATCAAAGCTAGAAATGATTAAATTTAGTGAAGAAGACATGGTGAAAGCCCGGATAGGATGAAAGCTAGGCCTCTTACACCAGTTAGCCAAGTTGTGATTGCAAAGGAAAAGCTCTTAAAGGAAATTAAAAGTGCTGCCCCAGTGAATACAAGAATGATAAGAAAGTGAAACAGCCTTGTTGCTGATATGGAGAAAGTTTTAGTGGTCTGGATAGAAGATCAAATCAGCCACGTATTCCAAGCCAAAGTATAATCCAGAGCAAGGCGCAAACTCTCTTCAGTTGTATAAAGGCTGAGAGAGGTGAGGAAGCTGCAGAAAAGAAGTTTGAAGCTAGCAGAGGTTGGTTCATGAGGTTTTTGGAAAGAAGACATCTCCGTAACATAAAAGTACAAGGTGAAACAGCAAGTGCTGAGGTAGAAGCTGCAGCAAGTTATCCAGAAGATCTAGCTAAGATAACTAATGAAGGTGGCTATACTAAACAACAGATTTTCCATGTAGATGAAACAGCCTTATATTGGAAGTAGATGCTGTCTAGCACTTTCATAGCTGGAGAGGAGAAATCAATGCCTGGCTTCAGAGCTTCAGAAGCCAGGCTGACTTCCTTGTTAGGGGCTCATGCAGCTGGTGACTTTAAATTGAAGACAATGCTTGTTTAATGTTGAAAATCCTAGGGCCCTTAAGAATTATGCTAAATCTACTCTGCCTGTGTTCTAGAAAAGGAACAACAAAGCCTCAGTGACAGCACATCTGTTTATAACATGGTTTACAGAACATTTTAAGCACACCATTGAGACCTACTCCTCAGACAAAAGGATCCCTTTCAAAATATTGCTGCTGGGCTTCCCTGGTGGTGCAATGGTTGAATCTGCCTGCCAATGCAGGGGACACAGGTTCGAGCCCTGGTCCGGGAAGATCCCACATGATGCAGGGCAACTAAGCCCGTGGGTCACAACTACTGAGCCACATGCCACAACTACTGAAGCCTGCACACCCAGAGCCCGTGCTCAATAAGAAAAGCCTGCCATGAGAAGACCACACACTGCAATGAAGACCCAACACAGCCAAAAATATAAATAAATAAATATATCTATATATTAAAAAAAATATATTACTTCTCCTTGAAAATGCACCTGTTCATCGAAGAACTTTGATGGAGATGTGCAATGAGACTAATGTTGTTTTCATGCCTGCTAACACAACACCTGCTCTGTAGCCCATGGATCAGGAGTAATTTTGACCTTCAAGTCTTATTATTTAAGAAAGACTTAAGAGCTTTTGCACAGCAAAGGAAACCATAAACAAGACAAAAAGACAACCCTCAGAATGGGAAAAAATATTTGCAAATGAAGCAACTGACAGAGGTTTAATCTCTAAGATTTACAAGCAGCTCATGCAACTCAATATCAAAAAAAAACAACCCAATCCAAAAATGGGCAGAAGACCTAAATAGACATTTCTCTAAAGAAGATATACAGATTGCTAACAAACACATGAAAGAATGCTCAACATCATTAATCATTAGAGAAATGCAAATCAAAACTACAATGAGATATCATCTCATACCGGTTCAGAATGGCCATCATCAAAAAATCTACAAACAATAAATGCTGGAGAGAGTGTGGAGAAAAGGGAACCCTCTTGCACTGTTGGTGGGAATGTAAATTGATACAGCCACTATGGAGAACATTATGGAGGTTCCTTAAAAAACTGAAAATAGAACTACCATACCACCCAGCAATCCCACTACTGGGCATATACCCAGAGAAAACCATAATTCAAAAAGAGTCATGTACCACAATGTTCATTGCTGTTCTATTTACAATAGCCAGGACATGGAAGCAACCTAAGTGTCCATCAACAGATGAATGGATAAAGAAGATGTGGTATATATATACAATGGAATATTACTCAGCCATAAAAAGAAACGAAATTGAGTTATTTGTAGTGAGGTGGATGGACCTAGAGTCTGTCATACAGAGTGAAGTAAGTCAGAAAGAGAAAAACAAATACCATATGCTAACATGTATATATGGAATCTAAAAAAAAAAAAAAAAGTGGTCATGAAGAACCTAGGGGCAAGATGGGAATAAAGACGCAGACCTACTAGAGAATGGACTTGAGGACATGGGGAGGGGGAAGGGTAAGCTGGGACAAAGTGAGAGAGTGCCATGGACATATATACACTACCAAATGTAAAATAGCTAGCTAGTGGGAAGCAGCCGCATACCACAGGGAGATCAGCTCGGTGCTTTATGACCACCTCGAGGGGTGGGATAGGGAGGGTTGGAGGGAGGGAGACACAAGAGGGAAGAGATATGGGGATATATGTATATGTATAACTGATTCACTTTGTTATAAAGCAGAAACTAACACACCATTGTAAAGCAATTATACTCCAATAAAGATGTTAAAAAAAAGACTTAACATAGAGATTATCATACTAAGTGAAGTAAGTCAGACAGAGAACAGCAAATATCATATGATATCGCTTATATGTGGAATCTAAAACATGACACAAATGAACTTATCTGCAAAATAAGAACAGACTCACACACATAGAAAACAAATGTATGGTTACCAAAGAGTAAAGGGAGAGGGATAAATAAGGAGTTTGGGATTAATGTATACACACTGCTATATATAAAATAGATAACCAACAAGGACCTACTATATAGCACAGGGAACTATACTCGATATTTTATAATAACTCATAAGGGAAAAGACTCTGAAAAAGAATATATATATATATATATATATGTATATATGTCTGTATCACTTTGCTGTACACCTGCAACTAACACAACATTGTCAATCAACTATACTTCAATTTTTAAAAACAGGAAAGACATTTTGTAAGGCTATAGCTGCCATAGATAGTGATTCCTTTGATGGATCAGGGAAAAGTCAACTGACAACCTTCCGGAAAGGATTTACCATTCTAGACGTAATTAAGAACATTCATGAATCATGGGAAGAGGTCAAAATATCAACATTAACAGGAGTCGGGAAGAAGTTGATTCTAACCCTTGTGGATGACTTTGAGGGGCTCCAGACTTCAGTGGAGGAAGTAACTGCACATGTGGTAGAAATAGCCAGAGAACTAGAATTAAAAGTGGAACCTAAAGATGTGAGTGAATTGCTGCAATCTTATGATAAAACTTGAAGAGATGAGGAGTTGCTTCTTCTAGATGAGAAAGTTGTTTCTTGAGATGGAATCTACTCCTGGTAAAGAAGCTGTGAAGATTGTCGAAATAACAACAAAAGGTGTAGAATACCACATCAACTTAGTAGATGAAGCAGCAGTAGGGTTTGAGAGGATTGACTCCAATTTTGAAAGAAATACTACTGTGGGTAAAATGCTGTCAAATGACATTGCATGCTCCAGAGAAATTGTTCATGAAAGGAAGAGTCAGTCAGTGTGGGAAACTTTATTGTTGTCTTATTTTAAGAAATTGCCTCAGCCACCCTGATCAGTCAGCAGCTATCTAGACCCTCCACCAGCAAAAAGATTATGACTCGCAGAAAGCTCAGATTTTTTTCAGCAATGAAGTATTTTTTAACTAAAGTATGTATACTTTTAAGACATAATGCTATTGCATACTTAATAGACTGTAGTATAGTGTAAACATAACTTTTATATGTGCTGGAAAACCAAAAAACGCATGTGGCTTGCTTTTCTGTGATATTTGCTTCATTGCACTGGCCTGGAACAGAACCCACAATATTGCTGAGATATGCCTGTATTTACATAATGCTTCCTAAGACCCAGGCACTGTTCTACGTGATTTATTTAAATTCATTTAAGAGGACATTCATGAGACAGTAGCAAAGTTTATCACTGGAGGGCTTCCACTTGGAAAGGCCCAACACCACAACATTTAATAGCATCAGTAACCGTTGTAATAGTAGCTGCTATATTTTAAGGTTAAAAAACTTTTTTAAACATACATTGTCTTTTTTTCCTCCCAGTTTTGTTGAGGTACAATTTACATACCATAAATTTTAGCCATTGTAAATGCACAGTTCAATGATTTCGGTAAATTTTTAGAGTTATGCAGCTATTACTGCAGTTCAGTTTTAGAACCTTTCCATCACTCCAAAAAGTTACCTTGTGCTTGTTTGTAGTTAATCCCTGTTCCCACCCTTAGCCATAGGCAATCACTGATCTTTCTTTCTCTATAAATTTACCTTTTTTGAAAATTTCATATGAAGGGAATCATACAATATGTTGTCTTTTGCATCTGGGTTCTTTACTTAGCATAATCTTTTTGAGGTTCATTCATGTTGTAGTATGTATTGGTAGTTCATTCCTTTTAATTGTTGAGTAGTATTCTGTTGTGTTGATATACTACATTTTGTTCATGTATTCACAAGTTGATAGACATTTGGATTGTTTCCATTTTGTGTTATTATGAATAATGCTATTACGAACATTCATGTGTGTGTTTTGTGTGAACATATGTTTTCATTTTTGTTGGGTAAATTCTTAGGTGCAGTGGACTGAATATTTATGTCTGCCCACAGTTCACATGTTGAAATTCTAATCCCCAAATGTGGTAGCATTTGGAGGTTGGACCTCTGGGAGGTGATCAATTCTAGTAGTTTTTCTGTATGGATTCCTTGGGATTTTTAACATGCAGGATAATGTCATCTGTGAATAAAGACAGTTTTAATTCTTCCTTTCCAATCTGGATGCCTTTAATTAATTAGATGATGATGACGATTAGAATTTTTAATATTATCCTTTTGCCTTATTGCACTAGCTAGAACCTCCAGTACAGCGTTGTATAGAAGTGGCAAAAGCAGGCATTCTTGCCCTGTTCCCAATCCTAGGAGGAAAGCATTCAGTCTCTTACCATTTATGTATTATGGTTACTATAGGTTTTTAAAAAAACTGATAGATGCCCTTTATCAGGTTGAAGAAATTCCCTTATTTTCCCAGTTTATTGAGAGTTTTTATCTTATCTTTTGGGATGATCAGTGGTTTTGTCCTTTATTCTATCAATATGATGTATTGCATTAATTAATTTTGGATGTTACACCAACCTTGCATTCCTGAAGTAAATCCCCACTTGGTTATCCTATATAATATTTTTTATATGTTGGTAGGTAGGGTTTACTAATATTTTGTTAAGAATTAAAATTTTCTTCCCTTGTGGTGTTCTTGGTCTCATAGAATGAGTTGGGAAGTGTCTCTTTCTCCTATTTTCTGAAAGATTTTGCAAAGGGTTCATATTATTTCTTCTTTAAATATTTAATAGGATTCACCTGTGAAATCATCTGGGCTTGTGCTTTTTTTTGTGGGGAGATTTTAAGTTATGAAATAAGTTTCTTATTATCGACCTATTCATATCATCTATTTCTTCTTGAGTCAGTTTTGGTAATTTATGTCTTTCTATAGATTTCCATTTTATCTAAGCTGTCTAATTTGTTGGCATAAAGTTGTTCTTTAGGATTGATAATTGTGTCCCTTCTTTCATTCATCATTTTGTAATATTCATCTCCTTTCTCTCTCTTTCATTTTTTCTCTCTCCCTCATCAATCTAGTCAAGGGTTTGTCATTTTTTTGATCTTTAGAAAGAACCAACTTTTTGTTTTCTCTAGAGTTTTTCTGTTTTCTGTTTAGTTGATTTCTACTCAACTCTTTTTGATTTACTTTCCTCTGATTGCTTTGGTTTTTAGTTTGTTCTTCTGTTTCTTGTTTCTTAAGGTGAAGATTAGGTTATTTGTTTGAGATCCTTCTTTTCTGATACAGGCATTTAAAGCTATACATTTTCCTCTAAGCATTGCTTTAGCTGTATCCCACATATTTTTAAAAAATTAATTAAGTTATTTAATTTTGGCTGCATTGGGTGTTCGTTGCTGCACGCAGGCTTTCTCTAGTTGCAGTGAGCAGGGGCTACTCTTAGTTGTGGTGCACGGGTTTCTCAGTGAGGTGGCTTCTCTTGTTGTGGAGCATGGGCTCTAGGCATGTGGGCTTCAGTAGTTGTGGCATGAGGGCTCAGTAGTTGTGGCTCATGGGCTCTAGAGTTCAGGCTCAGTAGTTGTGGCACACGGGCTTAGTTGCTCTGTGGCATGTAGGATCTTCCAGGACCAGGGATTGAACCCATGTCCCCTGCATTGGCAGGTGGATTCTTAACCACTGCACCACCAGGGTAGTCCAGTATCTCACATATTTTGACATGCTGTGTTTTCATTTTCACTGAGTTGAAAATGTTTTCTGATTTCTTTTGTCATTTCTTTTTTGACCAGTGGGTTATTTAGAAGTGTATAATTTCTAAACATTTGGAGATTTCCCAGGTTCTTTCTGTTGTTGATTTCTACTCATAAACAGAGAACATACTTGATAGAATTTCAGACCTTTTAAATTTATTAAAACTTGTTTATGGACTAGCGTATAATCTGTCCCAGGGAATCTTCCATGTGTACTTCATTGTGCTGAGTCTATGCATTGTATATTCTGCAATCACTGGATGGAGTGTTCTATATATATCAATTAGGTGAAGTTGGTTGATTGTATTATTCAAGGCTTCTATATCCTTGCTAATATTTTGTGTAGTTTTTATCAGTTAGCAAGAATGGAGTATTTAAATTTCCAACTATAGTTATTGAATCCTCTATTTCTCCTTTCAGTTCTGTTAGTTGTTGCTTCATGTGTTTTGGGGATCTGTTTTTAGGTGCATGTGCATGTATAATCGTTACATCTTCCTGATGTATTGACCCTTTTATCATTTTGGAATGTTCCTCCTTATCTCTGATAATAATGCTTGTGTTAAAGTCTATTTTGTCTCTTATTAACTTGGCCACTCCAGCTTTCTTACGGTTATTGTTTGTATGGTACAGCTCATCCCATTTTACTTTTGACCAATTTGTGTCTTTGAATCTAATGTGTGTCATTTATTGACAACACATAGTTTGGATCTTGCTTTTTATCCATCTGGCAATTCCTGCCTTTGTTTAGGATGTTTATACTATTCATATAATTGATTGATATGGTTGGATTTACGTTTACCATTTTGCTATTTGTTTTCTGTATGTCTTCTGTCTTTTTTTGTACCTGTGTTCTTCTGTGATTGCCTTCTTTTTATGTTAAATAAAAATATTTTAGTGTAGCATTTCAATTCTGTTGATATTTTTACTGTATTTTTTGAGTTATTTTCTTAGTGGTTGCTCTAGGGCTTACAGTATGCACATCAACTTATCACTATCTACTTCAGATTAATAGGAACTTAATTCCTGTAAAATCAAACTTTGCTCCAGTGAAGCTGCATTCTCTTTCCCTCCTTTTGTGCTACTCTTGCCATATTAATTATATGTATATATGTTATAATTCCAACAATACAATGTTATCATTTTGCTTCATACAATTTTATGTTTTTTAAGTTAAGGAAAGAAATGAGAAAAAATTTTATATATTTTATATTAACACATCTTTAATATGGTGCTCTTCATTTCTTCCTGTGGATTCAGATTAGCATCTGACATAATTTCCTTTTAGCCTGAAGGACTTCTTTTAGTATTTCTTACTTACATGGCTAGTCTGAACGATGAGTTTCTGTGTTGTTATTTATCTGGCAATGCTTTATCTTGTTTTCACTTTTGCTAGATATTTTTCTTTCACTGCTTTCAAGATTTTCTCTTTCTCTTTGAAGAGTTTGATTATGCTTTGTCTAGTTATAGAATTCCTAGTATTTATCCTTCCTGGTGTCCGTTGAGCTTCTTGCATGTGTAGATTGATGTTTTTCATCAAGTTTAGGAAATTTTCAGTCATTATTCCTACAAATAGCTTTTCTTCTATCTCCCCTTGCCTACTCCTTCTGAGACTTTCATTACATGTATATGGTATATTTGATGTTGTCCCACAGGTCCCTGAGACTCTGGTTCATTTTTCCATAATATTTTCTGTCTATTCTTCAGATGGGATAATTTCAGTTTCTTTATATCCAAGTTCACTGATTCTGTCTTTTGCCATCTTGAATCTTATGTTGAGCCCCTCTAGTACCTTTTCATTTCAGTTATTGAACTCTTCAACTCCAGAATTTTCATTTGGTTCTTAACATTTTTTTTATCTTTATTAAAAATCTTTATTTGTTGATTCATTCTTATCACATTTTCTTATAATTCTTTAAACATGCTTTCATTTAGTTCTTTGGACATATTTATTATATGCTTTGAATTTTTTGTCTGCTAAATCCAACATCTGGGTACATTAAAAAATAGTTTCTATTAACTGCTACATTTCCTTTGTATGGGTCACACTTTTCTGTTTCTTTGCATGTCTCATGATTTTTGTTGAAAACAACATTTTGATAATATATTGTAACAACTCTGGTTTCTGATATTTTCCCCCAATTGTTGTTGTTTCTATTTATTTGTTCTTTTCTTTGTTTAGTAGTTGCCTGGAGTAAATCTGTGAAATCTGTCTCGTCTCCAGTGTGTGGCCTCTGATGTCTTTGCTCAGTATATATTCTTTTAATTTAATTTTTTAATTTTTAAGCTTGGATCACTAGAGGTTGCCCCTCTGTCTGTGTAGCATAGTGGGCAAGTCACATGTGTTTTAGATCTTGGTTTCTTACTTAAAATGGGAATAACATAGTACTCAACTCATAAGGTTCTCGGGTGGTTTGAATTACCTAATCAGTGTAAAGTACTCAGCACAGTGACTTGTATATAGTAAGTGCTCAATGGATGTGAGCATAATTATTGCTGACTGTTATTGTGTGAGGAAAGTAAGGGTCGGAGATGAAGTGACTCAAGATTACACATCTGGTGAGAGCTAGAGCAGAACTTGAACTCAGGTCAGTCTGATGCTGTTTTTGCAGGCTGCACCTCCTGGCTCTGAGGTGTCTCCGTCAAGTTAAGTCACAAAATGTTTGAGTAAGCACTTGATGGAGTAAAAGGATTGGAAGAAATTCTGACCCTCCAACCCCAAGATTCTGTGGTTCTGAGATAGTGCACTATGGACAGAAATGGGAGCAAGCAGGTTTGGATGTTGAACCTTGAGCTGGATAGGCCTCTATGATCACCCAGTGCTGGCTGGTGATTGGGGCCTCAGACTCCTGAGGGTCTAAGGTTGGAAAGACCACGTGCACCCGGGAGGCATCTTTGGCCCTTAGTCTGGAAAGTGCCTGGCAGAGCTCACCTCACTGGAGCCTTTGCAGGAATCTGGATTTCTGGAGAGTTCTCTGGGGCCAGCATACCTTACCTCACTGCCTGCCCAGCTTAGGAAATGAGAGGAAACTGCAGAAGAAAGTTTGCAGATCAGATATAGCAGTTGCTGGAATGCACGTCCCTGTGGTCCTGCCGCCCCACAGTCTTCTCCAGCCAGCACAGAGGATTGTTTGAGTCTCGCTTCCTGGATTTCCTTCCCCAGAGAGTAAAGGGCAAGTCCTACATTTGTGACTAGCTAGCTAGAGACTGTTTCCATTAACTATACCTTTGGGAGGTATGCTAATTTAATTCTGTCCTTTAGACGTTTTTCCTGTCTAGAGGTGGTATCTCTGGAATCGAACCTTTCCTAAGGACAGGGGTTTATTCTTACATCTAAATTTAGAGCCAAGGAAACTAGTTGAGGCGTTAGTTGAACTCACGTCCTTTGGTTGCATTTAATATCACAGTGAATTTCTTTAGTATGGCCTTTGTCAGAGAGAAAGAATTTGCCCTTTCTTTTTTTAATTGGGGGGTAAAAGGTTGACAATAAACAAGGACGTATCTTTGAAGTGTTTAGTGAGATAGGGAAGTTTTAAATATTTCCTGGCATTCATCTAATTTACAAGTACACAGCTTTGTTAATCATGTCCAGGCATGTCCTTAGCCTCAAGTCTTGCCATAATATTAAGAGTGTGTTCACTGGAATGCAGCCTGCATCATTCACTTCCGGCTACAAATGAAAAGTTCCAGGCAACTGGGATTCTACTTCAGTTTGCATGCGATGCAATTACAATCTCAGAAGCTTAGTGGAATAGTTTCCAGAGGCGGAATCCCATTTCTTTCTCCTTCTATATGCCGCAGCTCTTGAGTTAAGTCACACCAGTAAATATTAGGTCAAGATATTGGGGGAGATTGCCTCTCTGACTGATTGACTGTCTTCTTATGGTTCCTCACAGTGCTACATAGATAATTTGAAATTTCCTGAAAAAATTGGATGGGGTAATGCCTGTGGAGAAGATATCGAAAGAAGGAACACAGTAGAGGAATTTGGGGGAATCAGAAGCAAATCTTCAGCCAATATTGCCAGTAAGCGGACTCAGGTAGATGGAGGAGCTGTCACCAGACTTCATTCCCTCATTCATTCAGCAAAGATTTATTGAATTCCAGCTGTGAGCCAAATCATGCCCTAAGTGCTAGGGATACAGGGTTTAGAAAAACAGATGTGACCTCTGTCCTCATGGAGCGCACAGTGCAGATAGACATTAATCAGATAATTGAGCAGGTGGTTAATTAGATGCAGTTGTGAGAAGGGCAGGAGGGGAGCTGCAGGTGCTGTGTTAGTGGGGATTTGGGGTTTGTGTGTGTGGGGTGCTAGAAAGGCTTCCTTGAGAGGGTGACATTTAAGGTGAGACTGACGGATGGGTGGGATTTAGCTGGGCCAGAAAGCAGAGCAGGAGGGGTACAGCCTGAGAGTATAGGGGAAATAGAGTCTTTGGGGATGGAAGGTGTTTGATGTGCCCTAAACACGGAGGCCTAACCAGTGTTGCTGGAGCCCAGGGCACTGCAGACTAGAGGGGTGAGTGGGGCCGGGCCATGCAGGATTGAGAGCTGGGGACTTTATCCTGTGGACAGTGGGATTTGTGACCATTGATGGAGTTTTCAGCAAGGGAGAAACATGGTTTGCATTTTCAACTAGTGACTTAAGTGCTTTTTCATGCATTCTTCTGTGGGATGGACTGGAGAGTGGCCTGGATTTGAAGATCCCCATGGAGCACATCAAAGCCCAAAGAAGAGTTCTGTTTGTAGCATGTGGTCAAGGAACCAGCTTTGGAAGGTTTTGAAGAGGAGGATGACGTAGTCTGGGGATCAGCTCTGCGGTGGCTTTCAAGTTCAGGGAAACAAACATAGTATGTACCAGAAGGCGCTGAAGAAGCCAGTCCAGGCATTTAGGAGGGAAGTGGCTTGGAATTTTTAAGTAAGGGGGGAGTTTAGCCCTCAGGGCAGGTGTCAGGGATGGTGGAACTGGAAAAGTTCTATAGTCTGAAGTCTTCAGATGCTAAGGGAGGAGAAGGCCTTCATAGGAAAATAAAGAGGTTACAGATCTGAGTGAAAGTGACTGAGGAGAGGAGAGAAGAGGGGCTGGAGTGGCTTCTGGGCTTGTTGTGAAAGGAGAGGTGGGTATCCAGGTGCAGAGTAGGGACATGAGCCCCCTGTGAGAGGAATAAGAGTCAGGGCTCATTTTCAACATTCAGGAGGGCCCTGAAAGAAGATAGTGAAGCCACTGTCCCCACTGTGTCCCTCAGCATCCAGTGGGCAGGTCGACCTGCCTCTCCGGCCAGGTCAGCCTATCCCGGTAACTCCACGACCTCAGAGCGGAGGGCTAGAGTCATTTGTGCCACAGCTCTAAAGTCAGAAAGCTGCTTTTTATAAATTAGCACAAATTGACCTCATTACCCGTGGTCATTAAGGAACTTCAGAGATCAAAGTGAAAAAACAAAAACAGATCAAAAACTCCTCCAGACCACAGCTTTCCTCCGGAAGCAGGACCCAAACAAAGATACCAGCGGCTGGCTTTCTGCTCAGGTGTGTCTCTCCTCCCGGTGCTGGTTCTGGGGAAGGTCCCTTCCAGGCTGTTATTCCTCCCAGTTCCCTGTAGGTATGCTTACAGTTTCGTGTTCTACTAGTCACATTATCATGATGGAACATTCCCCACCCAAGCTGCTTTTTCCATTCTTTAGTCTTCTAAGTTCTGACACCATGAGCTTTCCAAAACCCGGCTTATTCTGTATTTCTCAGAACAGTCTTTCTTCTCAATACTCCAGGACTCCCCATCCTTTCATTCCTTTCTCCCCTTTTTTCTTTCCTTTTCCCTCCTCTCTTCTTTTTCTTTAACTGGAGTGAGGTCATTTGCGGAGCTGTTGCAGCTTTGTGGAAGGGTAGCCAGAAGGGACACCAAGCCTTCCTTGCTACGACTTCTGATGTGTACAGCCTGTAAAGTGAGCCAAAGAAAATACCCAGCATTTGAGAAAATGAAACTGAAGGGATTGTGTAAGATACCGGACTATATAAAACTCTTCTTTTTAATGTAGTCCATTTTCTTGGTGAAGATAAGAGTGATTTGACATGAGGGGGAACTTCAGATTTTTCCCTTAACTGAATTATAGACACTTCCTTCGAGATTGGTAATTTCCCCAGAATATTTTCTCAGCCCACAGCAACTGTGCTAATTTGAATATTGGAAATTTTACAAGCTGTGTGGGAGTTGGAGGGGTTGTGTTGATTGTCCAGTGAGACCTGAAGAGGGAATGACCTTGTTTCTGGGTAAACAGACCTGAATCAGATAGACTCATGAGGTGTCTTGGGGGGAGGGGTTCTTCTGAATCATTTTGAGGATTTTCTTTTTTTTTAACATCTTTACTGGAGTATAATTGCTTTACGATGGTGTGCCAGTCTTGGCTACACAGCAAAGTGAACCAGCCTTATGCATACGTATATCCTTATATCCCTTCCCTCTTGCGTCTCCCTCCCACCTTCTCCATCCCACCCCTCTAACTGATCTCCCTGTGCTATGCAGCTGCTTCCCACTAGCTATCTATTTCACATTTGGTAGTGTATATATGTCAGTGTTACTCTCTCACTTCGTCCCAGTTTACCCTGCCCCCGCCCCATGTCCTAAAGTCCATTCTCTACGTCTGTGTCGTTATTCCTGTACTGCTCCTAGGTTCATCAGAAACATTTTTTTTTTTTAGATTCCATATATATGTGTTAGCATACGGTATTTGTTTTTCTCTTTCTGACTTACTTCCCTCTATATGACAGACTCTAGATCTGTCCACCTCACTACAAATAACTCAATTTCGTTTCATTTTTTGGCTGAATAATATTCCATTGTATATATGTGCCACATCTTCTTTATCCATTCATCTGTCGATGGACACTTAGGTTGCTTCCATGTCCTGGCTATTGTAAATAGTGCTGCAATGAACACTGTGGTGTATGTCTCTTTTTGAATTATAGTTTTCTCAGGGTATATGCCCAGTAGTGGGATTGCTGGGTCATATGGTAATTCTATTTTTACTTCTTTAAGCAACCTCCATACTGTTCTCCCTAGTGGCTGTATCAATTTACATTCCCACCAACAGTGCAAGAGGGTTCCCTTTTCTTCACACCCTCTCCAGCATTTATAGTTTGTAGATTTTTTTTTTTTTTTTTTTTTTTTTAGCCGTACGTGGGCCTCTCACTGTTGTGGCCTCTTCCGTTGCGGAGCATAGACTCCGGACGCGCAGGCTTAGTGGCCATGGCTCAAGGGCCCAGCTGCTCCACGGCATGTGGGATCTTCCCGGACCGGAGCACAAACCCGTGTCCCCTGCATCGGCAGGCGGACTCTCAACCACTGTGCCACCAGGAAAGCCCTATTGTTTGTAGATTTTTTGATGATGGCCATTCTGACCCGTGTGAGGTGATACCTCATTGTACTTTTGATTTGCATTTCTCTAATGATTAGTGATGCTGAGCATCCTTTCATGTGTTTGTTGGCAATCTGTATATCTTCTTTGGAAAAATGTCTATTTAGGTCTTCTGACCATTTTTGGGTTGGGTTCTTTGGCTTTTTCATATTGAGATGCATGAGCTGCTTGTAAGTTTTGGAGATTAATCCTTTGTCAGTTGTTTAGTTGGCAAATATTTTCTCCCATTCTGAGGGTTGTCTTTTCGTCTTGTTTATGGTTTCCTTTGCTGTGCAAAAGCTTTCAAGTTTCATTAGGTCCCATTTGTTTATTTTTGTTTTAATGTCCATTTCTCTAGGAGGTGGGTCAAAAAAGGATCTTGCTGTGATTTATGTCATTGAGTGTTCTGCCTATGTTTTCCTCTAAGAGTTTTATTGTGTCTGGCCTTACGTTTAGGTCTTTAATCCATTTTGAGTTTATTTTTGTGTATGGTATTAGGAAGTGTTCTAATTTCATTCTTTTACATGTAGCTGTCCAGTTTTCCCAACACCACTTATTGAAGAGCCTGTCTTTCCTCCATTGAATACTCTTGCCTCCTTTATCAAAGGTAAGGTGACCATGTGTGCATGGGTTTATTTCTGGGCTTTCTATCCTGTTCCATTGATCTATATTTCTGTTTGTGTGCCAGTACCATACTGTCTTGATTCCTGTAGCTTTGTAGTATAGTCTGAAGTCAGGCAGCCTGATTCCTCCAGCTCCGTTTTTCTTTCTCAAGATTACTTTGGCTATTTGGGGTCTTTTGTGTTTCCATACAAATTGTGAAATTTTTTGTTCTAGTTCTGTGAAAAATGCCATTGGTATTTTGATAGGGATTTCACTGAATCTGTAGATTGCTTTGGGTAGTAGAGTCATTTTCACAATGTTGATTCTTCCAATCCAAGAACATGGTGTATCTCTCCATCTGTTTGTATCATCTTTAAATTCTTTCATCAGCATCTTATGGTTTTCTGCATACAGGTCTTTTGTCTCCTGAGGTAGGTTTATTCCTAGGTATTTTATTCTTTTTGTTGTAATGATAAATGGGAGTGTTTCCTTAATTTCTCTTTCAGATTTTTCATCATAAGTGTATAGGAATGCAAGAGATTTCTGTGCATTAATTTTGTATCCTGCTACTCTACCAAATTCATTGATTAGCTCTAGTAGTTTTCTGGTAGCATCTTTAGGATTCTCTATGTATAGTATCCTGTCATCTGCAAACAATGACAGTTTTACTTCTTTTCTGATTTGGATTCCTTTTATTTCCTTTTCTTCTCTGATTGCTGTGGCTAAAACTTCCAAAACTATGTTGAATAAGAGTGGTGAGAGTGGGCAACCTTGTCTTGTTCCTGATCTAAGAGGAAATGGTTTCAGTTTTTCACCATTGAGAACGATGTTGGCTGTGGGTTTGTCTAATATGGCCTTTATTATGTTGAGGTAAGTTCCCTCTGTGCCTACCTTCTGGAGAGCTTTTATCGTAAATGGGTGTTGAATTTTGTCAGAAGCATTTTCTGCAACTATTGAGAGGATCATATGGTTTTTTTCCTTCAGTTTGTTAATATGGTATATCACATTGATTGATTTGCATATATTGAAGAATCCTTTCATTCCTGGGATAAACCCCACTTGGTCATGGTGTATGATCCTTTCAATGTGCTGTTGGATTTTGTTTGCTAGTATTTTGTTGAGAATCTTTGCATCTGTGTTCATCAGAGATATTGGCCTGTAGTTTTCTTTTTTTGTGACATCTCTGTCTGGTTTTGGTATCAGGGTGATGGTGGTCTCGTAGAATGAGTTTGGGAGTGTTCCTCCCTATGCTATATTTTGGAAGAGTTTGAGAAGGATAGGTGTTAGCTCTTCTCTAAATGTTTGATAGAATTTGCCTGTGAAGCCATCTGGTCTCGGACTTCTGTTTGTTGGAAGATTTTTAATCACAGTTTCAATTTCAGTGCTTGTGATTGGTCTGTTTATATTTTCTATTTTTTCCTGGTTCAGTCTGGGAAGGTTGTGCTTTTCTAAGAATTTGTCTTTTTCTTCCAGGTTGTCCATTTTATTGGCATAGTTGCTTGTGGTAATCTCTCATGAGCCTTTGTATTTCTGCAGTGTCAGTTGTTACTTCTCCTTTTTAATTCTGTTGATTTGAGTCTTGTCCCTTTTTTTCTTCATGAGTCTGGCTAATGGTTTATCCATTTTTTTTATCTTCTCCAAGAACCAGCTTTTAGTTTTATTGATCTTTGCTATTCTTTCCTTCATTTCTTTTTCACTTATTTCTGATTTGATCTTTATGATTTCTTTCCTTCTGCTAACTTCAGGTTTTTTCTCTTCTTTCTCTAATTGCTTTAGGTGTAAGGTTAGGTTGTTTATTTGAGATGTTTCTTGTTTCTTGAGGTAGGATTGTATTGCTGTAAACTTCCCTCTTAGAACTGCTTTTGCTGCATCCCATAGGTTTTGGGTCATTGTGTTTTCATTGTCATTTGTTTCTGGGTATTTTCTGATTTCCTCTTTGATTTCTTCAGTGATCTCTTGGTTATTTAGTAGTGTATTGTTTAGCCTCCATGTGTTTGTATTTTTTACAGGTTTTTCCTGTAATTGATATCTCATAGTGTTGTGGTCAGAAAAGATACTTGATATGATTTCAATTTTCTCAAATTTACCAAGGCTAGATTTGTGACACAAGATATGGTCTATCCGGGAGAATATTCCATGAGCACTTGAGAAGAAAGTGTATTCTCTTGTTTTTGGTTGGAATGTCCTATAAATATCAGTTAAGTCTATCTTGTTTAATGTGTCATTTAAAGCTTGTGTTTCCTTATTTATTTTCATTTTGGATGATCTGTCCATTGGTGAAAGTGGGGTGTTAAAGTCCCCTACTGTTAGTGTGTTACTGTTTATTTCCTCTTTTATGGCTGTTAGCATTTGCCTTATGTATTGAGGTGCTCCTGTTTTGGGTGCATAAATGTTTACAATTGTTATATCTTCTTCTTGGATTGATCCCTTGATCATTATGTAGTGTCCTTCTTTGTCTCTTGTAATAGTCTTTATTTTAAAGTCTGTTTTGTTTGCTATGAGGATTGCTACTCCAGCTTTCTTTTGGTTTCCATTTGCATGGAATATCTTTTTCCATCCCCTCACTTTCAGTCTGTATGTGTCCCTAGGTCTGAAGTGGGTCTCTTGTAGACAGCATATATATGGTCTTGTTTGTGTATCCATTCAGCCAGTCTTTGTCTTTTGGTGGGAGCATTTAATCCATGTACATTTAAGGTAATTATCGATATATATGTTCCTATTCCCATTTTCTTAATTGTTTGGGGTTTGTTTTTGTAGGTCTTTTCCTACTCTTGTGTTTCCTGCCTAGAGAAGTTCCTTTAGCAGTTGTTGTAAAGCTAGTTTGGTGGTGCTGAATTCTCTTAACTTTTGCTTGTCTGTAAAGGTTTTAATTTCTCCATGGAATCTGAATGAGATCCTTTCTGGGTAGAGTACTCTTGGTTGCAGGTTTTTCCCTTTCACCACTTTATATATGTCCCGCCACTCCCTGCTGGCTGCAGAGTTTCTGCTGAAAGATCAGCTGTTAACCTTATGTGGAGTCCCGTGTATGTTATTTGTTGCTTTTCCCTTGCTGCTTTCAATACTTTTTCTTTGTGTTTAATTTTTGATAGTTTGATTAGTATGTGTCTTGGTGTGTTTCTCTTTGTGTTTATCCTGTATGGTACTCTCTGCACTTCCTGTACTTGATTATTTCCTTTCCCATGTTAGGGAAGTTTTCAATGATAATCTCTTCAAATATTTTCTCAGACCCTTTCTTTTTCTCTTTTTCTTCTGAGACCCCTATAATTTGAATGTTGGTGCGTTTAATGTTGTCCCAGAGGTCTCTGAGACTGTCCTCAGTTCTTTCCATTCTTTTTTTCTTTATTCTGTTCCCTGGCAGTTATCTCCACCATTTTATCTTCCCGGTCACTTATCCATTCTTCTGCCTCAGTTATTCTGCTATTGCTTCCTTCTAGAGTGTTTTTCATTTCAGTTATTGTGTTGTTCATCACTGTTTGCTCTGTAGTTCCTCTAGATCCTTGTTAAATGTTTCTTGTATTTTCTCCATTCTGTTTCCAAGATTTTGGATCATCTTTACTATCATTACTGTGAATTCTTTTTCAGATAGGTTGCCTGTTTCATCTTCATTTATTTGGTCTTGTAGGTTTTTACCTTGCTCCTTCGTCTGTATCATAGTTTTTTGTTGTTTCTTTTTTTTTGATGGATTGTGCTGTATTCCTGTCTTACTGGTTGCTTGGCCTGAGACATCCAGCACTGGAGATTGCAGGCAGTTGGACAGAGCCGGGTCTTGGTGCTGAGAGGAGGACCTCCGGGAGGTCTCACTCCGATTAATATTATTCCCAAGGTTCCATGGTTGTGTGTTAGTCCAGCAGTTTGGACTCGGAGCTCCTACCACAGGAGCTTGGGCCTGACCTCTGGCCTGGGAACCAAGATCCCGCAAGCTGTGATTGCTTCCCTTGAACTAGTGGTTCCTCAGCTCTTCCCAGCTTGGAGGCTCCAGAGGGAAAAGACACATTCACTGAGGGTCCCCACCAATGGAGGGGTGGGGATGGGCAGGTGGGGTGCGCTGGGATGGTGGAGAGATTCTGTGGAAGTCCCCTTGAGAGAGAAGTTTTCACCTTCTGCGAAATGGAAGACCTTATGCTAAATGGAAGACCTTATGCTAAATGGAAGAAGCTGCTCACAAAAGTCCACATATCATATGATCCAACTTGTGAGAATGCAGAGCAGGGAAGTCTTTTTTCCCCTTCTCTTTTCCTTTGTGCTTAGTCTGGTGTCACTTGCTCAAAGGGTGCCTCAAGCAGAGGCCTCACACCCGGCACTTCAGACAGAGTCCCCAGGGCCAGTGGCTGCACCTGACACCTCAGCTTGGTGGGCCGTGTGCACACGCTGCACACGACACTCATCCAAGATCGAGGATTTTGTTAAACTTCCAGAATTAGGAGGCCATTTCTTTCTTTTTTTTTTTTACATCTTTATTGGGGTATAATTGCTTTACAATGGTGTGTTAGTTTCTGCTTTATTCACAAAGTGAATCAGTTATACATATACATGTGTTCCCATATCTCTTCCCTCTTGCGTCTCCCTCCCTCCCACCCTCCCTATCCCACCCCTCCAGGCGGTCACAAAGCACTGAGCTGATCTCCCTGTGCTATGCGGCTGCTTCCCACTAGCTCTCTACCTTACGTTTTAGGAGGCCATTTCTTTTAAGCTGGTCTGGGGATATGGTGATAGCCACTGAGGGGAGCTGGGATTTCAGTCGTGTTTTCAGTTTAAAGGCAAAGACAGGGAAGATGGCTGCTGTTCTGTTAGCCCCTTGTTATGATCAAGTGGCATTTGACAGTTTGAAATACAAAAGGAAATCAGCTGAAGTGTGGAGGGCTCCACACGCTGTGTTAACAACCAGTCTGCATTCTACACCTAGCATTTTTTGGAAGGTGTTATCTGAAAAACTCGTGTAGTGTCATTGTGGGAATGAAGCAATCACCAAGCTTGTCCTTTGCTCCTTTGCACTGAATTAACTCACTGTTAATAAAAGATGGGGTTCTCCATAGGTGGCCTCGGTGCAGGGCTCATCTGTGTATCTTGCTCTGACTGGTGGACCTCACAGGGCCATCATAAAGATTAAATGCATTTATATATGCCAGGTAGTGTTGCACAAATTCGGCCATTAATTTTTATCTTTGTTTTTTTCCTTCTCCCCCTCTCCAGATAATAAACTCAGCCTGTCTTCTAACAGAGGATTTTTATTCCAGAATGTAGGATGGTGCTTCTCTCTTAAAATGAGATGCCTCACAGATGACCTAGGTCCACCAAGTGGGTCACGGAACTCCTTGACTCTGGGAAGTCTCAGGCCTTCAACCTTTTTCTGGCTATTCAACCCTCACACTAGTTCCCTTCAGCTCTTGGTGTTTTGAGGGCTGGAATCTGAATTGCTTCCAAATTACCCCTTTCCTGTGGACTGAGGTAACAATTGGGTTTTGGGCAATTTCACTTCCTTCTTGTTCACAAACACAGCAGAGTCCTGATCCGCGTGTGGAGAGGCCTGAGGCCTCTGGATTCCTGGAAATGACTTGACCTTCTTCTGTGGCTACAACAGTTGAAAACAGGTTTCTCAGAGAGCCCCAGAGCAGGCCAATCCCAGTCGGAATCCAAGAGTTCAGTGGGAGGCAGACAGTAGGGGGAACAGTGATGAGTTTAGCGTTCCCAAACCTGAACCTCAGCCTAGCTTGGCTGCCCGCTGGTTGTGTGAACGTCTTCATTTATTTATCATGCCTGAGCCTCGGTTTCTTTATTTGTAAATGAGGAGGATCATATGTACCTCACAGGGTTTTATAGAAAATAAAGGAGATGAAGTAAATGAAAACATGATGTAAGCTTTAGTAACATAGTTAATTTTTTCTACTTGTTCTCTAGGTTGGGAAGTTCTTTTATCCTCAGTACATGCTTTAGCACCAAGCACGCTAGAAATTCGCAGTAGAGCTTTTTGTGTTTATGGAGCTGTTTTGGCAGCCCCAACTTAATGGTTTAAATTCTGACCTTCTATAGGGAGGTAGTTATTATTGCTGGGAGAAAAAAAAATAGATTTCACATAAAAGGATGAAAAATGTAAGGCCTTTTGTTCTTTTTTTAAATTTCCTTCCTTCCACCAAGACTTTTCATATTATCTTCACCTCTTCATGGTGAAAGCAGACCATGGCTTATTGCTAGGTTTCCAGGAGGAGGAAGGAGAATGAAACACCAGCAGGATGGTTTTCTCCTCTGCAGAGCTGTTTACAAGTTTTGGCCTTGGGAGTGACACACTCTGCTCATCTAGTGGGTCTGGCTCTCTGGCCTGAGGCTTGACCACTTGCATACAGGGCTGACTGATTTATTTGGAGAGTGATTTGAGACTTAGAACTTTTAGAATGAAGATGCTGCGTTCCAGTCCCTTGTAGAGTGACAGCTACTCTTATTGCTTTGATAGATAAACAGGTTGCTTTATGTCGTTGTCATTATCAGGTAACAGCGGCGGCAGCAGCAGCAGCAAGAGCTGACATTAACTGAGCGATTACCAGCTGCTAGCCACTGCTCTAAGTGCTTTATGGGTGCTCACCCCTAATGCACACAGCCACCATGTGAGATCAGAAAGCAGGTACTGTAGTCTTCCCATCTTAAACATGAAGAAGTCCAGCACGGAGAGATTAGGTGACTTGCCCATGAGCACATACCTGGTTTAGTGGCTGGCACAGTATTTGGGAACATGATAACTAAGAATCAGGGGATTTGGATTAATTACTTAACGTGCTCTTCACAGTGTCTGGCACGAGGCAGGACCTCAGCATATGGCAGTTTTTAGTCATGCCGGTCTGGAATTGGCCTGGAGAAGTGGGGTGTCCCTTGAGATAGAAAGTGTAGTAGCTCATTTCACTGGAGATCTTGGGGGACCAGGGCCATGAAGAAAAATACTGCAGCTCATTTGGAACTAACTTCAGAATTTAGCCTGAGAGCTTAACCATTGTCTGTGAGTTAATTATTACAGTTCATTCACCTCGCCCTCATATTTCCAATGTAGAGCACATTGCGTAGGGATATGACCTGTGGAGGAAAACTTCAATGGTTCAAACCCTATCTTTGCCGGATACCGCCTGTGGGCACATAACCACTCCAGGCCCAGATTTCCTCCTTTGCGAAGGGAGGATAATAATAATATACTTATCTCCAGGGTTGTTGTGGCAACCAAATGAGTGTATATAACAGGAAGACTTTAAAACAGTATCTGGCACATGGTAGGCATACAAACAATGATAATGTACTATTATCGTTGATATCTATTACCATCTTCTTACTTAATCCCTTGCCTTATTCCTCAGAGCATTTGAGGTGCTCACTAAAATAACAAAGTTAAAACGATAAAAGCAAATAGAGATCCAGGGCCAGGGAGTAAATATATAGAAAATGAAAGCTTAGGTCCCATAGAAAAAGATGTAAAGACATGCATAGCTGCAGAAGCAGCTCTTCAGCCTGGTGGCCAGTGCGAAGAGGGAAATTGTTTTCATTCACATAGGTGTCCTCTTCAGAGAGGAGGAAGCAGAGCTTTACCAAGCATTGACTTCTGAAATAAATGAACGCTTTTATGTCTTTTATTAGAGAAAATGGACCCTAAGTTCTAAACACCTGGCCCATTTCTGTTCACTGCCCATCGGACACATGGGAAACCTTCACCCCAAGTCTTTTGTCTAAACTTAATTCTTTGGAGTCAACTGGGCATTTTATATTTTGGTTTGTGGTCAACCCTCATTAGCCAAGCGGGGATGAACCATGTCACTTGCTTTTTTCTTGCAGCTAAAGGTCTTATACCACTTTGTCTTTGAAAACCTCTTATGAACAAAATCCTGTGATAGCAGTAGAGTTCTTGTGGTTTCTCCTAAGGAGTGCCGGTACTGCTGTTGCTCTTGGAGAGCAGATGTGCCATTGTGGGGTGTAGGAGCAGCGGATGCCTTTCTAATCTGCCTTTGGTGTGTGTGGAGCCGGGAGGCGGGGGTGGCCTTGAGCTTGGTCGCGTTTGCAGTGGCGCTGGCTGCTCCGGCCACCACTGCCGCCTGGTCCTCTTGGCCAGATGGGGCCACATCATGCTCTGGGGGGGCCACTGGGACTGTCCCCAGAGGCGGACCCTTATCTGTTTGTTTGCTTGTTTCCAAGGGCTACAGAGCCAGGAAGAGGAATACAGCCACCATAGAAAGAAAAAGGAAGAGGAAATTGTTCAAAAGGGAATGATGAAATGCAAAAAGCAACAGGAAATGGCTTGGGAATCAGGGGAGGCATCAGGCAAAGGAAATAAGTTTTGAGGACCAGGCGGGCCAGAGGAATAAATCATCCCCAAACCTTTGAGACTCCTTCCTTGTTGGCCCTGACCAGCCAGGTCTCCAGGATGGAAGTGACCTCTCTGATTACTGAGGGACTGTCTGTGCCACCCCCTCCCCCAGCATCAGCGCAGATCTGGGGATCTGGAGTTACAGGAATGAATCTGCCCATCTGAGTCAAACCCTCCCAGGTGTGCTGCATGTCTATCTCCCTTCCGTGCACCTCTTCTGCTCCTCTCCTTTCTCTGCGAGGTCAAGAGTGCTTTCCCAGGGACCCCAGAGCCCCATCTCTCCATGGTGCTGCTCACCAGCAGCTCTGTCTCTCCACTTCACCCCCGTCCTGTTCTGTCCTGGCCTGGGGCTGGCCACGTGTGAGGGAGACAAAGTGGGAGGGAGGGGAAAAGAGATGCCGCGTGGGGAGCACAGCGTTCTCAGAGGTGCACACCAGTCACACAGCATGCACAGGGCTTCCCGGGGCAGAAGCCACACTTAGGAAATCATTTGGTAATCGTGGCTTGCTTTAAAATTTGTGCCACATCTTTGTTACTTACTCTGAGTGAAATTTGGGAAATCACCTTTTAGTGTTTCGCTCCCAGGAAGGATGAAATTGAGCTCCCCTTTAGAAACTGCTTTCCTCTGGGTATATCAGGCTAGCTTGTTTCTGTTTCTTGGGATTGATTATCCATTTGTAACCTGATAGTGTCCACTCTGGAGTTTGTATCTCGTCACCAGTTCTCCCTACCCCCCACCTGTTTCCATGAGCGCGTGCGCGTGGACACGCACATACACAGGCACACACACACATCTCTTTAGCTTACTGATTCTTTGGCTGAAATTCAGGTTCGGTTTAAATAGGACGTGACTACAAACCAGTCCTTGAACTTCACCATCCTTTTTCTGGTCAGACTATTGAACATTGCAGTTTTTAATGGGGATACGGGAGTAGCTACGTTGGGTCAGAGAATTTCAAGGTTGGAAAAGACTGGAAGGTTCGATTCTTTCGTCATTTCTTGAATTATCCCCGTGGCATCCTGAAGCATAAGGCAGTGCAGTACAACCTGCTTGGACTCCTAATGACGGGGAACTGCCGCCGCCGGAAGGAGCCTCTTTCATCTTCAGACATGTTTTGGTTTTAGAAAGTTCTTTTTTACATTGTCCAAAACCTGCTTTTATATGTTGACGCTTATACCAACTCTTGACCTCGGTGAAGAAGCCTAGTTCCTTTCTCTTAGAAAATCAAAGGCAACTTTCAATCAGGGGAAACAGCCCCAGTTTCCTCGTGTGTTCCCCAAAGGAAGTATTTCTAGACTGCTCACAGCCCAGATGCCTGCTTCTGGGGATGCTTCAGTTGGTCTCTGCCCCCCTTCAAATATGGGGTCCAGATTGGAACACAGTACTTCAGAGGTGGGCACTGTGAGAGGGACAGATGCAAACTGGAGGACAGAGCAAGGCGGTATTCTCGTATGCCTCTGTTGACGGAGCTGCACAGGGGTTCTTAGTTGATGGCTGCATCCTGCCGGAGATGCAGTGCTTGCAGACACAGCAAATCCCTGTGTATCCCCTTTTTGTGGCCACCCGCGTATACCAGAATAGAGCCCCCCCCCCCCAAATTTGAGAGCACATAATGAGACTTCCTGGGGAGAGCAGGGCAGACTTCCCAAACTGGTCTGAGACGACTTGTAAGAGTAGGGAAAGGAGACCGGCGTGGGGTTTTTATGGTGGTTGTGGGGTGCGGTTGGGGTGAAGTTTCTGCACAGGCCAGGGATGGTGTGGTTTGAACATCCCACCAGCATCAAAGGAGGGAGCCCCCGGTCTTTCCTGTCAGCTTGCCCAGGTGTGGGGCAGAAGGGGAAGAGGAGGCATGAGGCTTGAAAGCTGTCAGCAGTGAAATATCAAAAACTGAAGTCACACGACCATTCTTTGTCTCTGCTTCCTGACCTTGAGTCTGATGGGTCTGCTTCTCTACCTTCTAACAAGTCCTTGGTGGAAATATTTAACAGAGTAAGTCTGAAGGAGTGTCCTGAATTCATGCACTTGAGGTCCTCTTGCAGTCGAGGGCGTCCTTCAGATCCTGTTCCCTGGGCTGGGGATAAAAGGAGGGTGAGACACAGCACATACCATACGGACACATGAATGCCTAAATAATTCCACGAGCAGAGAGTAGAACTGTATAGACGAATACTGTCAGGGAGCAGGTATTTCTGCATGGATACGAGGGTGAGGAGTTTGGCAGGAGGACACCTGCGCCAGCCTGAGGAAGGGGCAGAGCTGCCGCGAGCAGAGACTCCTGGCTGGTTGTGCTAGTGTGAAGGCCCAGAGAGAGGATGTGGTACGTGGTCACTGATGTGCTGGAGAGGGGACATCAGCTGTGAGGGATTTGAGAGTTCCTTCCCATTGGTTCTGAGTAATTGACCATGTCCTACGTCTAGAATCACATTTTCAGCAGACACTGTAGGCATATGTTCTGTGAGGTCAGGAGTGTTGCTATGGGAACAGTGACTTGCATCTTCTTACTGAGCTATTCACATTGTCAGTTCCAGCCCCAGACTTCAGCCTTTTGCGTGTTGAGTCCCTAGGTGGGCAAAAGGGAGGTAGCGCATGCAGGCTGTACTGCGAGATACAAACTAATGTCACTCTCCTCCACTTCTCCAGCCTCCTCAATGTCAGTGCTTCTCCAAATGTGAGGGACTGGGGAAGCCAAGGGAGCTTAATAGACATGATAAATCAATCAGGTTATACTGGCATATCAGAGAGGTGGTGCACACTGATGGTTCACAAGCATGGATTGTTGTGTTGAGACTGAGGCCTAGAACTGGGATTCATGTTCCCAAGATCTGCTTCTCTCCTCATTTCATCCAGTTATGCTCAGATCATGGGGGTGGAGGATGAACGCAAATATCAGAGTTGTCTGGAGGGGATTTAGACAGTCTGTATAGCCCCCTTCCACCCAAGATTATGATCTGTACCCCAGAGTGGGGCAGGGGTGCCTCTTCTCCCTTCAGGTGTGTGGGCAGATGAAAGATTGTGCACGCTTACCTGGTCCATGGCTTGACCTCAGCTGCTGCCTGTACACTGAACACTGATGACTCTTGCAGTAGGAAGGCTAGGCTAGACTGGGCTGCAGTAACAAACATGCCCTGAAATCTCAGTGCCTTAATATATATTTGTTTTTTTCCCAAGAAAATTTCACTCTGTGTGTAGCCACTCTCTAGGGCAACTTCCTTTCAAGCAACAACCCAGGGATTCAGACTACTTCTATCCTGTAGCCACGCCCCCCGGAACACAGGCTTGCAAAGGGAGAGTGGATAGGGTGGTGCAGTGGCTTTCACTGTTACTGTTTAGAAGTAACACCCATCACCTCTGCTCGCAGTCCATCAGCCAGGTACTAGTCATACGGCCACCCAACTGCAAGGAGCCAGGAGAACAGGGTGCGGGTGAGCACTGGTAATGTTCTTACCACCATGTCCACTGGACACCTGTTTTGAAAAGTCTCAGTTAGGGGCTTCCCTGGTGGCGCAGTGGTTGAGAGTCCGCCTGCCGATGCAGGGGACACGGGTTCGTGCCCTGGTCCGGGAGGATCCCACATGCCGCGGAGCGGCTGGGCCCGTGAGCCATGGCCGCTGAGCCTGTGCGCCCGGAGCCTGTGCTCCACAACGGGAGAGGCCACAACAGTGAGAGGCCCGCGTACCGCAAAAAAAAAAAAAAAAAGTCTCAGTTAGCACTGGCCCTGGAAATCCCCATCTGAATACCCATAGATACAGCAAAATTAACAGGTAACCCAGAACTGACTGTCTTCCTTTCCCCAGATTTGCCGTTTCGTATCCTGGCAAATGATAGGTTTCCTGAGCCAGAAGCAACGGACTCATCTTAGATTCCCTTCCTTCCTCCTTCCCCCTTAGATTGTCACAAAGTCTCACCAGTTCTCCCTTATACCCCGACCTCTACTTTTAGATATTAAATGATTTTATTTGTTTGGCAATAGGCAAAATTATATGTACAATTTTCTTTTTTTCTCTTCCAGTTTTATTGAGATATAATTGACACACAACCCTGTATAAGGTTAAGGTGTGCAGCATGATGATTTAACTTACATACATCATGAAATGCCTCATACATACGTCTTGATGGCTTCTGCCCCCTGTTCCTGTCCACAGGGCTGGGGCTCAGTCAGTGCGTACTGCATGACCATCCAGCTGTAAAAAATCTGAAATGCTTACATTCTGGTTGGTAAATTGTTACCCCCCAGTGCCCAGCGACACTGACCTGTGGGCCTCCAGGATCCTACTCCAGTCCTCCAGGCGGCTTCCTTTCCCATCGGTCAGCTTTGCCTTGTGCTCTGTCAACCTGAGGCCCCTCCTGTTCCCTGTGAGGTCTTGCCACTTGTCGTCTAAGAAGGTGGGTTGAGCCTTACCTCCTGGGTGTCTTTCTCTGACTTTCCTCCCCAGCAGAATTTGCTGTCCACCTCTGTGACCCTTAGGGCCCGGCCCTGCTGGCTCTTAGGAATGACTGTTTTATAGTCGCCTCCACCAGACACTGAGCTTCTTAAGAGGGTAGCTCCCTTCCAAGTGAGTCTGGTTCTGGGAACATCTTGTATTTCCTCTTTTTCAAAACAGCAGTTGTTGAATGTGTCAAGCGCTGTGCTCGGTGCTAACATTATAAATCCTCATGGAGCATACAGTCTCCCTGGAGGGGCCGACCCTAAATAAGTAAACAATTAAATGTATAATTGCAAATGGTACAGAAGTCCTAAGAGGAGTGCCTAGAGCAAGAAAGCCCAGGCAAGTCCTTGGACTGGGTCCGTGGGGGTCCTCAGTCCAGGATCCTTCTTCTCAGCCCCTCATAGGTGAAAGGCTTATCCTTCTTTGAAGGGCTGGGGACTTGAGACAGAAATGGGGTAGGGAGAATGAGCTTTTCCTGACCACCAGTGGCAAGGCTGTTTCCTGGCTACTCTGAAACTTGGTTTTTTTAAGTTTTTTTTTTAATTAATTAATTTTATTTTATTTATTTTTGGCTGTGTTGGGTCTTTGTTGCTGCATGTGGGCTTTCTCTAGTTGCAGTGAGCGGGGGCTACTCTTCGTTGAGGTGTGCAGGCTTCTCTTGTTGCGGAGCATGGGCTCTAGGCATACGGGCTTCAGTAGTTGTGGCACGTGGGCTCAGTAGTTGTGGCTCGTGGGCTTAGTTGGTCCGCGGCATGTGGGATCTTCCCAGACCAGGGATTGAACCCGTGTCCCCTGCATTGGCAGGCGGATTCTTAACCACTGCACCACCAGGGAAGCCCTGAGACTTGGTTTTTAAGAAACTGACGGATGGGATCATCCACAGTCTGCATTAAAAAAAAAAAAAAGGATCACTAGAGCAGCATCCATGTGACTTGGGTCCTTTTTGTGCCATGGGTTTCCTGTCTTTCTGCCAAGCCAGGTGACTCTGCCCCCTGCAAAGTGAGAAAGCCAAGGGCTGTGTCAATAGCATCCCTGCAGACACAGGTTCTGTGATCTAGTCGCCACCTGTGGAAGACACCCTGAGAGTGACACCTGGTCCCTTTCCTTCAGGGAAGGGTGGTCGTGGCCTCTGATAGACAATAAGAATGGCTCTGTGGTGGGGACTGGTGCCCCCCCGGATGGCAAGCAGGTGCTGAGTGGGGAGGGGCAGTTCCTGCATCCTTTAAAATATGATTCCCTTTAGCCTGAGTTGTTTGACTGCTGTAGCAGGGATGGTGGGGGAAGGTAATTGGGAGAAATAGGAAGCTCACTGGATGTTTGAAAACCAGACAGGAAAATGAAAGAGCTTTGAAATGATGCTTTTAATCATTGAGAAAATAGGATCCAGTTAATACAGTACAGTTCCATGCCAGTTTTTAGGCACATATCGAGGGCGCCCTGGGAGATGTTCTTCTGCCAGGTCTCATGAAACTCAGAATGTTGTTTGGCATCAGGAGCCGCCTAGGTCGGCTGCCTCCGTGGTGTGTGTGCTGTGATGGTGGTCCTAGGGTTAGAACCCACAGGGGTCTGAGGGACCACCTAGGCCTAGCCCCTTGTTCTGCAGATGAGCAAGTGGACTCAGGGGCCACAGTGAGGCACACCACGTGTGACTGACACCTTGTGAGCGACACCGTCTTCCTAGCCTCACCAGGAAACCACAGCGTCTCATCTGTGCTGTCAGGACTACCGCCCGTGGCTCACAGGGTATGTCTAGCTCCCTGGAACCTCTGGAGGCCCCTCTTCCTTCCTTCCACCAGTGGGCCCTTTGGAGGGCAGGGCAGTGGGTGGCTCGGGCAGCTCTGGTCCTGTTCTTGCAGTTTCCCTGTCTCCAGAATCAGCCCGGAAGGGCACAGGGAGGTTTGATCAGGTGGGAAGCGGTTGACTTCAGCCTCACTGGAGAGAGTCCCCACTTTTTACTTCCCTTTGGAATGCTCCCTTTGGAGCCCAGCCCTCTGTGGCCACAAGTAGCTGTGCGTGGCCCTGCCTCCTAGCTGGCCGTGCCATGCTGTGCCAGGGCTCCCCACTGGACAGCTTGAGAGAAGAGAAGTGTTTCTGTCAAGGGACTTGTGCGGTTTCTTGCCGCCCAGAGGGGAGTTTGGGGTACGCAGCCCCGGGTATAGGGACCTCCGCTTTGCTCCCCACCACTCTGGGGGGGCTCCAGTTGGCCAGTCCCAGAAAAGCTCGAGCTCACATGTCCGCAGCAGCACACCATTCTGAGCCATGGCTTCAAAGCAGAGACCTCTCGTCTTGCCTACTGCAGCTGCCTTTTAACTGTCCCCCTCCCCAGCCTGGATTGGGAGAGCCATGCATTCTGCAGGCCTGATCCTGTCGTCTTATGATCAGTAACTTCCTTGGTTCCCTGCCGAGATGTGGCACTGGAATCCTCCATAACGTGCCCCCAGACTGTCTTTCTGGCCTCATCTCCCCCTGTGTCCCTCACATATCCTTTACTTCAGCCAAACTGGCTTGCTTTCTGCTTTCTCCAGAAGTCTTCTAGGCTCTCATGTCTCTGCCTTTGCTTTTCTGTAATGCCATTTCCCACATAGACAGACTCTGGTTCATATGTGTCTTTCAAAGCCTATTATGGACTGGATTGTATCCCCCCAAATTCCTATGTTGAAGCTTAGCTTCCAGGGTGCTGGTATTTGGAGATGGGGCCTTTGGGATTTATTAGGGTTAAATGAGGTCATAAGGGTGGGGCTCTGGCCCCGCGGGATTGCTGTCCTTAGCAAAGAGGGAGCAACAGCACAGTACTGTCTCTGAGTGAGCACAGATGGAAGGCTGTGTGAGGACACAGCGGGAAGGTGGCATCTGCAAGTTGGGACGAGAGCTCTTGTCAGAAACCGAATTTGCCAGCACCTTGATCATGGACTCCGGCCTCCAGAACTGAGAGAAAACCAGTGCGGTTTAAGCCACCCAGATTGTGCCCTGTTGTTACGGCAGCTGGAGCAGGCTAAGACGAGGCCCCGCTGAATCCCATCTCTTCTCACTGTCCCCTCACTGTCCCTGCAGCACTGCCCCTCCCTTCCTGAGCACTTATCACAGGCTTCCTGAGATTATTATTTTTGTTAGTTAATTTCCATCCCTAGCCTATCAGCAGTTTGAGGGCAGGGACCTCGTTTTGCTTATCCTAATCAGAGTGCCAGGTATTATATGTTTATTCAACTAATAATTGAATGAATGAAGTACACAGATACTCACCCCCTACTCCTTGCCAGTTGGCTGTTAGGCTGCGGAGAGTCCTTTTATGGCTGCTTTTCAGTTATTTCTGCTCTTGGTGATCACTTAACCTGATCTCTCCCAGGTATTAACACGTGGAAGGGGTAAAGGACCCACGGTGTTATTTTTCCACCCTCATTATGCCTTGGTTTGCCTGAATATGCAGCTTGCCCCAGCTCAGTTGGTGAGAGGAAAGGAATTGTTTTGGTAATAGCACAGAAGAGAGCCGAGGCCAGGATCAGACCCAGCCCATAATGACAAGGAAAGAGAGCACACGTGCCCTTAAGTCTTCCTGGTATTGTCTGCTTCTAGGAATAGCCTCCAAGCCTCCGTCTTTGGACCCCAGCCTCCCAAAGGTCATGTGATGGAGAGAAGCAGCTCCCTAAGTGGGTGATGGTGGGGGGATTACATCTCTCGAGTTGAGCTGCTAGGAGCATAGCCCAGACAACAGGGTGCCAAGGGGCACATCCAATTAGGCACCAGGACAGCTGGGCGGGGCCGGAGACACAGAGAGGTGCCAAGTCTACAGAGCAGGGACGTTGCCAAATCAGGCTGCTCCCCTGCCCTGGCGGTCTGATGCCTGCCTTGCCACGACTTTCATACCTCTCTCTCCTTTTTTCACTCAGATGCACTAAAGATGTTCCCTGATTTTTCATTAGTGGCTCCCTTTGCCTTTGCTTCCCCCAGGTCTTTGCATTTTTGTTTCCCCATCTTGCAGGTCTCAGCTCAAGTGCTGCTTGTCCCAAAGACTCTGTTTCCCCAACTTCTGTAGCCCTTCACAGTGCCATGTTGCCCCTGTCACTGTTTCTCTTCTCCACAGCACCTACTGCTGTCTGTAGTCATCATGTGCAGACTGAGTGACACAGAAGCAGAACCCTTGCCTGTCGCTTCCCTGATATATCTGCAGTGGCGAGAACAGTGCCTGGCATACAGTTGGGGGGTAATAAATATTTGTTAAATGATCGAAAGAATGCAGAGTTGTTCGTCACGAACAAGGAGGCATCCGGCGTCTTAGAACTCTGTGCAGTGCACGCCGGCCGCGTGTGCTGCTGGTGGGATGGTCCCTCGGAGGGGCTGGCGTGGTGCTTCTCCTGGGCGGGAATGCAGGGCCGTGCTCATGCCCGGCAGTGCCTAGCGATCAGCTTCCTGGGGCAGCATTTTTCCTCCTGAGTGCTTGATTTATTTCTAGCAGTATTGAGTTTCCATTTTTATTACAGCATCTGAAGCCTCTCATTAGATGCAGAAGGAAAATTTGGTGCGGTTCCAGATTTTTCTTTCGAAAAGGAGAAAGCGCTATCCTTGAATAGAAACTCATAGCTCTGCCCGAGCTAGAAGTGTTTTTGTCAGTCAGGAAGACCCTGAAGTTGTAGAAACCTTGTTTATCTTCAAGGAATTAAAGTTACCCAGCATCACGGCTGTACTTCAGATGTAAGTGAAAGTGGAAGTATTTTATAAAGAAAATAAGACTCGTCCTGGCTTCCACAGAAAAGAAACATTCTTTTTTCTTTTGGTTCGTGTTCGTTGTTTCTGTGACCACACCGTCACGCCTGGCTTTATAATTGCAATCGTTTGGGAATCGTTTTAAGATTGTTCAACTCTTCCATCACCGGCAGTTCCCAAACTCTGTACCTGGATGTTTATCACCAGGGACTCTAATGATGTCACAATTAACTGTTATATGAACCGCACAGAGGCAGCTTCATCTCCTAATGTTGGACTGGAATATTCGTAAGGCAGATTTGCCCTGACCTAGCATTCCAGGAGCCAGACCATAAACACCAACCTGTAGGACTCCACCTGCCTGGGTAGAGGAGAGAAGGGGCAGGCCATGGCCTCCCCGCTTAATCAGAGCGGTGTAGGTTTAGAGAGCAGGCAAGACACCAATCACCGACACCCTCCTGCCAAGAAAAGGTTAAAACGTCATATGTTTCCATAGGAATGCTGAAGTTTTTCCTTCATGCAGGCATTCAGGAAATGAAACCACAAGAAAGGCCAAGTCGAATTTCTTAATCCACCCCAAACAATGAAATCTGAAGTGTGGGTTTATGGTTGGAAAGTGACTGGGTAAAAATAGCACTGACTGACTCAACAAATCAGCGTCCTCCGGCTCCCAGAGCCGCTGATGCATGCCGACTCTGCTCACAGATGCCCGTGCTTGGCTGGTCAGAGCCTGCCCTCCTTTGGGAAGGCAGGCCAGCAGGAGAATTCGGTCCCACTTTTGTCATCTCCTGCCTGGGTTCCCTGCTCTCTCCATACTCAATTTCAGAAGTTTCCAGTCCAGGCTCAGCAGTGTCCTTTGGCAGACGTGATTCGGAGGGAGGCCCCCTGGCTGCTTGGATGTTGGGTTTAGAGGGTCTCTACATCTGGGGCAGTGACAGCTTTATTGCCTTCAGCCATCATTGTCCACAGGGGTACACAGTCACTCACCTGGCAGGACGGGGGTTGCTCTGCCTCAGGCTACCTTCCTTGCCGCTGAGGGTTGACTGAAATTTCCCATCTGTGATCTTGCATCCTCATGTATCTCTAAGGCTGATCTTTCTTTTGGGGATTCCTCTAGGCCTGGAGCTCTGAGAATGCAACTTGGCCTCTGAGAGACTCATCCCAATAGACTTGAGGGTCTTTCTAAGCTGCTCAGGTACCCGAAGCACCTGCCATTTGCCTTGAACTTCCAAGGTTTACTTGGCAAGAGGAGTTGGGGAAAATGTAGCACAAATACAATTAGATAAATAACAGGAAAAAGAAACCAGTTGAGAGTAACTCCCAGCTTATTGTTTGCTTTTTCTTTAAAAAATGCATTTGGAAACTCAGAAAACCACCTTGTGGTGAACTAGGAGGAAGGCAGAAGTTTCTAGATGGACTTGCCTTAGGAAAAAGATTATAAAAATGGGTAACTGGCCACCTTGAGAAGAATCTTAAAGTAACTTGAGGTCATGGCAAAATGCCTTAAATCTGATCGGCTTTGCCAGAAAATGGGTATTTTCTGTGAGGTAGTTAATTAATCCCTTTAGAAATGTTTTCAATTTAAAAGCAATACATGTCCTTTTTGAAAAGATGGACAAGTATTTTAAAAATACACATTTTCTTCTAGTTGCATATGTGTGTGTGTGTATATATATATACACACACACACAAATATGTAATACATTAGTGTATATTTGACATACTGATAACATTATAATTACAATATTAGATGTTTTAATATATTTATTTTTGTCATTACAAAAATACATACATATATATAGTAGGATATTTAGAATAGCATAAAGAAGAAATTTTAAATAATCTGTAATTCCACTATGGGGTGAGGGAATGTGGTAGCTGGTTCCCAAAGACAACCTCCTAAGGAGCCACACCTCCCAGCATTCACACCTGTGTGCAGCCCCCTCTCCTGGAATTTGGGTAGGCTCTGTAGCTTGTTTTTGGTGGATAAGACCCAGCGGAAGTGATGCAGCCTGACTTCTAAGCTCTGTGCAGTTTCAGCCTGGGTCTCTTGGAACACTTGTTCTTGGCAAGCTCCCTTTTGGAATCCAGCTGCCCTGCTGGGAGAAGCCAAGACCCCAGGGGGAGCTCACATGAAAGTGCTCTGGTTGACAGCCCCAGCTGGGCTCTTTGCCAACAGCCAGCATCAACCGCAAGCAAAATGTGTGATGTGGCCGTCCAGCCTGGCTGAGTCTTTGGAAGACTGTAGCCTCGGCCACCATCTTCCGGTGTCCATATGGGAGACCCCAGCTGAGGACAGCCCAGCTGAGCCTAGCTGACCCACAGAACAGTACTGTGGGTCAGTACACTGTTTTAAACCACTAAGTTTTGGGGTGGTTTGTTACGCAGCTACAGGTAGCTGGCACGGGGTGTGGGATAGTTTCAAAGTAAACACGTTTAAAGGGAGTATGATGTGGCCAAAGAGCTCAGACTCTAGGGCCAGAAAGGCCTGATGTGCATTCCTGCTCTGTCACTCTCTAGCTGTGTGACCTTAGGCAAGTTATTTCCATTTGTTAAATGGAAATTGGGAGATTTAAAAGTATTCCAGCGTCTGGCACTTAGTAGGTACTAAGTAAGTGTTAGTTTCCATATGGTCATGTTGAGTAGTCATGGAGAATGGGTATAAGGAAACATTGGAAACAGCAGTGGCAGCAGCAGAGAATATATAATGAAAATGCTACTATATTTGGATATTTTGCGGCTATGAACAATGTCATTCATTTCTGAACCTCCTCCACACATAACATAGTACTGGGCACACAGTAGGGACTATGGCTTGCTTGGCTTGGCATGGCTAAGGTCAACACAGTGAGGAGTATCTTCTGTGCCTAATATATCTGTGCTATTCTGAGGACAAGCAGCTGGGCTATGAGTGAGGGGAAAAGGCCACCTCTATTCAGAGTCACAAGGATGCAGGGCTGGGAGGGGTTGGGAGAGCATCTGCTCCAGTGCCCTTGTCTTTACAGTCTGGGAAAACTGATGTTCAGAGAAGAAGTGGCTTGTCCAAGGCCAGACACAGTGGCAGAGTCAGGCCTGTGAGCCAGGGCTGTAACCTAGCACCCTGCCTACTCACACTTGCCCAGAGTTCCTAAGTCCACATTTCATTAAATAAGGCAGAGCACATTTCATTACTTGTTTTAAAAAAACAGGGGATCAAAACTAACATCACCAATAATGGGATAAATTGACATGTTGTGCCTCCTGATAAGATGGAGTGAGAAGAACCCAGCATCACTTCTGTGCTGTTCCTGACAAAGATGCATAACCTGAATCAAATCAGAAGGAAACGTTAGCAAACCCAAATTTAGGGAGATTTTACTAAATCATTGGCCTGTGCTCCTCAAATTGTCTCAGGTCCCAGAAGACAAGGAAAGACTGAGGAACTATTTCATATTGAAGATACATGACAACCATATGCCATCCTGGACCATACATTTTCTTTTTGTTTTTGGACAATTGACAAATTTTGAATGGGGCTGTAGATTAAGTGGTAGTGATGTATTAATGTTAATTTCCTGGGTTTGATGGTTGTACTGTTATGATGAGAGTGTCCTTGTTTGGTAGGAAGTACCTACTAAAATATTTAGAGGTTAAATTTTTTTTTCTTTGCTTTCATCTGCAATGATGTCAATTTGGCATTATATTTTATGTCTTTAATTTAAAAATTAAAACAATTTTATTTAATTAAAAACCAGAAACTAAATTAATTAAATGAAATTAAAATTAAAACAAGTGAATGAATCAATCAGTGCATAAGTACAATTTGGTAGAATCTTTTCAGTGGTTGCGTCTGTGATGGGAACAATTTATAAAAAGGATTTCGAATGAAAATTGGAATCTGGACTCCCAGCATAGGGGCCAGTCTTATGACTACTCCACATTCTTGGGTAATTCTTCTTAGATTCATAGTAGGAGGGGCTCTTCTTAACCTTGGTAAACAAGGATGAAAGCAATGAAACATAGACTGTATTTTGGATGGGAGAAAACTATAAAATGGGGACAATAAACACTACTTGTAAGGATTAAATTAGGTAAAATATATAAAAATGAGCTAGCCCAGTACCTTGTTCCCAGGCATATGGGAACCTCATCATTTTATAAATGATGATAGATAGTTCATTTTTTTTCTTATTGAAGTATGTATGGTTGATTTACGGTTTTATATTAGTTTCTGGTGTATAGCAAAGTGATTGAGTTATATATATGTGTGTGTATATATATGTGTGTGTGTGTATTCTTTTTCATATTCTTTTCCGTTATGGTTTATTGCAGGATATTAAATATAGTTCCCTGTGCTATACAATAGGTCCTTGTTGGTTATCTATTTTATATACAGTAGTGTGTATCTGTTAATCCCAAACATCTAATTTATCTCTCCCTCCCCCCTTACCCTTTGGTAACCATAGGTGTGTTTTCTATGTCTGTGAGTCTCTTTCTGTTTTGGAAATAAGTTCATTTGTATCATATTTTACATTCCACATATAAGTGATGTCATATAATATTTGTCTTTCTCTTTCTGATTTACTTCACTTAGTATGATAATCTCTAGGTCCATCCATGTTGCTGCAAATGGCATTATTTCATTCTTTTTTATGGCTGAGTAATATGCCATTGTATATATATACCACATCTTCTTTATCCATTCATCTGCTGATGGACATTTAGGTTGTTTCCATGTCTTGGCTACTGTAAATAGTGCTGCTATGAACATTGGGGTGCATGTATCTTTTCGAATTATAGTTTTCTCCAGATATATGCTCAGGAGTGGGATTGCTGGATCATATGGTGACTCTATTTTGGTTTTTTAAGGCACCACCATACTGTTCTCCATAGTGGCTGCACAAATTTATATTCCCACCAACAGTGTAGGAGTGTAAATTTTTCCTTTGCTTTTCTCCCTCTGCAGCATTTGTTATTTGTAGACTTTTTTTTTTTTTTGCAGTACGCGGGCCTCTCACTGTTGTGGCCTCTCCCGTTGCGGAGCACAGGCTCCGGACGCGCAGGCTCAGTGGCCATGGCTCACGGGCCCAGCCGCTCCGCGGCATGTGAGATCCTCCCGGACCGGGGCACGAACCCGTGTCCCCTGCTTCAGCAGGCGGACTCTCAACTACTGCGCCACCAGGGAAGCCCATTTGTAGACTTTTTGACGATGGGCATTCTGACAGGTGTGAGGTGGTACCTCACTGTAGTTTTGATTTGCATTTCTCTGATAATTAGTAATGTTGAGCATCGTTTCATGTACCTTTTGGTCATCTGTATGTCTTCTTTGGAGAAATGTCTATTTAGGTCTTCTGCCCATTTTTTTTTTTTTTAATTGGGTTGTGTGGTATTTTTGTTATTGAGTTGTATGAGCTGTTTGCATATTTTGGAAATTAAACCCTTGTCGGTAGCATCATTTGCAAATATTTTCTCTCAGTCTGTAGTTTGTCTATTCATTTTGCTATGGTTTCCATCTTTCTTTTTTTTTAATGTAGCATAAAAGTCAAAATAATGTAACATTTTCTCAGGAGGCAGGAAAACTGGAGAGCAATTTGACCATAGCCAAGTCAGTTTGCAAACCGTCACAGGTTTTCCTCCTGAAAAGACGAAAGCCTTTTAATGATTTAGAAAGAAAAAACAGATTTTTTTCTCCTGCTTCAAAAGGTAAGGGGATGGGTAGATCTTCACCTGTCTCAGAGAGGTATTTCTGGGTTCATAAAATAGAGAAACTGGTTTTTCTCCTTGCAAGTTGCCATAATGTGGATTTCTGGGCACAAGGAATGATGGGGGCCTCTCTTTCCTCAACTCCTCCATGGTGCCAGGGAGAAGTCAGGCGTGTGCCCGAGGGCAGGCTTTCTCCCCTTGGGGAAGTGTTGGCTGTTCTCTGCCTGATCCACTTTCCCTCCTGGTGTAAGCATCTCGGTGGTGCCCATCCCTCTCTTGCAGGTCCTCCCCCTGTATCAGCTAGAGAGGATGCTGAAGGAGACCCACAGCCTTGAGTCTGAGGGTGGTGGTGAGCTGTAAGCCCCGTTGGAGAAGGATGAGTCTCCTGGGTGAAAGGAACTCAGGCAGTTCAGCCCCAGTAAAGAGGGACGGATCCATTGTTCACACCAGGAAGAACTGCTGCCAAAATCAGAAGCCTTTGTTTTTTGTGAAGTGAAAGAAGTGGCCAGGGTGCTGGGACCTTGAAAGCAAAACTGCCTGTGCTTGCTTAGGTGTTGTCAGAGACCTGAAGGTCTCTGCTCTAGCGCACAGCCACGCAGCGTGCAGGAAATGTGATTTCAGTGTCAGAATGGAACAAGGCGCCGGCCACACAAGAGCTTCACCACCGGAAACAGTGTTAGGAGATGCCAACGATCCTTGTGGGGCAGGGCCCAGGTGAGGCATCCTTCTCACAGAACTCCACGGACATTACAGAGTTTTGGGGTGTGCTCCAGCTCGCGGGGGTCTGGGTTGGCGCTGGCTTGGCTCACCTTACTAGTGACCATGCCTAGACTTGAAGGCACATGTTGGGGCACAGGGCAAGGAGCCAGGCAGGGAGGGAAGTGAGAGGCAGGCGATGAAGGACAGGCATCCTTCACGATGGCATCCAGGACTGGCAGGCACAGATCTCAGTAGGTAGGTAGGTGATGGTAGGCCATCACGGAACAGGTGAGGGCTGAGCAACGGTCTGGAAGGTGAACAGACAGGAGTCCAGGCAGGAACATGCTAGTGGCTCCACCGCAGCACAGGGACTTTGTGAACAAGGTAAAGGAGTCTGGACATGGGTCAGATGATGTGGAGTTAGTTCCTGTGTTGCCATTATTGACCATGTGACCTTAGCAAAACCTAATCTCTTTGGGCCTCTACTTCATCTCCAGAGTGGGTGGAATGAATACTTGCTTGCTGTGGAACTGCTAGTTGCTGCTCTATTCTCTCCTTTTTCATTTCTAACTGAATCCCATTTATTTGGGAGCAGCATTATGCCCAGTAAAAGAATATGTTTCACAGCTTCCCTTGCAGCTAGGTGTGGCCATGTGACCAAATTTTGTCTGGTGTGATATAAGAAGAATTGTTAAGGACTTCCAGGAAGGTTGCCTAAAAGGTCTGCCTTATTGCAGGGGGCAAAGAAGAAGGAGGGCCTTTCCTCCTTCCTCCTTTCTGTTGCCTGGAATACAGCCAGGTTGGCTGGAGCATCAGTAGCCATCTTGAACCATGAGGTAACCTTGAGGATGGAAACCAGACCTAGGATAGCAGAATGAAAAGGTAGAAGGAGCCTGGACCCTTGATAACTTCACAAAGCAGCCATCCCATCCCTGGATGACTTAGCTATGATCTTATGTGTGTTTAAATCATTGTTATTTTAGGTCTTCTGCTATGTGCAGTTGGACCCAACCCACAGAGATGCACCTGCCCCCTAGGGTTGTTGTAAAGATTAAATGAGCCAAAGCATGGGAAAGAGTTTTGTGATCTGGGAACATCGCTATGTGCTGTAAAATATAAGGAATCAGTCCTGTTATCGTCATTGTCATCTGAGTGAACCGAAGGGGGCGGGGGGTGCTGGCCAGGCCCAGGGACAGGAGCGTGTGTCCGGGCAGAGCTTGGGGATGAGGAACTGCGAGGCAATGGGACAAAACCTTTGTTAGTTTCCCTAATTCTGAATGGAATCTGTGGGTCTGTGATAGGTTCAAATGCCAGCGCAGAGGAAGAGAGTGGCTGGAAGATGGAAAGAGAGAGGGCAGATGGGATTAGAAGCAAGAGCCACACACTTCCAGTAAAAACCTCAGAATGAGGAATTTGCAAAGTCCTGCTTTGACCGTTTGGGCAGACCCATGGCAACTGCTGTATCGCTATTTCCAGAAAATACCTATTAATTCTGCCCAGAAAGGACTGCTTTCTACAGGTGCCATCCCTAGGGGTCCGTGAAAAAAGCCGTGAAAAGAGCAGAGACCAGGCATAGACTCAGTGTTGGTGAACAAAGTCGCAGTGTGGTCCTGCCCCCAACAGGAAGGAGAGTTTACATGAGAGACAAGAAATAAAGTCTATAGCAGGCATCAGAGAGCTGTAAGCTGTGGAGAGGCCAGCAGGGACCATGGACATCCATACCATAGAAATGAAAAGAAAGTGGGATATTCTGCTGTTCTGCTTTTCAAATCTAAAATTCAATTTCCCCTGCATATTGAACTTCATAAAGAAGTACATGAGCTGTAATTTCATGTTGGCAATATAAGTGGGAGGAAAATTGAGGCTGGGTGTTTTATGTGTTGTCTTCTTATATATGTTCCTGAAGTTTTTCAGCCAAGTTCAAAATAAATTCTGTCCTATCCTAAAGGATATGATTTATACCAAGTCACAGAAGGTGCTAAGGATGAGGGAGGAGACTCCTGTTGCACTGTTGCTGAAGTGCCGTGTCTTTTCATAATACCTTGTTTTGTCCACAAAACAGGAGCTGATAGTTGTAAAAAATGTTACGGCTGAGCCATAGCTAACACTTCACGCTTAATTTTGAGAGGGTTGAGTAGGGCTAGAAGAAAGAATTTGCTTTGTAGTTAATACATAAAACTGACTCTGGTCATTAATTTCAACCTCTTGGCCCCAAAGCCTTTCACCAGAGCTGCTAACAGGTTGTATTAATCACTCTTGTGAACTCAGTTTCCTTTCCCTTCCCCTCCTCCCCCAGGGGAGGGGCCGGCTGCTGATGTGGAAAGCATAGATTAGCCTGGGTGGAAAGCATAGATTAGCCTGGGGGACTTCCTGGCTGCGCTGAGCCTGCAGACCCGAGCACTGCTGTATCCTGGCCATCCAGGGACCTGCAAGGCAGGGAAGCGCGGGGCTTCCAAGCAAGTATGGGGCTTCAGAACTTCCTTTTGACTTAATTTTGTGGCATGAAACCTCTTTTTCCTGAAACTTCTCCATTGGCCCTTGCTCAATGAAAGGGTACCCGATAGTCTTCAAGTTCCTTGAGGGTGGGGGCCTTGAGGGAAGTGGCTGTGGGAAAGCCCAGCTCTGCCCACGGGAAACCCAGTCTCTGCCTGCGATGCTCTGCATCTGTCTGGTATTTTTGCTCTTGGTGTGGCAGCATTTCTTGTTTTTAAAGATAACGGAATTTGAAAAGGGACTTCAGAGATGTCTGAAGGGTTTTCTCAGAAACCTGTATGAGGCAAATCTGTGCTTGCTCTCAACTCTGACGCTTCCTTGCCAGGTTGTCCTCGGTGAGTCGCCAAAACTCTCTGAGCCTCAACTTCCTCATTTGAAGATGGGGGGGTCCTGATACCCACCCAGCAGAGCAGAGTGGAGGTTCGTGCGCTGGGTCAGTAGCTGTAAAGCCCCAGCAATGGGCCTGGCACAGACACACTCTCTCTGCTCCGAGGGAAGGAGCGTTTAGCTGAGCAGGCTGGAGGAGCCCCTTGGACGCTTGGCATGTTCCACTGTGTTCCTTCGTGCCAGCTATTCCCACAGTTAGCCAGCTGTCCTGCAGCTGGGCCTTGCACGGGGAAGGGAATGGAGAAGCCCAGCTGGGAGGCGACCCAAGTTCCCTGTTGGATGTGAGAACCGCCCCGGCGCATTCCACCCTCGGACCCCCTCGGGGACACAGCTTGGGTCTGTGCAGTGGAATGGCGGGCCCTCCGTCACACCCAGCCTGAAACCCTCTAGCAGGAAATGCTGGGCTGGTGTGGCTGGTGTGGCACGTCGGGACTGTCTCCTCCCCGGTCAGGAGCCTCTTACCCTTAGAGGAAGTCTCCACCCCTTTTAGGTGCCCTTTGGGTCCTACAGGCCAGAGGTGCTACTGAGCAGCAATGAACAAGCTCCAGATGATGATAAAGCAGGTGGCAAATTGCTGTCATCTTGTCAAGCAGACAGTGAGAAAGTGAGCTCCCTTTCTAAGCAGCTGCTTCCAGGTCCTCAGCCTCATGACGCCCCGCATTGCTTGGAGTTGTCATAATTTCCCTTCCTCCCCAAGCCCCCTCCGGGTTAGTGGAAAGCTTGGGCTGATGTTCAGAGGTGAGGGCCTTCTAATGTTTTATAAATATTTATCTCTGGGAAGCTCTGATGCTCTTTCAAAACACAAAGGGAGAGAAGGTGCTTGCATGGTTCATCTGCCCCTGGAGAAGGCCCGTCTGCTGCCCAGGATGGGGGGCTCAGTGTTCACCTAACTGAGTCTTACCTTCTCATCATTTCCTGACCTATTATGTTTTGTGTGTGTTAAGATGTGTCTGTGGTTTCTGGGGATAGGAGAAGGGAGGGGAGAGGAAAGGAGGTTTTTTTTAAATCCTTTTGTTTGTTTGGGGGTATCCTTAATTACTCACTCCGGGTTGTAATTCCATCCATGGTCAGATGACATGCCTTGTGGCTGGTTTAATTGGAGGCTGATGATGAGCTGTCTCAAGCCTGTTTCCATCGGGGAATGTTGACTTGGGAACCTCCCAGCTGGTTTTAAGGCCGTGGACATTGCCTTCTGCAGTGCACTTGTGCAGAGGCATCAGCCCTACAGCCCAGCCAGGCTGGTGCTCAGGGCCTCAGACACAGCAGCGGGGGTGGGCTTTCTGAACCCCAAGAGCAATCACCTGGGCAGTTGGAACCTCCTCAGTGCCATCCAGGCTCAGGGCGGTGATGATGGTAATGGGGATTTGAAGGTCTTGAAAGCGCATTTTGAGCCAGCACTTGGGATCTTGTCTTTTCTTTTCCAACTTGTTAGAACCGAGTGGCACCATGTTGTCAGCCTGAAACTGGAGCATGAGAGGACGAGGCGAGCTGACCTCCTCTTGTGAAGACGGCACCACATTTTTTACTGTATCCCCTGGAGTTGAAGCTCAAGAGGAAGTGTGTCTTAGACTAGAAAGCCCACCTAGGTCCTGAGCATCTTTTCCCAGTTTGAGTTGACATACTTCAGTGGATCCTATCTTGTGATCACACATTCACCAGTCCTGTGTGAACCCTGAACCACCTTCTATACCTTGTAGGCAGCAATTCTTGCATTTCCTGAAATAGCCCAGGTCAGATTTTCTGAGCTCTTGCCAAACTATTGTCCTCCGTGGAAACCAGCGTTTAAAGCTCCAGCTGCTGAGCCATGAGGTGGGAATGCCGGAAGCTCTTCCAGGTTCCATCATTTACCAAGAGGCCTGGGCAACCAGCATCAGGGAGTTGAACTCACCTGAGGAGGTTGACCAGCCACAAGTGTGTTCCTCAAATACCAGGTGCACACACAGGTCTCTTCCTAACACGTGAGCCAAGCTTCCTTCTACCTGAAACCGTGACCTAGGCACACACTGATACTTCAGTTCTTGCTTTTGTGATTTAAGCACGTCTATGAGAAGATTTTAAGTCTGAGGGGCTGGTCGGAATGCCCCTCACCCAGCAGACACATTCCTGGGAATGCACAGGTCTGCCTAGAACAGAGGATGGTGGGCACGGGGAGGACATTGCTTGGTTGCTGGTCGCTATGGGTCTTGCACGGGGTGCTTAGCTTGAGTCCCCATGGGTGGCTCTGAGATGCTAAGTCAGGTTCCTGCCTCCCTTTGAATTTCGCACAGCTCAAGGTGTGTTCTTAGAAGAATGTAAAGATTTGTTTGTTTTTTTAACATCTCCGCCTGAGGTTAATGTGAGAATATGGAGAGCCATTTTCCCGTTTCCAAAAGTTGACTACAAACTGTGTGGGTCATGGAAGTCTTTCTTTTCTTTGGCTACTACTTATTAATCTTCAGGTTTACATTTTCACGGGTAATTTGCGGATCCTCCATGAGCTAGTTGTGTTGGGTGCCTGGCAAGACTTGTGCACAACCCTTTGGGCCATTACACAGTATCTTCTGCTCCCTAGGGGTTCATGGTCCATGCTGGGAGTGGGTGGTGGCAGGGGGGCTAGTTAACATGAGACCATTGGCTAGGGAGTCAGAAGACCTGAGTTCTGGGATCAGCTTGGCCACTTAGCTGGACTGTGTAATCGCTGGCAAGTCCTTCTGCTTCTTTGGTCCTCAGTTTCCCCGTCTGTAAATGGGTATATTGGCCTCAGTTATTATCAGGTTCCCTTTTCAAATGCATTATCCTAGATTATTCTGTCCACTACCTTTTCTGCTTTCTTCTCATGGGATTCTGACATCGCGGACATTCAACCAGCCTGAGATGCGAGACATTTTTTTGCGTTTTGTAGACTACTACTCCTCCTTTTGCTCAAACATTCTCCCCAGTGCTTTATAGATTTCATCTCCTCTTTTCTTAGGGAGCAGTTATCTCATTCATTTATTCCTTACATTTCAGTGGTCTTACTTGCTGTCATTACAGCTGTCCTCCAACCAGCATCTTCTCTGGGCCATCACTGTGGCTGCTACTTGCACATATCAACCTTGTTTCATCCTCAAAACAATCTCTCAGCATTATGTATAAAACGCGCCGGATGTAGTTCCCACAGAAATGACGATATCAAGGACCAGAGGAACAGGGCCCTTTAAAAAATCTCATCCTAATGAATTCCAGCCTTCCTGGTAAGCATCTTCCTCTTTTCAGCAGCGACATTTACAACTTGGCATCTTATTTCACAATTACATAAAAGGATAACTGTCTGGACCGATGCCTGCGTGTTAGTGCAGGCTATGCTGGGAGCTGTCGGCCTCCCTGAACAGAAGGGAGTGTCCTCCTGCCTCAGCCTGGAAGTTGACAACTGGGTCAGTCCTTTCACATTGGTGTGAAGGGGTCACTTCATGCTGGAGCTGCTGCCTCTTTCCTTCCTAATCAGTTAACCTTGTGTGGCGAAGGCTCTCTCTCGAAAGAAGTCTTCCCAAGCTTAAGCAAATCCTTCCTGAAAGGTGCTTTACCAAGGAGGAGTTATAAAAAATATTAAAGCATCTCAAATTCCTGTGTCTTAGGACTGCACGTCACCTTCCCAAGTTCACTCCCAGCCAGTCCCTAAAGGTCTGGGAAAGTGCTCAGATTTACTGAGGGGCATATTAAGACAAGGCCAGGCTCTGCCCAAATGCATTAAGTGGTTCTCCTCAAGAGAATCTGATGTCCTTGAGCTCGGCCCTCTGCCCAGGTCCTGTCCAGGCAGGCCAGGGAAGGAGGTATTCGGGTTGCTTCAGGCAGATTAAGTAGGATTTAGATGATCTTGAAAGACCAGAGAGTACACATAGCACATGGTAAGCCTTCAAGGAAGAATGACTGATTGACAGACCGAATGGCCCCTCGGTCAGGAATTTCTCTGATTATAGTGAAATTACTGCTTTTATATAGAGGACTTCCTCATAATTCTCATTTGGCCAGGCTGTCGCTCTGCTTTTTGTCTGTCAAAGTCTTTGGCACATCTCCGTGCTCCCAGGCCTCCTGTGTGGGTAGCGGTGGAGCTAAAACTTACCTCCCAGGAGCTCCTCTCCCGTCACAAGCAGAATCAGGGTCTACTGGGAAGAGCATGCTGGGCTTTCAAGTCAAGCAGACCTGGGTTCAGATCCCAGCTCTGAGACTTGTTGGTTGCGGGACCTTGGGCTATTGTTTTTAACCTTTCTAAGCCTCTGGTTCTTCATTTAAACATGGGAATAACTCCACTTAACATGTCGGGTGGTTATGAGAAATAAAACTGTTGCCTGTATAATAATACCAGACACTTATAAACCACTCAGAGAAAGGGTACTTCTTATGTGGCATTCGCTGATATTATTGGAAGTACTCCCAGGGCCGTGAGGATGAGAGTTCCCTTTCTTTCATAGCCCTGATGGTGCCACAGAACTACCACCATACTTCCTTGAGGCCTCCCATCTCCAGGTCAAACACCCTTTTTTCCTCTCACCATCCCCACCCCTGGCGATGATGTGATTTCTCTGTTTGGGATGATGGTGCCATTCTGTCCCTGTCTCATGAGGTCTCTGCTCTACCGTGTGTGAGAGCTGCCTGAAACCCTGGATTTGGGAGCTCGGGACACAGGAGATGGACTGAAAGGAGAAATGGCTGGAGGGGTGTGTGCGGTGGGGCCTCCCCATCATGACTTCTTGATGGCTGCAACTCATGCCTGGACATTCTCTCCTGGGACACAGTGGCCTTCCCTAAGGTCACCATCAGGTTCCTTACCTCTGTTCTCCAGGGCCATCTCTGAGAGCAGCAGGTGCCCCGAGACTCCACCTTGTGGCCTATTTCTCTTCTCCTTCCCGGTTTAGGGCAGCTTCTAGAAGGCAGCCACGTCAGCACATGGGCTTGCTGACCTCCAGGCTCCGGGGTCATCACCCTTCCTAGTTTCTAGGTAGTTGTGATTATTGTCTTTAGTGCAGGAGGGGAAGTGGCAGTTTTGCTCACATTTACGTGTGGGGTGGGCAGTGTGAAGGCAGGCAGGCCGCCGGGTCCGAACTGGCCTGGGGCCCATTCTCATCTACCCCCCCCCTTCCCACAGGGGCCCAAGAAGCAGCCTGCTCCCCTCTCGCCTGGGCAGCTGGATTCTCACCTACTGGCACTTATTTTTTTTCAGAAAACTCATATGGGATGTCAATTACTGATTTGTTTCTGCAGCACAAAGGAAAGTAGAACAGAGACAAATGAATCCGTTTTCTTGAATCATAAGCTGTGATTTCTTCATAAACTAATCTAGAGAATGTTGAATTCCACAAACGTTCCTGAGTATTTACTGAATGCCAAGCCCCGCACTATGAGTGGACGGAGGCCAAGATGCCGAAGATGGGGTCCCTGTCTTCAGGGGGCTTCCACGGGCAGTGGGTCCTGAAAGTGCCGTTCTCTGCAGCTGGGCCGCCGTGAAAGGGTGGTGGAGAGTTGAGGGGGGAGCCCGGCATTCTGGGTAGGTGGTGCTGTTACCTCATTGCTCCTCGCCTGCCTCAGGCTCTCGTGAGTTCCCTACTCTCCAGACCCTGGGTTCCTGTGGTGCCTACAGCCTGGATGATGTTTCCTACCTGTTATCTCGTCTTCTCGGCATCACAGCCTCACGAGGCACACTGTATCATCTGCACTAACAAATGAAAAAACTAAGGTTTAGAGAAGTGAAATAATTTCCCCAGGGTCACAGAATTAATCAGCAGCAGAACTGGAATCTGCTCCCTTGTGGTCTGATTCCCAGGCCAGGCCTTCTCTTAGTACTACTCTTTCTCCTTCATCACTTAACCCTCTTCCAATGTCACGTCAGCACTAGGTCCCCCCTTACTGTTTTCAGTCACCTGAGCGTCCCTCCCTGAGGGCAGGGCCCAGTCAGCTTGGTGTGTGGTCCTCTGCTGGCACCACTGGCCCAGGAGCTCAGACAGTCCTGTTGGATGAAGGATGGAGAATGATCTCAGTGCCTCTCTCCTCCCTTCTCGCCCCTGAGTCATCTGGGGGCAACGGAAGCAAACAGCTCTTAAGAGCCAGGTGATTGTGAGAGTCGGTCTGTCTAATTATAGCTCAGTTAGTCTTTCAGACAGTGGATTAAAAACATAACAGTAGGCCTGGCGCGGCCCGAAGGCCCACAGTCTGGCCTGCCATGTTCCGCTCCGTGGTGCTCTGGGCCCACGCGGCTGGCTTCGCTGCCCAGTGGGGAAGACATATAAGGAATTTGCATAAGACAGCTGTGCAGAATGGAGCCAGAGAGAACTCCAGCTCTCTGGAGCTCTTATTTGTGCAGAGAGATACTCCTGAGAATAACCCAGATGCTCCGTTTGATTTCACACCGGAAAACTATAAGAGGATAGAGGCAATTGTAAAAAACTACCCAGAAGGGCATAAAGCAGCAGCTGTGCTTCCAGTCCTGGATTTAGCCCAAAGACAGAATGGATGGCTGCCCATCTCTGCTATGAACAAGGTTGCAGAAGTTTTCCAAGTACCTCCAATGAGAGTATATGAAGTAGCAACTTTTTATACAGTGTATAACCGAAAGCCAGTTGGAAAACATGTTCCGGTCTGCAGTACTACGCCTTGCGTGCTTCCCTTGTGTGCCTCGTAACTCCGACAGCATCCTGGAGGTCATTCAGAAAAAGCTTGGTATAAAGGTTGGAGAGCCTACACCAGACAAACTTTTCACTCTTATAGAAGTGGAATGTTCAGGGGCCTGTGTAAACACACCAGTGGTTCAAATAAATGACAGCTACTTTGAGGATCTGACACTTAAGGATATTGAAAAAATTATTGATGAACTCAAGGCTGGCAGAATCCCAAAACCTGGGCCAAGGAGTGGACGTTTCTCATGTGAGCCAGCCGGAGGTCTTACCTCTTTGACTGAACCACCTCAAGGACCTGGCTTTGGTGTGCAAGCACGCCTTTAATTTATATTCAACTGTAAATATGTCACTGGAGAAATAAAATATGAATCTCCTATCTACATAGACTTTTTATATTATTTGTTCATTTCCATCTGTGTACACCTTGCTTGTAACCTAGCAGCTTGCAGCTGTAAGTGCCATGTCAGAACCTCAGAGCACCATTTTAGTCGTCTGCTATCTTTGGCTAACTATGAACACATTATTCCATAAGCTAGTTAACAGTTATTTCAATATTACCTATTTTCAACTGCCCCTTCACTTTTTTTTTTTTTTTTTTTTTTTTTTTTGGCGATACGCGGGCCTCTCACTGTTGTGGCCTCTCCCGTTGCGGAGCACAGGCTCCGGACGCGCAGGCTCAGAGGCCATGGCTCACGGGCCCAGCCGCTCCGCGGTATGTGGGATCTTCCCGGACCGGGGCACGGACCCGTGTCCCCTGCATCGGCAGGCGGACTCTCAACCACTGCGCCACCAGGGAAGCCCGCCCCTTCACTTTTATCAGTAATATTATGTTATTGTGAAGTAAAAATTCTGTCAAATTTCAAATACATTTTGTTCTCCCATCTTTAGCCATAGCCAAGTCTTAAGTTAATATGATATTTCTATAAACCTTATTTGTCAGTATTCTCTTTAAACATTTTTATATTTACAGAACACAATTGTTACTGTAATTTCAACTGGTAAATGACACATCAAGCAGACTGTAGGTGTGACGAGGACAGGGTAGTTGTCTCTAGAAGTACTGTTTATCATTTTTAAAGAAGGAAGGTACAAAACAAAACCTGACCCTGCAACTATACAAAAACTAATTGGGGGAGGAAACTGGAAGTGTAACTTGAGTTGGAAAGCTCAGTGGATATGGGAAATATACTCCTCAGCTGAATGCACATTACAACTTAGAAGAAAGAATAAAACCCTTTGTGTACAATGTCCAGTTCAAGAAACTAGATATGAGTTTTGCAAGCTGGAATAAAAATTACCAGCCAGCTTTAATTCAGGGATAGATCTAAACGAATCCAGTTGTTCCAGGATTTCTCAGCGTCACTGTTTGGCCTTGATCTTATGACAGACTAGTAACTATGATGCTTATGACTATGATTATTTTTAAGACTGTCTTTAAAAACTAGTTTTCGAGAAATGAAATCGAGTAATTTGTACTGAGGTGGATGGATCTAGAGTCTGTCATACAGAGTGAAGTAAGTCAGAAAGGGAAAAACAAATACTGTATGCTAACACATATATATGGAATCTAAAAAAAAAAAAGTGGTTCTGAAGAACCTAGGGGCAGGACAGGAATAAAGACACAGATGTAGGGAATGGACTTGAAGACATGGGGAGGGGGAAGGGTAAGCTGGGACGAAGTGAGAGAGTGGCATGGCCATATATACACAACCAAATGTAAAATAGCTAGCTAGTGGGAAGCAGCCGCATGGCACAGGGAGATCAGCTCCATGCTTTGTGTCCACCTAGAGGGGTGTGATAGGGAGGGTGGGAGGGAGATGCAAGAGGGGAGGGGATATGGGGACATATGTATATGTGTAACTGATTCACTTTGTTATAAAGCAGAAACTAACACAACACTGTAAAGCAATTATACTCCAATAAAGATGTTAAAAAAAAAACAACTCCAAAACAGTATCTGAGGTCTTTTAGCTGTTTTTCTCTGGGTCAGCATCCTAACTCCACACATACCTAGGTTTGCAGAAATATATACGAATAAGAACCTGAAGCAATAATGACTTCTGTGGGTCACTTACTACCTGTACCCCAAAGAGGAACACCTGTATGCTTTGAGTTTTCAGTAGGGTGTCCGTGTACTGTATCATGTAAATCAGATACTTTTGAGAATGAAATGGTGCTCTGTTGACAATTACACCAGGGCAGTGGCCTAAACTGGAGGATCTGGTTGCCTAGTTTTACAGAAACTGTATGTCTGCAATTGGAAGGAAATCTCCAGGGCCACTGTTTTTTATGAAGGCTTCTAGTGAGTGGGGGCTTGCTGGTAGATGAAGGGCCTTTGTTTCAAGCAGTGTCTTTGCGTTATTCAGTGACAGCAAGAATAATCCAGTACCCTCTTCTGCACCTTCCACTTCATTTTCTGTCAGTGGCTGAGCCTCCCAGGATGTGTGTCTGTCTCATTATCGTATTGTTCTTTCCTCCAGAGATCCTGCGGATAATTCAGCTGGACCTAGACCTAAAGTACGAGACCAACATCCGGGAATTGTTTGAGGAGTTCGATAACTTCCTGCCCGGCGCCGTCATTGGCATAGCAAGGGAGATGCAGCCAGTATACAGGTATGTGGCAGCAGCTGGTGGGGGGCCTCCAGGACCCCTCCTCACTCCCCCTCCGCCCTCGGCAGATTGGGACTGATCCGTCTGTGGTCTTTCTGTGCTGAATATCTCAGGGACACGTTTGTACTTATTGCTTATATTTAGTAGGATGGGCAGGTGGGTCTGCACCGAATCCATAGATGTTACTTCATTCATTTGGCGGAGTTTGTGACATTTTTTCTTGTGGAAAGCCCAGCCATTTGGATTGTTGGTTCTGGCTCAGCTCAGAATTTTAAAATCTTGGGCTTTGTCTTACAGAGAAGGTATCAAGATACAGCTTTAACTTGCCAGTCTGGTGATGAACTAGGTTTTCTTGGCCTCGAGTCACCGTGACCCCTCCTCTGTATAAGTGGAGTGGGTTTATCCGTGTCTTTCAGGGAGGGAGAGGCAGCGTAATTTTGGAACACAGATTGGCATCTGCTAGTGAAACGCGCATTCTCCTGCAGCAGTGTTTCCCTGTCAGGTGTGCGGCATAAAGAAACTCCAGCACCTGAGGACCCGGAGACACATTAAAGAGTGTTCGTCACGGCATTATTTGTAGTAGCCCAAACTGAAAACAACCTAAATGCTCAATAGACAGCAGAATGGATAAATATAATATATTCATCTAACTGAGTATTATATAAAGATAAAACGAGCAGACGGGAAGCTAGCTATGTGCATTGATAGGCAAAATGGAAATGTAATCTTTAGGGATATATACGCAAGTGGTGAACATCATAAGGAAAACCAAGGAAATGATGGTTCCCAAAGCCAGCATGACCGTTGCCTCTGGAGGGAGCGGAGGAGTGGTGGGGACACAGACACAGGTGGGGATTGCCGCTGGAGGGCTGCATTGCTTTTGTGCCGCACTTGAGGGAGTGTGTCTGTGTTTGCATGTACTCCTTTGTACGTAATATATGTCTTACAATTTAAAAAAATTTAAAAAGGAAAGGAAAAGCAGAAACACATGTAGGTTTTTGTTAAAAACTAGGCCCACGGCCCTGGATACAGAGAGCTCCATGTTGCTGACTCTTCCTCCTCTGGCCAGAGCCAGAGCTCACCCAGAGCCTGGAGCTGGGATTTCACTGCCCCCTGGGCTGGCCCACCCTTCGTTCTCAGTGCACACCCTCCTGCTGGCTCCCTGTGGGCATTCTCAGAGCTAGGCCCAGTCTTTGGAGAGCTGCAGGGCACCGGCAACTGGTGACTCAAAGACACGCATTTCCTCTAAGAGAGAGGAGAGTGACAGCCTCGGCTTGGTTGTAGTTATTTGCGAGACCCAGATCACACAACAGGAAATTCCTGCAAGGCCTCTGAATGAGTCGATAACTCCTGGGCCTGGTGGGCTGTTCTCCCTTACGTAATCCTCTTGCAGGTTGCCCCAGAGTGACAAAGTGGAGCCCTTTACTCTGCTGTGTGTGGGGAAGGGGGAGGTTTGGGCAAACATCTGCCCTGGTACTCATGGCAGCCTCCCTGCCTCATTCCCTCACCTTCATACAAGGTGTATCTTATGTCTGGGCGTCTTGATTTAACAGAGAGAGGAGGGACTTCCTTGGCAGTCCAGTGGTTAAGACTCCACGCTTCCACTGCAAGGGGGCACGGGTTAGGTCCCTGGTCAGGGAACGAAGATCCTGGGAGGAGATGGAAGAAGCACTCAGAGTCTGATATGCTATGTGCTGGTGCCTGCTCAGCCACCACGCTTGGGCTCCTCCGTCTGGGAATGGGAGCAGGTGGGCTCCGAGACCTCCCTCTTTCAGCCCTGGCATTTGTGATCCCAGCCCTTCCAACCCTCACCATTTCCGCATCGTCTTTCCTAAACCTGAGGTTGCTTGTCAGCTGGTGAGATCCTCACTGCTCCGTAGGGCCAGTGCCCCAGGGATCCTTAAACCAGGCTTACTATTAAGTGCAGTTAGAGCCCTGAGGCCTCCAAGCCTCGGTTTGGAATCTTCTCATGTAATATATATGGAAACCTGATCACACTTAATTTAAATGGTGTTGGCCAGAATTTATGTTTTCTGTACCTTGAGGATTTTAAAAACGGTGAAACTTAAGTCAATTTAATTGGCTTTTTCAAAAGAAATCTTGGAAAGATTTTAAATCCAAAATGAAGTTGAGTTTTTCTCACCTTCAGAATCTTTAATTATCATTCTCTACGATGAGACAGAAGAGACCCCTGCGTCAGGGCAGCTGGTAGAGTCCAAAAAATGCCTTGTTTGTAGGGCTTGCGCCCTCAGAATCAACAGAAATTAAAAGTCTGTCCATGTTCTCCCCCCCTTCCACCCCCCTCCAGCTGAAATGTTTCTAAACACCTCTGATAATTAAGTCTGCAAATGACTGCCCTGAGCTAATCTGCGCCCCGGGGTTCTGGATAATTGCCTTTGGGTATTTGTTTCAGGCTGAGAATGGTGCTGGCTGGGGTGGAAACAGAGTGTGGTTTTTTGCCATCTTCCACAGAAAACTGGAGGCTCCAAGTGGCCCAAAAGATCAAGTGTTAGTTGTCTGCCACTTTGGAGTCTGTGCCTGTGTGTGTTTGTAGGGAGGGGTGGGAGTAGCAAGCGGAGGGATGAAGGCAGGGGAGTAAACAGGGCCTGAGCAAGGGCAGGCAGAGCGGAGCCCTTGTGAACAGGCTCAGCCCCATCTCCATGGACTTGGCCATCGTAGCTGGTGGGAAATCCCCGCGGCTGTCTGCCTACCTCTGTGGGCACCACCCTCCCCCAGGAACTGGCAGTGGGGCCTGACTGCCACGTGGTCTCCCTGAGTGTGGACTGTGAGATGGGCAAGATTTTATCATAAACAGAAGCTGCTAGCATCTGTGAAAAGAAAGGAAAATTTAGAAACCAAACAGCACAAAAGCAAAACAACTGATGAACAGAGCACATTCTGATCTGGAAACTCACTGAGCAGAAATAAATCTAGACCGTCTCAGCTGTGTTCTTTTTATAGTCACTTGTCCGACAGTTACTGTACTTCAAAAAAGGCACATATTAAGTCATTTTTATGGCTGTTTCCCTTCGATTGTGTGCCACAGATGTTAGAGGCTTGGGGGGCTGGAGGAGAAAGTATTTCCCACTGTCCTTTTGACAGATAGCTTTTTAAAAAACAATTTCCCCCCCAGAACATAACACCAAATCAGCTGTGTTTTTGGGAAAATGATGGCTTGTGGGATGCTAGCGTAGGGATAGAGGAGCCTTTTCCTCTTGGGTCCCTGTAAGATTTTGTTGAGTCAAATATCTCATGATATCTGAAAATTGGGGAGCAGTGGTCATCTTGGGTGGAACATTGTCCTTCTTGTCTTGACTCTTTCTCTGCCTCTTTGTCAGGGAACTATGGTTAGCTGGGCAATGTGGTTAGTTGGGATTAGTGGCCCAAAGGAGGGAAGGGTCTAGTGCTTTCTCTGTAAATAGAATGATCTCTGTAAATAGACGACTGTATTTTGCAAATATGTGTTAGTCCAGGATGCCGTTTAGAATTTACTTCCTTATGAATGTATTGGAAAAGTAAAGAAAACTGTTGGATCTGCTTTGTGTACAACCTATAAAAATTATAAGGGTGTATCAGCAGGCAAAGCAGCCATATGTAGAAGAAATAGCGCTCAGATTATACTCAGAAGCCGTGGATTATAGTCCTGCCTTTCACGAATTACCCATGTGACACTTTGCAAGTCAGTTGATTCTCTGAACTTCTGTGTTTTCATCTGTAAGTGCAGATAAATATGTCCAATACACAGAGTTACTGGAACACTCAAATGAAATCATGCACCTGCAAGTTTCTGGTGTAAAAGAGACTCTCAGTAAAGGCGTTGTCTCCCTCCCTCCTTAATCATCACGACTGCATTTGTGTTTTCCTTTCCTGCTGATGTGTTTTTCTGTATACCTCCTCTTCTACCCCACTCCCAACCATATTGCCAGTTAAAATGCAGGATACCCAGGTAAATCAAATTTCAGATAAACAACGAATACTTGTTTTAGGTAAGTATATCCCAAATATTGTATAGGGGTATATTTACACAAGTATTTGTTGTTTATCTGAAACTTAAATTTAACTGGGTATCCTGTTGGGTTCCCTTCCTCCCTTCTCTCCCTCTCTCCCTTCCCTTTCTTTCCTTCTTTCTTTGCTAAATCTGGCAGTTCTACCCCTGCCAAAGTGTTAAACCCTCCCTTTTTAGCAGAGGACTGTGAGCTGGCTTTTTTTATAAGATCCTTGAGTGAGCAGGAACAAAGAGTATGGAACTGGAGCTTATGAGGGAGACGGGAGGGAGGGAGGGAGGCTGGGAGGGTGGGAGGCTGGGAGGGAGGGAGGCTGGGAGGATGGGAGCCTGGGAGGGAGGGAGGCTGGGAGGGAGGGAGGGTGGGAGGCTGGGAGGGAGGGAGGCTGGGAGGCTGGGAGGGAGGGAGGCTGGGAGGCTGGGAGGGAGGGAGGGAGGCTGGGAGGGTGGGAGGCTGGGAGGGTGGGAGGCTGGGAGGCAGCCCTTAAAGTCTCTGTGAGGCACCAGGCCTGAGGTCCACCACCCACCCCCTGCAGGGGGCCCAGACTGTGGCCTGGGTCGTCAGGGGAGGCCCCTGGGGCTAGGAAGCCTGGCAGTGGCTTAGCCAGGTCACAGGGCCCCTGCTGAGCCTGGAATGAGTGAGTGTGTGAATGTGTGTGTGTGTCTGTCTGTGTTTTGAGGAGCTGGGGTCACAGCCATTGGTCATGGTCACTCTGTCTTGAAGCTGCTGCCTGAGGAGCTGCTGAATGGCAGCTTTGTTGGTGGGGGCCGTGGGCTTCCGGTTCATTCTCTCTTGGCTCCACAGGCTGGCTGTGTGCTGGTTTGAGCCCAAACCCACCATGAGGTGGAAGCAGCAGGCTAATCCTGTCAGCTGCTGATAACCCCACCAGGCAGGAATTTGCTTCTGTGGTAAATATTTGAATAGTGTCCACTCTTTTACCTTTTTAGGTCATGTGCTTTTTATTGATAGCATTTGTGCCAGCCTAACCTCTTTCCAGATGCTTGGAATGAAAATGTCCAGCGTATTTGCAGGCTGCTTTATCCCACTCCTGGGACTGGAGAAGGGCTCTCCGGGACATTGGGAAGGAGGTGAGGACTAGCACAGAAGTAGGAGGGGAGGAAGTGGACTGATACCACCTCTGCTACTCAAGGCTGTGTGACCTTGGGGAAGTTTCTTGATCTCTCTGAGCTTCAGTTTCTTTAGCTGAGACCTGGAGATTATAGAGCACTGTACAGTACTGTATGTGGTAGAGTTGACTGGAGGCTAAATTAAACAGTGTGCCTGGCACAGAGTAGCACTTCCTACTGGTGGTAGCAATTTTATCCAGTCCCACTCAGCCACTTGGTTCTGTGACCTTAGGGAAGTCACTTAACCTCTGAGGTTCAGCTTCCTCATGGTATCTGAAACTGGAGCAACTGATAATTTAGCATAATTAGTGCTGATAGTTTGGCTACTCAGCGTCTGAACCCCCTTCCCATGTTTGAGGAATGTCCTGCTATAGAAGCCCGCCTCCCTTTATGGAAGACAAAAAGGCTGGAGACTCTCTTTCCTGGACTCCTTGCAGCTAGGATGTTGTTGCTCTGTTCCCCTTCTTCCCTCCCTCCCCTGAGGAAAGCACCATCAGCAATTTGGCATCTATGCAGGCTTGTTTTATACTTTTACTATATACCCTAAGCAATATAAGGTACTTGCAGAACAGAAACTGACAGTATTACAAGGAGAAAACAATGAGTCCACAATGATGGAGTGACATTTTAACATGCCTCTATCAGAAACCAAGAGCTCAGAGAGGCGGAAGGTATGCATACAGAAGATCGCAGCAGAGGAGGAAGGAAAAGGGGGGGCGGGGGACGTGAGGAGGACAGACTGTGCCTGAGGCAGGCACCGGTCCCCTGTTTCACACCGTGAGCCTGGCTGGGGGCCTGCGGTATTTCAGTGCCCTCCAGAGCGTGACCTTCCGGTCACTACCTGCTTCTGGACTCCAGCCCTTGGCTCTAGTGGTTTCTGGTTCATGGAGATGTTCATCTCATTTTTCACCCCTATTATTTCCCTTCCCCTGCTACATTCCTTGAATTTAAAAAAATTATTATATAAGAGTAATACATTTTCATTAAAAATTCAAACAGTATACGAGGATTATTATTTTTCCAGAAATTTTCTACAGATTTATCAGTTGTGTGTGTGTGTGCGTGGTGTGTATAAGTGGACTCATACTTTATATACCCTTGTGCGTCTTTTTTATTTGCTAAATAGTGTATCTTGGCCATCCTTATACCTAACTCAGTATTCCTTTATTAAACATTGCTAGTCTCCCAATATAATATATATATATTTTTTATGTTTTATTTTGGAAAACTTCCAACATAGAGGTAGACAGAATCATGTATTCTGTCTAGAGTCTAGTATTCTGGGTGCTTCAGTATTGTAATATTCATGGAGCTTCAGTAATTATCAACTCTGAGCCAACCTTGTTTCATCTTTACCCCCATCCACTTTTCCTCTTCCCTCCTCCCCAGCCACCCCCATTATTTTGAAGCAAACCCAGACAGCATACCATTTCATCAGTAAATGTCATTTAAAATCCATTATTTAAAAAAAAAAAACAATTCTACGTGCTTGTTTCTGGGTTTGGAGCTGAGAGGTTGTGTGAACTCGTGGTGTCATTTCGTCTTCAAGTTTCTCGGTCTGAAATCAGTTTGTATGAGGGAAGAAAACAGACAGACACGGCTCTAACATCTAACCAAGCAGCATCTTCCATCACTCTCCAGATTGTCTTATGTCAGGATGTTAATGTAGCAGTAGTGTCTTGAAGATTCTATGGCCAATATAAATTCAGGTCCATTGCTCACTAGGCATGAAGCTCTGCTTTTAAGAGAACCTGTCCCCACCGTCGTTTCAGGATGAGTAAGCATGGGGCTTGGAGGTGAAAGGTAGTAGATTTTCTCCTGACACCTGAGGATCAACTTCTTGCCTCTTGTTCTCGTGTTTTTTAAAAAAATTAACCAAGATGGAAACTGTCAGTTTCTATTAGAGTTAAATCTTAGTAAAGAGAAAAAAAGCTTGCCAGCTTTTAAACTAGTGACTGATAAAGAAGCCTCGTATTCCTTCTTCCCTGGGATTTAGAAGACAGGGCTGACTGCTTTTGCGGAGCCCGTGTAACCTGCAGGCAGTGGTGTAGCCCCTCCAGGAATCACTAGCAAAAGGGGAGAGAAATACCTGCCCTGCGGTGGAGATAAAAACATCTATTAGAAGATTATGATTTTTTAATGACCGTACTGGGAAAATATATTTTAAAAGGAAAAAGCTGCATACAGTAAAGCTGAGTGGAATTGTGTTACTGTTAATGTTGTTATTTCCTCTCTGATGGCTGTGCCCGCCAGGGAAGCTGTGAACATCTGCTGTCATCTGAAGGCCATGGGAGTCAGGGAGGCTCCCTAAGGCCGAATGCTTAGGCTGAGATGAGGTCCTGGTGGGGACCATGTGAGGGGCTTCCCTCCTCTGAAAACACTACTCATTTCAGCTCTTCTGTCATCCTGTGCATTATGAGTCCTCTGGCACTACTGAATCAATAAGTAAGATCCATGGCATGGTACCTGACTGACACAGATGTCATTGGAAGAATGAGTGAGGAAATGAAGGAGCGGATGGGGTGAGGCCAGGTTGCATGCTAACTTTAGGGTGTGCAGACCGAGTGCCAGGCACGTAGTAGCTGTTGATTGAACACATGAAGGAACCATTGTTTAATCAGAGGATGCTTCCTCAACAGTGTGTTGGCCAGCTGTTAAGTAAGGGTCTATAGTCCATCACTGGTGTTTTTATAGAAATGCTTTCACATTTTTCTTTTTAAAGACAATCCACAGGAAGCATTGTTATTCTTAATTTTTATTGGGTTCATCGCGTGTGAACCGTAAGATTAGGTGCTTTGAGGAATTACGAGGTAGAACACATGGTTCCTGCTTTCAAGGAGATTATAATGTGAGGGAGATAGGGCAGATGAAATTCAGTAAAGACACAAATGCCAAAGGTGCAAACACCAAGTCAGTGCTGCTGTTTAGAGGTTTCCCTTGGATGAGCCACAAATACATGGGACTGAGAACTTCACTGTGTGGCCAACGTCATCCTCAGTTTAATATTCTGCCTTCAGAATTCTAAGGTGTGTGTGTGTGTGTGTGTGTGTGTGTGTGTGTGTGTGTGATGCTTCTTTCTTCTGAAAGGTCTCTTGGAAGGGCCCTTGGATTTGCTATGTGGGTATAGCCTCCAGGAAGCGTGCTTAGGACGGACCTGGCCCTGTGCACAAATAGAAGACTCACCCAGTGGGCTTTTACTGTGAGCCTGGCTGAGCAGGAGAGAGAAACTAGACCCTGTCCTCCGGGAGCTGGCAGCCTAGCTGGAGGGACTGCTGCCCTGGATGGCTTCCCTGGGCAGGTGCTCCAACGGAGGCCCAGCAAAGGATGACAGGCCCGGGAGGACTATCCTTTTTTTGCATTACAACTTGTTTCTTTTGCCAAATAAACATCTTGTTGAGAGAACCTCATTTGTAATCTAGGCAGCAAAAAAGACTTATCTGTAAGCATCTTCCTGGGGAAAAGAGGCAAAATAGAGTTGAATCACAGTGACATAGGTACAAGAGGGACTTTCTGTGACAAACAGTGTGTGAAAAGGGCTAAGTTAGGCATGACTGGCTCCACGTGAGGAGAATTTCAATATGGCTCCGTGGCTACCTCGGGTACACATGTCAGCCACATGACTACATTTCTGCAGGTGATTAAGTGTAATGGATATTCAGTCCCCAGGCCTCTGCCACTAGGTTAGCTGCAGAATTGATGTTGCAGAAATATCAGGCTTTTAAACTGGACTTGAGTTTGAACTGAACGCCTTACCTTCAGCTCCTGCGTTGAGGGACTTCTTTAAACAAGCCATTTGCTGTTGATCGTAGAGCATTCCCATGATCTTCTGTTTGGAGGGGGCAGAACCGACCCCCACATCAAGGAGCTGCCCGTAGGAACGTGTTGATCCAGGCACCTAGCCGTCCCTGGCGTGCTTATCTTCAAGACTTTTCTATCACTATTTGTAAAAGGAGATGCATATTTAGGAACCAGAATTGCTTCCTATATAATAATCTGCCTGTCCTCGCCTCTGTAGATGAGCACTCATTATGAGGCTTGCTGCTCCTGATGGGTTTTCAGAAATGTGAGGTCATGGAGATGCTCGTGGGGCCTCATTACTGCCAGGCAGCGTGGAGTGCATGCCAGTGCATTTGGATGCTTCTCTGGTTCTCCTTGACCGCTTGGTCCTGTAAGGAAACACTGTCTCCCTTAATAACATGAAGCCCAGTGTCTACACGGAGTATAAGCAAGGGCAACCCTTTCCCTAACTGCTAGGACCATCTTATCTTGTTGGACCCAAGGATCGTGAGCTTGGAACTGTAAAGAAGACAGTCTAATTCTAGTGCTCTAACTTGGCTCCGCAACGAACAAGATTTTCATGTTCCTAATAATGTAACTGTAGTTCATTGGTAGTTGGAAGTTGGTGTGTAAGCAAGGTAAAAGCATAAAGGTGAATCGTGTGTTTAGAAGGAATGACTAGAGGAGAGGAGAGGCATCCGCATTTCTTCTGCCTCCTCTTTCCTGCCAAGATGTCAGCAGGGTTTGGGAAGAATACGGCGTGACCTTGGTCCTTCAGGCCCCCTTTCCACTGACACCTCACATCCTTTCAGCTGCTGTCAAAGGTTAAATGCATCAGATGATCAAGCAATACATTTTGTATAAAAGGAGCAGAGAGAGCCTTTGAGGCCTTGTTGGTGCAGAGGGGGCTGAAACAGCCAGCTGGAACGTAGGAGAGATGTGTGGGTAAATGGAGTATCTGTGAGGATAGGTGCCCACCAGCCACCTGCACAGACCAGAGCAGAGGAGCCCCAGTCTCCAGTCCACGTGCCATGTCACATTCAGGATCAGATACTGAGTGGCTTTTTGTTTAAAAAGTGTAAAATGAGAGAACATCTGGTTAGGCTCTGAAAAGAAAAGAGGATCATCCAGTGAACATAATATCTTGTAACAGGCACAAGAATCATTTGTGATTCAGGAACCTAGGATCCAGCCTGTAGCAGTTTAGTTTCAGGTAAATGCCTCCAGGAAGTAATACAAGTTTTTGAAGGTTTAAAAATGGATTGTGACACAGAAGGAAGGAGAGCCGTTGATTGAAAACCCATCTATGCCCTGGTTCTTAACTGGTGTTTTGGTTTTTTTTTTTTGTGGTACGCGGGCCTCTCACTGTTGCGGCCCCTCCCGTTGCGGAGCACAGGCTCCAGACGCGCAGGCTCAGCGGCCATGGCTCACAGGCCCAGCCGCTCTGTGGCATGTGGGATCTTCCCAGACCCGGGCACGAACCCGTGTCCCCTGCATTGGCAGGCGGACTCTCAACCACTGCGCCACCAGGGAAGCCCTTAACTGGTGTTTTTGATTATCTTGTTTATTTTGCATGAATATGGGCCCAGTGTTGCCTGGTGTTTTGATTTTTTTTTTCCTAAGAGAAGCCAGAAATATGTGTTATTAATGTAAAAGCTCCTGATTTTAAAATAGTGGCAATTAAGCAAACAGTCTGCTGGCCAGACAAAACAAAATGGTGCACCAGATTCAGTCCAAGAACTGCCAGTTTGAGACTTCGGGTCTGAAAGTTCATTGAGGCAAAAACTTGGCCAAATGCCTCCTCCAGTTGGCCTGGACCTTCCGAAGGCTTTGGTCGGTCGTTGGCTGGTCCTTGGAGGCTGATGGCAAAAGTTTTTGGGTGCTCAAACTTTTTCTCAAGTGTTTTCTCCCTATACTTGAAATAGTTGATTTTTATTGGTAATTTAAAATTCCATCAAATGATTTTTCTAATTGACCTCACACTTACCTAATCATAAAATGCCAAGGCCAATCATAATTCTCGTCCAGAAGTATAATTTGGGAAGAAAATAAAAAGATCCCCAGACTTACCATTTATCAGAGTGGGCAACTACTTTAATGTGTATGCGAACATCTTTGAACTACTCTCAGTGTCTGAAGGTGCTTTGAGGAGCTTGAAGGTCTAGACGGGGAGGAGAGGAGGAGGGAAACCCAAGGCAAGAGGGAAGGAGGAGAGGCCTGGAGTCATGCGGCAGTTGTACATTCACTGCTTCTCATCCACCATCCTGTCTGTTCGGTGCTGCCTCGTGAACAAGCCAGGGAAGTGATGGCCCACGGAGACTCCAGCCCCCGGGCCTTGCTGTCTGTACAGGCATGGAAGTGAGGATGTTGGGATGTTGTCAATACACACAGAGTGGCCTCCTTGATGGCCCAGCTGGAGACTCTTCTCCCTGGTCTTAGAGTCACGAATAGTCCTATTTCTCCTGGGTAATGAATTGGTTTCCCCTTCTGTACAACTGTTTAGATGTCCTTTGCTTTCAGTTGACTAACAGAAATCTTAGAGCCAAACTTGGGTACACCTGTAGTAAGCTTGTGGCTCTCTATAGGCTGCCTGCTGGCACCTTTGCTAGCTAAGATAAATCCTTTTAGAACAAAATGGGGGGTAAAATTTAAAGGAAAGGAGAGAAGGCGGGAAGGAAGCTGGATGTAGTCTGGATTAGTCTCCACTTTCTAGATCTGGCTGACTGTTGTAATTAAAGATAAACATTGTGAGAAATAGTCCTGGAGGAAGTGCAGCATGGGTGGGGTGACCATTTAATTTCACCATTAATTTATTGTTTAAACTAGAATACTTTGAGAGTGAAAAGGGAATGCTGTTAATAATCACCCCAGGACCTCAAGGGCAAACCAAGTCTGTCCTGGGCCACCGAGGATGTGTTACCACTCTAAGCTCGAGGCGGCAGATCAGGGAAGGATGTAAGGAAAAAGACTGGGCCAGACGGGCTTCCTTGGTGGCGCAGTGGTTGAGAGTCCGCCTGCCGATGCAGGGGACACGGGTTCGTGCCCCGGTCGGGGAAAACACCATGTGCCGTGGAGCATCTGGGCCCGTGAGCCGTGGCCGCTGGGCCTGCGCGTCCGGAGCCTGTGCTCAGCAAGGAGGAGAGGCCTCAACAGTGAGAGGCCCGCGTACCGCAAAAAAAAAAAAAAAAAAAAAAGACTGGGCCGGGAATGAGGCGGGGGAGGAAGCTGTGAGAGGCTGAGGTAGTTAGGGTCAGAAATACTGCTGAGGTTGGCAGTGTATCTGGATTCACCATCTGTTAGAACCAGGAAGGGGATGTTGGGCCATTCTTGGGCTGGAATTTGGCTATTGACTGGACTTCCAAGGTGAAGAGTAAAAGCAGCCCATGTCTATGAATGCGTCTTACCAGGGCTGCCCCCCACTTCTCCTGGTTTTCCGTGTCAGTGTGGGAGTTGTGATTGGCCCTGGATTGAATGGGAAGATTGAGCTTCCCTTTTGGGTAGTGCTCAGACTATGTAGATACTAACTTGGGAACTAACCACTGGGATCTGGCCATAATTCCATGTGGAAGGAATCAGAGGAAAGAAGTGAAGGTGAGACGACTGCCTCTCAAAAGTGTAAATGCTTTGTTTTCACTATTGATTCTTGGCTGGGCTCAAACATTCCCAAGAGCTTTTCGCGTGCACTCGCCGCGTGTCAGAATTTCGCCAGGGCTGCACTCTTTCAGCCTGTGACTGGGAAAGGCTGACCCTGTGCTTCTGTGCACTCCCAGATGCGGGAGGAGGGCTCAGGAAATGTCGCCTCTGCCTCCTGCATGGGCTTGTATTACATCTAGAGCAGAATCTCCAGAAGCTGGGAGGGGTCCTCGTCTGGGAGCAACCAGCTGGGGCTGTAGGTGAGGGCAGCCCAGCACAGTCCAACTCCAGGAGGGGAATGGAGTGGAAACTCAGACTCTGCGGATTTCACGGGGCTGGCCCTGGATTCACCCAAGATGAAGACCTTAGGCAATTAACAAGAGCTGGACATTTCGGTCTTGGGTGCATTTTGGGGAGGTGGCCCTTGTCCTCTCATCCCAGGACATCTGAGCTTATGCATGCTAACTTGGTGACCAGTAGCTTAGCTGTTAAGGATTCCACAGGTATCTGTTGAGGGCCTTCTCTACACCAGGCTCAGTGGACAAGCCACAGGACCCACCCTCAAGAGTATACAGTCTGGACAGCTGGCCCCGCCTGCAGCCGAGGGGCTGAGCACCCTGTAAAATTCTCAGTGGTCGCACTCCCGTAACTCAGAGGTACCTCCGGACCTTGCTTCCTTCCTGCTGCTCTTTCTGACGCTGAAGGCCCTGGTTCCCTCTGCATCACTCACACCGTTATCTGCTGCCTAGAAGCTCCTTAGCCAGAGTGTCCACTTGACTTTCAGTTTCATTTCACGCTGGACACCGTGTCTTGGCTCACTGACAGCTGCGTGTTTTGCAGCCAAGGGGCAGCCTACCCCATCCCTGTCCTCCCTGGCCCCAAATTAACTGATGACTTAACTCTCGCACACTCTCTTGACCACGTACTGTATGCCAGGCGTTGTGCTAATTCTAAAGTCCACACACCTTAGCCCGCCACTCGGGGACCTTTTCAGTCTGCCTTTCCCCACATCCCCACCTTCCCCACCTCCCCACCTTCCCCACCTCCCACCAGTTCCCTGTACCTTTTGTACAGGAACCCTGAACCCCTGCTATCTCCCAAACAGTTGCTCACCCACATGTGTGGCCTTTGGGGATGACCTTCCCTCTGCCTAGGATGCTCTCTCTCCATCCTGCTCTTCGCCCCAGTCGTCCGTCGAGGCCCACGTGGGAAGCCCCCACTTCCAGAGAGCCCACCGAGGGCCTCCTTGCTCCCAGCTATAAACCCCACTCCTCAGCGCTAACTGCCCTGAGATTGTTCAACAGGTCATAACTTGGAGGCCAGATGCTTCGTGTGTGTGTGTGTGTGTGTGTGTCTCTCTCTCTCTCTCTTCCCTGACAAAGGTATGAACTCTTTGCAGACGGGGCCCTTGGCTGATAAAACATTACCATTCTCTCTCCCAGTCTCACAAGTACAATTTGGAAGCCTTGAACTGAAACCTTTCCTGTAGCCATCGTCCAACTCTGGTCCTTTAAGAACATCTTGGAGTTTTAAGGCTTGGTTATTATTTTCAGATAATGGCATGAAGGATCAAGGAAGTAGAGGGGACTGAACTTTAGCCATAGGGATAAAACCAAATCACTTGGTTTTCTGGGATTATATTGTACATGCTCTCGTTGCATTGTGAAGATAGACTAGAATGTCAGGAAATTATCCGACCCTGAAGTCAGACAGAGCTGGGTAGACTCCTGGTTCCACCACTTGCTAGTCATATTACTTTGCAAAATATATTGAAACCTTTTAAAGCCTCAGTTTCCTCATCTGTGAAATAGGGATATGCCCAGCATATTGGTTATAAAGCGATTCCTGCTCCCTGTGCCATGGCATATTTGAGATATGTGACTCACATGTTGCAATGCAGGTGAAAGGATGTGTTTGGAAAAGCCTTCTTGGTGATTCTGATGTTGGAGTTTCTGCCTTCACTTTCCCCTGTTTGAGCATCACTGGCTTAGTCCTGTGGGTGCTCAGTGAACAGTTGAGAATGAAGTGATGTCATATACACATCACACAGCACCAGGCACAGAGGTGCTCAGTGAGCAATGTGCCCCCGCCCACCGCCGTCCTACACAATCCACGTCTTCCCTTGGTGCTGGTCAGTAGTGGACAATGTCCCCAGAGGGGATACTGCAGAGCAGGAGGTGGGGCCTCCTTTTGAAGGCAGGAGGACTTTGTCCGGGCTTGGAAAGGCAGCGTGCTGTGCAGGAAGAGGCTGCATCCTGTATTATACGAAGCTGCCGCTGACCCTTTTCTTTTCACAGTCTTTGGGGTTCCAGGCCAGTTACATGCCCTTGGCCATGATCAAAAATATGACTTTGCTTTTCTATTCCATGGTCCAGAGACCAGCGTGGAGAGCCCAATGGCAAAGGTGCAGAAACTGGCCAGATTGGAGCTGACCGTGAGTAGCCATCTGTGTTTTGGAAATTACAGACTGAAAACAGCTCACAGCCTACGGTGTCAAGGGTTTTCGAAGTACCAGTATTAAAGCATTTCAAGCTTCTCCTTATAATGTGACCATCCCTGCGTGCCACTCCACCCCCATACCCCAGAGGAGTGTCACACTCCACTCTCTCACTCCACTGTCTCAGGGCCCCTTCTCTGCCCCGGCTTCTCCAAGCTGGCTGATACGAGCACGGTCTCTGAGGCGCATGGGCACCATGGCCTGGCATAACCGTGCGGGGTGACCAGGGCTGCCCACAGCTAAACCTGAGCTTATGGACAGCCTCCCGGTACTTGACCGAGTTGAAGTCTGTCTACCTCCTTCTAGACACTTGTTCCCTGGGGTCATGTCTCAGTTTGAGAACCTGTCTTCTGCATCTAGACTCGTGTGACGAAGGCTTTTGTTCAGAGGCAAAGAATAAGCTGTTTGCTTCCTCAGACCTCCGTTTGATCCTTTCTTGTCTGGGTCCTTGGACAGCCATGTAGTCTCCTTGCTGGCAGCTCAGGTGCGTGCTGTGAGCTGTGAGCTTCCCGCTGCAGCTTCTTGGTTCCTGCCAGTGGTTGGAACAGCACTGCAGTCCCTTAGGCTTGAGCAGGGCTCAACTGTTTCCAGGTTGGTTTCACATCTGCTCCTCATACTAACTCAGCAAAGTGGGAAGGCAGATAGTTTTATCCCTGTTTTGCAGAAGAGACTGATTTGGGCATGGGTTAGATTTGCCCAGGGTCACTCAGTCACATGGTCAGGACTAGAGCTCGGGTCCCTGTCTCCTCTGTGCCTGAGGTCCCAGAGGGCTCGTTCCTGGCCCCTGCCCTCTGTTTCCTGAATTATGAGACAGCAGATCTGGAGAGGTTTTGCAGCCTCACGCCCAGCCATCTCCCAGCCTGAGTCCCCTCTTTTGGAATTTACAGCATATACAGTTGCACCCCTCCAACTGCTATTCCCAGGTTCCACATCCGTGATTCAATCAAACACAGGTCAAAAAAAATCCAGAAAATTCCAAAAAGCGAAACTTGAATTTGCCACACACTGGCAACTATTAACATAGAATTTTATTGTGTTTACAACTCTTTACATTGTGTTAGGTACGATAAGTAATCTAGAGATGATTTAAAGTATATGGGGGGATATATGTATTTATATGCAAGTACTACTCCATTTTATATAAAGAACTCGAGCATCCACAGATTTTGGTATTCCTGGGGGGGTCCTGGCACCAATGCCCCACACATAGCCAGGAAAGACTGTACTTACTTGCATGTTAAAGACACACAGTCTCTCCATTAAAAACTTTAAGAGCACTCAAGTTCCTCCTTAGTGTTTGAGCCCCGTGCAAACTGCCCTCCTACCTCTGTTCACAGTTATATTTCGTAAAGGCTGGATTTCTGCTCTGACCTATACAGGTCCCTCTGGCAAAAATAGTTTTATCACTTTTCCTCACAGCACAGTGATGTCCCTGGTGATGGATGCTGTGATGAGTGTGTAATTAAAGAGACTTGTGGATGGCTATTCTCAGTCTGTTTCTTGGGATTTGGGGTTTTGGGGGAATCTCAGTGGTGTAGGTTTTAGTGTGAATTGTGTCCAGTCAGGCCACTCATAGCTTTTATACCAAAGAGGGAATGTTTTTAGTTATTAGAGGGCATGGGCTTCATTTTTGTGTTAGTCTGCAGCTTGACTTGGATTAAATATCTCTTACTGTTAGGGAAGCATTAGAGCATTTTCCTTTCTTCCTTCTTTCCTTCCCTCCATCCATCCATGACCCATCTAAGATGATAGGAAAGATTTACTGTGGGTGTCTTTGAATCTGATGAGTTTCAGTACCTACCCCTTAATTTACAGAAATCCCATCCTGCTCTTTACTGCAAGAGCAGCCTGTTTCTACTATAGTATCTCTCCTGTGGTCTCAACCTCCTGGTTCTGAGGCCTGGGGACTGTGTACAGAGCCAGCCTGGGGTCTCCAGGGTGGTGTGAAGGTGCTCAGAGTGTCACCAGCTCTTGGAAATTTAATCCACCTGTACTTTACCTCCTTCCCTCCCATCTCCTTGCTGCCTCTTTGCTCTCACTGACATGCTTAACAAGCCTGCCTCATCCTGCTGAATGATTGCTGGATGAGGGGATGGAGAGACAGCCGTGGGTGGCTCCAGTCAAGTCACTTCCTCTCTGCCTGCCCTGGGTTCCTCTTTTATAACCTGAGAAGGATGAGTTGAAATGTCTTTCCTAACTCAAACAGACAATTATAGATTCTGTTAAAATAATTATAGAATCTCAGGAATAGGAGAAACAACTGAGGGCATCTTTTCTTGTGTATAAATTCTCCCTAAAGCATCCCTGACTTATTAGGTCTCAGCTTGATTACCTCCCGTGATGGGGAACTTGCCACTTCCAGAGCAGCCCATTATTTTATTGTTGGTCAAGTTCATTGGAATGTTTCTCTGTATATAAAGTTAAATAAAAATTGCTTCCCTGTGGTTTCTACCCATTGTCCTCACTTCGGTACTCTGGGGCCACACAAAGATGTGTTTGTGTGTGTGTGTGTGTGTGTGTGTGTGTGTGTGTGTGTGTGTGTGTATACTTTTCCCCACAAAAGTCCTTCAGATATTCAGATGTGCAGAGAAGCTCTCATTTCCTCTGAGTGATCTTTTGTGTGGCTAATAGCCCTTCCCTCACACAAGGAAGGTCATTCCACTTCTGAACATCAGCAAGTTGGAAATACGGACGGAAAAGCCTTCCATCTTGGCCCAGGCACCAAGCAGCAGGAAGGAGGCCGCTCTGGAGCAAGGCTCCGTGGGCACGCTTTTCTTACCTGGGAAACCAGGGCCCCTGCTTGTAGCTTTCCCTGAGCCCCACCCAGCCTCCAAGGGTTGACTGACTGCTGCAGATATACAGATGCGTGTGCCGACTCCCTGCAGGACCCTGTTGTGGGCCCTGCACGCAGCCCAGGGGCATAATGATCAGCAGGGATCATGCTCATGTTCTGAGCACAGGGACCAGCGAGGTTTTCAGGATGTCTGGAGCTATTCAAAGAAGAAAGGGACAAAGAAGAAAGCTTTGGGACAGCCAGGGTCTGGAAGCAATGTTTCAGTTTGTTGGGAGTCGCCTGGAAGGACTTCAGGGCCTGCAGGGACTTACCCAGATGTGGCCGCGCAGACCACTTTCTCTTGCTTTCCCCTCTTTACTTATAGTCTCCCGTCTCCATTTTAAGGAAAAAATAGATTCTCTGTGTTTCTGTCATTTCTCCTGACGGGTGGGCTGACTTGGCCGTCTCAGGCCAGAGAACCAGGGTGAGATGGATGTTAGCAGCTTCAAGCCGGGACGAGCACAGTCTGTCACTCTCTTCCAAACCATGCTGTCCTAAAGACCTGCTCTTTCTTCCTGCCGTCTGGGTGGGGCCTGCCCCTTCTGGTGTTCCCGCCAGGTGAGGACAGTACATTTTCACAGCTGTTAGCTCCAAGGGCCTCTGCTCCCTGGAGCTTCCTGACAGCTGGATTTCATGGCCATGGGGCGTTAGTCACAGCTTTGGGGGATTTCTCTAAGGCAGCTTTGAGACCATACTGCTTCTATCATCACCTAAAAATTAGCTTAAATTTTATATGGGGATAAAAGTGCACTGAACCCCTAGATGTCTCTGGTACACATCTGGGCTGATCTCCAGGGGTTTTGAAAAGCTTCAGCTTCGCACGCAGGGGATTCTGGTGTGCAGCTGTTGTTCTGCCCTGGCATTCAGGGCTCTGACTGTGCAGCCGGCCAGGAGGTTCTGGGAAGCAGGGGGTCCCAGCATTTGCGGAAAGGAAGGTTCGGGAAGCTGGGTCACTTCATTCCTCTCTCTCAGAACTGAGCTGAGGGTGATGCTCACGAGGCAGCATAGTGGAGAGGTTAAGGGCACAGGCCGGACTGGGTTTGAATTCTGGCTCTGCCACTCACTGCCTGAGTGACCTTGAACTGGCCCCTTGACCTCACTGTGCCTGGGGGCATCATCTGTAAAACTGTACCTTCCTCGTGGGTAGGGATGGAACTGTGAGGATTGAACAAGTTAATGCTTGTCCAGTGCCTAGAACAACGCCTGGTACAAGTGCTGTGTGAGTATTTGTAAAATTAGTAAAGCAGTTGTGTTAAATATGCAATGCAGCCCATAGTGACTGTTCGCAAGGAAAACGCATCCGAGAGGTTTAAACAGCAGATCATCTCCTTGTGGTGGTTCTTCCAGCAGAGGTGGTTAAAATATGGAACGTTATCATTTGAGAGGCTGAAAATCTGGTTTTCTGGGGGCCGACACATTCTTTTAGGGCCCGGTAGATGCTGTCACTTACAGGACAATTTCTCTAGGCGGTCTTTGGTCACGTGTTTGCCTGCAGTCCTTCTAGAACTGTTGGGCACCTATTGGACGCACCAGCATTTTTTCTTCTTCCTACTTTGGGGAAAAGGCCCCTCCCTTCTTCTCCCTCCACAGAGCTGGCAAAGCTGTTTACCTGCAGATGTGGCTGCTGTGACTCCGATGTCATTCGGGAAACGTTAACTTTCCGCTGCTCGTCACAGCCTGGCAGCCACCTTCCCGTGTAGCAGGAGTTGCATTTCAAGCTTCAGCTGCCTCTCTCTCCCCATTTCATGCTCCTTCATCTGCCTGATTCCTTGTCTGCACTGTCCTCACCCCATGGCCCCTGAGACCGTCACCACCTCCACCCCAAAAAAGGTCTTTCTGGATAAGATGTTGTAAGATTCTATTTCCCTGCAACTCCATTAACCAGAAGATTCAGTTTACAGAATGTCGCTACTTCTGCCTTTGTTAAACTAGAAAATCCAGTTTGTCAGAATATACAGTTTTGATAGAGGATTATGCGTGAAATTAAGCAAACTGAATTGTCTTCTACACTTTCTTCAGTGGTAAAATGAGAGTCATATCGTGTGTCTCACAGAGTTAGAAAATCTGCAGAAACCTTGCAGTGCTACATACGTCTCTGAAAGATTAACTTATCATTAGACTTTAAGCATCCAGCTTCACCGGGGTCTCCTCCGTGTAAATGAAGAATAAAAATGTGGCATCACTCCTTGCCTCTTCAGCTCTGACTTGGTGCATCAAGAAGGCTATACATCCTCTCCCCAGCGAGGCCGATGTCATTGGCGCCTCCGAAGCTGTTTTTTCCTTTGTTGCAGTTTAAATTAAGGGAGAACAGAAGTAGACTGTGTAATAACAATAATAATTCATAATTAGTGAAGTGGTCATGTGTCAAGCACCGTTCAAAGTGTTTGGATGTTTAATTATCCCAGCTCCATGAGGTCAGTACTGTTTCTCTCCCCATTTTACAGATGACGGAATAGAGGCCCAGAAAGGCAAAACTCACGCCCAGGGTGTTACAGCCTGTAAATGTGGAGACCGGGTTCAGACCTAGACACCGCCCCTGACCCCCGTGCTGCCCTTGTTCCCTGGGTGTGCAGGTTGGCACTGATGGGCCCCAGGGATGCCCCTTTGTGGTTGTCCAGCCCCCAAAGAAGGACCGCTCTCCTGAGATGACTCGCTATGCTTAGCTGCCTGCGAGAATCTCAGTCTGTTTCCTGCTTGGGGGGAGGGGCGGGGGGGGCGGCGGTGGTGGTCTGTGTTTCTGAGAGGATGAGAAGGAAGCATTGTGTCCCGTGCTGTTGGGTCTGTTTAGACAGGAATTGAGGGCAGGCACTGACAACGTGAGAATCGGCATCCGGGTTTTGCAGCTGCTCCCTCACTAACCTGTGGTGGAGGCCGTCCCCTTCCCTGGGGCCCCAGTGTTGAGCCCTGGGCTCGGGCTGACGCTCTGACCGTGGAGTATGTGGTCACCTGGAGGTGCCAAGGACCCATGTGGTTCGTTTGGTACCTTTTCCTTAAAGTTGAAATAAGAATGAAGCTTATCGCTGGTGTTTGGGGCCTGCTCTGTCAAGGCAGCCACGGGCGCTGGGGACACAGAAAGGAGTCACACGTGGGCCAGCTGCCCTCGTGGTACTGAGGTTGAGGACCCTGAAGGTGGGGGAGAGCTCCTGAGGCTGAATGTGTACGGTGCAGACATGGCCCAGCGACAGCACCAGGCAGGCCCTGGGCCCGCAGCCTCCGGCCCAACAGCCAGGCTCCAGCCTCAGCCCCCATGCCTGAGTTCCTACTGCCTCAGCCCTGTTGGGTTCCTTAGTTCTTTAGGAGGGAGGCCCTACTTCACTCTCTGAAGTCTTGCTGGCTTGGCTGGCTTCTGGCATCTTCCTGTTGGCCCTCCCAGATGCTGACCACCTGCCCAGACTTCTTTATTGCCACATGTAGTCGCTGAGCCCCTTCGGGGAGAACCAGGGAGTTAGTGTCCCCATTTTACAGAATTGACCCGAAGTCATAAAACTAGAAAATGGAGGCACCAGGCCTCGAGCGTAATCCGGTATTCTTTTTACTGTATCGTAACATTGCATCCTGTGTGGTGAAAATAGCCTGCTACGCCGGGCCACTGATAAACACTTACCATAGCATTTTGTCACCTGCTGGCTGCTCTGCCAGCCCAGCTGTACCCAGCTCACGCTCAGAGGACAGTCTTCTCAGAAGGAGATTCTCACCTCGCAGTTTGAAGCGTCACTGCGTCACTGACTTGTAACCACCGTGGAGGAAAGAGAGTAGAAAAAGTGTCTTACAAGTGGAGTGGGGCTTTCTGTAGATGCATTTTCCTGCTGCAGCAGATTCCAATCCATTCTTCATGACTGCTGACGTGTGCATTGTGCTGCAGTAGCGGAAATAGCCATGTGATAGCAAGCCAAATGCTATATATCTAGTTTGCTGCAGGACAGGTAGCTGCAAAGCCAAGGCCTGCCCTCGCTTGCATGGTGCAGGTGAGAACGTGGAGCTAGGGCTGAAAAACCCACCTGCATTGTAGAAGACCAAGTCAGAGCACGTGTCGTGCTGGCAGTGGCCTGCACGGCCCTTTCGTGGGTGATGACTGTGTGTGTTTAGAAATGAGTGGGGATGGGGAAGGGGGTGAGAAGAGAGACCTTCTCCAGCTGGTTCGGGTTCTGATTCTAGGGTGATTGAGCCACATGGGGGTCAGAGCTTTGGCAGTTAGGATGCTTGTGCCAGAGAGAGGCTGCTGCTCCCAGCAGTGGTGAAGGGACAAGCTGGAGGAACAAGTCAGCAAGAGGGAGGGCGCTTTTGTGATTCATTTCTGAGGGCAGGCTGCAGGGGAGGGGGCCGCATGGCATCATGGAGGGAGGCGCCTGAATGTTGCCGCTTGCAGGTCTTGGCCGTGGCATTGCATTTGCAGGTCCTGAGCTGTGCAGACCCTTGGGGATCCTGCCACCGTGGGGCCCTGTTGGCCTCCCTTCCTTGTGGCTTGCAGGATAAAGCCACATACAGTATGGTGTGAAGGCCCCTTTTGATCTGGCTTCAACCTGATCTTTCAGACCCATTTCCATCCACTCCCCTCCCCCTGCCCTGAAGCTGTATGCACAGTGAGCTGTGTGTGGGTTTGGGTGCATCTGTTTAGATTCTCAAAGGTGCTGGCTTGCGTCCAGCCCCTCAAGATCGCCAGTTACCTCTGTTCTCCTTTCCCTCCAAGGCTTTGCGCATGCCTGTCCTCGGCGTGGCATGCCCTTCCCCAACTCCAGCTGTTGAAATCCTACTTGTTTTGTAAGCTGAGCTCAAACACAGCTACTTGCACGAAGGCTTCCCTGATCTACGCATCACCCGTAAGGTGGAAGCACATCTCCCTTTCCCTTTGCTTCTGAAGCTCCTTGCTTATGGCTATGGTGTCACCACAGCTCGAATGTGAAGTTTTTGAAAGCAAGCAAGTTCTATCCTCACTCATCTCTGAACCTTTCACTCCCAGCCAAGCCCCTCCTAGTAGTTTCTAGAAGACATCAGGCTGCACGGTCCCCTGTCTATTGAGTTGAATCATTGTCACTTAAAGTCAGCTCCAGAGTCATCTCTAAAGGGCTAGTGAGTGAGTCCTTTCCACAGGGGAGCTGCAGGAGCTGTACCCAGTGTTCCTCAGAGAGGGACCCAGAGATCTACCAGGAAGTCCTGGGAAAAGTGCATTACACTGAGTATTTGCTGAGCCTGGAAAGAAAGCAGGAGAGATATACAAATGGCCAAAAAGCACAAGAGAAGATGCTCGGCATCATTAGTCATCAGAGAAATGGAAATCAGAACCACAGTGAGATACCACTACACACCTACTGGGATGACTGTAATGAAAGTGGAGAAATTATGGAGAAATTGGAACCCTGACACACTGCTGATGGGAACATAAAATGGTGCAGTCACTTTGGAAAACAGCCTGGCTGTTCCTCAAAAAGTTAAACATAGTTAGCCACATAACCCAGCCATTCTCCTCCTATGTATATGTGCCCAAGAAATTGAAAATATATGTCCACTCAAAAGCTTGTACATGGGGCTTCCCTGGTGGCGCAGTGGTTGAGAGTCCGCCTGCCGATGCAGGGGACGCGGGTTCGTGCCCCGGTCCGGGAGGATCCCACATGCCGCGGAGCGGCTGGGCCCGTGAGCCATGGCCGCTGAGCCTGTGCGTCCGGAGCCTGTGCTCCGCAACGGGAGAGGCCACAGCAGTGAGAGGCCTGCGTACCACAAAAAAAAAAAAGCTTGTACATGAGTGCTTACAGCAGCATTATTCATGAGAGGCACAAGGTGGAAACATCCCAAATGTCCATCAGCTGATGGTGTATAAATAAAATGTGGTATATCCATATAAGGGAATATTATTTGGCCATAAAAAGGAATGAAGTGTTGACACATGCTGCAACATGGATGAAATGAAAACATTATGCTTAATGAAAGAAGCCAGTCACAAAAGACCACATATTCTATGCTTTCATTTGTATGAAATGTCCTGAATAGGCCAAAATAGTTGCTTAGGGCTGGGGCAGTTGGGTTTGGATAGTTCGTGGTAGTGATAGCTAAAGGGTACTGGTTTTCTTTTTGAGGTGATGAAAATGGTCTAAAATTGATTGTGGTGATAGCTGCACAGCTCTGTAAATATACTAAAGACCACTGAATTTTATACTTTAAATGGGTGATTTGTATGGTGTGTGAATTATGTGTCGATAAAAGTGTTATAAAAAAAATAAGGGTGGGAGTAGATATACTGCTGCAATTTAAGTGTAGATGTCAATGTATGTGCTAAACTTTGTTTTTCACGGAAGGAGACCTCTTTTAATGCTCTCCCTGTCTATCTGTAGCCTATCACCTTTCCCCCACGCAATATTTTTTCCAGAATGGAACACACATAAGTAACTGACAAATCTGTATAAAGTCATTTTTTTTAAGATGAAAAATTCTTTTCACTTTTATGATCGAGTTGCCCTTTTATTTTCCAAGGGAATTAAAATGACTCAGCTTGCATTTGGATTCCTTTCTTGGCCACTGGGACAAGACAGCTTGACTAATCTTTCGGTGTTGGTGGTTGTTTTCACTCATTCGTTCATTCTTTCACTGCAAACATTTATTGTGTGCCAGTGTTTTAGTATCTGAAGAGACAGAAATAAAAGTTTCCCCCATCAAGGAGCTTACAGTACAATGGGTGAGACATTCTCGTAAGCAAATAATGAATGGATATCAGTATTGTGATGGGGGCTATGTAAACACATCGAGAGGCTCCTGAACTCAACTAGGGGTAATCAGGGCAGGCATCAGGAAAAGGTGACTTATTGGAAGACAAATAGGAATTGGCCAAGAAGAAAGGACATTTTAGGTAAAGAGAGTTTTACTGCTGCACCGGCAGTGGCCAGGGGGCTTCAGGGAACTGTGAGAGTTCAGTCCCGGGTGCCAAGGTGGGCAGGGTAAGGATCAGACATGGAGTGCATTTGTTCTTTGTCCTGTGGGGGGTTGGGGAGGTCTGATTTCATTTCATTTTAGGAAGGTCAGGTTGGCTGCATGATGGAGATTAGTCTGGAGAGGAGTGAGAGCATGAATGCCTGGGCCGGGGGTGAGATTTAGGGAGGGAGAGTTGGGTAGGAGGGTGAGGGCACCATGGGGTCAAGGATGCTACTCAGAGTTCTGGCTTGGACATTCTGGTGGGTGATGGTGTCTGTTTGTGAGGTTGGAGACACTGGGAGACGTGCAGGCTTTGGCTGGTCATTTGCCTCCTTGGGGCCGCACTGGGTCTGAGCTATCCATGTTTGCATTAGCAGGCCTGGAACACATGTGTCCCTGAGTCAGCCAGCAGCCAGTGGTGCGCCCACACACAGTTACAGGTTGTGGTCCCCGTGGGGTCTGGGCTCCTGGCATGCCAGGCTCTTTCACTTCTCTGTACTCTGGGTTCACTAATGGTCTGTCCAACGGGAGGTGGATTTACTGATCTTTACGCTCCCTTCCAGTTCTGATAGTGTATCATTCTGTGTGATGGGAGATTATACATTTGCACAATCACCTCTTTTGATGATTTACATAATCACTTCAGAGACACTTCAGATTCCTTTCTGATCATCTGTCCACTCGGAGAGAATTCCAAAAGCTTAGATTTCGGTTTTGCTGTCCCTGCCTTCCCAAGGCCTCTCTTTCAAGCACTAATCTCTGAACATTCGGATTTACTTGGGAGCTGAGTCTTTTCCCAAGGACTCTTCCAAAAGACGATTCCCCTCCCAGGTAGCTCAAGTTCTTCCCACCCTTACCCCTCAGACCCTCTTCTTTTAATTTCTTAGCCTAGTCCTGAAAATCCACAAGGAGAACATTCTGTAAAATGGACCAGGTGTTGGTTGCTGTCCTCGAGTTGCAGAAGGGTACAGACGAAGATGAAAGGACTCTTTCTTTCTGTTTCCCTCTGAGAGTGTTTTGGCCCCTCTGCTTTATAGCATTATAATTGCATCACAACCAGGCAAGAAAATCAAATCACCTCCCACCAGATTTCCAGTGTTTTTCCACTAGGCGACCAGGGCAGAACGAGGGCTTCTGAGAGTCGGAGTCACCCCCCCACCCCACCCCCACCCCCCTGCCAGCTGACAGACATGTGGCCTTGTTGTTGACTGTCTGTTTTCTCTGGGTCGGGGCCTGGGGGGTGGGATCAGGTTGAGAGAAGGAGGAGGAGCCCTTCAGGACTGTCTGTTTTCTTGTATCACCTCTTTCTCAAGAATGGACGTTCTGTTCCTGCATGTTTCTTTCCCTGGAAGTCTCTTGTCCTGTGGGGTCTTTGTCAAGACTGAACAGGACTGAGGAATGTCAGAGTTGGAAGGTCCAGTCTAAATCCGTGAGCTCCTTCCTAGAGGACTGGACTTGTGTCTTCATTACCTCTATGTCTCCAGTACTTGACACAGTGCTTGGCACGCAGGGTCTCTGAGAACATTCGCTAAGTGAATGAACTGCAGAATGACAGATCTGGGTTAGCAATGAGGGGCCAACTCTGACCTTCCTCCACCAGGGGGGATGTGATTCTGTTAGCGCCTATTGGACTGCGTTCTCAAGCACAGGTGGTGTCTCGGCCTCATCTGCGCCCATAGGCCAGCCCAGCACCGGGAGGGTGGGTGGATGAATAAATACCTCCCCCCCCCCCCCCCCCGCCCCCCCATTGCTATGGTGCTGGTGCAGCTTCTTCAGACGGAGTCTGATGGCCTTTGGGCGGGGCCTTACCCTGCCTCAGGCTGACAGTGGGAGTGGGTTTCCACCTCCGTGAATTAGGAGTTGAACGCAACTCATTAAAAAATAAAAGGAAAGAAAAAGAAGACTGCATCAGCTTGCTCAAGGAAGGTCTACGACAAAAGGGAAATTTAAAAATAACCTTACAGAGTGTGTATGTGATGTGGCCGTTTGTCAGTGTTGACAGTTTTCATTTGCTGACTACAGAGCAGTGATTCCTAGATGTGGTTTTATAGTCCTCCCTGCTATCTTGCTCTGTGATCTCAAGGGTTGTCATGAACTTGCCAAAAAGTTGCTTGAATCAAAATTTTATTTCACGTATTTTTATTGATTTATTTATACCTCAGACCCCCATCTACTTGCAAAGATTTTTAAGATGGCATCTAATAAAGGAGATATTATAGGTAATGTTAAAATAGAAAAAAGATTTTTTTTAATCTAGGAAGAGGAAGTAAAAAGTAAGATATTCTAATGGCTTTTATTGAGGATTCAGTCAGCACTTAGCTTGTTGGAGACCAAGAAAAAAAATAGATATGGTGAAATATGTGATACATTTTGCAGCAAAAGCCTGTGGAGTCACATGCCCTCGGCCAGCTCAGATTTCAGCTCCAGTTGTAGTGGGCGGTCTCATGAGAGCTCAGACACGCCCTGGGGCATCTGTAGGGCATGGGAACTGGGGGCGAAGGCGCCAACCTCCTGGCCATTTGGAGAGCAGTTCTGGGAGGCCCCAGTACGTTCGTCTGGGTCCTGGCTAGACCGAGCACCCATGCCTCCAGCTGCAGTCTAGATAACGCACCCTCATGTTGGTTTCACGGTGTCCCTTGTCTTCCTGGCCCCTCTCAGGCCCCACTACCTTGATTCCTGGGCAGCACTGTTTCCTCTGCGTCTCTCCCATTCAGGGAGGCTCAGTGGGCATGTGTATATTAAGGCCACCCTTAGTGGAGCTCAGGGGCCCCTCAAGGAACAGAAGCCCCCATATTTCCATTTCCATCTCCAGACATCCTCTCCTGTTTTCACCGTCACTTCTCAGAGGAGACCGTTTCATGACAAGGGCGAAGGAAAGGACTCACGGACAGGGCTCTCCTTTGTCTGTCTTGCCCAGAACTGCCCTCTGCCCGCTTTCCCTGATAGCGGGCGCTGTCGTCTGATTGAGCTCTGCTGTTGTGGAGGATGGGTGTGTGTGGACTGAAAGCCCCTGACTCCTGGGGTTGTCCCCATGCAGGGCTCAGCCCCTGCTTCCAGACTGGTGCCATCAGGGCCTTGCGGTCTGACCCCACTGCTGGCCGCAGATCCTGATTGTGGACATTTCAACTTATTTCAGACAGGATTTTGGTTGAAAAGCAATGTGGTTTCTTGACGTTGTTGGGATGATTTGTATTTGGAAGCCTGAGGGCCACCCAGTACTACCAGGAAATTCACTGAGCTTAGATTCTCATTGGGAAACACTTCCCACCCCAAGAGGTTTGAAGCAGGTGGCCAGCCTGGAGGATGGCTGTCACAGCCCTCCTCTGCTCACCCTGGGCTCTGCTACTCCGCCCCTCCTGGAAGCTCCCTCCCACACCCCTCCTGGTTAGGACCCTGCTGGCTAGGCCCCTGCTATTTCATGGCACTTCCTAAGGAGGCCTGCCCTGGGCTGCGTCCTAACTCCTGAGGCCTCCAGAGGAAGGGGATGGGAATGAAAGGAATCCGGGCCCCAGGCTTTCCCCACCTTCACCTCATCCCTTACATTTTTGGGACTGTTGTAGTCAAAGGGAGGAGTGGAGGCTACAAGCATCATTTTTCAGGCCCCAAATTTAATATCACTGCAGCTTTCTGTCAAAATCAGACTCTTTGTCCTATTCTTAGGGAAAGAGTTTCTCTGTGTATCTCTGGTAACTGTCGCCTTTGTTCTGTGGTTACTTCTACACACATCTTTTCTCTCGTTCTAGGCTATAAGCTTCTTGAGGGCGGAGACCAAGCCTTTCATTTCTTCCTTTTTCCTCGTGAGTAACTGGTCAGTAAATATGTAATAAATGAATGGATCCTAGGTTGGCTTGAAAGAAGTTGGGATACCATATATTCCTACTGCATCTGCTTTCTCCCACATATTTCAGAAAACTCGTGGCTACCTTGCTCACCCTGCATCATTGTTAGGAAATACAGATGTGTCTTGCATCCGTGAAGATGGTTCCAGCGCTGGCTCTGACTCCAGCCTTTCTGGAGTCAAGCCCTTTCTGTACTCTGGTCGGCTGTAGTGGGAGCCTGGCTGACCACATCCCCAAGCAGCAGGGGCAGGCCCATGGTGCTGAGGAACAGTCTGTATTCATTTCTCCATGGGACTCTTGCATCTGGAAGCAAGAGGGCTCATCGTCAAGGTGTCTTGAGTCCTTGGAAGTGGATATTAAGGCACGTGTTCATTAGTCCATCGGTCAGCAAATATTTACCGAGCGCTGTCTGCTTGCCAGGCCCTGTGCCAGGGGTAGGGGCCACATTCATGAATAAAATAGGCATGGTCCCTACCCCTTGGAGCTCACAGTCTAGCAGGGCAGACATAGAAACATTAAGCAAATTATTAACAGGGAAGAAAGTGTTCTTCTGTACCAAGCCAGAAGGTATCAGAGCTCTCTCACACTGTTAATACAAACCATTTCCCTCCAGGTTGGTCCTAGGGCTTAGATTTACACCCATTGTTTTCCCAGAAGCATTTCGGCCCCCAGCTCTTTTGTCAGCTCCTGGAGAAAGCCTTGACGTTACCCTAAAGCAGCTGCCGAGCACCTGGAACATGACCGTTTAGCATGAAGCACTCTGCTTAGGCTCCGGCTCACTGTGACTACTCTGGTCCTCAGTCTCTTCGTCTGTAAAATGAGGGCTGTGTGGTCTAGGGTTACATTTCTCAAGGTGAGCTCCGTGGAAAACCAATCTCGGAACATGTCCTGGAGAAAAGGATCTCATGATGAGATAAGTTTGGGAAATTGAATATTTTATGTAAATATATATGTGTGTGTGTGTATATATATATATATATATATATATTCCCCTTTTCTCAATTCACAGAGCACATTAAAGGCTCTGAGAAGTTCTAGAGTATGCAATCTGGCCTGGCTTCGTTGAGTGCAACCTTTTTTAAACTTTTGGACCCAGATTCCTTTTTTCACACGGCACCTATTTTCCCGAGGCTTTTGTGCTCCACAGAGCCCGCTTCTGCAGAGACCTCTGAAGGCCCCTTCTGCTCTAGCACTCGGTAACTAGGGCTCTGGTGATGCTCTGTGCTGTAGGACAGGAGTTGGTGTGGGGCAGTGGTCCCAGAGCCCATAGCATCTGGCACCCCTTCCTCCTTTGCGATTATCGTGTCTGTTCAAGGAGACAGCTGACCAAATTTTCTGCAGCAGATCCCGGAGACATGTGAAGACACTCACTGTTGGTGGCACTGCCTCGGAATCCACAGTCATTCTTAATTGGCCTCAGAACCATCAGCTTGCAAAGCCGTCTGTCATGGGAAACTTGAGCAGTGTTCAGGGTTTCATTAATAATTCAGTGGACGAGCTTCTTCAGACGCAGGCCTTCTCACCCTTGGGACTCACTTGTCTTCTGCCTCCAGAGATGTTCCAGGGAGAGTTCTCTGTTATGTTACAGATGTTAATGACTCAGACAGTAGTACTTCGAGGCTGTCCCAGAGTCCCCAAAGCCGCATCAGTCGGAAGAGGGAATATTGATACAGGTTAATCCCACTCTAATTATATCAGCCGGCTCAGAGGGTTGGGTGGGCTTGTGGACAGTGAGGTTCCAGGGAGTAGATGCCCACCACAGGCTTCAGGCAAAAAGCCTCTTGTGCTGGGGTGGTGGGGGGCTTATATCCACTGCGATAGATTCCTTCTTCTGTCTGTAGCATCCCCAGCCATTCAGAAAAAAATTATTCAGGATCTTTTTTTTTTTTTTGCAAGTTAGAGATACCTAAAAATATTGGTTGAATTCGTTCTAGCTGATGAGCACTGATTCTCATTCCCATTTAGTTGACTTCTAGAATGTCACAGCGGAATGGGAACATAGAAATCATCTCATCTAGCTCCTTCATTTTTCAGTGTAGGAAAATGAGACCAGAGGAAAGTGACTGTCAAGGTTACCCAGCTGGTTCGTGCAGAGGCTGCCCGGTACCCGGGCCTCCTGGCTTACAGCCCCGTGTCCTTTCCAGCGTGTCCCACGCCCTGCTCTGAGCACAGTGTGCAGAGCGTTCTTCTTGGAGTGCTGCAAGCAGTCCCAGGCACAGTGATGTTGGGACACCAGATGCTCTTTTCCTTCTCAGGCGCTGTGATGCCAAGGGTAACACATCCATCCTGGCTGTCACGCTGATGGGGCTGTGAGGCAGGTTTATGTGCCATCAATAAGGTTAAAAAAGAAGCTGGGCTCTCCTCTCTCCTTCTCTCAGCTTCCCTGCTAATTTGTGGTCATTAGCGCTGGCTGTCACCTCCTCAAGTCCCCTCTCCCCTTGGAGAAACTTGCCTCCAGGGGAGTTGAGCCTGGCTGCTCAGGGGAAGCAGGGCTTGGGAGCCAGCCCTTCTCATCCTCTTGTGGAGACTGCTGGGCCTGGCTGCCGGTGCTCAGCCATGGGCCACTTCCTGGCTAGACACTGAGCTGGTTTTTCCACCTTCCCCTGGAGCCTGGAGAGGAGGGGCGGGAAGGGGGAGATCACAGAGCCTACCTCCCCTGTCTGCATGGAGAGCAAGGATGATGAACAAGGGCCCTGGGGTCTTGAGTTTCTCATGGAGTCTCAGTGCCAGAAGTACCTTTGGAGATGACTGGGTTCTGTACCTGCTATTTATATTAAGGACCCCGAGGCCTGGAGAGGGGTCAGCCTCGTTTAAGGTTGCTGGGCCAGTTGATGGCAGAACTGGGGTGAACCTTAGATTTCTACCCTGTTTTTCCTGGAGTCTCAGCTACAGGCCTTCCGCCTTTCTAGTTTGGGGTGTCGTTTTCCAGTGCGCAGCCAGCGTGTCTCAGCCCCAAACCCCAGTGGTTAGAAAGTACAGAGCAGGTTTAGGGAGGAGAGAGCACTCTGCCGTGGTCCATGGGAGTTTGACAGTGAGGTGTAGAGACAGATAAGAGTTGACTGGGCCGGGCAGCCAATGGGCCTTCAGGGGCTGTTCAGTAGAGGAACGAATGCCCAGGAAATCTGTGCTCTGAGGGCGCTCAGGAGCGTGTGAGGGCCGGTAGGAGGTAAAGGAGCAGAGCTGGGACAAGCCAGGGGGTCCCGGGTGCCTCTCTGCACCAGTTCTGACACAGGGACCCAGACTTCCTTCACTTCCTCTCTGCACTAGAGGGACCCCCTTCTCTCCTAACCTGTCTGTTCTGAATTTTAAGCTGGGGCAGTACTTGGCTAAGTTTCTGCCTGGAAGTCGTGGGCAGCTGCAGCCAGACAGGGCCCAGGCCGGCCTGAGGGTAGGGTTGACCACGTCCTCAGGTGGAAAGACAGACACCTGGCTGGCCCGGCAGCCTCAGGCCCGCTGGTGACTCCAAGGCCTCCACGTGGCTCAGTGAGACTTTCGGTAAGTGTAGTGTTTCCAAGGGCAGCATGTCAGCTGAACTGAGGATGTCATGGATGCAGGTATGTGGGTTCAGGTTTGGGGGCCGCAGGGGAGGGGCTCAAGGAGGAGGTGGCAGCGGACAGACATAGCTCATGAGCCCCCCTCGCCCCCCGACTCCAACCTTGGTCACCCTCAACCCGTGACTTGCGCAGCCCTGCCTGTGACTACGGAGCAGGGAGCACTGCCCAGGCCCCGTGGCAGGTGAGGGTTCCGGGAAACAAGTCCTGGAGCCTTGGCTCTGCAGAAACTCGGGTGCGGGGCAGGGCACGGGGTGCAGGAGCTGTATTGCCCAGGGCCTCACCCCCACGCCGTTCTTCCAGTAAGCACCCTAAGGGCTGGCATGGGGCTCACCTTGTCCTCCCCTCCAGCGACTGAGCCACAGAGAAGGGACATCTTGAGTGAAATCAGGACCAGGTGGAAACAGGTGCTGAGCTTTTGCTTTTTAGCAATTACTAAGCACTCTTCACGGACCCCACCTCCTCTGAGGAGAACACTGAAGAAGTGTCACTAATGCTGGTGACGCTAATAGGAATACAGAGATGCTTGTGCTTATACTGTTACTGCTGAAGGGAATGATAGAGTTAGCGTTTATTGGTGCACACCCTATGCCAGGCGCTGTGCCAAGCACTTTATATGGAATGTTACTTAATCCTCACAGCAGTTCTGTACAATCATTATTATTACCCCCGTTTTCCAGATGAGACCACTGAGGCACAGATTGTTGACATGCTCGTTCAAGGTCAGCCTCAGAGCCGAGAAATAGTGGAGCCATGATTCCACGCATAGTCTGAGGCTCTTTACTAAGCTGTCCTTCTCCGTGGTCTGTGTGGGGGCATTTGAGCAGCGAGAGGTGACAGTGGTGTTTGAAGGGAGGACACCCCAAGAGGATGGGACAGCTACAGCAGCAGAGTGGCAGGGGGGAGGCCCTCCGCTGGACGTCTAGGCTCTTTACTTCTTTGAGCAGATCATCCCCTTCCTGGGGCCTTGATGGAGGCCTTAGACAGAAAACAGGGTAGAAACCTAAGCTTTTCATTTTCAGAGAGCAGAGAGACCATGTGAGTTTTGACTGGAATCTGATCCTGGAGAAATGCAGCAAGTGCCCCAATCATCCCACAGGAATCCTGCAGACCCAGTGAGAACTTCCCGTTCCAGGGGGAGCACGGGGACAGGGCTGCACCCCACTGGCCCAGCCTGGACCCTTCTGCCAGCCTTCCCTTCTTCAGCCAGAAACCCTCAGCTTTGTTGTTTCAACTGCATAGAGCAGGTTACTAGCTATTGTTCTTGGAAGCCTTTCTGTGATCTTAGGACCTTTGAGAAAAGAACAAACAGCTACAAAAACACAGGGTAGTTAAAAAATATTTGTGATTTTTGTGCTGCGTGGAACAAAAGAGGCATTCAGGAGACTCAGCATTGTTCCGGGGGAGTGGGGTTGAAACTGCCCCTTCTCCTCTCCCCTTGGGAGCATCCATGCGATGGCTGTGGAATGTCCTTAGACCATCTCCCGGTGGCAGCCTCCTCCTCTGTGCGGGGCCTGAGCTAGGGACACATTTATACTTGTAATCAGCTTTAATGCTCACTCAGTTTCTATCTAGTCCATTTTTTTCATCTTGTTGGGAAAAGCGGCTCAAAGTTATCACCTGGTCACCATAGTTTCATACTAGTTACTAGCTACCCTATCTCTTGCTGGATACCTTTAACTGCCAGTCATATAGCAATCCAGTGTACATAGTAATTTTCCTTATTGGATCTTTATTTCTGTTTCATTGTCTGGAAGTGCTATCTATTTTATCAAAGGCAGGACTGAGGTTCGAAGCAGGGAAGTGACCTGCCCGATGTTGCTCAGCTAATAACACAGATCCCTGATGAACACAGTGCTCTTAGAACCCTACTAAGATTCCTTCTTCAAGGAACTAAATTTTGAAAGCTTACTGCCTCCGCTTCTTGGGGAGTTCTAAAACACCATGGACCCACTGTTGTCTTTATCCTTGAAAGCTCTTTCTAGGATTGAAGCTCTAAAATCCCAGGCCCAGGTCTCTCTAATTCTGAATTGGTTCATTTCTCCTGTGGTAGCCCAGGCGCCCACAGCCAGCCAATGAGCCTGGTGTGCCCAGTGCCCTCGCTCCAGCCCACAGCCCTTCAGCAGGCAGTTGTAAGGGAGCCAAGATGCTCATTGCCTTCTTGAGGACACACAGCTTAATTGCCTCTCCCCGTTCCTCCTGTCCATGCCTGGTTTAATCTGTGCAGCCTTCCCTGTGTAAGTCACGGCCAGACAATCTCAGCGGGATACACTTGGGACTGAGCGTGGAAGCTGGGTTGCAGTGATTTGTGTTGGAACACCAGTGGTGGGCTTCTTTCACGTTCTTCAGATGAAGGCTCTTGGGGAATTAGAAGGGCCTTTGGAACTGCCTTCCTCCCCAGCCTGCTCCGTATCTCCTTCAGATTTCTTCTGCTAGAGATGGCGCAGGGTTGTTCCTTTGGAGGACTTGGACACATGGCATCTTTGCTCGTATCCTATCAGAATCCCTGGGCTTCACTGGAGGAGTAACAACTTGACCTGCCATCAGGAAATTCCTGAGATGTATGCTCAGCACCAGTCTGAGGAACTGGGGATGTTTAGTCAAGATAAGAGAGAGCCCATGGGGATATGATCCCTGTCTTCGTGTGAGAGAGGAAATACGCTTGTTCCTTATGTCTCCGGGGGTGGGTGGAGGGGCAGGACTTAGACCAGAGAGTAGAAGCTTGGACGGGGTTACATTCAGCACAATGTAAAAAGGAACTCACTAAAAGGAGAGTTTTCAGAAAATAGAATATGTTGTCCAGAGCAGAGTGAATTTCCTCTCCCTGGAAATTTGTGTTCCTCTGATGAGGAGGCTGTGACGTGGGTTTTAGGGAATGGCAACTCCAGCCCTGAGTGGAGAATGAGATGGCCATTTACCTCTACACCTATTGGCCTGTGATGGCGCCCTCCACGGTGTCCTTAGGGACAGCTGCCCACGAGGACTGAGCCAATCCAGGCTCGGGCTCCAGGAGGCACCCCAAAGGATGAAGAGGATCAGGGAAAGGGGAGGCCACTGGCCTCTCTCCCCATGTGCGGCCCATGCTTTTGGTCTTAGCCTTCATTTCTCTGGGTGAGCAGGATGGTGATGGTGGTAGCGGTAGGAGCAAGAGCCTATCAGTGAAAACATGGGCCTCTTCTGTAGAAAAAAGAGCTTAGTTGGCACGCAGCTGGGCTGTCGTGACTGCTGGAACGACACCTTCCAGGCAATGGAAGAAATCTGCTGGAAACAGTGTGGCAGAGCGGCAGGTCTGCCCTTCCAGCAGCCTTGTAAGTTGGCAGCATGGATGGAGGAGAGCAAGGACTCCACAAATTGTGACCTTTTCATACTTCATCATTCTTGAATGCAGGAACATGTGTGTGTGTGTGAGGGAGAGGGAGACACACACACACACACACACACACACACACACACAGAATGACATAGGGAGAGACGCACTGGTTTTGTTTTCATTGTTTCCCTGTGCGAGCTCCACATAAATAACTCATTTAAATAACTTGGCATCTTTCCATACTTTTAACTATGCTTATAAAAATTATACAGTTAAACACACACATAAACATACATATGTCTGCAAGATTTTTTTAAGTAATTTTTTTACAAAATTAATCACATTTACTGCATACTGCTTTTCTTATTCATCAATAATTCATAGAAAAATCCCTCCAAGCCAGCTGGTATACCTCCTATTTCATTCTTTTTATTCCCTAGAAGGGATGGTCTTTATTTTATTCAACCATTCTTATATTGATGGGTATTCACTTTGTCTGCAGTTTTGTTTTGTTTTGTTTTGTTTTTTACAAATAACTACCTCCATAGACATCCATAAACTGCTTCCATAAACATCCTTGTATATGTGTGTGTATCCTTATGAACTACTGCTTTTATTTCCCAGGGGTAGATTCCCAAGAGTAGGACCGCTGAGCTGAAGGGTATAGTATTTTTATTTTATTTTATTTATTTTTATAAATTTATTTTATTTAGTTTTGGCTGTGTTGGGTCTTTGTTGCTGCGCACAGGCTTTCTCTAGTTGTGGCGAGTGGGGGCTACTCTTCGTTGTGGTGCACGGGCTTCTCATTGCCGTGGCTTCTGTTGTTGCGGAGCACAGGCCCTAGGCGCGCAGGCTTCAGTAGTTGTGGCTCGCGGGCTCAGTAGTTGTGGCCCATGGGCTCCAGAGCACAGGCTCAGTAGTTGTGGCGCACGGGCTCAGTTACTCCGCAGCATGTGGGATCTTCCTGGACCAGGGCTCGAACCTGTGTCCCCTGCATTGGCAGGCGGATTCTCAATCACTGTGCCACTAAGGAGCCCAGTATTTTTATTTTTGATAGACGTTTCCAGATTGTGTTCCCAAAAAACTACAACAGTTCTCATTTCCCTTAGCAGTTGGTGAGAGTACCTGTTTCCCCATCCCCACAGCATGGTTACTTCCTTGTTAGTGTTAGCCTTCTGATGGGTAAACAGTAATATCTCATTGTTACTTTGATTTTCATTTCTCTGACTCCTGTCGAGTCTGAGCATCCTTCATACGATTATTTGCCATTTGCCTTGTTCTGCCATGAATTGCCTCCTAGGATCCCAGGGGAAGGGACCAACAAGACTCTGGGTCGACTGGCAAGAAACGGTGTGAACACCCTTCACCCGGTCCTGGGTGACAGTCGGTCCTGGGTGACAGTCGGCTCTCAGTGCCCTTCTGTCTCCCTCCCCTCCCCCTCCCTCCTCTTCCCCACCTCTCTGCCCTGGCACAGGATTTAGAGTCCACAGAAATGAGAAATTAAATCACATTCTCCCAAGGGCCCAGGGTAGGGTAAGGGAAAGCAGAAAACAGAGCTGTAAGCAGGTGAGAGCTGGCAGGCTGGTGTGTGGGTTAGTTGCTCCTTATCCCTTGAGAGGCCCTGGGCTAGCTCCTTAACTTTTTGCTGATGTGAAATCTGCATCTGTGAAATAGGGAACAGACACTTGGCACTTGGTAATGCATCTGTAAGTAGTTCACATGTTGACTGATGCTTACCAAGCTTCAAGTCTGGCTACTCATAGTGTGGTCTGCACCAGAAATACAGAATCTTGGAGTGCACCCAGACCCACTGAATCAGACCCTGCATTTTCAAAAGACCCCCACCCCCACCCCCCGCAAGTGATCCGGATGCACATTAAAGGTTGAGAAGCACTGGCTTAAAGCGCATTGATTAAAGCTGTGAGAAAAAAAAAATAGTACAACGTGCCCAGAAATGTTGCTGCAATTGCACACTTTGGAGATGCACCAATCGATCCAGTGTAGTATGGACGAGACGGCTCACAGTAGCACAAGTTCTTGCCTCTTGACCGTGAGGTCTCTTAGTAATGTCACCTAACAGAATGCAGCACCCCTCTCCCCTGGTGACAGGGATACCTCAGTTTAAGAAAACTCAACACACCCAAATCCAATTGGTTCTCCCTGTCGTTGAGCCTTATGGGAACCCCGGGCTCACACTAATCACCAGGCTGCTCCAGCACCCCAGCTGCCTGCCTGGCAGACCCTGGATGCTTCAGCTGCCTTGACTCTCAGTCCCGTGCACACTTCTGTGTTCCCAGCTGCTCACCACTGGCTCTGTCACCCAGCTTCAGCCTTTCTCCTTTGAGCCTGGCTACTGGCTCCACTTCAGTTTTCACACTGAGTTCAGACCTCGTCAGCCTCTAGGTAATGGAGCCCCGGCCCTGGCACTGACACACTTGGCCTGCGCTTTCCGCCATCTACCTCCACACAGACATGCCCCCCGTTCCCCCTGCCCTCCGTCTCAGCTCCAAGGTGAGAATACCTAGGGCCTTCCTCCAGAGCTGCCCTGGGGACTGACTAGTTTAAATAGCGGTGCTCCCAGGAGCATTTCTACTATGGTTCCATGGCATTCGAACTTGCTCGGTTTATCCAGATGGTTTATCCACCAAGGGTCAGCGCTGGAAACAGAATCCACTCCAGGTATTATAAGCAGAAGGGGGTTAGTACTGGGAATTCGGTGCTTATAGCTTCGGTGAAGGGGCTGGTTCTAGGCTGGGCCTTTTGAATGACTCCTGGATTGTACAGCTGCCAGCCCCACAGCTGTTACCGGACTCTCCAGGAAGCTGAAGGATCTCAACCCTAGGGTGAGGTCCAGGGATTAGAGTTTGGACAAGAAGCTGCCTCCACTGCCCTGCTTCTTGGATACCTGGAAGCGGCAGCAGGACATCTGGTTACGGGGTGACTAGCAGTGACAGCCAGGAGCTGCATTCCCTCCCTCCACATCTCATGGACTTGTGCTCGGCAGACCCTGATTTACATGCAGAGCTCCGGCTACGTGGGAGTCTGCGAAACGTAGTTTCCCCAGGTCTGATATCCTGAGAGGAGAGTGAAAAGGAGGTCTGGGGAGAACCAACTGCATGTCTACCTCAGACAGGTAGGATTTTGACCGGTGGGGATGGGTGGGGGCATTCTGCACTCACAGTCCAGAATTCAGCCTCCACCCGGCCCCAGGGAATGACGGCACAGAGGCCAGACCCCGGGTTCTTCCCAGACCGGGCTGCAGTGCCTTCTGCAGGTGGTGGCCCCCTCTGTGGGTAGGTTCTTCTCTCCCCAGGGACGTGTTTCCACTGCGCTGACAGGGAGAGTTCCTTCACGTCTCTCTGCCGTTCTACGCACATAAAGCATTGCTGCCTTCCTGAGTGCTCCAAAAGCTTTATATTTTTATTTTTACCTAGTTTTGCCTGATTCCAGAGTGACAAGCTCGATAGAGGTGCAGGAAATATGACTGAACTAAGTCATGCCAGCTGCAGTATGAGACGGTGTTTGTTGTGGGTCATTAGGATTTCATGTCCAATTCTGGTCCTCGTTATTAAACATGTAAAGGGATGTTCTCCCAGCCCTGTAATTAGCAAGCACTTTTTCCTGCTCATGACATGGTTGTGTAACATGACTGCCTGTGGGCCTTGTGGGGGCAGGGGAGGGGGGATGTGTTTTAGGTGTCAGAGAAATGACAATGATTTGGGTCTCAAAGGGGCCTGTGGGAGAGTTCTGAGTTTGGGGGTGTGAAAGCTGAAAACAACTTGTGGCTGCAGAACTGGCAGGGAGTTTAGTGCCTGGAGGCAAGGGGTGATTTGAAAAAGGGGCAAAATGGAATTCAGGAGCTATCGTGTGCCCTGGGCAGAAGCCTCTTGACCTCCTCTCAGATCCCGACACAGCACCTTATGCAGAGGAGGTGCTCAAAACGGTTTATTTATTACGTGCAAGAAAATAAAAAGAGATTCAATGTGGGTAGGAGTTAGGAGGCTCATGCCTCTTCCAGCTCTGCAGGCAGTAATCATCCCTCAGGCCCCCTGTTTTGGGGGGACAAATCAGGGCGGCTGTATTCAGGGCTCCAGGTTGAGGAGAGAGAAGGTGGCCCCCTGTAGCTTTCCTGGAGAGCATTTGGAATGGGGCACAGTTTTTGCAGGAGGATGGGTTACCAGCCTTATGGAGCAGAATCCAGAGGGAGTTCTACAACAGATCCTCACCCTGCTTCCATAACTGAGTGCTGGGATGCACTGTGAATTTTAGCCCCTGGGGGGCCTGGCATCCAAGGCCTTTGTGACTGGCCCTGTGCGCTCCAGTCAGATTGGACGCTCATGCTTCCTTAACTGCTGTGCCAGGCGCTCAACTTTTTATCTTTGCTTGAGCCCCCCCTGCCTCCTGGGGGGCTTCTCTTCACTTGTCTCCCCCTTGCGAAACCCTCTCTGTCTTTCACGGCCAGCTCGATCACACCTTCTCCATAGCATCCTGTGACCGTCAGCCTCAGGAGCCCACTCTCGCCCTATCTGAACACCCAGAGCACTTTTCTCTCCTCCTCTCCTGGCCCTCGCCCCTTTCTGCCCATTCATTAGGCCTGTGGATGCCCTACAGGCCTCCCTCCCAGCCCAGCTGCGTCTTCCCAGCTTCTGGCTCAGAGTCAGTGTCAACAATTGTTTGTGGAGTGAATGATTAAAAAGTGAAAGGAGGGCTTCCTTGGTGGCGCAGTGGTTGAGAGTCTGCCTGCCGATGCAGGGGACACGGGTTTGTGCCCGGTCCGGGAAGATCCCACATGCCGCAAAGCGACTGGGCCCGTGAGCCATGGCCGCTGAGCCTGCGCATCCGGAGCCTGTGCTCCGCAACGGGAGAGGCCACAACAGTGAGAGGCCCGCGTACCGCAAAAAAAAAAAAAAAAAAAAAAAAAAGTAAAGGGAATGTGTAACTGATTCACTTTGGTACAAAGCAAAAACGAACACACCATTGTAAAGCAATTATACTCCAATAAAGATGTTAAAAAAAAAGTGAAGGGAAAATTAATACAGCATTGTAAATCACCTATACTCCAATAAAAAATTATATCTAGCTCCAACAACAACAGCAAAAAGTGGAGCAAAACAGCCATTAAACTGAGCGGGAAAATCCCAAACCAGCTGCAGAGGAAGGATTCGGACAAGAAGGGGCAGCATGGTAGCGTGGTTAAGCTCATGGGTGCTAGATCCACACTGCCTGGGTTTGGTCCTGACTCTACCGCTTATTCTGTGACCTTAGGCAAGCCACTTAACCTCTCTGTGCCTCAGTTTCCTCATCTGTTAAGTAAGGATAAGGATAAAACCTACCTCACAGGGCTGTTGTGAGAATTCAACTATTATAAAGTATATAAAGTTCTTAGAACAGTGCCTGGCACATAAGAAGTGTAAATGTATGTTAGTACACCCGTCTTCCCCAATACACTTTCAACACTTTCTTACTTGCTTGTCAGAAGACAGTGCCAGATGTTGGGGGTCTTCTGAGCTTCCGCTGGATCTCCACCTCTGTTTAAATCTCATACTTGCAGTCCAGTCAGATGGAGATTGTTCCCTGAGAGGGCTCCATCCTTCTCATGGAAGGGAAGAAGGGCAGAAAGTTCCACTGACCGAGGACTGGCTATATGGCCAGGCTCTGTGTGACGGCTACTTGTACAAAATGCTGTTGAATCTTTACAACAGCCTCTAGACGTGTAATGATACTCCCATCTTACAGGAAGCTGAAGCTCAAAGAGCTCAGCTAGTGAGTGGCATGGCTTGCAGCTGAAAAGCAGGTCAGGCTCCAAAACCTGTGTTCTCTTGGCTGCCTTGTGTGGTTCCCCCACCTCCTGGGGCCTGGCGATGAGTATGTGTGTGATCCTAGCGGGGGCAGGGTGGGTGTATCGGCCCTGCCCCGTGTTGCCTCACAGGGGAGCAGTACAGGTGCCGGGAGTGGGAAGAGTGGATGGTGTGTGCAGATCTTCCCGGGCCTGGAAAACCCACTGGCATCCATTAAACCGGTGTTTATCAGTTGCCCCGTGTTGAGCTGTAATAGTTTACAGAATCTGACCTGGATTCCTGTATCCTTTTGCCAAAATGTCACTGAGGTGTCAGCAAGCCTTGTTTCGGTTTCTTAGTCTATGGCTTCTCTTCTTTGTTAGAAAAGGTCCTGTTGGTTTTAAGGATAATTACAACCATTTGTTCTCACTTCAGCTGATGTGGTATACCAAGTTGCTGATTGATACTAGCACAACATCATTTGCACAACATTTATGCAGGGACAGTAATGCCAAGTAAACCAGAAGAAATGAGTTCCTACGGCGTTTCACAGCCATCTTAATGTACACTTCGCATATATAGCATGCATGCTCTATTTGAAGCAAGCTTTCACCATTGGGGTGAGCAAATGATGTCTTATATTTACGTATTTTTTCCCTACAGGAGGCATGGGATAAGGACATCTTACCTCTATTTTAAATCTTTAAGTTGAGTTTGTATTTTTGAAAATTCTATTCTGTCTTGACAGGTAAGTTCACCCCAAGGTTCTCTGAGGCAGCTTATATTCAAAGCCCATCTGTCAGCCTTACCAGCTTGAAGCAGCAGAATTCTGTGGGACAATATATGATTCAAGAGTCACTACCAGTGGTGGACAGTGGGTGGGCCAGAGATGGCACAGTGGTATTCAAACTTGGTCACAATTAGCATGTCCCTTACCTACTGCTTACAGATGTTCACAATGACGGGGCATCCCTTTCATAAGAAACACCGACACCATCCCACATCCCACACCCGCCCTGGGGACATGTCCTGGCCAGAGGGAGTGCACACAGCCCAGCCCCAGTCAGCCCAGCCCCCTCCTCTCCTTTCCAGCTCTCCCCTCCTCTCCCTCCCCTCCTCCCTCTCTTACTCTCTCCCTTCGACCCTCCCTTCCATCCTCTGCCTCCCTGCCCCATATATGTCTCTCTTTCTCACTCACTGTTATGGGTTGAATTGTGTCCCCCCACAAATTCATATGTTGGAGTCCTAACCCCCAGTGCCTCAGAATGTGACCTTATTTAGAAATAGGGTCATTACAGATATAATTAGTTAATGTGGGATCATGAGGGTGCGTCCTAATACAATATGATTGATGTCCTTATTAAAAGGGGAAATCGGGACACAGGCATACTTACGCAGGGAGAGTGCCACATGTGGACGTGAAGGCAGAGATCGGGCTTTGCTTCTTTAAGCGAAGGACACAAAGATCGCTAACAAACCACCAGAAGCCAGGGGAGAGGCAGGCCAGCAGATGGGTTCCCACAGCCCCCAGAAGGAACAACCCTTCTGATACCTTGATCTCAGACTTCTGGCCTCTAAAACTGTGGGACAAGAAATGTCTGTTGTTTAGGCTACCCAGTTTGTGGTACTTTGTTACAGCAGCCCTAGCAAACGAACTCTCTCTCTCTCTCTCTTTCTCTCTCTCTCTCTCTCTCTCTCTCTCTCTCTCTGTCTCTCTCTTTCTCTTTCTCTCTCTCTCTCTCTCTTTCTCCCCTCTCCCTCTCCCTCTCTCCTCTCTCTCTCTCTCTCTCTCCCTCTCCCTCTCTCCCTCTCTCTCTCTCTCTCTCCCTCTCTCTCTCTCCCTCTCTCTCTCTCTCCCTCTCTCTCTCTCTCCCTCTCTCTCTCTCTCCCTCTCTCTCTCTCTCTCCTCTCTCTCTCTCTCCCTCTCTCTCTCTCCCTCTCTCTCTCTCTCCCTCTCTCTCTCTCCCTCTCTCTCTCTCTCCCTCTCTCTCTCTCTCTCCCTCCTCCCCTCCCCTCCCCCTCCCCCTCCCCCTCCCCCCTCCCCCTCTCCCTCTCCCTCTCTCTCTCTCTCTCTCTCTCTCCAGGAACTTCTCAGTTGTAATGAAGGTGACTGTGGAGGTGTTGGCCTCTCATGTGGAAGCACCATGCATGTGCCTTCCTTTTTAAAACTGCTCGTGCTCAGGAGTGGAGGTCTGTAAAAACAAAAGAGAAAGCATCTGGTGTGATGCAGAGAGCATGTGTTTTTAGGGTAGATGGACTGCGGTGATTTAAAATCCCAACTGTGCCATTTTCTAGTTTATTTCACTTCCTGAGACTTTGCTACCTGTTGATATATTGGAAATAATACTACTACCTTTGGGGTTGTTTTGAGAACTAAAGAAAACGCAGGTAAAACTCTGAGCGTGATGCTTGATTTACAGGATGATAGCTGCCTTACTTATTATTGATAAACACTTTGTGGGAAATGACTGTAACAGTAGCATGTGGTAGAGGGCAATCCTGGGGTTTGCTTTGCTGAAACACCCTGAATTCTAGCTTCGGGTCTCTGTGCGTGTGTATGAGAGAGAGATTGTTGTGTGTGTTATTCTCTCTTTATGGTTTATAGAGTTTTCCAGCTTTTTATTTGAACATGTAATTTTACAAACGAAATTGATTTTTTTTAAGGAGAAAGATTTTTCTAAGTCTCAAATGAGTAAAACGAGTTAAATTCAGCGATTCGATAACAGTTGAAGGTTTTTGAGGAAGGTTCCACTTATACCTAGTTCTTAGGCTTCTTTTATGTCTTGCTCAGATGGCATGTTTTTGTAAATGTAGTGACTTGCACTTCTAATTAATGTTTATGCCTGGTTAGTTGAATATGCAGTTATATTTAGTAAAGAAAAACAAGAGCAGAGGGAGGGACGGTAGGCTGTGGTTGACGCGGCCCAGAACTCAAGTCCGAGCCGCCGACCCAGGGCGCCCCCTGCAGGCCGGTGAGATGAGAGGCTCGGCTCCCCCGTGCGGGCGGGGTGAGGACAGAGGGCTGCTGAAGCCGGGTCAGTGGGGGAGGGATGTTGTCACCATACTTCAAATGGGACAGAGCTCGATTTTGGGAGAGCTGAATGGCGTTAGAGCTGTGTCACCGCAACGGGACTGTTTTTGTTTGTTGTGTCGTGTCAAGCAGCCGGCGTGGAAGAAGGGTCCTGCTGCCCAGGAGGCCGTGGCTGGAGGGCGACGTGTCCCTTTAAGGTGTGAGGTGGCCTTCTCCACGGCGCCTGCCTCCTGAGGCCGGGAGGGTTAAAGCCCTGACCGAGCTTGATCATCAGATCCACTCCAAGTGGGAAACACTGGGAAGGGGTTAACGGTGGGGAGAGTACAGATTGCTGTTGTCAGTTTTGCCCCCCTGGCACCTTGTGGCCCCCTTGCTTCTTTTTGAAAGGGGTTTGGAGGCAGCTTTTAGTCTTGTTGAAGGGAAGCTGTCATCGGAAGGTGGAAGGTCGTTCTAGGCAAAACAGAACTAATGTTCTCTCTCCACAAGGCAGAGGCAGCGTGCCTCTGTGTGTTTGGGATTTATTTTTATTTTCTAATCCTGTTAGCAACAGAAGAAGACTCTGAGGAGCCCCTGATTTTATTACCATCGGGAGCAGGAAGTTTGTCATGTGTGGGCACCCTGGCCAGGTATCCAGGGCTCCAAGTGTGTTCTCCCCTCCCCGCCCCCGTCCTTCTAGGGGGTTGTCTGAGAATTCAGCTGAGGCCCAGGAGGGGTAAGTGCTGACGGTCGGGTTCTGTCGCCTGTCGGGGGAGTGGGCTGTCCAGCGTGTCGGTATAGGAGGGGGAGTGGATGATAGCCTGAGTCAGAGGAGACAGTGGTGAAAGAAAGCTGGAAAGAGGATGCGGCACCCTGAGAGCTTCTTTGCTGGGAGACCCCCCTCCCCTCGGTGTGGGTGCAGGGTTACGCCTCGCCAGCAGGGGTCTCACCTGTGCCACTCCCAGGGCTGCATGCAGGTGGGAGAACCTTCTCGAGGCTCCTCCCTCACAACAGCTTAGAAGCACTGAGCTCTGGAACGTTCCAGCTGAGGGGACTTAGACACCATTTTGAGGCTCCCAGAGAGGAAGTGGCTGATCCCTTGAGAGAAGGTGGGTTTGGGTCCCAGCTGGGGCAGAACTTTCTTGGGGGTGGGGTGAGGGTGAGAATAAAGCCAGAGCATCTCTCCATCGTGAACATTAGTGACTGAGGGAAGGACGGTGTATATTTGGCTTCCACAAAGAGCTTTTATCACTTTCCTTCGTGTAATAATATGAAGTAACTTTATTGATTGTGTGATCATCACTTTACTCATGACAGCAAGTTGGGCACTGTGACATAAAGAGCCCACATTTAATTTAAAGCATCTTTTCCATAGGAATCAACACCTGGGGCATTCAGATCAATAGTTAAGTGCTACACAGCAGTGAAATGCTGCCCGAAATTAATCAGGAATTCTCACACTTACTAAAATGTAATATCTCCAGGGAACCTAGCTTTAAGCTTACTAAGAAGTAATGATATTAGGGTAGGAAGACAGGAGGTGTGACTTTAAATGCTGGTGGCAGTTGGCAATGTCACCAAGAAAGGAAAAGTTAAGCCCAGCAGGAATACCTTGGTTTCCTTGCAGCCTCACAATGCAGACAATGGCAGAATGCCTGCAGCGGCTCTGCTGCCTGTAGATAGCACTCAGGTCCCTCAGACCCCACTGGGTGGCTGAAACAGGTCTGCAGGCCACTGCTCTGGGGCCTGTGTGTAGACAGGAGGTATATACACGTGGCTGGAGCTTCCGGGATGGATTGTTATTTCCGAAGGAGTCTGAGCTGCCCACACCACAAAGCCGCACAGTGAGCAAATCCTCCAAAAGTGACCCTCGCTGCCCAGATGAGCAGGGCCTTTAGAGCAGTTTAAGCGCCTAATTTCCTTTGACTGCTTCTTTTTATTAAAAAAAAAAAATGTAAATAAACCACTCTTAAGCCATTAACCTTTGAAAGCTGTATGTTGTTGAAGGATGATTTCTTCTTATTATGTCATCATTTTCTCCCCCATCTAACACATTTCTAACACACACACATGCCTTATTTTTGGAGCAGAAATTTAAATAGAAGTCTTAATAGAAGCCAAATAATTCTGCATGTAGCCTCCCACCTGTGGACTTAATGTGGCATTTTGCCAGTGGGCCTAGATTAAGTGAAATAGTATATGGATCTAGATATGTGTGTGCTTCTCAAACTTTGGTAAATATCCTGGGACACTTGTGCTGGGGGAATTCTTGGGGGCCCTCCAAATCACAGGATAAACGTACTGCATCTTCCTCCAGAGTCAGTTTTTCTCAAAGATTTGGTAGGGGGAAAATTGGTATATTAAAATATATATGGGTATCTTATAGAGTAGAATATTAAAGTTTTATAAAGCTTTTAGAGAAGACACAATTTTACACATTCGGCAACAGCTGTGTCCCAGGTCTCCCATATGCTGGCCTCTGTCCTTTCCCTGGAGAGAAGTTTTAGAAGCCTTGGTCCGTATTTTTTGTGGTGTTGTCATTTTATTTTTCTTATAATATTATTTTCTCATTATGAGCTAGAGGTATGAGACAAAAGTGAGGGTTTGGTTATACCTATGAAGCCAAGGAAAGTAACACAAATGTGTCAGGGGTTCCTCAGAGTCAGTGCGGCCACGTCATAATCACAACCTCAAGATACAGGTTCCTAGGTGTCTCCCAGAGGGATTCGGATTCAGTTGGTCTAGGGTGGGTCTCTAAATCTGTATTTTGGACCTACACCCTAAGTGATTCTGGTCTGTAACTGGCTTTGGAAACCGAAGAACCAAACAGTTTTTTCTGACTATAGGCACTGGGAAAGGGGCTGCAAACTAGTATCCCACCAACCAGGCAGAAGAGTGGGGTTTTTTTTTTTCCTTTTCTTCCTGTGGCATTTTTTTCTTAATATGTATTAATTGCCACCATTTAAAATCAGGATATTTTTTACTTTTATTTAAAACTCAGAAGGCAGGACAGCCCTGTGTCTGCCTTCTCTCCAGATCCCACGGCCAGGACTGAGGCGTGGCGGCTGTGTTGATGGCCCATACTCTCCAGCCCTCCCCAGCACCTCCGCCACACACGCTGCCCCAGTCTCACTGGCTCACGTCACCGTCTGGCCCTATGGGCGCTGGAGGTCTTGACCCTGCTCGGTGAACACGTGGTCCTGCATAGTGTTCCTTAATCATAGCGAACAGCTGAGTTACAGGCATCCCAGTCCAGCAAACAGCGGGAGTCTATTGCTGCGCCCCCTCCCCTCTCCTGGCCTCAGCGAAACAGCTCACCCTTGTTCCCACCTGGGAAGTGAGTCCTTTTAGAGAGAAAGACTTCAACTGAGGAGTTACTGGGACTCAGAATCCTCACCTCTGCTTGGTACTTCTCCTTGTCTTTCAGTTCCTTCCCTGAGCTTCTGTTTCTGTTTCTGGAGCCCCATGTTTCTCTCACAGACGTGCTCTCCCACAAAACACACACACGCGCGCACACACGTGGATCCCTCCTGGCCATCATCATGGGAATGTGGTCCCAGAGTGCCCCTGCTGACCAGTCAGTTTCATGGCCATGAACGCCCCTTTTCCCTTCACCATTGGTCCTCCCATTCTAAACTCTGGGTCATTCTGTGTTTCGTGTATAAGAAGGAGCCCGAACACCATGAGGAGATAGTTTTTATAGGAAGTCGTGTTCAGAATTCCAAACAACAGACTTGAAGCTATGTGCCTTTAGAGTGTGGTATTTCTGTACGCTTGTTGGATGGCCGTGTCTGAACACACGGCTTGGCAGGAACAGGGGGTACCGTCGGCCTCTGCTGGCCCTGCTCAGCAGTCAGAGGCATGACCCCTGCTCCTGTTTTCTTCTGAGATATTACAGGGGCTCTCTTTTATTCCATGAGGTCAAAGGATGCCATTCAGATTGGCTACTTGACAGGACTGCATTGTTTCTCTTAGTTTTTATTCTAGTGGCCCAAGCCCTGAATCACAGTTCTCTTGCCTAGCAACTTGCCCCTTGATGGATTCCAGAGGTGTCACAGAGCATCGCCTCTTCCCTCATTTATCTGAGTAGGTAAAAGCACAGAGATGGTGAATGTCAGTAACCCTTGAAAGGCTTTGAAAGGCAAAGAACATTTTCCTTTTAAAATCTAACTCCTCTCTTGCCTTACCTAGATTGATTCTCTCTGGGCCCTGACAGCTCGTATGCCTTACTATTCCAGAAATGATGAATATAGGCTGCTGGGTGGAAGTGCCTTTCTTGCAACCAAACCACCGGATGGATGGCTGGCATTGAGAAACGAGGCCCACCCTCATGGCCCCAAATCCCAGTCTCTTGTCCTGAGGAAATCGCCATTTCCGTGTAAGACTCTAAGCCTCACCTTCCATCTGCTGCCTGGAGCACTGATGGTCACTAGCTTTAGCCCCCGTTGTCCCCATCAGGTACTGGCTTTTCATTCCTTAGAGATGTAAAAAGTAGCCAAATCAGAAAGCATTCAGTCTAACTTCACTGTTCGAAAAATGTAGGATCAGAACCAGACCTGCAGGCATGTTTTCTGACACATCCCAATTTCATATATTTCATCTTAGTTAAGGGCCAGGTGCTCTCATTTTCATTCAGAACATATGCTAATCAGAAATACATGTATGACCACCATATTTTGCCCAAATCTCACTGAAATGTATAGTGTACAAAGGGAGTATCCCTGGGGCTAATTAACGTTTGCAAACATTTACTTAAAGCAGATGAAAGTTGTATACATTTCTAGAAAAATTAATAAGGGGGAAGGGAGAGGTTTTGCAAAAGGGGGTGTGTTTACCAGTTTCACCATGGCGATGCCCTGGGAGTGTTGGTGCTAACCTGCCAGGGGGAGACTGTGGGTTTTTCCCAATGTGATTTGAGCAGCTTGAATGAGGGCAGCGCTGGGGGTACAGTGTTTATTCTGTGCTGTAAATTAATTAAGTAGATTACGTTCAGTCTGGTGGTGCATGTCCAGGCTCTAAAAGGGTAGCACGGCCCTGGCAAGTGGCCCAGCAGGCTCTGAAGCCAATGAGGTATTTATTGGTTGCGGCCTCACTATCTTATGCTGTGAGGTGCTCTGTGGCTACCCCACTGAGGCTGGGTGTGGCTTCAGTTGCTCCCAAAGCCCTTCACAGACACTGGCCACGGCCTTGGCTGGGTGGTCACAATGTGGAGTCTAGCCATTGCAGAAAAGGCATGTTTTATCCTTACTATGTGGTGGTGAGAGTGTGCCTGTCTAGAAAAATTCACTTTAATAAATATAGACTGAGTCCCTACTTCCTGCCAGGCACTGGGCTAGGCAGCAGGGATTCAGATGTAAAGAGACACAGGCCCTGTCCTCCAAGAACTCCCAGCTTGATCCGTCAGAGAGGCACACAGGATGATTATAGACACCGTAACCACGGACGTGTCCAAGGCCCGGAGGAAGGAACTACACAGAGGCTGTGGCCTCTGAGCTGGGATTTAATGAAGAGGAGGGATAAGGACACTGCGGCCGAGAGGAACAGCAGCACAGGGGCCTTGGTAGGTGGCACGTGCAGGGACTCCAGCTGCTCCGGGCTGGATGAGCACAAGGGGCAGGGCTGGGGGGCAGCGGAGGATGTGGTCAGACACAGGTAGGGGCTGGGTCGTGGGAGTCTCGTGTGTTGTGCTAAGGAGTTGCGGTTAATTCCAGAGGCAGTGAGGAGCATGACGTCACCCCAGGGTCAGCACAGAAGACTCTGTAGACATCTGCCTTCTGCGAGAGGGGTCAAACCCTGACGCCGTCCTAGCTAAATCATGCCATCTTGTTATTTTGGCAGTCAGAATGCTGAGTTGTAACTCACTTCCATGTATGGGTATAGGCCACACTTTCTGAGCAAGATCCCAAGCTAGTTGCAGACCAGAGATGAATAGGAAACTAGCCCTGTCCACCTGTCTGTCAGAGGTCCACAGGCCACGGGGGGAGAGGGGGATGGACATGGCTGGACCACTTGTTGTGAGCAGTCATATAGCAGTGATATGAAGCAGTGGCAAAGATTCATTTTCAAAGGCAGGCTCTCAGAAGATTTTATATAGGAGTTAGAAATTCCAGATTCCACCAAACTTTTCTTCTGGAGAATTATTTATGGTACTTTATTTAATCTGGCTTCCTTTTTTTTTTTTTTTTTTTTAAAGTATAGATAAGTGAGACTTTTTTTCTTCCCTCTCCTTTTTGTGCCCGGCAATAAACAGATCCCAAATGTCACCAAAGCTACACCTGAAAAACAGAAATTTTTCTCAAGAACCTCTGTACTGAACAGGATTTCAAATACAGTTAGTGCATTTATTTCTCTATTCAATAGTTGTGTCTTTGCTCACTTTCACAGGAAAAGGGGCTTATGAACCAGTTTATTATTTTTTTAAAAAGTCGACTTTCCTTCTAGTGACTTGACTGCATGCAGACTGACAGTGCAGGCCCCATATGGCCCTGCTGGGTTGATGGGAGCTTCGATGGTGTATGTTTGTAGGTGTGTCTCTGCGGTCAGGAGGCCCAGGTGGTGAGCGAGGCAGAGCACCGTCTGTCCAACTGTTGCCCCGTATGCGGGTCCCCGCACCTGCACCAGGGCCTGCTTTGTACGTGTGAAGCAGGACAGGTTTATTTCTTTGTCTCCCAGAGGTTTAATGTTTTGACATCCCGGGAAGGGAGAAGGAGAGGAGAAAACAGTCCTCTTGCAGCAGAAGGCGTTGTTGTTGGAGAGCCTGACCTCTGTCCCACATGTCCTCGACTCCCTCAGAACATTCCACGTTAATTACAGTCTGCCGCTGCCTCGGCATTGGAAAACAGATTGTGATTGCAGAACTTGAAGCGGTGAGAAAAGGAAAGCCACAGCTCTGCGGGCCCGAGGGCCCTGAGGCGGCTTGGAGACTGGCAGCCTGAGGGCAGAGAGGCCCCGGGTGGGGTCCAGTGAGCAGCTGGCCTCAGGGACGCAGGCAAAGAGCAAGGCTGTCAGGCCGTCGGATTCTATCGCCGGGCACCAGGGCTCCAGCTCTCAGATCCCGAAGGGAAGGAATGGCAGCCCTGGCACCTGGGCTCAGCAGCAGGGCAGCGCAGTGACAGGGTGGCTCCCGGGACCTTGACAGTCTGGGCCCACTGGCTGCTTCTCCTCAGCTCGTGTGTGTGTGTGTGTGTGTGTGTGTGTGTGTGTGTGTGTGTGAAAATATATATAACATAAAATTTGCCATTTTAACTGTTTTTAAGTGTTCCATCATTGGCATTAATTCCATTTACAGTGTTGTGCAACCATCACCACTATTTCCGAAATATCTTCATAACCCCCAAACAGGAGCTCTGTACCTGTTAAGCAATAGCTCCGTATCCCCCCGCCCTCCGCCTCTAGTACCCTCTAGTCTCCTTTCTGTGCCTGTGAATTTACCTGTTCTAGGTGGTTCATACGCGTGGACTCACAATATTTGTCTCCTCCGCCACTCTGTCGCCTCCAGGCCCCTGGAGCACTCACCCCTCCACCCCCAACACCGGGCCTCTGTCAGTCCTTCCTCCTCATTCACTGTACTCTCCATGGGCCTTTCTTTCTTTGTTTTTAAATTAATTATAGTTGATTTACAAGATTATATTATTTAGTTTCAGGTGTACAACATAGTGATTTAGTATTTTTGCTGATTATACTCCGTTATAGGTTATTAGAAGATAGTGGCTATAATTCTCTGTATATATATGTACATATGAATGTATAATTATTAATCACCTCTGTCTTTGAGAAAGTCTTGAATGAATAGAGAATTTACTCCACTGCAATATTTGATTGTATAGACGCACACTGTTTCATCAACAGAAGAAGTGGAAAGGCTGTGTATGAGTTTTTGGTACTATGTACCACCTCTGTTATTCTAAAGCGAAGTATTCACGTACTTAAACCATATTCTAGTTAATTGTGTTTGATTTTAAAATATATATATGAATTTAAAAACAAAACAAGGATATACAGTATATCTTTGTTGCTTATCTCTTTTTCCATGGGACTTGCTTGATTTCCCTCCACTAATCTGATCTTTCTCTGTCTGGAACATTTGGTTTGAAGAGGTCTTTCAGCCCAGCTGACTGCTCTGTGTGAGGCTCTATGTGTAAAGGTCTTTAATGCACCCACACTCCCTTGCTGAACAAGGAGCCCCTGGAGGGAGCAGCAGGACTGCACAGAGTAGATGCTCAGGGCTGTGCCTGTCTAGATGGAATGACCCCAGGGCGCTCCTGTCCACTGAGGGGCGGTGAGGATGGAATTGTCAGAGGGGCGCTGGGGCCTGGCTGCCTGTGTTTGAACCCAGGCTTCACCACTTATTAGGTGAGTGGCTTCAGCTAAATTTCCTAACCTCTGTAAGCCTCAGGTTCCTCACCTATAAAGTGAGGATAATAATAGCGCCTACCTTACAAGCTTGTGAAGAGTAAATGCGTCAAGTGTGTGAAGCACTTAGAACGTGCTTACATGTGCTGACACGTGCTGCTTTATAAGTGTTTGCCATTATCATTGCCATTGTTGTAACCTACGTCACAAAGTTGTGAGGATGAAATAATTCATGTAAGTTGTTTTTAAAGTGGCTGGCGTGTAATAAGCATTTAGTAAATGTCAGCTACCAGTATATGGGTGTGTGTGTGCGCGCGCGCGCGTGCATGTGAGCATATGTATGTATGTATTTTTACAACAAAACCAGCTCAGCTCTGAAACTAGTCCCAGGGGCTGCCTCTAACTTGAAGTTGCCACTGTTCTGATAAAAGGGACGGGAGCAGCCCGGGGGCAGAGAAAAACAAACCTGCTGGCATTTCCTGTTCCTTTGAAGACAAGAACAGAAAGAGGAAGCCTCAGAAGCTGAATGCCAAGGGAAGGTCTTCTTAGGAGTGTGGCGAGGTAAAAATCAGTACAGCCTGCACTTGGAGGTGTCATCTGAGTTCACAGCAGTCTTACTAGCATTTTCACCTTTCTTAAAAATCTGGAAACAAATCATATGAATTTGCATTCCTTTTAACCTCAGAGAAAAGATCCTCACATTCTGTCTGCATCTGGAAGACTGAGTGGGCTTTACTGTTTATGTGGCTGCCTACAGTTTCAATCAAGATTCTCATTTTTTTAAACCCACAGAAGAAAAGTTATCCTCTATGGAAACCAAGCTTTACAAAACTTGTCTCTGTGCTCTGATTTTAATAGCCAGTTAAAAGAAACCTTAACCCTGCTTCTTAAATAGCTGTGTGAAATGTTATCAGGGCATGGAGAAGGGCTGGGGCTAGAGAAGGAATGGCCTCCTGGCAAATTTGTACCTCTTTGTGAAGAAAGCGGAACTCAGAACTAGCTGGGAAGCTGAACCTCAGCTTCCCGAAGGCAGAGGAAATACATGTGTGTATGTGTGTGCATGTATGTATATTAGGGATGCACTCTGGGAACAGAGCATGGTTTCTGGGGCTCACATGTCATCTCTGCTACTCAGAGCCCTTGACCTCTGTGTTTGCACCACCATCACTTTCAGTGCCCCCTCTCTGGCCACATGTGTCCCTCTGCACTGGATGTGGGCTGGTACCATGCCAGAGGGATCCCCCAGTCTCAGCAGGTACCGTCTACAAGTATGATGAAACAGCATTATTTTTTTTTAATTATAGTTGATTTACAATATCATGTTAGTTTCAGGTATACAGCAAAGTGATTCATTTATATTTATGTATTTTTCAGATTATTTTCCATTATAGTTTATTATAAGATATTGAATATAGCTCCCTGTGCTATACAGTAAATCCCTGTTGCCTATCCATTTTATGCATAGCAGTTTGTATCTGTTAATCCCATACTCCTAATTTATCCCTGTTCCCCGCCCTTTCCCTTTTGGTAAACATGTTTGTTTTCTATGTCTGTGAGTCTCTTTCTGTTTTGCATATAAACTCATTGGTATTATTTTTTAGATTCCACATATACGTGATATCTACAATATTTGTCTTTTTCTGTCTGACTGACTTCACTTAATATGATATTATCTAGGTCCATCCATGTTGCTGCAAATGGCAATATTTCATTCTTTTTATGGCTGAGTGGCATTCCATTGTGCATATGTACCACATCTTCTTAAGCCAATCATCTGTTGATGGGCATTTGGGTTGTTTCCATGTCTTGGCTATTGTAAATAATGCTGTTATGAACATTGGGGTGCATATATCTCTTCAAATTAGACTTTTCATCTTTTCCACATATATACCCAGGAGTGGGATTGCAGGATTATATGGTAGCTTTATTTTTAGTTTTTTAAGGAACCTCCATTCTATTCTCCATAGTGGTGGTACGAAATTACATTCCCACCAACAGTGCAAGAGGGTTCCCTTTTCCCCACATCCTCTCCAGCATTTATTCTTTGTAGACGTTTTGATGATAGCCATTCTGACCGGTGTGAGGTGATGCTTCATTGTGGTTTTGATTTGCATTTCTCTAATAATTAGCAATGTTGAGTATCTTTTCAAGTGCCTGTTGGCTATTTGCATGTCTTCTTTGGAGAAATGTCTATTTAGGTCTTCTGCCCATTTTCGATTGGGTTGTTTGTTCTTTTGATATTGAGTTGTATGAGCTGAAACAGCATCATTTTCTGATTAAGATCAAAGGGGTTTACTTTTGATCTTAATCAGAAAAGATTAAGTATATGGGGGGGCAGGGGAGGCTACGATACAGACTGGCTGTCAGTAAATGCTTACTGAAGATGAATTGGCCATCAGTCTAATTTCTCCTCTTGCCTTTGCCTTAAACCTTAGAAGCAACACTGCTATATATCACATATTGAGCTTGGTTCCCTGAGCCCCTAGCCTTTTTCTGGAAACAAGCAAGATCTCTGAAGCAGCTTGAGTACCTATAGGCCAGGAAAAAGGAGGGGTTCTGATGAATGGTCCTTTCCCTGGCCAGACTGGTTAATGCAGATTCTAAAAGCACCTACCTTTCTTCTATTGAGCTGCTGACCTGCAGTGAGAATCAGACTAAGTGGGGTCGTACGGTCCTCTCCAGTGGTCGCTGCCCCGACTAAGAGGCAGCAGGGCTTGGGGCCTTACCCAGGGCTCTCCAGGCTGGCTGCCATCTGTAGGTCCTTGCTCTGTATGACCCCTCCCACGCGTTAGCAGGCGTTCTTGCTCATGCACATGTATCCAAGTAACAAAATCACTTGAGGAATCACCCTTCAGCATGACCTGAACAACCCACTTCTCCAGTACCACACGCACAGGCACTCAGAGCTGGATGTGGAGACCCTTAGTCTAAGAGACAGGCCTTCGGGCCCTCCCAGCCCCCTCCCTGATCATATGGGACACAGGTTATGTGCCAGACACAGGACTAACAGCAGAAGGAAAGGAGGGAGAACTCTCATCATCTGTCACCTGCTGTGCACCACGGTCTTCAGATGTTATTTCATTTAACTCTCTGGCAATACCTCTCGCGAGGTCTCTCGTTCCTACTATTACAGGGAGAAAACTGAAGCAAAAGGAACAGAACTTGCACTTGTGGGCACCCGTGGCTTCGGGGGCTCTCGGCTCTGCTTTACCTCATGTAATGCAGGAACATTGCAGACATCCCAAGTCTCTTTCCTCTACTTTCTCACTCCCCAAAGTGTTGCCTGTGGACCACAGCAGCATCACCTGGGAGCTTGTCAGAAATGCAGGATCCCACTCCTCTCACCTGCTGAACCCCAGCTACATTTTTTTTTTTTTGACATAGCTTTTTTTTTTTATTTTAAAGATGTTGGGGTAGGAGTTTATTAATTAATTTTTTTGTTGTTTTTTGCTGTGTTGGGGTCTTCGTTTCTGTGCGAGGGCTTTCTCTAGTTGTGGCAAGCGGGGGTCACTCTTCATCGCGGTGCGCGGGCCTCTCAGTATCACGGCCTCTCCTGTTGCGGAGCACAGGCTCCAGACGCGCAGGCTCAGTAGCTGTGGCTCACGGGCCTAGTTGCTCCGCGGCATGTGGGATCCTCCCAGACCAGGGCTCGAACCCGTGTCCCCTGCATTGGCAGGCAGATTCTCAACCACTGCGCCACCAGGGAAGCCCCCCAGCTACATTTAACTGGATCTCCAGACAGACATTTTGTGTGCACAGTAAGGTTTGCACAGCCCTGCCATTCACCACACAGCTCTTCGGGAAGAGAAGCCTGGGCCGGGAAGAGGAAGAGCGGACTTAGCTGGGAAAACCTTCCTAGGGGTAGACCTGAGCTGAGCCACACGGGAGTGCCACAGAGGGGAGGCGGCACCGTCTGCTCAGAACGGCATCGGCAAATACCTGCCCAGCCCATGCAAGAGGGGCCCCTGACCGTGCAGCCTCGCGGTTCCTGCCCGTGTGGACGAGCAGACGGCGTGAAGAGGGAAGAATCGGCACCTTCACAGGCCTCGCGGCCCCGTGCATCTGCATCCGGAGACGGGGGCTGCTGGGAGAGGCGGGCAGCTCGGAGCCGGCTCCGTGAGACATCTGCACCTGGACGGCCTCTGAGGAGGAGGGCAGAGGCTAGAAGGGCTTCGTTTGGTAGAAGTTTCCTGAGATCCCACGAGGAGTCCGGCTCTGAGCGAGGAGGGGGAGCATCCTGGGTCAGCAGCCCTGCGTACGTGCGTCTGGGCGGAATGAACGGCAGGAGACCTGGTCGGGCCCCTGTGGGCTCTGTGCGTGTGGGCAGGTGTCTAGGTCTTGGGCGAGAAGCCAGGCGGCTCTGGGGAGGGGAAGGAGGAGGTCTGGCAGGGAAAGGGAGTGTTGAAGATGCAGGCCCACCCGTGGTATGGTGCAGCTGTGGGCAGGGTGCTGGTGCTGGGCTCTGTGGGGCCTGGCCCGGCTCTGCTGTGTGGGTTCATTCCTTGTCTTCTTTGCCTCCTTCCCAAGGTGTGTCCACAGCCCAGGTTTCTTGCTTTTTCTCAGGCTGGGAACTAGTTGGGAACTTGGGGCCTCCCCAGCAAAACGGCCCTGCAGGTTCCACACAGGGCGGAGAGCAGAGCAGCTCAGCACCCCCCTGACCCTTGGCAGTACCAGAATTTTCAGGATGAGGGCCCCCTGGGGTGCAAATAAGCACCTGATTCTTTTGGCTGTGGTTCTAGTCAGGACGCTTCTTCCTCAGTCAGCAACTGGGCAGCCTGAACGGCCATGGGGAGAAAGGCAGGGAGAGGGTGGCCAGGAGCCCTGGGGGAGGAAGAGCTGCCCCCTGAACAGCCAGAGAATTCCAGAAGAACGGCTCCAGGAGTGGCGTCCGGCAGCCTGCTGTCATTGCAGAGGATTCTAATCACTCTCGCAGGTAGTGGCCTGGACTAGCGTCTAATTTTAAGGCCAGTTTTGATCTGTCTCTCTTTAATTCCCCTCTTCATGTGCACTCAAATCCAGTTGGCGGTTCTGTTTCAGGCTAGGCTCCGGCCCTCCACCGCAGAGAGAGCTGAGAAGTCCCAGGCCCTGGGTGCTCTGGGGCTGCAGTTCCTCTCCACAGTGCTCTTCCAGCTCCAGGAGCCCCAGGCATTCCTGTGGGCACCTGAGTAGAGAGCTGGGTGGGGACAGAGGGCCAGGGTAGTTCCCATCGTTCTCTGCCTTTAGAGGGAGCCCCCCCAGGCTCGGCAAGATTCTGGTGATCCATCTAGAAGGCATAGAGAAGAGACTTGAGCAGATCAGATCCAAGGAGGCAGCTAAGGGGCATGCTTCCAGATTAAAGGGGAGAACATCTCCCTAGGAAATCGGCCCCATGTGGCAGGGAAGCAAGGGACGCTCACCAGCCCTGGACGAGGTGAGGGTGACTGTGGTCCAGAAGAAGCAGGGGAAAGGCAGGTTTGCTCTACGTCGTCTGCAAAGAAGTCGGCATTTAATGGGCCACACCGGCCAGCGTCGCACAGCTGTCCCTGTCTGCATCCTCCCGGCCTGGTCCTGTGTTTGGAGAAATGCACAAAGGCTGGAGGAGTGAGCACGTGCCGGCACTCAGGCAGTTGTTGGGGGTGGCACAGAGACACACAGGTCTGAGCTGGGCGCGTCTCATTGCTGTACAGGTGGGAGAACGAGGCCCAGACAGGGCAATGACCTGGTCCGTGTCCCTGCACCAGTCGGTGATCATGGTGATGTAGCTGTTGCCATTTATGCCACGCCCAGAGTGCTCAGGACAGAAACCCGGGCTCGGAGCTCCTACCCTCCGTCAGTCCCTCTATCCACCCATCAGTCCTCAAGTCCTGTCCCGCGCCTGCTGACCATCTCCTGAATCCTCCGCCTCCCTCCTGCCCTGACACCACCGCCATGCTCCCCTGGGTCACTGCGGCAGCCCCCAGCTGTCTGGCTGCTTCCAGCCCTGCCTTCTCCAGACCATCCCTCCCCCAGCCGGTGACCTTCGTCATACACAGGCTGCCTTGCTTTAACCCTTTGTTATCCTCGGCATCAAGGTCAGCCTCCCTGACCTTCCTCACAGGACCCTTCCTAGTCTGGCCCCTGCCCACCGCCCATCTCAGTCCAGCCAGGCTGGACTGTGCTCAGTTCCCCAGGCCAGGTGCACGGTGGCCCACCTCTGCTCTTCACCTGCCTGAGTCTTCACATCGGGGCTCACATACCAGTTTCTCCAGGAAGGCTTCCTTGAACCCCTCAAGACTGGGTGAGGAGCCTCTCTTTGGGGGTCTTAAAACTCCCCATTGCTGTGCCATCCTGTCTCTTATCACCCAGAATTGTGTTGCCTGTTGGCTGGTCTGCATCCTTCCCAGACACTAAGCTCCACGAGGGTAGGAATCATAGTTGTCTTTCCTGTTTATTGTTGTATCCCAGGGCCTAGCATGGTGTCTAGCACATAGTAGGATTTCAGTAAGTATTTCTTCAATTAATAAATGTGCCAGGCTCTCCCCTGGCACTTCCACTTAAGCCTCAAAGAGATCTCATTCTCTCAGGTTTACAGATGACCACACTCAAGAGAGTTAAGTAACTGGCTGGAGGCCCTACCTCTGGGAAGGGGCAGCCCTGAAACTGCAGCCCAGGCCTGACTCCACAGCCCCTGCTCTGAATCCCTGTGCTTGTTGAATGGAACTGCAGGTCTGCAGTCTCTGCTGGACCCCCTGGCATGTTTAGAGACCGGGAGGGGCCTCAGTCCCAGCAACCCATGCACAGGGAGCTGCCGAGATTCCAGGCCATCTTTGAGGAGTTGTTTATTTTCTGAGCCAGACAGTTCTGATAACCCCCTGGTAACGTTGCTCTTTGATTCAGCCTAGCTCAACTGCGATCTGAGCTGGCCTGTCAGGAGGACAGCTTGTTTTGTGGAATTTCTTCTTCTTTCCTTCTTTAAAAGAAAGGAAACAGAGAAGACAGCGCAGTGGAGGGCCAAGCCGCGGGGCTTCAGGCCACAGAAGGCAGCCAGCCGTGAGGGGACGCTGGCAGGCCAGGAACAAGCTGGGTGTTTGGGTGGGCTGGAGGCCAGGCCTGTGTGGCTCAGGTGTGCTCTTTACAGATGACCTCTAATGCTGCCGCTCCACCCCGCCCTGCACACGGCCCCCATGCTGCCCTTGCGTGAGAAGAGGCTTAAAGAGCCCCAGAGTCTTTCTGCATCTGGGCCACCACGGAGTTACAGGAGGCCCACACAGCACAGAAGGCAGAGGGGAAGGCATGGCTGCCTCCGGGCCAGCCCCAGGGTGAAGGAGGAGGCTGGCCCAGCCCGCCATCCAGGGCCTCTTTCCTGTGCTGAGCACGTTGGTTGTGCCATCACCACCCACAAAGGACGAGGCTCTCAGGGGCCCCAGAGCATGAACTAAACCGGGCCAGCCGCTGGGGGAATGGTCAGAATGAGCCCAAGATGGGGGTGGTCTCCCTTCATCCGTCCTGGACTCTGTCAGCTTGTCACCATACACAGATGGTGGCTCATAAACGCCCACCACAGCCCACAGGCAGGGCAGGGCTCTTGGGATGTGAGGGGCACAGGGAGGTGAACGCCTGCTCCCTTTCTCTCTGACTTCACTGCGGGGCCAGGGCTGGGGATGGGACTCTCTGACACTGGTCCCAAGTCACTGTCCCTTGCAGAGAGGCTGGAAAGGGGTGGAGCCTTGGGGGCAAACCTAGATATTCTCTCTCCAGAGCACACACCCCTTCTCTGAACCATCCTGCAGGGACCCCACTGAGCCTCCTTTTGTCCTCAACCTGAACTTCCAAGTGACAATAGTTTCTTTGCCTACTTGACCTCATGCAGGAGGATTCAGAATGCTTGAATAATTTAAGTCTCATGGGGATGGCCCTTTGTCCACATGAAGACATTGCGGCCACACAGATGAAGCATGGACTCTGGAGGTTTTCAGTGTTTTGAGAGAATTTGGGAGTGGCTGCCTCTGTGGCCTCCCTTTCTTACCCTGAGCTCCTTTGGCTGGCAGGATGCCTGTCTCCGGCATTGCCAGAGAGACTTCCCTGCCCAGAGCCAAGGTGAGCCATCCCCAGTGTGGTGACTACTTGTCCCATCCTAAGTGGTTCCTGCGGGACAGAGGTCATTGTGTGATTCACCTTTGTGTCCTCAGTGCCCTGCACACTCTAGGCCCCTGGGATGGGTCCCTGCGGTTGGGTTCCGATGGCTGATGGGGTCCTGGGATTGTGTGCAGGGGTGGGGGGTTTGCAGAGAGCATCCTTGGGTGGTTAAACTTACTAGATGATGGCAAGTGAAGAACAGGCAGCAAGGGCTGACCTAAGTATTTTAGGGAAACAACTGATGTCCTATGACCCTAAAAAAGTGTGTGGTTTTCCTTGGTCAGAATCTGGAAAAGCATGAGACAAAAGCTGAGGCTGCCATCTTGCTGGTGTGGGAGGGCCCTCAGGCAGCTTTGTGGTGCCCGGGCATGTGAGCTGTTACGTCTCAGCTGGGGGATCTTGTGCAAGTTGCTTCCACTCTCTGTGTTCCTGGGTGATCTCTATAGGTTTTTTCACCTACGGGATTTTGGTTCCAGGGCCAGAGCCACGACTGAAACCAGGCTTCCTGCCTCTAAGTGCACCTGGGGCAGGGAGCACGCTGGCTCACTCCTGCTATCCCTCTACCCTTACATAGCCTGCTCCACGGTTGGAACTGGTCTGACGAAATTCAGACCCCACCCCCAGTCTTGGTGTGTGGAATCCCCTATCCTGTCTTCTGCTCCACCACCCAGACCTCCCCTGAGAATCCATTCTCTGAGTTCTTTCTCACTCCAGCTCTGAACTTGGTGAGAGCACAGGAGATTGAGAGCCCACCCTGTAGGCTCCACAACTTCATGGGCCCCTCTGGGAGCGCAACACTGAGCAGGGAGGGCACTTCCTCCTGCCCCGCAACCTCACCTCTGGGCTTAGCCTCGCAAGAGGGCTGTGTGACCATAAGCACATTGCTTAACCTCTCTGAGCCTTCACTGCCTCATCCTTACTGACCATAGATGTTGTCGTGAGGGATTGAGAGAATGTATGTAAAGCTGAGTAAGGGCTGCACGAGTGATGGCAACTCCTCTTCCTCCTCCTCATTATCTCAGGTGCGGCGCTTGGTCTGTACCAGGCTTTGAACAGACATTTACTGAAGACTTAGAGATATGGGTGAGAAGGAGTTGATGAGGACAGAGGTCTCTGGTGCTGGGGAAACTGGAGGAGAGACCCCAGGGGTCATCTCAATGGGGCAGGGGTGGGAACAGAGCCACAGAGAATCCACACTGCTTCCCACTAAAGGTGACGTGTGTCTTTTGGCTTCCATCATCTCATCTGATGGGATTGTTTTACCTGCGTTATCTCATAAAATCCTCACAACAACCCTGTTTCCATACGGGAAGACTGAAGCACAAAGCACTTTAGCACCTTGTGCAGGGTAGTGAGCAAAGCACCAGGATTTGAACGCAGACTGTCTGCCTCAGAACCTCTTAACCCCGTCATGCACCGGCACTTTTTTTCAAGTCAGTGGACAGCTAATACATACCTGCCTCCCCCTCCACCCCAGACTGACTGCTAATCCCTGGGGATGGAAGGCGGCAGACCTGGGCCCTCCCTCCTGGCACCATAAGCGCCCTGCTTCCAGGAAGCATCTCCCCAGCAGCGCCCCCAGGACCGTGCAACGTGAGAAGGCTCAGCAAATATTAGCATAAAAATTTGCAAGTGGCCGAGCCACCTACTTCATGGCCGTTTTCATGATAAAATATCACTGCTACTCATGTGGTTTTCATTTCTTTATAAGATTATTAAAAATACCTCTTTTTTCCCCTCTGAGTATGATCGTCGGGCCAGCAGCATCAGCATTACCTGGGAGCTTGTCAGAAATGCAGCATCTGAATGAGAATCTGCATTTTAACAAGATCCCAGGTGAGTCCCTGGCATGGTGACATCTGAGAAGTGCTGTTGCCCGTGATAGGCTCCCGTGGGGCAGGGCCTGTGTCTGGCCCGTCGCTGTCCCCCCATGGTGCCTTGCCGTGTGCCTGACAGGTGAGAGGAGATCCCCAGTGTCTGTGTCAACATGCCGATCACTTGTTTTACCCTTGACCGAGACCCATGCCACAGTGTGTGGGACAGCGAGCAGGGGCAGGCAGAGGTCAGCTGAGATGAAGTGGGACAGCTCACAGACTGCTTCTGGGCTTGGGAAGTAACACATTTTCCTGGAGCTCGGTTGCCTTTGTGCCCGGCTCAGCCACACCAGGGTGAAGGACACCGGGCTGGACTGGTGTTGAACTTAATTCGGGCACAAGGTTAAATTCCACCCGTGGTCCTCCCCATCACCCTTACTGCACACGCCTACGCTCTGCTGACTGCCGCGGAAAACACCCAGCATGTGTCCTGGGCACTTCTCTCCCGTGTCCCCTAGTGCCACGGGGCTGTTGGGAGCAGTGAGCCAATTCTGAAGGTGACTCTCTCTGGCTTTGTCTTCACCCTGATGAAAGTCCCTCCCTCAGCCCGACTTCTGGGAAAGGGCAGGATTGTAGAGCTGAGCTGGGGCCCCCTGCACGTGGGTTGTGACCAACCCAGCCCGCTGGCTGCAGGCCCTGCTGTCTCCTGGTTGGTCCCAGGGCTCACACCAGATTTGAGCTGCTCCCTAGAAGTGATGTACAAGCCCCGCTACTTGGAAGCTAGGGGCTCTTCCAGAGCCAGCGCTGGGAAGGGCACTGTCCACAGGGCTGTGGGCACCACTGGGTCAGGTTACCATCTGCGGCTCTTCATGGCTCACCTTTGTCACACCCGCATCTCATCACAGGTGTGGATTCTAGAGCTCATGGGACCACCTTTTCTCCCTTGCCTTCTCTGTCCTCACCCTGGAGGAGACCTGGCTCCCCCGGATGAAGACCCGCATGGCCCCAGCTCACAGGGTCCAGGGCGCACTGTCTCCCAACTGCCTTTCTGAACTTTTGTTCCACCACCTTCATCAACATTCTCCTCTTTTAAATTTCTGCTATCTGATCTTACAGTCCCTTATTCTTTTGTTCATTCATTCTTTAATCCATTCATCCATCCATTCATTTGAAACTTAGCAGTTCTCACGGGTGTGCTGGGAATCAAATGCCCGTGCTAGGCTCTCAAGACATAAAGGTGAATAAGGCATACCCTGGTTATCAATCCAGAGCTTCCTCACGCCCTCTCTACTCCAGCAAATTCTTTCATTCATCTTTTATTGATTCCTTATTGCATTTCCGAGGGGCCCTCATAGACGATTTCTCTTTCTCGGGCCCTTCTTGCACCCCAGCTCCTCTATCTCCTGAGATGACTTCACCTCTTACCTTCCCAAGACTTAGAGTTGACCAAAAATGAGCTTTTAAAATATCCCTTGCTCCCACCTCAGAGCCACTGCACCTTCTTACTTCTGTCCCTCCTTCAGGCTCAGATGCGTCCCAGGATTTCCCTCTTCTTGGCAAACTCTGACCTTGGGCAAATGTTTTATATCTTCCTTTCACACTTATCTCTAAAATGGAGATAATAGTTCTTCCTCATGGGTTTGTTACAAACGTTAAATGAGAACTTAAAGCGGCCTGGCACGTAGTACTCACTAAACATTTGCCATTATCATGATTATCGTTCCTCAAAGTGCTACCCTGCCATTCATCCTGTTTCCTTTCTCTTCAGTCTGGCACACGCATCCCTTTCCCTTGACATGTGGCTTCGCTTCCCTCTCTGTAAATACGCTTCCCTCTGCCCTCTCTTTGCTGCTAGTGTATCTGCCTGCCCTGCCTCTGCTCTCCCTGCTCTTGTGTCCCCAGGGCCAAGTATCTGGCCTCTTAGGCTCCATCACTCACCTCTCAAAGGTCTCGGGCACCTCCTGCAGCATTTCTGGGTCTTCATTCTCTACGGCTTTCAACACTGTCACGTTCCAGGCATGTGGTGAGGTGCTGGGGGGCAGTTCAGACTGTGGGGGCGGGGACCAGGGGAGCCAGGAAAGACTGACAATCTAGAAAATAAGGAGAGGTGGGCCCCAGAGACTCCCAAGGGGCCGACTGGCAGCTTCCATGGGTATGTGGTCAGAGGGGATCTATCTCAGCTCCCTGTCCCTGGAGGAGAGTGCCTTTTTTTTTTTTAATTTTATTAAGTATAGTTGATAAACAGTGGTGTGTTAATTAATGCTGTACAGCAAAATGATTCAGTTATACATATATATACATTCTTTTTCATATTCTTTTCCATTATGGTCTATCACAGGGTATTGAATAGTTCCCTGTGCTATACAGTAGTTGAATATAGTTCCCTGTGCTATACTGTAGGACCTTGTTGTTTTATCCATCCTATGTACAATAGTTTGCGTTTGCTAATCCCAAACGCCCAGTCCATCTCTCCCCATCTCCTCCTCCCCCTTGGCAACAAGAAGTCTGTTCTCTATGTCTGTCAGTCTATTTCTGTTTCATAGATAAATTCGTTTGTGTCATATTTTAGATTCCATATGTAAGTGATAGCATATGGTATGTCTTTCTCTTTCTGACTTCACTTAGTATGATCATCTCTGTGTCCACCCATGTTTCTGCAAATGGCATTAGTTCATTCTTTTTTATGGCTAGGTAGTAGTCCATTGTATATATGTACCACATCTTTATCCATTCATCTGTTGATGGGCATTTAGGTTGTTTCCATGTCTTGGGTGTTGTGAATAGTGCTGCTGTGAACATAGAGGTGCATGTATCTTTTTGAACTATAGTTTTGTCTGGATGTATACCCAGGAGTGGAATTGCTGGATCATATGGCAACTCTATTTTTAGTTTTTTGAGGAACCTCCATACTGTTTTCCATAGTGGCTGCACCTACTTACATTCCCACCAGCAGTGTGGGAGGGTTCCCTTTTCTCCATACCCTCTCTAGCATTTGTTATTTGTAGATTTTTTAATGATGGCCATTCTGACCGGTATGAGGTGGTACCTTATTGTTTTTTTATTTGCATTTATCTAATAATTAGCTACGTTGAGCATCTTTCCATGTGCCTGTTGTCCATCTGTATGTCTTCTTTGGAGAAATGTCTGTCTGGGTCTTGTTACCATTTTTTGATTGGGTTGTTTGTTTCTCTGTTATTGAGTTGTATGAGCTGTTTCTGTATTTTGGAAATTAAGCCCTTGTTGGTTGCATCGCTTGCAAATATTTTCTCCCAGTCCATAGGTTCTCTTTTCATTTTGTTTATGGTTTCCTTTGCTGTACAAAAGCTTGTAAGTTTGATTAGGTCCCATTTGTTTGTTTTTGCTTTTATTTCTGTTGCCTTGGGAGGCTGACCTAAGAAAACATTGGTATGATTATGTCAGAGAATGTTTTGCCTGTGTCCTCTTCTAAGAATTGTATGGTGTCATGTCTTATAATTCTTTACGCCATTTTGAGTTTATTTTTGTGTATGGTGTGAGGGTGTGTTCTAACTTCATTGATTTACATCCGGCTGTCCAACTATCCCAACACTACTTGTTGAAGAGACTGGGTTTTTTTCCATTGTATATTCTTGCCACCCTTGTCGAAGACTAATTGACCATAGGTGTGTGAGTTTATTTCTGGGCTCTCTATTCTGTTCCATTGATCCATATGTCTGTTTTTGTGCCAGTACCATGCTGTTTTGATTACTGGAGCTTTGTAGTATTGTCTGAAGTCTGGGAGTCTTATGCCTCCTGCTTTGTTCTTTTTCCTGAGAATTGCTTTGGCAATTCTGTGTCTTTTATGGTTTCATATAAATTTTAGGATTGCTTGTTCTAATTCTGTGGAAAAAAAGTCATGGGTAATTTGATAAGAATCACATTAAATCTGGAGGAGAGTGCCTTCTGGTGGCAAGGTGCACAGAAGGGGGAGCCAAGTGGCTAGCTCAGTTAGGGCTTGAAGAACCCTAAGGCCAAGGTGAAGCTCTTATCAAGGCTGTTGAAATTATTGAGGGTGCCCTAGGGATGGAGCAGAGAAGAAGAGGGTATGGGTGGTGGGCAGAGGTGACGAGCAGGGAGGCGAGGAGGCAGCTAGACTGATGGTGTGGCTGCGGTGCATAGTGGGGGGACAGCTCTAGAAGGGTGTGTCGGGGGAGGCAGTGTGCATCCCTGCAGTCTGGGGGAGTGGCAGCAGGATTGGTTTCTACTTGGGGAGGGAGGGCTGGAGATACTTAGTGCTGTCTGGGGTGTCATTCTGTCCTGATCTGTGTTTGTTCAAATGGGAGGCAGAGAATGGGCAGTTGCTGTCAGTAAGAGGGTTTGGAGGGCAGCACCTGGGGAGAGAAGGCCTGGAGGCCCACTGGATTGGATGGGGATGAAGGTGAAGGAGGAAGGCTGGGGGCACTTCGGGCACCTGGGACACAGGGCTGGGGCATGCAGGGTTAAAGTGCACACAGTGGGCCTGCAGGTCCAGCTGGAGGTCGGTGCAGCTCCTCAGGGGGTCCCACAGCAAATTGAGGGCCCCACGGCCCGCGTCAGTGTGGGGGACAGGTGGCTCGGCTACTCAGAGTTCCTACCTGTGTCCTCACTCCTCATCCTCCATTCCCTAAATGTCAGCACTCTCCAGAATTCTGTCCTGCCTGCTTTGCACTGCGCTTGTGACACACCTGTGTCCAGCTCCCTGCTGGGCATCTGTTTGAGACTGAACGGGGTCACTCCCCTCTGCATCCTCCCAGCCCCGCCGTGCTGTTGGCAGCTCCGCCACCCCTGTAGTAGCCTAGGCCTGAAGCCCCTCCGAGCTCCGTCTGCCTGGCTAAACCCTGCAATGCCTCTTCCTCCATCATCTCTGTCCCTTGTGCCTCCCCCAGTTCCTTGCCATGCAGCCCTCCAGGGCCCAGCCCAGTGCCGGCACCTCAGTGCTCTAGAGCCATTTGTCAGATTGAGTGGTGATGGGTTCCCCAGCCCCACCCACCTGTTCGCAGCTCTAGGACAGCAGGTGTGGGAGGAAAGCCAAGACGTCCGGCCGGCGGGCTGGGGAACGACAGGAGGGCCAGGGATGGGGATGGATGCTTTAGGAAGGGGCATCCCACCCCTCCTGAGGGCACAGGGGAGCGGCTGGTGCCCTGGTGGTGCTGTGCCAAGGGAGGCCTCAGGTCCACTGAAGCCGCCCATAGGGCTCCAGAGCAAAGGAGGACTGCGGGCGTTAGGAGAGCTGTCCTGCAGCAGGTCAGAGCCTTGCCAGCAGGGGTGTTCACGCTCCATGATTCCAATGCTCTGCCAGGTTTTAGAGTCCCACAGAGGTGGACACATCATAGCCGGTGCTGCTTTGGTAACGAGACACACAGTCATTCCAGACTCCCTGGAGCAGGAAGCCGTGTCTAAACAAAAACCTGCAGACGCCTGGCTGGTGGACGAGGGCTGGTCCCTGAGATACCACCACACCCTGAGAAGAGTCTGGGCAGGAAGGGCGTCTGCCTTCGGTGGCTGAGCACCCATGGTGACAGCCACGACCACTCCTAGGGGCCTGGTGCTGGGCAGGGTCTGGCATGTGTTTGCTCCTGGAGTCCAGGACGGCCCTAAGGGGTGTCTCATCCCCATCCCTACGTGATCGCTGAGCAAACCAAGGCCCTGAGAGGCTCAGGGGCTCACCCCGCTGGTCCCTAGCCCAGGCATCCAGGGTCCAGGCGCAGCCCCCCCAGCCCCACCCCAGGACCACCACCGCTGGTGTGTTCACACCCAGGTCTCAGCTCCTTGCTGCACTGCCTGTTTCCTGAGGGCAGGGATGTTCCACTCACCTCCGTATGGGTTGGGTCTGTTAAATAGCTGAGTGATGGGCAATTGATCTCAGTTCAGTGTGCTCTCTGTTGTACCTGTTCATCTCATGAAGAACTAGGAGACACGGGAGAGTGGACTTCTGGGCATCTCTCTGCTGACTGACCAGTGCCGATGAGGGGCCCCTGTCAGTCCTACCACTGATAACCTGTGTGACTTTGGGAACATTTCTTACCCTCTCTGACCAGTGGAGTCAGAGACCTCCCTGCTTCAGGCCTTGCCAGCAGGAGATCCTAACAAGGGTCAGCTGTGACTCTCGGTGGTAAGAAATGCCCTAGGGCAACAGGCAGTTTAAAGCTTCGCGGGGCCCACAGCCCCACGCGGTCCACGCCCTCTCCAGTTTGATACCACAAGACAGTGGTTCCCCTAGAGAATGAAGGGTCAGCGCCCGTCCCGCAGAACCTCAGCCTCAGCCCAAGGCAGGATGGAGAGACAGTGCCACTGCTGTGAAACCATCCCCTAGAACTGTCCCGTCACCTTGCAGGACCGGGGCTGGGTGGAACGCTGGGCTGCCTCTGAGCATGGCTCTTCATTCCTGGCCTTTCCTCTCGGATGACTGGAAAGCAGGGTCCCTTCCAAGTCAGACAAGAGCTGATTGGGCCTGGTACACAAGCACGGGCATGAGGGAAGTAGTGTTTCCTGATTCCAGTCTTTGCTGATTAGATGGCGAGCTTTCCCCGGGTAGAGGCCGGCCTCCCTTGCTCCTTAGAGACTTTGCCCTTGACTCTGAGGCACACTCAAGGGGTGAGCCATGGTGAGATGTGCCGCGTGTGAGGCCGTCCTTGTGAATCCCAGACCTACAACAGGGCCTTCTCAGCCTGAGCACCTACGGCTTGAACTCAACCTGAGTCGGCACAGGCTTCCAGAACCTTCCTGAGGGGTGTTGTGCAGACTGCCTGGGCCCAGTGTGTGTTCCCATCTTTGCTTCTCCCCTCTTGGAAGTGAAAGTAGAAAACTGAGCCTTAGGAGCTGAGAAAGGCCAACCCAGGAGAAAAAAATCATGAAGAAACAGGGAGGCAAAAGAGTCTGTGATTTGGGGTGGTGTGTGGGGAGGAGGAAGGGACGATTCACGGCAACGTGAGTCCTTTTCTGGAGAACGTGAGCTTTAGGTTCTCAGCCAGGGCCTCTGGTTGAGAGACTTGTTGGAGTGACCTTAGCAATGATCATCAGAGAAAAGACCTGAGGGAGGAGATGGCTCTGCTTTTTCAAAACTATAATACTTCAAACACCCCTTCCTGTAAGGATGGGTTTTCCTCACTAGAACTAGTCCACTAGCTTCTAATAGTCCTTTTTATGATTATTAATTAGGATGTATTCGATATAAAAAAATTAGAAAATGCATCACCCATAACTAGTAGAATGTGCTTGAAGGCTCCTCACTTGTGCTCTCCCAGCAAGCCTCGTCGACTTCTGGAAGGACTTGGTATTTACAATGGACCATCTGCATTAGGCCTCGTTTTACAGTTAAGTTTATTTCTAAGGGGGAAGAAACCTTATCCCCTCTAGTGTGGGTCTCCAGGTGACCATGGGGGTGGGAACAAGACTCCACACAGGCCCAAATGAAACAATTAGGCAGCACCACATGGCCGGGCTGTGGCCATGGAGGTTAATCTGAGAAACTTCTGGAAGCTCTCAGAATCGGATTCCTTCATTCATACAGACGTTTCCTGCAGCCTCAGCACATGCTACTGGCAGTGCCCTGTGAATATACATGGTCAGCCCAGGCCCCGTGAGGAAGGCAAGGGTCTGGGGTGCTCTCTGACCACCACCCTCCAAGCCAGCAGCGGCTGCATCACCCGATGGCCTGGTCCCCAGCACCCGTGGCCTTGGGGTCTGCCAACCAAAGTCAGAAATGATATTGAAATCCAAGTGCTGCTCCTTGGAACATTAGCCTGTGGTGGAATCTGAAGTAGTCAAAGACTAAAGGGACCTTGGAGGTCAGAGGCCCTGGATCCGAGTCGGGGCCCTGCCCCTCACAACCGAGGGCCTCTGTTCCCTCTGTTAAAATGCAGGCAACAATGTCCCTGCACGGCTGGGAGAGGAGTGAGGCAGAGAATTGTAAGAGGGCTTTGCAGCCCGCACGTGCTGCCGCGGCTGTGGAAGTGGGGACCCCGCCCCGTTAGGCTGCTCCATGTGGGATCAGAGCCCCTTACGTGAGTTCTCATCCCTTCCACGTCCCTCTATCACCCTCTACCCCAAGGCTAGCACAGCTCCTCCACAAGGACCAGCTGCCGTGGAAGCCCGAGAAACCCACCATTCCCCTAAGCGGCTGCTCGGTTTTTCTGGGTGCGTCTTGGGGTAGTAGGAACACTTTAAATAACGGCAGTAATTTTGTACTTAGAGAATCATTGGTTCATTTTCAGGCTGTGTTTCTGCTTCAGACACCCCAGGCAGCTTGCATTTCCAATTTCCTTTCCCTCCCTTGCTTCTCCTTACAAATCATAATGTACTGATGTCCCAGACCTGGTTCTTTCTGGCTCTTTGTTATAAAATGCCTCTTATGTCTTGATTAAGCAGTGGTCCTAGGCAGCATGTTCCCAAAGAGCCACCTAGGTTATGGTCTCTGCCTGGAAGGATTCCACCTACCTCTCTGCCTCTGGCCCTGCGCTCCAGAGCCCAGCAAGTTCGGTGCCAGGTCACTCTTGTGTAGACAAGAAGATCTGGGGGAGCTTCCCTGCTGAGGTTGGTAAGGGCGTCCCGGGGCTGCCGATGGCCCCTCTGCTCCCAGCTTGCTCAAGGGTCGAAACCCTTCTGAACCTTTCTCAGACATCTGAGCACCCTCTCGTGGGTCCCTGTTCCTCTCCCCCAAAATAGACCTGGCAGCAGTGGATCCAGGGCTCAGAGAAGCAGCAGGTTTTTTCTCGGCAGCCGGCAACTGTCCTGACCTCTTCCTGCCCCTGGTGCCAGATGACATCGAAGGCCATGTAGCCTGAGCAGCACTGACCTTTTCCTCAGTCCTTATCGTCACTTCATGGTTCCTGAGGCAGAGGCGATGGCAGTGCTGGGGGACCCCACAGACGTGGCCGCCGCGCCCCCACCACCAGCCCGTGCCACGTTCCCCCGCCCGTCCTCTGGGAGGGGAGGACAGACCGTGGGGGAAGTACAGAAGGACCGGTGGGCTTGATGGGGCATGAGGTGTCCAGGGGCTCCACGAGCACCGACTCTGCCTCTTCGCTGCCATCTTCTCCTTTCCCCCGGGTCTCTCCTCTCTGGAGAATGAATCCCGTGCTTTGGCAATAGAACAACCCTCCCCTTAAAAAAAAAAGATAGCGGGAGAGAGAAGCCCTGTACCTAAGGTGACACATAACTTGTAGTCTGAACCCAAACATTTCAATGGATGACCAACCGTCCTGGTTTGCCTGAGACTAGGACAGTTTCTCAGGACATGGGACAGCTGGTCACCTGCTTTTGAAAATGAAAGGGTACATGACTATTCATTCAATTTGCAATTCTTTGATTTTCCTTATGATTTCTTCTTTGGCCAGTGGATTGTTTTAAAGGTGTGTTGCTTAATTTCTAAATATTTAGAAATTTTCTCTATCTAGTTTATTTCAAGTGCCGTTCCATTTTGGTTAGGGAGCATTCTTTATATGATTTTTAACTTTTTTCATCGTACTGAGACTTGTTTTGTCCTCCAGCATATGGTCTATCTTGGTGAATGTTCCATTTGCAGGAGAAAAGAATGTGTGTTCTGCTGCTGTTGAGTAGAGAGTTCCACAGATGTCGACTAGGTCAAGTTGGTTGATAGCTTTGTTCAGATCTTCCACATCCTTTGTCTAGTTGCTCTATCAGTTACTGAGAGTGGGGTAATAAAATTTCCAACTAGAATAGTGGAAAAAAAAAAAAAAAAAGAAAACCTCGCCTGGTTTGAGGATCCCTCCTCTACCATGCCGTGCTAGCCCAGGTCTATTTGGTAGAATGTTAGCTGGTTTGCAACCTGTTCCTGAAATTGACTATTTGGAAGAAATATGGTAAAATGAACTAACAGTTGTCAAACGACATTCTAACCCTGCTATGATCCCATCACTGCAGGCTTTAGTGGCTAGAAAGATCTAGCATCTCTGTTTGCTTTGGAAGCTTATTTTTGCCAGGGTTGTTATCACCAAGTAGGCACCAGAGCTCTGTTCCACTCACAGTCCAATTATGGTGAAATTCAGACAATGAACCTGTGTATTCCACTTGTAAGAATGTCCAAATGGAATGCTTTACCCTGGCCAGGAGCAAACTCTCGGCCCCCTTGTGATATGCGAGACCTCAAGGACGCTCCCAGACCTGGAGAAATGTGTTGAACTGGAAAATGCATCAGGGTGGCCCACGCCGGGTCAGGCCTCTGGTTTTCTTTCCCTTGCACTGCCCACTTCACTGCACAGCTCCTCCCTGTCGCTGGTCAGGAAGCTGCTCTGGGGGAGGCCAGAGGGTGGCATTTCCAGGCTGGGGGCAGAGCTGGTTTTGCTGTGCTGCATCCCCATCCTACGGACTCTCGGGAAGAGGCAAAGCTGGTAAAACAGGTGGGATGGAGCCTGATGCAGGACACGCCCCAGCCCACTCCTGCCCTTGCCCACAACAGAGGGTCCTCCGTCTTTCCTCCTTCCTCCAGGTCGAAGGCCCCTCTGCTGTGATGGCATCTCTGCAGGAATGGAGCCTGGGTCTCTCTTTGCTGCCTCTGGCCCTGCGCTCCAGAGCCCAGCAAGTTCGGTGCCAGGTCACTCTTGTGTAGACAAGAAGATCTGGGGGAGCTTCCCTGCTGAGGTTGGTAAGGGCGTCCCGGGGCTGCCGATGGCCCCTCTGCTCCCAGCTTGCTCAAGGGTCGAAACCCTTCTGAACCTTTCTCAGACATCTGAGCACCCTCTCGTGGGTCCCTGTTCCTCTCCCCCAAAATAGACCTGGCAGCAGTGGATCCAGGGCTCAGAGAAGCAGCAGGTTTTTTCTCGGCAGCCGGCAACTGTCCTGACCTCTTCCTGCCCCTGGTGCCAGATGACATCGAAGGCCATGTAGCCTGAGCAGCACTGACCTTTTCCTCAGTCCTTATCGTCACTTCATGGTTCCTGAGGCAGAGGCGATGGCAGTGCTGGGGGACCCCACAGACGTGGCCGCCGCGCCCCCACCACCAGCCCGTGCCACGTTCCCCCGCCCGTGACCATTCTGTGCAGGAACTTGCTGTTAAAGAGGCTAGAGAACAGAGTGGCTCATGCTCTAACCTTGTCACCCACAGGGAGGTTTCTGGATCTGACTTCCTGTCTCCAGATGGAAACATTTGGATAAAGGACCTAGGAGGGGTCCCTTGGCTCTAACATCCAGTGGACTTAGAGCAGATTTCTAGAGAGAGAAACTGAAATTGAGTGGACCTGCTCTCTAAAATTGCTATAATTCTACTTGGCTGTCCCATAGCCACTTTCACTTGACCCACGGGTGGACCTGGGCTGTTTCAGAAATGCTAGGCATGGGGTTTTAATGAATGAGACTTGTTCTGAAGCAAAAAAATGATTTTGATTCAGCCTGTGTTTAGCTCCCTATGTCTTTACCTGATCACCATTCAGAACTGTTTCCCAACTTTTCTCTCTCCTTTCCTTTTCAAGATCACAGACAAAAACAAGGGGGTGGAAAGTTCCACCTAGATTGTTACTAACCTCAGAAGTGGACGCTGGAGCCGGATGCCTGGGTTGAGTCCCTGCTTGTGCTATTTGCTGATTGTGTGACTTTGGGGAAGTCTCTGAACCTCTCTGTGCAGTTTCCTCAGGCGTGAGGTGACATATTGCCTCTGAGAACACACGTCTCAGAGGATGTAGTGCCTGGTGCTCACGAAGTCTGTACAGATGTGATTGATGGAGATGTTGATGTCATCCTGAGGGTGGTGGGAAGAACGTGAGGCTTGGACTTGGGAGACTCAGACCAGCTCTGCCTCTTGCTGGCAGTGTGATACAGATTCTGAGCCTCAGAATGTCTCAGTCCTTGTAGCTGTAGAACGAGTGAAAAGGGAACCTCCCTCCTGGGTGGTTGTGAGGACCCAGAGGAACAGGACTGGCAGACTGTTCCCACACACACACACGTGTCAGGCTAAATCTGTTCTCTTTCCCCTTCCCAGGCACACATTCTGGCAGTTCCGTCATGAGAACCCCAAGACCCGGGTCGGGGGCCCTCCCCCTGAGGGGCTCCCCGGCTTCAACAGCGGGGTGATGCTGCTCAACCTGGAGGCCATGCGCCAGTCCCCACTGTACGGCCGCCTGCTGGAGCCAGCACAGGTGCAGCAGCTGGCCGACAAGTACCACTTCCGGGGTCACCTCGGGGACCAGGACTTCTTCACCATGATCGGCATGGAGCACCCTGAGCTCTTCCACGTGCTGGACTGTACCTGGAACCGGCAGCTTTGCACCTGGTGGAGGGACCATGGCTACAGCGACGTCTTCGATGCCTACTTCCGGTGTGAGGGCCACGTCAGGATCTACCATGGGAACTGCAACACCCCTATCCCCGAGGCCTAGGCGTCTCCTCGCCCGATCTGGGGAAGGAGAGGGGCGCCTCTCGGACAGGCCTGGGGCAGTGTCTGAACTCCTAGAGAGACACGGCAAGGACGTCCTTGTGATCAGGTGCTGCAGCTCTCCCAGCACGCATCGCTGTCCTGAAGCCATCCAGTGACGACTGGACCCTTTGCCCCCACTGGTGCTCTGGACCCTCTGCCT